>NC_037343.1:64679667-65900604 GCF_002263795.3 Bos taurus | reverse complement strand
GTTCATTCTATTAGTTGTTTTGAATTTTTAAATTAAACATTGGGTAGCTATAAAAGAATGCTTATGAAACTTGCAGAAAATATAAAGAACATACAGTTACCGCTTATTTCTTAGGTGCCTCTCTCGGATCCTATTACCTTCTTTTCCCTTTGAGAAAGCATCATCCTGGATTTTGTGGTTTTATTGCATATGTTTAATCGTTTTGCATGTTTTTAGACTTAATCTCATGAAATTTTATGACATCTTCTTTCATGGCTTCTATTTCCAATATTTCCAGTGAGTCACCCATGTTATTGCTTGTAGCTATATTTCATTTTCATTGCTGAATACTTTCCATTATATTAATATGCCATAATTTTTAGTATCCATTTTACTATTGATAGGCATTTGAGTTGCTCCCATTATTTATTGTTAACAGTGCTACTGTGAACACTCTCTGCTGCTCGTTTGTAGAAATTTACTTTTGATTTGATTTACTAATGTCTTAAGGAATGTTCACATCTGTGTTAGGTGTATTTGACCTGTAATCTTCCTATTTTGCAATGACAGTTTTAGATTTTGCTATTAAGGTTATTCTTGCTTCAGAAAAGGAGTTAGAGACTGTTCCTATCTCTTCTTTTTTCCTTTTCTATATTCTGGAATAGTTTAAGACTGGAATTACTAATGTATTTTTCTACTTGGTAAAGCTTGCCTGTAAAACTTTTTAAATGTAGTGTTCTTTTTGAGGGAGGGTTTTAAACTACTTAACTTTTAAATTGTTGTAGGATTATTAGCTTTTCAATTGTTGTACGATTATTCAGTTTTACTATTTGTCAAGTCAGTTTTAGTAGATTACAGTGTCCTAGAAATTTATGCATTTTGTTTATGATTTAAAAAAACTAGTGGCATATAGTTGTGTATAGTGTCATCATATTTTGAAAGAATGCACTCACAACGCCTCCTTTATTCTCTGCACCATCTGCGCTTGTTCCCTTCTTATTTCTCATATTGCGTATTTATAGCTCCTCTCTTTTTTCTTGTCCAGTCTTACTAGAAGGTTGTCAATTTTGTCAGCTTTTTCAAAAAACCAAATTTGGACTTTGCAGATTATTGTGTATCTGTTTACTCTTTTTTTAATCTCTGATGTTATCATTTAAAATTGCCTTTCTTCTGTTTCCTTGGGATTTGTTTTGCTGGAGTTTTTTCCTCACCTCTACAATGAGTAGATACTCAGTTCATTGGGATTGTTTTAAAATGCTTTGAGACTCTTTCCTTTAAAAAAAAAAAAAGTGGGGAGTGAGGACGAATTTTCCTTCTCTTGTGAGCCAGACTTAGTGACTCACTTCTCACAAGTAGAAAGTGGCAAAAATGATAGTATGTGACTTCCAAGAATAGGTCACAAGAAAGAGTAGCTTCTGCCTGGCTTTTTCTCTTCTGGATCACCCACTTGGGAGAACCTAGTCACCACGCAGTGGGAACACACAAGCAGCCCTCTGTGAAGGGCCACGTGGGGAGAAACTGAAGCCTCCTGCCAACAGCCAGCACCAACTTGCCAGCCAAGACCTTGCAAGTGGATGCATTGTGGCCTTCAGATGATGTGACTGCAACCTTGACACCTCAAGTCAGAACCACGTAGCCGTGCTTTCAAAATCCTGACCCAAAAAAGCTATGAGAGAGGTTAGATATTTATTGCTTTGGCTTACGCTATTAGCTCTTGGGATAATTTGTCTTGCAACAGTAGAAACTATTATAAAATACTCATTAATCACCAGCCCTTCTACCCTGACATAAGCATTTAAACGCTATAAATGCCCCTCTATATATTGTTTTAACTAAATCCCGCAAATTTGGATAGACAGTGTTTTTCATTATCATTAAGATTTAAATTTTTTCTAATTTCCGTTATCATTTCTTCTTTGACTTATGAGTTATTTAGAATTACATTTCTTAATTTCCAAATTTATATTAGTGTATGCTGCTGCTAAGTCGCTTCAGTCATGTCCGACTCTGTGCGACTCCATAGAAGGCAGCCTACCAGGCTCCCCCGTCCCTGGGATTCTCCAGGCAAGAACACTGGAGTGGGTTGCCATTTCTTTCTCCAATGCATGAAAGTGAAAAGTGAAAGTGAAGTCGCTCAATCATGTCCAACTCTTAGCGAGCCCATGGACTGCAGCCTTCCTCCGCCCATGGGATTTTCCAGGCAAGAGTACTGGAGTGGGGTGCCATTGGCTTCTCCAATATTAGTGTATATTTATTCTTAATTTCTAGTTTAACTGCACTGTAACAGAAAATGTATGATATAACCCTTTAAAATTTGTTGCACCTTACTCTATGGCTCTGTATGTGGTCAATTTTTATGAAAGCTCCATAGATAATTGAAAAGAATATATATTTAACAGTTGTATACACCCATTAGCTGAAGTGTGTCAATTACGACATTCAAGTCTATATTTTTCCTCATTATTTTTTATGCTAAATTTATCAATTACTAGGAGAAGTGTGTTAAAATCTGCCACTATGGTGATAGATGGTTTTCATTTCTATTAACTGTTGAATTATATTTTGTTACATATTTTGTAATACATATATGCTATACATATATTTGTGTACTTTCACATTTCACTTTCATGCATTGGAGAAGGAAATGGCAACCCACTCCAGTGTTCTTGCCTGGAGAACCCCAGGGATGGCGGAGCCTGGTGGGCTGCCGTCTATGGGGTTGCACAGAGTCGGACACGACTGAAGCAACTTAGCAGCAGCAGCATATATATATACACACACAACTAGATGAATACATGTTTGACGTTGTTCTATCTTACTAGTGTCTTTTATCTTTATGAAATGACTCATTTTATCTTTATTAATGCTTTTTTGCCTTCGATTTTATTTTGACTGATATTAATGTAGCTACACTTTCTTTTTCTTTAGTGCTTGCCTGGATATCCAGTTAATAAAAACAACAACGTTTTAAATGGAGCATTCATTCTACTTATATCTACTGTAATTACTCATACAGACCTACAATCTTATTTTGTCTTTTCTATATCGCCCACCTTTTCTATTGCCTTTTCTCTGCATTCTGGCCTTCTTCTGAATTATTGTCACTATACAGTTGACGTGTATATTCTATTTATATTTTGTTAGCTGCATAACTTCTCAAAGTCAAAAATTAATCAATATCCTTAATTTTCGTTCAAAAAATACAGAGAATTTAAAACATTTAAACTCCATTAGTGCTCCCCCCACTCCCTACTCACTGATAGGCAGATATTGTTGACTTGAATTTTAATTCTATCTTTTTTGTTTTAACCTTCCAATATATTATTGTTACTACTTTTTACATTACTACTTTAATGTTTACCTTATCTTTATCACTGTTTGCTCATAATTTCTTTTTCTATTTCAGACCTTTCCTCGGGGAGCATTTTCTTTCTTCCTAAAGTTTATCCTCCAGAAATTTCTTCAGTTTGGGATCACATTTTCTGAGATTTTGTTTATCAGAAAATATCATTATCTTATCCTTGTTCTTCCTAAAGTTTATCCTCCAGAAATTTCTTCAGTTTGGGATCACATTTTCTGAGATTTTGTTTATCAGAAAATATCATTATCTTATCCTTGTTCTTAAAAGATGTTTTCACTACATATGAAATTCTGCTGTGGCAGTTATGCTTCTATTACCACATTGAATATTTTTTCCACTATCTTCTGGTTTCTATCACTTAAGTTGAGAAATTTGCTATCAGCCTAATTGTTGTTCTTTTGAGAGTAATTTGGTTCCTTTCTTATTTTTTTAAAAAAAGAAACCAGCTCTTTGGTATTCTATAGATTTATAAGAATGTGTCTTAGCTGTAATTTCTTGTTTATTTATATTACATGAGATTTGTTGGTCTTCCTGAATCAGTGGGTTATTATTTAATCAATTTTGGAAAACTCTTAGCCATTATCTCTTCTCTCTCATTCTCAGTTTATTCTCCTTTGAGAAATCTGATAAATATAGAATATATATTCTTATTCTCTTAACCTTTTATTCAGTATTTTCCATCTTTTTTTTCTGAGCAGTTTCTACAAATCTCTATTCTCAGCTGTATTTAATCAGCTTTTGTGCTGTGCTTAGTCACTCAGTTGTGTGCGGCTCTTTGAGACCCATGGGGATTCTCCAAGCAAGAATACTGGAGTGGGTTGCCATGCCCTCCTCCAGGGGATCTTCTCAACCCAGGAATTGAACCCAGGTCTCCCACATTGCAGGCGGATTCTTTACTGTCTGAACTACCAGGGAAGCCCATGTTTTTAATATTTTTTAAAATTTTCAGTTTGATTCTTTTTCTAATCCAAATTTCTTTCTGTTCACTCACATTTTCAATTGCTTCTTTTATTTTTAAATATGTTAAACTTAGTATATCTTGTATTCTGTGGTCACTAATTCCAATATCTAAGATCTTTATGGGTTGTATTCTGCTCTCACTTCTCTTCGTTCTCGCTTATGGCACCTTGTTAACTCGTGTGCTTTGTGATTTTTGATGATAAGCTCATATTGCATTGAGGCCAACCGAAGGTGAAATCCTCTAGAGAGGATTTGGGTTACCTCTTACCAGATGCTTGAGGGCACTGCTGGATATTTGGACCACTCAGCTAATGTGAATTTAGGCCGTAAAAGCTGTGGGGACATGCTTATGAATGTGATTTTTCATAAGGAATATTTATCTCCTTCACTTAATGCCCTGGTTTTGAAACAGGCAATGTGCCTTGTACTGGTCTAAGACCATTTGTCTGCAAGCGGTTTCTGCAATTTAATGTAGTACCTTATATGGATTTGTTACCAACTCTTTCGAGTTGGGGCCCAGTGAGGGTCCTCCTGCTTGGTGCTGTTTGTGTTTGTGGCAATAGAATGAGATTGAGTTCAGTTCAGAAGCAAAAGAAAGCTTTATTCTTTGAGTGAAGAATGAAAAAGCTTGTGCTCTAGAATTCACTTTCCTGGGCAGGCTCTTGGCCGAGTTGCCTTATAGGATTCTGTCTGCAGAGGGAGGGGGTGGAGTTCTTGCCAGTTGGCTATGCAGGTGTTTTGCAAATATTATGCCAGACAGAGAAAGGCAAGCGTGAATGGGAAAGATATACACAGCTAAATGCAGAGTTCCAAAGAATAGCAAGGAGAGAAGGTGTTCTTAAATGAACAATGCAAAGAAAGAGGGGAAAACAGCAGAATGGGAAAGACTAAAGATCTTGTCAAGAACACTGGATATATCAAGGGAGCATGTCATGCAAAGATGGGCACAATAAAGGACAGAAATGGTAAGGCCCTAACAGAAGCAAAAGAGATTATGAAGAGCTGGCAAGAATACACAGAAAAACTATACCAAAAAAAAAAAAAGAAGTCTTAGTGACTCAGATAACCACGACAGTGTGGTCACCCACCTAGAGCCAGACATCCTGGAGTGTGAAGTCAAGTGGGCCTTAGGAAGCATTACTACAGACAAAGATAGTGGAGATAACAATTCCAGCTGAGCTATTTAAAATCCTAAAAGATGATGCTGTTAAAGAGGTGCATTCAATATGTCAGCAAGTATGGAAAACAGCAGTGGCCACAGAACTGGAAGAGGTCAGTCTTCATTTCAGTCCCAAAGAAGGACAAAGCCAAAGAATGTTCAAACTGCCATGTAATTGTGCTCATTTCACATGCTACCAAGGTTATGCTCAAAATTCTTTAAGCTAGTTAGGCTTCAGCACTACACGAAGTGAGAACATCCAGATGTATAAGCTGGATTTAGAAAAGGCAGAGGAACCAGAGACCAAAATTTCTAACATTTGTTGAATCATGGAGAAAGCAAGGGAATTCCAGAAAAGCGTCTACTTCTGTTTCATTGACTATGCTAAAGCCTTTGACTTTGTGGATCACAGCCAACTGTGGAAAATTGTCAAGGAGATGAGCATACCAGGCCACCTTGCCTGTCTCCTGAGAAGCCTATATGTGGGTCAAGAAACAACAGTTAGAACCAGACATGAAACAACAGAGTGGTTCAAAACTGGGAAAGGAGTATGAGAAGGCTATATATTGTCACCCTGCTTATTTAACTTATGTGCAGAGTACATCATGCGAAATGCTGGGCTGAGTGAAGTACAAGCTGGAATTAAGACTGCCAGGAGAAATATCAAGAATCTCAGATATGCAGATGATACCACTGTAATGGCAGAAAGTGAAGAGCAACTAAAGATCCTCTTGATGAGGGTGAAAGAGGAGAGTGAAAAAGCTGGCTTGAAATTCAGCATTAAAAAATGAAGATCGTGGGGTTTAGTCCCACCGCTTCATGGCAAATAAAAGGGGAGAGAGTGAAAGCAGTGACAAGTTTCTTGGGCTCCAAAGTCACTGCAGACAGTGACTGCAGCCATGAAATTAAAAGTCGCTTGCTTCATAGAAGGAAAGCTGTGTCAGCATATTAAAAAAAAAAAAAGCATTAAACCTTGACAGCATATTAAAAAGCAGAGGTATCACTTTACTGACAGAGGTCCGTATAGTCAAAACTATGGTTTTTCCAGGAGCATGCGCAGATATGTGTTGGACCATAAAGAAGGCTGACTGATGAAGAGTTGATACTTTCAAACTGAGGTGCTAGAGAAGACTCTTGAGAATCCCAGGATACTGCAAGGAGATCAAACCAGTCAATCCTATAGGAAAGCAACCTTGAAAATGCATTGAAAGGACTGATGCTGAAGTTGAAGATCCAGTACTTAGGCCACCTGATGCGAAGAGCCAACTCATTGGAAAAGACCCTGATGCTGGGGAAGATTGAGGGCAAGAGGAGAAGGGGGCAGCAGAGAATGAGATGGTTGGATGACATCACCAACTTGATGGACATGAGTCTGAGCAAGCTTCTGGGAGAAGCTCAGGGGAGCCTGGAGTGCTGCAGTGCATGGGGTTGCAAAGAGTCAGACACGACACAGTGACTGAACAATGACGGCAAATGCCAGACTGACGTGCCAGTCAGAGCGTTTCCACACCAGGCCTGCCTCCACCATCCTGGATTGCAGTGTCTTGAGCAGAGCTTCTGCACACAGCCTGCCAAGCTGAGGTGTTGGGCTCAGCAGTTCTGCACTGGAAACTAATCCCAGGAGTTAGGCGCAAGGCGTCTGCACCCAGCCCCCTGTTGGCAAGTGACACTAGACTAAGCACAAAAGAAGACATTAAACCTTAACTTACCGTCTAGATTCCATCTCGTTTATCCCGAGGACCCCAGTGGGCTTTGCCAGTGACAGATTGGGCCTTTGTTTCTGATACTCAGCATCCTGGGAGGCTGTCAAGAGAGTAGCTAAATGTCATTAGCTCAAAGATCCTGAAGGCATTAAGTCTACCAATGTCCACTTTTCTAAAAGTGGCTTCAAGTCTAGACTTACACTTTGGTGTTTTATATTAGTTTCCTAGGGCTGTTGTTGGGTTTTGTATTAGTTCGCTAAGGCTGATATAACAGAGTACCACTGACTGGGTGGCTTAAAACACCATCAGTTGATTGTCTTATCATTCTGGAGGCAGGAAGATGTTGGAAGTGTTCATTTCTTCTGAGTGCTGTGAGGGAAGGATCTGTGAGAGAAGCCAGGCTTCTCTCCTTGGCTTATAGAAGCATCGCCTCTATCTCTGCCTTTATCTTCACGTGGCATCCTCCCTATGTACATGTCTGTGTCCAAATATCCCCTTTTTATAAGGACATCACTGTATTATTCTTGCCTGGAGAATCCCATGGACAGAGGAGCCTGGTGGGCTACAGTCCATGGGGTCGCAGGGAGTCAGAGTAACTAAACACATGCACATCATTGTTTGAGGGCTCAACTGACCCCAGAATGGCTTCATCTTATCTTACTTGTTCTACAGAGACCTTCTTTCCAAACAAGGTCACTTTTTCAAATACTGAGGGTCAGAAGTTCAACATACGAATTTGGAGGGAACACAGTGTAACTCATAACAGATTCCTTACTTTATTGCCAGCTCATTAAGGCATTTAAAAATATTATTTACAGTGTACTTTATCCAACATATTTTTATTTTCAGTTAGAGGAATGGTTACAGTAGAGAGCCCACCATGTTGCTAGATACCAGTAGATAGAATCTGAATGACCTTCCAAGTCAAATGTCTCTAGTAGTAGTTTTACAAAGGCAGCTTCCGTATTTTCCATTCATTCTGTAGCCGTGTTGTATTGCCCTTGAGGTTCTGCAACTGCACATTCCCTTCTTTGCACTTGGAAAAGAGACTCAAAAGCTAACTCTGACATTTGGAACATTTTCAAGTTCTGGGACCACTTCAGGAATCAGTGTTTTGGTCAACTCTAGGCTGAATGCTCTCTGCAACTATAGTACATATCAGCCATGATAATAAAGTCTTCAGTCATCATGATTTAATTATACCTTACATGCTTCAGGTAAGATGACAGAGAAATGTGGGACTACATCTTAGGAAGCCTTCCATTAAAAACAGTTTGAACCATTTCTGTATATAAAGGGTCAAAAAGTCTCAGCTCTCTGAAAACTTAATCAGAAGCACTTATTGGTTTAGGGTTATCCAGAGACAAGGATTTTAAACCATGTTTTTCAAAATGTGGTCCCTGAATGTCCATTTGCCCTTGAATGACCTGGTGTATGGGGTCAGAGTGGTGAGCAGACTTAACATTTCAGATTTCCTGGCTTTACCCCATACCTACTAAATGAGAATCTCTGAGAAGAGGAGCCCAGAAATCTGTATTCTAAACCAGCGTCCCTTCAAAGTTAGAGAATGGTTACTGCCTAGGGTTTTCTTCTAAAATGTAAGGTATTTTGCTGTAAGCAACTCAGTGTTTATTTTTCTTAAATTACATTCCGGGTGGAGAGTTAGGATTTTTATAATATGAAATCAGTGTTTGAAGTGATATTCAACAAGCGGTTAAAAAACAGGGCATGACCACAGTGTGCTTAACATTTATGTGATAACACTGAACCAGTTACATGGTATTTTAGCTAGGGTACTTCATAGACTTTCCTTTCTGAAAATTATCTTAAATCTAACAATAAGTACAGCTGTGATGTATTTTATTTATTTACCAAGTTTTGCATTCCTAGTGTGAGCCTTTTTCTTTTCTATTGAATTATCTAGTTTTATGTAACAGCTCCCTCTGCCAAGCTTGTACCTTAGTATGTATAGATGGATGATCTCCTTTAAAAGATGGACTCTTTCCCCTTCTCCCTGTGTCCTCTTCTAACTGTTACATGGGAGGAAAAAACTTTTCTCCACCCTCTTAGGGTCCCTGGCTGGGTCTGAATATTAGACTAACAAAGACAGATTAACAGGAGAAAAGCTTATACATTTCTTTAATGTAAGTTTTAGGTGACGTGGGAGCCTTTACAAGGAAATGAAGACCTGAAGAAATGGTTAAACCTGAGTTTTTTTATGCTGAGTGTGATGAAGAATGGAAAGTCATGGAAAGATATGATAGGTCAAAGAGTATGAGCTAAGTACAGTAAACTGAGGCTTCCTCGATGACTCAGCGATAAAGAATCCACCTGCAGTGCAGGAGACACCGGAGACGCGGGTTCAATCCCTGGGCTGGGAAGATCCCCTGGAGGAGGAAACAGCAACCCACTCCAGTACTCTTGCCTGGAGAATCCCGTGGACAGAGAAGCCTGGTGGGCTATAGTGCATAGGGTCACAGAGAGTTGGACACGACTGAGCATACATGCACACAGTACACTGGGGGACCTAAGCAAGGTCTGTTTGTATGAATTCTTAGTGTCCCTCTGTCTTCGGGTTGAGGAGACTCCTTCCTCCATGTATAGGGAGGACACCTCTCACAGCAGCAGAGGAATCTTGGGTTTTGAAAACTTGAGTTAACTTGGTGCTGCCTTTAAATGTTGAGGGCTCCCTGAGTGCTCCTCTGAGTTTGGGAACAAAGTGAACTGAGATGTTTGCTTACAGGCGTAAACCCAGTGATCCTCCAACTTTGGTGGCATCAGAATCCCCTGGAAGGCCTGTTAAAGCACAGATTGCTGGGCCCTAGCTCCAAAGTTTATGAATCAGCAGGTCTAAGAACTGAGTCCTAAGAATTTTCTTTTCTACTATGTTCTTGGGTGATACTGATATTCCTGGTCAACCAGACTTGGAAAACCACGTATTAACTCGTTTAACTCTCACAGGAGTCTTGTGAGGTGAACACAGTTGTCATCAGACCTTCATTTTATAGATGAGGATTCTGAGGCAGCCAGGAAGACAAGATTTTAAACACAGGCAATCTGACTCCAAAGTTCCGCTCTATCACACATGCCAGGCCATTGTGCCTTCTCAGTGAGCAAGCACTTATTAAGCACCTGTTGTGTGCTCATTATTTGACTAGCTGCTGTTTGAAAAATCTAGTCCAATTCTTTATGCAGGCCCAAATGATGTGAGGATAGTCCCTTCTCACTGATCCATGCCAGCATAATTAATTTCATGTTATCTATTTGAGAGGGAAGTGAGCTGCTGTACATTTGCTGAAACTCAGGTGACAATTAAGATACAGAAATTCAGTCTCTTCTCTGCCTTTTAAAAAACATGACTTACTATTAATTGAGGGATAATTGCTCTTTTTTTTTTAAATATGAAATTGTGCCCTGACCCAGATGGGTGTTCTTGTAGCAAACTGTATACTATAAAAATGCTCTTCCAAAATCAGAGTTTTCTTGGCTTATGCAAATATACAGCTGAGAATAATTTGGGGGTATATTGGGATATATTGTAGGGGTGAAAATGAAAATTCATAGTACTTATCTATTACCATCTCTGTATGCTTTAAGTACATAGCCTGTATATATATATTTTTTTCTTTTAACATTTTCTTATGCTAGCTGGATTCCTATATTGGTTTTGCTGAAGGAAAGTTCTGACTTGACCTGATTTTTTTTTTTTTAGTGTTTTCTTTTGGAGACCACAAATTATGCTTCAAGTGACCACCATCTGCCTGTTAGTAGGACCTTCCTATTTTAAGGGGCTTAGAAAGGGAGTGAAAGAGAAGGAAGTTGGGGAGGAGCGTTGACATCATAATAGCCATTTTTGATCAAGCCACTCGCTTGGTCAAAGTTCCCTTTCCTGTGGGAAATCAGGGTACAGCCTATGCAAGTACCAACTGAGAAGAGAAAACTAAGAAAAGAACTGAAACTTCTCTTCATTTGGACTTCCCTGTTCTTTCCCCAGTTTTCCATAGAAGGCAGAGGGTGGCACAAATGCCTGGTCTGGCGATAACCAATTTTCTTCTAGTTTTGTGCATCTATGCCAGGCATAAATGACACCTTAAATGACAAGGTAGGCAAAATTTGGAACAAAAGACCCCTTATTAAGTAACTACCATATCCAGAGCATTGTCTTAGATGCTGGGTGGGAGGAAACCAACCTCAAACATACAGCCGCTGCTTGTAAACAAGACTCCATTGCAGGGCTAGTCCATTCAATTGATAGTAGAGAGTTTGGGACCTAATTGTTTTCTTCTGACTGTCAAGGACAGGTGGAATAACAGAACTAGGAAGTAGACCAGGAACATCATTTTACTTCATTCCATCTCATCTCAAGTCAACTCTTGCCTAACTTGAAGTGGTTTGGCTCCTGAAAACATGGCGGATCAACCCACACGTGCGTCTCTCAGACATCTTAGCCACTGTCCTTTCCTTCTTCCTTGTGAGGAGAGTGATAGCTGAAGGTCTCCCCTCTTCTGTTCTTTCCCACTGTTTAAGACATCTAATGAGATATTTTCAAGTTGTGAGAAGCAAAACCCTCTCCAGAAAGTTATAGACTCCTTTGGGTAATTGTAATGAGTCATTCTTGCCAAGAACATAGGTGGCTTGCATCCGCCTCGCTCTTCTTATCAGAAGAAGCTTAACACACACAGAGTGAGCTGTACTTCCTGGCACTATGTGCCCTCGTCTGAAACCACAACATTGTGCAACAAGGCCATTCATTGAGGGCATGCAGTATTACAGCCGGGCCACTTTTGATATGTGTAGAGTACTGTGTGTGTGTGTGTGTGTGTGTGTGTGTGTGTGTGTTGTGTGTTGTGTGGTGGGGACTACATCCCAGCTTTCTGGTTGGCCTTGCTGGCATTGCTGTCTTAGTGTAGGTGCTGCATTGTGTATCTTTTATGCAGATGCATGTCATCATATTTAGTGTTTGACTATAAAATAAATCAATTTACCTGCATCTGTGTTGGCCAATGAGCAACATTAAAATGAAAAATAAATTGAATTCTTGTTGACAGAAACAAACAAAACTTCTATTATTTCTTCTATAACAGATCTTGCAAACAAAATCTTCTTAGGATTGCCAGAAAGCTCTAAGTATAATTAATATCATTCATTTTGTGTTAGGTTGATGAACATTTATAGTTGGGTTTGGTCATTTATGAAATAAGTATAGGGAAATTCCCAACATAGATGAGTAGACAGAGAAGGTGGTCTAAAGTTATCCCATTTTTGGTTCCTCTTCTGATTTCTAGATCCATAGTCGGTGATTTTAAATGAACAGGGTACTACTCTACTCAAACATTTTTCCTTTTACCAGGTTAGGACTCTAAGCCACTATGCTCTAATTAAGATGTTCCTAGAAATGTGAATTTCATAATTGAAGAGAAGGGGGCAGATTTGAAACTGAAATATTATAATAGGGAGCTAACAATTGGAAATAAATGGACCGTTACACATTATAATCTTGAAATTTTA
Organism: Bos taurus; assembly: GCF_002263795.3. Lineage (NCBI taxonomy): Eukaryota > Metazoa > Chordata > Mammalia > Artiodactyla > Bovidae > Bos > Bos taurus. The sequence goes on along the minus strand of NC_037343.1, from coordinate 65,887,934 downwards.
TTTCTTGTCTTCTTAACTTTCTTCCAAAAAACATATCCTAGAATTACAACACTGTTCTCACTGTCTCTTTAGAAATAAATCCCGCGCTAGTAGCTCCGTTGCGGATCCTTAGTTTGACTTTCTGAAGGCCTTGGCTTACGTGTTATTTCCACTGAAAAGCCTTCCTTAATCTATCAGGGCCAGATGAAAGCCCCTCTGATTTCCTTCTTTCTGTCTGTCCATCCATCTGTCCTTCCCTCTTTCCTCCCAGTATTACAACATTATAACATCATTGACTGCTTATTTGTCTGACTTCAAAAATTAGAAACTCCTGGAGGCTAGGCCAGTGCCTATCTACTAATGCATCTCAGTTCCAGCCCTGGGCCTGGGGTATATTAAGTAGGCACACATTTTCTTTCTTCCTTTTTTTTTTTAACTGAATGAATGATCTTAGGGAGGAGGTCATTAGTTGAAGTGTCTGAAATGATAAAAGTAGCTATACAGAGTATTGGGAGGAGGGTCCATTTTATTTGTATTAACAGCAAAGGCAATTTCCTTGGAAGCCTCAGCTCTCTTCCTTGACTTTCCACTTGACCGTGTGTTATCTGCTTATTTTCCATTTCTCCAAAAGTGCGTCACCTTTGCAACTTTTTCTCATGCTCCTTATCACTTTGTATCATTCCTGTTTAGTCTTTATTCTTGGTATAGAAGAGTACTTTTGGCTTATTATTTGGATAATTGGTGAAAAATATATCTTACTAGTCATATTTCTGACTACTAAAACTGTCCAGGCGAAGTGAAATTTGTTGCATTATGTTACTATTTAAATTAATGGTTTTGCTGGTTGTGCCCTATTAAATATCCCTCCTTTTTGTTTAAAAAATTCGTTATTATTTTTGTACACTTGTTGTCATTTTGCATATAATCCTTTACAGTCATATTGGTAAATGTAAATTTACCTTCACTTTTGAATAAGTAACTTAACAAAAGAAGAACACAAACAATATTTCTTCATCTTCATTGACTTTCCCTCTCACATTGAATTGGTTTCTGAACCCTTATCCCATCCTGGAATAATGGAATAACTGGAATAATGCCTGCTATACCAACCAATGTACTGGGTGGTTTATATATGATCTTTCAGTCCCCATGATGATACTAAGAAGAATTACTTGTTAGCCGCATTTTGCAGATGAAGATACTGAGATTCATGGAAATTAAGAAACTCGTTTAAGGTCACAAAGTTATTAAATAACTCAGTCCGATTCACACACAGATCTGTGTTCTTGCTGCGGCAATGTACTAGAGTGTGTTCAGAGAAGTGATGAAAAGACAAGGTCCGGAGACTAGGCTATATGATGAGAAAACTGGACAGGTGGCCTCACAATGATTGAGGAAAGGAGAAAAGTCTTCAATTATCTTCTGTCACATAGGAGAAGGATCAAATATATTTTGTTTTGCTCCAAAAGACATGTGTTTCTTATAAATGTCAGCAGTCCAGATTCTGAAATGCAATTGCAGTTACTCACTTCTAATGGCACCCCACTCCAGTACTCTTGCCTGGAAAATCCCATGGATGGAGGAGCCTGGAAGGCTGCAGTCCATGGGGTCGCTGACGGTCGGACACAACTGAGTGACTTCACTTTCACTTTTCACTTTCATGCATTGGAGAAGGAAATGGCAACCCACTCCAGTATTCTTGCCTGAAGAATCCCAGGGACGGGGGAGCCTGGTGGGCTGCCATCTATGGGGTCGCACAAAGTCGGACACAACTGAAGTGACTTAGCAGCAGTAGCAGTAGTTTTATTTAATTAAAAATAGACATTGAATCTGTAATTCAAAATTACTAAAAATTAAACTTGAGCTCAGTGAAAGCCCCTGAGTAGCATCTATTATGTGCATTTCTAAGTTTGCCATCACATTATTCTTCTACTAAAAGGAGTGATCTGGAATGATCTTCCAGAATGATTGAGGTGAAGCCTCAAGTTTATCTCATATCTGCCAGAATGAAAACAAAAATAATCTCATCTTTCTTCTTTTTATCCTTCTAAAAATAAGGTGGCAGTTGCTCCAATCGATGGGGTAGGAAAGGGGAATTGCCTTAGTGCTCCAAGTCTTCATGAGGCAGAGGGCTTTGGGCAAGTCAACCAATAACACCTATAGTATTGTGGTGAGAAGTGAGGGTCAGCCCCTAGACATGAAGTTCTCGGAGCTCCTTAGAGGAGGCTTATAATATTAGCTTAATAAAACCTGGTGAGAGTTTGCACACCAACTAGGAAGTGGTGTGAAGATCAAGAGATGTAGTGTTTCAGACTTAGGGAATGAACTTATGGTTCCCAGGAGGGAAGGATGGGGAGAAGGGATAGTTAGGGAGTTTGGGGTGGACATGTACACACACTGCTATAGATTAAAATGGATAACCAACAAGTACCTACTGTTACAGCACAGGGAACTCTGCTCGGTATTATTTGGCAGCCTGGTGGGAGGGGAGTTTGGAAGAGAATGGATGCTTGTATATGTGTGGCTAAGTCCCTTTGCTGCCCACCTGAAACTGTCATAACATTGTTCATCAGCTGTACGCCAATATAAAATAAAAATTAAAATAATAAAGTAGTAGAAAAAAAAAAAGAGAGAGACAGAGAGATAGAAAGTATTAGCCAGACTGGTAGGTTGACTAATCACTTTCCATCACAATATAGTGGCTGATGTTAACCGGGCAGAGGGAGAATTTAAGGCTAAATAGGCAGCACCAGGGGAAGGTCAGATTTTCTAATACTGGGTACCTTGACGTGGCCAAATGTTGGCGTGATACAAGGAAAGATCAGGTGGATCTTATCATTCTTTCCACTCCTCGAATGGTAGAATGACCTTTCAAAATGTGTGTCCTTGCGCCTACAGATTAAAAAAGGTCAGAATTTGTTTTTCTATCATGTGAAAGCATGCCAGGACATTTTGATTTCTAAAGGGACCATAAGACTGCACAATGCTTGTCACAGTGGTGCTAGGGACACTAGTGAAGCACACTAATTCTACTCTGGAACACGGAAGCAGGTGAAGTGTGAGAAGCTGCTCTTGCCCTCCCTCCCTCCCTCCCTTTCTTCCTTCTTCTCTTTCTTGCCCCCTTCTTCCCTCCCTTCCTTCCTCCTTCCCTTCCTCCCTGCCCCTCTTTCTCCCTCCCTTCCTTCCGCCGGCAAATACTCACTGAGCATCTTTTTGTCTTGAGCATTTGCTAGGTTCTGAGAATCCAGTGGGATACAAAATAGACATGACCCCCACCTTCCTAGATGTTACAAGCTAGTAATAATAAAGAAAAAAAAGTTGAGCTGTGTGTGTGAAAGATACACTACCAGAACATTATAATAGAAGGACTTGATTTAGCTTGGTCCAGAGGGAGAGATTCTCTGAAGGAGTAACATGGCAAATTAGCCTTGAAGAACAAATACGTGGCCTAGAGCAAGATTTGGCAAGCTGTGACCTATAGGCCACCTTGGGCCACCATCTGTTTTCATGTAAAAACAGAGCCACACTGTTCACCCAGGTATCCTGTGGCTGCTTCTGCAATACTCTGGTAGAGTTGAGTAGTTGCGGCAGAGACTATATGGCCTTCAAAGCCTAAAACATTTATTATTTTGTCTTTTACAGAAAAAGCTTGTTGACCATTTGTCTACAAAATACTTGAAAATAAGAGCTCTGATATTTAGTTTGACCCATGCATTTTCAAACAACGTGGGCCATAGGCCTTGCATGACTGAAACATTTGTGGGCACATTTTTGGGGGGGGAACATGATGGTGTATGTCTCTTCATGAAGTAGGCTTTCAGCAAAAACTTGCTCTGAAACTTTGCATAATTTAAGTGGATTTTCTCTTTGTGGAGAGTGTTATGACATGGTGATATGGAATCATATTATTTTGAATTCAAATACTGGCTTCATCTTTTAGGAGCCCCTCTTAGGAGCTGTGTTACTTACCTTTATTACTCTTCAATTTTCCATCAGTAAGAGAGAGGTACTTATAGTGCTGACCTCATGCAGTGAGTGTGAAAATCACATGAGATAATAATGCAAGAGAGTACTTAGTACAATGACAGACAGTAAATGCTGAATACATATCATACATTATAACTGTTTTTAAGAGAGAAAAATATTTTCATAAAATAACATGTCAGTGTTTGTAATGTCATCCCATAAACAGTGTTCACAGCTTTTCATCATTTTATTTTCTCTTCTAATAAAACACTTTTTTGCCATGATGACTGAGGATAAATGAAAGTGGTGACATTTAAGTCACAATTTTGCAATGTTTAAAGTTGGTGTTACAATATTTTGAAATTTTCATCAAATTTACAAAATTAATTTTTTTTAAAACTCTGGGAATCTGAGTGAATTACCTACTCTGTCATCCCCATCTCCCTCTCCCAGTGCTACATTTAGGACATGTGTACTTCCTAATGGTGATTCAGTCAGTAAAGAGCCTGCATACAGTTCAGGAGACCCAAGTTTGATCCCTGGGTCAGGAAGATCCCCGGAAGAAGAAAATGGCAACCCGCTCTAGTATTCTTGCCTGGAGAATCTCATGAACAGAGGAGCCTGGTGGGCTACAGCCTACGGGGTCACAAGAGTCAGACACGACTTAGTGACTCACCTACCATCACCACTTCCTGCTGAACTCCCCTGCTTATTGCCAACTGCCTGCAGCTTTTCACATCTGTGAATGCCCATCAAGGCGTATCATCCTCCTCTTTGCTCCTTCTGCCCACAATTCCAGCCTGTATCATCCCAGTAGCTATAATTCCAACCCCACTCGACACCACAGTTCTTGGGTTTAATTTCAACTATTCTAGAAAGGGCCTGTTCTTGTCACCTTTTGTTATTTTTTCTTCCTCTCTTTGTTATCTACAGTCCTTGTTCTGACCTGTCCACTGTCCTCACCGCCATCTCACCCTAATCCATTCTGCCCTAACACTCTAGCTTTGGTTCCAATTCCTCATGCCTCTGACGTGCAGGGGCACGTGGGTGCTGATCACTGATCATCTGAAAAGCCGTGCGGTGATGGGGGTGCAGCGAAGCTGATCTGATTGCCTTGTGTACACCCTGCTCAGCTGTCCCTTCACCTGCTCCCGGCCTTAGTTCCCAGATGAGCAGTGCTGGAGTTCTCACCATGCTGTTCAGGAGGCTGGCACCCAGCCCTTCCCTCACATGCCTATTTGGTGACCAGCACTCGTCCAACAGAAATTCAGTGAACATGGCAAAGTAAACCAGCAAATGCACCACAAGTGAGCGTGCTTACCCACCATGGTGATGGTTTCATAGCATCAGAAAAATAAGCTTTGGCCTGATTACTTAGTCAAGGAAACATTTTTAAAAAGAGAACGAGTAAAACAGAAATAGGGTAGTGTGATGTAGCCAGCTTCTGCTTTCTGACCCTCATTGGTTTATTTCTATAGGCTACGTGGTTACCAGGGAAATATAAACATAGACTTGTGTTCTCAGAGACATCAGATGACGATGCCAGGGCTGGAGAGAACCTTGGTGATCGTGTGCTGCACTGCCATTGTTTGATAGAGAAGCACACATGAGGCTGGTGCCTACCCCAGGATCACGTGGAGGAAAAGCAGCATTGATAAACGTGGGTGGGCAGAGGACCCAATTTGCAGGCAGCAGGCAGTTTTAGTGAACTACATGATTTTGGGGGACAAATGTCGTTTCTCCCTTTTTGTTTTATTTTAAATTTCTCTCATCTATCTGTCTACCCATATGTGTATATATACACATATATTTTTTATAAATGCATAAATTGGGTCATATCATAAGTCCTAGGTTTTTTTGTTTGTGCTCTTCTTCCTATCCTCTTCATTTCTCTGTAAACCATATTAAAAACCCTGTATCATTCCATATTTTTTTCATATGCATACATACATTATAGGGTTTTTGTGGTCAGTGGTTTTTTAAAATAAAACTATGTAATACATTCTTTTCTGCCTTTTTTTTACTCAATAGGGCCTCATGGAAATCTATTCAAGTCACTTGACATGGTTATGACTCATTTGTTAAGGGCCATATGATATGTTATGGTATGTTATTCAACCATTCTTTTACTGATGGCCTTAACTTTGCTTCCTTGACCACTATAATCTGTGGTTAAATAGATATCCTTGTGCATGGATCCTCATGTTCTTTTTTCTCTGAGGCAGTGTCCAGGAAGTAGGATTGCTAGGTTTAAAGCTAAATGTATTTTTAATTTAGTAAATACTGCCAGATTAATCTTAAGATGAATTATAAAAATTCACATTTCTATAGTGTATGAGAGCACTCTTTTCCCTGCATCCCTGTCTCCAAAAGGCCTTTTTGCTCTTTTCCTGCTGTGTCAAGCTGATAGGGGAGGAGGGAATCTCCTTGAAACCTAGACTGCCCTTCTCACTGAGGGTTGGACACGACTGAACGACTTCACTTATACTTTTCACTTTCATGCATTGGAGAAGGAAATGGCAACCCACTCCACTGTTCTTGCCTGGAGAATCCCAGGGACGGGGGAGCCTGGTGGGCTGCCGTCTATGGGGTCGCACAGAGTCGGACACGAAGTGACTTAATAGTAGTAGTCTGCCCTTCCTTTGACTACCAGCGAGTCCAAGCTTATTATCCAGTATTTATCAGCCTTTTTAATTTACTTTTATGTTTATCACCCATAGATGCTCTTTGACCATTTTCATTCATTCATTCATTCTTTTGTTGTCTACCCTCCACTCTCTATTTTTGTTATTTTCTTATAAGAGCTCTGTGTAGATATTAACTCTTTTCTGTCTCTTCATTTAAAACATCTCCCTCAAATTCATCATTTATCTGTTGTCATTAACTGATAATATTGTCATTAAGCTTTAATTATGATATACTTTGCCATACAAAGATATCTTATTTTTATGCAGTCAGATGTATCTTTTTTTTTTATGGCTTTTGGATTTTCTACCTTGGTTAAGATTTCCTCTGTCCCTGGATTAGATATGTAATTTTCCTTGATATATCTTAAAGTTTTTATATTGTTTTATTTTTAATGTTTAAGTCTCTGTGTATACTAAGTTACTTCAGTTGTGTCCAACTCTATTTGCCACCCTATGGACTGTAGCCCTCCAGGCTCCTCTGTCACATGGGATTCTCCAGGCAGGAATACCAGAGTGGGTAGCCATTTCCTTCTCCAGGGGATCTTCCCAACCCAGGGATTGAACCTGTCTCTCTTATGTCTCCTGCACTGGCAGATGGGATCTTTACCATAGCACCACTTAGGAAGCCCGTTTAAGTCTCTAGCTGTTTGAAAATCATGTATATGTATGTATATTAGTGGATAATCAATTGGGCTAGCACCATTTATTAAATCTAACCTTCCCCACTAAATAACTGAATAAGCTACTATCTCTGTCATATAAAATTAAATATCTATATATATACATATATAATCTTTAGGTTATCTAAGTAGTCTCTTTTATTTCCCATTGATCTATTCATTCCCATGTTAATGCAATTTTGATTCTATTACAGTAGAATTTTCTTGTGTGTTCTTATATCTGATAAAATGTTTCCCCCTTACAGTTCATTTATATTATATTTTTCTTGATTACTCTAGGCATATCATCTTATTTGTGAATTCACATTCAGTGTAGCTAATTATTCATTAATGCCTGCTGGGATTCCAATTGGAATTGCATTAATTTATAAATTACTTTAGAAAGTGTGAATTTGTTACATGTCGTATTCAGTGGAGGAGTTTAAAAACTCATTTCTAAAGACCAGATTCACACTTAAGGGGGTAGACTAGAGTGCTGACAGCCAAGCCTTGTTTTGTTGCACTTTGTACCTATCGCATTTTTTACACCTTGCAGGTTTGTGGCTACCCCGTGTCAAGCAAGTCTATCGGCCCCATTTTTCCAACAGCATTTGCTCACTTCATGTCTCTGTATCACATTTGAGTTATTCTTGCAGTATTTCAAGCTTCTTTATTATTATGGTTATGGTGATCTTGATGTTACTATTGCAAAAAGATTATGACTTATGAAAGTCTCAGATGATGGTTAGGATTTCTTAGCAGTAAAATATTTTTTAATCAAGATATATACATTTTTAAGACATACTATTATTGCACACTTCATAGACTACAGTATATTGTAAACATACCTTTTATATGCACTGGGAAACCAAAGCAGTCACGTGACTCCTTTAATGGGGTATTTGCTTTATTGCAGTGGTCTGAAACTGAACCACAGTATCTCCAAGGTATGCCTGTAATGTATGCTTTTCCTTCCAAGTAACTTGAGCCTGCGGTTAGGATCCTGAGTGAAGGACAGGAAGGGAAGCTGCTAGCTGCCGTAGACAAGCCACTGAGTGCCAGACTCTGTCCTCAGTCCTTTGCATGGACCTCGTACAGCACAACAGCATCTTGGTCACAGTCTGAAAACCCGGCGGCCTCTTGGACTTTAAAGTCCACTACATTGTACTCTCTCAGAAGCCTTTATAACCCCTTAATTTTATATCCGCACCTAATATAAATCAAAAGCCCTTTCTGCAGGTTGATTTGAAGATTCTGTAACTCAGATATTTTAAAACAGGAAATGCTGTTTGGGGAGGACGGTGGTACATGCTCTACGTGCCCTCTTTGCTTTGAGTCATGCTCCTCCGTTTGCCTTGAACACCTTGCCACTGGCCACTCCTTAATCTGTTCTCGTCCACTTAGCTCCCTGTTCCAGGAAAACAGTCCCATCCCAAACCAGAGAGACTCCTTTCCCTTCTTAACTCCGAGGGCCCTTTGCTTTCTCTGATAGCATTTATCACACCCTTTATTGCCTTAGGGATAATTATCCTTTCTTTGTACCACTTTTACCAAATTAAGCATCGGCCTTGTGGCTGTTTGGGGTGCTGGGGATACAGTGGTGAACAGATGGTGGAATTATCTTATTTCCTACACTAAACTTCATGCCCCCGAACCAAATCTTATTCCCTTCTATTCAGAGAATTCTTCACAGTGACTCATACATAGAACATGTTCAACCAGTGTTTGGTGAGAGAGTGAATATGTGATAGGGATTAGGCCATGGGTTCAATGATTCTGGTTGAAATATGATTTTTCTTGGTTCTGCATCCGTCGTTACCACTTTTTTTCCTACTTTAAAATTTTTTAGAATATGCGTATTTGTTACTTTCCCTCCAAAATGTCCTTGGTCAAATTGTCCCTCATTTGCTATGATTGAAAAGTATTTTAGTCACTTCAGTCATGTCCGACTCATTGTGACCCCATGGACTGTAGCCCTCCAGGCTCCTCTGTCCGTGGGATTCTCCAGTGAGAATATTAGAGTGGGTTGCCATTCCCTTCTCCAGGGGATCTTCCCAACCCAGGGATTGAGTCCAGGTCTCCTGCATTGCAGGCAGATTCTTTACCATATGAGCCACCAGGGAAGCCCTTTGCCAGGATACTATATTTTAGGTGCCATAATAACCACTGGGGATAAAATAGGGATTAAAAATAAACTTACATCATTAAAATTGCTGTTTAAAAATGGAAGTTGGGTCTATTTTCTCAAGATAGCATGTAGGCACAGTAATTGTTAATCTAAAATTATAAGCTCTAACTTGTAAAACAGGTAAAATACATTTAATGTTTGATACCTATATTTAAATTGACAAGTGAGTGAGCATAACTGAAGATTCTTGATTGGTGGACTCAGTGGTCATAATTAGAAAAAATACGGGAATGAATCAGAAATAATCAGTATTCCCAATCCTTGATCCTGAGGAGTAACAAACTTCTTAAAGAGTGAGTACTTCCAATATAACCCAATTTTCTTTTCTGTTGTAATAAAATAAACATTTATTTTGGGCTTCCCGGGTGGTGCTAGTGGTAAAGAGCCTACCTGCCAGTGCAGGAGACATAAGAGACATGGGTTCTTCTGGGTTGGGAAGATCCCCTGGAGGAATACTCCAGTATTCTTGCCTGGAGAATCCCATGGACAGAGGAGCCTGGGTGGGCTGTGGTCCATAGAGCTGCAAAGAGTTGTACACAACTGAAGCGACTTAGCACACACACAAACATGTATTTTAAATTTAGACCTTTAATTGTCCTGCCCAATTACTTACCAGTCAACTAGGAGCATGTGTCTAGATGAATACTTATACATTAATTTAATTAGAAACTGTGAATTTATGTTGATCAGGCTTATATTTATTTATTTGACAAATATTTCTTGAGTACATACTATGTGCCAAGCACTCTTCTAGTGACTCAAGATACAGCAATAAGCAAAACAAAGACCTCTGTTCTGTGACACTTATGTTCTAGTTAGGGACCAATGGTGGAGACGGGAAAGAATCCAGAAATACAGTAAATCAGCGAGTTATAAAATATGATAATAGGTAATAGGTACTATGGGAAAATAGTAGGAATGATTAAGAGAGTTTAAGAGCGCTGAAAGTGAAGGAGTGAGGGAAGGCTGCAGTATAAAATATGGTTATATTAAATATGCACAGAATTAAACAAGGAGAACTACACCTAGCCTAAAACTTAAGAAATGTCGAGTTGTAGAGTGCTATCAGAGGAGATTCAAAAATATAAGTGTGGGGTTGAAAAATAAAAACTGAAAGGAGTATTAGAGATAGTTGTATTACTCAGCTTAAAAGAAAAGGTTGGGGAAGACACAATAATGACCTTCTGAGGGTATTTCCAACTCCACTGAAGATGCTACTTACAGAAATGTTCTCAATTGTAACATGAGGAATGCAGGTCACCCATGAGAGAGAACTGCCTGAGAACAAGAACTCTCGTGTTCTCAAGTGTGATATATAGAAAGACTGAGAGAATGTCTTCTGAATGACTTAAACTTGATTAATTTTGATTTGTAAACCCATGCATGAAATGTACTAATTAGTAAATATTAGCCTTTACTATGATTAATAATGATCATAGATCTGGAATAATTTATGTGATGTTTCAGTTATTAAATAAATAAATGCTACCCTACTAGTAAAGAAATGAACTAGACATTAAAAGTCCACTCTAGTTCTATGGTTCCATCATGTCTTCCGTAGTGGTAAAAATACCATTAAGAACTGTGAATACTCAAGATATATTTGCTTATAAGTAAAACATCAAATGACCCTGATGCTGGGAAAGATTGAGGGTAGGAGGAGAAGGAGGTGACAGAGGATGAGATGGTTGGATGGCGTCCCCAACTCAACTTGGACATGAGTTTGACCAAACTCTGGGAGATAGTGGAAGACAGGGAAGCCTGGTGTGCTGCAGTCCATGGGGTCACAAAGAGTCAGACACGACTTAGCGAGTGAACAATAGCAACAGCACATCAACATAAGAAATGTGCACACATGTTTCTCTCTCTCTCATGCATTCAGAAGCTTTGGTATTTCCAACACAGGAATTGAGGCTTTCTTTTTATTTCCTCTTTCTCTGTTTCACCATAAGGGAATTACATCATCGGGTCGATTCTTCCAAATATGTTCCATGAAATGAATTAATTACATCATGTAATTGAAGTCTATAGCAACTCCTGAGACTGTCTACAATAGGAACTGGAGACACCTAAATCCATCAAGCATTTTAGCTGTTTTTTCTTTTTTGGTGCAACATAAGAGAAGGGTGAACAATTTGCTGCTACAAATATAGCAGATCGTTGCAAGGCTGTATCCTGTTTGGAAATGATCTCATCTAATATGTCCGTTGGTGGTTAGCCACGCTAAGCAGAAGTATTATGATATGGCTCTGTTGTTAGAGAACCCTCCAAGTTAAAGCCACAAGGATTCCTCACTGCCCGTAGAGCAGGGATTATGAGTGAGATATATTGTCAAGGGTCTTCAACTCTAATCTTAATCCATATGGGACTTGTTGTAAATCATCTTATTTCTTATTTTTGTGCATTATTGTGCTCCTAGGATTGTTCTAGTAGATGAACTGTCTACGTATGTAACGAGAAATTATAAAGTCAGGTTTCTTCCTTCTCTGTTGATTTAGAGTAGGAATACATTTGAGTACATCTCCTTTGTAATGATGCTGCTTGAATACAGTTTGGGTGTGCCGTGGTCCTCTCCCTTTTATTGCCTCCTTCCTCTCTCCCCGTTCAGATAAATAATAGAACTTAAACCATGAACATGCAGAGCCCTACAGTCTAACGTGATGGCCACTGGCCACATATGGCTACTGATCACTTGAAATATTGATAATCTGAAATAAAATATGCTGAAAGTGTGAAATAATCACTACATTTCAAAAACTAAGTATGAGAAAAAAGAATGCAAGCTGTATCATTAATAATTTTTAAAATAATTTTTATATTGCTTACATGTTTTAGATATATTGGTTTAAATAAAATATATTATTAATCTTAGCCCCCCTTTCTTTTTACTTTTATGATATGGCTACTATAAAATTTTAAATTGCATATGTGGCTTTCATTATATTTCTACTGTACAGCGTTGGCCTAGTCTCTTTGCCCTCCCATTTTCCTTTTTCTTACCTTCTCTTAAGCCTTTAAAGCCAGTATTGATTATTTCTGCAGCCCAGGGAAAGATTAGCTGCTTGGTGTGTGTACACATGTGTGCATACATGTGAGTGTGTGTGTGGGGGGGTGGGGCTGGTAAGGAACAAAGGATGGAAAGAGAAGGAAGCTGTTTGAACCAACATCAGTTTGAGATGTCATCACTTAAAGTGAAAGTGAAAGTTGCTCAGTTGTGTCCAACTCTTTGGGACCCCATGGACTATACAGTCCATGGAATTCTCCAGGCCAGAATAATGGAGTGTGTAGCCTTTCCCTTCTCCAGGGGAATCTTCCCAACCCAGGGATCGAACCCAGGTCCCCTGCATTGCAGGTAGATTCTTTACCAGCTGAGCCACAGCCACAAGGGAAGCCCAAGTGAGGAAGGAAGACTAGCAGAGCACAGTGTAGTTCCCTACCAGGCAACTTTGTTCTTTGTTTCATGGTCCTTTCTGGTGATCAAGGTCTTCTACTAGTGTTCAGCCTACGTTCTGTGAGAACTGTTGCATCTGTAATGTATTTCTTTAAAAAAACAATTAATGTATTCATTTTTGGCTGCACTGGGTCTGTGCTGCTTTGCATGGTCTTTCTCTGGTTGCACTGAGTGGGGCTACTCGTCGTTGTGGTGCACGGGCTTCTCATTGCTGCGGCTTCACGTGTTGCAGAGCACAGGCTCTAGGTGCACGGGTTTCAGCAGTTGTGACACACAGGCCCAGTAGCTGCAGCTCATGGGCTCTAGAGCAGGGATTCCGTAGTTATCGCGAATGGGCTTAGTTGCTCCTTGGCTCGTGCAATCTTTCTGGACCTGGGATCAAACCCTTGTCCCCTGAATTAGCGGGTGGATTCTTATCCACTGTGCCACCAGGTTAAGTCCTGTTGATATATTTCTGATGCATCTATGGAAAGAGATGCACTCCATGTCCACCTGCTCTTCTGCCATCTTGGGACTACTGTTTTGGTTTTTTTTAATCTGTTCTTTGTTTTAATAGAAGTTGAAGCACTGGGATAACAAACTCTTCTGAATTCAAAGCGCAGAAACAAACACAGTTTTAAGAATTATCATTGTCATTGCTTTCCTTAATCAGCAAAGATAATCAAGAACTGACCTATATCCCAATTGATTGTTCTGATTTGGATAAAGGATATAATGTTTTGTTTGGTAGCACTTCATAAAAGAAATTTCTGACTGAGACAGAATCTTTTAATGATCTTATAGTTTGTACTTAAATAAACACCCAAACTAGTGTACTGTTCCTGGAGAATTGGAAGATTTTGTAAATCGAGATGCTTTTGTTAAAAGTTCTGAGATATCAGGCAGGTTCTACTTTTTCAAGGGAAAAGAAGGATGTTTTAGAGACCAAGCCCATTATGACTTAAGTTAATGATTCTACATGAGACAAATCAGTTTAACTATATAATCTTGTCATAGATTATGAAATGGCAAACGTGTATTTTCACTGTTTTATTGGCTTAATTAATTAAATACCCAGGTGGTGAGCTCAGTGGTAACAACCAAAAACTGAACCGTTATTTAGGTTAGTGAAAGGGGGAAGGGGAGGATCCAGAAACTTAGACCAGTACTAGCCAATAGAATATGTAGTGAAAGCCACACATGTAATTTATTATTTTCTAATAGCTCAGAGAAAGATGCATTACTTGCGAGACAGAGAGAAGGTGTAATGGGAAGATGAGGATAAAGTGGTCTCGCAGCTGGAACTTTATATCCCTAGGTTGGAACACTGTCATGGAAAGCACTCTCCGAATGTTGATAAACTAACTGTTCTTGTGGCTTATCGTAGGATTACACTGTTTCATAGCTGAAAAAGGAGACCTGACAGCCTCCCATTTCAAGCGAGATGAATTAGGCTGAAAGGAGCAAAAAGTAACTCACCTCAAGCCCCGTAGCCAAACTGGCAGAAGTGGAAATAGCCCCCCAGTTTGTATTCCCCTCAGGCAGTCGCCCTCAGTGTTCTGTGCTGCCTCGGAATTATTGAGTCCTTCGTTTCTTTGTTCCTTGGTCTGTTCAGAAGAGCGTGTGGGGCCAGGCATGTGCTGTCAGGATACGGCAACGAATGTGCCAGTCCTCGTCCTCAAGGACCGTATGTCATCCTGTGAGGCTGTTCAGCTTTCATGGCAAACAGAGGATAGTAATAACACTCTAAAGGGTATTTGTGACAAGCTCAAAGGGCTCTGAGAGGTAAGAGTTTTCTCTCCATTTATGAAGAGAAGACACTTGAAGGAGTCAGCAGAGACCTGAGTGAACCACACTCAACAGTATGATTCAGGAGAGGACAAAAAGCATGATCTCTTCTGCTGAAATCACACTGAAAACTGCTCGATGGGCTGCATGAGGAGCCAGGCTCGAGTTCCACCCATCCTGAGGGAGAGAAAGGCTGTTCCCCGCATGTCAGTTAAATGTAATCTACAGACACTTCATTATGGACCCTGAATGTTGGGATCATGGAACGTGCCACGATTTGGCAGCTGCTCTGAGAATTTAAGAGACAAACTGCCACAGGACTCTTTGGACTCTGGAGAGGCCATATTGTTCATGGTCAAGAGAGGACTGGTAAAACAAGCAAACAATCAGAAAAGTCTCTCGATTAGCAGGTAACTTCCTAAGGCTAATAATACAACATTTCATGAAGTTTGAGTCACAAAGTTCCCATAACTCGTTTCCCATTTCCTATGCATTCCTTTCTGGTCATTGCTCCTATGGTGTATATATTGCTTAATCAGGCTGTGTATGTGATTTTTATAACCTGGGTTTAGCAATTAAAATTTTCCCCAAACTGCTTTTCCACAATGTGTCTAAGTCATCGTAACTGTTATTTTAGTGACTGCATAATATTCAATTCAGTAATCCTATCATGTTTTGCTTAAACTCATCATTAGCTGAGCTATTAAACAAGCTGCTCCTTGGAATTTACTGATAATGATTGTGAATGTGTAAGAGTTTTCATAATAAAAACACATATTTGTGTGGCTTGTTGATAAATTGTACCCAACTCTCTTGTGATCCCATGGACTGTAGCGTGCCAGGCTCCCCTGGCACGGGATTTCCCAGGCAAGAATGCTGAAGTGGGTTGCCAGTTTCCTTCTCCAGGGAATCTCCCCAACCCAGGGATTGAACCCACGTCTCCTGCATTGGCAAGCAGATTCTTTACCACTGAGCCACCAGGAAAGCCCCCAAACACATTTACCCTAAGTATAAAGCCACATTCAGTGGGTCATTTAGTGGGATGGTATATGCTGCCGTGGAGTCATAGGCCTTCAGCATCCCCAATAGCAAGATGCTTTCAAAGTGTTTCTTGGCTTAATTTTGCCAAGTTGATACGTATCGTGGGCTCAGCTAACCCAGAAATGAAAAAGAACTCTGTTGGCAGCACTGGCCCTTCTTGTAATAGGTCAGGAATGTGGACACTGTTTTTATTGGTACAGGACTGCTGAAGTTCTTAGTTTTCATAAAATGATCTGGTCCCTAAGAATCTGAGGACTAAATTATATACTGACCCTCACCAAACATAAGGAGGAGACCATGGATTAGCTAGGCTCCCCTTCTTTAATTTTTAAATGGAGGGTAATTGCTTTATGATGTTGTGCTGGTTTCTGCTCTGCAATAATGTAAATCTACCATTTCCGCTCCCTCTCGAACCTCCCTCCCACCTCCCCTCACCCCTCTAGATTGTCACAAAGCCCCAAGTGGAGCTCCCTGTTGGGCTCAACTTCTTAATCAGGACCAGATAATGGGTTCCAGAAGTCTGTGACTGCCATCTGTACTTCTTAGGAAGGGAATGGAGCATGGGTCAACTTTGTTTTTTAGGCCTTTGGGAAAATGTTATATTTTCCCAAATATCTCAGGAAACTTAGATATTTTATCCTCCATAAAAGTAGTTACAACTTCTATTGTAGTTAGAACTTTTAAGTAAGGTTAGGTCCCTTTTGATACTGAGTCTGTATGGGAGCAAAAAATTATTTTCTGCATAGTATTTTAGCTTTCATTTGATGACCTGATAAAATGAGTTATGTATTCATCTGACCTTGGGCAATGACTTAAACTTCTTTGATTTTCAGTTTTTTCCATTTTCTACCTGGGAATGATTACATCTGGCTTGCCTGTCTCATGAAATTGCTGTGAGAATCAAATGAGATGTAAACTGTAACATCTTCTGACAAGTGCAAGGTGGATGCTATTATTAATCACTGGTGATGATTAATGATGATGATGAAAATCCCCAGATAACATCATCAGGCAGCAGTACACTCTGTGGATGTGCCAAGCTAGGATGCTAGCTAACACCAGTGATTTGTTGCCTAATGTAAACCTCTTCCTTTATCTGTGGAAAGATGCTTCTACAGATGTGAGTAAGACTAGGCAAGGTGTTCTGAACTCACAATGTCATGCATAGAATCGGCCAGGGAGAATTCCTCTGGTATTTTGGGCACTGCAGTGACAAAGTATACCAGGTGTAAACAGGTCACTGTAAACAGGTCAAGTCGTGTCTGACTCTTCTGTGACCCCATGGACTGCCAGAACTCCTCTATCCATGGGATTTCCCAGGCAAGAATACTGGAGTGAGTTGCCATTTCCTTATCCAAGGGATCTTCCCAGCCCAGGGATTGAACCTGAATCTCCTGCATCGGCAGGTGATTCTTTACACTGTGCCAACAGGGGAGCCCATGTAAACAGTTGTTTCCAGGAATAAGAGAAAGTGTCATCAAAAATGAAAGACAAGTGTGTAGCTAGAGAAGCATCTTCCCCATGCATCTGAATACTCAAGTTTAGGTTTTGCCTGCAGGGATTAAGCCACACAACTCCCCACAGTATCAGTGAGGGACACCTGACCCGGTTTCCGTGGTCTGAGCTGAAAGATTACCTGAATGTGTACACAGTCACAACAGCCTGTAAGCAAGCATTATATGGTGTACTCTTTTAAAATTCACATTTTAAAGAGGAAATTAGGTTTCATTTGTTTTGCTTAGATTTGGGGGGATGTAATTATTTTTTCCTTCTGAGGCATTTCAGCATCGTCTCCACAAACAGTCATTAGAAGATTAGGAAACAGTTCTGCGCTTACTGTCTTAGAATTACAGCTCTCACCCTTATAAAGCCGTAGATGTTTGCCCTGGGCAGAGAGGAAATGACTGATTTTGTCTTTGTTCTCTTGGTCTGATTCTGTTCAGGTATCTTAGATACATTGGGTGATAGACGAACGCTTTCACGGCCATGGAAGGCAAATTCAATGAACCTAGCTTCAAGGCATAGAGTATCTTCCCAGTATTTGCAAAGAATAAACCTTGCAAATACAATGTTGTCTCCTCCCTTATCAGGAGTTTAATTATACCATCCTTATCTTGGGAAGAGATGAGGGCATAAGTCATTTTTATTTCTTTAAGTCTTTTAAAAAACTAAGATAAAAAAATGAGATCATATGTCCTAAAGAAGGCTGCCACAGAAGATACAGTCCACATAGCCACTGAGTACCAAAAAAAGGAAAATGAGGTTCAACTAGGGTTACAACTCATGATATATGTTCAGACAATGATAACCGCTTCTGAAGTGAATGGGGGTTCCCCTCCATGGGTAGAGTTCCAGTCATGTGAGAAGATGTTCTCACGAACCTAAAGTGCCTCCTTATCCACATACCTTTGGTAAATCTTCATCATAGTACTATTTTTATACATCACCTTTAGTAAGTAGAAAGGTTCATTTGTATTAAGTGAGCAAGCAGTTGACAAAGGGGATTTTTTTTGTTTTATTTATTTTTAATTGAAGGATAATTGCTTTACAGTATTGTGTTGGTTTCTACAAAACATCAGCATGAATCAGCCATAGGTTTACCCGTGACCAAAGGGGACATTTCTTAACCTGACAATGAGAGAAAGCCATCATCAAAACACTAAGCATTCAGGAGCCACAACCTTCCACTGTATCTCTTGCTTCTATGTAATTTGCTTTCTCAAAATCTGGTCGGCAAACCACCTGCAATAGAACCACCTGAAGAGCTTGTTTAAATTCAGATTCCTGGGTACAATCCCAGACCTGCTAAATTGGAATCTCTGGGGCAAGGTCAAGAATCATATTTTTAACAAGCACTTGAGGTGATTCTTCTGTTTGAGAATCATTCCCTTCATGTTGGGTAAAGAAATGGTTCTCAAGAACGTGTGCCCTGGACCTACAGCAGCAGCCTCACCTGGGAGCTCATTCAGTCAGTTCAGTCGCTCAGTCATTTCTGATTCTTTGCAACCCCATGAATTGCAGCACGCTAAGCTTCCCTGTCCATCACCAACTCCCGGAGCTTGCTCAAACTCATGTCCATCGAGTTGGTGATGCCATCCAGCCATCTCATCCTCTGTCATCCCCTTCTCCCGCCTTCAACCTTTCCCAGCATCAGGATGTTTTCCAGAGAGCCAGTTCTTTGCATCAGTGGCCAAAGTATTGGAGTTTCAGCTTCAGCATCAGTCCTTTCAATGAGTATTCAGAACTGATTTCACAGCATGAAAAGGGAGCTCGTTAGAAATGCAAATTCTGGGGCCCTAGAGCAGACCTGCTGAATCAGAGACTCTGGGGTGGGGCCCAACATTCAGTTCATCGAGCTCTCCTGGGGATGCTGATGCTCAACAAAGTCTGAGAAGCACTGAGATGAATGCATCCATTTCCTTCAGAAACTCTTTACAATAGTAGAGGAAAGACTTATTAAGAGAATCTGATTCACTTGCAATGCTTGGTTTTTGTTTGTAATCAAGAAATCTCAGTTTAGAAGGAACTTTATAAAGAGACTTAGTCCAGCCCTCTCTCTGGTATTTGAAACCCTCTCTCCCTCCTTTTCTCCCTTCCTCTCTTCCTTCCTTCTTTCCCTCATTTCTTTTCTCTCTTTCTTTTCCTTTCTGATGTGCCAAACACTCGACCAGGTATTGAGGGTGCAGATGAATGTAAAGAGCAGTCTCCTGTCCTCTTAGAGTTTACAGTCTTGGAAAAAAAGGCCTATTTAAATAATTAAACTAACAACTATGAAATTTTAATTGTTCTACGTGCTATGGTGAGAAGGTACATGATGTCATGACAGTGTGTAATAGAGAAATTTAAGCAAGTCTGTACACCATCTGCAGGGTAACTCAGCCCTAATCGAGCACTTCATCTTGAAACTTTTGACAACTTATTGGAGCCTGTGTCACTCTAAGATAAATCTAAATGTTAGAAATTTTGACTCAGAGTACTGACTCAAAGTATTCTAAGTACTCTACTTTGGACCATGCTATCCTAACTCTAGTATCTGGAATCTACACAGAATAAATCCAGTCCTCTTGTACATCGCAGCTCTTACAGAAAAAGATTTCTTCCCTCTAGGTTTTTTCTTGCCAAGGATGTGAGATTCCTCATTTACTTGGTCTTCTTCAGAAGTACTCCACCTTTTTTTTCTTTATTTTTAACATTTTAAAAAGATATTGTGTTGCTCAGCATGAGCTGGAAGTATACAATGATAAGCTCAGAGGAGTGTATCTTAGAATCTATCATTCTAACCGTCATTGTAACCGTCATTGTCTTTGATATATTCTACACTCCTGTTGTCCAGCCTCACCTGCTCTATGTTTCACTGAATCACACCACTGACTTGCACTGAGCTCACAGTTAAGTGAAACCCTAGGGTTACCTAACTATCTCTGTCTGTCTTGTCTATATATTACCTTTTCCAAGTAATTGAAAATCGTTTCCTCTAGGATGTCCGGAGAAGGCAATGGCACCCCACTCCAGTACTCTTGCCTGGAAAATCCCATGGGTAGAGGAGCCTGGTAGGCTGCAGTCCGTGGGGTTGCGAAGAGTCAGACATGACTGAGCGACTTCACTTTCACTTTTCAGTTTCATGCATTGGAGAAGGAAATGGCAACCCACTCCAGTGCTCTTGCCTGGAGAATTCCAGGGACAGGGGGAGCCTGGTGGGCTGCCGTCTATGGGGTCGAGCAGAGTTGGACACGACTGAAGCGACTTAGCAGCAGCAGCAGCAGCAGCTAGGATTTTTATAACATCAGCCCTTTAACCAGCACCCATCATTCAGGCTGTTTCACTACTTCATTATGTTTATTTGTATTATCAACTAATCCAAGTTTCTTCAGTGTGTCAGTCAAAATTATGCAAAACTCTTAATATTTGCCTTGCTAAAATCTAGATACAGGATGTCTCCAAAGCCAATGGTAGGTATTCTACCAACATAATATGTCTATCTAAAGTAAATGAGGTTAGTCTGTCTTCACTTTTTTTAGTAATCACCACTTCCTTCTATGTGTTAATAGTCTTATAATAACTGACAAGTCAAAAATTCATGAGATGTACCCCTTTCAGCTGGATGAGGAATGCAGTTTTTCTGTGTGGTTAAGACATTCTATCAAAACAAAGGAAACACCTTTCTTTCCTTAGTTTAAGAGGTCTTTTATATCCTCAGGGTGAGTTCTTGTATTATTGTATCTTGTATTATATTTTTGTACAGTAGTTTCACCTAGAGTAACACCATTATAATTCATCCTGGGGTCCCTGGATCTTCAGGATATATACATTCCTTCTTGGCTTATTCCTCTTCTCTTTCTAGCAGGTCTGTGCTCACTAACACAGTATGATTTGGCCAGTAGATGTAGATGAATATTTTAGTCTGGCAGTTTACAAAATATGATTTAGGGATTTCTAATTAATCCCGGGGCTAGGTCTCATACTGCTACTGCTGCTATGTCACTTCAGTCGTGTCCAACTCTGTGCGACCCCATAGACGGCAGCCCACCAGGCTCCCCCTGTCCCTGGAATTCTCCAGGCAAGAGCACTGGAGTGGGTTGCCATTTCCTTCTCCAATGCATGAAAGTGAAAAGTGAAAGTGAGGTTGCTCAGTCGTGTCTGACCCTCAGCAACCCCATGGACTGCAGCCTTCCAGGCTCCTCCATCCATGGGATTTTCCAGGCAAGAGTACTAGAGTGGGGTGCCATAATTTTATTGGGACAGATATCATTCATTTTTAATTCCAATGAGGGGGTTTTATTCTGTTTTAATAATGCATATCACATTATAGCCCTCAAGCCGCTCACTAATTAAATGAATGCTTTGGACTAAATGATCCCTAAGGTATAATCAAACTCTAGAATTATATGATTCTAAACTTTGAGGTGGAAATAAAATTTACAATAATTCTTAAGCCACAACACACACACACACACACACACACACACACACACACACGACCTGTGCATATAAAACTGATGAAATCTGAATAAGGTGGCTAGATTGCATCAGTGTCAATTTCCTGCCTGTGATGTTGCACCATAGTTTTACAAGATATTCCATTAGGGAAAACTGGGTGAGGATATATTGAATCTCTCTGTATTGTTTCTTATAAAAATGTGAATCTATGATTATATCAAAATAAAAAGTTAAAAAAATAAAACCAGAGAGTGTTATAACAGGATATTGGAAGCAAAGAGGCCTTGTTTGTCTATCTACTAGTTTAAATAGATTAGCTAACTTTTCTGAAACTCAGTTTCTTTGTCAGCCTTAAAGTGGGAATATGAATTCCTACCTAATGGGATTATTGAAAGAATTATAGGAGATAGTGTGTGTAAACATCTCCTATGGTTCATACTCCATGACAGAATTAAAAAAATGTTGGTTCCTTTCCCCCCGTACTGCTTCTCTGCTCTGGAAAAGAAAATAGGACAAAACAGCCTTGCTGCAGCTCTCCTAAAAAAAGACGACATATGACCTGAAGCTGAAGACAGTTTAGAAGTATACATTACTGAGATGAGCCCATAGCAGTGGAGTGAGTAATGCCGTTACATAACTTGCACAAATCACCAGGCAGATTGGCTAACATGGCTTGGCACAGTTTACCGATGAAATAAAATAACAAGGCAGCTTCCAAACCCAGCTCGAGTCAGGGAGTCCCGACATAGCAGCCAGAGTCAAAATCCAGAATGACTACATAGGCCTTGGAGCTTTGGCGTTTCAGTTGACTCAGACGTGCAGTAAATCTGTATAAGTGGAAAAAACAAAAGCGATTTCTCTCTGGCTGGCCCCTTGAATAATTGTTCCCACGGGGCCTAGAGGAGCTTTCTTTCCCTTGCAAAAATTCATAATCATGTCTCCCAAATATGAGTTTTCCATGCAGCTGCACAGATGAGAACTAGGAAGAGACTAAGGAAAATAGACATGTCTTAGCCCTGAGGATATGATTGTTGACTGAATGGCCAAGATGTGTCTCCCATCTGTCTCCTAAAATGTTTAGAGTTTCGCAGGCCTCTGTCCTCACCCTTGATCTGATGAATGTTTTTGTCCGTGAGTTGGATAGAAACGTAGAAGGTAAGCCCACCAAGTTTTCAGATGATACTGGGGTAAATGGGAGTCTAAAGACAGAATTACAATTTTTTTAAATGATTATGGCAGGCTCTGGGGCACGAACTCATTATAACAAGTTGTAATTTAATCAGGGTAATGTTAAAGCCTGCACTTCAAAATCAAAAGCAGAAATACAGGTTAGAAAAGGCTTAGATTGACAAGGTGTGATATGAAAAAGTTATAGGGGTTTTATTGGACTATGAAAAAGGTATGAGCCAAAAGTATGGTGTGACTGATGAAAAAAGAGGTTAGGGACCAGAAAGAGGAACATAATCTTTCTGCTTTACATAATTTGCACTGGATAGACAGTATTTTTTGTAGTGTATTCAATCATGCTCTAAATTTAAGAAATACATTGATAGATTCAAAATGGTCACTAAGAGAAGGAAGGAAAAAGGAGGGCCAACTTCTAAAAAAATATCCCTAAGTTATATTGTTTAAAAGATGATTGCAGGAAAATGAGAATACTCAGCTATCTTTCAGCTACCATGTGGAAGAAGAGTAAACTTGTCTATTTTGCTCTGAAAGGCAGAAGCAGGATTAATGAGAGTTTGTGGAAACAGATTTTGGCTCAGCAGAAGGAAAAATTTTCAAATAATTACAACAGTTCAGTGACAAAAAAAAAAAAAAGACTATTTCATTACATTGTGAGCTTCCTGTCACTGGAAATAGTCAAGCTATGGCTGGATGCGTGTCTGTCATGAATTCTGAAGGCTCCCAGCATTGAACAAGAGCTCAGGGTGGGTGAGCTTTGAGATCACTTCTAACTCTCATAGTCTATGATTTAAGTGAGCATGAATGCCAAGGCTGCTTGTGACATGCCAGAGGCACTTTTTCAACTCTTGGCTCTGATTCTGACCAGCTGTGTGACCTTCAGCTAAGAAATTAACCATTTCTTCTTCCAGTTTCCTTGTCCATAAAATGAAGGAGCTGGATTTAACCATGCTTAAGTTCTCAGCACATCTGTGTCTTTGAGCATCCTCTTAACTCATGCTGGAAAAGTTGAGTTTGAGTTGATGCCTGCCATCTTTGTGAGTCATCTTACAGGAAGAAGGCTGAAAGACCAAAAGCCATTGTTGATCCTGGGGGCCATTGAACTAACTCTCAATTTCTTGTTGGCAGGGGAGTGGGTGATTGTGATCCTGGAATTTGTTCCCATGGGATCTGTGGCAGGAAGTTGATTAAATAACTGATAATCTGGTTTCTTTCAAACACCTGTACTTTCTGGCTGAGTTCAGCAATGCCTCTGCAAGCAGCTTAGAAGAAATGAATATCATATGACCCTTGCAATGTAGCTCTGTCCTTTACAAAGCAAACCTTTGTTCTTTATTTCCTTAATGATCTGGCAGTTTCTATTGAACTTTGTTTATAATCATGAGAACCAGTATCCATAAAGCAACTTATTATGTGGCAGGTACTATTCTAAAAGTTTTATATAAATTAATCACTTTATAAGCTAAAAATCTAATGATGAAATCAGTAATTAGACCCTTTTTACCATATAGAAAAAGAGTAGTTAAAATCCGATCTAAGTCTGGCTTAATGGTACAGTCCAAAATGGAGATTCATGTCCTTATTCTTTTAAATTTTATTACTACTGTTCAATGACTATAATTTCCTTTATGGTCCATTTGATTACTAATACTTTTCTTCTCTGCCTATATTAAGGTGCTCCATCCTACACCATTACTACATTCTAGCTCTTCTGTTTCTTCTTTGACTTCTCTCTGACTCCACATCTTGCCTTCAAATCTCATTTCTTCAGTTATGTTTTCCGAAGACCTTTGTAAAATCAACCATCAGTGGGAGTGTCATAGTTTTTTTTTTATATATAGATATACATGGTATTTACTGGATTTCAGATTCTTTCTTCGGTTACTTGGATCAGTTTGAGAAGAAATAAGTAAATTTATGCTTCTTGTAAGGACCTGAAGAACTTAAACCTCATTTGTAGGCTCATGGGTCTGGCAATTCATCTAAGTACCACATTTTCTTCCATCTCTTTGTTTCCTTAGGCTGGAAATGAAAACAGCTGTTAAAAATAAGAGCTCATGAGTCAGTTTTGAATCTCAATGTAGTAATTACAGTTTCCATCTCAGTTGGTATAGTTCCAGTGTACTGAGTCCCATATCACAGCCCCTTGTTGTCAATTTTATACCAAAATCTTAATTTGTGTTTTCCAAACCCCTAAGGTTAAACACTAATTCAATTGCCAAACCAAGAAAAAATAATAACAAAGAAGAAAATGCTTCAATTTAAAAACCTGATGCTTGGGACATGCCCTTTTTCTGAATTAGATTTTAACCAGTCTTTCTGTTGATACTAGAAATGTCAGTTACTCTTCCACATTTTTGAATGTGGACCTTCTGAGCGTCATGGTATCCTTATTGTGAAGAATTTTGCTCATCCTCTTACAGAGGCTATTTCTTGAGTTGTAGTTTCTCTTTTCCAAGTTCCTGAGGCTTATGACCTAGTAAGCCAGTCTTGAAAGAGTCATCTACAATCTATTAATTGATTGTCCCCCTTTGAAGCAGATTGATCCTCTAAATTTAGGTTCTTTCTGCTCAGTCCCCGAATCAACCACTGAGTCACTGACTGAGCAGTCCCATTGGCTAAAGCTTTGAAGGTCCCCCCAGCAAATCAGCTGCCTTCAGCTAACCAATCTAACATCACCCTATGAATACAGAGCCTATGCTCTTGGCAAAAGAACTTTGTGTCCTACTGGGGAGAAGCAGAAGATAGGATACTTGGCCCTTTCAGTCACTTCACTTCGCCCACTTTATTTCCCTTTCCTAAGTTTTGATTTCTTTATTGTTAGATTAGATTATTTCTAAAATTCACTTCCTTGCTAATATTCCTATAAATGGTTATCACTGTATCCTCCATGAGCTAGTTTTATGTGTTGAAAATATTCTGGGTTAGTTTGGGCTGCTCCAACAAATATCACGCTCTTGGAAGTCCAAGTCCAAGGCAGGGGTAGTTCTGGTGTCTGATGAGAGAGAGAGACAGAGGAAGGAAAGCGAGGGAGTAAGCCTTTTCTTTTTTTAAAATTGGAATATAGCTGCCTTATAGTACTGTGCTAGTTTCTGCTGTACAACAAAGCAAATCAGCCACACATATGCATATATCCCCTCCCTCTTGAACCTCCCTGCCCACCTACATCCCATGCCTCTAGGTCACCATAGAGCACTGAGCTAGCTCCCTGAGGTAAACAGTAGGTTCCCACTAGCTATCTGTTTGGCATATGGTAGTGTATATATGTCAATCCCAATCTCCCAATTCATCCAACCCCTCCTCCCCCTCCCCTCATGTCCACATGTCTGTTTTCTATGTGTATGTCTCTATTTCTGCCCTGCCAATAAGGAGATGGCAACCCACTCCATATGCTTACCTGGGAAATCCCCTGGATAGAGGAGCCTGGACGGCTACACTCCATGGGGTTGCAAAGAATTGGATACAACTTAGCAACTAAACAACTATCATTTTTCTAGATTCCACAAAAGTATGTTAATATATGATATTTGTTTTTCTCTTTCTGACTTATTCACTCTGTGTAACAGACTCTAGGTCCATCCAGGTCTCTGCAAATGACCCAGTTTTGTTCCTTTTTGTGGCTGAGTAGTATTCCATTGTGTATTATGTATTTGGCTTCTACGTCCACCGTAAGGGATCTACCCCTTCGTGACCTAATTACCTCCCAAAGCCTCCATCTCTAAATATCACATTTTGGGGATTGAGGTGTTAATATATGAATTTTAGGAGACACAAGCATTCAGTCCAGAGCAGAAATTGAGCATATTTGCATGCATGGAGTGATTTGTGGAATTCTGGGAAAGCCATTCAGCACACTTAAAAACCCTGTACCATTAGGTGTCCATTCCTTTGTGGTAGGATATTACCTCTCAGATAGAATACCTTTTAAAAATCCAATGTGTTTGGAAAGGCAAACCCCAAAACTAATATGTGAGGCAGTGTAGTGTGGTGCTTTGAAGTAGGTTCTTGAATCAGACTGCCCAAGTTCATTTCCTTATTGGTATTTGATCTTAGGCAATTAATTGAGCTCTCTGTGTTTTCAGTCTCCTCATCTATAAACTAGAGATGATAATAACACTCACCTCAGAGGGTTTTGTGAGATGTCACTGACATATGTAACATACCTAGCAATAACAGTTTCTTACTGTATGTTTTAACAATTATTATCCTTCATTTGCAAAAATCAGCCTTTTATACTGATGTCATTTTGACAAAAAGTTGGTATCAGTTGATTTTTTTGGGGGGGAACTGGGAGGGGTCCCTTGGTTACATGAGGCACTTTAAAGAGTAGTCTGTTTTACTGAGGTGTTACAGTTGGTGGCATAAAGTCACTAGAGCCTGGATGTCTGAGGGAAACATTTACAAGAGGGATACATGGGGATAGATAAATGGTCATAACCAGCATATCTAGTAACTGATAGAGTTAATCAGCTGGTATAATGAGGAAGTCATGTGATATACACCTGAAAGTTCGTTTTCATTCATGCAAATGACCTTTGAGGTTTTTTGTTGTTGTTTAATTATTTTTTTAATATTGTTTTATTTATTTGACTGCGATGGGTCTTAGTTGTAGCACATGGGGTCTTTCGTTATGGCATTTGAACTCTTAGTTGCAGCACATGGCATCTAGTTCCCTGACCAGGGATGGTACCCCAGCCCCCTGCAGTGGAGCATGGAGTCTTAGCCACTAGATCACCAGGCATGTCCCTACCTGCAAAAGAACTTTGAATTCAGTACTTAACTTTTTTGTGTCTCATAATTCTATTCCTTGTAATACTCAGGTAATGGTCTCTGAACCATGGAAGAATATTAAATTAAGAATGTTTTCTTTGCTAAATGCCCTTGCCTCTTTCTTTCAGATTACATGAAGCAGACGACATTTGAAGCCCAAGCCTTTTTGGAAGCTGTTCAATTCTTTCGACAGGAGAAAGGACACTATGGCTCGTGGGAGATGGTCACTGGGGATGAAGTCCAGGTAACGTGGGGCTCAGAATCTTGGATCCTGTTCTCTAAGTGGTAGGAGGTCAGGATCATAATAAACTATCAAACAAACAAACAAAAGTAATTGCAGGCGTGGAAGATGTGGTTCTGTAGGGCGTTTCTCTCATTGTCTAGAAGCATTTGATCAGCAAGCTGCTGGGCACTCTAAAGACCTCCAGACTGGGCACTCCAGGCCTCCAGACCTGCAGCAGGGCAGTCCAGACAACAGCAACTGCAGTGGAAGAACCACTTCCAATTTCTTTCCGGAAAAAGCATATTCTCTCAAGTGACCTGTGCTTCGTGACTAGCAGCAAATGTGAGCAGTGTGGCATAGTGCAAAGTTTGTGGTGGGACTTTAAGTCAGCAGATTTGGGTCAAAGCCTGCCAAGTTATTTAACTTCTCTGTTTTAGGTTACTCCTCTGAAAAAATAGGAATGATAATGTTTGCCTGACAGGTTGTGAGAATTAAATAAGATGTTGTTGGAAAAGTAGTTGGCAAATAGCTGTCTTCATCTATGGAATGATTTATAAATGAAGTAATTAAAGGATACCAAATTTGAAAGCATTAGATAGTTTTCTAGATGTTTCATTTACCTTTTCTAGTGCTCTATCTCCTGTGGTCCAGATCCATAGTTTCCCATGACCTTGATTAAATGTCAATCAAGGGCTAAGTGTCTGGGTTGGTTTGGTACCAGGTACATTGTTATAGATCTCCAAGGAAACTATGTTTCATGATGTGACCCCATCCGCCATGAGGACACCAATCACAGGCTGATTCAGCCAGGAAGAAGAGGCTGGGTGTGGACATTATTTAATTAGAAGCGCGGAGGGTCCAAGAATGCTCTTCTTTAACTTCCCCTCATAGCCCAGAATGCCTCTTTTGGGGGCCAGTGAAATTTGTTATTAGGGAACAGTATTTGGAAGATGCCAGATGGTATCTTGCTTTTATATGGTCATTAAATATCTAAAGCTAGAAACATTTTCTCATGATAATGGGCTGTTCTTTATTGTTTTAACATATGACGCGGAATCTCCTCCTCTTCTGTCTCCTTCTCTTTCTTCCCTCCTCCTCCTCCCCCTTCTTTTTCTTCGGTAGAGTCTAAACTCATTTATTTCCCATCCTGAGACTTAAGAACTTTAGTCAATTGTTGATTTCTCATATTTGGAGGAAGCACATACCTTTGTATGTTCAAGTTAAACAGTTATTTAGCTCCTTGAGTTAAGTTAAGGTACTTGTTTGTTTGTTTTTCTTTCATTTGAAATCTTATATCAGCTCACATTCCTTCACTATCCCATGGAAAGCAGGTACCTAATAGTTCTTTTCTGAGAGCTGAGTATTGAGTTTGGGTGTTTTTTTGTGTGTTGGGGGCGAGGATTGACTTTCTGCTCTTCGCTTTGGGCTGATATGTGTGAATTGCTTTAAGGTGTGATAGAGTGAAATGACTCATGCCTTGCCATTCTGGTGAGGCGAGACATACCTAGAAGCATCCAGAGAACAAGGCAGTGTATGTGGGACCATGTGTGATCTGTACATATATGGACATCATAAAGCATTAGCAGCAGTCATAGGAAGGTGCTAATTTTGCAGAATAAAAAAAATACCTTATTTGAGTCAATTCTAATGAGGTGGATGAACCTAGAGCCTAATATACAGAGTAAAGTAAGTCAGAAAGAGAAAAGTAATGATCATATATTAACATATATATACGGAATCTAGAAATATGGTACCGGTAATCTATTTGCAGGTCAGCAAAGGAGACACTGACATAAAGAACAGACTTTTCAACACAGTGGGGAAAGAATAGGGCAGATGATTTGAGAGAGTAGCCTTGAAACATATACACTAACGTATATAAAATAGAGAGACAGTGGGAATTTGCCATATGACTCAGGGAACTCAAACTGGGGCTCTGTGACAACTTAGAGGGGTGGGAAGGGGTAGGAGGTGGGAGGGAAGCTTAAGAGGGAGGGGACATATGTATACTTATGGCTGATTCATG
Source organism: Bos taurus (assembly GCF_002263795.3). Lineage (NCBI taxonomy): Eukaryota > Metazoa > Chordata > Mammalia > Artiodactyla > Bovidae > Bos > Bos taurus. The sequence goes on along the minus strand of NC_037343.1, from coordinate 65,858,055 downwards.
TTGATGTATGGCAGAAACCAACACGGTATTGTAAAGTAATTATCTTCCAATTAAAAATAAAATAAAAAATTTTAAAAATACCTTAAAGGGGAAAAAGAAACAGAAGAAATCAGTAAACGCTTTGCTCCTCTAGGAATTTGAGTTTCTTTCGTAAAGTCACAACCTCATAAAATGTGAGCACTGGAAGGGCAGTTCAGGATTATTCGTCCAGTACCCTCCAGGCCGGAGAAAGAACATTCAGAGAAGTTGGCCCAAGTCACAAAACCAGTCTGTGACCGACTTGCATTTTGAGCCATGTCAGGTGAACCTTGAAGAAGCTGCTGAAAGGAAATAACTTTCAAGACTTTTCCTGTGTGAGGCCTGGTGAGGGTAAACTTCATCTTAGCCGTTACACATGGAACTGAAGCAACCTCTATCCTAAGACTCACAGAAAAAACAGGTCAAGGTCCCAAAGAAGCTACCAAGTAGTTAAAGAAAAGGGCATAGCATGACTGAGTTTGAGAATGTGACATCTTTTGTTTAAAGCACTGCGTTTATTTGCATTGTTTTCCTATCTGCTAAGAACTTAACCATAACATTATCCTAACCCCTTCTACCCTCGAGACTGTATTCAGAAGATTTTCAGCAATGCTACATTATTATCTTCATAGTAATGACTCATACAGCAAGTATGGCATGCCCTCGTGCTGGTGGTTATTTTAGGCAAGTGTCCAGGCAAAGCAAATATCTTAGAATAATTTGCCTGACAGACTATTAAGGTGAAAATATTTGTACCTCAGTAAAAGCATCAGTATATTTTCTACTTGTCAATTAAAAATGTATCAAATGAAGTCATGAGGGAAAGCATTTTGGAAAATGTAAATACAAGTTACGTGATTTATTTTTTATTTGCTTTTAAATTAACCAGATGGGCTAAGAGAACAGCTCAAAATTCCCACACATCAGGGTGGTTTCAAGACCAGAAAGCTATCCACATTTTTCCCTTGTCCATATGTTCAAGTCGTCTTTTTCTGGTGACCTTGAATGTGACCCACTTTAAATGCACTGTTTCACACTTGGTTGCTCAGTAACACGAAAGGCATGCGGCCAACAGCCTGGTCAGACCATGGAGTCAGCCTCAGTAAAGAGGGCAGTATTTCTGGGCCTCACACCTTCCCCACAGCTGCAGCATGTGGAATGTAAATGTAGTGTGGCCTTCACGGAATGAAGCTGAAGCTCCAACACTTTGGCCACCTGATGCGAAGAACTGACTCCTTAGAAAAGACCCTGATGCTGGGAAGGATTGAGGACATGAAGAGAAGAGGGCAACAGAGGATGAGATGGTTGGATGACATCATTGACTCAATGGACATGAGTTTGAGCAAGCTCCAGCAGATAGTGAAGAACAGGGAAGTCTGGTGTGCTGCAGTCCATGGGGTCATAAAAAGTCAGACACGACTGAGCAACTGTAGAAGAACAGCTCAGGGAGTGAGCCTGGAATTGTTGGTTTCCATCAACCTAATGGTGCGTTTGGTTTCTTATATGTGTGATGGAATTTTTAAATCTCCCAGTTAAATCCCAGCAGTTAAATGTACACACGCGCCCCTTTTATTTAAAGCACAGGAAATATTTTTAGGTTCCTTATGGTAAAACTCAGTGGTTTCTATTCTGAAGGAAGAAGGTTGGGAAACCCCTTCATTAATACGATTTGTTTTTATTAAATTAACTGCTTTCTCCCTGGTAGCCCTAGGGCTCTGAACCCTGCTCATGGAGGGCTGACCAAGGCAGGAAATCCCAGAGCAGGTCCTGGGCTGGTGAGGAGCAGTTCACAGTCAGAGAGGGCTGGGGCTGACAGATACAGAAATAAGATGAACTGTTGGGAGGAGACAGAGTTGGCTGTTGCCTGCCCAAGGGCTATTCCCTAATCTCACACTCCCCGCCCCTCCTTCTCCATCAACCCACTCTCATCCCCCTTCTTTTTTTCCCAGACATATTTCCTTTCCAATCCCTTAAGTTATAAAATAGAACCAAATTTCTTGGAACATTGTATGGGAAAGACTAAAAGCAAACTGCAAGCCCACCCAAATGGAGCATTTTTTTTTTCTTTGGACTGTGTAACATTTTCATCTTCAAATCTTCTTCACACTCATGCTCAGATTCAAGCCAATCTCTGAAAAAGGATGGATTTGGATAATTAAATTCTGGCTTTAGTCTCCTTAGGCTCTTAGCTCACGCTCCCAATGCCAGTGCTTTCCTCACTCTTGGGCAGGTGTGTCCAACAAGAATTTACTCCATTGGGCAAGATAAGGTCATGAATTATTAATTATGTACTTGAACCCAGTTTGGGCACTTGCTGATTTCTATGCGATTTACACATGTCAGGTTTCTCTTTAACTCCTCAAAAATCCTCAAAAATGGCATCACTGACTCGATGGACATGAGTTTGAGCAAACTCCAGGGATTGGTGATGGACAGGAAGCCTGGCATGCTGTAGCCCATGGGGTCGCAAAGAGTCAGACACAACTGAGCGACTCAACTGAACTGACATCTTGACTGCTCCCCAGATAATGGTTAAGAAAGGTCCAAACATCCCCAGCAGTGAATTAGTAGGACTAGTGGAAATCCTACCCCTGTTATAATCATAGTCACACCTGAAGTTCCACATCACAGATGATGGAACTCCCCCGGTTGCACTGACTCCCAGCCTTCTCTCCTAGGAACTCACAGACCTAGGCGGACTGAGCAACTCACCCACCTCCACCCTGGGAGTGTTCCTGTTCAGTTCATCTAGACTGTTACAGCCCGTGTAAACAGAGCCATTTTGAAAGTCAAAATCTAGTGACCTCATGAGCATTTCCACTAGCATGAGGCTGACCAGTGACCTTAAAGTCTTTCCCAAATCTTAATTTGAGTGTTTATGAGCAGGTCAATTATTTTGGACAAATATTTTTTTCAATTCACAGAGCAGATGTCAAGTGATTCTCTACTATGATTCTGCTTGCCTCCTTTCCCGAAGTTATTCTTGTTCTAAATCTTGGGCTGCAGCCTGATACTGAAGGCTGAGCTGTGAGCCCCAAAACTCACCACAGATCTAAGTCTAAACAACAAAACTGCTCCAGTTCCCTTGGGGGAATATAAAGAAGAAAGGCCAGTGTTACGTGGGGCCTTATGTGCAGACAGGTAAATCACTGCTCACGTTCAAAAGAAACACTTCCATTGAGCCAAGCAAATTTGTAGGAAAGACTTGGGAACAATTGAAAAAAATACTCTGAAAACTGTATACACCCCCTCTCCCGTATTCTCATCCCACCAATGTCCAGTTGTTCCAAAGTATTTGTTACTCCCTTCTTTTCCTAAACTTTAAAGAAGATGGAGATGGGATTCAGGGTGTAGTAGGGACAAAGAGCATGAAGACACTTAGATCCCAGAAAAGTTCAAGAGGAAACAATGGTCTCAGGGGATACAGACAAGGATTCAAGCTGCCAAAACCAAGCCTTACTCCCTTCACAATTTTGCTAAGGATACCCTTATCCATAATTGATGTTTCCTCTCTTATCCTAAATGCATTAGATTGTTCCATTTCAAATAGTAGAAGTTCAAGTTGAGGAATTTGTCCTTTCCAGCGGGAAAATGTCAGCAGGCGTGACTGTTCCCTGCAGATATTTAGAACATTTACCCTCTATGACTCTTCCTAGAGATTTCTGAGGTCTCAGACTCAGAGTTAAACTATTAACCTAACAGATTTCATGGAGTGCAGGACAATCTTAGGTAGCCAGGACAGTCAGTCAGTTCAGTCACTCAGTCGTGTCCGACTCTTTGAGACCCCATGGACGGTAGCATGCCAGGCTTCTCTGTCCATTACCAACTCCTAGAGTTTGCTCAAACTCATGTCCATTGAGTCAGTGATGCCATGCAACCATCTCATCCTCTGTCATCCCCTTCTCCTCCTGCCTTCAATCTTTCCCAGCATCAAAGTCTTTTCCAATGAGTTCGTTTTTATGTATCAGGTGGCCAAAATATTGGAGCTTCAGCATGAGTCCTTCCAATGAATATTCAGGACAGGGGTGGCCAGTTATGACACCTTCAGTTGCCCTGATGTGCAGATTTAGGTGTTACCAGCTAACCCAGCTCTGAGGCTTTCTTCTTCCTCTTTGTTTTGTTTTTTCACTTAAGCATTTTTTTTTTAATTTGAGTATAGCTGCTTTACAACATTGTGTTATTTTCTGCTGTACAGCAAAGTGAATCAGCTATGTCTATACATATATCTCCTCTTTTTTAGATTTCCTTCCCTTATAGGTTTATAGGTTACCACAGAGTATTGAGTAGAGTTCCCCGTGCTCTACAGTAGGTTCTCATTAGTTATCTATTTTATACGTAGTGGTATATATATGTCAGTCCCAATCTCCCAATTCATCCCACCCCTCACTTCTGCCTTGGCAAGTAGAAATAGAGACACAGATATAGTGGCTGTCTTCCTCTCGACAGATCCTGAGTAACCTGGTGATGGAGGAGCTCATGCCAACCCTTCAGACAGACATCCTGCCTAAAATGAAGGGGAAGAAGAACGACAGGAAGAGGGCCTGGTTTGGGGTGAGTGATGATTCTGCTTGGCCAGCTCTGCTGCTCAAAATGAACATTCCCTTCCCTTCTCTTTTTAAGGTCTTGTTTTTCTTTTTTTTTAATACGTAATTCCTTCCCTGGGTGGAGAACTGCCCAGTCTGCTCAGTCTCATATACATCAGGACTAATCCAAACAAACTCAGACTTTGAAAGAAAAATTAGAATGTGCACACGGTTTTGTTTATGTTGCGATCATCTGTGATTAACCCGCCCTCCTGTGCTTGACTCCATCAGGCTCTGACACATGACAGAGCTCCAATCTGTGTGCTGTTCTCTGTTCCAGCTCCTTGAAGAGGCCTACCACCTGGTTCAGCATCGAGTTTCAGAAGGATTAAGCGCCTTGAAGGAGGAGTGCAGGGCTCTGACAAAGGGCCTGGAAGGAACCATCCGTTCAGACATGGATCAGATTGTGAACTCAAAGAACTTCTTAATTGGAAAGATCAAAGGTCAGTGGAGATAATGCCTGCTCCTATGAGCTAGATAAGCTGTGCATTTAAAGCTCTTCCACAGGGTGAGATGTCCCAAGTGGCGCTAGTGGTAAAGAACCCTTCTGCCAGTGCAGGAGACGTAAGAGATGTGGGTTTGATCCCTGGGTCGGGAAGATCCCCTGGAGGAGGGCACAGCAACCCACTCTAGCATCCTGGCCTTGAGAAGCCCATGGACAGGGGAGCTCGGCGGGCTACAGTCCATAGGGTTGCAGAGTCGGACACGACTGAAGTGACTTAGCATGTACATGGTGAGAATTCATAGTTTCAGAGGAGAATTAAACTGAGGGACTTTGGGAGAAAGTGGTAATACTTGTAATAGGAGCATGCTAGTGGTGCTGTTAAGGGTCTGGACCTCCCCATGGAAACTTCAGTGACACAGGCTGGAGGGCATAGTGCCTCTTGCCTGTAGTGGTGCCTGTATGTCCTGATCCTGTACCTTTTACACCAAATTGTAATGGCTCTGCCCTGCCCTCCACCTGCTGTAAGCTCTTAAAGAGTAGGGCCATGCCACCCCGGTTTACTCAGGTATTCCTTGTGCTTAGTATCGTGTCTGGTGTATGTAGACTCACAGTGAATATCCAAATCAGTGAATAATGGATTTTCCTTTAATAAGAAAAAAAGCTTTTGGGTTAGAGTCAATAAATCTAGATCTTCTAGATCTTCCTCCACTTATCATAGGGTTACGAGCCAATAAACTCATCATAATTGAAATGCAGGCATTTAATACGCTTGACCTACCCAATATCATAGCTTAGCCTAGTTACCTTAAACACGCCCAGAACACGTATATCAGCATATAGTTGGGAAAAATCACCTAACGCAAGATCTGTTTTATTATAAAGTGTTGAATAGCTCATGTAATTTATTGAATAGTGTATTGAAGGGGAAAAACAAAAAGGTTTGTCTGGGTACAGAATGGCTGTCAGTGGGTTGGTTGTTTATGCCTGTGATCCTGTCCCTGATGGGAGCCGTGGCTGTTAACCCTGCCCAGCATCCCAAAAAGAGCATCATACTGCATCTCACCTGCTCCGGAAGAGATCAGATTTCAAAATCTGAAGTAGTTTCCCTGGTGGCCCAGACAGTAAAGAATCTGCCTGCAATGCAAGAGACCCAGGTTTGATCCCTGGGTGAGGAAGATTCCATAGAGGAGGGAATGGCAACCCTCTCCAGTATTCTTGCCTGGGAAATCTCATAGATAGAGGAGCCTGGTGGGCTACAGTTTGTGGGGTCACAAAGAGTCAGATACAACTGAGCAACTAACACTTCTGCTGAATGGGTAATGCTTTCTTCACCTCGTTGTAAACTTGAAAGCTTGAAAGTTGAACCGTCCTAAATCAGGGACCCTCTGTGGCCCCAGCTCTAATGTCAGCTGGGTATGTGGGTTCAGGGAGATCACTCAATTTCTCTGTGCCTTGGTGCCCTCCTCTTGAAATCACAAGGGCCCATGCAATCAGGGTCTGCATGCTGAGGCTCTTGGATCAAATCCAGCCTGCCACTATTTTTATAAGTTACATTTTACTGGAAGATGGCTGTTCCTACTCCTTTCTGTATTGTCTGGCTGCTTTGGCACTGCAGGAGCATAGCTGAGTTGTTAGAACTGAGATCATATGGGCGGCAAAGCTGAAAATGTTCCTGACCTGGCCCTTGACAGAGAAAAGCTTGCCTCTTTCCTCCCAGGAGGCTTTAGATGGCCTCTAAGAAATTCTACAGAATAAAATTCTACACTTCTGCCTCCTACATACCCCAAAGCACACCACACTGAACATCATTTCAGAGGGAAGCATGCTGGCTTATCTGTGATTGTTTATCAGCAATTTTCTTAGGTAGTCAGTTTTCAAATTATTCACTCAGTCATTCATTCAAAAGACATTCACAAAGCGAGTGCTTTCTGAGCAAGGTGATGCAGCTTTAGCAGCAAACAGGGGAGATCTAGTTCCTGTGTTCAAAAGACGTGGAACCTAATGGGATTTTCCGCTTGGAGGATTATCCTCTACACTTCAGGCTCTGTTCATACTGCAGCCTAGCTCACGCTGGGCTCTTCTAACAAGTCCTCCTGAGAGTAGGTTGCAGGAGGCATTACTAGAGCCAAGGCGTGTGCGTCTGAATCTATTGTTTATCTGTTCATGCGATGCCTTCTCCAGCCAGATATAAATTAACTTCAGACTGCTTTCTGGTTCCTATTACCCAGGTCTCTTATTCCTTTATTAGTACGACTGATCTGGAGTTGACTGTATGTTGAAATGCTTTATACAACTTAAAATGGCCAACACTAAACTGCCACAGCCAAATACATTCCTGTTGACTGGAGCTGAGCTGAGCTGAGTCTAATGGTGGCCATTCTCTTGGCCTGAATTAAATGAGTCTCTCTCTCTTGCCTAAATCCCTTCACATAAGATGGAAAAATATTCTGCCCTGGACTGGTTTTGGTTTCCTAAAGGAAGCCTTGAAAGGAAGTCATGATCAGATCTTTTAAAAATGGAATATCAGAAACATATTTTCATCAGGCCTCTTTTCTTCCCCTTTAAAACAAGAAAGTGCACATCGAGCTGCATTGATAAAGGGCTTTGGATTTCAAAAAAACTTCGGGAGTATTAAAGTAGCTTTCTCTCCATTTCCTCCCATGTGATTCTTGGCTTAAATTCTGCTGCATGAATACTGAATCATTTAATAAGCATTTATCCTGCCCCTGCTGAATACAAGGCCTATGAGGCGCCTAGGAAGAAGAGAAGTAGAAGAGAGTAAAAGTCACATCACAGACACCAAAACAGAAGGAAAAAATATGAAAAATGCCACAAAAGAGGCAAGAACAGAGGGCACAATGATTCCCAGGCAGGAACCACTTCAGCTTCAAAAAAAGTCATGTGGGCCCCTGACAATGAGAGGAATGTTTTAATGTCAGTTGATTGGAAAGGATGATATTACTCACAGATACAGTAAGAGCTGACAGTTTCTGAGTACTTCCAGAGGATCACACACAGTTCTGAGCATTTTGAACACAGCGAACTCATTTAATCCACACCATAACCTTCAGAGTACTTACTATTATGAGCCCCATTTTACAGATAAGAAAACTGAAGTAGAGATGAAGTAATTTGCCTGAGATTCCGAAGGTAGAATGTGAAACAGTCAGACCAACCCCAACCCGCAGCTCCAGGGTTTTCTCTCTTCATCACTCTGCTCAACTGAATTAATGTATGGCTCATGAATTAATGTGTCACAACACATGATTCATCTCTGCATCCCTGAAAAATAGCAGAGCATACTTGTGTGGGATGTAAAATTTATTTGGTCATTAGGGAAACACCAGTAGACTGTAGTTCAGGAAGCTGGGTGGTGGTTCAGGGCATTAGGCTGTTCCGAGTGGGTGAAATTTGAACTTGGCCTTGAAGGGGTGAGTAGGATGTTTATAAACAGAAGTGGAGGAAGGAAGGCAGAGGTGGAAGGAACGCTGGATAAAGGCACAGAGAGGGGGGCTGGAGCCCATGGTTGTACATAGGCAGGGGGAGGTCTGGCAGAGAGGAGCATGGCCACCCACGACCCCTCCCTGTGCCTGTCTCTGCCCCTACCCATCAGGGCATACCAGCCAACTACTAAATCTTTACTATATATTAGCCATGACCATGATTGCTCTGAAATTTCAATTAGACACTTTTCACATAGTTCTTCTCCCAGAGTTAATTTATAAATAATTCATTTATCCTCCTAGCAAACAATTTTGCATTTTGGTATCAAGTAAGTTAGTTATTTTTAGGAGTCATAGATTGTTTCATTGAATTATACAATAGAAAGGGTTTTTTTCCCCCTAGTAATTCTATGATCTGTTTAATATTTTCTATCTCAAATATTTATAAGTACATAATATCAATAGTATTGGTCATGTCAGATTTTCAGAGTAAGAGGCAGTCTGATCCTTTGTAACCCTGTGAAAGATTTCTGCAAATTGAAGTGAGAACGTGGCCATTTTCTCACTATAAGCAAGTTATTTGCTAATAGAAAATAAGAAGTCTATTTGAATTGTGAATCTGGATCTGAAAGTTAGGGTGTGACCTTGGTGGAATCATCTGACATCTCCCGGCCCCCTTCCCCATCTGTAGGATGAGGACCTGGACATCAAGATGTATCTGTACTTCCCTTCTCAGTTCTGTGGTCCTATAACAAGGCTCGGTGGCTTACCGAGCTCCACAAAACTAGCCTTTCATCCACAGAGCAAGCTCAAGCCTTTTCCAGTTCAGATATCCTTTACTGCCACGGTACTTCCCAACCTGGCTAATCATGAAAATTGCTTCAACACTTAAACAAACAAACAAAAAAACAGATTTCCATGGCTTATCCAGACGTACTGGATCAGGATCTTTACTATGGTCCTCTTCTAAATCAAAGAGCAGTGTTTCCTCTGGGAAGTAAGAGTATGGTTACATTGTTTAAATCCTTTCCTAAATTTATTTGAATTGGCAGGTAATTACTTTACAATACTGTGATGGCTTTTGCCATACATCAGCATGAATCAGCCATAGGCATGCATGTGTCCCCTCCCTCCTGAACCTTTTAGTCCCTTTTTATGATTTTCTGTACTCTTTATATTTTTGTCACTAAGTTTGTCATCCTTGATTATCAGGAAAAAATAGCATGTTTTTAAAAATTGGGTGTGGGGATGGGAGGCGGTGTGGCAAACCGATTGGAATTTGTTTCCATTTGGCCTAAAAAGAAACCATACTTGAATTTTTTAAAAGGCCCTTGAGGAGAGGGGAGGAAAATTGAATTAGATCAACTGATTAACTCTTAGAAAAAAGAATTAAAAACCTAATAAATGTGTTTTTAGAAGACAAACTATGAATTTATAATGGTGATGATTGATAGGAAATAGATGAGTCATTAGCATTTTCATTTTTTTGTATTAAGCATTGTCTATTCATAAGGACCAAGCAAAAAAATGTATTTCATCCCAGGGCAGAGGTAATCTTGGGGAGGGGTTTCTCTTTGTTCGAGTTCTCAAGGAGCGATTCTCTTTGATGGCTTTCCATCCTGGTGAGTACCGGCACAGGACGCACTGGGCTCGTCTGTGTTGCCTGCTTGAGTTTGTGTTGGCTGTTACATGTCTCCATGGGGCACTGTCCAGCCTGGCCTGGCTCCAGTGCCTCTGAATCCAGTTTTGCCATCACTCACAGTTTCCTGGCTATTTCCTACCTCAGCGATGGTGGCTCAGCCAGCAGAGAGAAGCTGTGCAGAGAGTGTGCAGCCATTCCTGGGGTCCATTCTGGAGGAGCTGATGGGACCTGTAAGCTCGGGATTCAGTGAACTGCGCTCACTCTTTGAAAAAGAAGTGGATGAACTTAGCCAGAGCTTTCAGACCACCAAAGACAGTGCCCAGCTAAAGGAGGTAGGGTATGAAGCGAAGGAGTGGAGTGTGAATGGTCTTTTTGTGAGTCTTTGCATTCATTCATTCTTTTTTTTCTCCTTCTCTCTCTCCTGTCTTTTCTTCTTCCCTGCCTTCCATTCATATGCCTTTCCATTTATTCATCTAGTCTTTCTGTCCTTCATTCATCCACATTATTCATTCATCCATTCATCCATCTTCTACTTGATTTCCTTTATTAATGGTTTCATGTTATGAAAATAATAACATGCTTGTATAACTTAAAAGTGAAGTCGCTCAGTCATGTCCGACTCTTTGCGACCCCATGGACTGTAATCTACCACACTCCTCCAACAATGGGATTTTCCAGGCAAGGGTACTGGAGTGGGTTGCCATTTCCTTCTCCAGAGGATCTTCCCGACCCAGGGATTGAACCCAGGTCTCCCGCATTGTAGGCAGACGCTTTACCATCTGAGCCACCAGGGAAGGTACTTGTATAACTTAAACAGTATACAAAGATATTTACATAAAGGCAAAATTAATCACCATCGCTCATACCCACCTAATTCTAGCCCACCCCCAACTCCTAAAGTATCTCCACTTCTAACTCCTTGGATTAACCCATATAAATAGGTCAGTATGTGTTTTCACATGCTTTGTCCTTGCCTGTACGAATATATATGCATATATCCTCATTTATATATGTTTTGTGTTTTGATTGATTTGCTTCCAAAAGCATGACAAAAACCAATGTTTCTCAAACTATGTTCCTGGGACTAGTATCATCCTCATTATATGACTGCTAAAAATGCAAATTCTCAGGCCGCACCCATGAGCTACCAGATCAGAAACCCTGGAGTAGGGCACAGCAGCAGTCTGGTTCAACAAGACCTCCGGAGGACTCGCTGTATCCTAAAGTGACAGACATAACTGGGCAGCTTTATTTTACACTTGCAGCATCATGATGAACATCCCTACAAGTCAAGCCAGTGGATAAAACCAAAAAAAAAAAGCCTTTATTTTTTTATGCATACATACACGAAATTGTATATAAACAAGATCATTTGTTAGTATTTTGAGGTTTCTCATGGTAGCCCTTCTAAAACTTAACTTTCTCTCCTTCCCCCACATCCCCTCCTCCAACTCAAGCAACTAGTGTGAACAACTTAGCATACGCTATTCTGTGCTTTTCTTCATGTTCATATAGCATATAAAACACATGTTTTGTGGGATATATTTTTTTAGGTTGTTTGCTCTTAGAAAAATGGGATTATATTATGTATATATTGCTTTGCTTTTCTGTTTTCTTATTCAAAAATACCTCATGAAACTGTTTTTAAGTTAGTGTTCTAGTTCTAGTTCATTTTTTGTAACAGTTGCATAATACTTCATGTACCAATATACCATGATTCATTCAACCATCCAAATGTTGCTAGCACCAGGAACAAAGCTGCAATAAATAACCTTGTAACATATATTCATTTACTTTGAAGCTTTTATTTATATGGGATCTGATTCCTAGGACAGGATTGCTAGATTGAAAGGTGGGAATTTTTCTCATGTTAACTGATGTTTCCATTGACATCCCCCCAAAAGGATTTAGATTTTACATTTCCACCAATTGTACATGATAAAGGACTTTCTTTTCATCAGCCTTAGGGAATCACTTGTTGAACTTTTTGCTAGTCTTACCCAAAGAAATGCAATGCCAAAGAATGCTCAAACTACTGCACAATTGCACTCATCTCACACCCTAGTAAAGTAATGCTCAAAATTCTCCAAGCCAGGCTTCAGCAATATGTGAACCATGAACTTCCTGATGTTCAAGCTGGTTTTAGAAAAGGCAGAGGAACCAGAGATCAAATTGCCAACATCCGCTGGATCATGGAAAAAGCAAGAGAGTTCCAGAAAAAAATCTATTTCTGCTTTATTGACTATGCCAAAGCCTTTGACTGTGTGGATCACAATAAACTGTGGAAAATTCTGAAAGAGATGGGAATACCAGACCACCTGATCTGCCTCTTGAGAAATTTGTATGCAGGTCAGGAAGCAACAGTTAGAACTGGACATGGAACAACAGACTGGTTCCAAATAGGAAAAGGAGTACGTCAAGGCTGTATATTGTCACCCTGTTTATTTAACTTATATGCAGAGTACATCATGAGAAATGCTGGACTGGAAGAAGCACAAGCTGGAATCAAGATTGCAGGGAGAAATATCAATAACCTCAGATATGCAGATGACACCACCCTTATGGCATAAAGTGAAGAGGAACTAAAAAGCCTCTTGATGAAGGTGAAAGTGGAGTGTGAAAAATTTGGCTTAAAGCTCAACATTCAGAAAACAAAGATCATGGCATCCAGTCCCATCACTTCACGGGAAATAGGGAAACAGTGGAAACAGTGTCCGACTTTATTTTTGGGGGGCTCCAAAATCACTGCAGATGGTGGTGACTGCAGCCATGAAATCAAAAGACGCTTACTCCTTGGAAGGAAAGTTATGACCAACCTAGATAGCATATTCAAAAGCAGAGACATTACTTTGCCAACAAAGGTTTGTCTAGTCAAGGCTATGATTTTTCCTGTGGTCATGTATGGATGTGAGAGTTGGACTGTGAAGAAGGCTGAGCGCTGAAGAATTGATGCTCTTGCACTGTGGTGTTGGAGAAGACTCTTGAGAGTCCCTTGGACTGCAAGGAGATCCAACCAGTCCATTCTGAAGGAGATCAGGCCTGGGATTTCTTTGGAAGGAATGATGCTGAAGCTGAAACTCCAGTACTTTGGCCACCTCATGCGAAGAGTTGACTCATTGGAAAAGACTCTGATGCTGGGAAGGATTGGGGGCAAGAGGATAAGGGGACGACAGAGGATGAGATGGCTGGATGGTATCACTGACTCGATGGACATGAGTCAGTGAACTCCGGGAGTTGGTGATGGACAGAGGGGCCTGGCGTGCTGTGATTCATGGGATCGCAAAGAGTTGGACACCACTGAGCGACTGATCTGATCTGATCTGATCTGACAGGAGCAAAGTGGTAACTGATTTTTCCTCTCCTGTCTGTTTAATTGCTATCGTAAAAAATAGACATATTGCAAATTATTTGACAAGGGGCAAGTTTGACAGCATGGTTTTGGTCATTAATTCTACTTCAGTGGAGTTTTCTAGAACTCATTTCTTAAGGGAGTAATATTTTCCTCTTACAAGCACCATGAATGTGGGCCCTTGTTAAATTTTTCTTTAGAGAAATCTAGAAATCTAGATTTATCTCTTTTCTGTGACCTGAAACTCAGACAGCAAGCACATCCTGTCTGTTCACAGTTACCCTGTTACTCCCCAGTTGTCCCTAGGCCTGTGTTTTCAGCACGCTTTTCTGTTTTCTCTTTCTCCACCCACCCTCTTATTTATTCTAGAACTCCAAAATTCAGTTTTTAAAATCAGTTTTAAATAGGCTTGGAAAATAGGATGCACTCTGTTGGTGAAATCACTCATAGTGTAAGTCTGTGTTGGTAATATTTAAAGTCTCTAGCAGGTGAGGTCTATTGCTGTCCTCTTGCTGGAAATTGCATGGCCTCATTGATCAAGCTATCACTTGTATAGACTAGAGGATGGGGAACCCCAGTTTTTAAAACTAGGCCATGCTTCTTCCTATCTCACTCCCTCCCCATCCCGCCACCCCCCATCTACTAGCAGAGAGAAGCCCTTGGGCACAGACAGAACCTCAGTGAGCTCCAGGGACTCTGGCTTTACTCTCAGAGTCCAGGAGTCCAGGGGGCATCTTGACTTCCCTGGGATTTTCTGAGAGGGATATCTCTCATGAAACAAGGCTCTGGAGGCTTGTGAGCCCAGCAGCAGTTCCACATGCCAAAGAGACTTCCTGAACTCTTGAGCTCTGGAAGTGGGTACTTGGAGTCCATCAAGAGCTTGACAAGACTGGAGTCCCATGGAATGCATTCCTGGATGTGTCCATTGTCCAGTTGGTTCTTCTACCTGTCTCCATCCTGGCAAGAGAGCTGTCCTAGGGACCCATCAAAGGAGGGAAATAAAGACAATGAAGATATCACATATATAGGGATCTGAGAAGTGATTCACTCTAATAACATATATTTGATTGTTTAGAATTTATGTAATAGTCATGCAGTGGGCTTCCCAGGTGGTACAGTGGTAAAGAATCTGCCTGCCAATGCAGGAGGCACAAGAGATGCAGGTTCAATCCCTGGGTCAGGAAGATCGCCTGGAGGAGGAAATGGCAACCCACTTCAGTATTCTTGCCTGGGAAATTCCATGGACAGAGGAGCCTGGTGAGCTACAGTCCATGGAGTCGCTAGGAATCAGATATGACTGGCAGTTGAGCACACACATACACAAGAGTGGTGTAATATAGTTCCTAGGTCTGAAAGTGTGTTGTTTTCCCTTCCACCGAAATTCAGCATCTAGAGCAGCTTATGGATCTTCCGCTGGATTCCGTGAAGATGGAGCCTTGTTACAATAAAGTCAACCTGCTTCAGGAGCACCTTCAGGATCTCAAGAGCCGCTTCAGGTTCCCCCACATCGATCTGGTGGTCCAGAGGACGCAAAACTACATGCAAGAGGTAGGGGCGGCGGGGTCATCTGTGGTGGAAGAGGATGGGGCTGCAGAGAATCACGCGCAGCAGATGAGACAGGTGTGCTGGCGTAGCTGGGGAAATGGGGCCCTTCTCTTTAGCCATCATGTTGAGTGACGACGTGTTTTGTCCTGTTCCAGCTGGCTCCATTTTTTCCATGTTGATGAGCATCATAGAGAAGAAATGTCTCAGGGAAATAGAGTAGCATTAATTGATAGTTAATTGATTTGTCAAGTCAGTGCTATTAATGTTGGCTTCACATTGGAATCATCTAGGGTGCTTTTAAGAAATACTGATGTCTGGGCCACACTCCCAGTGATTTTGATATATTTTTTTGGTAATTCAAAAAACTTCTCCCACTCCCATTCCTGCTGCATTTAATATGCAGCCAGAATGGAGAACCACTAGCTTGAATCAATTCTGTAATCTAGTTAAATCAGTCAATCAATCACAATTTTAAATTTGGATTTCTTGAGTCTATTTCATAGATTCCTTTTCCTTCCCATAAAGAACTTTTTCTTTAGGAACAGGGATGAATAGCACAAATTCGTTCCATAGTCTAACGCTTTCTAAGAAGGAAGGGTGGGATCACTGAAGCCGTAAGAGCACAATTCTACTTTACAGATATTCCCGGGGCGCTTCCTGTGGGCTGGACATTGTGCCAGACCCCACTTCAGGGAGCTGGTAGTGAGACAGATTCTTAAATAAATTCACTATGGCGTTGAAAGTGCTGAGAGGAAAGCTATTGTGTTGGATGCTTTCAGATCATAGGCTTGGGGAAGAAAGGAGCTTTTTTTTTCTCCTTAAAAGTTATAGGCAGGATTAAGTGGCACATTTTATTTATTATCTAAGCTCTAAGTTGTGAAGGATTAAAGATGAATGGGGAGCAAAATTGGCCAACGGCTTAACTGAAGCTCCTTGGACAGCAGTGGACAGTGGTGAAATGGATACAGGCATAAGTGCAGAGAATAAGAAATCGGAACCACTTCCATTTCCTAACCCATGAGTGTGACAGTCACGGGCTCCACTGAACCTTGACCCTGTCTCCTTTCCCAGCCTGGCAGAGAAAGGGAGAGAAGTAGGGTGGGAGGGTGAAAAGTGGAGTCAGAGACGTGCTGGGATGGTTTACATCCATCTGAACGGAGAGGATGGAGCCAAAAAATAATTGGAGAAGCCTCCCACCTCATTTCATTAAGCCCTGGCTGCAGGGGATGGGAATAACCACAGGAAATGATGATATCCCCCATCCCATGGTCTTGGGTTTTCCAGTTCCGGGTGGAAGGAGACATGAGAAGAAAAGATACATACACGTGTACATACCTGTATACATACAGGTACAGGTGTGTGTGTTTCCCAGCCTTCTGCTGATCTCATTGTGGTTGTGGGCTTGTGCATTTCACAGACCACAGAGTGGAATGAGGACTTGTTGCCCTGGGTGACTCCCAGGGCAGTGACCATCTCCGATGGTCATGCCCTCCTTTCTCTCCAAGCTGACTTTGACCCGAGAGTGGCGATCCCAGCTTCTGACTGCCCTCTGTTTCTGTGTTGCTTTGGTTTCTAGCTGATGGAGAATGCAATATTCACTTTTGAGCAGTTGCTTTCCCCACATCTCCAAGGAGAGGCCTCCAAAACCACAGTCGCCATTGAGAAGGTTAAGCTCCGAGTCTTAAAGGTAAAATTGTTCTCTCACTTGCGGGAAGCATGAAGCAAGAACGTGACTCATTTCTTTTGTTAAGTGGAAAATATCAAGCTCTCTCTTTGACTTGCCTCCCCTTTTAAAAACAGTGCCTGGTCTTTTCTCCCTGGTAACAAGTGACGATCATCTCGCGGCAGTTCCCCTTCGACTGTCGTGCCTATTCTGCCATCTAGTGGCTACTTTAGGGACCACAGGTCCTCGCATCATTCACCAGCCAGAAGTGACATGTCTTAGGCTTACTTACATAGCAATTAGACTTGATATTGACTGTCCCCTATAAGCAAAGAATGGTGATAGGTATTGCATGGAATATGAAAATATAAAACACACACTCTCTTTCTTCCGAGTTTGCAATACAGTAAAACCCATTTAAATTAACAGTTTTTAGAAAAATCAAAACCTCATGGCTAACCCTAATGCATATATATGGAATTGAGAAAGATGGTAACAATAACCCTGTATACAAGACAGCAAAAGAGACACTGATGTATAGAACAGTCTTGTAGACTCTGTGGGAGAGGGAGAAGGTGGGATGATTTGGGAGAATGGCATTGAAACATGTATAATATCATATATGAAATGAGTCGCCAGTCCAGGTTCGATGCACGATACTGGATGCTTGGGGCTGGTGCACTGGGACGACCCAGAGAGATGGTACGGGGAGGGAGGAGGATTCAGGATGGGGAACACGTGTATACCTGTGGCGGAATCATGTTGATATATGGCAAAACCAATACAATATTTTAAAGTTAAAAAAATAAAATAAAAAAAATTATAAAAGAAAAACCTCATGGCAAAGGAACTACTTCAAGGAAAGGACAGCTGCTGTGTGAAATTGTTTTAAATGTGCTTTGTGCATCAGTGTATCTCAAAATAGTTGTAATAATAGGAGCTTGCATGTATATAGGGCATATCTTTAAGCTTTTTAGAAAAACTTATCCTGTTTCATTTGATCCTCACAAGAACTTGACTTACGTAAGCTTAACAGGCTACTTGAGCTTTGAGCTAAAACTATCCCTAAACTTAGTCCACTAATTTTTTATGACCTACTTTCCCTAAGCAGAGCTTTGGAACAGAAGATCAAAGTTTCACAGAGCCTAGGAGGTGGCCCCTGAATTTCAGACCTGATCTTAATACCTCACAGGCAGTAGGAAACTCTGGCAACCAAATCAGTGAGATTAAAAGCAATAATTGCCATGGTAACACACAAAATAATGAACTTGCCATTGAGAAAGAAAAGATAGTATCAAGGTCAATGTCCCCTCCCACGGCAACACAATTTTTACCTCTCAGGAAAGTCCATCTCTTCTCTGGGCACTTTAAACTACAAGAACATACTTCCCAATGCTAAGTCATAATTCTCACCACTGAGAATTCTAGTTCTACACTCTTTTCTCATGCCCTTCTTCCACATGGTAGTCTTTGGTTGTTTGAATACACTATGATTTTACCCCAAGTTGTCTCTGGCATAAATCTCTGTAACCATCCTTTGTGTGGCCTGACCATTCTGCACACATCCCTGTGGCTATGCTCAGTTTGTCTGTACCCTCTCCCTGAACCCCCTTTAAAATCAAACCCGGGTCCCTAGACTTGGCTGTTCCATGTGTCAATAGGACATCCTCTTTCCTATTCTAGATACTGAACTTCTTTGTTGAACATACCACAGTGCTAATGTAGCTGTGAGCCACTCTCTTCTTTGGCAGAAATCATTACAACCTACCAATCCCGCTTTCAGGATGTAGAGTGAAGGAAGGAGATGATCATGGCTCCCATGCACCAACCCAAGACAGGGGTGATGAAGTTTTAACCCATCCCCTAGTTTTGTCTTCAACTTTATAATAATGCTCTGCTTTGATCTTACCTCAGTTTTCGTATCTGTAATAGGGGAGGCGGAGATGGGTCATTATCAGTCATAAGCTCTACCTGCAATGTGAGAGAACTGCATAGAAAGATCTCTGAAACCTTTGAACACCACTAGAGTCCTCAGTAATTAGGATGGGAGGGTGGGGGTGGGAAGGGAGACGAAGTGAGTTGCTGAGTTTTTTGTTTACGCAAAAGTTAACAGGTTGTAACGTTGTATTTAGCATACATTTCTATCTCTGTACCGACAGCAATATGATTATGACAGCAGCACCATCCGGAAGAGGATATTTCAAGAGGCGTTGGTTCAAATCACACTTCCCACCCTGCAGAAGGCACTGGCATCCGTGTGCAAACCAGTAAGGAGATGGGTTACTCCAGAACCTGCTTTTGTTGCCTTTGAAGTTCAAGTAAATTTTTTTTGGCCATGATGCACTTACAAGCAGTAGATGACCAGGGAGGGGGTCAACACACTTTTCCTGTAAGTGGTCAGGTGGCAGGTATTTTAGGCTTCACGGCCATATTATTTCTGTTGCAATCACACAGTTCTGCCGTGATAGCACAAATGCAGCCATGCTGCTGCTGCTGCTGCTAAGTCGCTTCAGTCGTGTCCGACTCTGTGCAACCCCATAGAGGGCAGCCCACCAGGCTCCCCGTCCCTGGGATTCTCCAGGCAAGAACACTGGACTGGGTTGCCATTTCTGATGACCCATAAACAGATGTGCAGTCTGTGTTCCAATAAAACTTTATTTACAAAGGCAAGCAGCTGTCTGGATTTGCCAACCCTTGGACAAGACAGAATCTCAAAGGGTAATGATCTGAGTTTGAACCAAGTTAAGGGTTATAATAGAGTGCCTACAGATTGTTCCTCATTATGGTGTGACACCCCTCACCCCCACCCACCCACCACAGGCCCAACACAGCCTCTGAAACTTGACCACTCCATCCAGGAAAAGACCTTAAGTCACACAATTTCAGAAGGATATTTGTAATTTCAGTAATATTTGCTTACCGAAGTCAATGAAACTAAAACCATCGAAAGCTTCTGTGAACACTAGGCAGCTAGTGACAGCCATGCTTGTGAAGGTGTGACTAGGTCACATCTTCAGTGCAGGGTCACAAGTGAGCCAACTAAGGAGGCCAGGTCAAGACCTGGGTTCAAGTCCCGGCTCTTCCACATATCAGCTCTGGGGCTTTGGGCAAGAGCTTTTTCCTCTCTCTTGGCCTAGATTTCATCTAGAAAATGGAGGTAATAATACTTTGCAGTATCCTTCTTAAGACTGAGAAGCCCAGGGTGACACAGTGACCATTCGATGAGTGCTTGCCACGTGCTCAGCACTTTGTATGGACTGTCTTGTTGATCCTCATGACAACCCTGTGAGCAGGTACCGTTTATGTCCTCATTGCACCTGAGGGGTTAAGTAATGGGACCAAAGTCACAGAGCTGGAATCCACCAGAGTTTGAACTCAGCTCACACTCATTTGATAACATGGGATGTGCTCAATAAATGGTATTTACTACTACTTTTTCTGCTGCTTCATGTTCTGCAAGCTGGGACCTTTGCAAGGCTGGCTCCCTCTTGGCACAAATACTAAAGAGCTTTTTAGAATTTAAAAAGGCCTTTTTTGTGGCTTAGAGAGTCTCCAAACATTGGAACATTAAAGTCCATTGCATGAGTTATTTTATTGGAAAAATTTCCTTGATCATTTTTATATTCTGTACATACTGTTTTTCTTCAGAAAGCCAGAGGCATACCAAGTACCTGGCACTTATTTCTGAGGGTAAATTTCTTTCATAGAAAAGGTTTGATCAAGTCAGGGCAGTAAAGAACCTGCCTATATGATTGTCTCTTGCCTATATGATTTTCCATCTTATGGCTGGAAAAGTCCAGCCATTCAAAGGATGACTCGGTCCACCTTGGCCATGTCTGCATGCAGATGTTCTGTGTAGGGTATTTTTATTTTCCAATCCCAAAAGCAATGTGGGGGCCTTGGAGCCACGTCCTCCCAAGAGAGGAGAAGGGTTAAAAAAAACCCTCTTCCTGTATGCTCCTCTCTCTCCAGCCATCTGCAGAGTTATACCAAATCTCTAAGAGGCGCTTGTGATTTTTAATCAAGAGAGACCGGTTTGGAGAGAAATTGAGGCCTGGCATTTTCAGTAATGAGAAATAGTGTACCAGTACCAAGAAATGTAAAAAACATCTGGATTTACAGAGAGGGTGAACTAGGGGAGCATTTGCTTCAGGCAAAGATTCTTTAGTTTACTCGAGTGTATGTCCCTTGGTTCTAAGATCTGCGGTACTTAACCCAGGCTGCACGTTAGAATTGCCTGGGGAGATTTTTTTTTTTAATTCCGATTTAACAGATCCAGGAAATTAATATGTGTCACGATTCAGTCAATTCAATATAGAAAACCTGTTTTGTAAAGTTGTGCACATCACAACAGGATAAGTGCCCCTCGGAATGATTCTTTTCCACACAATTACTTAGCTGGTTGAAAGTTCAAAGGCCTGCTATTTATTCAGCGAACATGTATAAGCATGATCCAGGCACATGTCCAGCCAGCGTCCCTGTTTTGTCCTGGGCTTCACAGCCTAGAGACAGCAGACAGGCACAGAGCGCACTTTGCGATGAGCATGGCAGGAACTTTGTGGGGAAGAGAGGTGACCGAGTTCGGAAGAGGGTGCCCAGCTCTGCCTACGCGGATGGAGAGGACTTCCCAGAGCCATGTTTTCTCCCAGTCCTGAGGGAAGGAAGGAGTGGAAGATCACGTGGGGAGATGAAAGACACAAACCTCGTTTTGCAGAAGAAGAGAGAGGCACAGAGCCGTGAGCTGGCTTGCCCAGGGCCCCGCAGCCAGGCCAGGGCAGTGTGCAGTCCCTGAGCTGCGCTCTGCCCGTGTGGCTCTTACCGTGTGTCAGTCTTATCTCATAGACCCTCTCAGGGTCACGGAAGCTCATGTCTCTTTAATCCTGTGGCTTTCCCTAGGGTGGGCAGAAAGGGGTCCCATTATTACCCACTGGGATCCGGTCCTGGGCTACAGACCCCCCTGTCCTGGCTCTGAGAGTCTGAATGAGGTGGCTTCTGATGGCCTGCTGTAAATCTCCTCCCTCCAGGCAAAAGCCATCGAATCCCACTGCTAAGACCCTGGCTCTGTAAGAACCAGGGGTCAGGGGCCTCCATCCTGCACTGTCAGGGGTAAGCGTTATGGAGTTAATCACACGGATATGACTTGGCTCATTTTGATCCCTTCCTTGACCTCATGCTGATAAAAGGCAAGCCACGTGGAGACCCTTGGAAAGCAGGAAGTGTTGAAGGATTTTGTGTGATGCCTGGATTGTCTTAGAATCGCGGAGTTTCCGGGCCAGCTGGAGGGGAAGAGGAGACTGTTTCTCGAGAGTCTGTGACTAGGGATTCTCCACACCTGAGAACGGGACGCATCCTAAGAGTTAAACATACATCTACGCTGCTGCTGCTGCTGCTGCATCACTTCAGTCGTGTCCGACTCTTAGCGACCCCATGGACTGCAGCCTACCAGGCTCCTCCGTCCATGGGATTTTCCAGGCAAGAGTACTGGAGTGGGGTGCCATTGCCTTCTCCGACATCTGCTCTAGGACCCAGCAATCTCACTTCTAGGTATACACTCAAGTAAGCCCTAAATCCACAAAATCATACACAAGAATATCAATAGCAACTATGTTCGTAACAGTCAATATCCAGCAGTAGGAATATAGATAAACAGCTTTAGCTTGTCCATATAATGAGTGCCATTTATCAGTAAAAAAAGAATGAACTACTGATACATGCAGCAACATGGATGAACCTCCAAAAACAAACACAAAAAAAGAGTACAGGATTCCATTTGTACAAAGTTAAATAACAAGGAAAACTAATCTAGTGTGATAGACACAACATCAGAGCTTAATCTCTTGGTGAGTAGTCTAGACTGGAAAAAGGGGTGATGGAAATGTTTACCTTGATCTGGGTTATGGTTATCTGAGTATATTTATATATTTAAAGTTGTTGAGCTCTACTTTTAAAACGTGCACATTTTTCTCGGTATAGCTTACACCTTAGTAAAGTACTGTTGGCATTAAGAAAGAAGAAAAAGAAGGAAACGTCCAGACCCACTGACAAGGCCTTGAGACATCAGGGTCTCTGGTGTCTGCCCCCTCGAAGGGCATAGAGCGTGAACCCAGTCCAGGGCATGGTGTCTGGGGGAAGGAAGCAGGTGACCAATGCTTCACACTCCAAGGGGGAACAAGAGGGACAGCTGTCCTTTCCGGAGCTCCTCTGCAAACTGGTGTCTCATGCGTTGTCCCCTTTATCTTCTTATCTCTCCTTCTCCAGGAGCTTCAGAAATATGAGCAGTACATCTTTGCAGATCACACCAATATGATCCATGTTGAAAATGTCTACGAGGAGATTTTACATCAGATCCTCCTAGATGAAAGTCTGAAAGGTATGGAGGGTTTCCCTGGTGCTGGAGAAAGCTCTAGATAGAGGGGCGCACCCCTGATGGGGACCCCACAGGGCCAGCTAGGTTTTGTCCACAGGAATGAAAAGGGAAGAGGAAATTGACACCAAGAGCTGGGGAGACAGAGGACGAGGGACTGAAGAAGCGAGGGCCGCTGACCTCCGCTGAGCGGTTGCGGTTTGGCTCACACTCCACTGGCCCGTTAGATATTATTTCACTTTCAATCCAAATAAGAACTCTGTGAACTGGGAATTTTAAGCTTCATTTTTCAGATGAGAAAACTGAGGTTAGAGAGATTAACCTAGGGTGTCTCATGAACAGCTGGCCTCCTCCGGCTGTTCCAGACAGAACAAAGGAAAAAGAGCTCTTCTTGGCCACAGGCTTACAACGCCTCCCCAGCCTGGAGCAGGTGATTCAGCAGCGGGGCTTCCCAGCTGCTCTGCCCTCTCAGCACATTCCTCACCTCCACTCAGCCAGACAGAATACACTGGGCTGTGACTCCGTCCTTGGCGAGTCCCATTAGGACTCTGGCTCACAGTATCCCATGGAATCAGGCCCTGCTCAGGATAGGAGTGTAGATAGGAAAACTTCGATAGAAATACACAGGAGAGGGCTGTCCCTAAAACTATAGGCTTGAAACATATCTGGTCTCCACAAAGAAAGCTGGCCAAGCACAAGCCCCAGGTCAAAGTAGCTCATCCAATGAGATAAGGAATACAAAGATGTCATCTCAGTATCTGCACAGGAAGAGGGGCTCAGTCAAGGCCACTGCCAGTCCACCACAGCACCCTTGGGCGAATTAGGAAAAAAGCTCTCTTCCTCCAGATGGCAGACTGCTCTCTGTCAAAAACTTGTCACCATATACTGGTTTGGTTTGAGCAGGACATGCTACTGCAGCCTGCTGGAAAATTACTCTGCTGAATACACAAATCTGTGATGTGAATGGTATCCCCTGGGGTGTGAGATTGTTGGGCACTGTACAACCTACACAGCCAGAGGGAGAGGCTGATTGTCAAAAACGTCAGCTGCTGGTTGTCGTTATTTTTTAAAATTAATTTTTATTGGAGGATGGTTGCTTTACAGTGTTGCATCAGTTCCTACCGTACAGCAAAATAAATCAGCCGTACATTTACACATATTCCCTCCCTTTTAGAGTTCCTTCCCATTCAGTCTCCACGGCACTGTTAAGTAGAATTCCCTGTGCTGTCCAGTACAGACAGCCAACAAACACAAGATGCAATGCTCAATTGCTATGTTAATTATGCTAATTATTAGAGAACTGCAGATCAAAACTACAAGGAGGTATCACCTCACGCTGACCTGAATGGCCATCATCAAAAAAAACTTACAAACAATA
The DNA here is from genome assembly GCF_002263795.3 of Bos taurus. Lineage (NCBI taxonomy): Eukaryota > Metazoa > Chordata > Mammalia > Artiodactyla > Bovidae > Bos > Bos taurus. Next base: position 65,833,625 of record NC_037343.1, on the reverse strand, counting down.
AATTCTGGAGAGGATGTGGAGGAAATGGTTGTTATTATTGATTTTACTCCTCTCGGGGCCTCTAGGACTCAGCCGGATGGACAGAGGCCTTTAGTTTGGACACTGCAGGTCATAAGGTTCTCTCTGCAGGCTCAGTACTAAGGACTCGTTACACGTTCAGGACTGTTCTGAGTGTAAAAGCAGAGAAACTAAGGGCCTGTCCTGCCCTAAAGGAGTGTCAGTCAAAGTAGACACACTGCAGCCGCACACACTAGCGGCTGAGATGTGGTGGGGCCTTCCGAGGGTGATACCAATGGTAGTAGATTTGACCTCTTTGAAAGCTAAGGCCATGTTTTATTCATTCATCTTTGGATTCTTAGAGCATGTCCCATAGTTGATGTCCAATAAAAGTGTGCTGTTTGAATAAATGAATGAGTGAAGGAATGAATGAGTGAACATTACAGAGGTCCAGGGTTTGGAATGAGTCTGTAGGCTCTGGTCATCAGGGAAAGCTTCCTGAAAGAGGGTTAGATGTAAGCTGGAATTTGAAATTGGGAAATTCAGACGGTTAGAAAAGCTGAGAGGGAATTTTAGCTTCTAGATAAAATCAGAAATTCCAGATTAGTCAGGGCAAGGTTTTAACTTTATGTTTTGCTTTCTGGTATCTCTCAGTGATAAAGGAGGCTGCTATCCTGAAGAAACACAATTTGTTTGAAGACAACATGGCCTTGCCCAGTGAAAGCGTGTCCAGCCTCACTGATCTAAAAACTCCTGCGGGGTCAAACCAGGCCAGCCCCGCCAGGAGAGCCTCGGCCGTTCTCCCCGGAGTTTCAGAGAGTGAGATCCTGAGTAATGAGGTGTTCCAGGAGGCAGGGGAGATGAAACAACCAGAGGTCCCTAGTCCATTGGCCAGAGAAGAAGGCCTTTCCCTCCCTGTGTCCAGCCCTCCCCCAGATGGGGACAGGCAGGTCATCGATTCAAGTATAGATGGCCCAGTTGTGAATCTGGTGGCTACAGAGGTGACAGCAGGCGCCCTGGGCACACACTTGTCACAGCCGGAGTTGGAAGAGACTCCTGAGGACCGAGAACCCACCCAGGAAGACGCAGAGCCCAGGTCTGCCGCAGGCTCCTTGAAGGAGCTCAGAAATTTGCTGACGGTGACCGCCGAAGTAACAGGGGAGTCCGCTGTGCTTGAGGTTGAGAAAGATACACATGAGGAGGCCCTTGTTCCCCAAGATATTGAAAAAGAAGAGGAAGCAACCCAAATCGACACAGAGGCCAGTCAAGCATCTGCTTCGGGTCAGGACAACTGTGAAGAAAGTGAAGTCGGTGAGGGGGAGGCCCATGGTCCAACTCCCAAGGCCGAGGCCAGCGGGGTGGAGCTGGGAGAATTTCCAGATGCTCAGCCAACCTGTGGGGGGCTCAGCGAGGGGGCCCGGGGCCCAGACCCCACAGAGGAGCCGGGAGAGGCAGGAGAGCTCACTGAGAGTGAGCTCACAGGGGATGCCTCTGGACTGGGCACCCTTGAAGGAGGAGGGCCCGTGTGCTCTGTGGAGGCTGAGGCTGTGTCCCTAGAAGCTTGCGTGTTCCGTTCTGACTCCATCAGCCCCAGGGAGAGCCAGGTTTCTGTGGAAGAAGAGGCGGTGGGCGGGAGCTGCAGCACAGCCCAGCCTGCCACCAGTGAGGATGCCCAGGAGAGGAAGGCTGACCCCGTTCACGAGTGTCAGTGGGTGGTGGAGAACGTTGCAAACACCGATACCCTAGATACACAGAGAGAAGACCCCCCAGAGCCCCCTTCAGAGGAGTGAAAGGGACAGAGTGGCCAAAGTCTTTCTTGGAACAAACTCAGCCCAAAGGGGGAGGGGGGATGCCTGCAAGTTGTTACCAAAAAAAAAAAAAAAAAAAGCATGAAGTACTTCTTTAATTTGTATAATGAAGCTAGAGGGAATTGCACACTGAGGCAAGCCTTTGTGGAATGGAACTGTCCTCCCATGAATTATGACTTTAGCATTTGAATAAGAATTACAAAGGTAATGGCGTGGGGGGGTGGGGGGTGGTGAGAGGCAGCTGAGGGGCCCAGGGTGGGACGGGGCTGCAGGGAAGGCAGAGGAGACAGCCGGGCACCCTGCACACTCTCTTCTAATGCACTTTAAGGCTTCTTCATGTTCGGTGAGAATGCGAAGATAGATCCTGTAATCCAGCCTCACCGTTCGTCCGCAGCCCGGCTGCAGGAAAGGGAGATGGTGCGCGCCGGCCCCTCCCGCCTGCTGTGTGCGGCCCACAGAGCCTGACCGATCAGCCTGAGACATCTCAGGAAGGCTGAGCGGAAACAGAGCAAAGCTGTGGTCTGGGGGCTGGCTGGGCCTCTTACTAATGCCGCTATCAATTTCCTACTAATTCATCTTGCTAATTCTTATTAATTAATCACTTTTTGGAGAACATCAGATGAAGCAAGGAAATTTCTTTGGCATGTTTAAGGCTGAAAGCCTTCCAAATTAGCCTTAGACTGTGCAGAGAAAGAGCTTAGCTAAATTATCAAGCATAAAGCCAACCAATTAAACATTATATGAACAGCTATTCTATGACACATGCTGTGTTAGGTATAGTAACAGAAAAGAACAAAAGAAAGATTAGGTGCTTGTCTAGCATAAATGGAAGGATCCAAAGGAATTTAATCTGAAAGAAAAAAATATATACTGATTTTCAAAACATGACAACTTTCTTTCTTTCCATTGAAACAGTTCTGGTTTATTCCCAGGAGGGAATAAAGTGAATAAGTGAATAAAAGAAGAAAGAAAAGAGGGAAGTAAAAGGGAGAGAGAAAGGAAGAAAGAGAGAAATCAAGCTGTAGATCATTAAGTTCCAAAGATATTACCAACAATGGAAATTATTTGCTCAGTTGTTCAGCAAATTGAGTCTTGTTATGTCCCAGGCACTGATACTATGGTGGAAATGGCTCTGTTCCTTTCTCCCAGAACCTGCTTTAATGGAAATAGATGGAAATACATCTTCTGAATGGATCATGATCTTTACCTGTGAGTGTTAAGGTGGAATGAACTTTCTTGCCAAAGGTTAAAAAGATGTATTCTCTTGTCCTTCAGAAAAATACCAGATGATTTTCTAAAAGCTTTACTCCCAGGTCTACATCTTGAAATTTCCTTCTACAAATTTTAATATTAGATCTCAACATTGTCCTAAGAGCTTATTTTGATTATCATCAACAAGTAGTTAATATCAGGTTTTTTTTTTTAAAGAATTTGTCCACAGTTTGACCATTTAACCAGGAACTAAAATATCTCTCTCTCCACTTCCCTATGAAGAATTGCTTGGATTTCTGGGTCATAGGGGATGAAAAATAATCAGGATACTCTCATATTGAATTGTTTCACCCTTGGCTCAGACGGTAAAGAATCTGTCTGCAATGCAGGAGATCTGGGTTCAATCCCTGGGTCAAGAAGATCCCCTGGCCAAAGGAATAGCTACCCACTCCAGTATCCTTGCCTGGAGAATTCCATGGATAGAGGAACCTGGCAGCTGTAGTCCATGGGGTGGCAAAGAGTCCGACATGACCGAGTGACTAACACTTAGTGTGTTTAGATCCTCTCATTATAGGTGGAGAAGGCAATGACAACCCACTCGAGTACTCTTGCCTGGAAAATCCCATGGACGGAGGAGCCTGGTAGGCTGCAGTCCATGGGGTCGTGAAGAGTCGGACACGACTGAGCGACTTCACTTTCACTTTTCACTTTCATGCATTGGAGAAGGAAATGGCAACCCACTCCAGTGTTCTTGCCTGGAGAATCCCAGGGACGGGAGAGCCTGGTGGGCTGCTGTCTATGGGGTCGCACAGAGTCAGACACAACTGAAGTGACTTAGCAGCAGCAGCAGCAGCATTATGGGTGGAAGGCAGAGGTCACTCCCCTCCCTGGTCCTTATTGCGCCCGTGTTCACTCATATCCTTGCATTTGGCACAAAATATTGCAATTATGTTTACTTCCTGTCTCTTCCAGGGGCCCCTTCCTTCAAGGACAGACACTAGGGTTTGGTCATCCTGTGTACTTCCTGCACACACAGCCTTGAATAATAGCTCCCTGGCTTCTCAAGTCACTTTAATATCCGTAGTGCCTAACAAGGAACTGCTTGTGTCAGGCTTCTCAGGAAATGTGAGAACTGATCATCAACCACACCGCTGTGCTGGGGCTATTTGGGGCTTGCTGTCAGGCAAGGAGATATATTTTACTTGGGCTTTTTGCCCTTGGGAGTCTTCCCTTAAATCAAGTCCAAAGTCCAAAAGGCAAGTGGCCAAATGGTCTGATGCGCTGCCCAGTGAGACTGAGAGCCAAAGGAGCAGTGCCCAGCCTCCCCAAGGACTGCCCTTTTCTCCGGGAGAATGGTGATCTGCAAGCAAGGAGGTCCTGGCGCAGGCTAAGCCCATGTATAAGCTTCTAGCTTCCTCCCTTTTGCTCACCTCAGGGCTCCTGGCCCCACTTGGAAAGCTGAGAGATTTTTCCAACCCTAAACGACAGTACTTGTCACTTCATTGGATGAATGAACATCAGTGTCTACCCATCCGCTGGTAGAGGAGACCAGAGATTAAGAGGAAGTACAGAGCTGAGAAAGCAGAGTTTTTCTGTACATATTTCACAAAAGACATGTCCACTAGATTAAGTCAGGTGACTGTTCTATTTGACGATAGAACAGGAAATTAAAGTGCATTAAAATTTCCTTGTTTTCACATGTTGAGTGGAATAGTTTCCTATTACTGGGAGTTTCTCTTGCTTTTGATACAGACTTGTCTAGATTGCTTCAGTGGTTTCCAGGTTGGAGCAAGGTTATTGTGATTTAAGTGAGCAGCAGGAAAAGCCTCTGCAAGCTGCTCAGGGGCTCTCTCCTATGGACAAATTTCTTTGAAATGCATAAAACCTCAAGACATGGCTTTTGGCAAAAATTCCATGACTAGTTATGTTTTATTGACCTTTTACAAAGAAAGGATATTTTCCTTAAAAACGAATTTGCTTATCAGGTTTTCCTTTGCAGCTTAGAGCAGAGTCAGTAGTGTCTTGCATTATTCAGAGTAAACTCATTTCAAAAAAAATGCATTTTGGAGACAACAAGGAAAAGATTCCAGTTTGTTCAAAATTTTTAGAAAGAGACTGAGTATGAAGAACTATGGGTCTTCATGCTCCATCTTCTGCATTTTACTACAGAGATTCTCAAGTCTGGTTTCATAACCTTCAGATTAGAGGTAGTGATTTCAAAGGGTTCCACGATTCTCTCAAATAAGTGATTTTATTTCTTTATAAAAAGTGCTAAATGATGTATGCTAACCTAGCAAGTTTAATTTGGGGAAGAGAAAGACATCACTGACAAAAATAAATAATACAGTTTCACTTGGTGAAAAAGTCAGTTACATGTACCTTCTTTACCAAAAACAAGTGGGTTTTACAATTTGCTTCTGAAGTCTGCAACCTCAATAAGGAGATCTACACTGCGGATTGGTTTTTCTGGTCACTATATAAAGCAAATAAACGTAAACCACTTTGTAACCACATATTTACCCTGCCAAGTGCCTATATTGCAATAAAATGTTTGTCCTTGAAAAAGTGTCCAGACGTCATATTTATTTGGAATAGGGCTGTTTTCATCTTTTAAGCAAATGTCATACTTGAGCTGGGAGGAACTCCTCAGAGATGGAAAAGTGAGTCAGTGTAGTACAGAATTTTACTTTTCTGCCATCAGGAAGGAATCCACAGGGAAGTCACTTAATGGCAGTTGTAATCATGCTTTTAAAATGCATATGCTAATTTCTGTGGGAATCGGATTAGGTCTATAATACAATAATAGGCAATTACTCTTGATGTAATTGAATTGCTGTTCAAACAAATTTGTTTTCAGTGGACAACGCTGAGCAATATATCCATTCTTTCTGTAATTATAAACAAAGCAATATTTACTCACTAGTATCCACAGTTGCTTATTCATCCATAAATTCGTTCATCTGAAAAACAATGATTGTGCATCTGTTTTATGTAGGTGCTCTAGTGGGTGTAGAAGACACAGAAGTATATACAGTGGACATGATCTCATATCACAAAACTCAAATTCTCAGGGTGGACACAGCCAGGGAGAGCTCAGAATGGGTGTTTGCTTCTTCACTTGGCAGAAGACTTTTCTATGATCTCAGCTTTAACTTTACACCAACAGCTTCAGGCAAGAGAGGAGGCATGTTGGAGAAATCGTGTCCGGCAGTGATGGGGACACTTGGTGTGGCATAAGCTTCCCTCCTCCATCTCCTCCTTCCATAGCAAACTTCTGGTGGCTCCTCCAGAATTTCTACTTTGGGTCAATAATCAGATTGGAATTGGAGGTGAGGGGGATCATGAAACCACTTTTGTATGTCTTTTTCTTAGATTGTCTGTCTATCCGGTGTGTCCAGGATGGAAGTGATGGAGGTCTCGGGAGGAGTCAACTAACAGCTCTTCTCTCCTCACAAGCCTGGAGCCACTCCAGCTTGAGCATCTCTCATCCTTTGCCATATCCATTGTCAAGAATATCTGTCCCTCCCTTCCCCATCTAGCCAATTCCCATTGTTCCTGTGAGAGGACAAGTCAGGCCAGTTTCCCCACCCAGCTCGTACCCCCAACAATGCTTTGCTGAACTCTCCCAGCCAAATGTACTTGTCTACTTCTAGTCATCCTCTCCCTCTGCTGCAGTCGTCCACCTGACCTGTGCCTTGGGGCAGGGATCCTGCCTTTAATCTTTGTATGCTTAGCAGAGCATAGGTGCCTGAAGATAGCAAGTGCTCAAGAAATGTTGAATAAATATCCCCAATCACAGATGAAGAAACAAGTGAAGATAATAGTCAGTGATCCCTTAGCATGTATTAAGAATCTGTGACTCTGGGAAGTTTACCCACCCTCAGTCTACATAGATAGTTCTGTTTTAGTGATGAGACTTGGTCATGGGTTTTTGTATACTCATCCCTCTGGGAGGCCAAGTCAGAGCCAAATTGCCTCCAAATCAAGCTACTATGAGCCACCTCCTAGTTTTGGGGACAGCAGCCTCCACTGGGTTTTCCTGAGGTCCTTAAGAGGTTAACAATGCAAAAAGGTCAAGAAATTTACCCCTGAATGGTACCCGAGTCTGTGATGCATGAGCAAATGCTTGAGAATTAATGGGCAGCATCTTCCTTCTAGAAAGCCCTCCTCTTGAGGTTGGATAGGGAGCAGGGAAGAAGATGTGGTCCCTGATTTTAGGAAATTCAGTCCAGTTGGGGAAGCTGAGATGCAAATGGTGGTTCTGTGAGAAGAGGAAGAAGGGTTCTGGCAGAAGAAGTGACAACTGAGGACTCTGCTCAAGAAAGGGCAGGTCTGATTGTTGAACCTATTAAGTTTGCCCTTTGTGTCTTGCCTTTTTGACTTCTTCATGAACTAAAATCCAAAATCCAGCAGCCAGAACCATTAGAGGGAGCTGTGATCAGAAGGAGTTACAGTCAGAGCTGTGACAAAGGAAAGAAATCAGTGGGCTCTATTGATTTAATCACGACTTACTTGATGGGAGAGGGGAACAATCTAAGGAATGAGTCGACCTCAAGAAACTGGAAAAGGCAAAGAGATGGATTTTCCCATAGAGCCTCAAGAAAGGAATGCAGACCTGCCTGCTCACTGATACTAGCTCAGTGAGACCTGTGTTATAGTTCTAACCTCCACAACTGTAAGATATTAAATGTGTGTTGTTTTTGACCACTAAATTTGTGGTAACTTGTAACAGCAGTTGGACCTCTTAGTTAAAACATAAACAAATGAAACTCTAAAAAAATCCAGCTGCCTCCAGATACTCTGAAGAAATTTTTTATCAAGATCCTTTCCTGCCCTACCCGTCTGGTCCCTATACAGAAGGGTATGTATATGTATCGGGAAGGGTTTGCTTTGTATTAGCAATTCCAAGTGGAATTATTGGGGTAGGAACCAGGTGGGGCTTATGTTTTGGAAAATGTCTACAAGACACTGAGGTGATTTTGAAGCTAAGGGCTTCAACACCCTGCTCCCTGCCCAACCCTATTCTGTGCTGCTGCCTGAGTCACGTGGGGGACAGTTCTTTCTGTACACTGGTTTGAGAGGGATGTTGTGAGGGGAAAATGAAGGTATCTTCATTTCTGTCTGTTAGAGGCTTCAAGTTTTGAACTTTAAATTTTTATCCAGAGTTTAGGATAAATTATGTTTTTCATGTAACGTCCAGATTCATTCATGGAGTTTTTTTTTTTTTTTCCACAAAATACTTATCAATGTCTACTAACATACCACAGACTCTGCCAGACCCTGGGAATAGAGTGATAAAACAATCAGTCCCTGCCAGCATTACATTCAGTTTGTGGGTTATCTTTTCCCCACTGACATTTTCAATTACTCAGTTTAAGGAAATACTGTTAACATTAATGAGCCTTTCCACCTTTCAGGTCTCGATTCAGAATTCTTCACCAAGTTTACCTATAGACTGGGAACTTTGCTCTGAGTTCCTTTATGAGAAAATTGTATGGGTGTCAACTCATTGTCTGAACTGGGGCTAACCACTTAACCTTTAAAAGAATTTGTTTGTAAAATGGCAACAACAGCCCCCACCTTGAAAGGCTGTTGTCCACATTGAGTAAAATGAGGCCCAAAGAAGCGAAGCAACTTCTGAAGGTGACACAGCTAGTAACTAGTTGACCCAGGAGTATCATTTAGCAATCACTACAAAACTGAAATCACTCCAAAGTCAGTGGTTAAAATAGGAAGCATTTATTACTGCTCAGAAGGCTACGGGTCAAGCACCAGGGAGACAGCTCATGTCATCCTGTCTGACTTCCCCAACAGGTGTGGGAGGTGGCTGGCTGTCCACTGGTGTGGCCTGTCCCTTGCTGGGCGGCTGGGCTCCGCTCCGTGTGGTCTCCCGTCTTTCAGCAGACTGGTGCGGGCTCATTCCTGATGCAGAAGCCAGGAGGAGAAAAGGAGAGAGAGAGAAGAGGCAAAAAGCTCAGAACCGGTGCAACATCACTTCTGCCGTGTTCCACTGACCAAAGCCAGTCACAAGGCGGGGTGAGATTCAGGGATGGAATTGCTGCAGTCACACACCGCATTGTGCCTGAGTTCAGGGGAGCCATTAGCTGGGGCATCAATGCAATCAACCTACCTCAGCAGCATTCACATGACTCCTGTTTGATTCTAAAACCATGGTCTTGTCTCCATAGGACACTGTCTATAAACACTTACACAGCCAGCGCTGGCCCCTCTCACATTCTTCCCCAATGTCTGTGCCCTGCTTTAGCCCCATTCTCTACTAGATGAACAAAACACCATCATCCCCAACTATAACTTTGACCTATCAAAGAATTTTGGCTTTTGCATTCGTTTGGAAAATGAGTCTCTTATTTAAAAGTTTTTTTTTTTTTTTTTTAAGATTTACTTATTTTTGGCTGTGCTGGGTCTTCGTGGCTGCGTGTGGGCTCTCTCTGGTTGCAGGGAGTGGGGGCTACTCTTCATTGCAGTGCACGGGCTTCTCATTGTGATGGCTTCTCTTCTTGTGCAGCATGGGCTCTAGGCACCTGGGCTTCAGTAATTTTGGCTTGTGGGCTCAGCAGTTATGGCTCCTGGGCTTAGTTGCCCCAGGGGATGTGGGATCATCTCAGAGCAGGAATCAAACCCATGTCCCCTGCGTTGGCAGGCAGAGTTTGACCACCAGGGAAGGCCCTAAAAGTTGTTTGTTTGTTTGTTTTTTAATTTATAAGCCTTGTAAGAAGAAATGTCTAAAAGAGATTCCTTCCCATCTTAGCAATATATACTTTATATACTGCTTAATTATAACAAGGTCATTGGTCGTGATAAACATGTTAATTATGCCAGGAGAGTGAGAAAATTTAACCCGTGCCAAGCAGTATTTAGCTTCATATAAACAAGCACCATTCTCTCCAACAAACATGTCAGTAAATTTATTTTCTATAGAAAATAATGGTAGTCTTCAGAAAATGTTACAGTCCTCCTCAAAAGGAAAATAAACACATTTTAAAACCAACCACAAAACAAGTAAAGATGAATTTTACTTGAAAATTTATCCCACCTGGTTAATATTCTGTATTCTTCATAACTCTATGATAGCTGATTTGTAAATATTCCTAATCCCTCTCCTTTTCCCTGGAAAAGGATGATCCTCAGGATATAACATTTTAAGAACACTTGTATCAGATTTTGCCCTTCCAGCTTTCTTGCTAGAATATTGTTGTACCTAGTGACCCATGGGTTTCTTTTAAAATTTTCATGAAGGTTGAATAAAAGGTTTAGGGGCTTACATCTATCTGGTAGCATGCCACCTCACCAAGAATGTCCGTTCTTTTCTTGTCTGTCCGACACACAGAACGACATCAGGACTCACTTTGTGCTCCCTGCCATCATTTCAAGCCTTCTTCCTCTGAATTCCTTTGGCTTTTATGCTGACAACATTGATTTTGGCACTTTAAACATGTACCATGAAGAAATTTTTAGTGATTTCCCATATGTTTTGACTAATGACTTTCAAAAGAAAGGGAGTTTTCCCTGTATGCCTAGAGACTCAATATGTTCATAGAAGCATAGACTTTAGGGTTGGAAGTCACCCTAAATGTTCACTGAATGCAAATGTATCCACAGTGCTTGCATTTCCCCTTTAAAACCTCCTGCTTTTGGTCATCCTCCAGGGATGGGAAAACCACTATCTCCCAAAGGAAATTATTTTGTTTTCAGATGACTCTGATGGTTGGAGAGCAAAAATATTACTCTCATGTTCCACTCCTCCTCTGCCACCATCCTCAACTATAATTTCCATCCCATGGGTCCAATTTTTTCCATCAGGGAAATATACAACATTCTAACCTCTTTTCCTCCTGACAGATTTCAAACATCTCCAAATAACTGAGATGTCTTTTCCAGACTAAATATCCCCCAATTCACCTCTTTTTATGTAATACGGTTTTGAGCTCCTCTGTTGAGTCTTTTCACAGCTCAATTATAAGCTAGTTCCTTGTGTTGTCCTTTTTTCCTTTCTCCCTCAATAGCCTCTGTCTACCTCATAGCCTAATGAGCTTCCCAGGTGGCGCTAGTGGTAAAGAATCCACCTGCCAATGCAGGAGACGCAGAGATGTGGATTCGATCCCTGGGTCAGAAGATCCCCTGGAGGAGGGCATGGCAACCCACTCCAGTATTCTTGCCTGGAGAATCCCGTGGACAGAGGAGCCTGGTGGGCTTCAGTCTATGGGGTTGCAAAGAACTGAACACAACTGCAGTGACTTAGCACATACACAGGCACTTAGCCTAGCACCCTTTCTCTTGAAAATCTCTCCCCAGGCCAGAGGAAGGCACATTTTTGTCCCTTTCCCCTTTTCTTGTTATCTTCAAAGAGAAGCAAAGAGCATTTTTTTATAGTAAAGTTGTTGCTTTCAAGCACTGTGGGGAAGATACATGAAATAAAAAAGTAAAAACTCTAAAAGTTACATAAAAGTTAAGTCCTTAGATGTAAGCTTCCAGGTCTACCATTTTTTACTCCTTTTGAGAAAGTAAAAGGAAGACTCGTTCATTGTCAGCCCACTGCCTTATTTCTAGAAGTGGGACTCACCAACATTCCCTCCCCACTTACTAACCCTTCCCTAATTCCTGCAAGAAAGCACCTCTTTCCAGAATGTAATTCAGGCAAAGCAAATACTTCAATGGTTAAACATCTAAAAGGCTCCCAGACTGCAAATAATCTCCACTAGATTTGTCCTACTTTCAGAGATTTACCTCCTCCTGGCATTTTATCATCCTCCTTAGAGACTTTTTGTTGACTTTTCGGCGTTTATTGATCAAACATTCTCACACACACACAAAAAAAAACATAGAACAAGAGTGCAAAAAATATCAAGGCTAGAAATAGGGATCTGGGAGTCAGTCACTGGCATCCATTTGGTAATTGAAGCTCCAGCAATGGATAGGATCTCCTTTGGGGAATCTAAAGAAGGAAAGTGAAAAAAAAAAAAAAGAAGGAAAGTGGGCTGGGAAACTTAAGGAACACCCATGTTTGTATCAAAGGAGGAGAAAAATTCACAGTGAGATAAGTAGGGGAAAAAAAGGAAAGGGTATAAATGACAAGAAACCAAAGAGAAGACAACTTGAGGAAGGCAGGAGTGGTCCATGAGTAAAATGCTACAGCGAGGTCAAATAGGAAAAGGCATGAAGTGTGTCCACTAACTCACAAAAATGTCACTAGTACCTTGGTGAGACAGAAACCAGACTGTGATGGGAAATGAAAGTGGATACACTCCAGTTTGTCTTTATCTGCCTTAGCATGTGTGACCCAAAACTGACCCTATATATTCCAAGTGTGGTCTGACAGGTGGTGTAAAGTGAGATCATGTCCACTTTGACCAATTCACTCTGTTTGGTAATGAAGCTTCAGCCCACATTCAGTTATTTTCGGCAGTCCCACTTACTGCACCACTCCAATGACTCACATGAAAGTAGTCTGTTTAAACCTTATGTCATTTCCATACATGGCAGAACTAATACATGACTTCCCATCTCACACTTGTGCAGCTGAGTTTTAAAGCTAAGTTCAGAACCTCATTCAGCTACAGTTTACCTTATTAGTTTCAGTTCTTTGTTCCAACCTATGGGAACATTCTTTGTCCTAATTCTGTCATCCTACATATTAGCTATACTTCTGGCTTTACGGCATCCATAAATTTGATTTACACTGGTGTTTCCAACCAAGTCATCAATAATGTCAAGTCCCAAGCATTCAGGCAAGGGCTGGGTGGAAACTTGAAGATATGGCTGGGTCTGAAGCCAATAACAAGTGTCTAAATGCTGACACTAGCAGGTCTGAAGCCAGCAGAGTCAGTGAGTATGGTATTAAGGGTTGTTCAAGGCGGGAAAGACAATGGATAAGTAATGGGGCAGAAACCAGGAACTGAGCCAAACCACAACCTAGACGAGCAGATTCAATATAAAGGAGAGATCTAGAAGCTAGAGAAATTAAAAGAATACCCGAAGTCAACAACAGGCTTGAGAGAGAGAGTGCATATATAGACACTAATTTTTGGACTTCCAGGTGGGTTTTATGTCTTCTTTTCCACATACAAGGGTGTGTGTCCTTTGAAATTAAGGGCTTTTGATAAATAAAAATATGGTGCAAGACAGGTCTTCTGGCTCTTTCCGAAGTAGCTTTTCTCACATGGAACGTTTTTTTGGACTGGCCAAGTAACCAGCTATGATGAATTCTCCCAACTCTACTGCGTCTACTCCGTATTTCTCTTCCTGTTCCCAAGGAGGTGAGACTTTATAAGAAATGTTAATAGGGAGCAAGAATAGTCAAGCGAAAGGGAAGAAGGGGGAACATAGAGAGTGATTTTTCACTGGGATTCCTATGTTGTATTTATTTTCTGTCCTGGAATTCCATTAAAGATTAGCATCAATATTATTTTTAACACATATTAGCATAGCTAAAATGAAAACAAGACTGAATGCTGGGGAGGATGAGGCTAGAACTCTCATACACTGCTGGGAATGCAAAACAGGATGTCTACTTTAGAAAACAGATGGGCAGTTTCTTATACAGTTAAACATATCCTTATCATGCATGCATGCTAAGTGGCTTCAGTTGTGTCTGACTCCGTGCAACCCTATGGACTGTAGTTGGCCAGGCTCTTCTGTTCATGGATTCTCCAGGCAAGAAAATGAGTGGATTGCCATGCCCTTCTCCAGGGGTTCTTTCTGACCCAGGGATCGAAGCTAGTCTCCTATGTCTCCTAAAGTGGCAGGTGAGTTCTTTACCCCTAGTACCATCTGGGAAGTTCAGTAATTCCACATGACCCAGTAATTCCTTTGCTAGGTATTTACTGAAGCGAAGTTAAAATTTTGTTCACACAAAAACCTTTATGCCAATGTCTACAGTTGCTGTATTAATAACTGTCAAAAACTGCAAAACAACCTAAATTTCTTCAGGTGGTGAATAGATAAACAAACTGGTACATCCATATAATAGACTACTACTCAATAATAAACGGAGAAGGCAATGGCACCCCACTCCAGTACTCTTGCCTAGAAAATCCCATGGACGGAGGAGCCTGGAAGGCTGCAGTCCATGGGGTTGTGAAGAGTTGGACACGACTGAGTGACTTCACTTTCACTTTTCACTTTCCTGCATTGGAGCAGGAAATGGCAACCCACTCCAGTGTTCTTGCCTGGAGAATCCCAGGGACGGGGGAGCCTGGTGGGCTGCCGTCTATGGGGTCGCACAGAGTTGGACACAACTGAAGCAACTTAGCAGCAGCAACAATAAAAAGAAATGCTCTACTGATATATACAATAACATGAATGAATCTCAAAATTATTAGGCAGAGTGAAAAAGGATATAGACTGTATGATTCCTTTTATATTACAATCTAGGAAAGTAAAAACTATAGGGATAAAAATAAATCATTGGTTACCTATAGGCGGGAGCATAGGAGAAGCTGACTATGAAGAGGCACATAATGGGATTTTGGAAGGTGAAGAAACCATTCTGCATCTTGATTATGGTGTTTGCTCAATGACTTTATGCATTTATCAACACTCATAAAACTGTACACAGAAAAGGGAAGATTTTAGTCATATGCAAATTGTTGTTATTTAGTTGCCAAGTCACTCTTTTCAACCTCATGGATTATATATAGCCTGCCAAGTTCCTCTGTCCATGGGATTTCGAAGGCAAGAATACTGGAGTGGGTAGCCATTTCCTTCTACAGGGAATATTCCTGATCCAGGGATCGAACTCGCATCTCCTGTGCTGCAGGCAGATTCTTTATGACAGAGAATGGGAAGCCTGGGAAGCCCCATATGTAAATTACACCTCAATAAACATGACTCAAAAATATATTTCCTTTAGTAGCCCAAATTTTAACAGTAATGATTAATTATATTATGAAATGTTTATACAATAAAGCATTAAACAGTTGTTTGGGACTTTGTTAGACTTTTTCTCTGCCCAGTAGCTTATGAAGAATCTTTACAGGGACTTCCCTGTAAAGGGAAGTGGATACAGTGGATAAGTGGATACAGTGGATAAGAATCTGCCTGTCAGTGTGGAAACACAGGTTCCATTCCTGGTCTGGGAAGATTTCGTGTGCCACAGCTACCGAAGCCCGAACACTCTAGAGTGCGCTCGACAACCAGAGAAGTTACAGCAGTGAGTAGCCCGTGCACCACAATGAAGAGCATCCCCCTGCTCACCACAACTAGAGAAAGCCCACATGTAGCAAGGAAGACACAGCACAGCCAAAAATAAATAATACTAAATTATTTAGAAAAGAGCCTTTACATAGAGGCAAAATTTCTCTGTTCCTAAGTTAGAAGTCACCGACTTGTTTTTCCACTTTCCCTTGTAGCTAGGGCATGGGGCTGTGTCGTATGTTCCTCTTGTGTGTCAGATTCACTCTTAACAAAATTCCAATTCAAAATCGTGGAGCAAAGAAAGAGGTGTCTACAAAGTAATGCATTTTGCTGAGGGTGGTGCATTGTGGCACAGAGAGATGTCCACAAGGGCAGTGACAGAGGGTTGAGCAGCAGTGTTCCACCCCCAAAGTCAGAGGTGTGGTTAAGCTCCTGAAGCATCTTGGGGCTATAATTTGAGCTGTATATTCCTCAGCCCTGGCTCTTGTGCCCTCCAAGAGATTAACACCTTTACATTAATTTAAATTTTAAGTTAATTAATTTAATTAGACATTCGTGTTGTTGTTTGCAACCAGGAACCTAGAGTGGATAGAAGTGTCATTAAAAATTATGTTTATAACCAGAGCCTTACCAACATGAGCTAAGACTACATCATGGATATGGTGGCTTATATCATCATGGAAAAATGGGACTTGTGCCTGGCAATGACTTCCACACCATGAGCACATGTAGGAGGTGAGTGCCGTCATTCCTGGCAAGAAGCTCTGCAACAAGGTACAGCCTACATCACTCATCTAAAAATTGATTCCAAGTCTCCGTTTAAACAGCAGGAAGAAGACAGAAGAGAAAGGACAGTCTTCACCTGCAGGTTTCCAAACTCATAGCTGCACTGAACTTCAGAACATTAAGAAGAGTCATTTAAATGTTTCTGCTGAGCTATTGATTTTCAGAATATCTAGGTGTACCATCCTTGAAAACAACTGTTAACATGGAGCTTGCAACAATGTAGGAAAGGCTTAACTACAGCTTTGAGTTAAAAAAAAAAAAAAAAAAAAACACACCCACACAGGGAGATTAAATAATTAAATATGTATGTATAGGCCAAATATGCCTGGAAGAAAATTTGCTCAAATGGATACAGGAACTTGGGTAGGTGAGTTTTTAATTGGTTATTATTGTCCTTTGTATCCACTTTCCTTCTCTCCCTCCATGTTCCAAAATGAAGATAATCTGACTGTCAAAATCAGAAAAACGTGAATGTTTTGAAATATCTCAAATTTGCACTTAAATTCAGCAGAAAATGCCCTCTTTTTCCCTAGAATCCCATACGATAAAGGACTCTTGGGTGCATTTACTCCTAGCCTTAAGCCCGTTGACCCCCATAACCGGGAATGATATATAAGCAAAAGGGAAAAGCTCACTAGAAACCTTGCCAAGTTAAAATTAGCCCTTAGGATAACCGTTTGGTGAGTACTGTTCTGAAGGGCTCTGTTGCTTCTTTTGAAGTTCTGATCTTGACTCAAAGCTTCTTCATCAGAATCCCTAGGGTGACGCCCCCGCATCTGCCGGACCACCTTGCCAGCACTTTCTTCCCACCATGAAAAGCCAGGCACCTGGGCACGGCAAGATGGGACAGACTGCCCAGTGGGAAGTTGGGAACTCCTAGCTTTATTTTTGCTCATGGATTACTGAGGAATCCCCCAAGAGGTCTTACATGAAAGACAATGTGTTTAAGCCCACTACGGCTTGCTTGATACGCCTTAAGAAATGACAAATACGAAAGCGGTCACACTCATTAAAGCACAACATGACATGTTATGAAAAACACAACATATGGTCATTTGAAGTCTGAAAATCCTGCTGAGTTTTAAATTTTTCATCTGAATATCCTTTGATGTATAACTGTGTCCTTTCCGATTCTTTGAAAAATGAGAGTTTTGAGATCAAAACCACAGATGGAAACTTTCTCTCAGTTGGTAAAAATCACCTGAAGATAAAGTTGCTAGACTCTATTAAAGGGATGAGAGTGAACACATGGACACGAAGCATTTTAAATAGATCTCCATGAAAAAGATAATCTATTAATCATTCTTTAAAATGTAGTAAACCCATAAAATCTGGAGACACTCCTTTAATTATTTTTTTACTTCTAGTTATATAATGTTATCAGGGAAGCAGTAACCTTCTTCCACTTAATAAAAACTGGTGACCCTTTATCAATTGAGCAAGAGTCAATTGATTGAGAATCTATTGTGATTAACATTAGTTTGGAATCAGCAGTATGTTAGTAAAATCCCTGGGAAAAGGGATTGTGCATTAAATTTGATGCTTACCGTTTGCTAACTAAATTAGTGCTAAAATGTAAGTGATGAAGCTAATGGAGACATATGTAAAGTTTGCTTTCTTTTCCTCTCTATTTATTTGGAATTTCAACTCCCATCCCTAGGCCTTTAGCCAAGATTTGTTTGCAGTTCTTTTTCTCTCTGTAGTATTCTAGATGCACCAATAAGATGTTAGGGTCTTGACTGGTGGCTCATAAGGTAAAGAATATGCCTGCAATGTGGGAGACCTAGGTTCAATCCCTGGGTTGGGAAGATCTCCTGGAAAGGGAATGGCATCCTACTCCAGTATTCTTGCCTGGAGAATTCCATGGACAGAGGAGACTGGTGGGCTACAGTCCATGGGGTCACAAAGAGTTGGACACGACTGGGCAACAGTTACCAAGTGCTAACCTTCCTGTTTTAGTAAAGGCTAATTATATACAAGTAACAAAATTCAAACCTACTCAAACTAGCCTAGGCAAAAGAGAAGAGAGTTGATTTTATGGTTATAGAAGGATCTCACTGGAAATGAGGAACCCTAAATCTATCAGGAGACAATTGCTCCATCTCTGAGGTTACCTGGTCTCCCATTTTGCTTCTTTGCTCATCTGCTCTATTATCATCTCTCTACAGAGTAGCTTTCTCCACTTTTCTTACATAGGCAGGACTGTAGCTAACTAACGGCCCCGAGTTTATTTATCCTCATTCCTAGGAACTAGCAAAGACTATAATTCTGAATCTCAATTCCAAATTCCTGGGAGAGAGAGACACTGTGAGGCCCAGTTTGTATAAATGCCTATCTTGACATCTGCATCTCTATTTCTGCTTTGTAAATAAGTTTGTCTATACCAATTTTTTCAGATTCCACATACATGTGTTAATATATGAAATGTATGGATACCAAGGGGGATCCTAGGGGGCTGGGATGAATTGGGAGATTGTGACTGACATATGCATCCTATTGATACTATGTATAAAATGGATGTCAGGCTTCCCTGATAGCTCAGTTGGTAAAGAATCTGCCTGCAATGCAGGAGACTCCGGTTTGATTCCTGGGCCGGGAAGGTCTGCTGGAGAAGGGATGGGCTACCCACCCCAATATTCCCGGGCTTCCCTTGTGGCTCAGCTGGCAAAGAATCCACCTGCAATGTGGGAGACCTGGGTTTGATCCCTGGGTTGGGAAGATCCCCTGGAGAAGGGAAAGGTTACCCACTCCAGTATTTTGGCCTGAAGAATTCCATGGACTGTGGGGTTGCAAAGAGTCAGACACGACTGAGCAACTTGCACTTTCACTTTCATAAAATGAATTAATAATGAGAACATTAGTTCAGTCCCTGGATACTCCCAATGCAGGGATTGAACCTGCGTCTCTTGTGTCTCCTGTAGTGGCAGGCAGATTCTTTACCCCTGCGCCATGTGGGAAGCTCACTGTAATAATAACATATGTACTGCACAAGGAACTCTACTCAGTGTTCTGTGGTGACTTGAATCAGAAGAAAATACAAAAAAGACAGGATATATGTATACGCATAGCTGATTCATAGGGCTGTATGGTAGAAACTAACACAACATTGTAAAGCAACATAATCCAATAAAAATTAAAAGACAATCAGCTACAGCCAGGGGGTGAGGTGACATAGCACACATATGGCCCAGAGCTTCCTAAGTTTATTTGAACACTGAACACAGTCCACTCCCATTCCCTGGCTCTGGATAAGGGTATTATGGGCGGGAGGCGGTATACTCATTTATATCCTTCAAAACAGAATTCCTCAGGATACCTGTTTGGGATGTTCTGATCTAATTTACTATTTTAATTGCAGGGAGAGGCAAACTTAGACCCAAAGAAAGAAAATAACTTGCTTAAATTATCAAGATAATGGTAGAGTACGGATTATGGTTTAGGGTTGAATAATTTGACTTCTGTCCAACCTTGATACCAAGAAAAAGTATATTGGCTCCCTGGGCCAAAAATGAGGATTGAAAGTTGACTATTTCTTTCCCCTCTCCTCAGCTAGTTTATAAATTAAGGCTTTTTATCACAAGCAATGCCAAAGAATGTTCAAATTAGTGCACAACTGCACTCATCTCACACGCTAGCAAAGTAATGTTCAAAATTCTACAAGCCAGGCTTCAAGAGTACGTGAACTGAGAACTTCCAGATGTTCAAGCTGGATTTAGAAAAGGCAGAGGAACCAGAAATCAAAATTGCCAACATCTGTTGGATCATAGAAAAAGCAAGAGAATTCCAGAAAAATATCTACTTCAATTCATTGACTATGCTGAAGCCCTTGACTGTGTAGATCACAACAAACTGTGGAAAATTCTTAAAGAGATGGGAATACCAGACCACCTGACCTGCATCCTGAGAAATCTGTATGCAGGTCAAGAAGCAACAGTTAGAATTGGACATGGAACAATGGACTGGTTCAAAACTGGGAAAGGAGTACCTCAAGGCTGTATATTGTCACCCTGCTTATTTAACTTATATGCAGAGTACATCCTGCGAAGTGCCAGGCTGGATGAAGCAAAAGCTGGAATCAAGGTTGCCAGGAGAAATATTGATAAACTCAGATATGCAGATGACACAACCCTTATGGCAGAAAGCGAAGAGGAACTATAGAGCCTCTTGATGAAGGTGAAAGAGGAGAGTGAAAAAGCTGGCTTAAAACTCAACATTCAAAAAACTAAGATCATGGCATCTGGTTCCATCACTTCATGGCAAATAGATGGGGAAACAGTGGAAACAGTGACAGACTTTATTTTGTTGGGCTCCAGAATCACTGCAGACTGTGACTGCAGCCATGAAATTAAAAGATGCTTGCTCCTTGGAAGAAAAGCTATGACAAACCTAGATAGTGTATTAAAAAGCAGAGACATTACTTTGCTGACAAAGGTCTGTATAGTCACGGCTATGGTTTTTCCAGTGGTCAAGTATGGATGTGAGAGTGAAAGTGTTAGCTGCTTAGACATGTCCGACTCTTTGCGATTCCATGGACTCCTCTGTCCCACCAGGCTCCTCTGTCCAATGGATTTTCCAGGCAGGAATTCTGGAGTGGCTTGCCATTCCCTTCTCCAGAACTGGATGTGAGAGTTGGACTATAAAGAGGATTGAGTGCCAAAGAATTGATGCTTTTGAACTGTGGTGCTGGAGAAGACCCTTGAGAGTCTCTTGGACTGCAAGGAGATCAAATCAGTCAATCCTAAAGGAAATCAATACTGAATATTCATTGGAAGGACTGATTTTGAAGCTTCAATATTTTGGCCACCTGATGCAAACAGCCGACTCATCAGAAAAGACCCGACTCATCAGAAAAGCCCCTGATGCTGGGAAGGACTGAAGGCAGGAGGAGAAGGGGATGACAGAGGACGAGTGGTTGGATGGCATGTCTGACTTGATGGACATGAGTTTGAGTAAGCTCTGGGAGATGGAGGACAGGGAAGCCTGGTGTGCTGCAGTCCATGGGGTCGGAAAGAGTCAGATACAACTGAGCGACTGAACGACAACAATCACAAGCAAGGCCATGGGTGTAGTGTGTATAGTCACTCAGTCACGTACAACTTTATGTGCCCCCATGGACTGTAGCCCACAAGATGCCTCTGTCCGTGGGATTCTCCAGGCAATAATACTGGAGTGGGTTGCTATGCCCTCCTCTGGGGGATCTTCCCAACCCAGGGATCGAATCCACATCTCTGTGTCTCCTGCATTTGCAGGTGGATTTTTTACCACTGTGCCACCTGGAAATAGGGTCGTACTGCTGCTGCTGCTGCTGCATCGCTTCAGTCATGTCCGACTCTGTGCAACCCCATAGACGGCAGCCCACCAGGCTCCCCCGTCCCTGGGATTCTCCAGGCAAGAACACTGGAGTGGGTTGCCATTTCTTTCTCCAATGCATGAAAGTGAAAAGGGAAAGTGAAGTCGCTCAGTCGTGGCTGAGTCTTAGCTTCCCCATGGACTGCAGCCTACCAGGCTCCTCCGCCCATGGGATTTTCTAGGCAAGAGTACTGGAGTGGGGTGCCATTGCCTTCTAGGGTCCTAAGGCTGATGTAATTAGTTACCACTAACTTGGTGGCTTAAAGTGAGAGAAATGTATTTTCTCTCAGTTATGGAAGCCAGAAATGCAAAACCAAGATGTCCACAGGTGATGAAGGGCAAAGCCTCCTCTGCCTCTTCCAGCTTCTGGTGGCTCCAGGCATTCTTTGGCTTGTGGCTGCACAACTCCAATCTCTGTTTCAGTCTTCACATGGCTTTCTCTGTGTCTTCTCTTCTGTTTCTTCTAAGAACTCTTGTCATTGGCTTTGCTGCTAAGTCGCTTCAGTCGTGTCCGACTCTGTGCGACCCCATAGACGGCAGCCCACCAGGCTCCCCCGTCCCTGGGATTCTCCAGGCAAGAACACTGGAGTGGGTTGCCATGCTTTAGGATCTACCAAAGATATCCAGGAATGGAAATTTTCATTCTGGAAAATAGAATACTGTATTTTCTTGAAATCCTACATTTTTCCCCCTAAACTCTGTATCCTTTATTTTTGAGAAGAAAAATCCCCAAATCCTTTCCCTTTCATCCTTTCCCTTTTGTAGCCCTCTTGATGTTTTTAAGTATTGTATGATATTTTGCAAGGCCTCTGTAGTCGCTTGAATGGTGGACCCCAAGAGATACCTCCATATCCTCACCCCTGTAACCTATGAATGTGAGTTTATTTGGATAAAGGTCTTTGCAGATATCTCTTGGGGGCCACCATTCAAACCACTACAAAGGCCTTGTAAGGTATCATACGGTACTTAAAAACATAGAGGGTTGCAAAAGGGAAGGGATAAAAGGGTAATAATTTGGGATTTTTCTTCTCAAAAATAAAGGATGTCGAGTTGAGAAAAAAAATGCAGGATTTCAAGAAAATATAGTATTATATTTTCCAGGATGAAAATTTATGTTCCTAGATATTTCCTAATCCATTCATTAATCTAACATTTGGGCCATGTTTTTTAATCTATCACACAAACTTGGTGTTGTGTTTTTGTTGTTTTTTTTTTGAAAAGAAAAAAACTTTCCTGACCAAAAAAATTGTTTGATAGTATGAGAGACAATTCAGATTATATGAATTTTGCTGCATCATCATAAAAATTCTTTGAAGGCTTCATCAATTTTTCCCTGGTGCTTCACATCCCTGTGGTATTTAAATCACTCTTTTTGGAAGTAACTATTGTGTCCTAGAGACAGGAATGTTAAATTGAAAATGAAGTTGGTGTAGGCTAACTTTTTTAGAGGTCAGTTCATATTTTTATCTTATAATGACTCTTGGTTTCCTGCACAAACTTATATCTATAGAGATTGCCTGTTCTGATAAAAGAACTTCTATTAACAAATGAGACTGTGTCAAACAAGTACAGGAAACAGGAATTGTTCTGTTTGCCCTGGGGAGGAGTCGACGAGCTGGGGCAGATGAAGGGCACAATATATTGTGTACATTACTCACACAATACCTTGGGCTTCCAAGGTGGCTCAACAGTAAAGAATCTACTTGCCAATGCAGGAGACACCAAAGTTGTGAGTTCAATTCCTGGGTCGGGAAGATCCCGTGGAGGATAAAATGGCAACCCGCTCCAGTATTCTTGCCTGGAAAATTCCATGGACAGAGGAGTCTGGTGGGCTACAGTCTACAGGGTCACAAAAGAGTCAGACATGACTTAGTGACTGAGCGTGCATGCATGCATCCAGTACCTCAGTACCTTTTAAATTAATTAAATGGGAAAACTCATATGGCAAGAAAGACTAGATTTAATTATTCTAAAAGAGAAAATCATAGAAGCTGAAAGTGCAGAGAGCTAACATTCTTCTCACTGTGAAGAAGGAGTTTCTGATAGTTAGAATTGTCCATAAGCAGAAAGGGTCATCACACAGAGCTGTAACACAGCCACTGTTAGAAATTTTCAACCCACGGCCAATGACCCTGGGATATATTATCAGTGACCTTGGAGTATCAGTGATTTGGAGTATGAGATTATAGGGTGGAGAGGCTGTTGGTTTAAAACTCTATAACCTTTGGATTAAGACAATGTGCCATAGAATAGGTCAATTCAAGCCTGGAAAAAGAGATTAGCTATCCTCTCCCTTAGCTTCTAAATCATCATTGTTCAATAGAAACATGATATGAATCATAATATAATTAAAATTCTTCTATTAGTCACATTAAAAACATGAAAACAGGTCAAATCAGTGTTTGTAATATTTTATTATATTTTACTTAACCTGATATATTTAAAATACCATCACTTAAACATGGAATCAATATTAAAAAGTCATCAGATAGTCTACATTATTTTTTTATAACAGGTCTTTGAAATCCAATGTATACATTTATGGACTAACCACATTTTGAGTGCTCAACAGCTGCATGTGGCTACTGGCTACCATGTTGAACAGCACAGTTCTAGAATTTGCTGTTAATGAAATCACCAGTCAGGTTTCTGGGAGCTAGAAAAAGAAACTTCATAAATGCAAGTGTTGGGAAAACACTTCTGATTGACTGGTGTATATTCACATGTCCTTGGGTGACTACTCTTGTAATTTTCCTGCTTTCTCATCAAAACTTAATATTAAGTAAATAATTTTGCAAACCACCAACTTTTTAAAAATCAACTTCCAACAGGACCCACCCTCCAAAAGTAAAGCAGTAAATAACAGTCCTCCAGTGCTTTCATGTTAATCCTACCATATTTAATTCTTTTATTTTATTCTTTTATTCCAGGAGCAACTGCAGTTATAGACATGATAGCTTTTACTGTTTACAAGCTGTGTCTCTTCTCACCATGGGATTTAAGTACTCTCAAGGGAAGTTGCCTTGCAGTATTTCCAGCAACACACCATCTCTATGCATCTTATACAGATGAGATAGGATAAGGAAAATCATAAAGATAAACTCGCTTGCTCCTTGGAAGAAAAGTTATGACCAACCTAGACAGCATATTTGGACAAGACAATGGCACCCCACTCCAGTACTCTTGCCTGGAAAATCCCATGGACGGAGGAGCCTGATGGGCTACAGTCTATAGGGTTGCTGAGAGTCGGACATGACTAAGCGAATTCACTTTCACCTTTCGCTTGCATGCATTGGAGAAGGAAATGGCAAACCACTCCAGTGTTCTTGCCTGGAGAATCCCAGGGATGGGGGAGCCTCGTGGGCTGCTGTCTATGGGGTCGCACAGGGTCGGACACGACTGAAGCGACTTAGCAGCAGCAGCAGCAGCAGATAGCATATTAAAAAGCAGAAACATTACTTTGCCAACAAAGGTCCATCTAGTCAAAGCTATGATTTTTCCAGTAGTCATGTATGGATGTGACAGTTGGACCGTAAAGAAAGCTGAGCGCCAAAGAATTGATGCTTTTGAACTATAGTGTTGGAGAAGACTCTTGAGAGTCCCTTGGATTGCAAGGAGATCCAACCAGTCCATCCTAAAGGAGATCAGTCCTGAATACTCATTGGAAGGACTGATATTGAAGCTGAAACTCCAATACTTTGGCCACCTGATGTGAAGAACTGACTCATTTTAACAGACCCTGATGTTGGGAAAGATTGAAGGCTGGAGGAGAAGGCGACAACAGAGGATGAGATGGTTGGATGGCATCACCGACTCGATGGACATGAGTTGAGTAAACTCCAGGAGTTGGGGATGGACAGGGAGTCCTGGTGTGATGCAGTCCATGGTGTCGCAAAGAGTCAGACACGACTGAGCGACTGAACTGAACTAAAAGATAAACTGGGCTACCTCCATAAGCAAAATTCTTCCAGGGCTCAGTCAAATAATATTTTTTTTAACAATTCTCCAAGGAGATTCTATAATTTATTTATAGTATTTGAGGATTTGATAAACTATATACAATAAGCAAAATTAAAACTAAAGCAGGGTTTTTCCGGAGTTAACCCATTTTAGGAATCCACGAACTTATACTTGGCATCTATAAGTATAATCATGACTGTAAGAACACCAAAGCAAGAGTTTGGCACAGATGGCCAAGTGTCTCACAATATTTGATATTCTCTTCTTCTGTCTAGTAAGAGAATCTCCTGAGTTTAAGCTGGACACACAGCTGCTCAGTTAGAGGCTAAAAATCTCAGCCTTCCTTGCAGCTCTGTGTGACCAATTGAATAACTCCTTTTCAATGAGATGTGAATATAAGTGGTAAGTTCACCTTCCTGGTCACATCCTTTAGGAAAGAAACTGCTTGCCCTCCTCTCTCTCTTTCTCCTTCAGAGGGCTAGAAGGCTTATGTGATGCTGGTAAACCAGCTTTTACCATAGATATGCCTATCAGGGATAGAATAGCAACCTGAGTTCCAGAATGCTTCATAGAGTAGAACTGCCCATCAGGGGCCCCGAATTACCTACCTGCTTCTGAATATTACCTGGAAGAGGAATAACTTTCTTTCTTTCTTTTTTTTAACATGATTGCAGCCATGAAATTAAAAGACGCTTACTCCTTGGAAGGAAAGTTATGACCAACCTAGATAGCATATTTAAAAGCAGAGACATTACTTTGCAACAAAAGTTCGTCTAGTCAAGGCTATGGTTTTTCCAGTGGTCATGTATGGATGTGAGAGTTGGACTCTGAAGAAAGCTGACTGCCAAAGAATTGATGCTTTTGAACTGTGGTGTTGAAGACTCTTGAGAGTCCCTTGGACTGCAAGGAGATCCAACCAGTCCCTTCTAAAGGAGATCAGTCCTGGGTGTTCTTTGGAAGGAATGATGCTAAAGCTGAAACTCCAGTACTTTGGCCACTTCATGCGAAGAGTTGAGTCATTGGAAAAGACTCTGAAGCTGGGAGGGATTGGGAGCAGGAGGAGAAGGGGACGACAGAGGATGAGATGGCTGGATGGCATCACTGACTTGATGGAAGTGAGTTTGAGTGAACTCAGGGAGTTGGTGATGGACAGGGAGGCCTGGCGTGCTGCGATTCATGGGGTCTCAAAGAGTCGGACACGAAGGAGCGACTGAACTGAACTGAACATGCTACTTTAAATTTTACTCACTTTGTATTTTTATCCAAAATATTACAGTACTATTAATTCACTTGGTTACAAATGAGTATATACTTAAAGTGTGAGAAAGTGGAAAATTATATTTCTTTTATAAAAAAGTTTTATTTTTAATTGGAGGATAAATACTTTACAATATAGTGACAGTTTCTGCCATACATCAAGATGACTCAGCCCCAGGCATGCACAGGTCCCTTTCCCTCTTAAATCTCTCTCCCTGCTCCACCCCATCCCACCCCTCCAGGTCCTCACAGAGCACTGGCTTTGGCTTTCCTGCCACATACAGCAAATTCCCACTGGCTATCTATTTTACATATGGTAATATATGCTTCGACACTACTCTCTCAAGTCTTCAAACCCTCTGAGAAACAACTTTCTATTTTGTATAAATCATTGTATTTGGGATCTCATTCTCTCAGCCCCTTGGCTTATATCCTAATTAATAAAAGGGTTTAGCATCAACATCACTATCATTTGAACTATTTGTCTATTATTTTTAACCGTTTTTATACTATATGAGACTATATCCTTAACAAACATAGGGAATTTTTTTTTTCTTTAACTTAGCAGAAAGGCTTCTACAACTATTTGTTTGGGTGGAGACTCAGTATTAAATGACGTGATACAGTGTTTATGAAGTCTTCATAAACTTAAAACGGTTGCAAATGAAAAGTCATTATGTTAACCTCGAGCTAACAATCCACAATAGTAGTGTGCTAATAGTGTTTAAGGCAATGGCACCCCACTCCAGTACTGTTGCCTGGAAAATCCCATGGACGGAGGAGCCTGTAGGCGCTGCAGTCTATGGGGTCGCTAGGAGTCAGACATGACTGAGCGACTTCACTTTCACTTTTCACTTTCATGCATTGGAGAAGGAAATGGCAACCCACTCCAGTGTTCTTGCCTAGAGAATCCCAGGGACGGGGGAGCCTGGTGGGCTGCCGTCTATGGGGTTGCACAGAGTCGGACACGACTGACGCGACTTAGCAGCAGCAGCAGCAAACATTTTAGCCAACTAATGTTTTTAGCTCACCTCCAAGGTAACATAACACAGCAGACATTCACATGCTTCCAGAATAATTGGTTTTTTAGGCACTGTAATATAGCAGGAGGGACAGTGAAGTGTACAGAGACACAATCTTTTCATTCACTCCATGGAAGGGGTTGTTTATCTGTACATAAAGCTGCATCTAGTTTTTTGGGAGACTGATTCAATTCACCACTTAAAAGAGACTTTATAAAATGGTCTCATAATATGTTAACTATCTAATTTCTTATGTGTGTGTTAATGTGACAGCAAACCTAATTAAACCTGCCACTGGCATATCATTCTATTTCAAATGATTCAGTGTAATTTTTCTGTCAACATTTACTAAGTGTCCACTGTACACAGAACACTCCTGAGGGACCTGGCAAGAAAGATAAGGACCGAAATGTCCTTTATCTTATTTCACCTTTCTGCCACGTGGGACGCTATAGGACACTCCCTCCATGAAACGTGCTAATCCTTTGACTTCCGAGACTCTTTTCAAATTTTCTCATCTTTTCTTTGCTATTTTTTCCACTTCTTAAATGTTGGAGAGCCCCAGTGTTCCTTTCTGAACCTTCTCTTTTCACCCTTCATTCTTAGCTTTTTTGGAGTCACCAACCCCTTGGAGAATGTGATAAAATGCACCCTGTAGGGAGGGCTTGTTGTGTATAATTTTAGGATTATCTGGAAATCCTGAAGCAGCTGGTTCCCTATGGGTCCTTACTCCTCAGGTGAAGAACACCTTTCCATGGCTTTAACTACTACCTTGGTGCCCAATGACTCTCAAATCTTTTACAACTAGCTGGGCTCCCCTCCCCCGCCCTTACCCTGTCCCATCCTTCTCTCTCCAGACCCATATATCCAGCTTCTTGATGCACCCCTTCACTTGCATATCAAACAGGCACCTCAAACTCAAACTCAATATTTGAACTTATCAATCATTTGCTCTCCACTTACCCCTCATCCTATGGTTTCCATTTTGGTGAGTCACACCACCATCCAATAAATTACTCAAGTTATAAAGAAATAAAAGCATCAACCCAGATTACTACTTCTAAAACAGTATTTGTCGAATGATTAAGTGAACAAATGAATGGAAGGACAGACTAAGTATGACAAAGACAACAGAGAGCAGCTATTAAGAATGATACAGTGAAGCTTAGGTTCAAATGTACATGAATGCTAAAGGCTTGCTTAACTAAGCAAAGTCTTCACCCACAGGAATATATATTCTTAAGTACCCGTTAGGACAAGGTACTGTGCGAGGCACTGATTTCATTAAGGATTAGACTTTAACAATGTTTTCAAAGAAATGACAAACATCGTTTGTCAGAAAAGAGTAGTAACAGTATTTCAAGTTAAGGTAAATATTATTTAAATTTAATTAATCTTACTGCATGACCAATAAATGCTCAATTATTAATAGCTTCTCCAGGTCCTTTTTATTGTACCTTCAAAGATTTTATCATAGTTTATACACAGTAGCTGTTACAGTGGACACTCAAGAAAATGGGACACATTTTGGAGGTTAAGATCATGAAACTTGGCAGCTTTGCCTCCCTGAACTCCCTTAGCTCTTTCTTTGCCTTTCTCTGATGGCACTTATTTTGTTTCATTTTATACTGATCTGTGTGCGGCTTTTATCCACCTTAGAGAGGTTGTTCCTCTCACTCCCAGCCCCTCCCAAAGACTGTGCATACCCAATTGTGTGCCTTATATCTGAAAGGGGAAAATTATTTTTTTTAACTTTTTATTCTGTATTGGGGTATAGCCAATTAATAATGCTGTGATAGTTTCAGGTAAAGAACAGTAAATATTTTATATCTGGAACGGGAACAGTAAATATTGTCAATGAATGTTTTTCAGTATCAGCAATCCCATTTACAGATAATATCAAAGGTCCTATAAATCAAGGAAATTGTTACAATTGGTTTTATAGAGTTTGTCATGTTTCCCAATATGAAAGCTGCATCAGATCAGATCAGTCGCTGAGTCGTGTCCGACTCTTTGCGACCCCATGAATCGCAGCACACCAGGCCTCCCTGTCCATCATCAACTCCTGGAGTTCACTCAGACTCACGTCCATCGAGTCAGTGATGCCATCCAGCCATCTCATCCTCTGTCATCCCCTTCTCCTCCTGCCCCCAATCCCTCCCAGCATCAGAGTCTTTTCCAATGAGTCAACTCTTCGCATGAGGTGGCCAAAGGACTGGAGTTTCAGCTTTAGCATCATTCCTTCCAAAGAAATCCCAGGGCTGATCTCCTTCAGAATGGACTGGTTGCATCTCCTTGCAGTCCAAGGGACTCTCAAGAGTCTTCTCCAACACCACAGTTCAAAAGCATCAATTCTTCAGCACTCAGCCTTCTCCACAGTCCAACTCTCACATCCATACATGACCACATGAAAAACCATAGCCTTGACTAGAAGGACCTTTGTTGGCAAAGTAATGTCTCTGATTTTGAACATGCTATCTAGCTTGGTCATAACTTTCCTTCCAAGGAGTAAGAGTCTTTTAATTTCATGGCTGCAGTCACCATCTGCAGTGATTTTGGAGCCCCCCAAAATAAAGTCTGACATTGTTTCCACTGTTTCTCCATCTATTTCCCATGAAGTGATGGGACCAGATGCCATGATCTTCGTTTTCTGAATGTTGAGCTTTAAGCCAACTTTTTCACTCTCCACTTTTACTTTCATCAAGAGGCTTTTGAGTTCCTCTTCACTTTCTGCCATAAGGGTGGTGTCATCTGCATATCTGAGGTTATTGATATTTCTCCCGGCAATCTTGATTCCAGCTTGTGTTTCTTCCAGTCCAGTGTTTCTCATGATGTACTCTGCATATAAGTTAAATAAACAGGGTGACAATATACAGTCTTGATGAACTCCTTTTCCTATTTGAAAGCTGCATACCAAACAATTAAACAAGTTACAGATGTTTTAGTACTTCAAGGCAGCAAGGAACATGCTAACCCATTTTAGAAAGTTATTCATGAGGCAAGGTATTGGCTGGTTAAATGCTGCCTCCAGGGGCAGACTGTGTGTTTATGAAACTTGGCTTTGCCAATTCAATGGCTGGCAGGTTGAGGGACTCTTGGTATATCACTTTCCTCATCTGGAAAATGAGAATTGTAATAGTACTCCACAGAATTGTTAAAAGGATGAAAAACAATGTATGCACACAATGCACACAGAATGGTGGTTGAATTCATTGGACATCAGCCATCATTTTCTTATAATCCCAACAAGAAGTGGGGGGTAGTGATCATGATCATTTATTAAATTAGGAAAGAATGAGATTTTCTTCTTCAGAAAATATGGTGTGGACAACATCTCTCCTATCTTCCCAGCTCAAAATATTCCCAGGACCCCAAAGCCTAGACGGTATGTTGCAGGGAAGAGTCAATTCTGACTCCATGTTGGATCTGTTTCTTTGACTTTAACCTTTGATTTTCATTACTTTTGTTATTATAATTATACATAAAGACCTGTCTTGGGGAGCCCTGGCCCTCTGCCTGAAGAGATTAATACATCCCCTCCCTGATGTTGGCCATTCTAGGAGATATTTGTGAGATAATGGTTTTTGCTTCCCCAACTCCTCCCCTTCTCTGTCCTATAAAAGAACCCAGCATCCAGACCCCCTGCTGCTGCTGCTGCTAAGTCATTTCAGTTGTGGCCGACTCTGTGCGACCCCATGTGCGACCCCATAGATGGCAGCCCACCAGGCTCCCCCGTCCTTGGGATTCTCCAGGCAAGAACACTGGAGTGGGGTTGCCATTTCCTTCTCCAATGCATGAAAGTGAAAAGTGAAAGTGAGGTCGCTCAGTCGTGTCTGACTCTTAGCGACCCCATGGACTGCAGCCCACTAGGCTCCTCCATACATGGGAGTTTCCAGGCAAGACTACTGGAGTGGGGTGCCATTGCCTTCTCCGCCAGACCCCCTAAGAAGATGGTTATTTTGAGACATTAGTCCGTCATCTCCTCAGTCTTCTGGCTTTCTGAATAAAGTCGTATTCTTTGCCTCAACACCTCCTCCCTTGGTTAAGTGGCCTGTCATGCAGTGAGAAGACAGTTTGGACTTGGTAACAGGTATTTTTAAGATGTAGGTAAGAGTTGAAACACATTGTATTTTAAATTAAATAGGTATAGATTCCACACAAACCATGTTCTATCCTTTTTAGCATTCCCTACTCAAAAAACTTATTTCCCCTCCCAAACCAAAGTAACAGATTTTACCCTGTGGTTGTCCTCTTCTCTAATCCTCCCCACTCTTCACCCAAAAAAGCTTCCAAGAATTTAAAGAAAGGCACTGTATCTAACCAAATCTAGGGCACTATGCAAAGAATTAATCAGGAATTCCAGGCTGGCTAGTTGACCTTGCTGACCTCCTAGGACGTTCTCAATCTGCCATTACTGTCAGCCCACTATTGGCAAGACTTCAGGCAATGTCAGAAGAAGTAGAGAGGGTGTGGCTGCAGCTTAAAATTGGAGCAGAAGCTGCAAAGAATAGTACACTTCAGAGAGAGGACCATGAGACACAAGAAAACAATAGCCTCTGACAGTCAACCCAGTCATGGGATGATGAGAGACAGAGGGCTGCCTTTGCCTCACACAAGAGAACTTCTTATAAGGTTCTGGAGGCTCGCTCATGCGTCACAGGGAGATAGGGTTCTGCCATGGGGAACCCACAGATGAGCAAAGGCCAGCATTCCTCAAGTCATGTACATCCACAGACACTGTATTTATCATTCTAAGAAAAGGTCATGGCAGGGTAAGGGATTTTAGCATTGCTTAGAGAAGGAATGCTTTCTGAGTAAATTTTCAAAGAATCCTAGAGAACTGTTTTATAATTCTTACAGTTGGCTGGTAAATCTAACATCTAATTCTATATCAAAGACGTGTGTGTTGAGGGGTGGGGTTGAGGTACAATTGACACATGGCATTATCCTAATTTCAGGCGATAACATAATGCTTCAATATTTGTGTGTATTACAAAATGATTACCATAAATGTTAACGATTTATGTTAACCATTTATATATACTATTAATGATATATCATTATGTTAACGATTTATATATACCATTTATGTTAACGATAAATCTAGTTAACATCCATCACCACACAGTTAAAAAAATTTTTCCCTGTGTTGAAAACTTTTAAGATCTACTCTCTTAGCAACTTTCAAATATGAAACAGTATTATTAACTATGGTCGCCATGTTGAACATTATATCCCCATGCCATTTATTTAATAGCTTGTAACCAAAAGTGTGACTTTTATAATATACCTAAACTGGTAAAAATTGGGTGCAATTTGTTTTCTCTCTTTCTAAGACAAATGGAAACAGACAAAAAAAGACATCAAATTAATCAATATGAATGTTTCTGGGCAAACACTGTTGAAAATATAGCTTAACTTAAAAAATTCTTCCCATAATTTTTATCGCATTTTATAATCAGTCACCGCAGTCTGCCCAATTTCTTGGTGACTCATTATTACATCTTTCTTAGCAAAGGAGAATACCTGTATTTCCTGTTAGCAGGATTTTCCTTTCCTGAATTTATGCAACCTAATTATACTGTTTTTTTTTTTTTTCTCCCTTTTACTCAAAATAACATGATGGGGAAAGAAAAAGCCAGGCCAGGAGCACTTACTGTTTGTGTGTTCATATGATCTGAGAGAATCT
This sequence comes from Bos taurus, assembly GCF_002263795.3. Classification (NCBI taxonomy): domain Eukaryota; kingdom Metazoa; phylum Chordata; class Mammalia; order Artiodactyla; family Bovidae; genus Bos; species Bos taurus. Next base: position 65,800,392 of record NC_037343.1, on the reverse strand, counting down.
GACAGAGCTGGGGGAAGGAGATCCTTGGACTTCAGAGACCATGTAATAGAGTTTGGGTGATTACATAAGTTTTTATTTAAATTGGGACAGTTTTGAAAATGAAAGAAAGCACTAATCAGATAAAATAATAGGACAATGCTGTAAATCAAGAGGCAAATGAGAATTTACGGTCAACCTAATACGGTGGAAATGGTCTGGACTTACAACCAAACCTCGACTGTACCATTTCCTTGCTTTTGACCGGTGCAAAGTGATATAATCTCCGTGAACTTCATCTTCGTTAGTAAAACAGGGATAATAATTCTCACATGTTAAGAGAGGGGAGAGGGACCTGGTGTAGTACATATCCTTTGTTAAATATTATCCTGATGATGTCTGCATGTGTATCCAAAGTTCTTCACCATAGACAGCATGATATTATGAATGGATTAGGTTAAACTGCACTTGAGGTGCAGTCAGTTGCCTCACCACTAATCCCTACTCCAGCATGGCAGCTGGAGAGGTCATCAGGAAGACTCCTTATAGAGGTAGGGACTTCCTATAGAGGTAGGGATAGATTTCCCTGGTGGCTCAGTCTGTAAAGAATCTGTCTGCAATGCAGGAGACCCAGGTTCCATCCCTGGGTCAGGAAGATCTCCTGGAGAAGTCAGTAGTGACCCAGTCCAGTATTCTTGCGTGGAGAATCACATGGACAGAGGAGCCTGGTGGGCTACAGACCATGGGATTGCAGAGTTGGATATGACTGAGTGACTAACACACACTACAAGTACATTTCTAAAGATTATTCTATTTAATATTTGTAGTTCAGTTGCTAAGTCGTGTCCACCTCTTTGTAACCCCATGGACTGCAGCACACCAAGCTTCCCTGTCCTCCATTACCTCCTGGAGTTTGCCCAAGTTCTGTTTAACAAGTGTCAAAAGTGAATTTTCATTGTTGAAATTAGTGGTCAGTCACAATGGATGTTAGAAATAGTTCTCATTAATAGAAATTGTGATTTCCAAGATAGATGGACTAGCTGAAACATATTAGAGGTACTCCACTCAAGCATGAACAAGTTGTACAAAGCTGAACCATTAGAAATGGTGTGTGGGAAGGAGGGCTTCCAGTGGGTTGATGCTTACTAAAAGGGTGATAGAATCCTGGCTCTGGAATATTGTTCATAGGCCTCCAGCGAATCTCCCATGTAAGGTCATGACTGCAGAATCCAAAAGGACCAAGACCTGGCACTTCATCAGACTCCCAGAACAGGTGCTCTATGTTACCGTGTCTGCTTGCTAAACAAGTGTTTGTTTAACAAATATCTGTATGACAGAAACTGGTCTAAGACTTGGTTTAATTATAAACTGGTTATGAGGTGGTTGGAAAATAGTCAATTTTCATCCCAATTCCTAAAGTTTGGCTACTATCACAATCTACAAAAATAAGCCAGCAGTTTTGCATAATTAAATCATTTGCAAGTTAGCTGCCGTTTCTTAACCACTGATCAGTAATGTAATTCCCCATCTAGAACTAACTTCAGCCCATCCTTGGGGGCCATATGGAATGAAAAAACAAACAAAACAAAAATGAAAAACTGAGGCTTAAATAAACTGACTTGCATAGAATGGTAAATGGTAGATCCAGGTTGAGAGCTCAAGACACGTGATTTGAAGCTCAATGCTTGGCACAGAGCAAATGTGTGTGTGTGTGTACGTGTGCATGTGTGTGCATGCACACACACACACACATCCATGTCAGATGAAGAGGAGGAATAGGAAGAAAAGGGAAGCAATGTGAGGGGACATGGAGAAAAACCATGTAAAAATTAGACATTAGAATACAGTGCCCTGGGAACCCAAAGAAGTACTAAAATTAAGTGTAGGCCCCTAAAGAAGGAATAGAAAAGCTCTAAAGATATTTGCTCAAGAGCTAGCTCTAGTTCTAAAAATAAGAGTAAAATAATAGTTCTATAAATAACAAGAAAGTCTGTTAGAAAACAAACTTATGGTTACCAAAAGGGAAGGGGGGAGGGCTAAATTAGGAGTTTGGGATTAACATATACACACTGCTGCTGCTGCTGCTAAGTTGCTTTAGTCGTGTCCGACTCTGTGCGACCCCATAGACAGCAGCCCAACAGGCTACACTGTCCCTGGGATCCTCCAGGCAAGAACACTGGAGTGGGTTGCCATTTCAGTCTCCAATGCATGAAAGTGAAAAGTGAAAGTGAAGTCGCTCAGTCGTGTCCGACTCTGTGCGACCCCATGGACTGCAGCCTACCAGGCTCCTCCATCCATGGGATTTTCCAGGCAAGAGTACTGGAGTGGGGTGCCATTGCCTTCTCCACATATACACACTACTATATATAAAACAGATAAGTAATAAGAATCTACAGTATAGCACAGGGAACTCTACTCAATACTCTGTAATAACCTATAATGGGAAAGAATCTGAAAAAGAATAGTTACATGTATTCCTGAATCACTTTGTTGTACACCTGAAACTAACAATACTGTAAATCAACTATACTGCAATATAAAATAAAAATTAAAAAAATAACAAAGTCCATTAATCTTTAGCAGTGGACTGAGAATAGTACATTTGTACCCTTGAATCCTACTCTCAAAAAGGGCAAATTTTCTCTTCTGCTCTTCATAATAATATCAATGGCTATTATTTACTGAGCTCTAAGTGCTAAATATCTTACACACATCATCTTATCACCTTCACCACACCTCTATAATGAAGGTATTACAGCAATTAAACAATTTGATCCTCCTTAAAAAAAACCCACTGGAATAGGTACTATCGCGTTGGCCAAAAAGTTCCTTTGGGTCTTTCCCATACGATGTTACAGAAAAACCTCACGCAAACGAGAAAACTTTTTGGCCAACTCAATATTATTCCTATTTTACAAATGAGGAAACAAAGGCACAAAAATGTTCTGTAATTTTCCTAAGATAACATGGCTAATAAGCCGCACAGTTGGCTCAGCGTCACTGTTCTTGGCCATTAAGCTACCCATGCAAGCTGTGCAGAATGTTGTTGAATGGTGCTGACTTAAAACCTTGTGGCCAGTCTAACATGTGAAGTAGAAAACTATGCTGACGGAGGAGCCTGGTAGGCTGCAGTTTATGGGGTTGCTACTAGTTGGATACGACTGAGCGACTTCACTTTCACTTTTCACTTTCATGCATTGGAGAAGGAAATGGCAACCCACTCCAGTATTCTTGCCTGGAAAACCCCAGGGATGGGGGCGCCTGGAGGGCTGCTGTCTATGGGGTCACACAGAGTCGGACACGACTGAAGTGACTTAACAGTAGCAGCAGTACAAAATGTGGATTTAGGAGAGAGGGGCCAGAGGCAAGATGTACTCGCCTGTGAAGAGCCATGTGATCTGGAGTTGTTGCTGATACATAAAGTAAATGAAAAATGGCAAGTGAACTCGAGACCCAACCACGAGGGTGAGCTCAACATGAAATCTGACATAGGAGTAAAGCCTCTTGCCTGAGAGCACTGGTGTGGGTGCCGCAGAGAGAAGTGAGATTATAATCTGAAGTTGAAGTGATGTTTAAGATCTCAACTCTGATTGAGAGGAGGAAAAAGCCCTGGGGACATCTCTGCGGGGTAGTGAATCATTCAAATTTCCCATTCTCTTTCTTGGAATTTGGAAACCTCAGTTCGAGAGCCAAGCACGGAGTCAGTCCACACCATTCACCAAGTAACGTTTCCATGAAGTACTCTTTGTAGGGCCCTCAGAGTCCCAGTTGTAAATGCAGAATAAGTACTGTCTTTATTTATTTAATGTCTGCAAGATTGGGTTCTCAGGAAGAGAAATGCTCTGCAAATTCCACACATTCTCCAACAACAGGAAAAGTGATTTGAAGAATGACAAAATCACCACTCCCAAATTCTACACTACAGTTTTAGGAGAAATTAGATCTGTCATACTCAAGAATTCAAGTCATTTAGAGGCAACTGCTGCCGTAGGTCAGTCTCACACAGCTGGTCGCAGCCTCCTGGGACAAGTTCTAAGCCATCATATTAAAGTGGAGACTTTCCTTTATGTTTATGACTCCATATGATTCCAACCAGGGCTCCAACCCCTCCCTACTTTCTGATTCATCCACGCAAGCAAGTAAGAACACCAGGTGAGCATACATATTTACATAAGCTTCAAGGCTGCGCAAACAAAGTCTCACCCGGGTAAAGGGCAGTATATAAATGGCTCTTCTTACCATTTTTAATGGGCTTTACACATCTAAAATCTCTTCCTTAGTCTTTTAAAAGTCCTTATCCCTGTTCTCTTCCCATCAGTGTTTTTCCTTCTGTACAACACACCAAGGTCTCTCTCATTTAACTCTTGGTGGTGGTGGTTTAGTTGCTAAGTTGTGTCTTACTCCTGCAACCCCAAGGACTGTAGCCCACCAGGCTCCTCTGTCATGGAATTCTCCAGGAAAGAATACTGGAGTGGGTTGCCATTTCCTTCTCCAAGGGATCTTCCCAACCCAGGAATCGAACCCTGGTCTCCTGCATTGCAGGCAAATTCTTTACCGACTGAGCTATAGGGAAGCCCTATTTAACTCATATCCTTTTTATTACTAAGTGTATAAGTTCTAAAATAATGTGTGTAGGTTTTGAAATAATGAATGTCAAAGTTTCCTTGCATTCACAAATTGCCAATTAGCTAAGAATTTCTATTATTTCTAGTAAGGGGTTAAAATGGGTTCTTTTTTTGTGAATATATTTTTCTTTTACTTCCATGGGCTCCACTTTAGATCTGTTAGGTTACATTGCTTTTCAGGCCACACCTTCTATCCTTATGGGTTTTGCAGAGATTAGAGAAAAATGGACTCAACAATTGACTAGAAATGGAATTTCAGTGAGGGATAAAAAGTTGCTTACTATTTAGAAAGTCAACAAAGATATGTTCTATATTCTTATTATACACTTTTAAAATGCAGTGTTAGCTTAAAAACAAGTAAGCCAAGGGGAAAAAACAAACAGAAAATGCTACACATTAAAAGCCAGTACTTCTCCTTCCTGAGGACACTGTTTCTCAGTGATCAGTCAGTTCAGTCACTCAGTCATGTCTGACTATTTGTGACGCCATGGACTGCAGCATGCCAGGCTTCCCTGTCTATCACCAACTCCTGGAGCTTGCTAGACTCATGTCCATGGAGTCGGTGAAGCCATCCAACCATCTCATCCTCTGTTGTCCCCTTCTCCTCCCGCCTTCAATCTTTCCCAGCATCAGGGTCTTTTCCAATGAGTCAGTTCTCAGTGACAATTACTAGTCATTTTTGATTTTTTATAAATGCTTGGAACATCAGGAAGGCAAAGAAAACTGAGTTACTTCCAATAATTCACTACAAATAACTGACCTGACCACATTTCAATATAACTGAAGGTCACTGACTATTTTTCCATTTCCTTTGTTCTAGTTTTCAAATTCTGAATGATTAGTCTTGACCTTTAGCTTGCCATGTTCTCTGTGTCAGAGCCAAGAACAATTCCCAGGTATTTACTCAGCTAACTTCATCACTAAAGCTGCCAAAGAGGATCCAGGATGGAACTAACATAGGGGTTGCAGGTCTGTACAAAGGATAAAATTAAATATTGCACAGAAATGACCTCATGTGTTTTCACAGCCTCCACGTAAGTAGATAAATATTGTATTATTACCACTTGATAGATAGGGAAACTAAAGGGATAAGGAAACAAATAAAGACATCCGACATTTACTGAGAACCTATAATAGGAGAGGCAGTGTTGAGTTCTGGAACATACACATGAATAAGCTGAAGTCAACACCCTCCAAGTAGTCACAATCTAGTGGACATGGCTGACTGTGAAAAAACAACAATAATACAGACACAGAACACAATGGGAGGATGACATCTGATGGCTGGAAGGTTTTGGAAGGATTTTGTGGTGATGAAATCTGAGCTGAGACTTAATGGTTAGGCAGTATTCTACAGACAAAGATGGTGGGATGGCAGAGGGGCCAGTTAAGATCAAAGGCATAGAAAGGATATAACATGAGACTCTGTCAATTATCCCATAGGACTTCAGTGCAGGGCAGGGGCAGAAGGGAGATAATGTGTTCAGAGGGTTTGTAGATATTCTTGAATGACAACTCTGGTAGCAATGTAGAGAAAAGTTAGGGTGGCAAGGAAATAATTTAGGCCGCCACTGTGATGGTTTAGGAAAGAAGTTTAGGAGGCTTGAACTGAGCAGAAGTAGCACTATAAAGAAAGGCAGTGATAGCAGAAGTAGACTGTATATAATTAGCAAGTGACTGGACATAGATTGCGAAGGAGGACGATGAGTTGAAGATGATTCTGACAGATTTGAATCACTGAACACATTACATTTGAGCTTATCCTTGGACTAGACAGAAGGGGATTTCTATTAGGGAGGTCTAGAGATCAGGATGGGCTTCCCTGGTGGCTCAGATGGTAAAGAATCTGCCTGCAATGTGGGAGACCTGGGTTTGATCCCTGGGTTGGGAAGATCCCCTGGAGGAGGACGTGGCAACCCACTCCAATATTCTTGCCTGAAGGATCCCCATGGACAGAGGAGCCTGAGGGCTATAGTCCATGGGTTCGCAACGAGTCAGACACGACTGACTAAACACACACACACAGATCAGGAGAGCTACTGAGTCACAAATCAACCACAGCGATATGATGGCTGAATCCACAAGAGGGCAAGAAATCACCAAGGAATAGAGTACAAAAAGAAACCTGACAAGAGTTTTATAGAATACAAAATAGAGTACAAAAAGAAAACCTTAAGATGCAGGAAACACCTGCATTTTAAGACAGAGATGGACAGTGAAAGAAGAGTCATGGGTGTCACCTGAACAGATGGCCTAAGAGGGAAGCAGATGATGAAAGGGATAGAAATCAAGGACGAAGGGCTGAGCTGCTGAGAGGAGGACTAAATGATTTCCTGTGGTCACACAGGTCATGCCCTCCCTCCTAAGCTCCGCACCTACCTACTGAATTATCACACAAGAAAAACAATGTGGTTTTTCAAGAGGAACTTATTTTCTCATTTTGCCAATGGTTAACCTGGGACTTGGTCATCAAAATAAACTGCAAGTTCTAGTCTTCATTAAACTTTCTTCGCAGCTCACACTAGTTTCCTGACGTTGAGCTTTTCGGATGATTATTATTAATCAAGTACCAGGCCTCCCGTGCCCTCCTTCACACTGGTTACACGTTAGGGCTTTCGAGTCACAGAGGTTGCTTGGTATCTAACTCAGCAGCGTGGCGAGGCTTGTAACCTAATTTCTCCGACCTCGGTTTCCTGGGGGCGGTGGTACTTACCTATTCAAGTTGAGAAGAGTGCGTAAGAGAATGCAAGTAAAAACTCTCAGCACTTTGCCGTCAAAGGCTCAATTCATTTTTGCTGTTACAGTATTGAAATTTCCCTGAAGAAGAGGCCTGGTCTCCTGCATTGCAGGCAGATTCTTGACCATCTGAGCCACCAGGGAAGCCCCCAAAGAGACTATTATTCCCTAAGGCAGGCGTGCAGCATTGACCTGAGGCCGTGTGAGCCTCATTCCTGCCAGACCGCAGCGAAACGTATTCGCAGGAAGATGGATAAAGAGCTGACGGGTTTTCCCGTGGACTCTGCAGACCACGGAGGGGGGCCGCTGGCTGCCGGGCGCCGGGGCAAGCGGGATCGCAGGACCCACTCCAGCCCCTTGAAGAACCACACGTCCCAGGGTGCAGCGCGCCCACCCAGGATGGCAATTTGGCCCGGGTGGGGTCGGACTGCGAGCGAGCCGGGGCGGAAGCGGTGCACGCTGGGACCGGTAGTTTTCGCGTCTCAAGTGCACCGGTCGGAGGACGGCCGAGCGGAGAGGTCCCTCCCCAGTCCCGCCTTTTGTCCACGTCTCACTTCTGCCGACTAACGTTCTCTCCTGTCCCCGGGAGCCAGCCCTTCTCCGATCCAGTCCCCATTGGTCCTGAGGCGCAGCGTGCCCGGGCTCTACCCGGAAGTAGCGTTTGGGAAGGCGGTTTCCTAGACTACGACACCGGAAAGCTGGGGGAGGCGCTCCGGGCTGCTGAGGGCTGAGGGCGGTGGCAGCGCTGGCGCTGGGGACTGGCTTGGTGGCTTCGGGAAACTGCTCGGCGACGGCGGCCGTTCGCGTCCCTCCGCATCCCGCCCTCAGCACGGCTCGCAGCCCCTTCGCCACTGGCGTCCGGCAATGTGTCCCACCGGCAGGGCGTAGCAGCTGCGCGTGCGCGGAACCGCGGGGCCATGAGCGAAGCCGGCGGCGGCCGGGGCTCTGGGTCCTCGGTCCCCCAGCGAGCGCCATGGAGCCTGGTGGCGGCGACGGCCGCGCTGTGCCTGGTGTCGGCCACGTCCGTGTGGACGGCGGGGGCCGCGCCCATGAGTCGCGAGGAGAAGCAGAAGCTTGGGTAAGGGTGCCTGACAGCCTGGGGGTGGGTTTCCTCGTGAGGCTGACCACGGGCGAGGGTGCCTGTCATTGCGACCCGGGCGCTCAGTGGCCTCTCCTGTCGCGACTGGGGACGGCTGTTTCCTCGAGAGGACCCTGGCGGTGTGGACAGGGTGCGGGAAGACGGGGACCCGCGAGGCGACCTCGGGGGGCTGTCTCGGGGGTGTCGCCCGGGCTGTCTGTGACCTGTGTAGGCTCCCCAAGACCAGCCGCGGTGTGTCAACGCAGCTGCCGTGTCAGTGGCCCGGGAAGGGGGCTCCGGCCGGGGTCCCTGCGCGCGAGATTTCTGCGGGCGTTCTTCATTCAGAGAGGTGGTTAGATTTCTCGCAGCAGGGAGCTCCCAGGTGGGAAAAATGCGGCTGATCTCCCTAGTTAAGGAAATCATGTTTACACCTGTTACGGACTAGGGGGCGTTCATTGGAACTTGAACTTTACGCATTTTACCATTTCCTTTGCAGTGTTTCTTGCGCTGCATCTTCATAGAACAATATTGGATGGTAGTGGTTCGTAGCCCAGTAGCCCAGATTAAGTATACCTATTCACTTTACTCAAAGTAGTTTTATCAGTCTTGAAAGGCATAAAATCATCAAGCTATATGTATAGCATTTCATTTAGAGTCAGTATTCCTAATATAGGCCAGGTCCCACAGATGAATAAAGGAAAAGCCAAGAACCGGTAGAAAATGGGCAAAGGGCATGAAGAGTTAACTCACATAAGAGGAAATGCAAATGCTTAATAAACATGAAGCTATTCAACCTCATAAATGTGAGAGATGCAGATTAAAACAATGAAATAGCAGTTTTTTGGCCATCAGGTTAGTAAATAGAAAGCAGAGTGCATGAATAGAGTACTGCCTGGATAGCTGAGCGGTGAGAAAAAACTTGGTGGGAGTGTAAACTGCTGTACTTTACTTACAGTCTCTTGAAATTTAAATTGTCTGCATCCGCTGATTCATTAATCCCATCTCAGAGAATCTATCCTACAGAAATAAAAGCACTATTAAAGTAGAGATAGGTGTACAAGGATGTGCATTTTGAAATAGCAGAGCTGTCCCTTGGAACGTTCATGTTATGGAATAAAACTCAGTCCTCAGAGGAGTTAGGCCATCAGAAGGCTGCCCAGATTATATTTTTAAGACAAAAAAAGTGTAAGTTATAGAATAATATCTGTGGTACCATCCCCCCCCCCTTTTTTTTTAAAAAGAATAAATTGTCTAAGCTCAGAAAAACATGGAAAGATGATTACCTCCTGGAGTTATGATGGAGATGACGTGAAACCATCAGGATTTGTTTTAGATACAGACTTCCACTTTACTGAAATTGTTGCTCAGTCTTGCATTAGTTTTTAAATAAAATAGCAGGAAAAGACACTTGTTGGAAAAAAAGTATCAGCTATCCAAACAAAATGGACTAATAAACTCTAATAAGGGTCTTAAATTTCCCCTTTATAGATTTAATGTAACACTGATAACTGCTTAACTGAATACTCAGTGTTCAGTGCCAGGCACTTTACATATACTGTCTCTGTAATCCTGTTTTTTAATGAGGTGAAGGCAATCCCCATATTGCAGATGAGGAAATTGAAACTCAAGGTTGATGTGTTCAACGTGACAGAGCTAAGTAAATGGTGGAGCCAGTATTCAAACCCAAGTGCTCCCAAGTGCCTCAGAGCCTGTGCTCCCTGCACTTTGCTGTAGTTAGTTCCATAAGACTTGGAAAGTGATGCTTCAAGTCTGTTAAGGAGAGCAAGTATTTTTATTTGACTGCCACTCCCTCCCCCCCTTTTTTTTAAAATTTCTGTTCTTTTATTTATTTATTTTGTCACACTGCACAACATGGGGGAATCTTAGTTTCTAGACCAGGGATGGAACTTGTGCCCCTTACAGTGGAGGTGTAGATTCTTAACCACTGGACCACCAGGGAAATCCCTTCCCTTTTTTATTAAAAGTTTTTGTTAAGAAAAGTCATTTGAATAACTTATTTTTGACCAAGACAAATTTTTAACTAGAGCGGTCCAACCAAATTGGCTTGAGATTTCAGCTCAGGTTTTGAGATCATTTATGAAAGTGGTTACAATTATTTAGGCTTGTTAATTTAGATTGCCTTACTTTAGGATAAGAGTATAATAAGAGTCTATAGCTACAAACCATAAATACACATTGCTTGACTGTTTTCTCCTCTGGGAGTTTTCAGGAGACTGAACTTTGATTTGTTAGATTTACCGGTACAGTTTTTTTCAAAAATCCAAATAATGATTTATGATAAAAAGCAGAAAATGCCCCATCCCTTACCCTCCCCCTAGACTAAACTGATGATAAGGACTGAAATGGTTAGGAATAGTAAAAAATTGCTTGGTTACTTGCAGTTTATAGCTTTTGGAATCATTTAGCTGGATATATGTAGTCTTAAACTTCATGGAATTCATTGATTGTTTTTGTGTTTTAAATGTTGCAGCAGTTGTTAATGTTTTTACTTTAAAAATGAAGTGTAAAACACTTCAGTGTCTGTAGCGCATTGGCAAGCAATGTAGCTTTAGAGAAAGCTGACGTACAGAAATTATTTACAGTGAAGAAAGAGTGGACCTGATTTCCAATACATTTTTATTCAGTTGTTAAAGATACAAAACGCAACAGAAAACTGTGTTTCTGTATAATATAGTAGTTATTCTACCATTCTTTATTTAAGTATGATTGTTAGGACTTAGGTGTAATTAAGAAAGTGAGAGAGCTCAACTGGATAGTACATACCTCCGGTTTGAAGTATGATTGATGAAATTTGGTGATCATGGGATGGTCATGTGTTTCATAAATGTAAGAATTGGGAATAATGTGTCATTTGCAAACGTGATTTATTCATCATCTTGAAGCTTGAGGGCAAAGTTGGGTTAACAAGTTAATGCTAATGTTATCTGTAATATATATGTCTAGGCACTACTGTTACCAGTTACAGGAATTTATCTTAACAGTAATTTTTTATTCTATTTCAGGGGAAGGAAAAAGGAATTTCCATATTCCATTTATTGATATCAGTGCTTAAAGGGAAAACTTAGCTCTTTTTTTGGTTCTGTTTATTAGCTAATTTGAGAGTTCTTTGTCACCTACAATATAATATAAAAATGTCTAGAAGGATTCTTTGAGATACTCCATAATTTTCTGAGATAACTTGATCCATTTTCTATCATACATATAAACATATAAAGAATTAGTGTTTTAGCAAAGTGGCTTATCACCTTGTTTTCCCTGAGCTACCAGGGAAGCCCCTTTTAATGATTAGGTGTTTTTAAATAATCATTATTTATAAAAAGTTGGTAGGACTTAGCTTGTTCAGTTCAAAAGGTTGAGTGTACTTGATTCTGCTGATTATTATAGCAGATTCTGGAAATTAGTCCTTTTGTGTCTGCTAGCTTTACTGTTACCAGTATTTCATCATCCATGATTACAGCTTTTAAAATGACAATTGCAATACAACAGGAGGTAAAATAAAAATAGATCCAGCCATTTTCTTTAAGACTCTTAATTCTTGACATTAGTGATTGAAACTTTGGGAATAATAGTAAGAATTAATACAAGACTGTTATTGATAAAATGTTTTTCTTTTGATAATTATCGGGAGACTTGGCCTTGCCTCGCCCTAACATTGACTTTTGTAGTTTTTCTTATAAGACTCCCCCAAATTTAAGAGTGTTTAATTGAAAGACTGATTTCTTGGTCTTGGTCTTGCAGATTTTGACTTAGTAAGTCTGGTATTTGTTTTAATTGCTAAGTCCTGTGCAATTGTTTTGCGACCCCACAGACTGTAGCCTGGTAGGCTCCTCTGTCCAGGGGATTTCCCAGGCAAGAATACTGGAGTGAGTTGCCATTTCCTTCTCTAAGAGATCCTCCCTACCCAGGGATGGAACCTGCATCTCCAGTATTGGCAGATGGATTCCTTGCCACTGAGCCACTTCAGTATAAAAAAATGGAGACCTTGTTACTTATCTGATGCTTTCATGGATTATTTTGGGTAATCCCTAAAGCGTCTGTCTACAATGCGGGAGACCCAGGTTCGATCCCTGGGTTGGGAGGATCTCCTGGAGAAGGAAATGGCAATCCACTCCAGGATTATTGCCTGGAAAATCCCATGGACGGAGGAGCCTGGTAGGCTACAGTCCATGGGGTCACAAAGAGTCGGACACGACTGAGCGACTTCACTTCACTTCAGCTGAAGTAGATGCATTAGTCTCATTTTCCAGTTGATCAGACTAAGGATTTTAGAGCTAGGATGTGCCCCGAGGACACAGGATTCAGTTCAGTGCCCCAGGCTCTACTTATTCTGGGTAAGAGCTCTAGGTAGAAATGGAGCCTGGCTATAGGGATTAGATCTGATAGAGTGCCTGAAGAACTATGGAGAGGTTCCTAACATTGTACAGGAGGCAGTGATCAAAACCATCCCAAGGAAAAGAAATGCAAAGGCAAAAATGGTTATCTGAGGAGGCCTCACAAATAGCTGAGAAAAGAAGAGAAGGGAAAGGCAAAGAGAAAAGGAGAGATATACCCATCTGAATGCAGAGTTCCAAATAATAGTAGGGAGAGATAAGAAAGCCTTCCTAAGTGAACAGTGCAGAGAAACAGAGGAAAACAATAGAATGGGAGAGACTAGAGATCTCTTCAAGAAAATTAGAGATACCAAGGGAACATTTCATGCAAAGATAGACACAATAAAGGGCAGAAACAGTATGGACCTAACAGGAGCAGAAGCTATTAAGAAGAGGTGGGAAAAATATACAGAAGAAGAAAAAAGAAAAGAATATGAAGAACTATGCAAAAAAGATCTTAATGACCCGGATAATCCCAGTGGTGTGATCACTCACCTAGAGCCAGACATTTTGGAGTATGAAGTCAAGTGTGCCTTAGGAAGCATCACTACGAACAAAGCTAGTGCAGGTAATGGAATTCCTCCTGAGCTCTTTCAAATCCTAAAAGATTATGCTGTGAAAGTGCTGCACTCAATATGCCAGCAAATTTGGAAATCAGCAGTGGCCACAGGACTGAAAAAGGTCAGTTTTCATTCTAGTCCCAACAAAGGGCGAAGCCAAAGAATGTTCAAGCTACTGCCCAATTACACTCACTTCATATACTAGCAAAGTAATGTCCAAAATTCTCCAAGCTAGACTTCAACAGTATATGAATCGAAAACTCCCAGACATTCAAGCTGGATTTAGAAAAGGCAGAGGAACCACAGATCAAATTGCCAACATCTTGTTGGATCATAGAAAAAGCAAGAGAATTCCAGAAAAAATCTTATTTCCGTTTCATTGATTATGCTAAAACCTTTGACTGTGTGGATCACAACAAGCTATGGAAAATTCTTCAAGAGATAGGAATACCAGATCACCTTACCTGCCTTCTGGGAAATCTATATACAGGTCAAGAAGCAAGAGTTAGAACTAGACATGCAACAATGGACTTGTTTCCATGTTCCCAATTGGGAAAGGAATATGTCAAGGCTGTATATTGTCACCCTGCTTATTTAACTTCTATGCAGAGTACATCATGGGAAATGCTGGGTTGGATGGAGCACAGGTTGGAATGAAGATTGTTAGGAGAAATATCAAATACCTCAGATATGCAGGTGATACCACCCTTATGGCAGAAAGGGAAGAGGAACTAAAGAGCCCCTTGATGAAGATGAAAGAGGAAAGTAGAAAAGCTGGCTTAAATCTCAACATTCAAAAAACAAAGATCATGGCATGCGGTCCCATCACTTTATGGCAAATAGATGGGGAAACGATGGAAACAGTGACAGACTTTATTTTGTTGGGCTCCAAAATCACTGCAGATGGTGACGGCAGCCATGAAATTAGAAAATTCTTTCTCCTTGGAAGAAAAGTTATGACCAATCTAGACAGCGTATTAAAAAGCAGAGACATTACTTTGCCAACAAAGGTCTGTCTAGTCAAGGCTATGATTTCTCCAGTAGTCATGTATGGATGTGAGAATTGGACTGTAAAGAAGGCTGAGCGCCGAAGAATTGATGCTTTTGAACTGTGGTGTTGGGGAAGACTCTCGAGAGTCCCTTGGACTGCAAGGAGATCCAAACAGTCCATCCTAAAGGAAATCATTCCTGAATATTCATTGGAAGGACTGATCCTGAAGCTGAAGCACCAATACTTGGGCCACGTGATGCGAAGAACTGACTCATTGGAAAAGACCCCGATGCTGGGAAAGATTGAAGGCAGGAAGAGAAGGGGACAGACAGAGGATGAGATGGTTGGATAGTATCACTGACTCAATGGACTTGATTTTGAGCAAGTTCTGGGAGATGGTGAAGGACAGGGAACCCTGGCGTGCTGCAGTCCATGGGGTTGCAGAGTTGGACACGACTAAGTGACTGAACAAAGACACAGGGAGTTGACTCCTGGCCTTGCCATTTTCAGTCAAGGCAGGATGACCTTGTCTAAGTTACTTAACTTCTTGGTTTCTCATATTCCACATCTGTAATATAGTAATACCATTACATAAGGGTTGTTGTAATAATTAAATGAGTTAATATATGGAAAGCGTGTAAAATAGTGACCAGCATATATTAAATATTACAAAGTAAATATCATTATTGCTTCTCCAGTATTTGACAATGCTGTGGTCTGTCCTTCTATATGTCAATGAAACCATGAGTTTCTGAGCAGTTCTGTCATGCTCTGAGAGCCAAAACTGCCAGTGCATTTCCTGCTTATTAGGGGGCAGTCACATAATTAACCAGGTCATGAATGACAAAGGCAAAATCTGGTGTGGGGATCAGAAATCTCCACTTTAAACAGTCATTTTGGAATTTTGAGAAACAGAGTAAGCCAAATACACGGATTTCTTTTTGAAGATTAGTTTTCTTACTTCAGGAATGAATATTGTTTATTGACTTTTGACAGTTTTTTAAAGGAGCAAAAGGTACACAGTAGAATCATAAAATATAGCTTTTGGAAATGTGACCAACATATTAACAAATATGTGTTAAACTAGACATTAGTGATCTTATTTAATTTAAGGGGAAAGGCAGAGGCTTGATAGAGTATTGTTATTTTATAGTAATACACATTCCACCTCTTTTTTTTTGGTTGAATGTTTAGTATAAGCAATAAATGTTAATAATTATTTCTTTGGGGGCTTTTTATTGTTTTCCGCTTTTGAGACATTTATATTAAATAATTTTGTTAAGAGGTAATTGTTTTTCATCATCAGATTTTCTTCTCTCTGCATGGCATGCATCCTTCAACAGTTTTCTTAGGAAAGAATATAAGATGAATTTTATATGAATTTCTGGAATAATGAAAGGTTGGCTTAGCTCTGTGCGATTCATGAAAGCTTGTCTGCTAACACTGGTCTATTTCCTGACTCTGTTTATATTCCTTCCTAACTAAATATTTCTTTTGTTTTTGTTGGTATATATTTATGAAGGAGTATTAACTTTTTGAAAGACATTAAGTAGAATATATTTAACTTTTTCCCATTTCTGCTCTTTTAAAATTAGGAATCAAGTACTGGAAATGTTTGATCATGCTTATGGTAACTATATGGTAAGTAGAAAGCTTATCTTAATATACCATTTATGTGAGCTGATTATTATGTGAGCTCAGTCAACTGGGAATTTTATAACTTGAATTAATAAATTTAATTTTCGTTAAAAATTCATTTTTAAAGGACGTTTTTAAAAATAGTGTCAACATAGGGTAACAGGGTATTCCTGATAGTGGTTCTTAGAGAACCAATATATTGAATAGGTAAGAATAAATTTAATTAGATTATGAAACTGTATTTAAGTAGTTTCCTTTGATGCTATCAATGGTGTGTATTAAATAGTTTGCATAGTTACATATGGTAAATATAAACATGAGTAAGGTGCTATCTTTGCCTTAAGGGAAATGCTTCTCTTAACTAAACAAAAAAGTATTTACAGAATTACTATATTCACTTTATGAAGAAAACCATTGCTTTCAGAGAGTCAGACTGTCACCTAGTTTCTGTCCAAATGATATCCTCACAGTGGGCCTTGATTTGAATATATTTTTTTTCTAGATATGCTGGTCCATATTATTTTAAAATGCCTTAGTGCTCACTTGAGTGAAATAACAAGTTTAGTTTTGCAAAGCAAAACATGTTCTGGAGACCTGTTGCATAATAGTGAATATACTTAATGTTGCTAAACTCACGCTTAAAAATGGTAAAGTTTATGTTCCATGATTTCCACCACAATTAAAAATTTAATTTTAATTAAATAGTACAGGACTAGGAGGTAGGGAAGGGCATTTGTAACTGCCCCCCCCAACCCCAGTGACCTCTTGCCCCCCGCAATAAAATGATCTTAAAATGCAAAAAAAAAAATCATAATAATTTTTAACAGATAACTAGCCAGCAAATTTTAGAGTTCTGAATACAGTTTTACAAGTAAATTTGTGTAATTTTGATGAGCTTAATCAGATTATTCTGAGAATTACTTCTTATGAAGTAATTGTTATGTCAGCATATCTTCTATGATTAAGGCCTGTAAATGTAGTTGGGGAAAGTTTGGCAAAGAACTAAGTTTAATTGATTCTTCTGTGTTTTTCAACTGATTCTGAATCCATTTTTCTGTTACCCAAATATCTTCATATGTCTACATTATCTTTATGAACATGTAAGTACATACGCTTTTATACATTAAAATTTTTTTAAGCTTGTCTTATATTTGATAATTCCTATTCCCTTCTATATTGTACATCTTTTAAGAGTACATACTGAGTTCTTAAATGTTTTTAGGATATAATGGTGATGAAGTTCTGGGTGTTTTTACAGTTTTGAATTCATTTCTCAAGATTCGGCCATTCCCGTAACATTTCTTTCAAAATCATTTATCCCTGGTTAATTCAGTTTGGGCAAAGCATAATTTTCTCTAAGCTAATAGTTTTAGGGTGGCCAAGTGGATCTAGGTTACATCTTCAAACCTAAGCCATGTCATAAATGCATACTTTTAGTTCCGAGGTGAATAAGATGTTATACAGCTGGATTAGTTCAGTACATCTCACTGTGAATAGGGTCTTCTTTTGTGAAGCACAGTATCTTTAACATTTTGTTCCTTATTAGGTAAACAGCTGAAAGTTATATCAGTACATTTTTTCCTAACGTAGAAATGAGTTTCTGACAGAGCAGCTACCAATGGCAGCCCTCAGAAGACTTCTTGGTCCAGTTCTTATTTATGGACCCTAACTGGATAACTTTTATTACAGTCATCTGCCTGCAAGATCTAAAGGAGAGGGATTTCAGTTCCAAAGACCAGAAACTCTTGGAATTAACACCCCTAGCCCTCCATTTTTCCAGTGGAGTCATACCCATCTGCAGTCCACTGCAATATGTATTTTAAAATGTTCAACTATTTTACGACATGAGTGACTCTTGCAGTATACTTGTGCTGTGCTCAAACTGTGTGAGGTTTGTAACCCAAGATTTAGTCTAGAATTCACACTTCCCCTTTTCAAGTTCTCAGCTAACATGAAACGGTTCTAAAATGTTAAACAGAGACCAGGTACGTTGTACTTGTTATGTGAAGTCAGTTGCAATTTTTTTCTAGTTCCTATACTCAGAAACACTATTAGCTTGTTATAGAGTAAAAGTATATATAGATTTTGGAGTTAGATGAGTTTGAGTTCAAATCCTATATCAGTTATTTAGCTTGAACCTTAAACAGATCATTTAACTCCCTTGGGCAGTGTCTTCCTATGAAAAATGGGGATGAGTACAAAGGATTATTGTAGAGTATAAGATTTTTGAGATCACAGGGCCTTTTCTTTACTTTTTAATAAATTCATCGTCTATATGTCCTATATTTAACTGGCATCATGAAAAAATGAAGTGAAAATGTTAGTTGCTTAGTTGTGTCCAACTCTTTGTGACCCCATGGACTGTAGTGTGCCAGCCTCCTCTGTCTGTGGAATTCACCAGGCAGGAATACTTGAGTGGGTAGCCCTTCTCTTCTCTAAGGATCTTCCCGACCCAGGGATCAAACTCAGTTCTGTTGCATTGCAGGCAGAGCTACCAGGGAAGCCCAGCTGGTTCCCTACCTGGTACATGAATGGTTTTTTTGTTTTTTTGTTCTTGAAAGCATTGACTTGAATTCTTATGAAGGTATAATCAAATGGGTTTTTTTTTTGCATTTGATTATTGTGATATATCTTTACCTTTTAAAATCAGAAATTGTTTAATAAATTTTATTAAAAGTATAAAGTGAAATAAAAGTGAAGTCGCTCAGTCGTGTCTGACTCTTTGTGACCCCATGGACTATAGCCTACCATGCTCCTCTGTCCGTGGGATGTTCCAGGCAAGACTACTGGAGTGGGGTGCCATCGCATTCTCCAAGGAAGTACGTTAATGGTTAATTTGGGGATGTACAACTCTGTTTGCTGTAGTCAGTTGCCTTCTATGCTAAAATGGCTTTTAAATAAATGTTGAAAACTTTTCATTTCTTACTAGACTTAAAAAATATTACTCTCCAGTCTAATACACAATTACAGCAATTCTTTTAACTTTCTTGGTTCTGGGAAAACAATATTATTTTCCAAAGACAAGCAGAATAATATTAAAAGCAAAAACTCTGGAAATGGAGCAGGACACCCTGCGGTAGCTCTGCCAGCTGGATTACAATGGGAAAGTCACCTCATCTCCCTGGACCTGTTTCTTCATCTCTCTCAAATGGTTTGCCTGCCTCACAATGTTTTAAAGATTAAGCAAGTTAATATAATTAAAGTACTTGGAATTTGTGTCCAGCAGATAGGAAACACTACGTGTTTACTGCTACCAGCTACTGCCGGTATCATGACGGCTGCTAGCAATTCATTGTCTACCTGAGACTGAAATGGCCCTCCTAAAATTTATTGAGCCTTTAACTCAGAACTCCTTCCCTACATGGTGCATAGAACTTTCTTCAAACACACTCATTCTTTCCTGTTCGAGGCATGTCGTCTTTGAACTTTGTTTTTCTTTATGATTCCCCAGGTTCTAGTAATGTTATTTTTCAATAACAATGCCCTGCCAGCCTTAGGTAGATTACTAAATCTTTGTGTTACTGCAAGACTTTTCTGGTGTTACATCCAAGACTTTTCTGATTTTATCAGTTGGTAGCTCAGCTGGTAAAGAATCCATCTGCAATGCAGAAGACCCTGGCTTGATTTCCTGACTCGGAAAGATCCCTTGGAGAAGGGATAAGCTACCTACTCCAGTATTCTTGGACTTCCCTGGTGGCTCAGATGGTAAAGAATCCACAATGCAGGAGACCTGGGTTTGATCCCTGGGTTGAGTAGATCCTGTGGAGGAGGGCATGGCAACCCACTCCAGTATTCTTGCCTTGAGAATCCCGTGGACAGAGAGGAACCTGGCGGGCTACAGTCCATAAAGTCACAAAGAGACACGACTCAAGAGGCATAGAATACATGCATTTTATCAACTAAGAATATTATTTGGGGCTATCTCAGCATCATAAGGAGCTTCCCTGGTGGCACAGATAGTAAAGAATCTGCCTGCAATGCAGGAGACCTGGTTTCAATCCCTGGGTTGGGAAGATTCCCTGGAGAAGGAAATGACTACTACCCACTCCAGTATTCTTGCCTTGAGAATTCCATGGCCAGAGAAGCCTGGTGGGCTGCAGTCCATGGGGTCACAAAGAATAGGACACAACTGAGCAACTAAGCACACAGTAGCATAAATACTAACAATTATAACGAATGTACTTGACAGATCTCTAGCCTCAAACTGCGGTTTATCCGCAGTGAATTGCACAGATGACTTCCTTTTTTCCCCAAATAAAATGAAATTAGATGTGTTTTTTGGCAGTTCTTGTGCGACCTTATTTAACCTTAGACCACAGCCACTTTAGGGCTTCTATTAGCTTGTTTTTAGTATTTGCGCTGAGGCCAGTCTGCAGACTAAATTAGATGACAAAATACATGTATTTAGGCCACCAAATACAGAACTGTTTTGGATCTGAGCTCCCTGATCTGATGATCTCTGTCTTCTAATGTTTTTCCTGTTGACTATAGACAACTCATTTATCAACTATTATAAACAGAAACTACCTTGGTAGAGAACTAAACATTATAAATAAATTCTGAAAGAGTTGGTAAGCACAGTAGCACAGTTTCCTTTAGCTAGGAGCATCATACCTATTCACCTTTAAGCTTGCTTTCATGAGTGCATGGGCTTCCCTCATGGCTCAGACGGTAGAGCATCTGCCCGCAATGCGGGAGACCCAGGTTCAGTCCCTAAGTCAGGAAGATCTTCTGGAGAAGGAAATGGCATCCCACTCCAATACTCTTGACTGGAAAATCCCATGGGTGGAGGAGCCTGGTAGGCTACAGTCTATGGGATTGCGAAGAGACAGACACAATTGAGTGACTTCACTTTACTTCATCTTTGTGAGTGCACAGTTCAAAGAAAAATCAGTATCCTTTAAACAAAAGGAACTGTTTTAAAATGTAACTTCTTACGAATTTTCAGATTTGTGTAAGCTTTCTTAGAAATATTTTTTCCTGATTTTTAAAAAAACATTTTTCATTATGGTTAAAATATACATAAAATTTTACCGTTTAAACCCTTTTTAAGTGTATGGCATTAATTATGTTCACATTGTTCTGCAAATATCACCATCCACCTTCAGAACTTTTCCATATTTTAATTTGAAACTGTACCAGTGTTTCTTTTTGATAGTTTCTTAAAAAGAGTAATTCTATAAATAAGTTTAAAAGTGGTATTAATGGTCAGGAGGAGGGCAGATACAAATACATGTGTATGTGCAATTTTTGTGTGTAAACGATTATAGGACTACCTTTTATTAATCATTGTTCCTTGGCCTCTACTTTTAGAACATTCTAAAACAACTGCCAAAGTGACTTAAATTCTATATTGTCTTCTCGTTGGTTTTTTTGTTTGTTTCTTAAATCATACCGTAATACTCTGTGTAGGATTTTGACTCAATAGAACCACATCTTCCTATATATTTAGGTAGAATTTACAGAGAAAAGAATTTCCGATTTCAAATGCATGGTTCTGTGTTGTACAGTTGAACACAGTTATTTAACTGGCACCACATTTATGATACAGAACATTTCCATCTCCCCAGAAGCTCTCTCATGCTCCTCTGCAATCAGTTCCTTTTCTCCACCTCTGACCTCTAGCAACCGTTGTGATCTGGTCTCTGTCACTAGTTTTCCCTTTTCTAGGACTTCATATTAGTGGCCTCTTAGAATATGTATGTAGTATTTTGGTTCACATTCTTTCCTGAGGTGTGATGCTTTTGAGGTTTGTCCATGTTGTTGGAGATATTATAGTTCCTACTTATTGCTCACTAGTATTTGTTGATTTGGCAAAACACCATTCACTAGTTGATAAATATTTAGAATGATTATAGTCTTTGGCTCTTATTAAAAGACTGCTGTGAATTTGAGAATGCAGATTTTTATGTGGACATTCATTTACATACTTAGGAATGGGATTGCTGGGTCCTATGGGAAGGGTAAATTTAATTTTTTATAAGAAACTGCCAGACTTTTCTAAAATGGCTGTAACATATTGCATTCCTTATGAGCAATTTAAGAGTTTCAGTTACTCTGCATCTTCTCCAACACTTGGTATTTTCAGTCTTTTTAATTTTAGCTATTCTAGTGGGTGTGTAGTGGTATTTTGTTGTGATTTTAGTTTTATTTTTCCTGATGACTAATGATGTTGAAAATCTTTCCATATGTTTAGTGTATCTTTTTTTGGTGAAACATCTGTTCAAATCTCTTGCTATTTTAAAATCAGGTCATTTGTCCTGTTATAACTGAGTCATAAGAGATATATTATTTTCTGGATATTAGTCCTTTATCATATGTATGTTTTACAGATATTTTCTTCCCGTCTGTACTTTGCCTTTTAATTTTCTTAATGTCTTTTGAAGTATAAATGTTTTAACTTGTGACCGAGTCCAATTTATTCTTTTTTCTTTTATGACTTATGCCTTTTATACCCTACCTAAAAAAATATTTGCCTAGCCCAGAGTCACAAAGATTTTCCTGTTTTCTTCTAGGTGTTTTAATGATTTTAGCTTTTTCAGTGAGATCTACTACTCATTCTGAGTTAATGTTTGTATATATGGTGTGAGGTAAAGCTTTGTTTATATTTTTTTCTTTGTGGATATCCCATTATTCTAGCACGGTTTGTTGAAAAGAGTATCCTTCTCCCACAGAATTACTTTGGCACCTTTGTAAAATCAGTTAACTTTATATGCTTGGGTGTATTTCTAAACTCTGTATCTTTTTTCCCACTGATCTAAATATCTATTAGTCCATCTGTATCAGTCTTGAATTAAGTGATATTAAGTCCTGAAATCAGGCAGTGTAAGTCTTTCAGCTTTGTTCTTTTTCAAAATTGTTTTGAATATTTTACATATTTTGCATTTTCATGTAAATTTTGGAATCATATTGTCAATTTCTAAAAAAAAAACATAGCCTATGGAGATACTGATTGGGATTATGTTGAAATCTATACATCAGTTTGGAGAGTTTGACTTCTTAATAGTATCAAGTCTTTTAATCCATAAATATAGTGTCTGTGTACATTTATTTAGTTCTTAATGTTAGCAGTGTTTTGTTCTTTGCAGTGTACAGTTCTTGCACATCTCTTGTTAAATTTATTCATAAGTATTTCATATTTTTAATGCTCTTGTAAATTATGGTCTTTCAAATTTTAATTCCCAGTTGTCCATTGATTTCATACAGAAATACAACTTTTTTCTGATAACTTGAGATCCTTGCTAAATTCATGTATGATTTTTAGTAGCTTTTTTGGTAGATTCCATAAGGTTTCCTACATGGTCAGTCATGTGATCTGCAAAAAAAGATTCTTCCTTCTTCCTCCAAACTATTTTGTTTTTTCTTAGAGCAGTAGCTAGGACTTCTTGTATGATGTTTAAAAGAAATGTGAGATCCTTGTCTTACTCCTAATCTTGTGACAAAAGCAGTTAGCCTTTCCCTGTTAAGTATGATATTAGCTGTGGGTTTTTCATAGATGCTCTGTATTCAGGTCCTTTCTATTTCTAGCTTGCTGAAAATTTTCATCATCACAGGTTATTTATTAAATTTTGTCAAATACTTTTTCTGCATTATTGATAATAATCTTGCTAAAAATATCTGTTGGTAGCAAGACTTTATTTCATTACCACATTATTATTTATTATCATTTATTCCATGTAATATTATTTCTTAAGTTCAGTTTATCATTGATCAAACCAAATTGATTAACATACATTGAAGAATTTGGAAACTTTTGTTCTTATTTTGAGTACAGACTTCTAAAGCTTGCCAGCATTCTACTCTGTGCTTAATCTAAAATCTTATCAGATAATTGCAGTTTTGTTACTTATTTCTCCTCAGTGCTGAGAAACATTTCATAAAATATAGTGCTCAAAGGACCATATGTTCAGGGTAGAAGTATTAATAATTTAATAGTTTAGATAAATGGAATCCTAAACACCTGAAACATGGCTAAGTGAGTATAAGTAGTGAACAAAGGGGAAAAGGAATATTTGATTTGGGGTGAAAAGAGAACTGAAAAATTATGTAAGTTCAGTCAGTACTAGCATATGCTATCTATATATAATAGAGGGTTTATTAGATATCATTTAGTTTTTGTTTTAGGAAGGAATATCTTACCTGCCTCAAGAAGGGAGGTGAGGTGTTTAACAATAAAGATCTGGAATAAAACATTTAAAATGTATATAATTTTATGGGGAATTAAATAGATTTGGTGTCTTCAGTAGCTCACTATTATAAATAAACAGTACTTTTGTCTTATTATTGATTTTAGTAAAGTCTCTTCCCTTTGGCTAGTTTTTGGAATTGGCTTTACTGAAAAGTCAGTTTGGATGCTGCTTTGAGTGTTTTTTTTTTTTTTTTTTTAATTATGTATTTATTTATGGCTGTGCTGGGTGTTTGTTGCTGCGCAGGCTGTCTCTAGTTGCAGTGAGTGGGGCTGCTCTTCATTTGAGTCTGAGGGCTTCTCATTCTGGTGGCTTCTCCCGTTGCAGAGCACAGGCTCTAGGGCACGGGCTCTGTAGTTGCAGCACGTGGGCTTAGTGGTTGTGGCGCACAAGCTTAGTTGTCCTGAGGCATGTGGAATCTCCCCGGACCAGGGATCGAATCCATGTTCCCTGCATTGGCAGGGACCAGCAGAAAAGTCCTGATTTGAGTGTTTTAAAATTGTATATGTTTGTTTATTTTTTCGCTGCACTGGGTCTTTGTTACTACTCGGGCTTTTCTCTAGCTGTGAAGAGCAAGGGCTACACTCTATTTGTGGTGCTCGGGCTTCTCGTTGCGGTGGCTTCTCTGCTGAGGAGCACAGGCTCTAGGGCTCGCAGGCTTCAGTAGTTGGGATTTCCGGGCTCTAGCTCGATAGTTGTTGTCTACAGGCTGAGTTGCTCCATGGGATGTGGGATCTTTCCCAGATCAGGGATTGAACCCAAGCCTCCTACATTGACAGGTAGATTCTTTACCACTGAGCCACAAAGGAAGTCCCTGATTGGAGTGTTTTGAAGCAGTTGTATCAAAATGCTAGTAAATTTAGAATTTGATGTGGAGAGTCTACTGTGTTTTGTTTTATGTTTTTGCTCTTGCTTTTAGCCAAGCACATGTTCTATCAATACTTAATTGATATAGGACTTTACCACCTGAGTTTTATTTTTAGTGATAATTTTTAAAGGTTTTTTTTTTATTTTCTTGGCTGTTAGTCATTAGCAGTATGAAAATTCTTATACTTTGTTCTGGCAGTACATTGAAGAGAAAGAATTACTGTAACCTCAGCCAAATTTGCCATGTGTGCATTGCTGTGAAATTATGCAAATCAACTGTAGTTTGCTTTATGATTCCCTGGTGGCTCAGGCGGTAAAGAATCTGCCTGCAATTGGGGAGACCTGGGTTTGATCCCTGGGTTGGGAAGATCCCCTGGAGGAGGGCATAGCGACCCACTCCAGTGTTCTTGCCTGGAGAATCCTGTGGACAGAGGAGCCTGGCAGAGTTGCAAAGAGTTGGACATGACTGAGTGACTAAGCACACACACACATGCATTGCTCTGAAATTATGCAAACCAACTGTAATTTGCTTTGTGGTTAACCAGAAGAAAAGGTTGTGGTTTTGTTTCTGTCCTTAATGTTGAAACAGGGGGACATAAAGTATTTTTACACCTGGTTCAAAGCTCTCTTATTTGATTATTCTGGTTTTCAGTTACTAATAATATTTTTCTTACCTGGATAAGCTTAGGGTTTGAGTTTCATATTTAATTTCAGATAAAGGTGATTGTGTTTTGCAAAACCCTAAAAATAGTATTGTCAAGCTTTCTAAGCAGCCATTTAAAAAGAGCTCTCTACAATCAAATTAACATTTGAATGATCTCTTATGTAGTATCTTTCAAAATACATAAGCAAGTTTTAAAAAATGTTACTTGAGTTACTTCTAAGTGTTTTTTATATGTGTTAAATATAAAACTATAAAGCATTAAAAATATTGTGCATTTTGGTAAATCATGGTTCTGTTGGAATTAAAAAGTAATTAGGAACTTGACATCTCAAAGCCACATGCAAAAGTAATTAGGAATTTTACTAAAATATATATATATAATATTAAAATTATAAAATATTGAATTCAGAATTTGGTAGCTGCATATGGATTCTAATTATATAAAAGCATTTGTTACCTGGAATCCTTTCCTCAGGAAATAAATCATTGTAGAACACCGAAGTTTTTAAAATAACCTGAAGGATTGCAGGCTGCAAGTCTTTTTGTGTTTAGTCTAATTTTTTTGTTTTGGTCTTTCCTTTTGTGTGACCATCTGTGTAGTGTTCCTGACCTCTTTTTTTTTTTTTGCTGCAAACATGGTAATGAGTTTGGAATCTAGATAATTAAGTGAGAGGCAGGAGGATAGAGCTGGACATTGGGGGTCAGGAATACTTTGGTTGAATTTTTAGAATTCAGAATCATATGGCATACAGGTATAGGAGGAACAAGTCAGATTCCAGGTATAAAGGATCAGAGTAGTCTTAGAAACTTTGCCACGGTGATATTTCATGAATGCAAGAAAAGTGGAATCGTATTTTCAAACTTCTGAAGGAGAGAAAATATGTTTCAGGCATTTTATAATCATTTGGATTGTTCTTCAAGTGTAAGGCAAGAGCCAGCTTAACCCAGAAATAACAGTACTGATGACTCTATTTTAAAGTAAACAAAAATAACTTACCTAAGGACAAAGTTCAGGCACCCAAGAGATAAAAACTTCAGGAATGGAGGCGCCAAAAAAAGTGGTGTGCATTGATTCCAGTTAAGTAGAATTCTCACGCTGGTAACTGGGGAAATTATGATTCCAGATCAGACTATAAATGTTATAAACCTTTAAAAAAAATCTTTGTCAAAGCATTTAAAATTTTCTTTCTGATAATTATAAATGTACAGAGAAATTTTTGAAATAGCTAAAACTAATATTTAGTGTACCGTTATTCAAAATATTAGAGACTTTGGAATTGAAGTATTATTTCTTTGTAAAAACCTCACTAAGAGAAGTTAGAACAGGACTCGCCTTGCTTGCCGCCGCCTTGTTGTATGACTTAAGATACAACATAAATCTCTGCTATACCTGGTGTGGTAGATACAGAAATTTCAAAATTTGGGCCCACTTCAAAAATTTTATCCTTTTCCCTCTGTGTCATGAAATTTCTGCAGGCATTATTATGTCACAACCACTTTTTTCGTCTGTGTGGATAATTTGGCCTTTACTGAATTCCTCTGGCTGCATGTCTAGATACTGCTTCAGTGACAGCAGTATCAACGTTCCATGGTCAGCTGTTTCTTCTGTAATATCTTTTATGTTCAATGTGAATTTCACTTTCAGTGTTTCCACTTTTCATTTCTTTGTGAGCTTTCGTCCTCATTGATTAATTTCCTCTTTTGATTATCTATTTTTATAAACTGTTAAACTGTCATGTAGGATTATCACTAGGTGACAAGGAGACATATAACTTCATGCTTGCTGTCTGAACTAAAAAATACACCGTGATCAATCACTAGTTCCACTTCGAAAGAAGTTATGTGATTGATCGCTGATCACAAGAAGCATCTGGTATTTATGTAGCAATTTGTGGATTGAAGAACTGGCACTTCAGTTTGCATTCTGTGCAATTATTTAAAAATACAATGGTACCTGGAATTTGAACCATGTTGCTGAAAGTTTAAATTGTGAATCTCAATTTGTGTGTGTATAGTGAAAACATGTAAAGTGAAAACTGTTTATAATAATATAATCGATAAAAATCTCAAGTTAGGGAAAAGGGTGAGTATATTAATCCTGTTATCCTTGTCAGGTATTATTATTATTGTCAGGTAAGTATTATCTAAAATTGAAATATGTAATACAGTGATTCTCACTTCTAAATGTTTCTTATAGTCACATTTTATTAGTTTTGGGGGACTCTTTTAGGGACAGTCCCCTGGTTAAAGAGATTATAAAGTTTAGCAAGCTTTTCTTGTTTCTCTCCGTTTCTAAGATGTGCAGCCAAGTAATTGGAGATTTCAGTCCAATTTCATTGAAGCAACTGTTAACTTAAAGAACCTACTTCATTGGCTATAGCCATGCATGGAGGGCCAACAACATCAACTCTCCGACACTTTGGGTGTTAACATATTTCCCTTTAAAGCCTGTCTTTATTCCTAATGCCCATGTTGTGGTCAGTGCAGCTTTGTCTTCTCACTCCACTATTCAGTTTTGGTATTGGAAAGTTTCTTACTTTCAAGCTTCAGTTCAGTTCAGTTGCTCAGTCGTGTCTGACTCTTTGCGACCGCATGGACTACAGCACACCAGGCCTCCCTGTCCATCACCAACTCCTGGAGTTCACTCAAACTCATGTCCATCGAGTTGGTGATGCCATCCAGCCATCTCATCCTCTGTTGTCCCCTTCTCCTCTTGCCCCCAATCCCTCCCAGCATTAGGGTTTTTTCCAGCGAGTTAACTCTTCTCATGAGGTGGCCAAAGTACTGGAATTTCAGCTTTAGCATCAGTCCTTCCAATAAACACCAGGACTGATCTCCTTTAGGATGGACTGGTTGGATCTCCTTGCAGTCTAAGGGACTCTCAAGAGTCTTCTCCAACACCACAGTTCAAAAGCATCAATTCTTCGGCGCTCAGCCTTCTTCACAGTCCAACTCTCACATCCATACATGACCACTGGAAAAACCATAGCCTTGACTAGACGGACCTTTGTTGGCAAAGTCCTGTCTCTGCTTTTTAATATGCTATCTAGGTTAGCTATGTATTGAAAAAAATTATACAACAATTCACTGTGTAGTAGACAAGAGGGAGGATCCTTGTGTGTGCTTCATTATAATTTAGACTAGACATACGCTGTCATGGTTGCTCATCCAAAAAATCTACTCAATAATAGGCCAAGCTATAAAATGCCTATTAGTTGAGTCATTGTGTTATATACCCGAAACTAACATAATTTTGTACATCAACCTGTTTCAATAAAAAGTACCTATTAATAAAGATTAAGAAATGTATGTGACCTGTGGTGGAAACTGAATTCATAAAAGAAGATTTGAACTAGTATATTGATACAGTAGTCCTAGATAGGAAGATTCAGTTGGTAAAAAATATCAATTCTCCATAATTTAGACTCTTTCAATTAAAATTTCAATGGAATTTTAAGGAAATTTAAAAATTATCCAGAAGAGTAAACTTGAAAAACTCATTAAGAAAATTTAGAACAAAATAACTGGGGGGAGTGAATTGCTTAACCAAGTAGCAAGGCGTGTTGCAAAGACTGATTAAGACAGTGGTTTCGAAGCAGGAAGTAGGTTTGTAAAACAAATAGGTCTGTAGGGCAATAGGAGTAGGAACTAGGTCTGTAGAACAAAGTAGAGGCTATGAAAATGTGTGTTCATGTAGATACTTTATAAGCTATATTTCAAGCAGTTAGGGAAAGGATGAATTGTTTAAAAAGTGATATTTAGGAAATTGGCTATTTGGGGGAGGAAATACAAGTACATTCCCACTTCACATTATAAGCAAAATTAGATTCCAGATGGAGTAATTATCTAGACGTATAAAAAATAAAATCATAAGTGTGCTGTTTTCAGAGACCCAAGATGGCCTTATTAACTGTGCCCCAAATTTAGAAACCATGAAGAAACTAATAGATTTAATTACATATTTAAAGATTAAAGTAAAAAGTACCGTAAACAAAGTTAAAAGCCAAAGGAAAGATAGAAAAAATGTTTACATAACAATGTATAAGGAGTCAGACAACCAATAGAAAATAAACAAAGGTATAAATAGACATTTCTGAAAAGAAATAGCAATGGCTAATGCAGAAAGATATTTATCCTTATTTGTAATGAAACTTGAGATATCATTTTTTATCCAGGAGATTGGCAAAATGTAAACTGTTGATCATTGCCTGAGAGTGTTGTTAAGAGTGTTGTTAAGTGTTGTATCTTTGTCTTCAGTTTGATAGTAGCTAGTCGGACACGACTGAAGTGACTTAGCAGCAGCAGCAAAAATGAAGGGGCTTCCTTGGTACCTCAGCTGATAAGGAATCTGCCTGCAATGCAGGAGACTCCGGTATGATTTCCTGGGTCAGGAAGGTCTCCTGGAAGAGGGATAGGCTCTAGTGTTCTTGGGCTTCCCTGGTGGCTCAGACGGTAAAGAGTCTGCCTGCAATGTGGCAGACCTGGGGTCAGTCCCTAGGTTGGGAAGATCCCGTGGAGGAGGGCATGGCAACCCACTCCAGTGTTCTTGCCTGGAGAATCCCCATGGACAGAGGAGCCTGGCGGGCTACAGTCCATGAGGTTGAAAAGAGTTGGATATGACTGATAAGTTGGATAAGTACAGCACAGAAAAAATGAAATATCTGTACCTTTGGCCCACTGGGTCTGGTTTTAGAGATTTAATCCATAGAGTACAAGCATATGTACAAGAGATATGGACATATAGCTGTTTACTGAAGCATTGTTTATACAGTAAAAAATTGCGTTCAGCCTACATGTTCATCAGTATCCATACTTTGGGGAATACCATGAGGAGCAGGTCCTGTCAAGTGTATGGGCTCTGGAATCAGATTGCCACGTTTGCATTCTGGATCCATCATTTACTGGTTGCATGACGTAGGCTTAGTTAATTTCTCCGGCCCTCAGTTTTCTCATCTACAAAACAGAAATGATGGAATTTGTTTCAGAGGGTTATGTGATAAGTTAAAAAAACTAAAATATATAGAACAGTGCTTAGAACGTAAGTACTCAATAATATTAGTTAATATTGAACTATCACTATGCAATTATTAAAAAGAATAAAATACATCTGTAGAATTGCAGCATGAAAAACCCCAGAGTGATTTAAGTGAACACATTTTAGGACAGTGTGTGCATATGGCATGAGTACCTTTGTAAATGGAATTTTTAAGTGATGTATGTACATGTATTTCTATGTATGTGGATAGGTCTGGAATGATAAATGCCAGTTGTAACAGCAGTTATCTCTCTGGGAAGTGAGATTGGGTGGAGGGGAAACGGATTGTTGTTAGAGTTTTAAGGAAATATTTTCTTGTATTTACAAGTACATATTTATGGCTAAAAAGTTTTCTTTTAAGGTTTCATGGACTGTAAGAATAGTAAAACTTTTGATTAATGTTTGTTAAAAAAAACTGAAAAGTTATGTTCTCTAAAAGATGTGCACTTTTCTCTTACTTTCCTTAGTGACTCACTAAGACTTTCCTTGCAGGAACATGCTTACCCAGCGGATGAACTCATGCCTTTGACCTGCAGAGGTCGCGTTAGAGGCCAGGAGCCAAGTCGGGGTGATGTTGATGATGCCTTGGGAAAGTGAGTATTAACAAAGGGCATAACATGGCAGCTCAAAGTTCTCAAGTCTTAAGGCATCTTAGAGGCAGTGTGTAATTGTGAATCTGGGAATTGGTTAAATTTCAAGACTGTTTTAAGTATCCCGTTAAATTCCTTTATTCCTTTCTGTTATCTTTTGTACAATATGAATCAGTTTACCTCTTAGATCAGTGAAAAGTTGAGTTGCTTGTTAAGATGAATGTGACTTTTAGAATGTATATAGTTGTTGACACTTACAAGGTGTTGATGCATTAATATTTTTTATTTGCTTTTAAAAGAGCTGATGAATATTTCTGTTCACTTTGAAAGATTTGTCGTTATGCCTAATCTAAATGTGATGTTAAGGCTTTTCAGGTTCTTTTAGTGTTTTATAGGTTACATGGTACTGTAGATGCATGAAAGTACTAGTTAATGGAATAATGGAAACTTCCAGTCTCAGTAGGATTCAGATAATGTCTTATATGTTCATGAATACAAATATTCAGAATTCTAATGTTTTGTATCTCACTATACTTGTGTCATAGATTTTCCCTGACACTGATTGATTCTTTGGATACTCTTGTGGTAGGTTTGATTCTTCTTAAATTATTTTATGAATTTCATAATATGTGTGCTCAAGTACTATGAATATAATTGTAGTACAGTAAGTCTGAAATAAAAGTTTTCAGAATTTAAGATAATTTGATCTTTGCTTCAAAATAAATCTTTCATATTATTAAGTTGATAATGTCATGTGAATGTCAAGTGAAATTATATAGAATCATGGAGATACTCAAAATTTATAGGTATGTTAGCTTACATGGTGGCCCCTTAATCAGAAAAGTTGTTTCCTTTTGGACAAGTAGATTGAAGCTATTGGAAGAAAGTAATTCTAAAAAATGCTCTTGATATTCTTGTTCCAGAAAGACATGCTGCAATGATACTGAAATTGTTAAATTAAAATTTTTATATGTTAGGTCCATTAAAATTTTACTTCTTTCTCAAAAATGATTTTAAATACCAAGTGATCACTACTTAGCACTCCTTTTAGACCTGATGGGAGGCAAAGTTATTTAAATTAATTCTCGTTGGGGGTGGTTTGTGATGGCAGAGGGGAATGGCTCAGTTCCAGCTGTCATGATTTCTGAATGTAGTATCTTTCTAGTTTTTTACTCTCAGATCATTTATGGTATAAAAATAGGCTTGTTTCAGAATTTTACTTAAGTCATAATTCTCAAAGTTGAATTAATATCTAAAGTATTGATTAATATTTTTAAAAACACAACAAAAAATCTTTGTGGTGGCAGAAAATTTTGAGAGCCTGGCTTTTCTTCCCAGTACTGTTTCTATATTTTTATTTCACTGGGTGATTCTTTTCTCTTTTCTTTTTTAATCAGAGACTCTCAACTATATCAGCATCTTAGGAATATTACTTAGGAAGTTTAAAAAATAATCCTTCTCTCCCAAGTTGTTCTGATTTAATTTTCCTGAAGTGGGACCTGGCATTATTATGTATTTCTCTAAAGCTTCTCTTTGTTTATAAAATTTAACCATAGTTGAGACATTTTTTGTTGAGAAGCCCATGATTATTGAGACCTTTTTTAGCTGTATCAGAGTTTTGAAAGTGGTGATTTCATTTTTCAGAAATAAAAGGAATGTGTGAACCATATTATAATGACTATAAGAGAGACTCTTGTGTACCTTATTTTTGGTTTAGTAGTCCTATGTGTTCTGCTATGTTAGGAGAAGAGAAAAAGATAAATAGGTATCCCAGGAGACACAAATTGCCACCCTGGGAGAAGCTAAGTGGTGTTATTTATTTATAAGTGTAGCTGGGTGATACACCTCATGTCTGTCTTGATACAGGGGAGTGAGTGAGGGGCAGTAGCTGTGTATTAGGAAAGACCATAGGTGGATGTACATTTGTTTCTCATTCTGTCATCTTGGCTTTATCCTTATATACTGGAAGCTCTTCATCATCTCGAAGCTCTTACTGATTTTTATGAACCTGAACCTCAGATATTCTATGTGTTTTAAAATTTTTTATCAGAAATGAAGGAGAAAATGTGTTTCTAGGCTGCATAACTTCCCTATATTTAGAAGTCTACTGGTCTCTAGTTGAGCAGCCATTATTATAAATAGGTTCTGTTCCTCTTTGAAATTAAACCACTTTGGCGGTGGTTCTCAAAATATGATTCCAGCACTACCAGCATCAGCATCACCTGGCAACTTGTTAGAGATACAGATTGTAGAGCCTCATCCCGGGCCTGTTGAATCAGAAAGTCTGGGAGTAATGCCCAGGAATGTTGTTTTTTTTTTTTTTAAACAAGCTTCTAGATGATTCTAATATATGCTAAAGTTTTAGAACCATGTGTAATGATGCAGTGCTTTTTAGACTTGTTTGCTACAAATCACCTGGGGATCTGCTAAAATAAAATGCAGGTTGTGATGGAGCAGACTGAAGGCAGGCCCAAGGAAATGTTTTTCTAACAAACTGCCACTTGGTGGTGCTGTTGCTGCTGGTCAGCAGACCACACTTAGAGCACTGTTTGCTGTAACCTGAGTTCTTGCTCCCTGTGGCAGGGAGTACCAGGAAGTGATCATATAATATTAATATGTGACGTTGGCCAAATTATCTAGCTTCTCTGGACCCCTGTTTTCACTTCAGAAGGGCCTAGATTGGATATCTAAGATACCTATTAAGATCTACTTAAGCAGAAGGATTAAAAGAAGTTTGAAAGTTTTTCCTACATTTAGAAGGAATGTTGTACATTTTATCAATACAAGTATTTAATATGTCTAATTTACTCTGTGATCATTTTTTGATTTGTGGTTTCTTTATTTGAAAATAGTAGAGGACATATCACTTGGGACAGGATGCAACCTTATTGTTTTTATTTTGGTCACACCACAATATGTTAAGTAGAACTTCTGTTGTCAGAGTTTGATCTTTCGATTTAAACTCTTGTTCATAATTCTAGACATCTCGTTTCTATTGATTGTAATGAAATCAAACCTAAAACTTTAAATTTACCCCTAAAGTCAACGTTACCATGAAATCTACAGAGAGAAAGATACTGAACAGATTGAAGAGGGGAAGGGAAGAGACCTGAATTTGTTCTTTGTCATCAGTTAGAAGCTTAGGAAACCCGTCAACTAATGGAGCTATTAGAATGAATTTTTAGCTAATTATGGACAAAACTCTCATTTTTATTCTTCTTTGAAACAGATAGTGTAGGTACTATTCTTGGGAGAAATTCTCAGGAGATAGTCTTTGAAAGAATAAGATGAACAGAATTACATTAAAAAGATGTGCGTGTGTGTGAGGAGTGAGTAGAACAGTTGTATCTCCCGGAAGTGATACAGGTCTTTGTACATTCACATTTGTGGCTTCAGAATTTACATGGACTTTGAGACTGAGAAAGAAAAGCACTAAATTTAAAATCAGGTTTTATATTATATTACACTCAAGGCTTACTCTAAATTTTACTTAAACTTTAGTCACTCTTATGTTTTATGCCTAAATTCGAATTAAAAAAATTTTTATTTCCTTTTGGCTGTGCTAGGTCTTCATTGCTGTGCACGAACTTTCTTTGCTTTAATTGTGGCGAGTCGGGGCTGCTGTTTGTTGCGGGGCACAGACTTCTCATTGCCATGCCTTCTCTTATTGCAGAGTGCAGACTAAGTGCTTGGGCTTCAGTAGTTAGGGGGAAAACAGCTCATTAGTTGTGGCTCCCGGACACTAGAGCCCTGGCTTAGGAGTTGGGGTGCATCAATTTAGTTGCTCCTTGGCATGTGGAATCTTCCCAGACCAGGGATCAACCCTACATTCGCAGGCAGATTCTTAACCTCTGGACCACCAGGGAAGTCCCTAGATTAGGATTTTTAGTGAAGTATCAGATCAGATGAGAAAACACTATAAAATATTATCAAACAAAAAGATTAAACAGTCAAGTAAAGGAAAACTACTTTTAATGGACCTGAGATCTAAATAACATCTACTTGTGCAACCTTAATTTAGACTGAAAAATCGACACAACCTGTGTAATGACAGTGACCCTCCTCTGGAGCTCAGTGCAAGCATCCAGAGTTCTTAGCTTCATCAGGATTATAGACCCTCATGGTAATAATGGTAATAATAGATAGTAATGGTATCAAGCACTTACTAAATCAGGTGCTCTACTAAAAGTGCTTTACATGCATTACCTCATTTAGGAAAATAAACCTCTGAGGATAGGTATTTCCTGTTTTTATAGATGAAAGAACAGCCTCAGAGATGAGACTAAGGAACCAGAATTCAAATCCGAGCTTGTTCTTTAGCCCAACATTGCACTGCCTCCTCAGTTAGGGGCCTTGATGTCCAAGGGGTGAAGATGGCAAGCGTTGTATGGTTTAGGATCAATTGATCATTCCCTGGAGGATGTGCTTTCTTCTGAGACTAAGCAAGTTTTAAAATGATATTTGACGAATAGGGTGGGTTTTGTTTTGTTTGACTTGGGAAGCAAATCCCAGTAGAGTTCACCTCTTGCAGCTCTAGGTCATGGGTTATACACACCAGCTAACAGTTCTGATGATGATTGTTTTAAAGTCCTAATGATTTTTCAGTGTGTCTAAAAAAAAGAAGTATATAAAGATTCCTTGCAATATAAATAGGTATTTAATCTTTTTCAGTTTTAGATAGTATCACATTTTTATAATATGCTTAAGGGAAACATTTTTTCTGTTATTTTTTATAATCTTAAGGTATTAACTTGCTATTAGTAGCTCATTCTGAGGATATTTCTCTATGTCTTGGTTGAAAATAACTTTACTTTAAATAATTTTCTTCTCCTAGGTATTAAATAAAACTAAAGAATTTGAAGATGCAGTGAGAAAAGTTTTAAGAGATGTTAACTTAGATAATGATGTAGTTGTATCAGTCTTTGAAACAAACATCAGAGTTCTTGGGTAAGTATGTGAGATAGTAAACTCTGATTTTAATAACAGAAGAATAAGGGTATACTCTTTATTTCTTGGTGGTAGTAAAGCAAGAAATTTCTTACGTTTAAAAAATAAAAGGTGTGATACTGTAAAACACAGAGACTGCGGAATGACCCTGCTATATGTGTGGCACAGTTAGCAACAAGCTTTGGAAATAGTTGCAGACTCAAATCAAAGGTAATCCTTGTATGTTGTTAAAAAAGGACTGACAACAGGTCAAGTATTTGCATATTAGCTACATCACAGTTTTTTTGTCAGCTTATCTATTTTACTAACCTTAACACTTCTTCAAGCCAAACTGAATTTATAGGATTACCTTTG
Organism: Bos taurus; assembly: GCF_002263795.3. Classification (NCBI taxonomy): domain Eukaryota; kingdom Metazoa; phylum Chordata; class Mammalia; order Artiodactyla; family Bovidae; genus Bos; species Bos taurus. The sequence continues at coordinate 65,763,754 of NC_037343.1, read as the reverse complement.
AACTAACAGTTTGAAATATTCTTGGAACACAGGAAGTGCAGGATTTATTAATTCACGTTTCAACATTATTACATTTTTATATTTAATGGTTATTTTTGTGTTACTGTAACTCATTTCCTTTTGTCACACAGGCAAAGTGAGTCTATTCATCAGTTAAATTTAAAAAATAGTTTTTTAGCTTTTCACAGAGTTTATTAATCTATTACATTTAATAAAGAGTGGGGAATTTTTGTTAATGTTACACTAAAAGTCAAGAGATTTCAGGGTGCTATAATTAAAATTAAAATTTGTTAAAATCAAATGTGTTAAACTTATTAAGATAAATGATTCTAGGTTGTTTTTTAAGAAAATGTACGGTATTTAAGAATGCCAAACCCTTTCATCGTTGTTTAGTCGCTCAGACGTGTCTGACTCTTTTTCAACCCTGTGGACTGTAGCCCACCAGGCTCCTCTCTCCATGGGATTTTCCAGACAAGAATACTGGAGTGGGTTGCCATTCCCTTCTCCAAGGGCCAAACCTTTTACAACAGTTACAACATTTGATTCTTTTTTTTTTTTCATACTGGCCATGATTTAATAATGGTTTTTATAATGGTTTGCCACAAACTGAGTAGCCAGAGTTAGGTAAGAAATTATGTTCTTCTGTGATTGTTCCTTATGTACTCTAAATTGTTGGTAGCAAGATACCCACATCTGTTTAGGTGATGATATGTAAGTATGTGTACAATGTGACTAATGTTTCATCTCTCTGGTTGTAGGGGTCTTTTGGGTGGACACTCACTGGCAATCATGCTGAAAGAAAAAGGCGAGTACATGCAGTGGTACAATGATGAGCTTCTCCAAATGGCAAAGCAATTGGGCTACAAACTTTTACCAGCTTTCAATACTACCAGTGGCCTTCCTTATCCAAGAGTAAGTAATTCTGAAAAATATGGCAGCCTTTGTATACTTCTTTGCTGTTTTGAAAGAATCTATTTTTGTGATCCAGCCATTGTTCCTTACCTGCTTGAGACTGGAAAAATAATTGCTTCAAGCTCTATAACAAATTTATATGAACATTTTGGTTAATTTGCATTTGAATGGTGTGAGAATTTAGATTTGTTAAAACTTTTTGTGTCATTGCATAAGGTTATGCTGCAGAAGGAAGAAACAAATGCCAGACTAGAATTTGGGCCCAGAATTATTGTGCAGACGATGTGGTGGAAGCAGTAGAGTAGGTGTTCACTCTCCAGAGGAGAGGATATTGAGAGAATACAGGACAGAGGGGAATGAGGAAGCACAGCAGTGAAAAGGAGATTGTGCGGAGACTTAGGAGGAGAACCGCAACATAGCATATGGTATTAAAAATACTAAAAAAAAGTTTCAGAAGGAGACGTTCCAGCAAACATTAGGATAATTAGGGGTAAACAGAGCCTTGAAGGATCTAACGTGGCAGAATAAAGGGGAAGAAGGATTCGACGTAGGTGAAAGAATAGGGACATTCATTTTAAGATTTCCTCTATGTTTGTAGTTAAGGAGAGTTGGCAGCACAAGCACAGTCAGTTGAGGGAGTTTTTATTATTATTTATTTATTTGGCTGCATTGGGTCTTTCATTGCAGTCCATGGGCTCTTCGGTGTGGCAGGGTAGCTTCTTTCTAGTGGCAGGCCGACTCAGTAGTTCCAGCTTGCAAGCTTAGTTGCCCCACAGCATGGGTGCCTCAACCACGGAGTGAACCTTTGTTCCCTGCGTCGCAATTGCAAGGTCGATTCTTAACCACTGAACCACCAGGGAAGTCCTAGGAGTTATCCCCCCGCTCCCCGCCCGCCCACCCAAGAAAATTTTATATTTAAGGCAGAGGGAAAGGAGCTATTGAAGATGGAAAGAACTCTCTTCTGATATATTTCATTCTTTATTATTAATAACAGTATTATTCTTTCCTTCTTACCTGGGCCAGACATCTCAGCCATTACCAAACTCTGTTTATTTTATTTCTTACTGTTGCTTTATTGTTGAAACTAATATAATTGTATTCATAAACTATTATAAATGTATATTTTACTCTTCTCTCTCTAGTTTTTGCTTCAGAGACTTAAAAATTAATCTTACTAAAGCATGATTTTTATCAAATTGCCCTCAGAAATTTACTGACTCTGCCTTTTGCACTGAATGTCCTTTAACTTCCAGGTTTCTTTCTGGTTTGGCAGTCGACTTTCTTTCTGAGGTTCTTTCATACCCGTACCCCAATGAAATGCATGCTCTGTTTCAGACAAAATAATCTGTTTGTGTTTTTCAAAACACCTAGGGAGTTCTTTGGAGAAGGCAATGGCACCCCACTCCAGTACTCTTGCCTGGAAAATCCCATGGACGGAGGAGCCTGGTGGGCTACAGTCCATGGGGTCTCGAAGAGTCGGCCACGATTGAGCAACTTCACTTTCACTTTTCACTTTCATGCACTGGAGAAGGAAATGGCAACCCACTCCAGTGTTCTTGCCTAGAGAATCCCAGGGACAGAGGAGCCTGGTGGGCTGCCATCTATGGGGTCGCAGAGTCAGACATGACTGACATGACTTAGTAGCAGCGGCAGCAGGGAGATTTTGGTTTTGTTTTTCATTTCCAAACCTTTAGGCTTGCTATAATAACTTCTCTACCGATATAAATAAGACTCATTTCCTCCATCAGGAAATCTCTGGAGATCCAGCGTGATAGTATATGCTTTTCAAACTGGAGGTCGCAGCCCATTCGTTTACCCATTAATTTAGTGGATCGCAAAAACATCTTTTTTGTTGTTTTTGTTTAAGAAACAGACTAGTATTAAATTTCTATCTAGTCTGTGATATTTTTAAATAGCTCATCTGTGAATATCCTTATACACATCTTTTTTACTTATTTCTTCCTAAGGATAAATTACTAGAAGAAAAAACAAAAAAGCCATAAAATAGGGAACGCTTTTTAAGGCTTTGTGTGCTTATTGACCAGTTGTTCTTCAGAAGGGTTCTACTTTACACTTCCTATACTGCTGCCCACACTGTCTGTTATCTCTCTTCAGCCAATTTGTGCTTCCCTGATAGCTCAGCTGGTAAAGAATCCTCCTGCAATGCAGGAGATCCCTGTTCGATTCCTGGGTTAGGAAGATCTGCTGGAGAAGGGATAGGCTACCCACTCCAGTATTCTTAGGCTTCCCTTGTGGCTCAGCTAGTAAAGAATCCGCCCGCAGTGCAGGAGACCTAGGTTTGAAACCTGGGTTGGGAAAATCCCCTGGAGGAGGGCATGGCAACCCACTCCAGTATTCTTGACTGAAGAATTTCATGGACTGTATAGTCCACGGGGTTGCAAAGAGCTGGACACGACTTTCAGTTTCACTTTTAGCCAATTTAATGAGGAAAAAATGGAAACATGTTCTAATTTGAAATTTCTTTTGCTTGTATGGTTTAAAATTTGAAATCTCTTTGCTTATTAGTGTGGCTTAAACTTTCTTGTTAATTTTTTTGTTTCCTTAGAATATTAAAATTGAAATCAAAATTATTTTAAACCATCTAAATGCTTAGTTAATTGAATTTACTTTTAGTAAATATTTTTAGTTTTATTATAAGTGGAGGTGCTGAATTTAGAAGAATCTAGCTGTTCTTCACTTTTGTTATAATATGAGAAGCAGATAAGAAATTGAAACAGAAGCTACTAAGGTCATTATCATAAAACAGTCATATTACTTGCTTATCCTCAGAAGTATCAATATAATTTTAAAAATTATTTTTTTAGAAGAGGACTACAGGTAGAAAATAACTACCTTCCCATCCTTCTTAAATATAATTAGTAAATACTGCTTTTGCTCATGAAAATTAGTACAATCAACCTCTCTTGGATATGAATACATAATTGATAATATTTGCAACAGTGGTTTTAACACAGAAGTATTTGCTGGACAGAAATGCTCTTGAGCAGTTAATGGTTATTTAAAAACCTAGAGCTCATTTCTGGTCAGCTTGGTTCAAGTTTATATTGTGGTGTTATTTGGCTGGTTGAAACATTTTTCTTTGTGTTATTTGTTAGTCTGTCAGCAAGGTAACATACTCTATATTTCAAAACTTTAAAACCTGTGAATAAAATTTTAATCTTCTTTTAAATATATACTATGCTTAGTTTTTTCTCTATGAAAGACTAATACTTTTTCACAGATTCTCAGTTAAACCTCAATTTGTTTTAGGATTGGAATAGTTTCCTAATTTGGTACTGACTAGTTCAAACTGTCCAGAGAACACGATTGTTATAGCAAGTGTTTGCTTTGTATAATTATTATATTGATACTGAATTTTGATACCCTTGAAGAAGAAGTTAAGTGAAAACTTATTTATCCCATGAATAGTATGTGCTTACAATGTACTTCCCTAGATGGTAATTGGAAAGTCACAAAGATCAGCAGATAAAATTTCAGAGTTATTTTCAGTTATTCTCATGATCTGATTAGAGTCTCAATTGAAAAATGGTTTCTTATCCAGAAATCATTGTCTCTTGATAATCACTAATGATAATCTTCTGATTTTATTTAGATCAATTTGAAGTTTGGTATCAGAAAACCAGAAGCTCGGACAGGTACTGAGACTGATACCTGTACAGCCTGTGCAGGCACCTTGATCCTTGAGTTTGCTGCTCTAAGTCGATTCACAGGAGCGACGATATTTGAGGTTTGCTTTTCATAGTTTGGTCTCCCGGGTATTGGCATAAATAACTACTTTATAGCTTTTCTTTGTTGATCAAGTATTAAGAGAATCAATTGGAGGATTTCTGTTATCTTAGTGAACATTTTGTCTAAATTACAGTACATAGTTTTTAATTGTGAAAAGCACAATTAAAAAAGAAAGTACAACTTTGCATTTTATTCACAAATTGTAACTTTTTAGTTTTATTCTTAGAAAATGCCTTAGCTGTATTACTTATGAAATTTGATGTTACAGATGTCTTGTATGAAATACTGTGTTGCTTTGTTTTATTGTTAGACTTCTGTGTAGTCTGCTGCATTTCTGAAAACTTCACTAATCTTCTAAAACATAGTGAAATTTTTGCACTTTTCCTTCATTGAAAGTCTTATCTGTAAGTTTGTTTACTTCAGCGGAAATATCATTCATTATCCAAAGACTTAATATCCTCCAAATAGTTTGTTGTGAACTAGCTATGTCTCACACTTTTTTATTTTAGCTAATTATTTAACCATGTCATTGGAGTGCAATAGTAACAGCCTATGTTCAAACATATGACTTAGAATTATTTCAGATTCAGCAAATGATGCACATAGAATAAGCAGAAATAGGAACTGTATAATTCTAGTATTTAGAGACATTAGGTCTGAGTATACATAAAACAGGGCTTCCCTCATAGCTCAGTTGGTAAAGAATTTGCCTGCAATGCAGGAGACCTGGATTTGATTCCTGGGTCAGGAAGATACCTTGAGAAGGAAATGGCAATCCACTCCAGTATTCTTGCCTGGAAAAATCCCATGGACAGAGGAGCCTGACAGGCTACAGTCCAAGGGGTCGCAAGAGTTGAACACGACTTAGCGACTAACCACCATACATAAAACAAGTTTAATGGTCTTTGTGTGGATGTATGTTCAAAGTATCTTCCGTTCAGTTCAGTTGCTCAGTTGTGTCCAACTCTTTGCGACCCCATAATCGCAACACACCAGGCCTCCCTGTCCGTCATCAACTCCCGGAGTTCACTCAGACTCACGTCCATCGAGTCAGTGATGCCATCCAGCCATCTCATCCTCTGTCACCCTCTTCTCCTCCTGCCCCCAATCCCTCCCAGCATCAAAGTCTTTTCTAATGAGTCAGCTCTTCGCATGAGGTGGCCAAAGGACTGGAGTTTCAGCTTTAGCATCATTCCTTCCAAAGAAATCCCAGGGCTGATCTCCTTCAGAATGGACTGGTTGGATCTCCTTGCAGTCCAAGGGACTCTCAAGAGTCTTCTCCAACACCACAGTTCAAAAGCATCAATTCTTCTGCGCTCAGCTTTCTTCACAATCCAACTCTCACATCCATACATGACCACTGGAAAAACCATAGCCTTGACTAGACGGACCTTTGTTGGCAAAGTAACGTCTCTGCTTTTGAATATGCTATCTAGGTTGGTCATCACTTTCCTTCCAAGGAGTAAGCGTCTTTTAATTTCATGGCTGCAGTCACCATCTGCAGTGATTTTGGAGCCCCCCAAAATAAAGTCTGACACTGTTTCCCCTGTTTCCCCATCTATTTCCCATGAAGCAATGGGACCGGATGCCATAATCTTCATTTTCTGAATGTTGAGCTTTAAGTCAACTTTTTCACTCTCCTCTTTCACTTTCAGCAAGAGGCTTTTTAGTTCCTCTTCACTTTCTGCCATAAGGGTGGTGTCATCTGCATATCTGAGGTTATTAATATTTCTCCTGGCAATCTTGATTCCAGCTTGTGCTTCTTCCAGTCCAGCATTTCTCATGATGTACTCTGCATAGAAGTTAAATAAGCAGAGTGACAATATACAGTTTTGATGTACTCCTTTTCCTATTTGGAACCAGTCTGTTGTTCCATGTCCAGTTCTAACTGTTGCTTCCTGACCTGCATATAGGTTTCTCAAGAGGCAGGTCAGGTGGTCTGGTATTCCCATCTCTTTCAGAATTTTCCACAGTTTATTGTGATCCACACAGTCAAAGGCTTTGGCATAGTCAATAAAGCAGAAATAGATATTTTTCTGATATTCTCTTGCTTTTTCGATGATCCAGTGGATGTTGGCAATTTGATCTCTGGTTCCTCTGCCTTTTCCAAAACCAGCTTGAACATCAGGAAGTTCACGGTTCGTGTATTGCTGAAGCCTGGCTTGGAGAATTTTGAGCATTACTTTACTAGCGTGTGAGATGAGTGCAATTGTGCGGTAGTTTGAGCATTCTTTGGCATTGCCTTTCTTTGGACTTCCCTGGTGGCTCAGATGGTAAAGTGTCTGCCTACAATGCGGGAGACCCAGGTTCAATCCCTGGGTTGGGAAGATCCTCTGGAGAAGGAAATGGCAACCCACTCCAGTACTCTTGCCTGGAAAATCCTATGGACAGAGGAACGTGGTAGGCTACAGTCCATGGGGTCACAAAGAGTCGGACACGACTAAGCGACTTCACTTCACTTCTTTGGGATTGGAATGAAAACTGACTTTTTCCAGTCCTGTGGCCACTGCTGAGTTTTCCAAATTTGCTGGCATATTGATTGCAGCACTTTCACAGCATCATCTTTCAGGATTTGAAATAGCTCCACTGGAATTCCATCACCTCCACTAGCTTTGTTCATAGTGATGTTTTCTAAGGCCCACTTGACTTCACATTCCAGGATGTCTGGCTCTAGGTGAGTGATCACACCATCGTGATTATCTTGGTCGTTAAGATCTTTTTTGTACAGTTCTTCTGTACAAAGTATCTTAAGAACAGGTTAATCTTATTTTGGTTAATTTTTATTCTTTAACTTGCTGGCTAATATTTTTCCTTCATTAAAAAAAATGTCATTCTTTACATCCTTTCTACTTTAATTTGACCTGTAAACTCTGAGATGCATTTACACTTGAGGAAAGTGAGACTCAAAGATGCTTGACTAGTGGGTGAAGGAGTGGAACCAGAATTAGAATCCATGACTTTCTGAATTCAAAGCCCAGCCTCTTTCCACTGGGTTATTTTATATTTTAAAACAATGCTTTTTCTTCAGCTTCTTGAATGTGATTTATTATGGAAGAAGCAACCTCATGCAGTTGACAGAGACTCAAACTAATACACGTCTGGTAAACTACAGTCTGAGGCCAAATCAAGCCACTGCCTGTTTTTCTAAACAAAGTTTTATTGTAACAGAGCCAGCTCATTTATTGATTTTTGTCTATGGCTGTATTTGTGCTACAGTGACTGAGTTGAGTAATTGTGACAATGACTGTCAAACCCATAATGCCTAAAATACTGTCTGGCCCCTGTCAGAAAAAGTTTGTTGACCTTTGGTCTGATATATATGAAGAGCTCTGAATTCTCACATCATTAATAGCTGTCCTGTAGTCTAGTTTTAAACTTTGGTTAAATTGTTGATTTCACTGGTCCTGTTTCTTTAGCTATAAGATAGGAATAGGGAAATGTAATCTTTATGAAATTTTTTCAGCTCTGAAATTACACGATTAAGTAAAGTTGCAATCTGCTTTGTTTTAAAAATTCAGCATAAATAGATTGAGTCAAGAATGAAAACTATTTTATACCCTGTTCTTAAATCTGCAGAGTGACAAATTGGTTTAATGATTTCTTTTATAGAAGTACTTCTGCAGTGCTCAGTAGATTCATGCTCTGAAATTAATTTTAACTTAATTCTTTTGTACGTGTTCTTTGTTTTTTTAACATCTTTTCATCCAAAGCCAAGAATTTAATCAGAAATAATTTAGTGTCCAAGGGATAATAATAAATGAAAAAAGAGAAAAATGTTATTATAAGGTTATAATTTTGGTACTGTTAAATGAATGCTAGTTGCTTTACTTACTCTTCACCAGCGAAGTTGCCTGCTATTTAAAATGTAGGATTTGAAATGCCTATTCTGTTTCAGAGATGGCATACTAACTTGGAAATTCTTTTTCAGTTTTGTGAATGAGAGTATCTCAGGAGATTTTCACTTTGCATTAAAAGATAGAAATTATGTTAATATATGCCAACTGTTTTTATTTCAGTAATTCCTGTGTGTAAATGTGGACCTGTACCACAAGAGTAGATGGACAAGGACGGTCTCAAAGTGAGACCATTGGCACCAAAGAGCATTTTTAGAGTCATTCTTTCTAACTAGACTCAATTAGCTGAAAGAGCCAGTATTTTTGACTTGTAGAGAAATTTAATGTATAAGTGATCATCTTTGGAATTTTACTTAATCCTAAAAGTATACTATAGGCCTTTAAATTTTTGTTTGGCAAAGATATACAATTCTTCACGTATGCTTTTCTTTTTTTATTATAGGAATATGCAAGAAAAGCTCTTGATTTTCTCTGGGAGAAAAGACAGAGAAGTAGTAATTTAGTGGGTGTGACTATAAATATTCATACTGGAGACTGGGTACGAAAAGGTATGTAAGTGGGACTTTTCAAATTAAACCTTCACATTCTAAAAATGGTTGGGAAATAAAGGATTTTTATTTGTTAAAATAGTCTTTATGACATTATAAAGCATAATTTCTCACAAGATTGCTGGAATTTTAACAAATGTAGCCAAATTTTCTTCCTTGGTGCCAAATAATAGCACACTTATTCCAGATAGCTTAATATCCTATTTCATACCTTATAGCATTATAAATGAAACAATACAATAATTTCTTTGAGAACCAGAGGAACAGAATACCTTAACCATCTCACATCAAAGTGTAATTAAGTGGAAATCTATATTTAATAATAGTATCATCAATCTTTTTTTTTTCTTACCGCCAGAAATTGTGTATAGCATGGTAACTAAGAGCATAGACCCCGGAACCATATTTTTGGAATTCAAGTCATGTGATCTTGGGCAAAATATGTAACCTTTGTGTGCCTCTGTATCTGTGAGAATGAGAATAATAGTACTTACTTCATAGAGTTATTATGATTTTGTTGTGTTGATTTCTGTTTTTTGTGTTTTTTTAAATAATTTTTATTGGAGCAAAATTTTTATTATATAGTTGATTTATAGTGTTGTGTTTTTGCAGTACAGAGTTATTACAATTAAATGAGTTAATCTCGGGAAGATCCCCTGGAGTAGGAATAGGCTCAGAGTTTAAAGTGTCTGCCTCCAATGCGGGAGACCCGGGTTCGATCCCTGGTTCAGGAAGATCCCCTGGAGAAGGAAATGGTATTTCCCACTCCAGTATTCTTGCCTGGAGAATCCCATGGACGGAGAAGCCTGGTAGGCTACAGTCCATGGGGTCGCAAAGAGATGGACACAACTGAGTGCACACACACACACACACACACACACGGGGTCGCAAAGAGTTGGACACAACTGAGTGCAGACACACACACACACAGACACACACACACACACGCACAAGCACTTAGAACAGTGCCTGGCATATGCTACGCTTACTATGAGGTAAATGCTCACTAATGTGGTTTTAATTCTTTTAATTAAAAATTTCACTTTTGGGAATGTGCTTGAGGAAACAGTATAAAAGGTAGAAAATCATTTGTTCCCAAAGATGTTTATCACATAAAATTATTTGTAGTGGTGGAAAACTTGAAAACAGACTAAGTGATCATCAGTAAAGAGTAGCATCAATATTGAGAATTATTTTACATCAGTGTTGGAGTAGTAAGTTATTAAATTGAGTTGGATCAGGGGACAAAACATATAACAATGTTTTATGAATAAACAGGATGTAGAATCATATAAAAATATGATCTTTATAAGAGAACCCTATAAAACAGGCATAAACAAATGAAAGTACACTGGACTGTTACTAATGAGATTTGTTTATCTTATTTATACATTTCTCTGTTTCTAAAGGCTTATGTATAAAATAAAAAATAATTGCCTATATTTAAATAAATGAAATATAAATATTAATTTGAACATATTAAAATTATTGCCTCTATTCAATACTGTCTGAAAAATTTCAAAATGTTATCTAAATGGTCCTTTCCTGAAACTGATCTGAATCGTGGCTTCAGAATTGTGCAGTTTTTCTTAATTCACTCTCATCATTGGTCCATGCATGGCTCATTTTATTTAGTTCATTTTTAATAATATATTAAGTACTCACAGATGGACTGACCATCCGTTATAAAAATAGCTAACTTGACAATATACTGCTTCTGCTTATGGTCCTCAACTCTCCACACCTTTGTAATCTCGTACCTCGGTAATCCCATATGTCTGCCTCTAACTGAAATACCCATCATTCTCATCTTGTATCGCTCAATCCCTTGCTTTCCTTTTATACATTTTAATGCATCCACATGTATTCCTTAATGTACATATTTTTGTTTTATTTTTAACTTATAAAACGGTATCATGTCATATGAGACCTTTTGAGATTTTTCACCTAAAATTATATTACTGAAATTCTTGCACATTGTTGCATGATGTAGTTCATTCTGTTTTGACTGCTACATAATACTTTCTTGTGTGAATAAACCATGGATTTGTAAGCATTTAGGTTGTTTCTAGGATTTTACTCTTGTGAACCCTAATGCTGTGAGTGTTTTTGTGTTTCTTCTGTTGTACATGTATAAAAGTTTCTCTTGTCTGTATATCTAGGAAGAATTTTTAGATCATAGACTAATGTGCAGTTCCTTGCTAATTTTGTTTGCTTGACATATTAAGGAAGGTTGATAACATTTCTGACAATGTACACCTATTAGTATCTCCCTGTAGTTGTATTTTTTGCTTTATATATTTTGTTGGCTGCATTAATTTAAAATTGATCTCTCTTCATAGTTGAACCTTTCATCATAGACTAAGTTAAAGTTCAATGATGTCAGATTGTTTGCTAAAGTTGTTTCCACTTTGTACCACTTTGTACTTTCACCAGCAACACAGAAGAGATCCTGTGGGTTAGCATCCTCTCCAGCACTTTGTATTGTCACACTCCAAGATTTGCCAGTCAAATGACTGTGTAGACGATTTCCCATGGTGATGCAATTTGTATTTCTTTGAACACTGATGATGTTGAACACGTCCTCATATTTATTGGCTGTGTGTTTCCTTTGTTAAAAAAAAATGGATATTCTTACATTTTTGTCTATTTTCTACTTAGTTACTTGTTCTTTTAAAAAATTAATATTGATATTTATATGATACTTATGATCTGTGTGGTACCTATCCTTTGAAATTTATTAAGGTTTTCTTTTTGGCCTAGAACATGGTCAGCTTTCACTTGTGCTTAAGAAAAAAATGTGTGTTTTCTAATTGTTGGATATAGAGTTCTATATATGTCAATTTTCTGAGTGAATAATGTGCAGTTCCTTGCTAATTTTGTTTGCTTGACATATTAAGGAAGGTTGATAACATTTCTGACAATGTACACCTATTAGTATCTCCCTGTAGTTGTATTTTTTGCTTTATATATTTTGTTGGCTGCATTAATTTAAAATTGATCTCTCTTCATAGTTGAACCTTTCATCATTATGTAGTGATCATCTCTAATAATACTCTGTTAAAGTCTTTTTAGTCTATTAGTAATACAGCTATGTCAACTTTATTTTGCTTAATATTTCCTTGATAGGTCTTTTTCTGCTCTCTTTCAGTCTTTGCAGATGCTCATGCTATAAGTGTTACTCCTGTAAAATTTATAGATTTAAAAAATCTTCTTGTCAGTCTTTGTCTTTTAATTGGTGAATTTAGTTCATTTATGTTTATTGGCATTTTTAATATATTTGGATTTATTTATACTATGTTAATTATTATTTCAGTTTGTCTCACCTTTTCTGTTTCCTTTTAATCCTTTTGTTTTTAATTGAAACCTGTATTTACCTCCTAGTGAGACATGAACTTCAGCCTGCTCTGCCATTCTTTTGTCCCCCTCAGTTCCAACCCCTCAGCCACTGTTAGTGTTATATAGATATTTAGTTCTTTTTGGTTATGAATGTTTTCTCTTTTTGCTGTTGGTCTTAATGCTGCTCCTCCTCCCGCTTTCATTAAAAATATTCAACTCTAACAAGGTATTTTGTCACCTGTACTTTGTATATTTCTTGCAATATCTCTTAGTTTTGCCTTTCTTCTTGTATAAATATTTATCCCAACCGATTTTCAGTAGCTTTTAATAGCTTCTGAGGCCTTAGATGCCCAACAATAATTTTATTATGCTTTCATATTTGAGAAAGTTTGGGTGTAAATAATCTTCTGTTCAAGTTCTTTCTTCTCAAATCTTTGAAAATACAACTCTGTTATCTTCTTATTGTTCAGTGGCTAAGTCGTGTCCAATTCTTTTGCAACCCCCTGGACTGTAGCCTTCCAGGCTCGTCTGTCCACAGGATTTCTCAGGCAAGAAAAATGGAGTGGGTTGCCATTTCCTTCTCCAGGGGATTTTCTCAACTTAGGGATCAAATGTGTGCCTCCTGCATTGGCAAGTGGGTTCCCTTGTCAAAGGGAAGCCATTGTCTTCTTAAATTTTTTTTTTAAAACCTGTTATTCTAATTTTTATGTTCTTATTTGTGATCTGCTTTTTCTCCAGAAAATTAAGAATATCAAAGGCAGAAAAGTTTCTAAAAATGTAACAATAATTTTAGGTGTAGAATTTTCTTTATTTCTCCTTTTGGTATTCTATGGGCTCTTTTGATTTAAAATCTGTGTTTTTCATTGCTGAAATTTGATTTTTTTTTAAGATATTTTATCTCTTTCATTTTTATCTCTTTTTGCAATTCCTATTATTACATGTAGTCTTCTGGGTTTGCTGATTTGTTCCTCAGCTATATCCTAGATGCTGTGTATTCTATCCATTATGGAATTTGCTTATGTTTTTATTCTATAATTTCTTCTCAGTTAAAAATTTCTTGTTTTGTATTGCTAATCTTTTTCCTGTCTCTTTAATGTGTTTATTAGACTAATTTTAAATCTTGGTTTGCTTGTTTTAATATTTTGTACCTCTGATAAACTCTTACTCCAGTACTTTCTTATTTTTAAAAAGTCATGCATCTTAAATGTTTTTGTTCTATAAGTTCATGTTGACTTGTCACCTACTTTGTGGGAAAGATTCCAATTCCTATCAGCCCTAGTTATCATAGGGATGGATTCTGAGAAGTTTTTAAAAATACCAGTGCCTGGACTCCTAGAAATAATGATTTGATTAGCCTGGAGTATGCCCTGGTTATAGGGATTTCTAAGATTATAATTGTAATTATAGCTTAGATTGTCATTCACTAGCCTTAAGGGTTTGAAGGAGAAAAGGTTGGGAAGAGAGTATCTAATATTACTTCCCATCTCTTTTTTATTTCAGTTCCTTACATAGGACTTCTGTGCTGCCCTGATTTTATTCCTGAGGCTGCCTAGAGTGTATGTCTGAGTTGTAGCAGCGGTGGGAGGAGACGTGGTATCTTAAGGCAGTGGTGGTAGAGAAACCAGAGCAAAATTCCAGCAGGTTTTCTGCTGTTCGATCCTTCTATAGTTATGCCTGGCTGCCTTCTGCTCCAGAACTAAGTTCCTCCCCTCCCCATAACCCACCAAGTTTGTACAGTTTTCTTCTGGTTATTTTCTTTCTTTGGTCTTCTGTGATGATCTTGGAGGAAAAAGCCCCCCATTATGCTAGCTTCAGCAATGGAACTGTCACCTCCAAACAGCAGCAGTGTTGTTTTCATATCTGTTATAACTAAAGATTGATGGCTAACTGATAAAGGATCCAGTTAAATTGCATAATAATACCCTCTAGTGCTTCCTCTTTGAAGTTCCTCATTAGAAAATCAGCTTTAAAAAAATTCTTAAAACTAGTATCTCTGGCTTTTAAACAAGACCTCTGTAGCCAATTTTACAAAGCAAGAATTTTTTTTAAACATATAAACTATTATCAGTAAAGGAACCTATTAGACATATAGTAGGGTTAATGTTTCTGTAAATATATAACTTTTACTTTTGACAGTTTCCTATTTAGACTAATATTTCATTCTTAGTGTGTTAGTACCTTATACTCTAAAGAATTTTTAAGACTTGTTTAATAAAAAATCACATTTATATGTATTTTCCATAGATAGTGGAGTTGGAGCAGGGATTGATTCATATTATGAGTACCTATTGAAAGCCTATGTCTTGCTTGGAGATGACAGCTTTCTGGAAAGATTTAATACAGTAAGTTGTTCCAATTTTGTATTAATTTTAGAGCCAGTTTATAATTTGTGAGATTTTGATAGAAATTCAGTCATTTGAGTGATACTTTGAAAAGTTATTTTAAAATATATAGTAGTTTTTTTGTCAGTATTCTTGATGTTGGACAGGGACAGGGTAAAAAGCTACATACATTTCAAAAACTAGTTTGCAAAGTAGTTTTTATTTTCATCTATCATCAGAAGTTTTCAAGATTTTCCAGTAAGTAATAAAATACATAGATAAGATTTTTACCTAATCTTTTATACAAGGAAGAGAATTTATTGAAGCTAGTTACTAGTTAGCTTTCTCCTTTGTATTCTAATTCTTTTTGGAATAGTTAGGAAGTTTGACTTGGTCCTTGACCACACCAAGTATCGGGGCTTTGGAGACTTGAACAAACCAGTGAGTATTTGTTTCAAAAGCAGGTCTGTAAGTCTTTAAGACTCACAGGCATATTTTTAGGGGTGAAGGAGGAGATTATTGAACCTAATTGGATTGCCTTTGTCTATTATTAAATCAAACTGAAATTAATTAGAATAAACTCATCAACTGTGTCACCACATTCTTTTCAAAATAACTTACCATTTCTTTTCCCTCTCATGAGTTTACTCACATTACTGTGGCATGGTACAATATAGTGGCTAAAAGTATGGGAGCTGTCCTGTCTGGGTTTAAATCCTGGTTGTACCACTGGTTTTGTGATTTGGGGCAAGTAACTTAGATATTTTCCTCTATTCCTTATCCACAGAATGAGAATTAGTTATTTAATTTTTTTCTCAATACTGTTTATTGGGAAGATTAATGAGCTAATACATATGAAATGATTAGAACAGTACTTTAAGATCTAGCTGGTACTCAATAATAGTTAACAAATAATAGATGAGTTAGGGGGAAAAACCTAGTAAAAGTCCTAATAAGTCATCAGTTGAATACTTTTAGAAACACTATTACATGTATCATTTATTAGATTATAACAAGATTTTCTTGAGTTGCATGAGGACAGATACTATTTTTTTTGTTGGTTTGTTATCATTCACTGACTCTGACAGCTCAACCTGTTGTTGTCAAGGCTGAGAAATTCTAGGAGAAGATGAAAGAAGGGGAGAAGAATTTTTAAGACCGTAAAAGACAGAGGTAGTGGACCGTAAGAGTGGCAGCACCGATGAGATGCATTAGTTTAGGTAACAATTCCTTAGTAAATTTATTCATATGTAAATTCAGGTTTCATTTCTTCACAGTGCTGTTAATGATATGCTGTATTTAAAACAGTACATCTTTTCTCATCGACTTTCATGAACACATATTGTGACCTTTTTTAGCACTATGATGCCATCATGAGGTATATAAGCCAGCCACCTCTTCTACTTGATGTGCATATCCACAAGCCAATGCTGAATGCTCGGACTTGGATGGATGCTTTGCTTGCCTTTTTTCCAGGTTTGCAGGTAAAAAAAACAAACTCTTAATTTTCTTAATACTGAAGTAGAATAATTAAGTGTATTTGTGATCTCCAAAACTGAATTATCAAAACAGAGTCACACTCAAATTTGTGTTAACCTGGATTGTTCTGTGTATATAATGATTGCAAATAACATCAACTCATGCTTTACTAGGTTATTTCGTTGTTATTGTTGGTTTTTAGGTCTTAAAGGGAGATATTAGACCTGCTATTGAAACTCATGAAATGTTATATCAGGTGATTAAAAAACACAATTTTCTACCAGAGGTAAGCAGATCATATTTGGAATTCTACTTCAGTCTATAGATTGATAATTTAAAGGTAGAAAATGTCATTTTTAAGATTGGTTCTTTTTTATTTTTCCTGGTTAAATATTTAATACATTTTGGGTTTACACAATGTATGTTTTTCCTTTTCCTTATGTATTAAGAGAAGTCTAGGATAATGCTGACAGTTTATTAATTTAATATTAAAAAAATATTCCAGATTGGTATTTCTCAACCTTTTCTAATCCATACCATTGCATATTATCTCATTCTGGCTTTGACACATACCTGCCAGCTAGGGAGACTTTTGTACTTTTCATTTTCTAAAGTGTATTTTATAAAAACCACATACATTGAATATGCTTTGCTGATCACATGTGCTCCCTGGAAATTTGGAAATGTTAGCTCTTCATGCTGTTTAAGAATTGTTCTCCCTGGTTTTTATATGTTAATAATAAATATTCTTGCTAGCTTGATACTGCAGGATTTTAATAGCATGCCTTTTGGCTTTCCAGAAGTGTACCATAAAAATTTTCCAAATTTGTATATGACTACACCCTCTTTGAGATATCTAAGCATCTCACCAATACAGAAGGCTTCCTGAAGTGTTTGTTTCAAGCCACAGAGGATTTGAGATTCTTATTTAAAAAAGAAAGAAGAAGAGTGCATATGCTAAAATAGAAGTAGGAGGGTGAGGGACTTAATAATTAAGAGGAAAAAGTGGTGAAAAGGAAAAAAAAAGAAAACACAATTATGTGGGCCATCAGGACCTGCGTAGTAGCATTACTGAAGTCATAGTTTTTCCTAAGCTTCCTAATAGCCAAAGTGATCATTTAAAAAAGCAATCCCATTTAATTGGTAAAAATAACAGCCTCACAAAAATGAATTGTGATTTTAAGCAATGAAAATTTTCATTTCATAGATTGTTATCAATATTTTAACTATTTTTACTTGTCTGTGATCTAATTTACATACTGCAATATACTCTAGAACTATTTTTTTAAATCATACTTTTATGAATATTTGTATGTTGTTTTGTCTAGGCATTTACCACAGATTTCAGGGTACATTGGGCTCAACATCCGTTAAGGCCAGAATTTGCAGAAAGTACCTACTTCTTGTATAAAGTAAGCTAATTTAACTCTCTTTTTGCTATTTAGCCCTCATTCTCTATTGGATAACTCACTATCTTATAATAATAGTATTGGGTTTTCAAAATTCTTATATAATGTTATAATGGTTGGATAGATCATGGTTCTTATTCATCTAGTTCATAGAGTATTGAAAGATGCAAGAATTGACTTCTAAGCTTTATGCCTTTTCAAAACGTTTGTTAAACATTGCATTAAAGAGAAATTTTATACTCTAGAGCTGCTTTCTAAAGCGTGTCTCTTGCCTTTTTTTGTCAGGCCGCCCTTCTGGGCGTTAGAAATTCCATTTAAAGCCTAAGATGGACAGTTGTGCTGCCTTCCAGTTGTGTGTTTAAGAAACTCATAAAGCAGACGCGTGGCTTATTTTCAGAACCAGGTTCCATGTAACATGTGTTCAGTGCCTGGCGCCCTGTAGGTGCTCGATAAATATTTGATAAATGAATGGTTATATGGTGCATATAAGCTGTGTATATGTATACGTATGTTCTCCTTTTTAATAGGCTACAGGAGATCCTTACTACCTTGAAGTAGGGAAAACACTTATTGAAAATTTAAATAAATATGCTAGAGTGCCTTGCGGATTTGCTGCCATGAAGGATGTTCGTACTGGAAGTCATGAGGACAGGTAAAACAATTCCTAACCTCCCCTTTCCTCAGGGTAACTCTGAAACAACACAAAATATGATTCTTAGTTAGCCTTCAGATAAGCTTAATGCTTTTACAAGGGTATTTGAAGATGTAAATCTTAGTTCATTGTGCTTACTTTTTTTTTTTTAACTCTCTGAAATAGGCTTATTTTAAATTGTTTGAAAGTTTGTATTTTTGCCATAGTGACTGGCACATACTAAGTGCTCAAATGATTTTTAAATAGATGAATAAGTGATTGTTAAACATCAGAACCTTGGTCTTTGGAGTATTAGGAAAGTTGGAGTTTTCTTCTTTGTTAATAGTTTTTTCTATTATGTAAAATGTTAGAAATCATCAAGGTGATGGTGCATGATCTAAATGATGATTCCTGTTCAGTCAAAAGCATTGTGGTTACTGTGTATATTCTTATTCTGTTGTTGATTTGGAGGGCTGTGGAGGATTGTTGGCAGGTTATATTTTATTGGATGCTGGATAGATGTAGATGACGTGGAGCATTCAAGATACAAAAAGCATGCTTTGGTTAATGTGAAAGTCACTAAGATTCCAGTTATTCCAGGATCATTCGATTTGGTTGTTTTAACTGCTCAGAACATAGCAACATGTCTAAATGAACATTAAAATTTGTTCATTTGGTTAGCAAATGTTCATTCCACAAATATTTACTAAAATGTGTTATGTGCCAGAGTTATACTAGTTTTTGAAGATTACAGATAAACAAATTTGTCCTTTCTATCTTTGAATCATTGGGGTAGGCAGATAAACAGGCTTTAAAGTATTGTGTTCGTGCTGTGGAGCATATTAAAGGGATGTGAAATGCAGAGTGGAATGTGATAGTTACTTAAAGGTTTCTAGAGCATCTCATGTCCTGAAGGATCAGGACTAGAAAAAAGAAAGTGGTAAAAGGAGTTCCCAGTGGAGGAACTAGGAACAGGGGAAACACAACACTCATTGTCTAATCACAGAGTTGTCCCTCAGTCCTTCTCTCAGAGTATTCAGGTAATAGTTGATTAGACTTGAGATCTCCTTGCTTGACCACAGCTGATAAGAAATGGATAGGTTTCTGGAAGCAGGCATACAGAAAACAGCAAGAAATGAAAGCAGATGGCTTGTGTATTTATCTGTAACATTTATTGGCTACTTCCTACATTCTGAGAACTCTTCTAATTAAACACTTTCTATGTTTAATTCCTTTGATCCTTACAACAGCCCTCTGAAGTATAATTTCTGTTATGATCTTCATTTTATAGATGAAGAAACCAAGGCACAGAGAGGTTAGGGAACTTGTCCGAGGTCTCAGAATTAGTTAGATTAATTCTAATCAAGGCATATAGGCTTTTGACTGTATGCTCTGCTGGCAACTCATTGAAGGAACAGTAATTAACTGTCTACTGTATACCAGATGCTGCTCTTAGGTAAGAGGATGAAAAGACCAATTAGAATTAGTCCCTGCCCTCCTGTGACTTGCAGTAAGTGAGGAAGGTGGGTATAAAAGAATCACAAGTCTTAGTTGCATTCAACTCTATGTGAACCCGTGTAGCCTACCAGGCTCCTCTCCATGGGGTTTTGTAGGCAACAATACTGAAGTGGGTTGCCATTTCCTCCTCCAAGGGATCTTCCTGGCCCAGGGATCGAACCCACATCTCCTGCAAATCTCCTGTGTTGCAGGCAGATTCTTTACTGTGGAGCCCCAGGAAGCCTGATGTGTGCTGAAGTAGAAAGAAAAGTAGCAGGTGGAGGAATTACAGAGGAAGACATGATTTACTACGTCTAGAGAGTTCCATTTTTTCTAAATTTAGCATTCTTTTTTTTTTTCTCCTGCTGAATATTCCTTATATGATATTTCTGGATCTCTTATTGTTGCCTTTGTCCCATTCTGATTGTATTATAGAGTGTCTCTTAAAATGTCACATCCAGAATTAACGGTACTCGAGGTGTGCTTGGCCCCCCACACCGTTACCATCTGGGTTCAGCCACAAGATGGGTCATTTTCCGAGGGGCTGACGGGCTTCCTCTCTCTGTCCGCTGTTTTGCACGGTAGCATTGTATCTCTTGGATGCATTTGGTCCAACAAAAGGTTGAGAACTGCTAATCTTCGTCATACCATGTTATTAGATGTGCTTTAGATTTTTTCAGCAGGTTTATTATGTTCAACACACAGTGAACTTGTGGCCAGTTGACCTCAGATATTTAACAGTGACTTGCTGACAAATGGGTGTTCTCTATTCTGCTCTTAAAAAGCTGATTTTTTTTTTAATTGTAAACTTGGGACTTAATACTTATCCCAGCAAAATTTCATTTTATTGGGTTTTTTTTTGTGTGTATCTAGACCAAAAGGAAGGCTTAAATATCATCTCAGTCATCTAAAATGTATTAGCCAAACAACTGTTTTCAGTGATTTGGGGTTTAGATAAGTATGCTGTAAGAATTTCCATCTAATACTCTGCATTTGGTTGTTTATTCCCCTGCAGATCTACCTTATTGTCTGGCTCACCTATGCCTCCCCTCCGTGCCCTCCCTCCCAGTTTTCAAAATAGAAATATCTGTATCTTTCTAATAATGATCACTTAAAGCATTTAAATGGCAAAAAAGAATATGAAAATTTTCCTGCAATACTTTCCTACTTGCCATCCTAAGATTATCACTGTTGGCAGTTTTATAAACAGTCTTCCAGACAATTTTAATGGCTGTGTGTTTGCATTTATGTATATAGTTATGGTTTTTAAGTACAAAATAGATTATGTGATACAATACTCAAACTCACTACCTTTACTCTACTCATACTGCAGTGATCTTACCATGTCTATTCTTTTCTGAGCGTTTACAAATTATCTGTTTCACAGTCATCTGTGGAATTTGCCAAAAATCAATATCTTGCCATATATACACTATCATGGGTAAAATAGATAGTGGGAAGTTGCTAAATAACACAGGGAGCCTAGTCCTGTGCTCTGTGATGACCTAGAGGGATGAGATGGGGGGTGGGAGGGAGAGGAGGGAGATATATAATTATATATATTAATTATAATTATAGATTAATTAGATATTATATATATATAATTATGACTGATTCACATTGTTTTATGGCAGAAACCAACACAAAATTGTAATTTCCCACCAATTAAAAAAAATTTTTTTAAATCAAATCTTGCACATTAGTTTATAGTTCTCAAACTAGCATTTGCTCATGATAGTAACTATCAGCCCTCCAGATAAAGTTAAATTACCATAAATGTATTGCAGGTTGACAGGGAAGTATTTTATCTATTCTATAATGATTAACATCCAAAATGTTCAAAAAAGTTTTGAAACATTATAGGTGAGTTGTTCTAAAATAAAACATCATTTATATATGGGAAAAATTATGATAGTTCTATTTTTAAGCTCATATGCATGCCAAGTGCTACGCCAGATATTTGACATTATAGAATCTCATTTAGTCTTTACACCACTATTAAGCATGTATTATGTCCTTTCAGAATAACTGGAGCTCATGGTCCTTATATAGTATCCCCTTGGTGTCATAGCTAGCCATTGGAAGGTCTTTTCTATTCTAAAATCCCCAGATCCTTACCACTATGTCCAGCTTCCTCTCCATTTCATTCTTCAGTAATGCTGTTTAAACTTGCATTTGAAAACATTTATTGAGTGCCTACCGTATGCCAGGAATTGTGCTTGCCCAGATTTATGAAACTGTGCAGCCTGTCTGCTGCTGCTGCTGCTAAGTCGCTTCAGTCGTGTCCGACTCTGTGCGACCCCAGAGACGGCAGCCTACCAGGCTTCCCCGTCCCTGGGATTCTCCAAGCAGGAACACTGGAGTGGGTTGCCATACTGCTAAAAGCTCAGATGCTTTGGAATGTAGCACGTTTACTTAAATTCCTTGTTACTGTAACTCCATCTAACTATGCTCTATTTCTACCACTTTTTATTAAAGCTTTTCTTTAAAATGTTTATTAAAACATTATAACATTAATCATTTGTAAAGTCACATATGTTTTTAATTTCCTTTATTTCTTCATATTCCCTTCTTGAGAAGTATTTCAGTATTTACAGTTATGATCATAGTCCATATGATTTTGTGTTGTACTTTTTTCATGTAACTTTTCATAAATGGTTACTTTCAAAGCCTTCTTGTTTATCACTTAAATGGCTGTGTAATGAGCTACATCAAAATTGTATTACTTTATCCAGTTCAATTAAGATTAATTGAAGATTCTTATAAGATTCTCAGTAGTAAAAGTTCATCAGCATTACCTCCCTGATGTTGATTCTCTGTAGAAGAAATGCCAGCGAAATGCCAAACTCTTTTCTCAGAAGGCCCATAGGAAAATCTTGTCTATATTATTGACAAGCTTTAGTGTACTTGTGTGGTAGGCAGCCCCTCTGGTCTTTTTTATTTCCTTGGAATATGCTTGGAGTCAAGGCCGTTACCACTGGGGAACAGATACATTCTGTAGTTCTTTGGATGTCTATACTGGTGTAGACAGGCTTATTGAGCTTGATTCTGTGGCTTTCAGATAGATGACATTTGGATATTTTTACATACTTAGATTTGTCTATAATCTTTTATTTTAGAATGGATTCCTTCTTCTTGGCGGAAATGTTTAAATATCTTTACCTGTTATTTGCGGATAAAGAAGACATTATTTTTGACATAGAAGATTACATTTTTACAACAGAAGCTCATCTGTTACCTCTTTGGCTCTCTACTACAAATCAAAGAGTCTCTAAGAAGAACACAGTAGGTTATGTTTTTGAATTAAATATCTCATTCTCTTTTTTACTCCTATCTGTTTGTTTTGTTTTTGTAAGTGAAAACTAATCCATGACTACCATTCAGTAAATATAGTGGTGGTTGAAGAAGTACCTTTGATGTTTTCTTGTATTGCATCCTATGTATACTTACATTCCACTTAATGTTTCCTTTGCACAAACTATAATATTCAGTAAAATAATTATTTGTACTTACGTAACATTCTTTTCTCTTTTTAGACTTCAGAATATACAGAACTGGATGACAGTAATTTTGACTGGACTTGTCCAAACACTCAGATCCTCTTCCCTAATGATCCACTATATGCTCAGAGCATCCGTGAACCCTTGAAAAATGTGGTGGACAAGAGCTGTCCTAGAGGCATCATCAGAGTGTAAGATGTCTTATTTTATATTTGTTAGTACCAAAATTAATTCTGAGTAAATGACAGAGAATGTGAGGAGTAGCCAGGAATACATTCATTTAGAACCAGAATATTGAGGAAGTATGTATGTTAATGGATT
Source organism: Bos taurus (assembly GCF_002263795.3). Classification (NCBI taxonomy): domain Eukaryota; kingdom Metazoa; phylum Chordata; class Mammalia; order Artiodactyla; family Bovidae; genus Bos; species Bos taurus. The sequence continues at coordinate 65,740,193 of NC_037343.1, read as the reverse complement.
AAAATTAAAATTATTGGTGAATAGATAGCAAAGTTTATTCAGCAGTAATGTCTTTATTATTATGGAAATTACTTTATATCTTTTGATTAATGAACCAAGTAATTTTGGCAGCATATAATAGTTTGTAACTTCCATAGCACATTTTTACATAGGATAGTTTCATCAAATATTTCCACATCTTGTTTATGTAGAAAATATTTTTCCTTTTATCTGTAGTTTCTGTATAAGAAAAATACAGTGCTTTGATTTGATTTTTTGATGAGATACTTATTCTTCGTTGCTGAATAAAAATTTTTACCTTAACTTCATTTTCTTCAAAATAGTTAACTAGAAAAGCTATTACTAGAAAATTAAAAGAAAATTTAAGTGAATGTTATTCAGTGATATACGCGTTGTTTTGCTTTTCAAATATTGAGAGAAATGTCTGGGTTTTTTTTGATGGAGAAATAAATAGTAATAAATACCCAAGCCAAGCTGTTCTGTACCTTCAGATGGTTAGAATGCTGTTAATACTGCCTTACAGATAATATACAAGCTTTTGATAACTGTAAAATATATTTGAAAGCTATAACACTTATTAAAAACCTAAGTTGTATACTGTTTCTATTTATTCCATTTTTTACTAGTTTAAAACTAGCAATTCTGCAAATATCTAACATTATTTTTATTTTGTCTTATGTTTTTTCCAAATTCTGATTTGTAGTTTTTTAATCCTTGTCTATAATTACTTTTAGCAGAGAGGAGAGTTTGAGGAGTGGAGCTAAACCCCCACTGAGAGCCAGAGATTTCATGGCCACTAACCCTGAGCATTTAGAAATCTTGAAGAAGATGGGGGTGAGTTTGATTCACCTCAAAGATGGGAGAGTCCAGTTGGTTCAACATGCAATCCAAGTAAGACATTGCTGTACTAATTAGCTATGGTCTCTGTCCTGTTTGGTCTCATTAGCTTTAATAACATAATGACATTTGACTTTTTAAAAACCGTAAGTGTACGGTTTAAAGTAAGAGGGTCAGAATTTTAGTGCTTGGAAGTATCTTGGAAAGCCATCTAATTCAACCTGATTTATAGTATAAATCAGTTAAATCACAAATAGGTTGCTGGTTTGCCTGTGTTGATGAGGTCAAATACTGACTCAAATCTAAGTTTTCTGTTTCTCAGTCTCTTGTCTTTCCACTATTTAGGACATAGTCTTAAAAGCTAATAATTAGTTTTACTATTTATGTCTCTGTTTTACACTGTTTTAGTTTCCAAGGAGTATTAAATATTTCATTCATTAATCAAAATATGCATTTATTTATCTATGCCTAGGCAACATAACATGTGTCTTTGGGAAAATTTTATTGATTTTTGATTTAAAAGATTTCATAACCTGAGATCTTTAAATTATCCACCTTATTCCTACCTTAATTCTGAGAAAAGTACAATTTGAGAAATAATTTCAATGAAGTAGAATCATATTCAGATATCCCTTAATCTCTAATTCAATCTTCTCACCACCTCATCTTCCCCTCGGGTTTCTGTCTCATCTTTATTCTTGCCACACCCATGCTTCCCTAAAGAATCTTCTGTCTGCTTCCTTATGTTTCACTCGTCCCAGCTGAGGGAATGACATCTCTAATGACCCTGCTTTCACTTGGGTCACCAGTGACATAGTTGCCAGCTAGTGGCCCCTTCATCCTCATATGGTTGACCTTTCATTTAATTATTGACTGTTCTCTTTTTAGAACATACCCCTTTCTTGTCTTCCAGGGCATCCCAACATCTTTCCAAATACTCTGCTCAGTATTTTGTAGATTCCTTTGCAACTCTTCTTTCTTGGCACAGCCACTCAGTATAGGCACTGTCAAAGAATCTGGACCATATATTTTTCTTTCTGTACTCTTCTTCAATAGTATCATCTATTTCTACAAGCTCCACCATCATCTTTGTATGTGTGATTTCTTAGATATATGTGTATGCATGCATGCTCAGTCGTGTTCAGCTCTTTGCCACCCCATGAACTATAGCCCACCAGGCTCCTCTGTCCATGGGATTTCTCAGGCAAGAATACTGGAGTGGGTTGCTACTTCTTTCTCCAGTGGATCATCTGTATGTAATCCTGATTGTGAACTTTACTTCTTAAACCCAGCTTTAATCTACCTGTCATCCATTTTTACATCTCAGATCTCAGTCTGTCCAAACCTGAATTAATTCTCTCTCCCTGCTTCCACCACAGTCTATCTCTCTCTTCCTTTTTGTTCTCCATCTTAGACAGCCCTGCCATTATTCTCTAAGTCACCCAAACTAGAAATCTCAGGATAGGCTTGAATTTCTGTATGCCAGCTCTTCTCTGTTCTCCTCTATCTTCTATCTCCTATCAAGTTCCATTGACTTTTTCTGTAAAGTGTTAGGAGTTCATCTTTTTCCTACTATAGTCAGGCACTCTTCAACTTTTCCTCTATTAAGATGCAATTTGAGTCATTCCAAACATTTTCCAGATACACACAGGCAAAATCAGTCATTCATTCCCTTCTCTATGTTCCTAGTCTACTTTCCCTCTTGAGAAATTTTATTGTAGCTATTTTTACATCTCTTATCTAGATACAAACTTCTTAAAGTAAAAGACTATGTCCCTAGTGCCTAGTCAAGTTCTAGGATATAATAGGTGACTGATACTTATTCCTTGAATATAATCTGGTTGTTGGTTCATAATTTCAAAGAAGGGGAGTATAGGTCAGGTATGAGGTTTATTTCTTAAAAGGATAACCAGGGGAGAAAACAAGCAAAGTGAGCATTTGAGCCTTTGGTCAGAAGTCCAGTTCTCAATTTGTATCAAAAGTGGTTTATAAAACAGTGAAAGAGACATTAATAAAAATTTCAGGTGTTACATTCAGAAAATATTTCCAGAAGCAATATTTTTTAGAAGAAATAAGGCCGTAAATATTTGGTAGAGACCAAAACTGAAAGGAGTAAATTTGCAGAAGTATTTAAGAAATAAAAAAGTTGAGTTTCTAGAAAGGATAAAATTAATCTTGTTTCTTTCCTAGGCTGCTAGTTCGATTGACGCAGAAGATGGGTTGAGGTTTATGCAGGAGATGATTGAATTGTCGAGTCAGCAACAAAAAGAACAGCAGCTCCCTCCACGAGCTGTACAAATTGTTTCCCACCCGTTTTTTGGCCGGGTAGTATTAACTGCTGGCCCAGCACAGTTTGGGCCAGACCTGTCGAAACATAAAGAGGTGTGTGCACTGAGAATATTGTTGAGGTTGCACTTGGATAGTACTTAAGTGTTGTTAATTTCTTAATCTCTGTTCTAATTTAGTATTTTTAACTTACTTAAAACACCTAAATATTTAATCTTCTAGATTAAAGGAGATTAAAGCATATCTTGAAAATATTGAGTCATAATTTATGTTTGCAATATGGTTATAGAATTTTATTTAAAATGTTGTTCACATACTCTTAATTCAAAGCTTTTAGCTTATCTAAAAATGGTTTTCAAGCTTTTAAACTACTGGAACCTTTCTTTGAACAAAAAATCTAACTCAGAGGCTTAATGTAAAGAACAGCTAAAGCGAAAGTGCTCTGAACAAGTGGCTGTGAGGAGCATCAGATGCTGAGGTTCCACTAAGCAAACTTGGAAGACCACTAAGCTAGTTTATCCTATAGGTTTAGTTTAATATAGGAAACAAAGCTCACAGTTCAACTATCTGACTGACTGGTAGCAAAGCTAGCTAGCTACTAGACCAGAACTCAGATATCCTGATCATCTAAAACCAATGGTCTTTGAACTCTATTACCGCTAATTTAAACTTTTTCTAGTATATACTTTAAAGCTATGAGGTTTATAGTAGATTGACTTGTTCAACAACTCTTATTCTAGGCACTATTTTAGATTTTTGCTGTATGTCATGTTTATAAAAACCAGTGAAGGTTTATGCCCTCATGAAGTTTACATTCTAAGAGCAAGAAGGGTCTTAAGACATGTTTACACTCACATCTTTAAAATCAGTTCTCTGGTGGATTTAATTTTTCTAGGAAGAAGAATTGCTTGCAGATTTATGTACACTAAATCCATTTTTTTTCCCCTTTCAAAAATTTTTCTGGTTGCCAGTGATGGTTTAAAAATGGTTCCCAGCTGTTGAAGTATGGGTTTGGGTATGTAGTGAGTCTGCCAGCAGGCTCTAACTTTACCACTTTCTAACATCGTGACCTTGAGCAAATTATGAAAGCTGAATCTCAGTTCCCCATATGTAAAATGTATATGTTATCTGTATTTAACTCAGAGTCATTATAAAGATCAGGTTTAGTGATTTATGTAAAAATGCTTTTATAAACTGCAAAGTACAGTAGAAATATTGGTTGGGGACTATGATATGCAAAATGTTGAAAGCAAAAATTTATGCTAAATGTGTATTGGATGTGTTATTGTTAGAAAAGAAATGAGATCTCCTTAAAGCTCTAGATTTTGAATTTTAATGACATGGTAGTGATTTGAGAAGATAAAAGTTATTCAAGTAACTTTTTATTTCTGACAGACAAGAGGATTTGTTGCAAGCAGTAAACCATACAACGGTTGTTCAGAACTTACTAACCCTGAAGCAGTGATGGGAAAAATTGCTTTGATACAAAGAGGGCAGTGCATGTTTGCAGAAAAGGCACGCAACATACAGAATGCTGGAGCCATTGGTGGCATTGTTATTGGTAAGTAATCCTCCATGTCATTGCATTAAAAACCAAAACATCATCTTTAGGGTTTTTCTTTCATTTTCCAAAATTTTATCAGAGTTTTTCATATTGTTTTTACTTCACTAGCCAGCATATTGGATAGGTAATCCAATGACTCTCTTAATAATTTGTATATGTCTCATTTAGGTGTTTGAACACCTAAATCTGAGTTTCTATATATTAATGCCAATAAATGTAGTTGAGTCAGATGTGAAGGTGCAGCAGGAGTGACGGTAAAAACACCTGATACCATGGATCAGAAATGGTGCCCATGAGATCCAAAACCCCTAGGGGCAAGAATTACACCTGCCACCTTAAGTCACTTAAAATAAGTCACTGAAAATATCCATTCCTCCACACAGATGCAAGCTTTGGAATCAGATACATGGGGGTGCAGTTCCTGGCTCTCCCACAAAATCATGCTGTAACCTTTAGATTGTTTACCTGTTTAATCAGTAGAATTTTTTTAGCTCCAGTGAAAATGGTAATAAACATCTTTTAGGTGGTTGTGAGGTTTGAAGATAATGGAAATAAAATTTCCTAAAATTACTGATATGGGTAAAAATAAAATACTAGGATTTATTTCATTGAAAAAATATTTATTATTCTTTTTGCTTATCCTATATGGGCACTACAGTGTTGATTTAATGAATGCATGAATTTCATAGTTAAATATTAACATTAGGAAAAGTTCTGCTTAATAAATTAGTGGTTAGCGGAGAAGGCAATGGCACCCCACTCCAGCACTCTTGCCTGGAAAATCCCATGGACGGAGGAGCCTGGTGGGCTGCAGTCCGTGGGGTCGCTAAGAGTCGGACACGACTGAGCGACTTCACTTTCACTTTTCACTTTCATGCATTGGAGAAGGAAATGGCAACCCACTCCAGTGTTCTTGCCTGGAGAATCCCAGGGACGGGGGAGTCTGGTGGGCTGCCGTCTGTGGGGTCACACAGAGTCGGACACGACTGAAGCGACTTAGCAGCAGCAGCAGCAGCAGCAGCGAACTATAGCCTGCAAGCCAAGTTTGGCTCACTGCTTTTTTTAAAGTTTTATTAGAACACAGCTCATCAGTTTGTTTACCTATCTTCTGTAACTGCTTTTAAGAACAGTGCTGGAGTTGACTGGTGGTAACAGTAACAAAGCATAAAATATTCTCTATCTGAGCAGTTACAGAGAGAGTTTGCTGATGGATGACTTAAATCACCTCTTAATCCTTGGTTATTTTCCACTCTGAGATTACTTTTATTAAAGAATTTAATAGCTTGCCACTACTAATATTTTAGACATCTTACTGAGTTTTAAAAAATATGAAAAAATAAAGTTGGGAACGTATGTGGAGTATTTTAGATTTTCCCCATTTTTTGGTAAAGTCTAATTTTCATGGTATTCTGTACTCTGCAAAATTTGTCAAATCAAATGCTTTCATTAGTAGCTATTAGTTATAGAATGCTATCTTGAGATCTGTAAGTAAATAATTAAAAGAAGTGGTCCTTAATTTTTAAAAAATTAACGTCTAAGTGGAAACTTTCTTATGTTGTAACTCCTTTCCCTGAAGTTTTTTTTTGTTTTTGGTGAAGCATTTTGTTTAGTTTCTAATGGTTTTCAGTTCATTTCAGTCGCTCAGTTATGTCTGACTCTTTTGCAACCCCATGGAGTGCAGCATGCCAGGCCTCCGTGTCCATCACCAACTCCCAGAGTTTACCCAAACTCATGTCCATAGAGTCGGTGATGCCATCCAACCATCTCATCCTTTTCATCCCCTTCTCCTCCTGCCTTCAATCTTTCCCAGCATCAGGGTCTTTTCAAATGAGTCAGCTCTTCGCATCAGGTGGCCAAAATATTGGAGTTTCAGCGTCAACATCAGTCATTCCAATGAACACCCAGGACTGATTTCCTATAGGATGGACTGGTTGGATCTCCTTGCAGTCCAAGGGACTCTCAAGAGTCTTCTCCAACACCACAGTTCAAAAGCATCAATTCTTCTGCACTCAGCTTTCTTCACAGTCCAACTCTCACATCCATACATGACCACTGGAAAAACCATAGCCTTGACTAGAAGGACTTTTGTTGGCAAAGTAATGTCTCTGCTTTTCAATATGCTGTCTAGGTGGGTCATAACTTTCCTTCCAAGGAGTAAGCGTCTTTTAATTCCATGGCTGCAGTCACCATCTGCAGTGATTTTGGAGCCCCCAAAAATAAAGTCTGACACTGTTTCCACTCTTTCCCCATCTGTCGTGAAGTAATGGGACCAGATGCCATGATCTTCGTTTTCTGACTGTTGAGCTTTAAGCCAACTTTTTCACTCTCCTCTTTCACCTTCATCAAGAGGCTTTTTAGTTCCTCTTCACTTTCTGCCATAAGGGTGGTGTCATCTGCATATCTGAGGTTATTGACATTTGTCCTGGCAATTTTGATTCCAGCTTGTGCTTCCTCCAGCCCAGCGTTTCTCATGATGTACTCTGCGTATAAATTAAATAAGCAGGGTGACAATATACCGCCTTGACGTACTCCTTTTCCTATTTGGAACCAGTCTGTTGTTCCATGTCCAGTTCTAACTGTTGCTTCCTGACCTGCATATAGGTTTCTCAAGAGGCAGATCAGGTGGTCTGGTATTCCCATCTCTTTCAGAATTTTCTGCAGTTTATTGTGATCCACACAGTCAAAGGCTTTGGCACGGTCAATAAAGCAGAAATAGATGTTTTTCTGGAACTTTCTTGCTCTTTCGATGACCCAGAGGATGTTGGCAATTTGATGTCTGGTTCCTCTGCCTTTTCTAAAACCAGCTTGAACTTCTGAACGTTCACCGTTCCCATATTGCTGAAGCCTGGCTTGGAGAATTTTGAGCATTACTAGCGTGTGAGATGAGTGCAATTGTGCGGTAGTTTGAGCATTCTTTGGCATTGCCTTTCTTTGGTGTTGGGATGAAAACGGACCTTTTCCAGTCCTGTGGCTACTGCTGAGTTTTCCAAAGTTGCTGACATATTGAGTGCAGCACTTTCACAGCATCATCTTTCAGGATTTGAAATAGCTCCACTGGAATTCCATCACCTCCACTAGCTTTGTTCATAGTGATAGTTCCTAAGGCCCAATTGACTTCACATTCCAGGATGTCTGGCTCTAGGTGAGTGATCACACCATCGTGATTATCTGGGTCATGAGTGGTTTTAATTGTATATAAATGAGCAAATTAGGACTTGGTTGTTTTTTATCCCAAATACCAGAAGTATAGATTAAAATCAGCTGCCTACAAGAAACAGTTTATTTAGTGTAAAGGAGGTTTGTTTACTATATGGAAATGGATTATTTTTGTTGAACCCGAGAGTAAGAAATACAACTGAGTGCTCTAAGGAATTAGAAGTGGAAACCAAAAATCATCAGGAACCATGACGGCTAGCATTTTTCTTGTCTCTATCTATGGGTCCTCCTGGACTCTTCTCTGCAGCTCTTTGGTATTCTGCTTCATTCTCACCAGCAGTTTCTCACCAGCCTGCTCTCTTTTTACCTAGCAGTTCCAAAATGGTCTTTTCCAAAATTGCAACCTAAGCCATCAGTCTGTGTCACTTAACTGGACTTCTACCCACTGCTAACCGAAAGTCTTTCTATTTTTGAAAGTGTGCCACTTCCAAATCTCCTGGAGACACTGGGGGTCAGGTAGCCATCCTTTGTCTGGTCAGTTACTATTGAAGGGTGTGATTCTGCATGGTATTCTCCACTTAGCAGGGCTTGTCCATGCAAGCTCTCTGAGAGGTGACAGACAGGTTCTCCAGGACTGGCATGTGAGATTAGGACTAGACATAAGTGACATCTCCAGTAGAGTAGTAATTAGCAGCCATACTGTTATTTTTTAACTAGTGTAAAGTCAGAATAGTGTTTCAGTCTAGTCATAAGTATTCCTTGTGAAGAGTGTTTTAAAAATACATAATATAATGCCATTAGAGGAAATCATAAATAACAATAAAATTTTCATTATTCTGTCATTGTAATTCAGGTCTCTGAATTTTTCCCTTTTTAGGCTTTTTCATAAGCATCTGAAATTTTTATAGTCACAATCATAGAACTTTGTACTTTCCCTTTTTTATGTAATAATAACATTTAGTTTTTCTGTGTGTTCCCTCAGGTAGTTCATTATAATTTACTTACAGTTTACAGTTGTTGACAAGTATAAAGCACTCCAATAAACTTTTTCAGGCATAGATCATTTTGCTTCTTTTGAATTATTTCCTCGATGTACATTTCTAGGAGTAGAATTATGGACCCCACAAGTGTGAATGTTTTTGTGGTTCTTAATGCAGCAAATTAATGTCGACGGGGAAAATAGTAAAGGCTGGCAGCTGGGCCTTTCTAATGGATGAACGCTTGCTGTTTGCTTTTATTCGTCCTCTGGCTAGATGACAATGAGGGGAGCAGCAGCGATACTGCCCCTCTGTTCCAGATGGCGGGCGACGGGAAGGACACAGATGACATCACGATCCCCATGCTGTTTCTATTCAGCAAAGAAGGAGGTATCATACTGGATGCCATCCGGGAGTATGAGGAGGTAGAAGTGCTCCTTTCTGACAAAGCAAAAGATCGAGGTAAGGGTAAAAAATGCTTTGTTTTCCGCTTTGCCTTAATTTTTCTCACTTGACAAAAATGAGTTACAAAATGATTATTTATGGTTCACTGGTGAAAGAAGTAAAAATTTGTAGAAGGTGATTTCAAAATACGTTTTTCTTTTGGAAAGATGAGTAATGAAATGTTTATTTTGCTTTGTGTGCTGATTTAGAATGTCATTAGAATTATATTTTTATACGTGATTTATAATTTTTGCTATTATTCTGCCAGTGATAAAAATACAAGAGATTACATTAAGAGTCATTTTTAACATCCACGGAGGCTCACCATTCAATTTCACAGATACTATATCCTCTGGGTTTTTTTTTAGAATAAGAAGTAAAAAGAGATTAATTATATAGAACGGTGTTATATATGATATAATAGTAATTGGGTTTCACCAAGCCACCTGTAATCAAATAACCAGTGTCTTGGTGAAGGCATAGAAATCTAGCAGCTTCTCTTCATTGAGATCTAATTTCATCACACAGATACTTAAAAGTTACAAGAGTTACACATGCCTGGCTAGTGCCTGAAGAACAAGATAGCATGCCTTAATTCATGAGAGTGTATACATATCCCTCTCTGGGCCAAAATTTTTGTTCGTAAATTGAAAGCTCTTTGAAACCCAAATTATTGTATAAATGCAAGGTCTCACTAGTATTGTTTTACAATTTCACATCTAGGGATAGTGGGCAAATGAGGGAAAGTGAACCATCAGACGTAGTCCGTAATCCTGCTTTTAATGGCCATTTTCTTAGCCACTGGAGGCTCCTATAGAGAGAGCACTGGTCCTCCTACCTCGCTTGCAACAGATAAAGCTGTGTGATTTGTACACGGTTGTTGATGTTTGGGATATTTGTTTGGCAGATATGTAGGAAACTTACTCAATTCAGTATAACCGCCAAGTGGAACAATTAAAAAAGAAAAAGTTTAGCAATAATCTAGTGCTGGCCAAGTCAGTGTTTGGGTTGTCTTCTTGTATTGCTTTATTCTTCTTTGAGGTTCATTCAGTTGTTAACTATTTAAGCAGTATGGAGTGAGTAGGGTATATGTACTTAAGGATGTGTAAATAGAGCAGAATAGAAAGGATTCCTAATCTTCTTAAATCCTCCTATGTGCCTGTTTTTTTTTTTTCTTCCTGAGCCCTTTTTTCAGTTAGATCTTTATATGCACTTTGGCACATCAAACACAGGCGAATCATTATTCCATGTAACTCGTTAATGCCTTTGCTTTTTCCCCCTGTTTTGTGCTACCACTGGAATTTCAGCAGCAATATTAAAAGGTAAAATGATTCCAAACTACATTATTAATAGTAGTAAGTATCTTTAATAAGCCTTATATATATGTGCATGCATGTGTATATACATGTATATACACACATGCGTGTGCATGTATATATTGTTTCAGTGGCTACCATGATAATACACCATTTAAAGTACTTAGATTATTTTCATGCCTAGTCAGCTGTCCCATAATGATGATTCTTTACTGATCCTGTCATAACAAGTTCTATTAATTAAATAATAGGTGAATTCACTAGTCCATATCCATGCAAGAGTTACTCTAATGAAGACATTGTTGTATAGCATGTGTTACTTTTGATCACTTTTTATTGGAATGCAGTATAAACTATTTAAAGTATCGACTTGTTTTTAAAACCCATATATCTGTAGGAAATGTGTGAGGGTTAGGACTATGAGATTGTGGTAAAGCATGTGCTTTCTATACCACAGAAAGGATATGAAAAGAGATCAGTTATGCTATTTAAAAAAAAGTCTGAACAGCATAACAGTATTCCCTTAAGGACCTTGCAGTAAAAGGGCTTTATTTAAATTATATATTTTTTAAAGTTTTGATAGTCTGTCCATTTTTTGACTGCGATTCTGTTATAGTGTGATATTTTGACAAAAAGCTTTGAAAAATTCCCCTTTTTGTATAACTTTTTGAAGAACTGTAGGGCATTATTAACTGTCAGCTGTGAGTTATAGTATAATTGTTAATATTTATCAGTGTAACAAAAGTCAGTGATAATAGTTTTATTAAATCAACTGCTTTATTTACTTAGGAAAATATTCTAAGTTGACATCTGTAGTGGATGCCATTAATCTGTGCTGTTGCTGCATGCATCAGTGTTTCTCTGCTGCTTCAGAATCAGCTGGTGTAGTAGTTAGAAGTGCAGATTCCTGAGGTCTACTCCAGAATATTGAATCAGACTCTGAAAGCAGGGGATCAGAATCTGAAATTTTAAACAAGCATTCCAGTTAATTGCACTCAGCTATACTTTGAGAAACACTGAACAAAGCCATGAAGGCACCCTCCTTTAAAAAAAAAAAAATCTCCCAGCTCTGTATCTGGCCTTATTGTGCCACCAAGGGTACTCAGACATGACTGAAGCAACTTAGCACACCACACACACAAGGATACTAGGTAGGATTCTTTAAGTACACCAAATAATAGCAGCCATAAAATCTGAACGATTTAAAATGTCCTCCAGATTGTTTTCTCTAAAGATCTCATTCCACAGATACATATTTCCCTTAAAAAGTCAGTTTTGATGGAGCCAGTCTTCCCACGTATCAATACAGAAAATAGACTCCAGAACAAGCCCCCACTCCCACCTTCTAATTCTGATAAATCCCAGCCATTGATAAGAGAAATATCTTCAACAGTCCTATATCCTAGCAAAAATGTCCAGATAATTATTATACATTCTTCTTCAGAATAAAGCATTAGTAATTTATTAAGTAGAAATGCTGCTTTCTCAGGTTAAACCAGTCACACTTCTAAAAGTTAAGTTATCCGCAGAAGTGTTAATATTGTGTCTGTCATGTGTCCAGTTCCAGAATTTCTAGAATTTGTAAAGGTGCTGAATAATAATTCCTACCCTGTGCCCGCAAACAAAAGACACTGTTACCTTGAGATCTGAATTGAAACAATTTACAATTAAGATTCAGTTGACTTTTCTCAGTAGTATTTCTCAAGATGGGGAAAAAAAAAATCAGCATTTAAAAGTTTGAATACATCGTCATTTTGTAGTTTATAGTGTCGGCTTCCAGTGCCTTAAGAGCTGCATGGACACAGAGATTCAGAACTACTTTTGCATTTGTGTCTGTCTGGTGAAGAGGCAGGCAGAACAGGGGAAACAAAAGAAAGGGCCAGTGGTTTGAACGGCCTTAGGTTTAACTGTGGCAGGTTCCTTTTCCTAAGATTATCCTTCACTGAATGTGATGGGGTGAATCTGTCCTTCAGTTGATCTGTAGAACTTAGATTTCTATTGGAAAGGATTTGGTTCTGAGGAGGTGAATCTAGTATGTAAACAGATGGCGTCTTTGCTTGGAAAGGGGCAGCTGAAATGTTAGTAGAGTTAACACTGAAGGACTCCAGCCTCTCTTCCTCAGTCACCACATGTTTTCTCTTGCATCTTTGCATTTGCACATCTTCCCTCGTTCCACAAGTGCCTTGTCTATCCCGCTTCCACTCCCATAGCCTTTTCCTCTTTAAAAACATTTCGTCATTCTAATACCAAGTTTAGTGCTATCTTCTCTATGAATTTTTTCTCTTATTCTCATAGATAAAATGTATGGACATCTTCTTTAACAGTTTGTGTTCATTTAGTTTGGCGGTGCTGGGTCTCTGTTGCTGTGCGCAGGCATTCTCTAGTTACGACAAACAGGGTCTACTCTCCATTTGTGGTGCCACGGGCTTCTCTTTGTCGTGGCTTCTCTTGTTACAGAGTGCAGGGGTTGGAGTGTAGACTTAGTGGTTGTGGCACACAGGCTTAGTTGCTAGATCTTCCTAGACCAGGGATTGAACCTGTGTCCCCTGCATTGGCAAGTAGATTCTTAACCACTGGACCACCAGGGAACGTCCCAACATCTTGTACTTTTGACATTTGTATTACATTGTACTTCTTTACCTGTGTCTCAGCTCTGTATTTCTTGTTGTCAGTAAATGCTGGTTGCATGAATGAATGGTTGTAGAACAGCCAGTCTTGAAGTCTTTGCCAAGTTTCTTTGTCCTTTCATTATTAAAACTTTTTTCTTTTCTTTCTCTCTTTTTGTATCATGAGATTTTCTTCATTCATTTTTACTTCCGCATGTCTGACTCACCATCCCTGAATTTAATGATGTAGTCATTACACAGGCCCCTTAGAATGAAGGTTTGTAGTGGTGTGGTAGATTCTTTCTTTTTGTACTTCTCCAGCTGTCATTTTTATTTAGCTGATTGTTGCCACTTTGCTATGTATCACATATTCTCATATATTTGATCTGTTTTTGGGTGACTTGCTCTGCTTTTACACTAATCTATTTGCTTATTCCAGTGCTAATAATAAAATAGTTTGTTATTTTGAATACATTTTAATCTCTCTTCAGGCAGCTCTCATCTCACTAATTCTTTTCAGAATTTATTGACTTCTCTGTGATGTACATTCTTCCATAGGAATTTAAAAATAATCCTATCCAGTCCAAAAAGTAAAGTAGAATTGGGATTCATTTTGGAATTGTATAACTGCATGTGTTACATCTAAACAGGAAGGTTTTGTTAAATATTGACTTTCCATCCAGGTACATACAGGTACTTACCTGTAAATTGAATCAGATCTTATTTTTTCATTGAGATTTTATAATATTAAACAATAAGATTTCATAATAAATTTAATTCTATGTCTTGTGGATTCTGTTTTTAATTATAAAAGGTTAACTTAGTTTATTTCTAACCAGTTATTGCTACTACAGAGGGGTTATTTGTATTGTTTCATTCCTTTTTTATGGCTGAGTAATATTCTATTGTATATATGTACCATATCTTCTTATCCGTTCCTCTGTCAGTGGACATCTAGGTTGCTTCCGTGTCCTGGCTGTTGTGAACAGTGCTGCAGTAAGCATTGGGGTGCGTGTATCTTTTTGAATCATGGTTTATCACAGCGTATTGAATATAGTTCCCTGTGTTATACAGTAGGACCTTGTTGTTTATCCATCCTGTGTATACTGATTTGTGTTTGTTAAGCCACTGAGGCAGTAAGTGAGGTATACTATCCTGGAGCCTGCATGGGTAGAGGCTGGCAGTGGAGAAAGGGGCTCCCTTTGTGTGCCACTTAACAGTGGTGCTTGACTTCTACGGTGGCCCGGGTGCTTCTGCAAACACCCCCAGTTGCGGCCATACCGCACTCCAGCCCCCTTCAGGCCTTGTCCACAAGCCAACAGCAGTGCTCTTCCTGTGGACTGCGCACTCAACGCTGAGTTTCAGGCCCTGCCCGTACCTACGGACACGTGTCTGAGGCCGGGGCGCGCAGGGCAGCAGTACTCCAGTCTGTGCAGGCGTCTCTTCTGCCTGCCGCAGATGGGGGTTGTGCTCGCCTCTGAGCCTCTGAACCCCCCTTTCTGTCCCCGCTGATCTGAGAGGGCTCCCCAGGATGCGGGAGCCTCTCCTCTCTTTAGCTCCCTCCCAGGGGCACACGTCCTGCCCCTCCATCCTCTCTTTTCTTCGTCCTACCTGATAGAGACTTTTCTTGTCCTTTCAGGTTTGAGGTCTCCTGCTTGTGTCCAGTAGGTGTTCGGTGAGATGTGTTCTGTTCATAGATGTATCTTTCCTGTTATTTGTGGGAGGAGGAGAGCTCCCCATCCTACTCCACATCTCGATTGGAGCCTACCCCATCCTGTTTCCTTATCCTTAGCTAGGTTTCCAAAATAATATTATGTAACATGTAACCCTAGAGTGATTCTTTGTCAAAAGCACAGTCTTTATTACTATATAAAATAGCCCCACACCTTTTCATATTCTAAACTAGATTAATGCAGTCTAGAAATGAAGGTTCTTTTTGTTTTTGCTTGAACTTAGGGTAGCCTAGCATAAATGAGCTCCAAGCTGCCAGACTGCTTTCTGTTCTTTAGTTTCCCTAAATGTCAAATTAAAATGTACCTTTTCCACAGCTGAGAGAACGTGTGGGAACTCCTCCCCCTTGCCCACCTTCCCCCTGACACACCCCCAGCACAAACTATCTAAAGCTTCCCATGTCAGGTAATCCTGCCTGGTCAGGGTGTATGCATACGTATCCTTCTGTCCCTCCCTGTGTGCCTTTATTTCCTTCCATTTTTCTGGTTTTATAATAAGTTCATCTTCTCTTTCTTCTTTGACTAATTCTGCTTATCTTTGAAATCTCAGTTCAAGTGTCACATTCTGAAAGTGAAACTGAAGCCGCTCAGTCATGTCCTACTCTCTGCGATCCCATGGACTGTAGCCTACCAGGTTTCTCCATCCATGGGATTTTCTAGGCAAGAGTACTGGAGTGGGTTGCTATTTCCTTCTCCAGGGGATCTTCCCAACCCAGGGATCGAACCCAGGTCTCTTGCATTGCAGGCAGACACTTTACCCTCTGAGCCACCAGGGAAGCACATTCTGAAAGAAGTCCTCAAATCTCATTCTTTCCAACACCATAGCTTGCATCACAGAGTTTTCTGTTTATTTGTGTTGATTTGTAAACGTTTTCCTCAGCTGGACTATAAGATTCAGAAGGGCAAGTTAGGTGTTTGTTTTCATCTAGTTTTATCCCTAGCACCTTGCACGGTGCCTGCCACACAGAAGACGCTCATGAGATCTTTACCAGCTGACTGCAGAGTCTGAGAATTGTGCAGCCTGTGATTATAGATGCTGCTACCTCAGCACTTTCTTGTAGGAACCCTAAATAAAATGCCTCTAGTGGTTTCACTGTATATTCATTACCAGAGGTTTAGCCTGCTTTTTGGCCTTCCAGTAGATTTTATGATTATATCTTATAATTATATCTTATAAAACTTCATCAGTAATGAAGTTTTGTAAATAATCTGTTTTTGTATTTATGGAAATATTTAATCACATTGATATCCCTGAATCATTTAATTTTAATCATTTAATTTTGCAGTATCTGCATTTTCATGGTTTCTTGAGTGGGAATTTCACTTTTCAAAGAATATTAAAATTACAGCAGTGGCATGCACTGTTTAAATTTTGTTTGGTTTAATATGTTCTCATGTTTGGGCTTTCCTGAATTTAGGTGTTTAATAAATTTAAGACCTATAATATAAATTTATATGCATTTTAATATTACTGTTTAGTGTATTTCTTGGCATTTGGTGACACCCACTGACGGCAGTCTTTATTAGAGTCATCCTGCATTAACATGGTTTTCTTTTAACTCTCAGCTTTTTGCTTTAGTACTAAAGCCAGTATGGTTTTGAGAATATGATAGTACATGTTTTGAGGAGGAAAGTAGCATGAAGTTTGTTTCTTTCATGTACAGATCCTGAGATGGAAAATGAAGAACAACCATCCTCTGAAAATGACTCTCAGAGTGCTGAACAGATTGCATCAAGGTCTCAGGAGATTGATCTGGTTGATCAAGAGTCTCCTGAGGAAAGTTCTGTGAACTCTCACCCAGAAGCTTTATCTCCAGTAGATACAGACAGTGCTGCAAGCGTTTCTTCTTCTGAACAGGATTCTAACCCCATGGAAAACCTCGAGACTACAAGTCTTGATGGGGAATGTACAGATTTAGATAACCAACTTCAAGAACAGCCAGAAACTGAGGAGGATTCCAATCCTAATGTTAGCTGGGGCAAAAAGGCCCAGCCTATAGACTCCATATTAGCAGACTGGAATGAAGACATAGAAGCATTTGAAATGATGGATAAGGATGAGCTCTGACTCACAAAAGTCTACCTGGTGGTAGGTATTTCAAAAGAAAAGGTAAACTGTGGTTAATAGACACCCTGATACTAAGCAGGCTCTCTTCATGGGAGGCTTTAAGTATGGTGATGAGCAACCACGTTCTGACTGGGAGAGTTAGTTTTCATAGGAATCTGGAACACGCTGTGTTAGAACTGACCTTGTTTAAAACTGTCCCATCAAAAGTGCAAACTCACAGTCCTCCCCCACCCCCCAGGTGACAGGAGTGTACCATCCTGCTGCACACCTTGGGCCAGGAAAAGATTACTGGGCATTCCTTGGAACCAGATTTCTGCAGTCTCTGGATAGTAGCTAAGAAACATATCTAGTTAACTATGAGGTGGGGAATACAGATTTGTACAGCTTTCTAATTAAAGGAAGCTCTCTGTTTTCTTGGTTTGCGGGTTAGAGGTTCTTTGGGGAAAACGCATAGGAGTTTTGTGGGCATTCTGGTTATGCTGCCTTCACAGAAACACTCAAAGTGACCTAAATGGTTGTGAAGCAAATGCATTCATGGTGAAAACAGTCTTTGCTCAACATTTTCACTCGCTTCATTGTGTAACATGATCGAGATGACTTGATTTTTTTCCCTTATCGGTGTCCTTTTCATTTAAACCAAAGGTGAAGCCAGTGTACTTTCTCAGTGAGTTCTTTGCGTAAAGACTAATCATTGGGACCAGGTAAAAAGGTCATATAATGTGGGAATTGGTTACCTAATACTCTTGAAAAATGGAGCAAGGGAGAAACTGTAATGTTGCAATATGAACTTGCCATTGGGCCTTCCATAGGGAAAGCTGTGACTACTCTGAAATGGAACTTAAGGTTATATCTTTGTAGGGTAAATTATAAATCTTTTCCAGTTCATTTCTTTGGAGGTGATTACCTCTAGCCATCAGCCTTACTCCATCCCATGTGTAGTATGCATTTTGAGCCACAAGACCTGTGTTGCCAATAGCTGAATACATTTTGTTCCATTTTTCTGTCTTAGCCATGATAAAACTGTGGTAGTGGTCTAAAAATTCTGGAGTAACTACTATTTTTTCCTCCTTTGAAACTATAGTTGCTAAAGTTGCACCTAAGGAATCTGTCACATTTTCTGTTGATCATGGTTTTTAAGTTTTGTTTTGTTTTGTTTTAATGAGTATTCCTTCCAATATGGACTTGAAAATTAGTCTATGGTAACCTGTGTAAAAAACACAGTAGCAACTAACATATAGCCATATAGCTTAATGGAACCTTTTCCCCTATTTTTAATTTTTTTTGGGGGTGTGTGTGTGTATGTGTGTGGCAGTCTGGTGCTGGCCACATTTAAGTTTTTAGAACTTCTTTGTTGATATCTGTAGACAGCCCTGTAATTGAAATCATGGCTTTACTCTATTTATTTTTTAAACATACGTGAATCAGTTCTAAAGGAATATTTGAGACTTTCTTTTTCTTTACCGTGTCATTATATAATAATTTTTTTCCTTAAAACACAGTTTTGGAGGTACTGATGAACTTAAACTGTATATGGAGCTGTTAAAAGAACAGCAGTGCTGTATTGTAGTTATGTATATTCATGTACAGTATGTCTTAGATCCCAGGTAAACATGTTCTTTTGTAAGGGGATAAATAGCTGCTTTCAAAAATTCCAGCTGAAGTTAATTGGGTCAGTGAGTAATAAATCTAACAGAGAATTCATTTTGAGGGGGGGAAAAGAGAGTAGTATAAAAGACTTTTTTTGGCCCTTAATTAAACCTGACACCAAAATGGATATTTTTAGTCTCTCTGCATGTGAAATTTGGTGTAAAAAGATGATAGAACTATAATACATAGAGTATATGGAAGAATAGACATAGTACTTTGTTCATTTTGATTGCAAAGCTGCCAAAATAGTTGAAGCGTAATTACTTGACTTGCCTTGATTTATAGGACTGGGGCTTGGAGAAAAGGAGCAGATGTTCCTTTAAGACTTGGATTACAGAAGCCTTATATACATTGATTTGGTTTTCTTTTTGTAGTTCAAAGCCATTGTTGTCAAATCTAGCTTTTCTAATTTATCAAAACAACATAATTTTATGTCCAGCAGAGATCTTGTGGCATACACAGAAAAGCCAGCTTACTGCCACTTACCCTTTCTTTGGCCATTAGGGGGAGTTGTTGCCATTCATTGAGGTCTAGAAGCAACTTGGAGAAGGAAATGGCAACCCACTCCATATTCGTGCCTGGAGAATCCCATGGACAGAGGAGCCTGGCAGGCTACAGTCCATGGGGTCACAAGAGTCGGACACAACTTAGTGACTAAACCATCAGCTTGTCTAGAAAAATGAATACTTAAAAAAAAAATTTAACTATAAAATTAACAAACTATAAAAATTAATAGCAGAAGGAATTATACTTGATTTTTCCCTAGCTAAGAAAAGAAGGTATAATGTTCAGCTTCAAAACTCCAACATTGTCACTGACTCTCCATTCTTAACTGACATACTGCCACGAAGTTGTTTTTAAGTTCATGAAAAGTTTCAACAGCATTAGGCATTTTTTAAAATGTTTTGTTTTTTAAGTACCTTTTATAGCATTTTATTTACTTCCTAAAGATTCAGGGGTTTCTGTGTGACCCTGAATTTTAGAAACATCTGGTCTACCTCAGTTAGCTGTTGGCTGCATAGAGAGAGAGCTGAAGTGATCACCACAGCCATAAAATTGACTAAGAAGGATTTATACAATGTTTACAAACCTGGAATCAAGTATGGATTTTATCTGAAAGTTAAAAGTTAGATATTAGAGAAAGTATTTAATTCAGGTATTTTCAAGTTTTAAAACTTCACTTGTTTACCTACTAAAAATAGTTCAAGTTTTTTCTGCTTAGGAAACTCCATTAAAATGATATACCCTAATTTGCAGTGCTTTTCTCATAAAGTTTTAGGTGTGAAAAATTGTAATTTCCTAGATATGTTTGGGATGGGATATTTTGTTGGGTAGGTTTTCTTTTTAACTTTTAATAGGCTTCCAACAAGAATACAGTTGTTTCAGAACAAATTTTTTAACATTATACTTTTCCCTTTCTCTTCACAGTGTTTAGAGAGTAAAATGAAAAACTGTGCACTCTGTGATTTTAACTTCTCTAATATACTCTTGAGATTTTTATTTTAATTTAAATTACCATCTCATGGCCCTTTGAGTAGTAAAACCAGCATTTGTTCCCTCACCAGACCCCATGCCAAATTCATCATAAAGAAAGCTCAGCATCCATAATTCCAATAGTGCTTATCAATTTAGAGGAGGGGGCATTTAGTAAATATTCCAACTGGTCGTTTTATGCACAAGGCTTCAGTCAGAACATAGAAAAAAAAAACATTCTGTGAATGAAATATTGTATGTTCAGATTTTATAAAAGACATTTTTAAAAGCCCAATTTACAGCCGTATATTTTCTTATGATGTAATTTATGAAAAAAGATGTCTGTACTAACAGGTGCTGTAACACTACTGTTGTTGGATTTTATTGTTTGGTGATAAATGTATACAATATTTCTAAGGGAAACTATGTACTGTGATGTAAAAGTCTGGGCAAAATGTATATAATCCTTGTATATAGTTGTGTATTTGATTATAATTACTGATTGTAAAGATTTAATAAAATATGTAAATATCCTGGTCTAGTTTTAATTTTAATTTGTAGCATACTTTGCATATCTTTACACTTTGATATCTCTAAATTTTTTTTTCACCACTGTCTTCCCTTTCATTTTCATTTTACCCTAGAAGAGCAGATTTGGGGAATGGCTTAGAATATAGACATGCAAACATACATTGAACTCAACTCGTATCCTCAGGGTAGAGCTAGAGTTATTAATTTACAGTGTCAATATTGGTTGCATGTGTGTTTTGAGTTTTGTTGTTGTGGTTGTTTTGTCACTAAGTCGTGTCTGACTCTTTTGAGACTCCATGGACTGTAGTCCACCAGGCTCCGCTGTCTAAGGAATTTCCCAGGCATGAATATTGGAGTGGATTGCCATTTCCTTCTGTAGGAGATCTTCCTGATTCAGGGGTTGAACTGGCATTGCCTGCATTGGCAGGAGGGTTCTTTAGCAATGAGCCACCAGGGAAGCCCATATGTTTTGAGTTTTCTAATATTTAATAAAATCAGTTGTCCTTTTAATATTGTCATCAAATTATACTGACCTCTCCTGTTAATTCCATTGAGACCATCTGTTTAACAGCCACTTTCAGATACTGTGATACTATGCTTTTCATCCTTACTGTTATAGGGTTTCTGAACACAAGATACCTTGAAAGATCTGATAATATCACTATTATCTGTTGATATTAATAATCACTTTCTTTAAAGATAAGCAAACTGAAAGTTGAACAAGTTCTAAGCATCTTATGCTTAGGTGCCTGGTTCATGGATTGGGAGCCTTGGTTTATTTCCAGAGCTTATGAATTCGTAAAAGAATGGACTCATCATCCCACATGACTGTGGGAGAAATAGTTTAGAAGTCTTGTGGTGTATTAGAGCACATTTCTACCCTTGTTTCAGCCCCAGCTGTCTAAGAAGTGGTGCTGTCTTGAGACATAGCAGCTACAGGTAATACTGAAAAAATACTTTGGATGTAACAGTAGGATGGAATTTCATAGAGAAGATTGAAAACCTTCTGCCAAGGGTTAAGGAGAGAGCCAAAGTCCTTAAATAGACTAGTCAGAGACAGAGGAACCTAACACCTGGGGCCTGGCTGTTCCCCTCCTACCACCGTCACCACCACCACCCTACTGTTGGAGTTGCAGCAATTGGAGGACAGCTTACACAGCAAACCCTACTTGATCTTTTCCGAATTTCTGGGAAAAGCCATTGATCTTGTGTCAAGAGGCAGTCTGACAAACACTGCAAGCTAGCTTGTCCTAAACGCCCTTTCCCCACTCTCCTATCCAGCTTTCTCCTTGTAGAGTAGGTGGAGTTCTCAAGGCAATCCCAGAGAGCTGCTGTCTTTAGAAGAACTGATCTATTTAGTCAGCCACACTCTTGTCTTACCTGAGGTCTATGCCAACTGAATCCCAGCTTTAATTGTCTTATTATATTAATAAAATAGGTAAATATTTTTAGGCCCTATTATCTCGGTCTCCAATCATTACTTTTAACTCAGTCTTGTCCATTCTCTTGGGTAATTCTTCAGGACCTCCAATCAATTGGTCCTTCTACTTTCTCAGAATCCATCACCCTTCCCCATGGCCTCACTTCCCAATTTACCCACCATTAATATCTCTTGCCCTTTTGAGCAAACTTGGCAAAACTTTAAATCTTATTAAGTCCAACTACTCATTGATTTAGCATGTAAGTGTAAGTAGTTATTGGAACTGGATGAAATCACACCACCGGTGCTCACTGGCACTTTAAATCATGAATACAAATCTAGGAAGGGAGAAAATGGAGAAAAGAGCCTGGAACTGGGCTATGACGGATTCTGAGGATTCAAAGATGAGGCTTCTGTGTCTTTCCAAAGACTCGCAGCTTGCAGGATTTAGTAAGGATTTTAGACTTTGTTCTAAGGGTAATGAGAAATCACTAAAGGGTTTTAAATTAGCGTAATGAAATGTAATGCTAAATGAATAAAAATCTAGAACTGTATATGAAGTATAACCTCAGCCCTATTCTATAATTAAAAAAAAAAAAACACCTCATTTATTCAACAAAAACTTACTGAGCATCTCCTGTGTGTCAGGCGTTATGGGGCCTGGAGGTTGCAACACTGGGTCAAACATAAGCAAAGAAGATAGAAAATAAAACAGTATTAATAAATATAATAAGCTTATGAAGGAAAAGAATTTATGGTGAAAGGATAGTGATGGATATCAACAAAGAATTCTACTTTAAGTAACCAAAACATTAACAATGATTATCTCTGGATTACAGGCAATTTCTATTTCTTTATCTGTTTGGGTATATTTCCAAAATGAACATTATGATTTTAAAAATAAAAACAGCCTAGGTCAAAGGTGAAAGACATGCTGAGAACTATAGAACATTAATAAAGGAAATTATGTTTCAAAGAAATGGAAAGATATCCTCTTAGATTGAAAATAGTAATATTGTTAAAATGGCAATACTACCCAAAACAATTTACACATTTAATGCAATCCTTATCAAATTACTCATGGCATTTTTTCACAAAACCAGGACAAATAGTCCTGAAACTTATATGGAATTGTAAAAGACCCAGAATTGCCAGTGCAATCTTGAGGAAAAAGAACAAAGCAGGAGGTATATCCCTCCCAGACTTCAGACAATACTAGAAAGCTACAGTAATCAAAACAGCATGGTAAATAGACATATGGACCAATGGAACAGAATAAAGAACCCAGAAATAAACCACTCATGTACGGTCAGTCTTCCACAAAGGAGGCAAGAAGATGCAATGGAGAGAAGACGGCACCACCAGCAAGTGGGGCAGGAAAGGGAGACAGCCATATGCAAGGCAGTGAAGCCAGACATGCACTTAGGCCATGGGCAAAACAACTCAAAATGGCTTAAGACATGACAGCATAAAGCTCCTTGAAGAGAATATAGAAAAAGCATAAATTGACATAAATGCCAAAGAATGCTCAAACTACCGCACAATTGCACTCATCTCACACGCTAGTAAAGTAATGCTCAAAATTCTCCAAGCCAGGCTTCAGCAGTACATGCACCATGAACTTCCAGATGTTCAAGCTGGTTTTAGAAAAGGCAGAGGAACCAGATATCAAATTGCCAACATCCGCTGGATCATCAAAAAAGCAAGAGAATTCCAGAGAACCATCTATTTCTGCTTTATTGACTATGCCAAAGTCTTTGACTGTGTGAACCACAATAAACTGTGGAAAATTCTGAAAGAGATGGGAACATCAGACCACCTGACCTGCCTCTTGAGAAACCTGTATGCAGGTCAGGAAGCAACAGTTAGAATTGGACATGGAACAACAGACTGGTTCCAAATAGGAAAAGGAGTATGTCAAGGCTGTATATTATCACTTTGCTTATTTAACTTCTATGCAGAGTACATCATGAGAAACGCCGGGCTGGAAGAAGCACAAGCTGGAATCAAGATTGCCGGGAGAAATATCAATAACCTCAGATATGCAGATGACACCACCCTTATGGCAGAAAGTGAAGAGGAACTTAAAAGCCTCTTGCTGAAAGTGAAAGTGGAGAGTGAAAAAGTTGGCTTAGAGCTCAACATTCAGAAAATGAAGATCATGGCATCTGGTCCCATCACTTGATGGCAAATAGATGGGGAAACAGTGTCAGACTTTATTTTTGGGGGCTCCAAAATCACTGCAGACGGTGACTGCAGCCATGAAATTAAAAGACGCTTACTCTTTGGAAGGAAAGTTATGACCCACCTAGACAGCATATTGAAAAGCAGAGACATTACTTTGCCAACAAAGGTCCGTCTAGTCAAGGCTATGGTTTTTCCTGTGGTCATGTATGGATGTGAGAGTTGGACTGTGAAGAAAGCTGAGTGCTGAAGAATTGATGCTTTTGCACTGTGGTGTTGGAGAAGACTCTTGAGAGTCCCTTGGACTGCAAGGAGATCCAACCAGTCTATCCTAAAGGAAATCAGTCCTGGGTGTTCATTGGAAGGACTGATGCTGAAAGTGAAACTCCAATACTTTGGCCACCTCATGCGAATAGTTGACTCATTGGAAAAGGCTCTGATGCTGGGAGGGATTGGAGGCAGGAGGAGAAGGGGACGACAGAGGATGAGATGGCTGGATGGCATGACCAGCTTGATGCACATGAGTTTGGGTGAACTCCGGGGGTTGGTGATGGACAGGGAGGACTGGTGTGCTGCGATTCATGGCATTGCAAAGAGTAGGACACAACTGAGCGACTGAACAGACTGACTGACTGATACCAATATTTTAAGTCAATCTCCCAAAGCAATAGAAATAAAAGCAAAAATAAATGAGATCTAATCAAACGTACAAGGTTTTGTTCAGCAAAGGAAACCACAGCAAAATCAAATGACAGCTTACAGAATGGGAGAAAATATTTACAAATGAAGCAACTACAAGGAATCAATTTCCAAAATGTACAAACAAATACAACTCAATAACAATAAACAACCCAATCAAAAATGGGCAAAAGACCTAAATAGATCTACCTCCAAAGAAGACATACAGATGACAGGCACATGAAAAGATGCTCGTCATTGCTAATTATTAGAGAAATGAAAATCAAAACTATAATGAAGTATAAGATATTAAGAAGAGGTGGCAAGAATACACAGAAGAACTATACAAAAAGACCTCAATGACCCAGATAACCACGACAGTGTGATCACTCACCTAGAGCCAAACATCCTGGAATGTGAAGTCAAGTGGGCCTTAGGAAGCATCACTACGAACAAAGCTAGTGGAGGTGATGGAATTCCAGTTGAGCTATTTCAAATCCTAAAAGATAATGCTGTTAAAAGTGCAGCACTCAGTATGCCAGCAAATTTGATTAACTCAGCAGTGAGTGGCCACGAGACTGGATGAGGTCAGTTTTCATTCCAGTCTCAAAGAAAGGCAATGCCAAAGAATGTTCCAACTACCACAAAATTGCACTCATTTCACATGCTAGCAAAGTAATGCTCAAAACCTTCCAGCTAGGCTTCAACAGTTTGTGAACTGAGAACTTCCAGATGTACAAACTGGATTTAGAAAAGGCAGAAGAACCACAGATCAAATTGCCGGAATCCACTGTATCATAGAAAAGCTAGAGAATTTCAGAAAACATCTACTTATGCTTCATTGACTACGCTAAAGCCTTTGTGTGGATCACAACAAACTATGGAAAATTCTTAAAGAGATGGGAATACAGACCACCTGACCCACCTCCTGTGAGACCTGTATGCAGGTCCAGAAGCAACAGTTAGAACTGGAACAACAGACTGGTTCCAAATTGGAAAAGAAGTACGTCAAGGCTTTATATCGGCATCCTGCTTATTTAACTTATATGCAGAGTACATCATGCCAAATGCCAGTCTGGATGAAGCACAAGCTGGAATCAAGATCTCTGTGAGAAATATCAATAACCTCAGATATGCAGATGACACCACCCTTATGGCAGAAAGCAAAGAGGAATTAAAGAGTCTCTTGATGAAGGTGAAATAAGAGAGTGAAAAACTCAGCATTCAAAAAATACTCATCTAGGAGAAGCCAGCTGGACAGCAGGTGCAGGAGTGCGGTCACTAGTGGATAGGAACCTGAAACATCTTGTGGTTGTCTGAAGATTCTTCAATCACTATGTCAAGGGACACATGTTTCTCTTTCCTCATATGATGAAGATCAGGGATGTTAACTTACCCGAAAAGCTAAGAGAGGCACCATTTGTCCCCATGGGAATGGCAGGTTTTGCAGCAATTATTGCATGTGGATTATATAGAGGGGAAATATTAAAATTTCTGTTCACCTGATCCACATGTGTGTGGCAGCCCAAAGCTTTGTTGTGGGAGCAATGTCTCTTGGTATGGGTTATTCCCTGTATCAAGAATTCTGGGCAAAACCTAAACCTTAGAAGAGGAGATGCCATCTTGGTCTTGTTGGTGGTGCTTGCTTTAATTAGACATCTCATACTGAGGTTATATATTTATGCTGAAAATAAATTTTTTGGGTCAGACAAGAACATGGTAATTTGAATATTGGCTTATTTTCTTGCAGGCTTGATTTGCCTGCTGACCAGATTACTGGTGACTAGTTCACTAGCTAGGTCATTCGGGGGAGTCAGATTCGGATCGGCACAAAAGAAACATGTCACTTTTAAATACATTTAATAGAGATACCTGTCCACCCTCTTAAACTCTTCTGTTGAAATTAGTTCTAAAGAAGACAACATGCCAATCCTGAAAATGCTCCCAGTTGCTGCAGAATATCATATGCTTTTGATGTAATGTAGGAGTCCTATTTTGGAGAAGGCAATGGCACCCCACTCCAGTACTCCTGCCTGGAAAATCCCATGGATGGAGGAGCCTGGAAGGCTGCAGTTCATGGGGTCGCTGAGGGTCGGACATGACTGAGCGACTTCACTTTCACTTTTCACTTACATGCATTGGAGAAGGAAATGGCAACCCACTCCAGTGTTCTTGCCTGGAGAATCCCAGGGACGGGGGAGCCTGGTGGGCTGCCGACTATGGGATCGCACAGAGTCGGACACGACTGAAGTGACTTAGCAGCAGCAGGAGTCCTATTTACTGCTGTTAATTTAACTTTCTGTCCTGTGGACTGAGTACTGTTTTAAGGGCTGGTTGGCTCTTGAGGAACCCTTTCAGAATAGTACATGGAATATAACATTATAAACCTCCCTGCAAGTAAAAAGTTGGTAACAGAGCCACTTTGAAGTAGTATTTATTTTAGATCATAGTTGTAAACATGAGAACAACTTAACTGTCTATCCCTATTAGCGCTTTTGTAGTTGCAGAATTAGATTTTGCTGCTGTTATATTAGAATAATTTTAAATGTTATTTTGAAACAAATGTGTGTTTTAGGTGCTAATGCAAAGGTAAATAAAAAACACTTTTTAAATGTGCACAGTATGTTTATTTTCTCCAAAAGAATCATCAACTAAATAAAATGCCTATAATGGAAGTGATTGATGAGCAAGCTGGTTTGGTCAGATATTCTACAAACTTTGGTATGTCACAGAATGCTTTGCTGTACTTGTGAAATTCTCTTGTCTAACCTGAATTTACATTCCATGGTGATAACATGATAAATGTAGTGTTATTAAAGTAAGTGAACACACACACACAAAACAGGGTCATGTCATGTGGCCACATCACTTCATGGCAAATAGATGGGGAAACAGTAGAAACAGTGCGAGACTTTATTTTGGGGGGCTCCAAAATCACTGCAGATGGTGACTGCAGCCATGAAATTAAAAGACACTTGCTCCTTGGAAGAAAAGATATGACCAACCTAGACAGCATATTAAAAAGCAGAGACATTACTTTGCCAACAAAGGTCCATCTAGTCAAAGCTATGGTTTTTCCAGTAGTCATGTATGGATGTGAGTTGGACTATAAAGAAAGCTGAGCACCAAAGAATTGATGCTTTTGAACTGTGGTGTTGCAGAAGATTCTTGAGAGTCCATCGGACTGCAAGATCCAACCAGTCCATCCTAAAGGAAATCAGTCCTGAATATTCATTGGAAGGACTGATGTTGAAGCTGAAACTCCAATACTTTGGCCACATGATGTGAAGAACTGACTCATTTGAAAAGACCCTGATCCTGGGAAAGATTGAAGGTGGGAGGAAAAGGGGACGACAATGGATGAGATGGTTGGATGGCATCACTGACTCTATAGACATGAGTTTGAATAAACTCCAGGAGTTGATGAAGGACAGGGAGGCCTGGAGTGCTACAGTCCATGGGGTTGCAAAGATTCAGACACGACTGAGCAACTGAAGTGAACTGGACTATACTGTCCATGGAATTCTCCAGGCCAGAATACTGGAGTGGGTAGCCTTTCCCTTCTCTAGGGGATCTTCCCAACCCAGGGATAGAACCCAGGTCTCCCACAATGCAGGCAGATTCTTTACCAGCTGAGCCACAAGGGAAGCCCATATTTTAAATGAAAGTTGCTCCGAAAATCACCTGGACATATATCCAGAATCCAGACAAAACTATAATTTAAAAAGATACATGCACTCCTATGTTCATAGCTGCACTATTCACAATAATCAAGAAGACAGGAAAGTGAGAGTGAAGTCGCTCCGTCATGTCTGACTTTTTGCAACCCCATGAACTGTACCTGCCAGTCTCCTACATCCGTGGGATTTTGCAGGCAAGATTACTGGAGTGGGTTGCCATTTCCTTCTCCAAGGGATCTTGCCAACCCAGGGATGGAACCCGGGTCTCCTGCATTGCAGGCAGACTCTTTACCATCTGAGCCACCAGGGGGCTTCACAAGACATGGACACAACCTAAATGACACACACACACACACTGAATACTAGTCAGTCATAAAAATGAAGAAAACAATGCCATTTGCAGCAAAGTGGATGGACCTAGAGAAGATCATACTAAGTGAAGTAAGTCTGAAAGAGAAAGACAAATGCCGTATGAAATTACTTATACGTGGATTCTAAAATACAGCACAAATTACCATCAAAACAGAAACAGGTTCACAGGCATAGAGAACAGACTTATTGCTAAAGGAGAGTAGGGGTGAGAAAGAGTTGGATTAGGAATTTGGTATTAGCAGATGTAAACTATTATATATAGAATGGATCAACAACAAGGTTCTCTTGTATGGCCCAGGAAATGATATTAAATATCCTGTGATAAACCATAATGGAAAGGAACACAAAAAAGAATGCACATGTCTATATAACTGAATCACCTTGCTATACAGCAGAAATGAAACATGGGGAGGGAGGAGGGAGGAGGGTTCAGGATGGGGAACACATGTATACCTGTGGTGGATTCATTTTGATATTTGGCAAAACTAATACAATTATGTAAACTTTAAAAATAAAATTAAAAAAAATAAATAAACACAACATTGTAAATCAACCATAATTCAATAATCTTTTAAAAAACAGTCTAGGTCAATTAAACGATGAAAGGGAAAAAGAAAACCACATACCAGGATCCTACCTTGGATATGCACAACTCAACAAGTCCTCAGTGTGCCACACTTTACCATGACCATCAACAGCGAAGGGAAACAAAATATGCCACCCCCAATATGCTGCATATTGATTATTTTGAATTAAAAAGCTACTTAAGAAACAGTCTTAAGAAACACCAGGACTTCCCTGGTGGTCTAGTGGATAAGAATCCACCTGCCAAAGCCAGGGACACAGGTTCGATCCCTGGTTGGGGAAGATTCCACATGCCATGGAGCAGCCAAGCCTAGGCACCACAACCACTGAGCCTGCGTGCTGCGACTACTGAAGCCCATGGACCTAGAGCCTGTGCTCCACAACAGGAGAGACCACGGCAATGAGAAGCCTGTGCACTGCAATGAAGAGTAGCCCCCGCTCCCTGCAACTCGAGAAAGTGCATGCAGCAATGAAGACCTAGTGCAGCCAAGAATAAATTAATTAACTTTAAAAAAAAGTCAGTGCAAGAACACCCTGACTCTCCTTTGTCCACCTGAAAGCAGGAAATCAGCCTCCCATGTCAAAGGTACCCTCCCTGTACCAGGAGGCTACAGGGCATCCTTATCACCAGAGACAGGCAATTTAGGGACATGAAAGGCTATATAAACAAACCTTGTTACTTCACCACCAATTTGTTAACTCCAAGCCAAAACCCCTTTATCTTGTCAATTCCTCACAAATTTATTGTTTCCTTGTCTAAAAGGTATAAAAGCTGTCTACTTTGGTAACTCTTTTGAGTACCACATTTTTATGAGCTCCCGACCTCATGCGAAAAGACCCTGATGCTGGGAGGGATTGAGGGCAGAAGGAGAAGAGGATGACAGAGGATGAGATGGCAGGATGGCATCACTGACTTGATGCACATGAGTTTGGGTGAACTCCAGGAGTTGGTGATAGACAGGGAGGCCTAGTGTGCTGCAATTCATGGGGTCGCAAAGAGTCAGACATGACTGAGTGAACTGAACTGTACATATGAAATTAAATTTGTTTCTCTCCCGTTAATTTTTCTTGTGTCAATTTAATTAATAGACTAGCTAAAGAATCCAGAAGGGAAGAAGGGACAAGTTTTCCTTGCCTGTAGCATCATATAGCTGGGATTCAAAACCTTGGGAGGAGATGAGGTTCATTAAAAGTATGTGGGGTACTTCCCCGGTGGTCCAGTGGTTAAGACTGTGTTTCCTCAGCAGTTTGACCAGGGTTTGATCCCTGGTCTGGGAACTAAGATTCCACAAGACACATGGCACGCCAAAAAATTTAAGAAAGAAAGAAAAGAACGTGGACTGGGGAAAAGAGAAGAGAATGGAAAACAGCCCTGAGTTTGCTGGCATGTAAGGATTGGCAGAGGAGGAAGGGATTGATGGAATGGGAAAGTCGAAGAGGGCAGAGGAACATGAGGACTGAGCAGTGTTATAAAAACCACAAGAAACATCATTTCAAGGAAGGAGTTGTGGATAACCCGAAATCCCTATAGAGCTGGTGTCAGTGTACCATTCTGTATCAGAATGCAGGTTAGGTATTTCTAATACTTGAGAAAAGTCAGAAATTCTGGTGAAATCTCAGTTTAAATATGGTTCAAGTCAAAAAAGATATGACAACAAAAGCCTCCAGTTTGCAATCTCAGAGCTAGCAGACTCTTACCCCCACATGTGGAGGTTGAAAGAAGACTCCTTTATTTTCAAGGGACTGTTTGCCAGTATCCTAGACCTATTACAGGCACCTAAGGCCTCCTCCAACTGTTGAGACTTTCTGATGGCTTAACACCTCAGATGGTGATTATGTGGCTTTCCAAATAGAGATCCTTGGCTTAATCAAGTAGGTCAATGGAAAAACGCGCCTCATTCATTCACCTTCCTACAATTCTAATGTCAACCAGGAGACACCAGGTCAGACCTTGCCTCCATCAACTGCTTTGGCCAGACTGCTGACTCAGTTTCACAACGTCTTCCTTTGGTGGTTCCTGGCAGTTTGCTCTCTCCAAGAAGCCCTATCAGAGCCACACACCACCTAGGATACATTTATAAGCCTCTGCTCAGCTCAGTGGTGATTCCTTCAAGTTCTAGCAACACTCCCAAGAGGACTAGTCCAGGCCAATTTTCCTCTCATAGGTAGTGTGATAACTCATGCCCTCTTTGCAGTGAAAGTGTGAAGTCACTCAGTCGTGTCTGACTCCGCGACCCCATGGACTGTAGCCTGCCAGACTCCTCTGTCCATGGGATTCTCCAGGCAAGAATACTGGAGTGGGTTGCCATTTCCTTCTCCAGGGGGCCTTCCCGACCCAGAGATCGAAGCTGGATCTCCTGCGCTGCAGGCAGACTCTTTACCATCTGGCACTCCTCTTTGCAGACCTGGTAATAAAAAGAACTGCCACTTTTGAATCATCACTAGGTATTAACATATACTGGGAACTCTATATAGGTGATTCCTTATCCATTTGGCAACATTGTGAAATGTCTGTTATTTCATTTTATAGATAAGGGAATATATATTTCAACAAAGTTGAGGGACCTGCCCGAAGTCCCAAAGCCAGTTAGATGGATCTGGGACTTGGGCCTAAATGAATCAGATTTCTACTACACAAGCAGCCTTTCCTGTCTACGTACAGTTATCTGTTTGGGCCAAGTGTAATATAGCTGCCAAACAAAGCTGATTTAGAGATCCTAGTAAACAAAGTTTTATTGCCAACCAGCCAGTCACCAAAGGGATCTGGGAATTGAAGGTAATTTGCTTATAGATTCAGGCCTTATGGCCTCTGAGCTAGAGGATATTTATCAGAAACCTTGAAAATGGCAGACATGTGTCAGAGAAATAGGTCTCTCTCTTTCTAAGGCAACGACTAGTTTTTCTGATCACTGGGTCAAACATTTCATCTTCTCCAGCTAGAATGGCCAGAACTAGGTGACATCTATGAAGCACAAAAGAAATTCATACAAGTGTGTTTTACCAGCTCAGGGGACTGGGAGCCCCTTGAGAAAACAGAAAAGTTTGGCCTATTCATCTTTGTCTCCCCCACATCAGTACCTGACTCTTGAAAGGCACTCACTAAACACTTATGGAGAACTAAATGAAATACCTCGTCAATGAAAAATTAGTCAGCTGATCTAAGAAAGAAATGGAAAAAAAATTTTGAGCCCAATTGAAGATTATCTAAGCCAGGAACAGCATCTTAGAAAGCTTGGAGAACTGTTCTGCCCATTAGAAGTCAACAACAGTCACCGAAGTTTTTTGAGACAGAGGGCTATACATTAAGTGATATATTATTGACGGCTTACACAATCTAGCAAGCAGTGGGTCAGGGGTCATTGTGGCCCCTTACACGATTAAGAAGGAGTGTTATCTTTTAAGGAGTTGTCTTGCTGATGCTGGGAAAATCTTGCTGTTTATAGTTGAGCAGGAATTTCTGCCTGTGGGGAGGTTTGGTTGATGGACAAAAAGGGTACCCAGTATGCAGTGTGGGGAGAGAGGAGGCCAAAGGCAAAGAAATCTTAAAAATATATATTTATTTATTTGGCTGTTCTGAATCTTAGTCGTGGCATGCGGGATATAGTTCTCTGACCAGGGATCGAACCCAGGCCCCCTGCATTGCAAGCCCAGAGTCTTATCCACTGGACTACCAGGGAAGTCCCCAGAGACATTTTTTTTATATTTAAATTTTTTTTGCTGTAAAATATGAATTTTATTTCACAATCTGGTTTTGAACTAGGGGATGTTTTTGTTTGTTCACTTTTGTTTTGTTAGGTCCAAAAGTCACATTTATCCGGAGAGAGTTAGGATATGCAATCACTGAGAAACAGCAAAGAAACGATGAAACTGAAGCTGTATAAAGATAATTCTAAAAATATCTTCTGCTGAAAGTAGTCATTGAGGAGAACAAGAGGTGATCTCAGAGCTTTAGAGCCGAAAGCTTTTTGTAACCATCACAGCCCTGAATCTTCTCATTGGACAGAACAGAAGCCAGAGATGGGAAGTGACTTGAGCAAGGTCACACATATCCAGTATTGATTATGCCCTCGGGATGCAGGAAGGGTCTGTTCCTCCTGTTTGAAAGACATTCCACCCACTTTATAGCTTCAGTATATTCATTCCTTTGCAAGTTGACATTCAGCTGGTAAGATAATTACTAACTCCAGCACTGCCCCTGAGGTGCATTTGCAAAACTCCAGGGCTCCACCGAACACAGTTTGGAAATTACTTAGATAATTTATTGCTCGTTATTTAAACTTTTAGCACATTCAAGCAAAAATGTCTTTTAAGTCCCTGAAAACTGGGTACTCTCATTGGCAGCATTTATTCTTCTCTTCATTTCCTGATGAATAAACCCATTAATGAAAGAATGTGCTGTGTACTTTCTTTGGTGCTATCATTCATCTGAATTAACATGTGCGTGGGCAGAGCTCAAGTGGTGAGATCCTGCGCTGGGTGGGCCGTCTTCAGGGTCTCAAAACCCAAGGGTGCCCAA
This sequence comes from Bos taurus, assembly GCF_002263795.3. NCBI lineage: Eukaryota > Metazoa > Chordata > Mammalia > Artiodactyla > Bovidae > Bos > Bos taurus. The sequence continues at coordinate 65,706,123 of NC_037343.1, read as the reverse complement.
GCTTGCTTTACAGTGATGTCAAGAATAGTGCTCTTGAGAACTGAATTGCTGAAACTGAAATTTCTAAGTTTGAAATTCTGAGTAAGATAGAGAACTGCAGAAAAGAATGATAAACAACCTGCTTACTCTACACTGGTAGAGTACAGAGTAAAACTTCCTAATTGCTTGCAATAATAAGGATCATTTATTGGATATTTAGAACGTACATAAACATGAGACAACTGCCATCATTATTCCCATTTTACTGTTGAGAAAATTAAGGCTTAGTAGTAGGGGTTCTTAACTCAAAGAAACTCCCTCTGGCCAAATAAAGCAGAGTTGGGATGAGCAGATACTGGAGAGGAGAGATCTCTTGAAGGGTTTTAGTGGCGACACCAAGGGGAGCTGAGGGAGGGAAGATTTTCTCAATCTTTATTATGTAGGATGTGGAAGTGGAGTACAGACTCTGGAGCCAGGCTGCTAAGATTAGAATCCCGGCTCCACCCCTTACTCTAAGTGATCTTGCACTGGGTCTCTTGGTTTGCCCATCTGTAAAGTGGGGATAATAATAGAACCTATCTCAAAGAATAGCTGTTTAAAAACAGCTCAGTGCCATAATCAAGGTGGGATCTCAGTACAATAGCTATCATTAGCTAATGAATAAAGGGGTATATGTGGCACTAGTGGTAAAGAATCTGCCTACCAATGCAGGAGACAAGAGATGTGGGTTTGATCCCTCAGTCAGGAAGACCCCCTGAAGGAGGAAATGGCAACCCAATCCAGCACTTTTGCCTGAAGAATCCCATGGAGAGAGGAGCTTGGCGGGCTATAGTCTATTAGGGTTGCAAAGAGTCAGACACAACTGAACCAACTTAGTGTACACATGTGTATACGTAAGGCTGATTCATTTTGCTGTACAGTAGAAACTAACACAACATTGTAAAGCAACTCTACGGCAATAAAAGTTAATTTTTAAAAAAGAGATAATTAAAGAAAGTGCTATGTAGATGTGCTTTCAAGTCCTCTCCTTGTGTGTGCCTCCCTTTCATCAAATTGGTGTCTTTGATTTTCACCTAGAAACTCTAACTGAATTAATCACTGCTGGTCATCATTAGTGCCAGCTGTGGTTCAGTTATATGTCAACCTCTTACTGGTCCAGGCTGAGATGCAGGGAGAGTATCCCACCAATGCAGACAGACCTAATCATTTCAGTCTCTCAAAAAACAGCAGAAAGGATCCCATGAAATCATAAGGAGTTTTCAAAAACCAAGTATTTGAGGAGAAACAATAAGGAATGACCTGGATTGTTTTAAAAGATCTTGTGTGACTGGAGACCAGGGTGGGTAATAAACTGAATCCCAAAATGAAACAAAATACACAAAAGGGAGGGCTTTTGTTCTCTGGGGCTTCCCAGGTGGCACGGTAGTAAAGAATCCACCTGCCTATGCAGGAAATGCAAGAGACGTGGGTTCAATCCTTGGGTCAAGAAGATCCCCTGGAGGAGGAAATGGCAACCCACTCCAGTATTCCTGTCTGAAAAATTCCATGGACAGAGGAGCCTGACGGAGTATATAGTCCATGGGGTCACAAAGAATCAGACACGACTGAACAACCTAGAAAGTAGTTACTATAAGAATCCCCAGGAGCAGACCTGTCCACTGGGGATACTCACTAGCTCTCGAATGCATTCTCTAAAGCTGCCTCCTAATAAGGCTGGCAGAGAGAAACAGGGTGATGGGCCCAGGCAAGCACACCGTAGGGGAGAACCTCCACCGTGGGCGGTGTGCCCACTGCCAGAGGGTCTGCGCTACCGAGTGCCGACCTCTGCACAGATTCTAAAACCAGAGAAAGAGCCCAGATTTGTCAGAGAGCCATATTGGAACAGAGGAAGAAGAGATTTAAAAAAAAAAATAGGTAATTGTACCAATAAAGCATAAGCTTTATAAGGAAAAAAACAAAAATTCTTTCCTGGGAATTCTAATCTCACCATCATATAAGGACTTTGCACAACTCATATTCCTGGAAAAGGTGGGGGAAGTCACTTCCCTGGCATAGCCTCAGGCCTTACAGATTCAAACTGGGACATCAGTTTTTCCTTGATTCATGAGAACTGCCTTCTTTTTGTTTGGTTCCTTTAAAAAAATATTTTTTTACTTATTTATTTGCTGTTCTGGGTCTTCATTGCTGTGCTCGGACTTTCTCTCTCATGGTGAGAAGGGGTTATTCTCTAGTTGTGGCTAGCAGGGGTTACTCTCTATTGGGATGCACAGGCTTCTTATAGTGGTGGCTTCTGTTGTGAATCATGGGCTCGAGGGCTCCCAGGCTTAGCTGCTCCATGGAATGTGATCTTCCCAGGATCTTCCCGTGGGAAGATCAAACGCGTGTCACCTGCATTGGTAGGGGGACTCCTAACCACTGAACCCCAGGAAAGTCCTGCTTTTGTTCCTTTTGTGCTTCCACCACCAATACTATTTCATTATCACATGTGATGTTAGCTATATGTTTTTAAGAGAGGCCCTTTTTCAGGTTGAGTAATTTCTCTCTAGTCCTAATTTGCTGAGAATTGTGAATAACTGTTGAATTTTGTCAAATGCTTGTAATGCCGTTGAAATGATCATGTGGATGTTTTTTCTTATATTATTAATGGTGAATTACATTAATTGGTTTTCAAATATTAAACCAATCTTGTATACCTGGCTTAAATCTGCTATGATAATGATGTATTATTGTTTTTCAATTTGACTTACTAATATTTTAGTAAGAATTTTTGTGTCACTATTCATGAGAGATATGCTTTAATTCTCTTTTTTGTTGTTATCAAGCTTTTGTATTAGGATATTTTTGGCCTCAGAAAAGTTAGGAATATTTTCCCTCTTCTATTTTTGGAAAGAATTTAAGATTAGTGTTAAGTCTTCCTTAACTATTTGATAGAATTTACTAGTGAAACCATTTGGCCCTGGAATCCTTTTTGTGGAAAAGTTTTGATAACACATTCAGTTAAAATAACAGATACATGGATATTCAGAGTTTCCATTTTTTTCTCTTTTCATTTTTGGTGAGATGTTTTTCAATGACTTTGTGCATTTTAAGTTGTTGAGTTTACTGACAGTTGTTCACAATAATCCCTTCTTTTTTATTGTCTGTAAGATCTGTAATGATGCTTCCTCTTTCATTCCCAATATGATAAACTGCTTTTTTTTTCCTTATTAGTCTAGCTAAGGGCTTAGCCATTTTATTTTTTCAATAAAACAAATTTGGGGTTTTGTTTAATTTTTCTACAGCCTGTTTTCTGTTCTACTGATTTCTGTTCTTATTTTGGTCTCCTCTCTTCTACATCTTGTGAGTTTAATTTATTTTTCTAGTTCCTTAAGGTAGAAACTTAGGTTATTGGTTTTAACCATTTCCCTTTCAGTTTCTGCCTGCTTTTAGTTCTTCTCTGGAACCTTTAAAACAGCTATTGTCCATCATTTCTAAGTGTTATCTGCAGGACAATCATTCAGTATAAGCCCTTCCACCATTGCTGAGACTAGAACTCAGTTTTAAGATTCAAAATCTTGGGTAAGTATAGTAACCCAAGTGTCAACTTCCTCATCTGTAAAGTGGAGGTAATTTAACATATCTTAGAAGACTGTCATGGAAAGCAAATGAGATGATGCATATGAAAATGTTTTTCAAAGAACAAGCATGGCATATAAATTATATTTAGTATCATTAATGCAACATCAAGTTAATATAATTATATACTCCTTTGTCATGTACTTGTACTGATATTTCCACCAAAACTTAAGATGCAATTCTAAGTCATCTAATTTTCATAGCCTGGTAGATGGGAAAGATGTTTCTTTATCCTTTTCCAATATATTCTAACTAACCTTATAATTATATGCAGCTTCTTGGTCAACTGATATTGAATGTCTATCATGTATATATTAGGCATTTTTATACACAGTATTTTATTCATTTCATTTCTCACATAATCAGTTCAGTTCAGTTGTTCAGTTGTGTCTGACTCTTTGTGACCCCATGAATTGCAGCACACCAGGCCTCCCTGTCCATCACCAACTCCCAGAGTTCACCAAAACTCTTGTCCATCGACTCGGTGATGCCATCCAGCCACCTCATCCTCTGTCGTCCCCTTCTCCTCCTGCCCCCAATCCCTCCCAGCATCAGAGTCTTTTCCAATGAGTCAACTCTACACATGAGGTGGCCAAAGTATAGTGCCCTCCAATTTAGCAATATGTAACAATAACTTAAAAGACGCTTACTCCTTGGAAGAAAAGTTATGACCAACCTCGATAGCATATTCAAAAGCAGAGACATTACTTTGCCAACAAAGGTCCGTCTAGTCAAGGCTACGGTTTTTCCTGTGGTCATGTGTGGATGTGAGAGTTGGACTGTAAAGAAGGCTGAGCGCTGAAGAATTGATGCTTTTGCACTGTGGTGTTGGAGAAGATTCTTGAGAGTCCCTTGGACTGCAAGGAGATCCAACCAGTCCATTCTGAAGGAGATCAGCCCTGGGATTTCTTTGGAAGGAATGATGCTAAAGCTGAAACTCCAGTACTTTGGCCACCTTATGTGAAGAGTTGACTCACTGGAAAAGACTCTGATGCTGGGAGGGATTGGGGGCAGGAGGAGAAGGGGACGACAGAGGATGAGATGGCTGGATGGCATCACTGACTCGATGGACATGAGTCTGAGCGAACTCTGGGAGTTGGTGAGGGACAGGGAGGCCTGGTGTGCTGCGATTCATGGGGTCACAAAGAGTCGGACTTGACTGAGCGACTGAACTGAACAATAACTAAAAAAATTTTCCCACCTTGATTCTCTTAAAAATCTTAATGAAATCAGATAAAGCACCCAGATATGTGCAAATTGTTTATTTCTGTCTAACCCACAACAAAAAGATAGTGAAACCAAAATGTGTATAAAGGATTTGTTAAATTATGATGCATACATATAATGTAATACTATTCAACTGTTAAAAACATTCAGATTATTTCATCACATGGGAAAAGGTATATAATATTAAGTGTAAAGAATAAGATTACTGTTTAAACATCATGATTACAATTTTGTTCAAAATAGGAATCAGAAAAAAGTAGCTGTAAGGAAATACACCTGAATGATCATCTCTAGAGTGATAACAGTTAGGGATGGTTGTTTCTTCACATGCTTCGTCTGAGGCTCTAAATTGTTCACAATGAATGTATGATTTTTGCTTTCAGTTTCTGGTTTGGATCCAGAGACACTCTGACTGGGTTGATCTTAACTCAGTAAATAGTCACCTCCTTAGTCCACATATAGCCATTATTTATTAATTTGTTTATTAGAATGTAGTAAGTACTCATATGCCCAATGCTCAATATAAAAGCTCAGATTAAAATAAAAATTTGCATCTAGGCATGAATCCTCTCCTATCCCACTCACCACGTTTTCTTACTCAAGATAACCACCTTCCCAAATCTCATAATTCCCTTCTTTTCCTTTTAATAAAGTTGTATGTAATTGATACATGCTTTTATAAAGCTATATGAACTATATATTTTTGTCTTGGTGGCTTCAAATTTTTTAAGAAGGTCAGATCAGATCAGTTGCTCAGTCGTGTCTGACTCTTTGTGACCCCATGAATCGCAGCATGCCAGGCCTCCCTGTCCCTCACCAACTCCCGGAGTTCACTCAGACTCAAGTCCATCGAGTCAGTGATGCCATCCAGCCATCTCATCCTCTGTCGTCCCCTTCTCCTCCTGCCCCCAATCCCTCCCAGCATCAGAGTCTTTCCCAATGAGTCAATTCTTCGCATGAGGTGGCCAAAGTACTGGAGTTTCAGCTTTAGCATCATTCCTTCCAAAGAAATCCCAGGCCTGATCTCCTTCAAAATGGACTGGTTGGATCTCCTTGCAGTCCAAGGGACTCTCAAGAGTCTTCTCCAACACCACAGTTCAAAAGCATCAATTCTGCCTTCTTCACAGTCCAACTCTCACATCCATACATGCACCGGACCTTGCTTCTATCACCAGTCACATCCACAGCTGGGTATTGTTTTTGCTTTGGCTCCATCCCTTCATTCTTTCTGGAGTTATTTCTCCACTGATCTCCAGTAGCATATGGGGCATCTACTGACCTGGGGAGTTTCTCTTTCAGTATCCTATCATTTTGCCTTGTCATACTGTTCATGGGGTTCTCAAGGCAAGAATACTGAAGTGGTTTGCCATTAAGAAGGTAGTATGCTATAAATTGTCTTCTAAGACTTCATTCAGTTAATATTGCTGAGATTCATCTCTATTGATGCGTAGACCACGGTAGCTTATTTATTTTTATTACTAGATAATATTCTATTGTGTGACCATATTACTGTTCATTCTGTATTTTAGGCTATTTCCAGACATTTCCTGTTAAGAAGAGTACTATAAATATTCTTGTACATAAATTCCCATTGTCCCTATATACCAATTTGGATATAAACCTGGGAGTGGAAAGCCTTGTCATAGGGTGAGTGAAAGTTTAACAGCAGTGTGGAACTGTTTTTCCAAAGTGGTTGCCTCAGTCTATACATATTCCCACCAGCAGTGTATGAGATTCTGTGAATCTGTATCCTTACTAGCATTTGGTATTGCAAGGTATCTTGCTTTTTTCTTTTTAAAAAATTTTATTTATTTATTTTGGTTTGGCTGAGTCTTCAGGGCTGCACGGGCATTTCCCTAATTGCAGTGAGCAGGGGTTACTCTTTGTTGCAGCGTGGGGGCTTCTCTCTGCAGTGACGTCTCTTGTTGCGGAGCAGGGGCTCTAGAGCATGAGGGCTTCAGGAACTGCGGCTTGTGGGCTCAGTGGTTGTGGCTCCCAGGCTCTAGAGCACAGGCTCAACAGTTGTGGTGCATGGGCTTAGTTGCTGCACTACGTGTGGGATCTTCCTAACCCAAGGATTGAACCCAGGCCTCCTGCATTAGCAGGCAGATACTTTACCACTGAGCCACCAGGGAAGCCTGAGGTATTGCTTTTATACTCAGGAAAAGAAGAATGTTTGTAAAACAAACCGAAAACAGAAACAAAACTTCCTCGCCCTCCTTTTCCCCAAAACTCCAGGAAAGGTTCAGGCCACAGGTGGTGATACATAAAACTATTCCTCCCCCAGCAGCTTTTCAAACTCTTCTAGCTCTAGAAACCCTCTTCCAACAATGAATTGGGAACAGTGCGGGGGTGTGAGAAGTAGGAAACCTGCAGAATTGTGTGTCATGGGGACTCTTTCCAGCAGATGGTGAAATTATTCTGTAGGTTTGAGCTAGAAACCTCTTATTCTCTTTCTCTCTGTCTCTGTCTCTCCTTTCTCTCCTGAAATACAAACACTGGACTAGATACATCATTTTTTATTCTCTGCACTATGCTCCTAAAATACTTTCCTTGCAATTCTTTTTGCAAATATCAGAGAACTGACCTGCTTATTGAGTGCTTTGTTTTTCCTTGACTTGAGTAAAAACCTGCCAGTTACACCAAGTTGGGTGAGGGGTTCCCTGAACAAGCAATGCAGAGAATGAGAAATTCAAAACCATAACAATTGGAGGGTGTGATTGGAGGGTGGGAGGGAGGCTCAAGAGGGAGGGAACACACACACACACACACACACACACACACACACACACACACAGAGTTATGGCTGATTCATGTTGTTGTACAGCAGAAACCAACACAACTTTGTAAAGCAATTATCCTCCAATTATAAAAAAAGAAATGGACAGCCTGTTTCAACAGTGGCACCCTGGTTGCCTCTCCTTTCAAAACTGAGTCCTAGTTTCTATCACTATCACTTTGTAGTAACCTGTGTCATGATGCAAAACACCATACAGATGTGAGAATCTGTGATTTTGCACCTACAATAAATTAGCTTCTTCTCACTTACAGGTTCAAGGCTATAATCAGAGCACTTATCCAAAATGCAACTCAGAGAACTTTTTAGAGATAGCTGAAATATTCCCCATTTTTTAAGAGGCAGAAATACAAACAAGACTCAGTGCACACAAATATTAGCATCCAAAGAAATGAACGAGTTCACAAATCAGATGAAAGTCCAACAGCTCTTTCCTCTCTCCAACAGATACAGAACAAACTGGCTTATTCTAAAGCAAAAGCCCCAAGCAGAGTGAAAATAAAGTTTCCAGCTGTACACACTGGAGTGACTTACCCTTCTGCGTGGAGCACACTGGTTCCCAAATGTTGATTCTCTGATCCAGCTGCCAAGTACTGGGGCAGGGGGTGCCGCTTTGGGGAAATTTGAACCGTAGGTCCTCAGGACAAGTGGTCCTGACAGCTGCTGAAAACCTACCTGAAAATTCTCTGAGTGGGGTCACATTTTTGGGTCACCAAAAATTGTACTGAGTCCAGGCTCTTACTGCTCACCATACAACGTGCCAATAAATCGAGAGGCAGCTTGTTGGGGCAAGGAATAGCAATTTTATTCGGAAAGCCAGCAGACCAAAAAGACGGTGACCTCACGTCCCAGACAAACATCTTGCCTGAGTTAGAACTCAAGTTTTTTTAATACAAAACAGGAACTTCCGGGTTCCCAGCAGCCTTTGGGGAGGATGTGTTAATTTCTTCCTGCTTGCAGTCATTCACAGGTGGGCCTTGTCAGGATGTTTTCTGTGAGCGAAACAGAGGTATTTTAGCTTAATGTTCATTACCTGGGAGGTAGAGTTCCCAGAGATGGGCCATTTATGTACAACTTAAGCTTATAGGCAGCATCACTTTAGTGAGTAACTTGTAATAGAGTTGAAAGATTTTTCCCTATGACAAAACAAACCTCTAAGAAATTGAATGAACTCACCTGATATCTGGAATTGTAAACAGATAAATCGTGTTTCTAAGAACATATGACAAAAAATGATTTGGACTAAGCAGCAATTGATACTAAGCCATTCTTTCTTTTAAAAGTTAATTAATTAACTTTTGGCTGTGCTGGGTCTTCGTTGCTGCCCAGGCTTTTCTCTAGCTGCAGTGAGCAGGAGCTATTCTTCATTGTGATATGCAGGCATTTTATTATGGTGGCTTCTCTTGTCGTGGGACACAGGATCCAGGGTGTGTGGGCTTCAGTAGCTGTGGCACGGGGGCTCAGTAGTTGCACCGCCCAGGCTCTAGAGCACAGGCTCAATAGTTGTGGTGCACGGGCCTAGTTGCTCCTTGGCATGTGGGATCCTCTCAGACCAGGGATTGAACCTGTGTCTCCTGCATTGGCAGGCAGATTCTTTTACCACTGAGCTACCAGGGAAGCCCAATGCTAAGCCATTGTATCAGAAGGTAGAGAAGTAGAAGCTTCAGTTGGTCCCTGACCATCATCTGAAATCACCAGTGCACGAGGAGTGTTCTCTTTTCTGCTCTCAACAGCAGGTGGGAATGCAGGGATCCTTTGCCAGGATCAAAAAGGGGCCACGAATCACATATTTTTAACAAAGGGCATAAAACAAAATGTTGCTCTATTTGGCAATGCTCTTTGACTAAAGAAAGAAAATTGTGTGTATTTTCCAGAAACCATACTTAACTGACTCCAACTCTGAAGGCGGTGTAACATGCTGGTTCATTATAAGGATCAGTTATCAAGCTTCTATTTTGAGTTCCAAAAGCTAAATCCCAAAATTGACTTCAAGCTACAGAATGAAAGGTTGAGAAAAGTTCAACTTGGAGACAACAGACCATCTTACTACTGTTCATGAGAGATTCCTGCACAAGTTGATCAGGAAGGTATCAATTCTCCATGGGCCTGGAATCAGGGCAAGCAGCCTTGGAAATTTCAGCTGACTCTCACCAGGAAGGACACAAGCACAGCATTTGGGTAACACATTTAGCAAACTGATAGGGCACTGATTAGAAGGCAATAAACTCCCTTCGTTGTACTAGCCAGTGGGTTCAGACTGGTGAGGAGGTGGCCTTGAACCCTATCCTTTGGAGAAGACCACAGTCTCAGGGGAAAAGTCTTTAATTATTTTTTTCTGAGGCTTTAAATAAACTAAATTCTATGAGAAGACATGCTCAAAATCCAACCAGAGAGGCGCCTGTAATCTGCAAGTTTTCAGACATTTGTTCTGAGGTCGAAGAGCTGCAAAAAAGAAAGGTGTCAGTCTCGATTTGAGCTTCCGTGTTTGTAAACTCAGCCAGTTCATGCCTGGTTGGTTATGTCCTCGGGTCTTCCCTCATTCGTGGTGGTAACTGCCAAATCCTGGGCCTCCCACAAAGATGTGAGGCTTCTGGAGGACATAATAAATTTATATAAGATTTGAAGTTGATAAATCCTTAAGTGACCTCTTCTAAATTCTCTTCATCCACGATCTCATCAATTTAGCCAAAGTTTTGTGGTCGTTTCCCTCATGCCAACAAACCAGTCATGCGTGGGGACAAACTGCATCCCCTACCAACTCGAAACAGAACTTCTCATTCACTCTGTACCTAAGTATGAGTCCCTAGTCTGTCCCAGGTACTCGTCTAGGTCCTGGGGAAGCAGCAGTGTACGAACTGAGGCTTTAACCCCCATGGAGCGTCCCTTCAAGTTTTAGTCAACAATTCACTGTGGAGACCAGAGAGAAGCAGAACATATATTGAGGGACTAGACATAGTTTTAAAACACCAGAGATGATGTTTAAATGACCTTCCTTCAGCAAAATTCACCTAGAAGATAAGGTCTTTCTCTAAGGACTTTCAGAAAGCCTCTTTCTGCATCTTGTTCTTCTTAACAAGTTCAGTTATTGGCCCAGATAGGCCCCAGTGCAGCCTGGGAAAGGCAAACCAGAGGAAGACATTATATTGACCCCAAATCTTCATTCTTAAGTTAGACAAGTAGAGATGGATTCATGATAATATAATGCTGAGACCAACTATGTGATTAAAATTTTCCCTCAGAGAATCCTCATTTTCAGATTCTCTTCATTAATAGATTTTCTACAGAGGAGGAATTTTAGCTGCAGAAGTTGCCAATAAGCAAGACATTTCCCAGGGAGAGTTTTACATGCGCCTTGTAAACACCAGGACTTGTTGATGGGTAAGTCATGAGAAATCTGAATCAGAGCATCAAGAGTCCAGATAAAAGTTTCCAGCTAGTTAGTGGCTAACCATGCAAGTGGAGTAGAGAGATCAGATAAGATAAATCATGGAAAGCACTTTTTGGACTTTAGCCAGAAGTTCGCTTATGACATAGGAAAGAATAGTTTCAGCCAAGAGGTGGAGAAAAGGCCTGGATGCTATGAGTGGAGGGGGAAGCCGATAATGAGGCAGGCGGAGAGGGAGTAGACTCCATGAAGCGTGACGGCACTCACCTCCTAATTTATGTCCTTGCTTCTCCTCCATCCTGCACACCTACACACTTGCTTCTAAAATGTACACACTCAGGCCCATAATCCTTCAATAGCACCCTTATAACCTGCACAATAAATGTCAAACTTAGCATAGAACACCCCTTCCTAGCCTGAACCTGGCTTACAGTTATTTACATAACTGCCAGTCTTTGTCACTGGGTTATTCTCTGACAGACTTGCCCCTTAAAGGAATGCACCATCTCTTATTTGGCAATTTACGTCTCCCTGCCTCTATCCGTTACGAAACAGCACTCAACTCACATGGTTGAGTGAATGGAAAAATAAGTAAGAGATAGAATGAATGAATGAATGATACCAGCACTGACTGCAAGAATGGGTTTCCGTGTCCCAGTATGGCAGGTGAACATAATCTTTGTGAAATGATTGTCTTTCTCTTGTAAACGCCTTGATGAGTTGGAACTAAAAATCTCTATAAATCCAACATCCTGCTGTTGCTCAGTCATTGTCAGAGTGTTTTAATTGGGTGGTTGGAGTTACCTTGATGTCTCCTTATTATAACTAGACAAGTTCAACTGACATGAAGATTTCTGATTGGAATAGGATTCTCTCGGCGATATGACAAGTGTGTCTGGAAGCCCTACCGTTTAGCATGACACCAAGACACAACACATGCCCGGTTCTGTCAAACCTCCGAGTCGTGCTTGTGGAATCAACGGAATCACCGGGATGATAATCGACTCTGCTCTGTGATTCCCCTGTTGGCACATTTATTTTAGCTTTGCTGGCAGAGAGGGAGGCTTGCTCTACTAATTCACTGTGACGTTGTTTTTTAATTAGGTGTCTTGACACAGCAGGCATTCCAGTCTTGAACATTTCTTTTGTTTCTTTAATGTGCCAGCAAGCTGTCTGACTTTTAGCTGCCTGATCTTTCAGAAAGGTTACCTGCAGTGTAAAATGAGATACCAGACGTAAGGCACCTTGTCCAGTGTTTGGCACCTGAGGGGTCTCTGAGAATGTTCATTATGTCTCCCTGTTCATCTTTGCCTTCCGTCCTTCTGCTGCTTTTAGTTAACCTTGGAGATGAAACGTTAACTGGGTAAGGCTTACAATTTTCTTCATCCCAGAAGAGAGTCCAGTAAATCTACAAACTGAGACTGCATAGATTCTGTAAATAAAATGGCCACAATTTATTGAGTGCTTTCTATGTGCCAAGTGTTACACATTTCATTATTTTTCATCCTCACAGTAACGCTAAGAGGTAGACATTTTTCTTCTGCCTGCTTTTTAGGGGAAGAAACCTTAACCTAGAAGCCAAGTAGCTGAGGTTCCAGGGAGGGTCAGCAAAAGAGGTGGGGGAATAGTGCCTGTCTGCCTCCCTCCCCGTCTTCATCCTCAGCCCCTGCACACGTGGCCCTTCACCCTCGTGATCTGAGTGAGTAGTCAGTACAATCTCGAGGACTCTGCAGGACACAGAGATGGAGAAGCCACAGCCCTGGAGGGGCCTAAAGGCCTTCTTCCTGGCTGAACAGATACGTGACTGCCCCGGGTGTGAGTGCTAACATCCCTCCCCTTCCCCTGCCATGCCCCCTTGGAACTCCCCCCTAGGTCGGGAGGAAGAACTTCCCAACCCCCACTCCCTGCCACCTTCCCCATTCAGCCCCACCCCCCGCATCAGCCCAGAGTAGAGAGAATAGCAGGTGCTCCTACCGCCGCCCTTGGGTGTCCTGGGAGCCCTTGTCTGGTTTGGTTCAGCCTGGCCTGCTTCCCTTCTAGCCCCGGGTGTGTGGGCAGAGTACAAGCTAATTGGCAGGGGCTGCTTCAGAGACTACAGAACACGGGAGCTGCCGGCTGGCCAGCGGGAGGGCCGTGTTCCCAGCCAGCGCACTGCCATTTCCTGGTGCCCGGGAGAGGCCACCTGCCTGAGGAAGGTGTAACTGGGAAAGGGTAAACATGGAAATTCAGGTCCTGACAACTCTGCAGAGACTCCCCAGAGAAAGAGATGCAGCTGAAGACAGCTGCTCAAGATGCTTGGTCAGCAAGGAGGAGACTCAAGCTGGGGAGTGAACATAGTTCCTACTGGGAGAGAGAAAGATGATGCTCACCTCCATGCACCTGCCAGAATGAAAGAGCCTGGGAACCAGCTTCCTGGAAGACCACTGGGCTGAAGAGAAGGCAGCTCCTCGCCCCCAGGCCCCAGTTCCCAGCCCCCAACCCTCAGCTCCTGGCCCCCATCCCTCAGCTTCCCAGTTCCCAATGCCCAGCTCCAAGCCCCCAGCTCCCAGCTCCCAAACCCTAGGTCCCAGCACCAGTCCCCCAGCTTCCAGTCCCCAGTCCCCCAGTCTCTCAGCTACCCAGCCCCAAGCTCCCCAGTAACACCTTACTTACGTAAACAAAATTGGAGCCTGGTGACAGTTGCGGGTGCTGTGCTAGAACTCAAGGCAGAGTTCCTTGAGCTGGAAGGAATAAAGGAGACCCTCACAGAGGAGAGGGCTTTCCTGGTGGCTCAGCTCGTAAAGAACCTACCTGCAATGCGGGAGACCTGGGTTCAATCCCTGGGTTGGGAAGATCCCCTAGAGAAGGGAAAGGCTACCCACTCCAGTACTCTGGCCTGGAAAATTCCATGGACTGTATAGTCCATGGGGTTGCAAAGAGTTGGACATGACTGAGCGACTTTCACTCACTCACAGAGGAGTCCTGGTGGAGGAAAGAAGTTTTGCAGAGTAGAGACAGTGTGAACTTTGTGACCAGATATATCTGTGTTTCAACTTTAGCGCTGCGGCAGCCTGTAGCTAACCTAGCTAAGCATCACGTAAGGGCTTTGAACGGTAGGCATTTAATACTCACAACAGCACTTTAAGGGAAATTATCTTTTTATTTTATGGGAAATGGAACCTCAGTTCAACTCCTTGCCCCTGGAGATGCACCTGAGAGGACCACTGCTGGCCTAGAACTTGATGCTGCCTGGAGGGAGGCCATGCTCTTGACCGTTAGACTCCTACACAAAGATGCTTTCTCTGGGGACGCGATATTTGAGACACCTGTCCTCACTGAGAATGAGTTTCTTAGTTTCATTATCTCTAACATGGAATTAACAATATGCATTTTTCAGAAATTAGAAAGGCTATAAAATTAGAAAATTAGAAAGACTATAAAAAGGCACACGTTAGAGTTTCTTGAAGGTTAAGGGACCTCCTAGACAGAGACCTGCAGAGCCCATGTTTATTACTGCTATTTCTTTTAAATTAAATCTCTTTAAAAAAACATTACCTCAAAACAGAATGGAACAATTTTCGAGTCAGAATAGAACAATTGTGGAGTCTGAATTCATTTCATTTTATATTTTTCCAAATTAAAATCACAGGTATTATAGTTTTCTCATTAAAGCTCTAATACATGTTGATGCATTAATTATGGAAAACAGAAACTGTAAAAAAGTAGAAATGTCTTTATTTCCCACTGCTCAGAGATGACTGCTGTTAAAACAGTTTTTCTTTATTTCCAGTATTTCCTTAATATATATGTTTTAAAAAAAAATAGAATTGGTGTCATATTGCATGCTCCTGTACTATATACCACATTTAAAACACAATGTATCATGGACACTTTACCATGACACCAAATCAATCTTAAAATATGTGAGAATGAATACTTACTTTTCAATTTTCTTTACAAAGTAGTTCATTACTTTCGTAATGAAAAAATATGCTTAAAATCACTCGCTATGTTAAAATATTGTTTTGAGAGGGGTGCACTGCTTTACCCAATGGGTATAGTGTCCTGTATTTTACATCTTGTTCAGGCCAATCGGAGGGGGATAATCCCCCAGCAGTAACCATGACGTATGAAATGGAGCTAGAGATAGTGGATTTTGTGAGGCTTAAATTAGATCAGTTATGCAATGTCTCCAGGACAGTGAGGCCCACAGTGAATGCTAGGTAATGACAGAATCATGTCAGCCAATGACAATGCAAGATGGGCGTTCACAGGGGGTGCCCTGAGAATTGGAGGGTGGCCCTGACAGGGATGTGCTGGAGCCAGCTCTTACAGGCTCTTGAAAGCAACTGTTATCTACTCAAGAACTTTGCATACTGGTGGTAAAGGTTGTAGCTTGAAATCTGTCATAGTAGAAAAATTTATACCACAGAAACTGGAAATCAGCAAAAGGTACAAATCAGGTCTATTTGTCTGTTTGTTTATGCATATAGTTTCTCAGCACAGCGCTGGTAGGAACAACCCAAAGACAAGCTTCGCTGCTTCTCAAAGTGGTGGAGTCCTGCAGAAAATGCTTCTGAGGTCTTGTGTAGCCTTAGTCGATTTTGCAAAAATGGAAACTGATGAGCAGGGGCTGAGATCCTGGTCTGATTTCTCCTGCTTTTAACTGGAAAGAGGAATAGGGAAATAGAAACAACGCAGAACCAAAAGGGCAAACAGAAGAGTTTTGTTTGTGCTCCTAAAACAGAAATAACTGGATTAGAGGATTAAAGTGCAGGAGATGGGGACACTTGTCACCTGGAGTGACTAGGACCTCTTAGTGGAAGTGGATAAGAAATGCACAGTTGGAGAGAAATCCTTGGTTAAGGAGAAGGCCGTGGGACGGAGTTGAAGAATGGATGCACTCAGCAGGCTCGCTTCCATGTCACCAGGCTCAGAGGCACAGGGTCTGGGTGCTGGGAGGGTTCACAGACTACTGTCTCCTCTCTAACCTCCCAGGAGACAGGGGCTGGGCATTGAATTAATCACTAATTGCCAGTGATGTAATCAAGTGTGCATAAGTAATACAACTTCCATAAACATTCTAAACAATGGAGTCCAGGGGAATTCTCTGGCAGTCCAGTGGTTAGGATTTGATTTTCACTACAGGGGTCATGGGTTCAATCTATGGTCGGGGAACTAAGATCCCACAAACTGCATGGCACAGCAAAAACAAAAAACTGAGATTCAGAGAGCTTCTGGGTTGGAGACTGCATCCATATGCCAGGAGGGAGGTATACTGCAAAATCCTTGGGGTCAGAAGAAGCTCCTGTATTCTGGACACTTCCAGACCTTGCCTTCTGTATTTCTTCATTTGGATGTTCATTTGTATCCTTTATAAAAAACAGGTAATATTAAGTAAAACATTCCTCTGAGTTCTGAGAGCCATTTATTGATGGCAAATTTTCAAACCTGAGAAGAAAGAGGTCATGGGAACCTGTGATTTGTAGCCAAGTCAGACAGAAGTGTGGGTAACCTGGGGACATACTAATTGTGAGGCATTTAAGTGGGGGTAAGAGGAGTCTTGGGGGACTGAGCCCTTAATCTCGGGTCTGTACTCACTCCAGGTAGTTAGTGTCAGAATTGCAATAGATTGTAGGATACCTGTTTGGTTTCCACAGAGAACTGGAGAATTGCCTGGTAGGGAAAACCCACACATTTGGTGTCAGAGTGTTATGTGTGGAAACAGATCCCTGTAGCATGAATGCTATTTTATTATTCATATATTCATATATGTGTGCATATGTACATATATATGTGTATTATACATGTATATTACATAATAAGATAAAGCTAGTTTCATTTGGGAAGGGAAATCCCAGCAAAAGCTCACACTGAATGCTTGTTGTGCCAGAAAAGTTCTGACAGAAAAATCAGAAGTTGCCGAGAAGTGATGGCTCTTATTACCTAAATAATAACGTGAATCTGAATAAATTTGAATAAATAAATAAATAATTTGAATAAATCTATTTCATGTCTCTGGGCTCCAATTTCTCACATAAAGTGGAGTTTTCTGCAAATGATCTTTGAGTTTCCTTTCTTTTTCAGAATTCGATGTTCCTGAATTGTTAGCCGTGAGAAAGTCAGCATGTGGTACAAAGGGAGGACACAGGTCCTAGGATCAGACAGCGCTGGACTCAGTACCAAGGCTGTTGTTACCACACAGCTTTGGGCTAAAGAGTTAAACTCTCTAAAAATAAGGTTCCTCATTTGAGAAACGGGAAAATAAAAATGACATAATAAAAACATAAGAATTGATTGGAAAATAAACTTAAAGGACTAAGCATACGTACTAGCAATTTTTTTGATCTGATACTAATTAAGAGACAAACTCTTTTAATACACAAAATAATGTACTCCATATTAATTTCAAAGCTCTGCTTCGTCATCTTAAGGTGAAACTGCTTAAAAATAGGATATGAAACTCAATGGGGTAAAATTAGCAGATGATGAAACAACAGACTATCTTTGCAGTTTTTTTTTCTTTTTCCCCAGAGAGCTCATTTTTGAACAGTTTACTACGGGAACTATTTTATTTTGGAGAGATTTGTCTAAGTTCTTGCAAACAGGTTCTGCTGAATGAAATCTTTCTGGGTTCAGCAAAACCGAGAGGTTTTATTTTCTCCCCTGTGCTAATGCATCACATTTTTCATAAAATTGAAAGGAAAAAAACGTTGTGAGCAGAATTTTATCAACCAGAACATTTTAGAAATACAGAACCTGGGCTTTTGATTTTATATCATAAATCTAGTAAAATGGAGGAAACCATCTTTTCGAAACGCTGCTGCCATCATTTTCTACCTGCAGGTACACATCTTGCCCTGGGAAGAGTGTGTGCATGCTAAGTCCCTTCAGTCATGTCTGACTCTTTGCAACCTCATAGACTGCAGTCCGCCAAGCTCCTCTGTTCATGGGGATTTCTCCAGGCAGGAGTACTGGAGTGGGTTGCCATGCCCTCTTCCCGGGGATCTTCCTGACCCAGGGATCAAACCCTTGTCAATTTTGTCTCCTGCGGTGGCAGGTGGGTTCTTTACCACTAGTGCCACCTGGGAAACCCCTGGGAGGAGAGCTAGTTCATTGCTTAACAATCATAACGATTTCTCTGAGGAATCCCAGCTGCTGCTGAGGACCAGCCTGTCTGAGAATATCCTTAAATGTGAAGTCAGTGACTCAATCAGAACCTGAAATAGTCTTACAGAAAAAATCAGTTAGAAAGTTGCATTGTGCAGACTCGATATTGGATCTTCAGCTTCACTGTATCATTAAAGAAACAATTAAAAAAAAAACTAAAAACAGGGTACACATTGAAGGTACTATTTTAAATTGGCCAAAAGTCATGGTTTGAGTAAAGAAGGAAAATAAACAAGGTGGAAGGATTTGGGATGTGATTATTTTCATGGCGTAACTGTATATTTCACCAAGTACCAGCATGAGGTGTGAAAAAGCAACATTCTTTCTAACTGGGAAGAGATGTTCAGGAAGGCAGGACAATTTTTTTACCCCTGAAGAACTGTGTCTTAGAACTGTCAGTATTGGATTTGCTGTAGTGGAATTTGGCTCTCTGCAATGAATTTCTTCTCCATCAGAGTCTCCCTTGTCTTGCACTGTTTTTAACTTGACCACCAGCCTCTGGCATTGAATGAAAAGCCCCAAACTCATTCAACCAGAGGCTCACAGCATAGAACAAATCATTTGTCTGTTTTTAATGTGTTTCCTTTCCCAGCCCAAATACTCAATTGAAATGACACTGAAAGTATCGATCTGAAAAAGAAAGATAAAGAAGTCAAGGGATTTGCCTTATTTAAAAATGTATCTATAGAGTAGGCAGGGCTGTGGGAAACCAGTTCCTAGCAAATGACTAGGAGATAAAAGATTTTTTGGGTTCAAATTCTAATTTTGTTTTGTTATTATACTAGTAATAGCTAATATAATTATGCCATGTCCAGTTTATAAATTGGTTTAGCGTACATTGGTTTCCTAATTTGACCCTCAAAGCAGCATAATGATACAGACGCTATTATCATCCCCATTTCACAGATGAGAAGACTGAGGCTCTGAGACACTGACATCATCCAGCTTTTTCAGTTAACGAGATGCAATATTTGAAATCAAGCTTGTTCTGACTTCAAATTCCTTGTTCCTGCCAGGCCTTTTCAAGATCTAAAACTATGGGATTCTTGAGCTGAAAGGGAATTTAGAGATCTGCTGGCCAGCTTTTGCCTGATTCTGAAGGATGTTAAATACATTTCCACAAAACAACATTTGGCAAATGCCAAATTAAAAGTTGTTAAGTGGATTTCTTGATCACAGAATGTCCCAGAGCTTTTATTTTGCTGGCTAATCTTGATGCTTTTGCTGATCTTATTTGACAATGAATTTATCTTGGGGTCCATCTACCTAAGAACCACATCATATCAGGGATCTGGGATGAGCTGCCCTCTCTGCTTCTTTATAGAAATAGAATTTCACTTGTTCTGGACTTTTCTTGGAGTCACTCCTATGCCACCTCAAGTTGACCTGGAAGGAAGTGGAAGAATTGAACTTTTAATTGTTATTCAACTGATTGACCATTGGAAACAGGAAGTGGTAATGAAGCGGCAGATTTCTGCCCTCCTGATTCTTTGCGCAAACATCTATTAGTTGTGCTCCAGATTCCAGGGACTGGCTGGGGATCTGTGTGGGAAGCTGGAGAGGACAGCTCCTGCCCTCAGTGTGTTGTTCCCTCATCTGGTGTGTGTTAGTCGCTCAGTCATGTCCGACTCTTTGCGACCCCGTGGGCTGTGGCCCGCCAGGCTCCTCTGTCCGTGGGATTCTCCAGGCAAGAATTCTGGAGTGGGTTGCCATTCCCTTCTCTCATACTCTAGAAGAAGGTGCACACCAATCTCACAAATAATGACAAACATTTGATGAAAGGGGGCACTCGACAGAAGCCCAGAGAGGGCGGTAGCTCATCCTGGTGAAGAAGGATGCAGGGGCAGCTTTGTGCTCCGGTGCCTGCTCTTCCTCTTGGAGGGACAAAGGTCGTATCAGCCCCTTCAGCTGCCCCAGGCGAGGAGGGTGGAGACTGTGTACCCAGCTGACAGAAGGTGTGGACGCCTCCTGGGACCCACCCCAGGGCATTGGCATCTGAGCTCCACAGCTTTCCTGACAGAAAGGAAAAAAAAAAAGATTGAAAATGTCTCAACTCCACATGTCCTATTTTTAATTGATTTTTGCACAGACTCTTCAATCAGGGTATGAATATTTAATTGTCCTGTCAGGTCAGATCCTTCCTGGTCAGACAGTTAAAAATGACTTTGGACAGGGGAGGAAATGAGGTGGTGGAATGGCATGAAATGAGGAAAGGGAGGCATTTGCTCACAGGGGATCAGATCTAAGGACCAAGGAAGGTCCCGAGAAGGGCACCTTGCTCTCTTTGTCTCTGTCTCTCCACGGCACACCGTAGCACCGCAGCCTTTTCCAGAGGCCACAGGGAGTCCCATAAGAGCTTAGACAACACCTAGGCCTGAGGAGAAAGTAGGCGGTTTCTTCAATGAGGAGAAGCCAAGAGGGTGTCCCTGGGGAAGGGTCCAGAGGATGAAGCGTTCATGCTCCTGGTTTTCTAAGTTTGTGAGGAACTGATCGGTGTTTTGACTCCAGGCTTCACCCTAACCCGGGTGGAACCTGGCCGCACACATCTTTCTTTGAGAAATGGTGTCTCTCTTGGCTGCCCAGCGTCACAGAAGCTGAGAAAAATGGCCCAGGAACTATTTCAGATGAACACACTCTCACAGGCAGTGAATAAACGTCTCAATGTGACTTGTTCCAAGAGACTATTAATAGGCAGGTGATGAGAGGGATGGGAGAACTGAATTTCATTCCGTTTTGGACTCTTGTTTTATGCATACCTCTTTTTCACCGACACAGAAATGAAGTCCAGAGGCACAGAGAGAAGGTGGCCACCTCCCACTCCTCTCCCAGCAGCGCACTCACTGAGGGTCCCATCACAGTCCTTTCGGACCACCGCTCAGGCCTTTGCTGAACACAAGCCTCCCAGGTCCAGACAGTCACAGAACAGCAAGAGGAGGTGACGCCTTGAGTCATATTCATATTCACTTTGACATCGCCATTGCCTCTCTGTGCATCTGCGTGGTCTGAAGAAGGGAGTCTCGTTCAGGAAACACCTGCTGGAAGGAGGGCTTTGGAAATGCCCAGGTGTGTCTGGTTGTCTTAGCAGTGGGCTGGGGGTGATCTCAGCGCTTATTGGGGAAAGGGCAGAGATGCTAAACAGATTGAAATTCTCTGGCTGGTGTCCCCAACCAAGAACTGCCCCTGCCCTGCATGACTGCTGGGGGCCGTCTGTGCATTCTCCGTGGAGGATGTATTTGGAATGGTCTCAGAGTACATCTGAACTCCATTTCACTCATCAGCACAAAGTATTTGTTTCAAGTTTTCAAACTTGAAGCATGACATTTTCTAGGAAACCTTGATTTAAAAAAAAATAAGTCTTTTATATTTACTCAGATATGTCTTTTATATTTACCATTTCCAATGCTCTTTAAAAAATTTATTTTTATTTATTTGGCCGTGTCGGGTCTTAATTGCTGCTTATGCAATCTTCAGTTGCGGCAGGTGGGATCTAGTTCCCTGATCAGGGATTGAACCCGGGCCTCCTGTATTGGAAGCACAGAGTCTTAGCCACTGGACCACCAGGGGAGTCCCCAGGAAAACTTGATTTTAATGGCTGTGGAAAATCAAGGAAAGACAGAATTTTGTGTTTTGGGGGGCTTTACCAAGAATTGTTCACCTTTACCAAGAGTTGTCCACCTCCTTTTGGAATCAGATCCCTGATGGCAGTGACGTGTGGTGTTTGTTATCAAAACCACATAGCTGTGGCAGTCTGCATCTGCAGCTGCCAGATTTCCCCGCCAGAGGACCTGAGTACCTCCTGTTGGCTCCTGATGGAGTTGCACCAAACCTCTGAATACGGAAACACATAGGATGTTATTCTAAGTGACTCTGACTTTATTTTGCCTTTGTATTACATTAGGGCATTATACTGATTTTTAAAATGGTGTGTGGTATTAGTTTAATTTAATATCAAATTTAATTATTAGTTTTTATCATTAATTAATTAGTTGATTACTATTTAATATTTGTTTAATTTCAGGAATGTAGAGGGGATATTGTGGAATGTTTGTTGTGGGGAAGACATTGGGTCTGTTCCAGGTCCTAAACCTGGGGTGAAATGTCTGACTTAGGCTTTAAAACAGGACAGACTTCTGAGAGACAAGCCAGGCAGACGGATCATCAGCCATGGGACTTCCTGAGTCTTGTGTTCTGTTCGGAGGCTAAAATGCTTCTGCAAACGTAAGTGTCTGCAAGGATCAGGCAGTTCATGGGAAAGAGTAAAGAAGCAGAAAAACAAGAGTTGAAGGGCCTTGGCAGGGGCATTGGCTCCTGGCCTCACTGGACGCTGGGGGTCTGTGCCTACTGACTGTGGCCCCACAGGGTTGCAGGCATAGGATTGCTAGATTTTCCATGTTTGTAGTGGAAGCTAGAAACCTGACATGCTGTCCGTCATATTAAGGCTAGGTAAGACTGGGTAGCTCTAACAAAGAGAGCTTAAGGGACGTGGATGTGGATTTCTTTTGCAGGTCATGATCAAAGCAGAGAGACAGCCTCGTGTGGCCAGGAGCAGAGGGACAAGGGCGTGGAGGAGAGTATGAGCAGCAACATGAAGACCCAGATCTGGAAGGCCCAACTCTTCCTCTGTTCCACACGTATATGGCCTCTGCTTGGTGGGGAAAGGTCATTTTTAGCTGGGCAGCTATTTCACGGCTGTACCACTGACCATCTCTGCCCATATACTTACCCCAGGCACTTAAGGTATGACACATAGGTCAGTCCCCTGCAGACCACGATGCTGAACTTGACTCGAAGACTCCCAGCCCGGCCCTGCTGGAACTCACTGTTTAGTTGTAGATTTAAGTTAAACAGCTGGAGAAACCATTCAGACTAGAGGAGGAAGGAGGAAGACAGGTGGGCCAAGGTGTTGAAGTTGGTGGAAGGGTGGCATCCTCAGAGCAGACGCACATAGTGGGGACAGCTTGGAGGACAGAAGCCCACAGACCTTGAACACAGGCATGGGAGGTTTCATTCAGGTTATCTGTCTTAGCTCCACTGGCCTGGCAAACGCCTCTCAGGCCAGCCTAAGTGCTCCTCTTCTACGTGCCTGGCACCACGCCGATCGCACGTATTATTTTCCTTGTCTATTTTTGTCTTCCCATCTAGACTGCAATTCTGTTTTGTTCACTTTTATATCCCCAGGGTCTTGCAGAGTAATTATTAATAGTAGAGTAGGTGCTCAACAAATCCTTGATGAATGACTGAAAAAAATCCTGTCATCAGTGGATAATGAATTCATCCTTCCGAGTCAGTGCTAGGAACCATCACGGTGCTTTGTTAAGAAGACTAATCTGGCCCTGGAGGAAGGTATGGCAACCCACTCCAGTATGCTTGCCTGGAAAATCCTAGGAACAGAGGAGCCTGATGGGCTACAGTTACAGGTTCGCAAAGGAGTCAGACATGAATTAGGGACTAAACAACACAACAAGAGGACTAATCTGGGACTTCCCTGGTGGTTCGGGGTTAAGACTCCATTCTTCCACTGCAGAGGGGCATGGGTTTGATCCCTGGTCCCCCAGTTGGAGACGTTCCACATGCAGTGGAACCAAAGAGAAAAAGCAAACTAATCTTGTTATCATGTTCAGAAGGCCAGAATCAGCAGGCCAAAGACACCATGGGTTTCATGGGGAAGTACTCTGGGATGGAGGGCAGAGATGTCCTGTGGGAAGGGATGGGCTTCAAAAGGCTGATGGGCTGGAGGTGTCTGCACAGGGAGCCGAGAACTGGAAACTCCCGCTTCTGGATTTCTATTTCTTTCCTAGTCTAGAGTTAGCAGGCTTAGCTGAGGTGCTAGTCACTAACGCAGGGCCTGAGTGGAGGAGACAGCAGTGAGCAGCAAACCCTTCAGGGTTCTGTGTCCTATGAAATTGAATTAAAATAGAAATTCTAGGGGAGGCTTCCTGGATGAGGGAGCATTTATGATGGGCTTTGAGATATGCAGAAAATGAAGGTTCTGAAAATGCACATGAGCTTTGTTAATTTGCCAAGAACCTAGCAAGAGTCTAATAAATATTTTTATGAATGAAAAAAATAAATTAAGAAATGGGCAGATAGCTATGGTTTGTACTAGTCTTTCTGGAAGAACGGCTGGGGGTTCCTCTCAAGGTGGGAAACTTTTGTTGCTGTATCAGGCCTTGGCCACTCAAGCCCATTGAAGGAAGCCCATTGATCTTTGAGGAATAAGATTCTGTTGTATCGTGTAGTCTGTGCACGGGCTGGAAAAGAATTTCCAGACATGAAGCAGAACGAGAGGAAAATAGAGTTTATTAGAGTGGGAAATGCTGCTAGAATGGTGGGCCAGCTCAAAGGAGAGGCGTCCCCTCTTGAGGCCTAGTAGCCAATTTTTATAGCCTCATGACAAAATTCCTACTGGAAGGGTGGCATTAGGTGATTGGTGAGGAACCAGAGATCAAATTGCCAACATCCACTGGATCATGGAAAAAGCAAGAGAGTTCCAGAAAAACATCTATTTCTGCTTTATTGACTATGCCAAAGCCTTTGACTGTGTGGATCACAATAAACTGTGGAAAATTCTGAAAGAGATGGGAATATCAGACCACCTGATCTGCCTCTTGAGAAATCTGTTTGCAGGTCAGGAAGCAACAGTTAGAACTGGACATGGAACAACAGACTGGTTCCTAATAGGAAAAGGAGTATGTCAAGGCTGTATATTGTCATCCTGTTTATTTAACTTATATGCAGAGTACATCATGAGAAACGCTGGACTGTAAGAAACACAAGCTGGAATCAAGATTGCCGGGAGAAATATCAATAACCTCAGATATGCAGATGACACCACCCTTATGGCAGAAAGTGAAGAGGAACTCAAAAGCCTCTTGCTGAAAGTGAAAGAGGAGAGTGAAAAAGTTGGCTTAAAGCTCAACATTCAGAAAACGAAGATCATGGCATCCGGTCCCATCACTTCATGGGAAATAGATGGGGAAACAGTGGAAACAGTGTCAGACTTTATTTTTCTGGGCTCCAAAATCACTGCAGATGGTGTCTGCAGCCATGAAATTAAAAGATGCTTACTCCTTGGAAGGAAAGTTATGTCCAACCTAGATAGCATATTCAAAAGCAGAGACATTACTTTGCCAACAAAGGTTCGTCTAGTCAAGGCTATGGTTTTTCCTGTGGTCATGTATGGATGTGAGAGTTGGGCTGTGAAGAAGGCTGAGTGCCGTAAGAATTGATGCTTTTGAACTGTGGTGTTGGAGAAGACTCTTGAGAGTCCCTTGGACTGCAAGGAGATCCAACCAGTCCATTCTGAAGGAGATCAGCCCTGGGATTTCTTTGGAAGGACTGATGCTAAAGCTGAAACTCCAGTACTTTGGCCACCTCATGCAAAGAGTTGACTCATTGGAAAAGACTCTGATGCTGGGAGGGATTGGGGGCAAGAGGAGAAGGGGACGACAGAGGATGAGATGGCTGGATGGCATCACTGACTCGATGGACGTGAGTCTGAGTGAACTCTGGGAATTGGTGATGGACAGGGAGGCCTGGCGTGCTGCAATTCATGGGGTCACAAAGAGTCGGACACGACTGAGCAACTGATCTGATCTGAAGGATGCTATAGGGTGGGTAATAGGGCAGGTATTTTACTTAATATAGGGTGGGGGAACTGGCTGGTTTAGATCAGGAGGCTCATGGTAACAGTTGCTATGGGGCCTGGTTAATTCCAGAAATTTTTGTCTTGTGACCTTGCTCTAAGGCTCCACACCTGTGACCTTGGTCTAAGCCTTCACACCTGTGACCTTGGTGTAAGTTTCCATGCCTGTGACCTTGGTCTAAGGCTTCACACCTGTGACCTTGGGCTAAGGCTCCACACCTGTGACCTTGGGCTAAGCCTTCACACCTGTGACCTTGGTCTAAGGCTCCACACCTGTGATCTTGGTACAGGGCTCCACATGCTGGATATGAGGCGGGGGGGAGGGGGAGGGGTTCCAGGAGAAGTCAAGTCAGCCCTTCCCTGGACCAGTGATCAAGAAAACACCAAGCAGGTGGCAGGCCCTGTGGCCCAGGATCGACCTGGCTGCTGACCTTGCCAGTCACCCTCGCCAGCCTGGGGAGGCTCCCGCAGCCCCAGGGACTGGCAGGCCGCCCCAGCATCCACTGTCTCATCCCCAGGGCTGTGAAAGAAAGACACAGGTCTTCCATTGTGTGCAAGGGAGTGTGGCTGTGGGCGGGGAGCCTCAGACAGAGCATGTGGTGGGGGGGATAGGCTCCCTAATGAAACAAAGGCTTGACTGTTAGAGGATCCCTCGCCGAGTCATGCATTTGGATTGTGAGGCTTGGGTTAAGGAAAGAGCTTTCTCTGCAAGCACAACAGATGCCTGGAAGTGACGTGCCCGCTCCAGATGCTTGTGGGAGGCAAGACTGAAAGCCCCAGCGTGGCTAGTGGTCAGGGCCACCGCACTGCCAAGCAGGTCTTGGGAGCTGAAGGTGAGGAAGGGTTGGGCTTGGTTTCAGGGCTTAGAGAAGGAGGCTCTGAAGGTGGCTGGAGGTGAAGGGGACACAGAGGAAGATCATGCTGAAGGAGAACTAGAGGGGAGCTCAGCTCTGTCCTCTGTGATGGCCTGGGGGGTGAGATGGTGAGTGGGAGGGCGGGGTTATATGCATACATGCAGCTGATTCACGCTGTTGTACAGCAGAAACTAATACAACGTTGTAAAGCAATTATTCTCCAATTTAAAAAATTCAAGTTTTACCATCTAGCCCTTGACCTTGCCTAAGACATTTTGCTTCTTTGTGTCCTCTTTTCTGCACCTGTGCTGCCCTGGCCCAGGGTTGGTGGGGGTGGTGGGGCAGCTGGACGTGTCAAGAGGCACAGAGTCCCACACCCTTTGAAGGGCTAAGGTGTCAGTGATTCTGATTTCCTTGAACTTCATAAGTATATCATGGATACTCAACAGACACAGCACAGTAACTCTGGCTCAGAGATTCCCCTCTTCTGGAATTCTATTCTCTACCAAGGTCAAGGGGTCCTCAGATAACCTAAGGGAGCAATGATTTGCCTTTCCACAGCTTCTTGGATCGATTAGAAATAATAAAAGTTTGGGCCTAAGAATTAAAAAATTGGGATGGATCTAAAATACTTTGCTCCCAAATATCTTATTCTTTCAAAGATGATGATTCCAATAATTGAGATTCTGAGTGAGACTGAAAAATGTTTGGTGGGAAAAAGATAAGATTTCTTTGCAGAACAATAGATTAAGTGTTTTTAAAACAAATGACAACCACAAAGTTAAAAATTCCAAAGTTACCTCCTGAATTAATCAACCAAGGAAGCTGACATTTCCATTATTCTGATGTTAGCAAGACTTTTAAGTGTGAATATCTCAGAAATATTAGAATGTCATATTTTCAAGGAACTTTTTTTCTTTTTTGGTCAAGCCATAAGCCTTGTGGGATCTTAGTTCCCTGACCAGAGATTGACCCCATGCCCTCAGCAGTGAAAAGGCAGAGTTCTGACCACTGGACTACCAGGGAATTCCCACAAGAGACTTTTAAAGGTGAACTTAGCCCAACATACACACTTGACAGGTGAAGAAACCAAATCCCAGAAGAGAGGCTACAGTAAGACACGAAAAATGTGGATTCAGAGTTTGCCTTCTCCTGTGCTGATTGCAGATGTGATGTCAGCGTGTCCATACCTGGCACCTGGCTGCCGGGGACACCTGCAAGACTGCCGTGGGGTGATGTGTGGTTTGATTTTCCTCTGCATCTCGTCCTTTGGGAGGACACTCCTCTTCTTCTAGATCTGGCAGTCAAGGTGTTGTTCATCATGGGAGGGCCCTTGACTCGGGCTGGTCAATAGTGACAGAGATTGTTCTGGAGTGGGCATGTGATCCAAAGCAGAACTCATGAAAGTTTTTTCTTGGGATTTTTATATGGATTGACCCAAAGCTTCCGAGGCCATGTAAGCATGCTTCCCCGACTGCAAAGAGGAGGTATATGAAGTAGGAGAGAATAACGTTACTCTGGGAGGAAGAAAACCTAAAATTAGATAGACAGTTGATAGATGATAGATACATACCTAAGTGTACACACACACACAAACACACACACACACACACATGCAGAGAAACCTAGAAAGAACCAGCTCCTGCACTTGATAGTTCTTTTGCTCGAGCTAGTTTGTCATTATTTTTATTATTTATTTTGGCCGTGCTACCTGGTTTGCAGGACCTTAGTTCCCAGACCAGGGATAGAACCTGTACCCCTTGTAGTGAAAGCACAGAGTCCTAACCACTGGACTGCAGGGGAATTCCCTACTTGAGCTGGTTTACATTAAGCTTCTGTCATATGCAAACAAAAAAAAAAACTTGTAATCAATACAATAGAAACACACAGCCCTGTGACTTTTTGAAAAAATTATTTATTTTTTTAATTGAAGGATAATTTGCTTTACAGAATTTTGTTGTTTTCTGTCAAACATCAGCATGAATCAGTTGGCCCTATGACTTCATCTCATCCTCTGTCATCCCCTTCTCCTCCTACCTTCAATCTTTCCCAGCATCAGGGTCTTTTCCAATGAGGTGGCTCTTCCCATCAGGTGGCTAAAGTATTGGAGCTTCAGTTTCAGTATCAGTCCTTCCAATGAATATTCAGAGCTAATTTCCTTTAGGATTGACTGTTTTGATCTCCTTGCGGATTAAGGGACTCTCAAGAGTCTTCTCCAACACCACAGTTCGAAAGCATCAGTTCCTCAGTACTCAGCCTTCTTTGTCCAACTCTCACATTCATACATGACTTTGACTAGATGGACCTTTGTTGGCAAAGTAATGTCTCTGCTTTTTAACACACTGTCCAGGTTTGTCATAGCTTTTCTTCCAAGGAGCAAGTGTCTTTTAATTTCATGGCTGCAGTCACCATCCACAGTGATTTTGGAGCCCAAGAAAATAAAGAAATGTAAATAGAATCCCTCTCCTCACCTAGAATGTCTTCCCTGGGACTTGGCACTAGGGACCTTTACTGTTGACCACATCCTTCTTTTGTCTATTTAAAAACATTGAGACAATCTATTAAAAATATATACACATTTTGAAAAGTTACAGCATCCAGCAGCCATATGCAACTGTTGATTTGGCCACAAGACAGTGATGATGCATAGGCTTTATTGTGTTCTGCTGCTCACTTTATGCATTATTTAGAAACACACAAAAAATGGCCATCTTCATTGTGGTAATGGCTGTATAACACTCCTCCATGTTATATGGCAGTTTATTAAATGTTCAACATTTTAAAAAAAGAACACCTAGGTGGTCTTCTGCTTTTTCATTGTTTAGTCGCTAAGTCGTGTCTCCTCTTTGCAACATCGTGGACAGTAGCCTGCCAGGCTCCTCTGTCCATGGGATTCTCCATGGCAAGTCTAGTGGAGTGGGTTGCCATTTCCTTCTCCAGGGGATCTTCTTGACCAAAGGATCAAAGCTGTGTCTCCTACACTGGTAGGTGGATTCTTTACCACTGAGCCACAAGGGAAGCTGTCTTCTGCTGCTTTTCTGCAAAATTTTCTTTAAATTTATTTTCAGGTAAAATGTTGGGCTACTTCCAACAAGTTCCCTGGAAACTGCACATCTGTGCTTGCCTTTGTCAATGTCATCCTTTCTGCCCGTGGAATCTCTTGCTCCTTTCCTTTTCAGTCCTTTTTTGGTTAACTTGTTTATACTTTAAAAGCCCTGCTCTGACACTCTCTTGTTGGTTTGTTCTTCTTTTATCAAGAATTTACTGAACCTAGTGCTGTGCTTGGAGCTGGGCTATGACAAGGAACATGACTTTAATTCATTCATTCCCCAACAGGTATTTCTTGAAGGTCTACGATGTGCCAGCGGCAGTGTTAGGTACAGGAAATCCAGTAGTGAGTAAGCTGAGGTCCCTGCCCTTGTGAAGCTTAGATTACACTGGGAGAAAAAAGGCAGAATTCATTAAGGAGTGGGAAGTGTTCTCCAGTCATTTATTTCCATCCATCTCAATAGCTCTTTCTTACCCGTGTTTCCGACTAGACTGAAGAACGTGAGGAGAGAGGCTGTGTCCTTCACTTCATGGATCTGCGGGGCAACGCTGTACTACTGCGCTGAAGTGGGTACCTCTGGTGACAAAAAAACACCCAGAGTGTGTTTTGTCCTTTAGAGGAAAGGCAGTTTCCTCCTTCAGGAGAACCGTGTCTATGTCTGTGATAGCTGAAAACCTCACAACTCAAACCCAAGAGAAGCTGTTTCGGGTATTCCCAAATAGTCACTTTCCCTTCCTTTGTCAAGAGCAAAGCTCATTTGATTTAGGAAAAGTGGTCTCATTCATGGCCCAAGCACACCACAGGCCCCAGGAGGAGCATATTTGGGGAAGGGCCCAGAAAAAGCCAGGGAGAGGCTTTCTGGAAGCACTGACCCCACTAGTAGGGAGTCTTCTAGATGGAATATCCAGAGCGGGGGCCACGACTGCCATGCAGCCAGCATCCCTGGGACCACCCTTAGAACACCAGCCCGTCAGCTGCCGAATTGTGGCCTTTTCTTTACACTGTGAATTGTTAGCAGTTTCTAAATAGACCGTTCATTTTTCCTTTTAGCACAGAAGGGTCTCAGAACTCCGAATACCACGAGGGGCTTGAATGTTTCAACTCAAAACATTCCCCAAACCGCAGCCCTCGGGTGAGATGCAGAGCTAGCCAAGGCTTTGGAGGAAAAACAACTGCCCACCAGCCTGGAAACCACTGGGTACACAGGCAGCTGGGTCAGCTTGCTCCCAGAGGCTGGGAGACTGCGTTTTTACTGGTCAGAGTTAATCTGATAAAACCACCTTCCCTTGACTTCCCCTCTGCTGGAGGAAGCAAACCCAGTCTGGGGGCTGGATGCTGAGTGTGTGGGGCGTGGGGTGTGGGGCATGGGACCAGGCTGCGCAGGGTACCTGGAGAACCCAAGCCACTGCTGCCTCGCGTCTTCCTCCCCAATAGTGGGAGGGAAAAAAAAAAAAAAAAAGGAGAGAAAGAGTGAGAAGAGCTTTTATAACATTCTCACGGCAGCATTTGATTCAGGGAGAAGCCTAATAGCGCCAAACCGCTGCTCAGACCCTGCATAGTCGGAGGAACAGCTCCCAGGAACACACGAGAGGTGGCGCTGCAGAGAGGCTGGCTGGGGCACCAGCCCACCCGGGGAAAGACTGGATCCTTGGAGTTGAGGCTCCCAAGGCCCCTATGGACATCCAGTGGGTAAAAGAGATCCCAGAAGGCCTAATGGACCCATGCAGTGGGCTGCGCAATCTCCCAGGCCGCTTTCTAGGGGAAAAGCAGCTTCGCCAAGTGCTGTGACATCTCTATCTTGATGAAGACCCCAAGGAGGCATTTGCGAGCAAGATCTACCTAAGTCGCTGCAGCTCAGGCCGCACCAGAGGGTGACGATGACCTGGGAGAGGTCTATTCACTGCCCCTTTGCCTGCCAGCATCTAGTCTGAGGCTTCCACAGCTTTTTTGAGGATGTGAACTTCATGTTGGTCATGTTGGGGCTCTGCTGCTGGAGATCTCTCTTGGAGCTACATCAGTGGAGGAAATCCATAAGCCAGGACGAGACCCGCTGCTACCTGAGGCAGATAGTCCTTGAAAGTGAAAGTGAAAGTGAAGTCGCTCAGTTGTGTCCAACTCTTTGTGACCCCATGGACTGTAGCCTACAACACTCCTCTGTCCATAGGATTTTCCAGGCAAGAGTACTGGAGTGGGTTGCCATTTTCTTCTCCAGAGGATCTTCCCAACCCAGGGATCGAACCTGGGTCTCCCACATTGTAGCCAGATGCTTTACCATCTGAGACACCGGGGAAGTCTATGCAGTCAAGATAGTCCTTGACTGCACCCAAACCAGGTTGTTCACCAGGATCTCAAGCTGGGCAGAGTCTTCCTGAATGAGGATGTGGAGGTGAAAATAGGAGATTTGGACTGGCAACCAAAGATGAATATGTTGGGGAGCAGAAGAGCCTATCTAAATACCTAGTGCTTCCCTAGTAGCTCAGTGGTAAAGAATTTGCCTCCCAATGCAGGAGACCTGAGTTTGATCCCTGGGTTGGGCAGATCCCCTGGAGAAGGAAATGGCAACCCACTCCAGTATTCTTCCCTGGGAAATCCCATGGATGGAGAAGGCAAAGAGTCGGATGCTACTTAGCGACTAAACAACAGATTCCTGAGGTGTAAGCAAGAAAAGGCAGCATTTCTAGGTGGTCGTGGGGTCCACTGGGTACGTCATGTTAGTAAGGGCAGCTCACCTTTGAGATCTCTTGCCTAAAACTTACTGACTTCTGGATCAAGAAGAATGAATGCACTGTTCCCAAGCACATAATTGCCTCTTCCAGAAGATGCTGTAGGCAGACGCCACTGGTCACCTGACCGTTCATGAGCAGCTCAAGACCAGTTTTTCTGGCTACGTCCCAGCCGATCCCCCATTACCTGCCCCCACTATTCCACGAAGATTTTCAATCACTCCCAGCAGACTAGACCCTGGGAACAGGAAGCCTCTCACAGTCCTCAAAAAGGCCTGGAGAACCCTGTGCCTAAGACTCTCTGGGAAAAAGAGGAACCAATGGTCCAGGAGATCAGAGAAGCGGTCAAGTGCCACCTTGGTGACATGTTGTATTGGCCGCGAAGCGTGAATGCCTCCAAGCCCTCTGAGAAGGAACTGGTCAGGCAGGAGGAGGCTGAGGATTCTGCCAGCATCACCATCTTCTGAGTCAGCAAAGTGGGGAGACTACTTGGACAAGTGCAGCCTTGGGAGTCAGCCGTGTGACCGAGTGTGGGGGTGTTCTCCAATGACTGGACTCATCTCGTCCCCTAGCCTGTTGGTGTCTGTCTGCAGTAAACAGAGTGTGATGGTGCAGTGCTCCACCTCACCGCTGAGTTCCCATCCCAACTCCTCCATGAAGATCACGCTCCACGTATTTCCAAAACTCCATGAGTGGACTCTTGCTGAAGGTGGGCACCCGTGGGAAGGTATTGGACTAGTCTAGCTACCTGCGTACCTGATTTTGCATACACAGCACCATCACCCTGCACTCAGTAATGGCTGGGTGCAAATTGGCATCTCCCAGGACCATAGCAAACTCATCCCGTGTCCAGCGTGGCAGCTGTCACTACAGCAACTAGAAGCTGGGTTTCCCAAGAACTGTCCGAACCTCCTGGAGTAGTGCAGCTGCTCCAAGGGTCTGACCGGTCGGCTCCACCATGTCCTTCCGTGGTGAACAAGTTGCTGAGCTCTGGCTTGGCCTCTAACCACCTCAGGACCTCCTCACAGCTCCTCCCCTGGGACTTGTGCCCCTCCTCGCCCTCACCGGCACCTTGGGCCCCTATGGATTAGCTCCCATTGTGCTGGTTTTGTGTGTGTGTGTGTGTGTGTGTGTGTGTGAGAGAGAGAGAGATTCCCCCAATCCCCAAACCTGGCAGCTAAAAAGAGAGTATGTCGTCATTACAAGTGGGGTTTGCTGTATACATTATTTTCGTACATGTTGAGTTGTAGGTTCTACGGCCATATGAATTGTACGGAATACTGCTATAGAATTCAGGACTGTTTTTCTTTGGCTTTATACATGTTAAACACGTGTGAATCTTTCCAAAAAGCTATGGGGAGTGCTGATTGGCTACTAGTTTTCACGTGCTGATGGCTCAGCCAATCGGCAGCAAGGATTGATTACTCCTGCGGTGCCCCGTGGAAGTGGCTGTGTGGGTAGATGGGAGGTCTACCTTCGCTGGGTCTTAGCCCAGTATGTCAAGTAACAGTGGTAAGCAAATTCAGTGACAACACATTATTAATAAGTTCTTAAAGTGCCTTTCATAAAAGGCACTCCGTCTGCTGAGAGCAGCAGGGCCCCCTGTGCTGGTAGGGCCCGGAGAATGCTGGGCTGACCCTGTCATGAGGACAGGTCTCTCAGGACTGGTCTTGGGGGAAGATTATGGAACTTGTGCGACCTCCTTTGAATGATACGCTGACTCCAGATTATCTAGCTGGCATGCAGAAAAGCTGGGAAGGTAAGTGGAAAGCTTGGGAAAGCAGAGAGGGGGAAAGAGAGACAGGGCGAGAGAGGGAGGGAGAGAGAAGAAAGGAGGAAGGAGAAAAGAAAAGAAAGGAACCCGCAGGGGTAGGTGCTGTGCAGGAAGGGCTGCCTGGGGTCCTGTCCACGTGCTCACAGCAGCCTATGTTCAGTATGAGGAGTACTTGGTGGGTTTGGTTGAGGAGGGACACATTTAGGGGAGCTGTTTCAACTGGAGGAAGGGAAGATGAAAAGGAAGGAAGGATGGGAATACTGGAGGGAAGCTGGAGAAGGTGAGTCAGTGGTGGCCCAGGCGAAGAATGTGATCAAGCAGAGACGACGTGGCGTGCTGAGCCAAGGCACACATGTGAGTGGCACTAAGGCTGAGTGGTTACAGGCTAGGCCTCTGAGTCAGATGACCTGATCCTGCTTCTACCATGTATGCAGTGTGACCTTGGGCAAGTTACTCAATCTCTCTGCGGCTCAGTTTCCCCAACTATAAAGCTTCATAGGGGTTATCTGAAGGATTATGTGAGGGAACATTTAGTCTCTGTTTGGTATGTGGCAGTGACTGTTATGAGGATGGATCAGTTGGGGACCAGTGGATGGCCTGGATGTCACACTGTCCCCCAGTGACGTGGACTCTGCCAGTGTTTGGTAGGCTGGGCTTCTGCTAAGAAGTCCATTTCACCTGGGACCTGAGGATGGGAATCAGCTCTGACCATGACCAAGTTTCAGTGTGTGAAGAGACTTCAGTTTACCTGGGTCTTCCTACTTAATACCAATGACCCTGTTTACTTATAGTTTAGAAAATCCTCAAGCTTTTCCCTTCCAATTTTGTGTGGGGGAGGAGGGATGGGAATGAGGAGATGTTTGTGGCCCCTGGCAGGAGTCAGAGGGGGCCCCGGGGCACCAGAATTCCACTGAGTCCCTAGGAGCACAAATCCTGAAGATTATGTCAAGGATAAAAGAGGATTTAGGGTGACGATTTAAAGCTTCCTTTCTCCTTTTTCAGGCAAGGGCCTGGGAAGAGGGGGTGGGAGCTGAAAACAGACAGAGCCTTGTTAGTGACTTGAATTTTCACATGTAGAATGATGGAGCTTCGGAAGGGAGTTTCTGCTCTGCGTGGCCTGCCCATCCCACGCCATCTAACCTGATCTTTAAATCGGCAACTCCATTTGTATTCCAGTCTGACCATGGGAGACTCATATCCCTGTGGGCCCCAGCCTTGGTTTGTAGCTGATGAGAAGTGTTCAGGGGAGGCTTCAGCCAACACAAAAGGACTGTGGGGAAACCAGCCAGCCCCAGGCTCACCCCACAGCTGGGGCCCTGGGAAGCAGGGAGGAGGCAGACCAGTCTTTACAACTGCTTTTTATAGGATACTGTCTGTGTTGGTTATTTTCAAGGCTCTCAGTCCCAGATAGGAGAGCAAACCATGAGAACCCAGTGTCAGGTCAACGACCAAGTGCCGAGCATACCAATGACCGCAGCTCCGGGAACAATTGGAGCAAGTGCTTGAAATTCCAGCCGTGAGCCTGGCTGCCCCATGTGAGGGGATGCTTATGTCTCGGGTAACATCCCAGCTGGCAATTCCCAAACTCATCAGGAGTTCAACCACGGCAGCCCCAATTATAACCATTATAAACCCCTCCCCCCGCCCCACTTCGGCTCTGCCCCACACGAGGTCCTGTTCTGTGTGTTCGGTTGAGAGATGCTGCAGAGAAGATGAGCAGCCACTGCTCCCAGCCCCCTTGCAAAGGGGACCCAGTTCTCCTGGGGGTGGGAGCTGCCTTCCCTGAGGTTTGTCAATTTGAAGGGAAGGGGCTCCTTCCTGAGATGCTGTGTATTAGCCTGAATGTATCTCCCAGAACCAGAGGCATCCTGAGAGCTGAGGAGCAGTGGGATGAGGAACACTACTAGCAGGAGTAAGCTTAGGCTGCAGCTTGAGGTCAGCGATAACCTGGGGTCAGTGATGAGGGGTAAGTCTCCCGTTCAGGATGGCGGAGTTCACGAAATTCTCTTCCTTCAGAATGGCTTAAGCAAAATCCTGCCTGGACGCCCGATGAACCCTTGAGGCCTTTCCCTAGCCTGAGCTCTTCATCTTCTGGGGGTTGATTCATTCTCTTGTCCAGCACCAAGAGGGACTCACCTTCATGTGTCACCCAGAGTCCTCCTCATTCCTCACCTTTCCCGGTTCATTCTCATCATCATGATTGGTAGCAGAGTTGGGTGTTTCCTTTTCCAGGCTCTTACAGCCCCTTGGAGTGTGTGGATGGCCCAGCATGCACTACTATTCCATAGCTCCCTGGGGCCAGGGTTCATTCTGTCCATCTTTGTTTGCTGGTGACCATCTCAGTGGCATACTGGGTACACAAGTGGCCTGGGGACCCTCCCTGTGCCTCACAGTGGCCTGGGGAGATACCTAAAAATACCCAGCCCTGCTCCTGGAGGTCCTGACTTGAGTGACCTGAGGTCTGGACATTGGTTGTGGTCTGAAAACCTCCCCAGGTGACCTAACCTGCAGCCATGGTTGAGAACCATTCCCCCAGAGTAGACCGTTAATGAAAGCTTGTCTTAGGATGAACCAATGAGCTTTGTCCAAGTGACATCTTCTCTTTTATTGTGTGTGTGTATGTGTGTGATTCTCAAGCCCTACTCACCCCTAGCATTTATTCACTGTTAACGCCATAAGTTTGAGCCTTACAACTCTTGGGACTGGTGTTTATACACTCTTGTGTGTAGAATGCATAGCTAGTGGTAAGCTGCTATACAGCACAGGAAGCTCAGCTCAGGGCTCTGTGATGACCTAGAGGTGGTGGGAGGGAAGCTCAAGAGGGAGGGGATATGTTTCTACATAAGCTGATTCACTTCATTGTAGAGCAGAAACTAACACAACATTGTGAAGCAACCGTGCTCCAATTAAGAAAAAAGTTCTGGAAGGAGAGCTACTGGCAGGCATTTCAACTCTGATGTTTAAAACAGCATTGAACGCTCACTAAGTCTTAGGAAGTTCCTTCTCTAGCAAGCGGAATTCTCTCTCATTCTCCAGCATCACTCCACATCTGCCAAGCCTCTTCCTCAATGTTTCCTTGATGGGAGACCATGTTTCTGAGCCTTGAGGGAAGTAGTGGTGGGCAGGTCTGAGGGGCCGCGTGTGAGCCCGCAGGTGGGTTCAGCAGCCTGCAGGGACATGCATGTGGACAGGGTGTGTTATGCCAAATGGGAACACACATGAGGTGATTGAGTTTCATTCACAGCAAAAATGAGAGAAGTCAGATCACAAAACATTTGCTGAAATACCATAGGATATTGCTTACATGTGGCATCTAAAACACCACCCAAATGAACCTATCTATGCAAGAGAATCAGACTCACAGACTCAGAGAATGGACTTGTGTTTGTTGGTGGGGGGTGGGGGAGGGAAGGATTGGGCATTTGGGATTAGCAGATGCAAACTATTACATACAGGATGGATAAACAATAAAGTGCTACTGCATATAACAGGGAACTAAATTCAGTATCCTGTGATAAGCTCTGATGAAAAAGAATATGAAAAAGAATGCATATACATATAATTGAATCATTTTGCTGTAACAGCAGATATTAGCACAACCTTCACTAAATTAAAAAAAGAGTTTGCTGAGTCTAGTTCTACATGCAGCTCACTGCTAGGGGCTGTGGGACTTCAGGGTACCTGCCCTCTGTGTGGGAAAACTAGAGAAGAGAACCTCAAAATATGAGATGAAGCACAGATTTCCAAAGCTCCCAGAGCTCCAAAAGGAGTGGTGTCCATTCCCTGTTAGAGCTTCGGTGTCTCAGCTGTGGCTGACGACAGCCTCTGAGCCTAAATCAGCTGCAGCAGGTCCCTGGCACGAGGTCTCTTTTTGAACATACAAAAAGAGCATAGGGAGTATATTCCAAATTCACAGGTACTGTATTTCCCATATTTGCTCCAGTTACTTAAAAAAATATTTTTTACTATGTGTCGGATCTTGGTTGCAGCATGCGGGCTCTCTAGTTGTGGGGCGCAGGCTTAGTTGCTCTGCAGAGGCAACGTGGGATCTTAGTTCCCTGACCAGGGATTGAACCACATCCCCCTGCATTGAAAGTGTGAGTCTGCCAGGGATGTCCTTGCTCCAGTTAATTTTTTAAAACACTGAAACATTGTTAACTCACCCCTGTGCCATTTCCCCTTCCCCCCTCCTTATTTTTTTTTTTTTAAGAATGAGCTTCTATAATTTACATCTTACGTATGCCTAATCATTTTTTTAAATTCATTTTTATTTATTTGGCTGTGTGGGGTCTTAGTTGTGGCATGCAAATTCTTAGTTACAGCAGGTGGAATCTAGTGCCCTGACCAGAACTGAACCTGGGGTGCCTTGCATTGGGAATGCAGAGTCTCAGCCACTGAACCACCAGGGAAGTCCCCCTCCCTCCTTTCTTGAAATTGGTATTTGTCTTTCCCATGATGTTTCCCTATGCATATTACTATACACATGGGCGTCCACCCACAGTATATGATATGGTGTTACCAGCTTTCAAACTTTATATAAATGGCATC
The DNA here is from genome assembly GCF_002263795.3 of Bos taurus. Lineage (NCBI taxonomy): Eukaryota > Metazoa > Chordata > Mammalia > Artiodactyla > Bovidae > Bos > Bos taurus. Next base: position 65,667,378 of record NC_037343.1, on the reverse strand, counting down.
ACAGTGCATCCTCTGTATGATGTTCGCTCACTTCCCTGTTTTTGAGGTTTATCCATGCTGACCCAGGATTAATGAAACTACTATTTATTCATCCATTCTCTTTTTGATGGGCTTTAAGAGTGCATTCCATTTTTCCCGGTTAGAGATAATGCCACAACCTTCTTTGTAACATGTATTTTGGCACACATATCCATTTCTTTCTTCTTCCCTGCCTTCCTTCCTTCCCTTCTTTTGAAGTATAGTTGATTCACAATATTATATTAGTTTCAGGTGTACAGCATAGTGATTCAGTAGTTTTACAGATTACACTCCATCGTAGGTTATCACAAGATAATGGGCATAATTCCCCATGCTGCACACTGGCTTCTTGTTGCTTATTTCATGCCTCTCCTTGCACATAGATGCTTTGCTGTCTCCTTAAATGCTGCCTCCATGACCATCACAGCTTTCAGACCTGCGAGCAGCCTGCACAGGGCTCTGCCATGGGCTCAACCTTCTTTAGTACCGGCAACTTGGCCCTTAGTGAGACTCTGAACTTGACCTGGTTTCTGGGCTCCACCTTGCACTTGGAGACCTAGTCTGACACCGGAACTCTCTGTGCCTCAAGCCTCTCAGGGCTTCTGCCCCCCACCCCCACCTGGCCCCTGCTGAAAGGGACGTTCTTTGGCAGGAAAGCTTGGCATATCTTGGGTCCTAAGATGAGATCTCATACACGTGGTCAGTTTTAACTGGACCTCAAAAAAAGTGCAATTTTCTGTAATAAGAAAAGGGAGCATCTAACTGAGGGCAATCAGGAGCCGGAGTAGGAAAATGAACATGGCAGAGTGGTACAGGGTGTGCACGCACGTGTGCTCAGTCACTTCAGTCGTGTCCGACTCTTTGCGACCCCGTGGACTGTAGCCCTCCAGGCTCCTCCGTCCATGGCATTCTCCAGGCAAGAATACTGGAGTGGGTTGTTGAGTCCTCCTCCGGGGGATCTTCCTGACCCAGGGATCGAACCTGCATCTCTTATGTCTCCTGTGTTGGCAGGCAGGTTCTTTACCACTAGCGCCCCCTGGGAAGTATAGGGTGAGGACTGGGCTAAGAGCAGTGGCTGATGGAAGCTGGGTTCTGTCAGAGAGTGGGTAACATGACATGAATCTAGAAAGTTAAAGCTTCATGCTCCCCACCAGATGACTTTGAGCTTTTGGGATGGGAAGGGTGAGTGGGCAGTGGCAGATGATTGTGGCCGGGAGACCATGTCATGAGGAAAAACATTATCCCGTAGGGCCATCCCCGGGCCAGGCTTGAGTGTGCGCAGTGCTCACAGCTGGGGCTTGTGGTCTCATTTCCCTCCAATTTGCTGAGCGCTGAGGCACTATCAAATCAGTCTTCCTCTCCCCTCCATCACTCACGTGGGACTTCCACCACTCTTGCTTCCAAGCAGGTGAACTCCAGGCAAACCATGCACAGGCTTCAGTCCAGCTGTGACCGGTGGGCTAGACCCTGACATCACCTACAAGAGCCTGGGAGAGCAGACGCGAGGGGTGGTCCGGCATCTTCTCTGCAGCTTGATGCCTCTGTGGTGTGAGCTTATTGGAAGCTCCCAAAGTTCCCTATCAGGGGTACCAGGAACCAGCAGGTGTATGTGTGTGGGGTGCAGTGGGGATGGGGATGAGGTTAGGAAGCCCCTCAAGCTTGGAAAAGACCTTGATGCTGGGAAAGATTGAGGGAAGGAGGAGAAGGGGGGGGTGACAGGATGAGATGGTTGAGATGGGAGAGACAGGCTGATTGTTTTTGAAAGAACAAGCTTGGGTCCCAGGTTTACTCTGGGCAGAAGCTTGGGCTTTTGTGGTGGTTGACAGCCTGTAAAACTCAGCAGTGAATCTGAGCTCCCAGCCCCACTTGCGGTCAGGAGAAAGTCAGGTATGGTTATCAACTCCTTCCCCTTGGCTGGCAGACCCCCGCTCGCTCTCCCTTCACCATTCCTGCCCTTATTCTCACCACCAAACCATCAGGAAATCATGGAGAAAATCTGTTCTCTAGAGCCAGGGAGAAGCATGGAGAGAGGCTGGCAGGGCTGGCTGACCAGATCAGTGCTTGTCAGAGGTGAACAGGCTGATGCCACAGGGAAGACAGAGCCAAGAAAAACTGTTTGTGGCTTCACACTTGGAGATTGTGTGTACGTGTGCATTTCTCTCTGGTAGATCCTGGAATGTGAGCGTATGGGAGAGTCGATTGTTTTCAGCCTCCAGAATGTGCTAGATAGCCATGGAGTTTGAGAGTGGGCCAGAGAGAGACTCACACCTCATGAGGTACATACCTCATGTTCATAGTGTTCCTTAAATCTTCCCATCTCTGTTCCTCTTCTTGGGAGACCCCAGAGCCTGGCATACATTGTGTAAATGGCAGATGTCAGCTGAATGAGTGCCTTCAGAAACTGAGTGGTTGTTTACTAAGCATTTACTATGCGATCTCCTCAGATCAAACCTATGAGAAAAGTGTAAGGTAAGCAGGTTCAGGAAGGTTAAGTAACTTGTCCAAGGGCTCACATCTAGGAGTGTGTGTGTGTGTGTGTGTGTGTGTGTGTGGTGGAGGGGGAGGGACACACAAGAGATTTGAAAGGCTCATGGCATCATTTTTTATCATTGTTCATTTTTGCAGCTTCATCATATCTATGATGTTCTGAATTTGCAGAAGCTGAGGGGACAGCGAGGCTCTGAATCTGCAGAAGCTGACTGTCCCTGAAAGCTGAAAGTGATGGAAACAAGGTTGGGGGCTTTCCATGTGGGTGCTTGGCATGGCACATTCCCTGTAAAAACAGAAGAACCTGAACTTCTGTGCATACAACAGGGAAGAAGACAAAAGAGCAGAGGGGCAGGAAGACCCCAAGCTCTTTTGCAGACCATGTCCCTGAGATCCAGGAAAACAGAAAGGCACAGAAAAGAACCGAGTCAGGTCAACTGTTAAAAATTATTTAATAGAAAGTCCAATGTCAAAATGTAACAATAAACAAAAATACACATGTATAAATATGTATATATAATTAGACCTGTACACTTTCTCAGACCCTTTTCAAATGAAACAGAATCATCATCACATCTGTGTGGTCAAATCAAAAATAATATTCAAGCGACGTGGACCCACTGGTGCTGTGGGGAATAATAGTACTGCTGAAGCACTTGGAGGGGTCAAAGAATGTCAGTCATGAGCGAGTTGGGGATATTGCCAAATGTCCTTTTCTGGAGACCCAGAGAGGGAAGATGAGCAACCCCACTGCCCTGTACAGTGTATCTGATCTTCTCTTAGCACCTACAGCCACTACTGTCTAGGAACAGCTCTCCTATTGGATGGGGTTTTGAACTCTCGAAGCTTCTGTGGTTTGAGAGCTTGCTTGCCCTATCTCCTAGACTAGAAGCTCCTGGGTGGGAGGTGGGGGGGTTGCTTCAAGACCTTCCTATTCTGCAGGCTGAGTGCCAGCACAGGGTTTGGGAAAGCATGCCATCAAGTGTGCTGATTTGCTCTTAAAATAGTGGTGTCCAAAGTGGCTGTGCACCTACAAGGGGGCACCCAAACCTCAGGGGTTCAGAGAGAGAATACGCGAACCTCTTGTCTATAATATTTTTTATCTTATTATTTAAAAATTTCTATGCTGTGTACTTTAAAAAAATGTGCCTAATAGTAGAGGAGTATATGAATATATACTGTAAATAAATTGATAAACATATGGGGGGGTGCATCTCGCAAGGTTTTTGCTGATAGGCATGTGTGGCCCAAAGAGATGGGCACCCACTGCTGCACAGAATCCGTGTGCACGTGGAGCCCTGGGGAGGCTGCCCTGCTGGGCGCTCAAGCCCCTCTGAGAAGCTTTTGCAGGTGCTCAGAAAAGCAAAGCCTCAAGATTACCTCCCAGACCTGAATAAGAGCTGAGGCCTCCTGGTCCCGCTGCTCGATTTCCCTTAAATGTTAAGGCCTTATCCTCAAGAAAACACACATGCCCCTGGGAAGAGCACAGACACAGCCTTCGACCCTGGCAAGGAAGCCTTTTGATCTCTTCCCGGTGATGGAGAGGGAGCTGGACCAGGGCAGACAATGGGGAGAGGCTGCCCGAAGGCAGACCTGGCCAGATTCCACGACCACACCCCCTCTTGGCGACCTCCTAGGCCTTCACTTTAAAGCAGGTGTATTTGAGGCCACACGCTCTGTCAGTTTCCAGCATCGTGATGACCACAGGCTGAATTCTCATCAAAACGCCTAGGCGGCTGTGAAATTCTTGTGGGAACCACAAGACACAGAATTAGAAAATTCCTCTGCAAGGAGCCAGAGGAATATCTGGGAAAAAGAGTAGGTGTGTGAGCTACAGTCTTTGAGTCCAGAAGGCTGGTGAACGTGCCAGCCTGCAGCCAGGGCGGCAGCTGTGGGGTTTGTGCGAAGAAGGTGAGTCCTAAGCAGCCCTCGGGGCTCTTGGGGATCCCCGGGCAGAAGACCTGAGCCACTCAGCTGGGAAGACTGTTTTCAGCCCCCAAAGCCTTCAGCTTCTCCAGGAAATGATGCTACCTGCTGTGGCCTTTTCTTGAGTTTCTAGAAACCATGCACTCTCACAGCTAGGGTTTGGATGCATCTAATTCTTTTTCTTCTTCTAACAATTTATCTGGGGGGAAAGGGGAAGAGAACCCCAATGCTCTGAGCTCCAAAGTTCTTTGGAAAGCCTAAAAGGCACCTGGAGTTGTCTGCACGGAGAGATCCTGCTGTCTCCGAGCCCCCGGGGGGCCTCCCCGCCCCCACGAGGCTCACGGCTGCTGTCCGGGCTGGCAGGTATTTCCCACGTGCACACAGTCCATCTGTGCTTTTGCGTTCTGTTTGAATTTCCCTTTCTTTGGCAGGACACAGGTGCACACCGCAGACAGAGCGGAGGCTCGGCCGCCAGGTGGGACCCAACCCAGGGAAAGGCTGTCCAAGGGAGGCTGCCTGTGGGTAGAATGAATGAAGGCCTCATACTCAGGGTGGGGAAATCCTTGGCGGCTTCCCACGTATTTATCTTTGGGTGTACCCTCATCCCGAGCTCTAGGCCAGCCAGTTCCCAGGAGGTATTTTTAGTCTGGGTGGCTCTACAGACAGGTCAGGGTGACCCAGAGCTGTCCCCTGTATGTCTCTAAATCCAGCCTGGGATAAAGCCCTTGACAGCAAACAGCTCTGGGGGAGACGACCAGGAGCTGGGGCACGGGTGGAGGAAACACGGGAATAAATTGTCTCAGGAAGCATCTGTGCCCTTCCATGGTGAGGACGGGACTCCTGGTCCCGACGGGGACCACACTTACCTCTCTGGTGGCCTCAGAAGTGGGCTTCAGAGAGCTGAGCACCACCCACAGCCCCCTTATGCCCCGGGGCGGGGTCCCTGGCTGCCTTGTCTGCATCTCTTCTTCTTCCTCAGCTCCCACTCCAGCTGCTTCTGTGCCTGCGGCCCTGGCCACCCACACTGGCCCTTCTTTCGCCTGTGTCCCGTGCTGTCCCCTCAGCCTGAAGGCCCTCTGTGTTGCTTTCCCTCAGGCCTCTGACACACTCGGGCTTTGAAGCCCCCTCTTTTGGGAAGCCCCCGGTTTACAAAGCTGGGTGACTGCCCCTGAGATGCTCCCTCAGACCCCGTAGGAATTTCCTGCAGCACCGCTTCCCACGCTGTCTTCCCCACTAACGGTGGGCTCCTCACGGGTGAGAGCTGGGTTTGAGTCATCCGTGTACTGCTGGCCGTTAGCTCAGTGCCTGGAGCTAATAACAAGATGCTCCAAATGATATGTTAAATAACTGAGTCCTAGACACTGGGGAGTGAGTGAGTGAAAGTCTCTCAGTCGTGTCCGACTCTTTGAGACTCCTCAGACTATACAGTCCATGGAATTCTCTAGGCCGGAATACTGGAATGGGTACCCTTTCTCTTCTCCAGGGGATCTTCCCAATCCAGGGATCGAACCCAGGTCTCCCCCATTGCAGGAGGATTCTTTACCAGTTGAGCCACCAGGGAAGCCCACTGGGGAAGGCAATGCTAAAAATGCTACATCTGGACCAACCTGGATGAAGGGGCCCAACCCCACTCCCTAGGGCTATTGTGTCCCAGTAGAGCTGGTGAAATGCTGCAATTGGGGCCACTCTGGCTGAGTGGGAGAGTGTGAGAAATGCTGGGGGGTACACCTAGACCTGGCCTGTGTCCTGTATTGCCCAAAGTTGGAAAGACTGCTAACCAGAGTCCAGGTCGGGGAGCCCAGGTGAGTGAAAGATGCTAATGGCAGGCATCCAGACACAGAGGGGGCACGCAGCCAGATGACCAGCAGATTTCCATCCTCCTATTTGGGTCTCACTCAGACTTTGGAGAACGTGATCACTAGCTTTTCCTAGTTTGGTATTATTATAATTACACTCATGATTTCTTAGACATTGTCTTAGAGATTATACAAAGCCAAATGCAGCTCTTCTTGAAGTACTTAAATGATAAAGTATGTATTTTTTCTCCATGTATCTTTCCGTGGTGTGTATATGAGTGTGTTAGGAAATTGATCCAAATTTAGAGTCCTAATAAAGCAGCTGCCTGATTCTGCTCCAGGAAAATCGATACAAAAATTCAAAAATGAATTTGCATCTTGCTCTGAATGGAAAAGCTGGCTTGCAATCCACCTCGAAACTTCCCTTGCTCATTTGACTGTCAAGGGAGAAGAGTCTCTGAAGATCTGGACTGAAAAGGCAGAAACCAGGGGCTGTTCAATCACTTTTGGGTCCAAGCCCAGTGGTCTCCAACATTCTAGAGCTATTTTCCAACCCGAGGGACCCTAAGGCAGTTTTGGCCAAGTTCAAATTTGTGGCGTTCATTTTTACTGCCTCTAAGTCTTCCTCAATCAGATGCAAAGCCTTGGGCTAAAAATAACCCCTGGAAAGGAAAGAAGGGAGCATTCAGAGAAGAGAGGGAAGACAGTATTAGAATAGGGCCTTTGGTTTAGGGGTGAATCTTGCAAAATTAAAGCAATTTTTCTCTGGCTTCCAAGAGATAAGAGTCAGTTCCGACACCATCTTAAAGGATTTTGACAGCTACCATGTTAGAAAGAGGCAGGAAACTTGGGGACAGTTCTCATGAGAAAACTGGACATAGCACCCCCTTGACACAAGGAAACTCTTGATTCTTTCAAGCTAAGAAAGTGAGGGTGGAGGCAGGTCCCCTCTAGGCAGCACCTTTAACAGTTGCTATGGAGACATGAATCATCTTCTTCAGAGGTTGTTGTGCCTTAAAAGCAAGGAGAGGAACTCTGGGGAATTCTTAGACTCTTCTGACCTTCGAACAAATTATTTAAATGCCTACCCAAGTCACTACATGACCATCTAAAACATTTAAGGTCTTGAAAGAGATTTGCATCTAGTTTCAATGCTTACAGTAGCCTGGGAAACACAGAGCTCCCAGTCCAAAGATCAAAAAGAGATGTCAAACCCTAGCCTACAAGAAAGAATTTCAAGTTAATGGCCTAGGCATTGCCCTTCCTCCACCTTTGGAGATCAGGTTCTCTTAAACTTCTCAGAAGGTTAAGGCTTTTCACTTTCTTCAAAGGATGCATTCTGGGATGAAACAAGACTTGGGACCCAGGAAAGAAATCAGAGCACTCAAAAGCCCGTTCTGGCCACGTTGGATACCTAACTGTGGACAGCAGCCTTCTTTTCCAGATGCTGAAAATATTCCAAGGAGACAGAGATGTGTCTAAAACCCCAAAGCCTTTTCCTTCCAGGCACTAACACCCTGCTATCCTCTCCTGGTTTTTGTGTCGCTCATCAGATATGGGAAGGCCAAGAAAACACTCCCCATGGGGAAACCATGCTGGTGATGAGCCCAGGAGAGACTCTGGAAGAGGGAGATGCCCCCAAAGGGTTGTTTTCACAGTGTTATGTTGCAAAGGGCAAAATAATAATAAAATTTTTTGAAAAGCACTTGAATGACATCTTTCCTTCTTTCAACATGGGCATTTATGTTGGATAGATGCATTCTACACTTAAGATACACTACTCAGAACATGGGGGTAACTGATTCACTTCCCAGGATTATTGTGACAAGACAGTTATAAAAATGCCTAGCACAGTATCTGGCACAGAGTGAGTTTAAATAATAAATGTTAGTTCCTTTTCCTCTTTCCCTAAGATTAGATTAGATCCCAGGTAAGGTACAAGAGTCTCCTGAAAAGCACGGCATAACTAGTGAGCCCATCCTAAGGTCTCTCACAAAAGTAAATCTATTTACCTACAAACCTCATATTCTTCCATGGCATTTGACTCTCTTCCAGAGACATACAAAAAAGTGACTGAAGTCAAGGGCATTTTCCCCCCTTGGCAAAACATGTCCATTCATTGGCAAAGGCAATTTGTACACCTCATCCATGAGATTCCAAAGGTCGATGGCAGGGACTTGGGCTGTCTGGAAGCTGACTGCCTCACCCGGCTTCACACAAGCACCTGGGGTGGAGAGCGGGGCAGGGAGGGGTGTTCAGTAAGCCACCTGCGTCACTGAGAAGCCACCTTCCAGCTTCGAGCCACCTTTTCATTATGCCTTTAAATGTATCTCCCCTCTCCCTGACCAGGCCTTATTCTTCTACTAGGATTTTAAGCAACTTAGTAAAAAGTTTAATTTCTGAGAGGTACAAAGAAATAAAGCTCTGAGCACATCTTCCAGGGGAAAGCAGATTTTATGTAAAATTATACAGTGTAATCTGATACTTTTTTTTTTAATGATGGAGTTGGGAGGAGGAAGGAGAGAGTCAATTGTTTTGCCTTTCATAAAAAATTTATGAGTCACAGAGTCCAAGATTTAGAGTCAGTATTTTCCTAGATTAAGAATTTGATAATTTTTCTTCCCATCAAACTGACATATTTAACTGAGTTTCTTTTCTAAAACCAGTAGACATGGAAATGCTCTTTTAAATTCTTGCCGATGTCTAAGCAGGACTTGCCATAAATATGCCAAGGGGTCTCATAGGCTACTGAGGTAAACTGCATAAGAGGTATAATTTCTGCTCTTAGCAGGCTTAGGGGAGGGGCTGGCCCTAAGAGAGAAGTCTCAGTAAATTGGGACAAAGTTGTAACTCAAACTAGGACCGAAAGGGGGCGCCATCATCCCTGGGCCTGCTCCTGTTGTAGCCCTGGAACCTGGGGGAGGCCCCAACACGGAGGTGGAGGAGGCTGGCACTGCACAGAGGACTAAAGAACGGAGGTTCCTCCTTAGTCTGGGCATCAGAGCCCGACCTCAGACCCTGGGCACTGCAGACGCCTAGACAGAGACCTGTCTCCCAGGAGGCCGGGGGGTGGCTGCTGCTGTGTCTGAGGGCTGACCTAGTTTTCTGTCCCCAGACTTTGTACCTTCTTTGTCCCTAAATAGACCATAACACCGCCCTGCGCTCCAGCCCGGGGCTCGGAGGCATCACTGAGGTTAAAAAACCTCTTTTTAAGCTTCTCAGACAGTAACAAACACGCATTCAATTATGACAGCAGTACTCCGTGATCCCAAATCTCCGCCAACCAAAAGAAAGATACACACAGACTGCTGAACTTGTACAATTCGACAACTCAGAGCACACAAGGCGTGAGTAATCCCGCAGTAAATCTTGCCGACAGTCCGCCCTGCCCGCTGGCCGCTCATCAGCTGGATCCTGCATCGCACCCGGCCCATGGCCATTCCCTCGACCTGCTCTGTCCTAAATGCTCCTGGGTCCATCTCTCATCCTTTTTCTACCTCCCTCCGCCAGCCCCTTTCCCTCCCTCCCTCCCTCCATCTCCCTGAGGCCTCAGAGATAACAGCCAGCAGAAGCACTAGCTTCCAGATTATTTTTTCATTGTATCTGAGACAGTGTGCTTAACGTTCACATACACGGGGCAGGGGGGAGAAAGGCAACAGGTTTTTGCGTTAGACCTTTTCAGAAGGCATAAAAAAATCAAATACAAACACAAATCACTTGACAATTTTATGATTAAAGCCGACAAATGGAAAACAGACAGTTTTGAGTGTTGCTAACATAATCAAGCATTTCATGCTAACCGGCTCGGCCGCCCCGTTTCTCAGATCTAAGTGTACCACGCGTGTCTGCAGGTGAAATGACTTTTGCACATCAGCGAGGTAGCCAGTGTTAAACCCGGAGGACAGAACCCAGGTGAACAGCCACTGGTTCACGGAAACGACACTTGAAACCCTCAAAAATCAGATTCCAAGGGACACGTGGTTCTGTGTATGTGTGTGTCGTGTCAAAATGTTAAACGTGACCCTAAGAAAAACGACGTGAGCATGTTTTATCTCGGTTGAAGGTGGTGGTTTTCTGGGAAGACGCTATCTGAGACACCCCATGGAAGGCGTTCTGTGTCTGCTTCGTTCTTGCTTGATAAGAGCAAGGGATCTCGGGAAAAGGTCATTCTCGGAACAGTGACCAAGTCTCCGGTGCACAAGTTTGAGGTGGGGCTCAGCAGTTCGTTTACAGTTGAGGAAAACTATTTTAGTCACTTGGCCAAAAAAACCATACAAAGGGAGGGGATGTAAAACCCTAGGCGACTTGAACTCTCTCTGCATTTTTTTCTGCTTGAAGCAGGATAAAAAGCCTGAAATTTTGGCTGCGTCTCTGTTTATGTAACAACCACAGCTGCTCCCCAAAATAGCTGCCGCTGCTGGCTGAAAGAAGGAAGGGCTTTTGTTGCTAACGTTTGAGTCCGTTTTCTCTAGGGCCTGACTGAGTTTCCTTCCCCTTATGTTTGGTGTGTGCTGCTGGGTCCAAAAGGAGATAAGGAACTTCTCCCTGGACACATTAGTGGTGCCATCAGCTATACGGATGGATTTTCAAGTCAAGGCTCATCTTCACAGCGAGACCACACTAAGCTTCCTAGTCTATTCAGTGGCAGGTAACCTCCTGACCGCCCAGAACGTATTAACTACCCACCTTCGGAGGGCAGTAGAGGCCCTATAGGAGGGCCTATAGTGAGGCCCTTTGTGTTCATAACCCCACAAAGAGAAACATACAGTGCTTTTTATGTGTTGTATTTGTGTGTGTGTGTCTGTGTGTGTGGAACAAATCCAAACCTGGACTGCTGGCGTGGCAATGAACAGGGTGCCCTCCCCCAGAAGTAACAAAGAGAACGCTCGTCAAAGCTATCGGACGTGTTAAAAAAATACAAAAGTTATTTTCTCCTTTTGATTGCTATTTACTTGTGACAACATGTGTTAAAAATATTACTTCTGTCTTTGAGAAGAGATCATTCTCTTCATAGAATATGGAAAAATAAACTCTACCAAACCCACAGTTCACGTTCCCCACTACGGCCCGGGGCTTTGGCTTTCGCATCTCTGGAAATCATCACCAGTGTCAATGGAATACTACATGTTCCAGGCGGCAAACGCTTTTCACTGCACCATCCGGTGCTGCCAACAAGAGAATGGAAGTGGCAAGGCTCACGTGACATCTTGAAGGGAGAGGATTAGGAAGTAGGGTGGTTTATTTGCTGACAAAGTGAAAGGGAACGGGGTGGTTTCAGGCCCTCCTAACGAGCTGTGGGGTGTCCCCCTCATCACCTCTGACCACTGCCAGCACTGCACTTGCGTGGTGGGTTGTACATGGGATGGTAGGGAGCCATTAAGGTGCCATTGCTAGGAGGACTCAGCTTCCTCACCCAGGATCATCATAAAACACTGAGCTGGATGAATGGGAGAAGACAAGGATACATAAAAACAGTAAAATGTTTATTTTCTTAGAAAAAAAAAGTGGGCAAGAGGGATTCAAAATGATTGTGATCACACTTCCGTCTGCATCTGAGCAAAACTGATGTTGCAAGCTTGATCTTTGATTAAGAGACCCAGGAAATGAAACCACCTGCTGCTCGCTCCTATGTCACTTCCAGGAGTCATGTCACGACATGCTTTGAATTGATAATAGCATCTCTACTTCTTCTCAGCAGAGAAACTAGGCTTGCCATAGCAACCATCCCATCTCCAAAGCACAACACTGCCAGTGAGAAGCAAGGCTCTGGACTGCTGGGGGAGGCAGGGAGGAGGGAGGGGGAAGGAGGCGCTTGTCTTAGAAGCGGAACCAGTCTAGAACAGAAGTTGGATATCTGAGTTCACCACTACCTCGTCTTTTAGAAAATAGGTTGGAGAGCATCTGTAAAACCAACAGTATCTTTAAGGTGAAATTGCAGAATTTTGCTGCAGACCTGGACACTGAGAGAAGTGAAAAGTTGCAACAAGTTTTAACTAGCAGCAACAAAGAAAGTTCGATAACAGTTTTTGTTTGTTTTTAGCAATATTCCTTTGCAAGTTCATTAAGAAACACTGTAATTTAATGGGGCATACGATATGGAACGATCTTCTTTTGCTATAGTGCTGTTCGCTGAAGAGAACCAACCTTTGCAAAGATTTCAACTGGGGTGTAACCTATTTACACAGTAGTAGCTCCCGGTTTGACTGGTAGGATTGGTGCTATGTGATGTCTTCTTCTTCCGAACAATAATCTCGACCCTTGAGAGGAAAAGAAAAGAATAAGATGTGAATGAGAAATTCAAAGCAGAGCTTGAGATGGTTACCTGCAGTCCATCTTCTCAGTTTCTGTCTCCCTGCAGTGAAACCCAGGCTCCATCAGTGACTGCTGGGCACCAGGTATGTAAGTCATAAATACACATTGACCAACTTGTAAACTGTATATACATCGTCGCTTTGAAGTTTTACCAAGCTTCTAATAAGCTTTTGTTTTGTATTGGTAGGGCTTTCCTGATAGCTCAGTTGGTAAAGAATCCACCTGCAATGCAGGAGACCCTGGTTTGATTCCTGGGTTGGGAAGATCCCTTGGAGAAGGGATAGGATACCCACTCCAGTATTCTTGGGCTTCTGTTGTGGCTCAGCTGGTTAAGAATCTGCCTGCAGTGTGGGAGACCTGGGTTGGATCCCTGGGTTGGGAAGATCCCCTGGAGAAGGGATAGGATACCCACTCCAGTATTCTGGCCTGGAGGATTCTGTGGCCTGTATAGTCCATGAGGTTGCAAAGAGTTGGATATGACTGAGCTACTTTCACTTTCATTCACTTCACTTTGTATTGGTAAGGATTTATATTATTCTAGGCACAGACAAGACTCAGCCTTTCACCACATAATCACCAAATGGATGATCCATTCAGGAGACCATTTTGTCACGAAGAGGAGAAAACAAAGTGAACCGTGAACAAGACCCTTTCTCCTAGGGCCAGGCTGCTAGCATTCCACAGCTGCATCTCCAAGCCCAGAACTTATACAAAACAGGTTACTTGGAGGCTTAAGAACGACATCCAGTTGTTACTTTTGAACATATATCATCCTCTCTCCAGCAGGGTATATACTCTATGAAGGCACAGTTAGGTCCGGGATTTAAGTTCCACATGTCCCGTCACTGACTGTCTTGGTCAAAGCACACAGTTTTGTGATCTGTAATCCCTCACAGAGCATGGGAACAAGTCTCTGCCCTGCCTGTCTCACAGTGTCACAGATAAGGGTTTTGAATAAAGTCACGTATCCATACTATTTATATCTTTGACCACTTCCTTTCTTTCTTTATTTTTAAGAAAAAAAAAAAAGAGGAATGTATTGGAAAGATACAAGGGTATCCCGAAGAACAAGAGGCTCAGTAACCAAGGTTGGGAAGGATACATGTAGGATGACGCGGACCTTGGCTCCTGAGAGAGGCTATTAATGTGACCAAGTTCCAGTTACTTTCAGTCTGTGTCTCTGTTTGTTGTTTCTGATTTCCTGGAGTGACAATCATACTGACTCAACAGGACTTAGCCCTTGACCCCTGGATTACAGAGGTGTGAACAGTGAACATCACACGATGCTCAGGTTTCGTAAGTACATGTTGGGTACCGTGTTTGGCACTTTCCAAGTAGTATTGTGGTGGCTTATTCTGCCACCACAGCCCTAGGTGTCAGGCACGGTCCCATCTCCCATTTCTCAGATGAGAAAAGCAAAGCCCAGAGAGTGCCAGAAGTTTTCTAAAGTCATAAAGCTTTTACACAACATCCAGTCTTTGGCAGGTCATGCACACATCTTTAACTTTCTTATAGGTGGTATTTGGGGTTTGGTCTCTGCAAACATCCTGTGCTAACATCTTAGGGTTTTGTATAAGTGACCATAGGCCACGTCTTCTTTTCAACAGAAGTGGGAGCCATGTCCTGACTGTCTGAAGTGCTTCTCATCCAAGCCTCCCCATGACCTAGACCTAGAGAAACACGTGGGGGTGGGGCTTGACCATGGCTAGGGGCAGGGGCAAAAACAACTGGCTTAGCGGCAGTGCGGAGAGATGGAGCTCTTTAATGAAATTAAATTCTTATTATTATTTTGGCTGTACTGTGCGGTATGTATGATCTTAGTTCCCTAACTAAGGATTGAACCCACGCCCCCTGCATTGGGAACTCAGAATCTTAACCACTGGACCACCAGGGAAGTCCCAACCTCTTTCTTTTTAAATACACACTACGTTTTTCAGTTTGTGGGGGAAACAAGTTCCTTTAAAAATGAAACTTTCTAAATACCTACAAAAAATAAAATTTTTATTTCTAAATAAGTCTAAATAAATAGGCTTATTCCTAAACGTATCTAAAACATAAAGAAAATAATAAGTTTGCATACAACTATTTCTCAAATGCATGGCTTGTTTCTTTGTCACAATATCTGTTTGGGAAGTAGCTCACATTCTCTTAATACTTCAGCATCACCATAGTGCACGGCTGTACCACTTGGCTGGGTGGTCATCCTGGCTTTGTGACATTAACTCTGAGTACGTTATCTCCCTGCATCTCACTTTCCTCATTTGTAAAACAAAGATAACAACAGTACCAACTTCACCTGGCTGCTAAAGATTAAGTGAGTTAATAGAGTGATTCAGTCCTGCCTGGCACATAACTTTATACATGTTGTATGTGTCACACACAAATACACGTGTGTTAGATAAGTAAAATGTTGCCACATGATGAAGTCTTCAGGGCCTGTGAAAGCATGAGGGTGGCCTGTCCCCATGCTAACTGGCCCCAGATGGCTTGTTCTCGTTGGATGATTCACCAATGAGCAGACTTTTGGCTTCTTCTATCACACTACCGATTCTCACCCTTGCTCCTGGCAGAGGTTTTGAACCTGGTGCCATCTCTAGGCTTGTTCTACTTGCTGTATGAAAATGTCTCCTGGGCAGGGTGACCAATCCTGACAAAAGTGTGCACTCAGCAGTCTTCTTCCCGACCCCTCCCTGGTGACACTGCCCCAGCAGACGCCAGCTGCTGTTGGCCTCGACCACCCCGGAGACACTCCCTGAGCCGCACAATGGGGAGCTAGGGAGTCCTCATGGACCCGGAGCATGGGGGGTTTATTCTCCATTGTGGGAAATGGGACACACCCACATCTATCAGAAACAACTCACCGGGGTCAGAGAGCAGACCTGTGGGTGGGTGCTGGGTGGGTGGAGGGGAAATGTGGACTCGCGGAGTTTCCATGGAGGTTTTATTAGGGAAGGAAAGATGACTCTCCCCATGTGTATGTGGACACATACACTGTTATATGACACTGGGCACATCACTAGGCCTCGACACTCTAGGGATAATCATGGTCTCTGTCTCACTGTGTTGTGATCAGGATCAAATGGGAAAAATATAGTATCTAGCGGGTGGTCAATAACTATCAGCTGCTTCTGTTATTACTACTGTTGCTGCTGAATCCCGTGTTTGTTCAGGCCATGGCAGGAGATTAGGGACCACCTTTCCTGTGGCTGATGGGGGGCGTGAACTGTCATCACAAATGGTAATCCGCCAGGTGTCGGGGAACCCCTCCCCCCACCTCAGCCTTGCACCCCAGATGGGCCAGAACTCCATGTGCTCCAATAAAGCTTCTATGACAGACACCTAGGTCCGTTCCCTTCTTACAAAGCCTCAATCAGAGCAAAGGTCCAGCTGGCCAATGTGGGGTTCAGAGGACACCTCATCCACAAGGAAGGACTTGGATGCAATGATAGATAGACAGACAGACAGACACTCACATGAACTAGGGTACTCAATGATAAAGCAGTCTCCAACTCTGTAAATGAGTTACAGGATTATGCAGAGGGAGTGTTTCAGACCCTCCAAGATTACTGTTGCCATAAGAAAGTGCCCGCTTTTAAGGGGTAGGGGAAAAAAGGATTATTATGAGATTACATGAAATCATGTATGTGAAATTCTGAAAATTGTAAAGCACTTTAGAATTTAAAAAATCTATCATTGTATACAAAAAAGAACATGCCCACTTTTTAAGGGACAAATCTCTGTAAACCCTCTGTGTCAACCCCAAGCAGCAACTTTCATTTTCCTAGCATTTGCTCCTCTGAAATTATTATTATGACTATGAGAAGGAGAAAGAAAATTGCATCAGCTGCTTTGAAGACACTGTTTCATTGGTGATTCACACCAACCCTGCAAAGTAGGTAGGAGTCCTGTGCGCTGTTACTTGTGGGAAAATCTCAGCGAAGCCCAGAACACAGGGCTAATCCTTGCCTCTTTTGTTAATGACTGTAGTGAGTGGATGACTAAATTCAAATCAGTTTTATTTTTGTTATTTTCACCTGTCAGCAGTTCTGAGAACCAATTATTTTATGAATAGAAAACTTGGAAATCAAAAACATGGAGAGTAAGCACTCCCATATGGCCAAGTGTCATTTTAAGGGGAGCCTGAGAAAACTTACGGAGGCAGCCCCATCTCGGCATCACGCGGGACCCCACCTGCACACCGGCTCTACCGGGCAAGAGAGGAGCTTGTTACTGTAGCGTGACTTCATGTCTCACTTAAAGTTTAAAGAACTGTGCTAAAAAGAGAACCTTAAAACCTTCAGCTGTTGAAGACAGGAAGCAGGAGTGAGCTGGGTGTGGGAGCTACACAGCAGTTCTCTTAGCCCAAAGCATGGCCTTTCCCCTAAAAGGGATGGCAAAATGGAGGTCTTTGTAGAGATGCTTTATGCAGCCAGAATTAGGGGCTGGTAGACACAGTTCTGCCCTTGTGCAAAGGATACACTGAAAGCTACAGACAGCCAGGTCCCCACGAGGCCCCCATAGCGTGAAGAATGGACACTCACGATGATGCTGACAAGGAGGGGTTGTTTGAAAAAGCAGAGGGGCATGTGGTGCAGATTCAAAAAAATCTTAAGGAGATTTTGCCTACCACGGCTCAGATGGTAAAGAATCTGCCTTAAGTGTGGGAGACCCAGGTTCGATCCCTGGATGGGGAGGATCCTGTGCAGAAGGTAATGGCTACCCACTCCAGTATTCTTGCCTGCAGAATTCCATGGACAGAGGAGCCTGGTGGGCTACAGTCCACAGGTTGCAAAGAGTCAGACACGACTGAGCAACTAACACTTTCCCTGACCACACTCTTACTTGGTGTAGTTTCCATGTCCTCTTCAATTGTCTGCATGATTTTCTTGGAAACCGGAAGTTTATGTCAACTCCTACATTTCTGAGGTTCTAGGATAAGGATTTTCTACTTGTTGAAAGTTCTAGGCTTACAATTAGCAATATTACAGTGTAGTGAAGGAAAGGGCATTCTCATGATGTTGTATTCTGCTAGTTTAAAGAGGCCCAGCTCAGAGACCAACTTCAAATAAAGGAATTATTCCTCCTAAATGCCTACTGTACTTTTTCTCCTCAACTTAAGTAGGCAAATAGGCTAGGGCTGGCTGTCAAGTTTCCGGTGTGAGTTTATCCCAAAAGTCTCTAGTATTTCTCTATAGACGTGTGCATTTGGCCTAATCCGTACACACTGAGCATGTAACAGACAGCTGTGAACTGAGCACTTCCCCAGTGGGGCAGTCTGGACCGAGATAAAAATTCCCAAGAGGAAGCAGTGAGCTCGTTTTCCCATATGTAAAAGGGGACAGGAGGACCTAGCTTGCAGTGCTGTTGTGAGACTTAGCAGTCATTACACATGGCACCCCACTCCAGTACTCTTGCCTGGAAAATCCCATGGACGGAGGAGCCTGGTAGGCTGCAGTCCATGGGGTCACTAAGAGTCGGACACGACTGAGCGGCTTCACTTTGACTTTCCACTTTCATGCATTGGAGAAGGAAATGGCAACCCACTCCAGTGTACTTGCCTGGAGAATCCCAGGGACGGGGGAGCCTGGTGGGCTGCTGTCTATGGGGTCACACAGAGTTGGACACAACTGAAGCGACTTAGCAGCAGCAGCAGCACACATAGGTGATCAGCAAAGCTTGGCACATGGGAATTAATAAATTATAGCTCTTATGATGATACTGAAAAATGAGATCAGCAGATCCAACTGTTAGTAAACTGACTATGTGAGAAATTGGGCTCACCGCTGGATCGCTTCTCTGCATTCAGGGCCTCACACAAGTGGGGCCTCAGGGCCTGGATGCTATTCCTTCCTTCTCCTTTCTGGCTGACTCCTCCTGCCCTCAGACCTCACCCCATCTGTTACTTTGCTTTGTTTAGTGAAAGTTGCTCATTCATGTCCGACTCTTTGCAACCCCATGGACTATACAGTCCATGGAATTCTCCAGGCCAGAATACTGGAGTGGGTAGCCTTTCCCTTCTCCAGGGGATCTTTCCAACCCAGGGATCAAACCCAGGTCTCCCACACTGCAGGCAGATTCTTTACCAGCTGAGCCACAAGGGAAGCCCAAGAATGGAGTGGGTAGCCTATCCCTTCTCCAGTGGATCTTCCTGACCTGGGAATTGAACCGGCGTCTCCTGCATTGCAGGCAGATTCTTTACCAACTGAGCTATCAGGGAAGCCCCTGCTTTGTTTAGACCTCTGCTCAAATGTCACCTCATTGTCTTCACTGAGCTTGTAACATAAAACAGCTCTCCTTACTCTGCTTCATTTTTACTTGTATTACCTATCTTTACCTGACATTATGAATATATGAATTTGTTTCTTTA
The DNA here is from genome assembly GCF_002263795.3 of Bos taurus. NCBI lineage: Eukaryota > Metazoa > Chordata > Mammalia > Artiodactyla > Bovidae > Bos > Bos taurus. The sequence goes on along the minus strand of NC_037343.1, from coordinate 65,648,472 downwards.
CTGACTGTCTTCCCCTTGAATAGAAGTATCCAGTGGCAGAAACTGTTTTCTGCACTGCTGCATCCCCAGGGCTTAGATGAGCACCAGTGACATATTAGATGCTCAATAAATATTTGTTGAATAAATGAAAGTAGGAACAGTATCTAGAGAGATCTGAGATTCTGCAGTTGGAAGAGGACCTGGAGGTCTTCCTCTCTGACCTCGCACCTAACATGGAACAGACCTCCAATGACCACATTATGGGCAGGGAGCCTCCTCTTTTTCACTGGAATATGTCAGATACTTTCCCAAGCTGCCCGTTAAAGTGTTTGAGAGCTGAGCCCAAATGCTGCCTCCCTGTAATTCCCACAGAATGGTGGACTTGGGGCCTTAGCAACCGGAGGCTGGGTCCTCCCAGACTGATAGCATTCCCTGGTCCGTTACCTGCGAATAACAAGGTTTCCTCCCAGGTCTCCCTCTCTTGCATATGTGTCAGTTTTCTCATTCTTAGTGCACCCATCAAAAAAATCACTGGCACAGAATCAGATATCCTAGTAATACAGCCTAAAATAGGTAAGCATTAAGTATTTGACAAAGGAGGTCACCAGAAGTGACAGATTCCAAGAAAAACAATGTTAATTCTTAACAAGACAAAACAGAAGATAAAACTGAACTGCTGTCAGAGCTCTTGAGAGGGAAATAGCTTCAGTCTCAAAGGCACGGACAAAGATCACAAAGAAAAATAAAAAGATGGACATATTTGATCATGTAAAAATGAACCTTTGCATATATCAAAAAAAAAAAGAATAAAATAAAAAGGCAAACCTCAGTGGGGAAAATACCAGCAGCATACAATATGTAAATGACAAGTTATATGAGAAGCTCATACCAATAAAAAATTAACTTAAGAGGATCTCAGTAAGAGGGAAGGGCACAAAGTGGAAACAGAACAAATAAAGTCCGTAAACACACAAATAAAAAAATGGTCTGTTTCTGTCATCAAAAAATACAAAGGAAAACAATTAGATACTACTTAAAAATTCTTGAGAGCATACAATGAAATGCAACTCTACAGTCTCGTAAAATGGTATGGCTGCTTTGGAAAGTAGTTTGTAATATGTATTATGAGTCATAAAGTTGTTCACACCCTTATTACAGCAATCATTGCTATTGTTAATTAATAGCAATGATAAAACCTAAATACATTTAAAAAATATATATACAGATTGGTTCTCTGGGGCTGGAGGTAGGAAAGGGGACTGGCTGTAAGCAGGCAGGAGGGATCTTGCTGATGTGATGGAAATGTTCTAAAACTGAGTTGTACTGATGGTCACACAGTTTGGTAAATTTACTAAAATCCAAAGGGCTTCCCTGGCGGCTCAGACAGTAAAGAGTCTGCCTGCAGTTCGGGAGACCTGGGTTCGATCCCTCGGTTGGGAAGGTCCCCTGGAGGAGGGAATGGCAACCCACTCCAGTATTCTTGTGTGGAGAATCCCCAAGGACAGAGAAGCCTGATGGGCTACAGTCCATGTGGTCGCAGAGTCCGACACGACTGAGCAACTAAGCACAGCACAGCAAGAGAAGGCTGAGAAGGAGGGAGTATGAGAGCGAAGCCCCCGCCTTCACTTAGCTACTGAGTCTTATGATCATGTTCCAACATCATCAAGTAAGAGCTCTAGGGAGACTTGGTCTTTTCCCCTCTCGGTGGTCCTTCCATCCCACCACCACGCCTTATAGTAATTGTAGCCCAAATGTTTGTTTCCCTTACTACAGGGTGCAGAACAGAGCACGTCTCTTATTCATCTTTGTTTTTTATCTTGCTGATAAAGTAAAAGAGTTCACTGGGAAGGGGCACCCGGGGAGAGCAGCAGAGTAAGGGAACCGAGGAGAACTGCACTCTCATCTTTGTCTTTTTGAACAGTTAATGGAATCCTTGTGCAGTTCAGAGAAGTTTGCTTTAACAAGGCTTATTTTTATATGGAAGCACACTTCCCTGGAAGCTCCTGTGGTAAAGAATCCACCTGCAGAGCAGGAGACCCTGGTTTGATTCTTCGGTAGGGAAGATCCTCTGGAGGAGGGCATGGCAACCCACTCCAGTATTCTTGCCTGGAGAATCCCATGGACAGGGGAGCCTGGCGGGCTACAGTCCATGGAGAATTCCATGGAGAGAGGAGCCTGGCAGGCTACAGTCCATGGGGTCGCAAAGAGTTGGACATGATTGTAGCAATTGGGCATAGCACAGTACATGCGTTGTTAAGCTCATCATAAAGCAGGCTACCTGACAAATGAAGAATTCCTCCTCCTCTCCCCATACCCCTCTGAAGGACACTGGGAACCTCCGTAGGTTTCTGGACTGTGCATTATGTTAACTCTCTTACCTCCTGCCTGCTTCCTTTACGTGATTCATCTTCCTCCTCTCTCTTCCTAATCGTGGGCTTACTGAGTTTCTGTTCCTTGATTCAGTCATCCTTCTTTGGAAGCCTCTTACCCTGCACTGGGGGATGGTCTGGCTTTCTGGGCACTAAAGAACGTCTTGATTAATGAAACACGATTGCCCCAGCTGTATTGCGGTGCAGAATTTAATGGGCCATCCTGATTCTCTGTCCATCAAATGCCTTTTCCCACAGAAATTTTCCCATGTATCACCATCTAGCAGCAACTTTGAATCTAAGTTTCTGTGGGAATCTTGACATTTAAGCTCCATCCTTGAACCAAGAATACAGGGCCATGAAAGCTGCATTCCACACCTTGAACATGTGTGAACTACCAGCCAGAATCCAGAACAAAGATGATGCGGAGGAGACAGGAAAAGAGTGGAACAGTGAAACGCAGGACACCCCCAGGGGCTGCTGTTCACTCCTCCTCCTGTAGGGCTGTGGGCCAGGAGCAGATGCCCCCCAATCCCCCACCTCTTCCTTGGGGCTGCAAGTGTCAGAGCCTCTTCAACCAGGGAGTGTTTCAGCAGCATTTTCGTTTACAGCCCAACAGCAATTTATAACAAGTTTTGAGGTAATGCTGAAGAAAAGCAGACATAATTAGCTGCGCGGTTCAAGTCTCCTCCCCCGGCTTATTTCATTAATGCCTCAATCGAGGCATTAATGGCCATGCCTGTTTGTAATGAGCTTTATTCTAATTAGACTCGCACGTTATTATTTCAATTGGAAAAAGATCTCGTTAGTAATGAATGGGAGGAGTATGACAGCCTCTGACTGCTTCTTTGACCATATATAGGAATGATTACCATGATAATAAGCACAGTGACAAGAATCCTAGTAGACTGACCTTTTCATTTTCAAGAGAGAATGTATTAACTAAACAGCTTAAAAAACCCCCATGAAGTATTTATTGGGCTTCCCAAGAGGCTCATTGGTAAAGAATCCACCTGCCAATGCAGAAGACTCAGGAGACTCAGGTTTCATCCCTGGGTCAGGAAGATCCCCTGAAATGGCAACCCACTCCAGTATTCCTGTCTGGGAAATCCAGCCAGGTGAGTTACAGTCCACAGAGTCACAAAGAGTTGGACATGACTGAGCGACTGAGCAAGCACACATGAAGTGTTTCTTAAACCCAGATCTTCATTCTACTGGCAAAAAGGAGGATATTTTAGATGCTGTAAGGGAGCTATTTCTCAAGTTTTGTTAGATGTTGGCACTCAGGTGACTTCAATGATTTTCTTTTCCCCATGAGGAGGTGAGCAAGACTGAGGACAGAGCAAAGCAAGGATACAGGACTCGGGATGCCATGTCCCCGGGCCATGTCTTAAGCCAGGGATTGGAGACTTTCTCTGTGAAGGGCCAAACAGTAAATATTCTAGGCTTTGCATTCCAAAGGGTCTCTGATGCAACTCGACTTCAGCTATAAGCATGAAGGCAGCCAAAAATGCAAAAGATAAAAGTAAAAGAAACAGCATGGTTGTGTTCCAAGAAAACTTTATTTGTAGACACTGAAGTTGGAACTTCACATAATGTTTCACATATCAGAAAATATTATTCTGCATTTTGTTCCCCTCAACCATTTAAACACATAAAAGCTATGCTTGTCTGGTGGGCTAGATTTGGCCCATAGGCTCTATTCTGCCCACTCTTGTCACAGAAAATACAATTATCATCAGTGGGTTCAGAGGCCCTCTTCCTAAGAGCTCAAACAGCAGATATGATTTTCATTTTAAGAAAGATTTCTCTCCAGATGGGACCAGACTTCTCCAAAAGGCCATTTTATAAAACTGTTCTTATTTTATAAGAAAACCATCAATCAAAATTGAAATTAAATTAAAAAATTTTCTTGGAAACCTGTCTTCCTAATAAATCAGAAGGCTTTCAAAGTTTCACTTAAATCTCTGACCATATGTGTACCATTTTTATATAGTTTCAGTCCTATGATAGACACAATTAAAATTTTTTTTCACTTAATATTATAACAATTTCCCCGGTTATACCTGATTCCTCACAATGATAAAATGAAACACTATAAAAATATGTGGTATTTTTGCAGAAGATTTCCAGGTCACTTGATGGATTTAATTCAAAGAGATGTCTTCAATTAGTCTATTCTCAGTATTCTTGCCTACAGAATCCCAGGGACGGGAGCCTGGTGGGCTGCCGTCTAAGGGGTCACACAGAATCGGACATGACTGACGTGACTTAGCAGCAGCAGCAGCATGTATTAAGAGTTAAGATTTCAATACCACGCCCTCGCCCCTCACCAGGGGAATGCACTTGGTGGACTGGAGACCCGTGGGTTCCCCCTAGGATTCACTTCCTGTAGGACACGAAGCCTCATACGTCTCCTTTAAGACTCACTTCCTTCAGGACAATGGCTTTAGCAAGTCTGGGATTTCAACCCATATGCCTTAAATTTTTTAAATTTTGATTTATTTATTTGACTGTACCAGGTCTTAGCTGCAGCACATGGGGTCTTCTATCTTCGCTAAGGCATGCAGAATCTTTAGTTGTGGCATGGCATGTGGAATCTAGTTCCTGACCAGGGACAGAACCTCCCTGCATTGGGAGCAGAGCCTTAGCCACTGGGCCCTGATATGCCTCTTGAAAAAGATGTGCCTTCCAGACAAATTTTAGAGCTCTTTGTTCTGAAAAAATTTCTCATACCCTAGAATTTGTTTTGAACATGGCTAGAGGTTTTGGGAGCTAAGCACACACCTCCTTTCCTTACAGTTTTTAACTGAGAGAAGTTGGTCAACGAGAATCAGAGTTCTTGCTGGATTAGAGAACCCAGCAACCTCTCCTTATTCCCTCGCCTACCTCCCGTCCCCCAGCGAGGCCTAATGGATGGCGACTGGCCCACCCAGTCACAGATGGAGAGAGTGGAGAATGTTGGGTTTGACTCTCTTCCTGCTCCATGGGCTAGCCAACCAGAGACAGGAGAGTATGACAAGCTGGTTCCATTCCTTTCTTCCTACACAGAGGGGTGAGGAAAAGGCACAGGAAGCAGGACTGCTTTCAGAAGAGGAAGCACATGCATTTGGCCAGGAAGAGGACTGCAGCTACGGATGGGAGGTCCCTGCCTGCAGAAGGCACAGGGCAGTGAACGAGCCAGATACAAGGGAGAGAAGGCCCGGAGCGCAGCGAGGAGTGCGTGTCCTGGGCCCACGGCTGGGGAGAACGCGTTCTAACCCTCTGCTAGGCCTTCTGCTAGGTTTGAGGGAAACACACACGAATAAGATCCAGTGTTCGTCCTTAGGATACCATCTGTGTAAAGCTTCGAGTCCTTTTCGAGATTCTTTAATAAAACATCAGCAGTTACAGAGGTTGGCACTCTCCTCTCTCTGTCTCCTGGTGTTCTCTGCATGGCTAAAGCAATGTCCCCTGGCTGCTAGAGGCGAAGAGTGGAAAAGCCACGGGAGGAAGGGAAGCAGACAGCCGAGGAAGAGGATGGGAAGGAGAAGCCAATAGGGAACCAGGCAAGAAAATGACTCAAGCCTGCGTCACTGTCTCCCTGCTGAGGGGCTTCTCGGGCGGTCCTCCCTTGCACATCCAGCAAAACGGCACCATTCACCAGCTGTGCCCCATGTTGCCGCCGAGCTCAGAGCACAGTCAGCCTCACCACATTCATAAAAAAGGCATGGTTTTTGTCTGCATTCTTGTACTCCCTTGTTCTGGAACCTGCACTCTTCTCTCCTTTGCTACTCTCTCAGGTGCCAGGCTGACAGAACCTCGAGAATTCTCTGAAAATCAAGCCCTCCAGAAAAAAAGAGAGTGAGTGGAGACTGGTTGTGCTGTGTTTCTTCTAGGCTTGCCGCCCGCTTTATTTTCCTCGGCTGTGTCCCCCATGACTAGTAGCTACCTGGGATGCTGGGGAACGCGGGGATCCTCAAAGCCCACGGTGTGCATACACATCACCAGTGGTTCCTGCACCTATTACCATCGTGACTAAGTGGGTGGCATGAGTGGTAAAGAACCTGCTGCCAATGCAGGAGATGTAAGAGATGCAGGTTCGATCCCTGGGTGGGGAAGATCTCCTGGAGGAGGAAATAGCAACCCACTCGAGAACTCTTGCCTGGAGAATCCCATGGACAGAGGAGCCTGGCGGGCTATAGTCCATGGGGTCACAAAGAGTCAGACATGACTGAAGTGACGGCACGCAGGCACGTACGTGGTACATTTCAACTTGAATTCCAGTAAGAAGTCACCTGCATAAAGCTATGTAGTAGGGAGAGAAACAAAACAGGGCTGAGTCACGTCCTTACCGTTGTAATCACAGCTTTAATTTGGCCGATGAATGAGGCAAGATGCATACAGGGCAGAGAGTAGGCGAGGCGGGGGATGAAGGGAAAGGAGACACAGGAATGGTCCGGTTATTAGCAAAAGCAGGGCCCTGTTGTGTTTGCTGTGGAGCAAGGAACTGTTCGAAGCAATGATACTGGCAGCCCAGCCCACTTCCAAAATACGCAGGCCGCCAAAAGCATCTCTTTGCCAGTGTTGAAGGTCCGGGTTATTATCAGCACTGGCAAGCTGGCTGGGAGGGATAAGCTATGACTTCATCTGTACACATGGGGCAGGCCGGGTGACACTGTTCAGGATTTGATAAAACAGTCCCGTGTTTCCCATCACTGGTGGGCAAACCTCTAAATGCACCGCCTGAAGGTAAAGCCTATCATCACCTGCCGGTGCCAGACAGCATCTTCGATTCTACAGCAGCTCTGAGGTTAAACTCTCTACTACAGGAATGGTTTATACATAGAACCCAGAATCACAGCTCATAATTACACACAAGTCAGTCTCTTCACCAGATGGAAAGCAAACACCTTTTGATCTGCGACACACTGATTCATAACGGAGTTCTGACATAATATTAAGAAAAGGAGCCCTTGAAATAAACTTAGAAATGCAGACTTATCGTGATCTTTCTCACCAACTAGTTCTGGGGCCAAGGAACTCAGGCCATTTCACAAACCCAAACATTTTCTGAGTATAAATGATTTTGCCATAGATGTAGAGGTCTACAGATAAGCATCTTTAAAAATCAGCTGATTTAAAATCCACACGCTGCTCTTTCTCAGACATTTCCTCAAAATGTCATATTGAATAGTTCCGGTCAACAGAGGCAGAGTCTTAAAATTGTACAGGAATATGTGAAGTGCAGTGCACGCTGACGGCTCACCCATGGGCGGGGGTGGTGAAGTACTATGAGCTGTTTTCAAAGAGGAGAAGGGAGATGAGAAAGGAAGCAGACAGGGTTGTGTTGGAGTTAATCTGTGCTTGGTTTCCTAATTTTCTTTTAAGTCAGAGATACACATGAATAAGATGAGATGCTGATGAGACTCATGGGTGCTCATGGGTGTCATCGGGCCCTGGATCTGAGCAAAGCATACCAGTGAAATGCACGGGTTCTTTGCCTGGGGACCAAGGGCAGGCTCCAGAGAGATATAAACTCTAAAGTTTTACTTCAGAATGTTGTGTATATGATAGCATGTGCCTTTTTATAGGGAGTGTTTTTATAACTTTAACAAAATTCCCAAAAGATGCCCATGATGCAACACTTAAGATGCCTTGCTTGAGGAAAACTAACTAGATGCAAATAGCTCTGTGCCGAGACATTCTTTATTTAATATTCAGAGTTCTCTTTCAGAAGGCAAAAGATTTCCCAGTCATTGGCTGCTGTTCTTAAATCTTCCTAAAACAAAATATAAATCCCTGTGTTTGCCTGGAAAAGATACTCTTAAGGCAGATACTTTAAAAATGTATTTACTTTTTCTTCTTCTTACAAGTAAATTTAAATATTTTATTTTAGAAAGCATATATTAAAATCTGATGCGATCTGTCATTGGTATCATATTCAAAAACTCCTCCACAGGGCCACGTTTTAATAATCTAGATCTCTTCTTTCTCCTCTGATTATACTGAAAGACAAGTTTAAAATCATTATCTTCCTCTGCAGTGAACCGTCATTTTCTTTAAGATGCAATACTAGGCAAATGTCATCACTTTACATAAGATTCAGGAGCCTGTGAATTGTCAGGCACAACTACAGATTGTCACAGAACAACAGGTAAGTACTTGAGTAAAAAATAATGAGGTAAAGATAAATGAGGTGCTCTCATTGTTTCACAGGATTTTCACTTTCCAAAAGGAAAAGGAAATGTAGATCAGAGGTTATAATGCTCTTGTGAACTCTCATTGCTCTCCTGATAAAAATTGCTCCCATGGTCATCTTCAGATGCAGCTCAGTGTCTTCGCTTTCCTCATGCCAGCAGAGTAAGACGGTGTCAAGTGGCCAAAGAATCCTAACTGCCTGGTTCATGGACCTCAAGTTTCAGCACTTGACTCCTGAAACATCTGCATTCAATAAAGGAACACCTGACTCTCGGTGATAGTGGAGGTGGGGGTGCTGGGTGAAGGACTCCTCCATGCTTAAAATAATTACCTTTTCAAAGACATTTGCTTTTAGAACTGAGCTCCTCAAGGCAAGGGACTGTTTCCTACTTATTTTGTATCCCCCATTTCCTGTTTTTCTATCCTGAGTCATCGCATAATGCCTGGTACTCATAAGTGCTAAATAATTAATTCATTTTTGCTTCTTGCTTTTCTTTGCCACAGATAACTTCTTACAATACTGCTTGCCCAGTTGTGGTGCAGAAGTAAACTGCAGCTTGGCACCATGATTATTTCTGAAGTTGTGTGTGTGTGTGTGTGTGTGTGTGTGTGTGTGTATGTGTGTGTGTACATGTGCGCGTGCTCAGTTGTGTCCGACTCTTTGCGACCCCATGTAGCCTGCCAGGGTCCTCATCCATGGTATTTTCCAGGCAAGAATACTGGAGTGGGTTGCCATTTCCTCCTCCAGGGGATCTGCCTGATCCATGTCTCTTGTGTCTCCTGCATTGGCAGGTGGATTCTTTACCACTATGCCACTCGGGAAGTAGAGTCGTCCATACGAAATTTCACAATAAATATCATCTTTGTTTCCTTATATCAATGGTACTTTTGCATATACCTTGAGGAGACAGAGCAGAGATTTCTTTTGGTATGGAGAGGAGAGGTATCATGCCCTGGAGACATTCAATAAATACAAAGGATGAATCAAGGAAGGGCAGGTTTAAATCACTACAGATTCACTCAGCTTTGCTTCTTAACAATTTAAGGAAGAAAAAAAGGAATCCAGAGAAAAATTAAATCTCAAAAATCAAGCCCTTTCAGAATGAGTCCAATTTTCAGCATGAAGCTCTGAGTTTAATTTTTTAAGTCAACCCCATAAAACAAACAAAGGTAGTGCTAGTGGAGATGATGGAATTCCAGCTGAACTATTTAAAATCCTAAAAGATGATGCGGTTAAAGTGCTGCACTCAATATGTCAGCAAATTTGGAAAACTCGGCAGGAACCATGGACTGGAAAAGGTCAGTTTTCATTCCAATCTCAAAGAAGGGCAATGCCAAAGAATGTTTACACTACTGGACAATTGCACTCATTTCCCATGCTAGTAAGGTTATGCTCAAAATCCTTCAAGCTAGGCTTCAATAGTATGTGAACTGAGAACTCCCAGATGTGCAGGCTGGATTTAGAAAAGGCAAAGGAACCAAAGATCAAATTGCCAACATTTATTGGATCATAGAGAAAGCAAGGGAATTCCAGAAAAACATTTACTTCTGCTTCATTGACTACACTAAAATCTTTGACTAGGTAGATCACAACAAACTGTGGAAAATTCTTAAAGTGATGGGAATACTAGACCACCTTACCTGTTTCCTGAGAAACCTGTATGTGTGTCAAGAAGCAACAGTTAGAACTGGACATGGAACAACTGGCTGGTTCAAAACTGGGAAAGCAGTACCTCAAGGTGGTATATTGTCACCCTGCTTATTTAACTTCTATGCAGAATACATCATGTGAAATGCTGGGCTGGATGAATCACAAGCTGGAACCAAGATTTCCGGGAGAAATATCAACAACCTCAGATATGCAGATGACACCACTCTAATGGCAGAAAGTGAAGAGGAACTGAAGAGCATCTTGATGAAGGTGAAAGAGGCGAGTGAAAAAGCTGGCTAGAAAATCAATATTCAAAAAACTAAGATCATGGCATCTGGTCCCATCACTTCTGGGCAAATAAATTTGGAAAAAGTGGAAGCAATGACAAGTTTTATTTTCTTGTGTTCCAAAATCACTGCGGATGGTGACTGCAGACTTGAAATTAAAAGATGCTTGCTCCTTGGAAGAAAAGCCATGGCAAACCTAGATAATGTATTAAAAAGCAGAGACATTACTTTGCTGACAAAGGTCCATCTAGTCAAAGCTATGGTTTTTCCAGTAGTCATGTATGGATGTGAAAGTTGTACCATAAAGAAGACTGAGCACGGAAGAAGTGATGCTTTTGAACTGTGGTGTTGGAGAAGAGTCTTTAGAGTCCCTTGGACTGCAAGGAGATCAAACCAGTCAATCCTAAAGGAAATCAACCCTGAATATTTATTAGAAGGACCATGGCTACAGCTGAAGCTCCAATACTTAGGCCATCTGATGAGGTGAGCTGATTTACTGGAAAAGAGCCTGATGCTGGGAAAGAGTCAAGGCAAAAGGCGAAGGGAGTGACAGAGGATGAGATGGTTGGATGGCATCACTGACTCAATGGACATGAGTCTGAGCAAATGCCAGGAGATACTGAATGACAGGGACGTGGAAGTTCCTGGGGTCGCAAAGAATTGAATACAACTTAGCGACTGAACAACAACAACATAAAACCTAAAGAATAGTTTTGAATTGCATTTATGATTGTCCACATGCTAATTGGAGCAAAGAAATACTCAGCAATGGTTAAAAAGTCAGCAAAATAGTTCACAAGAATGCAACTTCCAATTTTGGTTATGTAAACTATTGTGAAGATTATATTAGGCCAAACATATATAATTATGACAAAATATTTTAATTTGAGGGAGGCTTAATATTTAGATGATACAAAGGATAGCATATTCACAAAATTCAGAAGGATGAACTTTAGGTAAGGGAGGAGAAACAGGAAAGTTTGGCTCAGAGTTGATAGAAAACTCCCTTAGAAACCTGTAACTGGGCAATAATCACAGATTATATAACCGCTCCTTTTTTGAATATGAATGTGTTCAATATATAGTGGGAACACTGTTTATGCTGAATCTAATTCTCCTTTGTCCAAGGAAAGTTACACCAAACAAATGATCAAGTTATCAACTTCGCTTTTGTTGCACTAAACACATGACTGTCTACACCTTAGATGCAAAGTAAGACAGGAAATTGAATTCCAGATGAGAACAATGAATTTCAGTTTTGAGTAACAAGAGGTAGAATTTCAATTATGGAGACACACTGGAAAGAGATTAGATAATTTTAAACACTTTTTCAGGGTTTATAAATGTTGCTTAAAAAGATAACTTACAATTTAGGTTTCAATTTTTGCAGATTACCTCTAACTAATAAGCATATATTTTTATTGCCAAAATGTTAGTGCAGGAGAAATAATCCAAACAGAGAAAAAAACTCTTCACCATTAGAGTGGGAACAAAATGTTTCTTTTTAGGTTTCTCTTTACTGAAAACAAAATGCTATCAGCAAGTTAGTCAGCTTTTGAATCAATATGTGAAAATTGCTAATTATTCTTAGATGATGTTTTCAATCTAAAAAGTCATGCATAAGCTAAAATTTCACTTAAAGTAAAAAAGAAAAATATATACTCAAATGAGTATGTGAGCACAGCCGATGAACACTATAGATTAAATTATTATTTTAATTCATTACCCATTTCTATTTTTTACATTGGTAATATATGCTGGTCTTTTAATGGTACATTAGAAAATTTCATAATGATTCTTTTGGGGCAGGGGTCTACCTCAGAGTGGAGTCTGCTACTGAAATAAAGATCAATTTAAGACTTTCTTCATTATCTTCCACTGACTGATAAATACATAACCTAGGAATTCATGAAGAAATACTCAAGGACCACAAACCATAAAAAAGAAATAAAAATTAAAATGGAAAACATTTCAAAAGTAAACTTGGTCTGTGATGCCTTAACCATAGTTGGGATATGTTCTGAATTTAGAATTTAACTCTTCTTTAGAATAAGGCTTTCAAATTACAGTTCTCAGATGTATGACTTTAGCATTTAAAATTCACTCCCTGCAGTGATAAATTGAAATTCTATGAGCATGCAAACCTTTAATGATTACCATATTCTACTCTTCATTCAATTGATTTGCATATGGCACTCTGAGAGCATAAATATGGGTTAAATTTCCACATGGATCAACTTTGAATCTTCCCGTCATTATAAAATCCACACCCATATGGAGAAGTGACTTGGAGGTTCTGCTTTGGAGTCAGACAGACATGGGCTGGAATTCTAACTCTACTGCTATTAGCTTTGCAAACCTGGCTAAGTTATACTCAGGCATTCTAAGCCTCAGTTTCTTTGTAAAATACACGTATTACTTGTCTCATGGCCAGCTCCCTCAAGCAGGTATCGACTGCAACATGTTTGTGACATCTGTAAAGAAGTCAGAGAAGCCCTGGGCATGTAGTAAGCAGGCACTAAGGACCTCCTTGCCTGCAGCCTGAGAACAGAGCAGGGCATCAGGGGTGGACAACACACAATGATGGCAACACTTTTTAGGCAAAGGCTCTCACCAGTCTCACTCTGAGTTTCCACGCTTCAGTGAAAGATCAGCCATAGCCCAGGATCCTGGGAAGCTCAGTCATACATTAACCGTTCTCACAGCCACCTTCTGAGTTGTGTGTGTGGGGTGACTGCTGTTAATTCTAACCATCCCCTTGCAAGAACAGCTTTGTACCACAGACACCAGAATGTTGTTACTCTTAACTCATGAGGCAACAGTCCCCTTGAAATATGCAGTTACTTTACTTCTTACCTTTTCAATTTTTTCATCCAGCATTCTGAAGAATTCTTGTTGGCTTTCAGAGATGTGCATGCTGAAAAACAAAGAGTAGTTAAGTGCATATTTTCAATGTTTCCCAGTTCCCTCAGGTCAAAAATGCCGAGCGTCTAAACTTTGGGGCAGTCATTTATTTTTTGCAGACTTTTCCACTGAAGTGCTCTGAAGTCATACTAAGGCTAAATGTCATGAGAGTAATCCTACACATGTGTTTCATAATAGCCTATCAGTTTCCACAACTTAAGGAACACAGTTTCCTTTCAGTGTACATATTATTTATGTTGGTATTACTGGGAAGTGTGTGCCCCTTTTTTTTTTTCCCTTGGATACACATCTGTAATTAAAACAAAAAGGACAGGTAAGCAGCACGTGGCATATTTCAATGCTGTGTGTAAGTATAACAAGAAAATATATCCTGGGATTTCATTGGCAGTCCAGTGGTTAAGAATCCACCTTCCAATGCAGGGGACGTGGGTTCGATCCCTGGTCGGGGAACTAAGATCCCATATGCCCTGGGGCAACTAAGTCTGTGCTCTACAAGGAAGAGCCCGCATGCCACAACTAAGACCCAGTGCAGCCAAAAATAAAATACATAAATATTTTTTAAAAGATTCATTAAAAAACATATCCTAATTATGATATTAAAATGTGTATTTTACAAAGGTGTGATCACGGTATTCAGCTGACTGTATGGCTGTGCGCTGGGTGCAGACGAGCCAAGAACCTGACCTTGCCCCTAAACGTCTTTGATACTGGTGACAGCAAATGTGCCTTTTTGGAACTGAAATTCCACTGTAATGTGGAGTAAGTGAGGAGGCATGTCTGAGCAGCCCTCGGCCCTGATTCCCTGTTCTTTGCTATTTAACAGTATCCTCAGCGAGATGGGCATGGTTGGTGGGGGCAAAACTAAGAAGGTAAGGAGAGAAGAGAAGATCACGGATGGGAGGGGAAGGACTTGGGGGCAATGTGGTCTTAATGACAGTAGTTTCGACCTGGCAAAGAGCTGTGGGTGTTCCAAGGCGGTTCAGGATGCTGGGGTAAGAGACACATGATCCAGAATTTCTTTCACTTGACATTACTGCCTACTGGTTTAGTGGCTGGGGGTGGGGGGAGGAGTGGCTCTGGAAGAGCCTCTTCCACTCTCGTCTAGGTGTGGTGGGCAACCTTACCTGACATTCCCTGCAGGGGCCATGGAGAGGGGCACGAGTGACTGGAAACCCTTCAGGCCTCCCAGGACAGATAATAAGGCTTAAAGGAGGTTTCCCCTGTGTGTAAGACCTAGGTTTAAAATAATATCAGCTCTGATATAAAAGAAAAAGAATGAAAATATCTGATATCAGCATCAACTTTCACAGTTCTAAGGCACTTTCATGTATATAATTTTTGCCATCCTTTCCAGTAGTCAGGTATGGATGTGAGAGTTGGACCATAAAGAAGGCTGAATGGCGAAGAATTGATGCTTTTGAACTGTGGTGTTAGAGAAGATTATTGAGAGTCCCTTGGACTTCAAGGAGATCCAGCCAGTCCATCCTAAAGGAAATCAGTCCTCAATATTCATTGGAAGGGCTGAGGTTGAAGCTGAAGCTCCAATACTTTGGCCACCTGATGCGTGAGCTGACTCACTGGAAAAGACTCTGATGCTGGCAAAGATTGAAGGCAGGAAGGAGAAGAGGATAACGGAGGACAGGATGGTTGGATGGCATCACTGGTTCAATGGACATGAGTCTGAGCAAGCTCTGGGAGATGGTGAAGGACAGGGAAGCCTGGCGTGCTGCAGTCCATGGAGCTGCAGAGAGTTGGACACTACTGAACAGCAACAAATATGATCATTCAAATAAGGCAGACGTCCTGTTTCAGAAACAGGTCCTCTCTCACTGCATTTTACACAGGCAGGGCAGAATCTTGGATGATGACAGAGATTAAACAGTCTCCTCTCTTTTTCTGGGTGGACAGAAAAGCCATTTTGCAAAGTTGAGTTTTTCCAGATTTCTTATGGCTTTCCTTCTTTAAGTGCCAAAATGTCGTTCATTTGAGCCACTCTGGATGCAAGTCTTCTAAACCGTATACTCTTGAATAGCTGTATATCTCAAACATTACTTAGCTTTCACTTGACGACCAGCAGCCACTCTCCTCACCTTAAATCACAACGCTCTTCTGTAATACTGGGATAGCCCTGGAGCCTCTAAGATGGTTAGAGCTGGCTCTCTTTAAGCAAAAGGACCTTAAACTCCAGGCTTTCTCTGCCTGCTTTTGAGCTCTTCCTTTCATTTCTCCTTGTCAGAGAAGGTATCAGTCCTCTTTCCACTTTCTTCTTAGTTTCTGCTTTGATGCCATGCTTCAGAGCAGCACAGGCAACCTTGTTAGAGTTGTGTCTAAAGTTAGCATAACAGGCTCCAAAGGCGAGCCCGGGGGGATTCTTGTTAGTGGGAAACATGAATATTCTGGTACCCACCATGGCTGCTCAGACACTTTTGGGGGCATCCTTCCTATTCTTAGCCAAGTTTTCAGCAGATGAGTTTGTTGAATAGCTCTGGGTCCCAGACAGGAAAGGCATGAAGATATTTATATATATATATCTTATTATATATACATAAGATATATATATATATATATATATATATATATATATATATATCTTAGACCCAGGTTCGATCCTTGGGTCAGGAAGATCCCGTGGAGAAGGGAATGGCTATTCACTCCAGTATTCTTGCCTGGAAGATCTCATCTGGTAGGCTACAACCCATGGGGTCACACAGAGTTGGACATGACTGAGCAAACAATACGTTTATGTATCTTAATATAAATGCCTGCCAGCCTGCTGAGTCACTTCAGTCGTGTCTGACTCTTTGTGACCCTACAGACTGTATCCCACCAGTCTCCTCTGTCTATGGGCTTCTCCAGGTAAGAATACTGGAGTGGGTTGCTATTTCCTTCTCCAGGGGATCCTCCCCACCCAGGGGTGGAACCTGCATCTCTTATGTCTCCTGCATTGGTAGGTGGGTTCTTTATCATTAGCACCATTAGTTTCCCTAGGAAACTCCAAGATATTTCATAAAGATGGCACTTTTAGGGTTTTGTGTTCCCTGTAGAAATTTTTGGGTTAGAGTTTTTAGCATTTATTGCCTTGGATACAACAGGAGGGTAATGAATATTTAATTAGTTAATCAAGTGGTCTCTATTTAAATTCACGTGATTCGTGATCCTCATAGAGACAGCACCATTTGTTAGCATGGGTGAGGTGCAGGCCTCAGATTCCTCATTTTAAAACAGCGAGCAGGTCTCTGAGGTCCTTTTGGCACTAACGTTCTGTGATTGTTACTAACTTCCTTAACTCCATTATTGGAAACATCAAAGCATGGAAACGGGGATGTTTGGTTAGTACTCAGACATATGTGCATCCATGGACAAGAGAAGAATTCTCTAGTAAAAGCGACTCTGCAAATGTGTCTGCTATCCCTGTGAAGGAGGACACACAGGCTCAGGGGTCCTTATCACGTGCTTAAGATCAAAGGTGAAGGAACTCAGATTGTCTACACAACCTGAGCATGAAACCTCAGGGAAGTGGGGCAACTCTAACCCTCACAGCAGGACACACCGTTGCTAGTAGTTCATGACTTGCATTTCTTTAGTTATTTTTTAAAAAATAGTAATATTAAGCACCCATGAAACCAAAACAAAGAAAACAAAGCTAGGATCTTAACAACAACCTAGAGGTTAGTTACTTCCCACGCATGCCTGTGTTCCTCCACCTCAAACATCATGTCCCCACTTTCCTTTACTCCATCTCTCTATGTGCTTAAAAAGCAGATGATTAAAAAAAAAAAGCAGATGATTTATTTTAGATTAAAAAAATTAATTTATCTATTTGGCTGTGTCAGGTCTCAATTGCAGCATGTGGGCTGTGACATACAGGTTCTAGAGCCCGTGTGCTCAGTAGTCGAGGGACGCAGGATCTTAGTTCCCTGACTAGGGACCGAACCTGTCTCTCTTGCATTGGAAGGCAGATTCTTAACCCTTGGACCCCCAGAGAAGTCCCTATTTTGGTTGTTGTTAACTTTATAGTGTGTATCATGCTCCGTGTAATGTTTCAGGACTTACTCTTTGTTCTAGTTGCTAGAACTAGCTATGCTGCTAGGGGGCATCCAGGATTGTGTATTGCTGCAGTGCATTCGTTTTAGCTGCTAATACTCCGCTGTGTGAATACAGTGCGGTTCCTTTACCCAATTTCCCGTCAAAGGGCATTTTTGGGGTTGTTTCTAATTGCTAAGGCGTTCTTACCAAGTGTCAGACACTCTGATAAGCACCAGGGATACATTATTTCACTTAAGCCCCAGTCCTATAAGATAGGATTTTTCACCTCTATTTTTCTTGGAGAAAACGCAAGTTCCAAGACGTTAGTTCACTGGACCAAGATTACAAAGGCAGTAAGAATGCTCTCTACGTGGCGCATCAAACGAAGGTGTGAGCACTACTCGGCTTCATTCTTAATAAATCTGCTGTTAGCAGGTATGGGATTGTCCCTCCACTCAAGGGGGAAACAAACTCATTTTATACAACTGCATGTGCTGTGCTTCATCGCTCAGTTGTGTCCAGCTCTTTGTGACCCTGTAGCCCACCAGGCTCCTTTGTCCGAAAGGATTCGCTAGGCAAGAACTGGAGTGGGTTGCTATACCTTCCTCCAGGGGACCTTCCCAACCCAGGGATCGAACCCAGGTCTCCCTCATTGCAGGCAGATTCTTTACGATCTGAGCCACCAGGGAAGCCCATACAACTGCATAATAAATAATAATTTCCTGAATCCTATGTATCAGTATGTAGGAAAAGTAAATCTTTCTCTCAGACCTTCAGAAAGATTTCTTAGTTGAATTCTGGAAACCCAATGATCTGATTCAGTTTTAAACACAGACACACAGGCATTATGCTATGTGAAAAATGGGATTCTCTTCATAATTTTAGTGTAAACAAAACAGCCAATTTAATCAACTTCTCTGGAAGCTTTAGCACATGCCAGACTGCAAAGCATGCTATTTCAGTGTGTAAAAATTAAGTAAATAAGTATTTGCTCTAAAGGAAAAAAGAAACTCTCCTTAGTTCTCTTAATAGAGTCTTTTCTTTAGAACTCAGAGATAAGAGAAGCATTTAAAAATAGTACACATATAACAGCTTGATGAAAAGATGATTCGATAGTATCTTCAGATATCTGTTATCCCCAGAGGCAGAAAAAATTAGTGTAGATAAAAGTGGTTACTAGTGAAGTTGATTAGGGAGGTTGTGATTATAGTATAACACTTACCTGAGGGTGAAAAAATTGGCTCTCCCATTATTGGGAAAAAAAAATTGGCTGACATTGTAAATGATAAATGAATTTTAAAATGTCCAATTTTCATTGGAAGTAAGAAATTAAATCCCTGAGCTGATGGACCGCCCCCTGAAGAGACCTAACCACCATCTCACAGTGGCCATTGCTGCAGCAATTCTACAGACAGTCACCCAGGTTAAAGTGATGATGTTATTTTTGTCTCACCTTCCCAGGAAGACTCAAAGAACACAACTCTTTCCACTTACAATGTTAATTTACAAATATGTCCTCATTAAACTTATTGGGGGTGGGAGTGACTGTATCAGATTCACTCATGTGATCAGTACCCTTAGGGAATCTGTTCATAGTTAGGCAGAACAGCACAAAAGAGATTTGCAGCCTTTGGGATAATAGCCTTTTTGAAGAAAGGACAGGCAGTTTCAAAGTCACAGAAATGATAGACTCAGCTTCAGAATAATATAGAAAACTACTCATTATTTTCTAACATTTTAATTGTGAAATATTTAACACATGGAAAAGGAAACAATGCTATTTGTACATTTTTAAATAATAATAATTAAAGGAACATGCATATAACCACAACTTGGATTAAGAGATAGAACCTTTGGTTCCATTGTCTTCTATCCAGGAGAAAGAAGCACTATCCTGAATTTAATGCCTTTTCATTTCCTTGTTTGTCTTTATTGTTTTATCATTTGTGTTTAATCGCTCACCGTGTCTGACTCTTTGCGACCTCATGGACTGTAGCCCACCAGGCTCCTCTGTCCATGGGGATTCTCCAGGCAAGAATACTGGAGTGGGTTGCCATGCCCTCCTCCAGGGGCTATTCCCAGCCCAGGGATTGAACTCAGGTCTCCCGCATTGCAGGCAGATAATTCTTTACCAACTGAGCCACTCATAAGAACGAGTGGCTCAGTTGACTGAGCAATATGTGTATATACATATGTTTAATATATGTATATACAAATATTTCCTCTGCCTGTTTTTGAATTTTTATATGTATGAAACTGTACATAAGCAGGTTCTACTACTTACTTTACTGGCACACTCTGACATTTCATGAGATCCCTCCATCTTGATCTATGTAACTATAGGTCATTTATTTTCAGTGATATGTAGTATTTCCATCATAAGACTATACTACATTTCTGTTATTCATTTTATGTTTGATGGACATTTGGGTTTTATCACAAAGGTTTTTTTTTTTTTGGCCGTGCTGCATGGCATGTGGGATCTTAATTCCTCCACCAGGGATCAAACCTGTGTCTGCTGCAGTAGAAATGCAGTCCTAACCACTGGGACACTGGGAAGTCCCATCCTTTCAAGAACTTTAAGAGTTCATATAAACAGTGCTGCCATGGATATTTCAAAATATGCCTACAGGCACACCTCCGTAAGAGTTTCTCTAGGGTATATACCTGAGAGTGGAGTTGCTAGGCAGCCACGTATGCCCAGGTACAATTTTACTAGATAATACAAAGTGTTTTCCAAAGTAATTGTACCAGCTTATATTCCCACCACCAGGAGTTAAGCGTGCTGGTTGTCCCACAGCCTGGTAAACTTTTTCTGTCTACAGACTACTATATTTTTACCAATCTTGTGTGACAAGGTAGTTTTCCCTGACACATCAGCTATTCATTTTCCTCTTCAGTCAAGTGGTCTTTTATGTCTTTAGCCTATTTTCCTGTAAGTTCTATCTTTTACTTATTGACTCACATAGTTAATTTATATATCCTGGAAATCTAACTGGGCTTCCCTGATAGCTCAGTTGGTAAAGAATCCGTCTATAATGCAGGAGACCCTGGTTTGATTCCTGGGTCAGGAAGATCTGCTGGAGAAGGGACATGCTATCCACTCCAGTATTCTTGGGCTTCCCTGGTGGCTCAGTTAGTAAAGAACTGGCCTGCAATGCAGGAGATCTGGGTTCAATTCCTGGGTTGGGAAGATCTCCTGGAGGAGGGCATGACAACCCACTCCAGTATTCCTGGGCTTCCCTTGCGGCTCAGCTGTTAAAGAATCCACTATTGCTAATTATATGTTTTATAAATATATTCCACCCTTTGTGGCCTTTTACTCTCCTACAGTATATTTTGAGAAATAGAAGTTCTTAATTTTATCATAGTCATAAAAATTAATCATTTTTCTTACAATTTGTATCCTTTGTGACTTATTTAAAGTTCTTCACTACCCCACGGTCATGAAGATACTCCCATCATTGTCTCCTACCTGATGGGAAGTGTCAGCTCTGTCATATACTGTGGGTCTGCTTTGACTCTCTATTATGTTCCATTAGACTAAATCATGTGTCTCAATTACTGAGGCCTTTTCTTAAGTCTTGGTTATCTAGCAGGCAAAATGGAGCTCACTCTAAAAATGTTTTTATCTCTCAAAACAAAATAGGCAAATAGGAACTGGAACTTACTTTGCTCTGGGTTGATGAACTAATCCTGGGATCTCTTTATTAGTTTTAAGTCTTACATTTGAACTGGCACTTTTTTCCTGAAACACATAAACACACATGGAAAAGACAAGGTAAGAATCAGCAATTAAACAGGAGCATGAATTTTCATTACCAAAATGTGAAATTTGTTTGGGAGCCTTTACGGCCGGTTATCTCATGCAGACAAAAGTCCTTAAAGATGTTACACAGAACAGGTAGAACCGCCAGATATTTTAACAGGGAACACTATCGTGAAAAGAAGAATGAACTTTTATAACAGCTATAAAATGGCTCCTTTTAGAAAATTACATGTGAGTAGTATTTGATTTTTAGGTGGAGTTGCTAAAAATAGCAAGAGAATCAAAGATCAGAAGATCCTAGTATGAAAAAAAGCACCAATAGTATAATCACAGTCATTGGTTGCTTGCTCAGGATAAGTAATTTTGTGCATTTTGTTTGTGAAAGACAATTGAAGTTACTGAGTTTGCACGAGGCCCTTGCAGCGACAGGGACATGATGAAAAATAGCTAATATTTTCCACGAATGATGAATATTGAGATTGAATTCAATTAAATTAATAAAACTCAACCTAGCCTGTATTCCGGAAGTACTTTGGCTTTTAGCCTGATCTGATCTCTTATTCCCCGTCAACCAGCCACATAGGAAAGGAATACCTTCAAATCTTAAAATACAAATATTATCAGCAAGCACACTATCTCAATAATACTACTGCTCTGCAGTGATGTGGATGAACATAGAGCCTGTTATATAGAGTGAAGTAAGCTAGAAAGAGAAAAACAAATATTGTATACACTACCCTGTGTAAAACAGATAGTTAGTGGGAGGCTACTGTATAGCATAGCAAGCTCAGCTGGGGGCTCTGTGATGACCTAGATGAGTGAGATGGTGGGGGTGGGAGGGAGACTCAGGAGGGAGGGGAGATATATATATACATAAGGCTGATTCACATTGTTATATGGCAGAAACACAGCATTGTAAAGCAGTTATAGTCCAGTAAAAATTTTTTAAGGCTTTAAAATTTGCTCTCTAAATATACCCACCAAAACGAAATGTTAAACCCATTTAACAGGTGACTACATACACTCAAGTAACCTGAGGTGTGGCAATAATTAAAGACCTGGGCTAGGGCAAGGAGTAAAAAGTTCTGTGGGCCAACCCACCATTCTCACCAGAGGCAGAGTGGTGTGGGAGGGCACACAGAACAGATGGTCCTCAAATGAGCTCTTTCAAGAGTTCCTACTTCCCCTAGGATAGCACAAGCCATGTAAGAAAAACTACATGTGAAATGTACAGTCAGAGAAACTACAGTGACTTGCACGCTAGGCTGTTTGCTATTCACCATCAAACAGCAGAGTGTCTGTATAATGTCAGTCCTCCAAAATACAGGGTAATTCTGCCTGTGATCCTCCAGGAGAAGAAAAAATCATTACAATCCTTTTGCAGTCTAGCTACCTTCTCTACCTCACACTAAACTCAAAACCGTTTTCATGAACATTTGAAAAGTATAAAATATATACTATTCCCTCTGCTGATACAGTCAGAGAACAACAGATGAACCATCTATTTTTTTACAGAGAAAGTGGGAGAGCAATTAGGAAACTTGAATGCACTACCTCCAGGAGGGCGGGACCCACAACTCTTCTTTATGGGCCTGGTTAGGAGCCTGGCACTTCATAGGAGGCATTCACCAAATATTGGTAGAACAAATGAATGATGTCAGCACATAATTAACTTTTTTAAATAGAGATAAAAATAGCTCAACTATAAGTCCCATGGATGGAGGAGCCTGGTAGGCTGTAGTCCATGGGGTCACTAGGGGTCGGACACAACTGAGCGACTTCTTTTTCACTTTTCACTTTCATGCATTGGAGAAGGAAATGGCAACCCACTCCAGTGTTCTTGCCTGGAGAATCCCAGGGACAGGGGAGCCTGGTGGGCTTCCGTCTATGGGGTCGCACAGAGTGGGACATGACTGAAGTGACTTAGCAGCAGCAGCAGCAGCAGTCTCTCTAAAGAACTGAAGATGTCGGTTCCCTCCAAATTAGTCATTTTCTCCCTAAACTTTCTGTCTGCTTGGATTAAGCACTGAAAATGGATTTTTTCTGTTTGAAAAAAATATCTATTTGATATGGCAGACAGAACCTTATACTTTTTGTCTAGTCATATAATTTCCTAAACTCTTTTAACTTAAGTGATGCATCACAATTTTAAACACTGCTAAGGCAGGAAAGAGACTTCTAAGAATGACATACACTTGTATCCTATTTCTATTCAGTTTATTAGACTACCCTCCAAAATTATACGTCTTGCCAAATCTTCCTTTAAAATGTATCATGTGGTTGCTAGAAAGAAGGATCCCCATCAAATATAACAGAGACTTAATAGATGGGAAAGATACTTTAGGATATCAGGTAGACATGCCTTCCCAGGAAGTGAGAAGACCAAAGGTGAGGCAGAGGCATGGGCGAGGGGCAAAGCAGCTGGAGATCCCCAGTTACATATATATATATGTATATATATATATATATTTACATAGAGATTTCTATGTATATAATTACATAGAGATTTATATCTATTTTGTATTTATAATGTATTTTTTTTTTACAAGTTACCACCCATCAAGAAATCAATAATAACAAATCATGGAGCATTTACTATAAGTCAGGTCCTAACTGGTTTGCATACATCAACCCATTTTGATGTTCACAAGTATACACATATTAACTCATTTGTATGCCCACACACTTCTCTGCAATGCGTACCATTATTATCCCCATTTTATAGATGAGGAAGCTGAGATACGGCGAGGTGAAGCACTTACGGGGATTCTATAACTAACAAGTAATAGCATTGGGATTTGACTCTATGCAGAATGGGCCCAGGGTTCATGCCATTAGTCACTAGGTCGGTAGCCCTCAAACTTTTTAGTATCGAGACCCCTTACCTATATTCTCCAAATTTTGATATATTTCATTATACAGTGTGAAAAAAAATCACATTTGTTAAAATCAGCATCAATCTCACAAGAAAAATCTTGACAAAAACTGTCAGGCTTATGGTGGTGGACATAAGTTCTCCAACCTTCTAGTTCTGGTTGAACATTTGAATTTGATAAGCAGCAATGATAACTCAAAATTGTATTCTTTGGAGTAACAGGCTCCCTTCATTCGTTTCTGAGAAAACATGTGACAGATACCCAAGTCTGAATATCCAGTATTCTTCAGTAGAGATGGTGACTCAAAAAAACAACAGCTCGTTCAGCTTGCAGCTCAATCAACTGCAGAAGTGCTTTTCCTGAGATAACCATCTTATTTATTCGAAAATAAAAAGATATGCATCTAAGGCATAAGAGTTAATAAAATTAATTTCTACTGAGTCATTTCTAAAAGAAATGAAGTATGGTCATTGGTAGAGATATGGATGGACCTAGAGTCTGTCATATAGAGGGAAGTCAGTCAGCAACAGAAAAACAAATATCACATTTTAACACATACATGTGGAATCTGAAAAAATAGTACAGATGAACCGATTTGCAGGGCAGGAATAGAGATGCAAATGCATAGAATGGCCATGTGGACGCAGGAGGGGAAGAGGGGTGGGATGAACTGGGTGATAAGGATTGACATACATTCTCTACCATGTGTAAAGCAGCCAGAAGCTGCTGTATCACACAGGGAGCTCAGCTCTGTGCTCTGTGATGACCTAAAAGGGTGGCAGGGAGGGTGGCGAGAGGGAGGTTCAAGAGAGAGGGGAGATATGTACACATATAGCTAGTTCACTTCATTGTACAGCAGTAACTAACACAGCAGTATAAAGTAATTATGCTCCAATAAAAAAAATAATAGCACTACTATGATGACTAATAAGATGTGCCTGGATTTGTGCTAAGGCACAAGCAGTTTTGCCCATCGCTGCTTTTGCCCCATCAGCGCAAATGTCAATAGAATGAAAAAGGCAAATAGCTTCTTTATTATTAGGAAAACGACCTTGAAGACTCCCTGAGAATGTCTCAGGAACCTCCAGGGGTCTGCAGGCCATGCTTGAACTATAGGGTCTTTCTATTTCTTTTGTATAGCAAAGAATTGTTGATTATTTGATTATGGTATATACTTTAAGAAAAAATACTTACCTTCCTTACTGAGATAAAATCTATATTCAATAAAATTTCCCCATCATAAATGTATGATTAAATGATTTAGTGGGGGCTAAATCAGCCACCCTGGTGGCTCAGATGGTGAAGAATCTGCCTGCAATCAGGAGACCTGGGTTCCATCCCTGTGTCAGGAAGATTCCCTGGAGAATGGAATGGCTACCCACTCCAGGATTCTTGCCTGGAGAATTCCATGGACAGAGAAGCTTGACTGGCTACAGTCCACGGGGTTGCAAAGAGTCGGACCCAACTGAGTGATTAACATTTTCACTTTAATTAGTCAGTTTATAGAGGTGTGTAATTATCACCACAATTCAGTTTTAGAACAGTTCTATCAGCCCCCAAAGTTTCATCATACATTTATGCTCTCAGCAACCCCAGATCTACTTTCTGTCTCTACAAATTTGCTTTGTCTAGATTCATATAAAAGGAATCATATAATGTATAAGCTTTTGCATCTGGCATTATCACTTAGCGTAATGCTTGAGGTTCATTTATACTTTAGCATATTTCAGTATATCATTTACTTTAATTGCTAATACTCCAACATATGGATATACTGTGTTTTGTTTATGCATGCAAAATTAATGAACATATGGATTGGTTCCAGTTTGTGGTTATTATGAGTAATGCTGTTATGAACACTCATATACCAGTCTTTGTGTGGACATATATTTTCATTTCTCTTGGGTGGATTTCAAGGAGTGGAATTGCTAGATTATATGGTAAGTTTATATTTGACAATTTAAGATATTAGCAAACTGTTTTCCAAAATGACTGCACCATTTTTACATTTCCACAGTACATGATGGTTCCAGTTTCTCCACCTCCCCACCAACACTTGGTATTCCTTTGGATTATAGTCATTCAAGTGGGTGTTTCATTGTGGGCTTTATTTATTTTACAAATGTGACTTATTTGGATTTGTTCTTTGTATCTATCAGAACACCTACACCTTGCAACATTTATGGGCTTACATGTTCGCTGTATTTGCACCAAAAGTCTGTTTTAGGGCTTCCCTGGTGGTCTAGGAGTGAAGAATCCATCTGCCAGTGCAGGAAACACTGGTTCCACTCCTGGTCCGGGAGGATCTCATATGCTTCGGAGTAACGGGGCCTGTGCCACAACTACTGAGCCTGCTGCAACTGCTGAAGCCCATGTGCCTAGACCTCATTCTCCGCAACAAGAGAAACGACCGCAGTGAGAAGCCTGCGCGCCGCAGCTAGAGAGTAGCCCCTGCTTACCACGCCAGTGGACGGCAATGAAGACCCAGCACAGCCAAAAAATAAATAAATACATCTTTTAAAAAGTCCATTTTATATTTGCATTTAACTTCCACTTCGGGTTTGTTTGTTAGACGAGAGGTTTAAAGAGATCTGCCTTTGAAGAAAGAAACAAGCAAACAAAACCAAGAACGGCTGGAGGAAGGCTGAGGCTCAGAGTCTCAGGTGGAGCAGATCCGACAGGGAGGGCAGAGAGCCATGCCACCTCAGGGGCGCTCCAGGAACAGGAGCAGAGAGTTAAACTGGGAGATGACGGAAGAGGCAACTAAGATATTACTTCCCGTGGCAAGAAAAAAACCATTTTAATGGCATTTGACATTCATAAACTAACTACCTAAAATAAACTGGGACCAAGTGGGATTAAGATGAAGCCATTAAAGGGGCCCTCAGCAGGCAAGTTGCTCAGTCGTGCCCAACTCTTTGCGATGCCAGGGACTGTAGCCCACCAGGCTCCTCCATCCATGGAATTTTCTAGGCAAGAGTACTGGAGTGGGTTGCCATTTCCTTCTCCAGGGGAATCTTCCCAACCCAGGGATCAAACCTGCATCTCCTGCATTGTAGGCAGATGCTTTACTGTCTGAGCCACCAGGGAATCCCTTTCTTTTCTTTCTTTCCTTTCAGCAGGCAGTTGGTAGAGCTGTGTTTTTATGATCTATCAATACTGGTATCAGAATCATTTGGGATGCTTGTTAAAATACAGATTTCCAGGCCCTATGCACTACCTCCTGAGTGTGCCTCTCTGGGATTGGACCCAGGAATTTGCATTTTAAACAAGAATCCTAGATGATCGTTAGCTCAAAAAAGTTGGAGGACTTGTATTCCAGAGAAAAGAAACTTCTGTGCTTAGAATTCCCCCTCTTGGCCTTCCATAGAGCAGTTTTCAAACTGGGCCTTGGGTTTCTGCAGGGTTGCCTCAGGAGTCAATAGCAAGGCCTCCCAGAGCAGCAATCCTTTGAACTCTACCATTTGGGGGCTTTCGACTAATGCTGCAAAAAAGCATCCATTTCTCAAAAATGCTTGCAAACTGACATCAGGTAGTGACAGGTTTATTTAAACAGCAAATCAAACAACTTCTCCTTTGCTTTGAATGATTTTACTTCTTTATGAACAGAACACACTTTTCAGTGTCTAGGTAAACTTACCATTCTCTTCTTAGCTTCTCTCACGTTGTGTGCAGGCATGTTCAGCTATGTCTGACTCTTTGTGATCCTATGGGCTATGGCCCTCCAGGCTCCTCTGTCCGTGGAATTCTCCAGCAAGAACACTGGAGTGGGTTTGCCATTTCCTTCTCCAGGGGACCTTTCTGACCCAGGAATCGAACCCACGTGACCTGCATCTCCTGCATTAGCAGGCAGATTCTTTACCACTGTGCCACCTAGGAAGCCCTACTTGGAGACCGTCAAACCAAAATATGGACTGCAAGGAGATCCAACCAGTCCATCCTAAAGGAGATCAGTCCTGAGTGTTCATTGGAAGGACTGATGCTGAAGCTGAAACTCCAATACTTTGACCACCTGATGCAAAGAGTTGACTCATCTGAAAAGACCCTGATGCTGGGAAAGATCAAAGGCAGGAGGAGAAGGGGATGACAGAGGATGAGGTGTTTGGATGACATCACCAACTCAATGGACATGAGTTTGAGTGGACTCCGGGAGTTGGTGATGGACAGGGAGGCCTGGCGTGCTGTGGTCCATGGGGTCGCAAAGAGTTGGACACGACTGAGCGACTAAACTGAATTGAAACCGAAATATATTTATCCTAATGCTCCCAACCCCTGGCGGGTATCTCCCAAAAGGAAAGCCAGAATACCAAGAGAAACGGACAGCTTCTTTAAAAAATCCTCTCGACCTTTAGCTCCTTAATTCTAAAGAAAGCAGCACAATGCCTTTGGGCAGCGGAAGACAGCACCCTGCTTCCTGCTGGTAAAGGAAGGAGCTTCTTTGCTCCTGTTACTTCTTTGCCTGAGTCATCCCTGAGTCTGATTGCAGGGAAGTTTCAGAGTTGGTCTGGGTTGGAAGTGTGAGGGGGGATTTCATTTTCTTTTCTCTGGGCCCAACAGCAGGAAATTCTGTCTATAAAGAAATCCCAAGGGCCTGATAGATGGCCCTCCTGATAGATGGAGGAAGCTGAAGGGCTGGAGAAAAATAATGGAACTTGGAGTACTAGCTTCTGGGACTGCTAATGAGGGGCTGCCACAGAGAAAAGACACAAAAGCAGTGTATGTAAACTCTCAGCGGGTTTCTCTCTCTACACAGACGCAGTGTGTGTATACATTTCAACCACTGCTTTTCAGAAAGTACCTGAAAACTAGAAAAGGTAAATACTGGGTTAGCCAAAAAACGTGTTCGGGTTTGTCCACAGGATGGTGCAGAAATGTATGAATGAGCTTTTTGGCCAACCCTATACGTTAACAAGAATTCAGAGGGTTCTTTTTGTGGGGGTGGGGGATACACCTACATTTTAAAAATGAGAACATGTTCAACTGTGACTAATGAAGAATCATTCCAGCTTTGGGGGAGTATCCTATAGGATATACTCTTTGAGAAAACAACCTCATCTGATGTTTTATGTGTGATTTCTTCAGTGATATTAGCATGAGACAGGACACCACCTCCTTCAAATATAAAGGAATTTTATCTTCCATCTTCTTAGTGATGATGATTAGCTGAGCCACATTGATTCCAACAGAATTTCTGGATGTTAGCAAATGACAAGGCCCAGGTGAACCAATGCAACAGTTGACATGGGCCCACCTGTATCATAATTAGGTGAGGTCAATGTAATAAATTACTTGGCCATGGAGATTATTAGAATTATTAGTATTTTGTTAGAATTACTTAATACTGATAAAATTGGCATGGCAAGTCTCAGATTTATGGAAATTCTTTTTCTATAAATTAAAATATTACCATGGAGCTCATTTTATATCAAGCAAATGTTAAGTGGAGCAAATCAGTTTTAAAGTACCTAATATATTTCACATAGTTGTTTCACAAGGTATATGGAAACATTTAAAACAATCTTTAAAAAGTAAATAGAGTTGTAAGAAATTGCTCAGATTTCATTGTTTACCAACAAACCTAGAACCAAGTCACTAAGTTACTATTTTGTTGTTCATTCACTAAGTCTTGTCTGACTCTTTGTGAACCCATGGATGGCAACATGCAAGGCTTCCCTGTCCTTCACTATCTCCCAGAGTTTGCTCAAACTCATGTCCATTGAATTGGTGATGCTATCTAACCATCTTATCCTCTGCCACCCCCTTCTCCTTTTGCCTTCAATCTTTCCCAGCATGAGGGTCTTTTCCAATGAGCTGGCTCTTCACATCAGTTACTATGTCAGGAATTAAAAGAAACAAGCTATAATGTTGTTATAAATCACACTGAGAATTCTAAGTTAAGGATGTTTTCAACAAGATGATGTATCTCCAGGTTTTTCTAATTTAGGGGGGACCATATTTAGTTTTTGACCTAGATGCTTGTTTCAGTTAGGACAGGGTAGGTTTTGCTGCAGTAAAACAACACCTCCTTGTATCAGTAGTTTAATAATATACAAGTTTATGAATTACACCTGCTGCACATCCAGTGCAAGCTGGCAGAGGGGCTCAGCTCATTCTAATCACTCAGGGACTCAGGCTAGTGGAGGCCCCATGCCCACATGTGCTCTCATAATCAACATGACAGGGGCTGCTGCGGCCGCTGCTGTCACTTCAGTCGTGTCTGACTCTGTGTGACCCCATAGATGGCAGCCCACCAGGCTCCCCCGTCCCTGGGATTCTCCAGGCAAGAACAGTGGAGTGGGTTGCCATTTCCTTCTCCAGTGCATGAAAGTGAAAAGTGAAAGTGAAGTTGCTCAGTCGTGTCTGACTCTTAGCGACCCCATGGACTGCAGCCCACCAGGCTCCTCCGTCCATGGGAGTTTCCAGGCAAGAGTACTGGAGTGGGGTGCCATCGCCTTCTGACAAGGGAGGGGAGAACAAAGGTGAACACCAGTTAAGTGTTCATATTTACTCCACCAAAGTATGTCACAGGACCACACTGAAATTCAAGAGACTGGAGAATGTCCAGTCCTACTATGTGCTTGGAAGGAGAAGAACTGGAATGTTGTGAAGTCAGAGAAACAAATGCATGTATGTGGAATCTAGAAAAATGGTTCCGATGAACTGATTAGCAGGGCAGGAACACAGACGCAGACACAGGGGACAGAGAAGTGGACATGGAGGGGAGTGGAGGGTGAGCTGAACTGGGAGAGTAGCACTGATATAAACACACTACCATGTGTAAAATAGAAAGCTTGTGGGGAGCTGCTGCGCAGTACAGGGAGCTCAGCTCGGTCTCTGTGATGACCCAGAGGCGTGGGATGGGGGAGGGGGGGAGGTCCAAGAGAGATGGGATATACAGCTGATTCACTTCGTTATAAGCAGAAACTAACACAACATTGTAAAACAATTATATTCAATAAAATTTTTTTAAAAATAGCCCTAATGGTGACCATAATGCTAATTTTTTAAAAAGTTATTATTTTTTTTTTTATCAAGAACTACCTAACATTAATCACTGTGATCTTCCTATCCAGACAGTCTGATGGGTAAATCCATTAAGCATCTTACTTTACTCAACATGAAAAAAAAGTTACTGAAAGTTTAAGTTGGTCCAAAATGCCAGAGTTTAGATTTCAAAACAAAGCTGAAACTGGTTAGCTGACATTAGCATATTATGTTAAATGCCACCTGGACACAGTAAGACAGGATAAAGGCAAAAATATGTGGTTTATTCCCCACTCGGAAAACTGCACCCACACCCACCCACCCCTTAACTTTTCTATTTTCACTTCTCCTTTCCAATCATCAAATACAACAAAATACATAGGGATGTGAATCATAGCCATTGTGATCCATGATAAAAAGACCAAAGATTTTAAGAATCCAACTATTATAACTATGGTCCCTAAAAGATGGTACTTAAGAGCTGAGTAGCCACAAACAAACATCTTTTTCGCCAGATTTTTATGGTGGGTAGAAACACAGGCAAAAAATTCAAAGTATATTTCATCAAAGTTAACAAAATATTAGAACAAAGAAACATATCATCCATCACATCTTTAATATTTTAACAAAAAACCACCATTTGTGCAGAATTGCTAAACTTTGCCTGTGATGAACCAAAATCTTGACAGGTTTTCCTCACTAAGTTAAGAAACTGTAAATGTCAAAGCTAAAAACAAAAACTTAAATGATCTAGTTTTTCTTAGAGGCATGATCTTTTTTCTCGCATTCACTGTGGTGTATAAGCTAGCCAAAAATCAGACTCCAGCATTCCTGATCTAGCTGACATACCCACGACTCTCTTTAATCCCAAATTTGTCAGTGTCCAGAAAATCTGATGCATCAATTCCCTACTGTTGCTATAGCAAATGAACACAAATTAGTGACTTAAAAGAACACAAATTTATTATCTTACATTTCTGGCGGGCAGAAGTCTAAAAACAGTCTACAGGGCTGCCTTCCTTCCTAGGCTCTAGGATAGAACCTGTTCCCTTTGCTTTTCCAGCTTCTAGATTTCACCTACATTCCTTGGCTCATGGTCACTCCCTCCATCTTCAAAGCAGCAGTCTACCATCTTCTCTCCTCTCCAACCTCCACTTCTTAAGCCTTCTTTTTCTAACTCAGATTCTCCTTCCTCACCCTTACAAAGATCCTTGTAATTATATCATACCCACTCACACAATTCAAGATAATTTTTCCAGGTCAAGATTCTTAATTCAATCGTCTTTCCCATGAAGGTAACATATTTACAGGGTCCATGGATTAGGATGCAGACACCTTTGTAGGAGCCTTTGTTTAGCCTACCACAGTGTCGCTTTGGGCCCCAAAGATTTACACCTATCCCACATGCAAAATACCCGCACTTCATCCCATGGTGCCTGAATCTCAACTCTCTACAGTATCAATTCAAGTCTCAAGTCTTATTTAAATTTCATCAGCTTAAAAGTTCCATTATGTAATTATCTTACTACCTAAATTATCTAAATTACATACAAATGAGGCTCTGGGTATCATCTATGCTATGGCAGAATTCCTTTCCATCTGTGAACCTGTGGAACTAGAAACAAGTTATATAAAATAACAGCTATAGGTGATCCCATTCAAAAAAGGAGAGAATGGAAGGGAAAAGGGAGTCATCAGTCCCAAGCAATTTCAAAATGTGTGCAAACTCCATTAGGTTTTAAAGTACTGGAATAATCCTCTGTGGCTTAAGACTTTGCCCTCTGGGCCTGTGGCTCCTAGCCTGTAGTCTTCCTTCCTTTTTTCTTGAAGGGAGCACAGGGTTACAGCTGAGTTTTTCTTATCAGATTGTTTCCTACCTATAGAAGGTTGGGAGTGCAACAACCTTCTTTCAGTTCACTCTCTGTTCATTTTAGTTCAAAGAAGCAGTATTTCTGTTGGTATAACTCCTTGAGATCCTCATGGGTCTCCTGTGTATATCATGGTGTTCACTCCATAATGCAGGATGTTCCTGCACAGATCTTTCCTGGATAATCTCACCTCTATTCCTGGCTTTGGCTGAGATGGCTGAGGGAATTCATGCCTAAATCACATGCCAAGTCTATTCAAAGAGACATCTGTGTGATTAAATACTCTGACTTTTTAATCCTTTCCAGAAACGAGCACAATATTGTTCAGTTACACTCTTGGCTTTCTTTCCAGAGCATGCTTTCCTGGTAGTGAATCTCCAAGTTTTAGTGTCTTTTGCAATATGGATAGGCTGACAATTTCCCAAATCATCAAATCTTGGTTTTTTGATTAAGGAACAGCTTTCTCCTCAATTTATCTCTTTTCTTTTCCATTTTACTATAAGCAGCAAGAATAAAGCAGGATGTGACTTCAACACTCTGCTTGGAAATCTTCTCAGCTCAATCATCAAGGTCACTGTTTACAAATTCTGCTTGCCACATTCCTGTAGGACACAATTCAGCTAACTTTTCACTACTATATAACAGTGGTTTTCTTTTCTCCAGTTTCAAATAATATATACCTTATTTCCTTCTGAACCCTCACTAGCAGTCTTTAATATCCACACTTCTGCTAGATGTTCAAGGCAATCTAGGCTTCTTCTATTAGCTCTTCAAAATTCTTCTAGTCTCTGTCCACTTCACAATTTCAAAGTCACTTCAACATTTTTAGGTATTTGTTACAGCACTGCCATGTTTCAAGGTACCAAAACATATATAGATTTCCTACCACTGCTTAACAAATTACCACAGACCTATTCAATAAAATATAAATTTGGAAGTCAAAGTCTAAAATTGGTATTTGAGTCTTTTTTCCTTCTGGAGACTCTAGGAGAGAATTTGCTTTCCAGTTTCTGGAGGCTGCTTTTGTTGACTCATGGCCCCTTTCAGTTCAGTTCAGTTCAGTTCATCCGTCGTGTCCAACTCTTTGCGACCCCATGAATCGCAGCATGCCAGGCCTCCCTGTCCATCACCAACTCCCGGAGTTCACTCAGACTCACGTCCATCGAGTTGGTGATGCCATCCAGCCATCTCATCCTCTGTCGTCCCCTTCTCCTCCTGCCCCCAATCCCTCCCAGCATCAGGATCTTTTCCAATGAGTCAACTCTTCGCTTGAGGTGGCCAAAGTATTGGAGTTTCAGCTTTAGCATCAGTCCTTCCAATGAACACCTGGGACTGATCTCCTTTAGGATGGATTGGTTGGATCTCCTTGCAGTCCAAGGGACTCTCAAGAGTCTTCTCCAACACCACAGTTCAAAAGCATCAATTCTTTGGTGCTCAGCTTTCTTTATAATCCAACTCTCACATCCATACATGCCCACTGGAAAAACCATAGCCTTGACTAGACGGACCTTTGTTGGCAAAGTAATGTCTCTGCTTTTGAATATGCTATCTAGGTTGGTCATCACTTTCCTTCCATGGAGTAAGTGTCTTAATTTCATGGCTCCAATCACCATCTGCATTATTATTGTTATTGATGCCCCCTTTATCCATTTTCAAAGTCAACCCCTTAGCATCTCTCTTCTGTGACCTTCTTTATATCTTTTTTTTAATATATTCTTCTTTATATCTTCTTTTTCTAATTCTTATCTTCCTGCATCACTCTTGTAAGGATCCTTGTGATCATTCAGAAGGTCAAGATCCTTAATTTAATCAAAATTACTTCATTTTTTCCATGTAAATGAACATATTCACAGGTTCTAAGAATTAGGATGTAGACAAACCGGGAGGTTGGGGGGGGTCATTATTCAGCCTATCACATCTGTAAAACTCCATTAACTAAGGCCAAACCAATATCAAAATGCAGGTCCACGGCTTTCCATGAATAGTCACACAGGGAGAGAAACATAAACTAAAAGAACTAGTGGAAAACCATCGCAGAGAAACACAATGGCCCATTCTTCACTAAATCGCTATTGCATGGTCCTTCTGTGGCAGGCTGTGCTAGGGAATCAAAGGTATGATCCCTATCCACTAAAAACAAAGAGAAGAGACTTTAAAAAAGATAGACATATGTGTGTTGCAAGCACCTGCAATGACACAATTCGGAGGAAGGATCAGGGGAGTTTCCTGGAGAAGGAAAGGCAGGGTTGGGTCTTGAAGGGGGAAGAATGTATACCTGGCAGGGAGAGAAGAGAACCAGGGGTGCAGAGCTATATGGAGCCCGGCAGATCCAGAGAGAACGTGGGGTGCACAAGACAAGGTGGTGAGGTGGGCAAGGGCTGGCCTATAAGGGGCTCATGCTGGGCGCTTAGATTTTGAAACAAGGTGGAACTACCGAAGGGGTTCATGAAGCTTCTGTCGTGTCCGAATTGTGTTTCAAAGATGGAATCGGAGAAGCTGGGTGGGGGAGGGGGGCGCAAAACAGGGGAAGAGGATTAAGAGGTACAAACTAGTAGGTATAAAATAAATAAGATACAAGGGTGTAAGGTACAGCACAGGGAATACAGCCAATATTTTTATAAACATTTTAAATGGAGTATAATCTATAAAAATATTGAATCACTATGTCATACACCTGAAGCTAATATAACACTGTAAAACAGTAGTACTCCAATTAAAAAAGAAAGATGGGATCAGAGAGCTGGTCAGGAGGCTGTACCAGCAACTTAGAAGAGATGCTCTGAGAAGCTAACAAGACGAGAGGGGACAGCCCAGCAGATAACAAGATTGTGGGTTCTGGAGTCTTACCGCCGCCCCACTTTCTACTTGCGTCACCTTGAGCAGATTACGTAACCACCATGCTGCAGTTTCCTCACTTACGAAACGGGGGGAAAAGCTGCATCTACTTCCCTGGCTTGCCTGTTGTACAGGCAAGATAAGATAAGATAACCAATTACTCTGGGAATTAGAGACAAGGGAACAGATTTGAGGGTTGTCAAGAAAATCACTGAGCGTCCACTAGGTACTAGGCACGTTGTTAGGCTTTGAGGATAACAGTAAGAAAAGATCAATGAGAGTCCTAGCCTCAGGGAGCAACTGCAAATACGTGAGGAAAAACCCCAAATGCAAAACAATAATAGAAGAATAGAAAAGATGGGAGGTCAACTGGGTGCATACAGGAGATGGAAAAGTATCGTGAAGGATGGCAGCCAGATCTCTGGCTTAGCTGACAGTAGGAAATGGTGGTGACTAAACGGAAAATAAAGAAGGTTTAGGGTTACTAATTAAAGGATGGACTATGGATATAAATAAGCACTTTTACTTTTCTGATACAAATAGTAGATGGGTTGACATTCCAAAATAAAGGTATCTTTCTCCGCAAGCAAAGGAAAGCTGACACAGCTATTAACGCAGAAATGGGCTAGGCAGTGGTACACTGTTCTTGAAGGGAATGAAACTGAAACTTGAGAGCCTGGATCATGATGTCCTAAAGAATCAAAATAAATTAGGAGAAAATGTCTTTCTGAATGGATACAGTAAAATGCAATTATTTTTTAGACACATCCTTTACTTATTATGGATAAGTAAACATACGGACTTTAAAAAGTGCTTGCTCCTTGGAAGAAATGACAAGCCTAGACAGCATATTAAAAAGCAGAGAAGGTCCATATAGTCAAAGCTATGGTTTTTCCAGTAGTCAGGTATGGATATGAGAGTTGGACCATAAAGAAGGCTGAGCGCCAAAGAATTGATGCTTTTGAACTGTGGTGCTGGAGAAGACATTTGAGAGTCCCTTGGACTGCAAAAAGATCAAACCAGCCAATCCTAAAGGAAATCAACCCTGAATATTCATTGGAAGGACTGATGCTGAAGCTGAAGCTCAATACTTTGGCCACCTGATGCAAAGAGCCATCTCATTGGAAAAGACCCTGATGCTGGGAAAAACTGAGGGCAGGAGGAGAGGGGTGACAGAGGATGAGATGGTTGGATGGCATCATCGACACAATGGACATGAGTTTAAGCACACTCCGGGAGATAATGAAGGACAGGGAAGCCTGGCATGCTGCTGTCCATCAGGTAGCAAAGAGTAGGACACGGCTGAGCGACTGAACAACAACAATCCATATGAAGCCTAACCAACATTCATGTAGGAGCAAGGCAGTGAGAGGGAGGTGCTTGTGCCCGAGGGATGGCAGGAATGCACTACCGAGAGAGAGAACACCTGTCTGAAGGCCCAGCATTTATTGGTGTGAATCTGACCTTGGGCCAAAGGGATTGAGGTGGTCAAGCAATGGCCCCTCTCTCCCTGGCTGTCATATTTGCTTATCATCTTCATTTCACTTTTCAAGACCCTATGGCACTCTGTAATGACCTATACGTAAATACCTATATATGTAGAACTGATTCACTTTGCACTACAGCAGAAACTAACACAGCATTGTAAATCAGGGAGCTTGCTGGTGGAAGAGAAGTAAGAATGACCACAACATCTTTTATTCTCCTGCCTATGAACTCTTCATATGAAAAAAAAAATTCTAACACTATACATATTTGTATAAAAAAATAAATTCTGTTGCATCTATTGTAATTTTTTAAAGTGTGCTTAAAAATGTTTTTACGTTTTCCCATATAGGAGCTTTTAATTTGATGACTGGTGGAAAAGAACTGACTTCTTTTTTCATTTATCATCTCTTTCTTCATTTCTACCATGAATCCTAGCTAATTCTAAATTTAGCTCCCAACCCTTATGCTCTCTCCTATACTCTTCTGTAACCTCTTCCCACCAGAAGTCAGAGTAAATGAGGGGAAGTTGCTGCTTTAATAGTAACCCCCAGGCTGTCTAGTTAATACAAGCATTAGTTCTGTCATGGTACAATTATTTTACAATGTGGACTCAGTCACTAGATTTTTATACACAGACTTGACAGTCAATAATCAAATCTGGTGTTGTTTCATTATTGATGTCCTTTTAGCCCAGGGCGCGGAAGGCTGGTTGGTTGCAGCTAGCATTTGGGTTGAACAATCTCTTTAAAATTGAAATATGGCACTTCGGGCAATAGAGTAAACACATCTTTTTATTTTCTCCTTTTAGAGAAATGTGCTGCTAGAAATATCTTCATTCGAAATGTCACACATAGAATGGACTCTGAAATGTTTTAAAGGGGGTGTGTTTAACCATGACTGTCTTTATCTCCTCAGTCTTTTGGAAGCTTTCTAGAAAAGCCTTCTTTCTGATCTTTCTGTCCATACTGACCCTCAACTTGGGTGTTCATTCCCAACGAACATGCAAGCTGAGCACTTTCCACTGATGTGGGACCATGATGGAATTGGACTGGGCCCCCTTTGGCAATGCCACCAAGCTGGGGAGACAAGGTAAGAACAAGTGAACTATGTCCCCGGGTCTTGTCATTTCTTATTTCTTCAAGGTTCCTTTATAAGGGGGCTTCCCATGTAGCTCAGTCGGTAAAGCATCTGCCTGCAGTGTGGGAGAGACCTGGGCTCAATACCTGGGCCAGGAAGTTCCCCTGGAGAAGGAAATGGCAACCTACTCCAGTATTCTTGACTGGAGAATCCCGTGGACAGAGGAGCCTGGCAGGCTACAGTTCATGAGATTGAAAGAGTCAGACATGACTTAGGGCTATCTTTGGAGGCTTTCAAATTAGGGGCTTCCCAGGTGGCTCAGTGGTAGAGAATCCACCTGACAATGCAGGAGATGTGGGTTCAATTCCTGGGCTGGGAAGATCCTCAGGAGAAGGAAATGGCAACCTGCTCCAGTATTCTTGCCTAGGAAATCCCATGGACAGAGGAGCCTGGTGGGCTACAGTCCACAGAGTTGCAAAGAATTGGACAGGACTTAGTGACTGAACAGCAGCAAACAACAGCAATGGTGTAAAATAAGCTTTAGGACACAGAGTCACTAACTTTTTGAGTCCTCTAATGTTTTCATCTTCACTTCTAATTTGTTTGAAACAGAATGCATTTTGAATTTTTGTATGTAGTTGTCTTGGTGGCTCAGATGGTAAAGAATCTGCCTGCAATGTGGGAGACCTGGGTTTGATCGCTGGGTCAGGAAGATCCCTGGAGGAGGGCAGGGCTACCCACTCCAGTATTCTTGCCTGGAGAATTCCATGGACAGAGGAGTCTGGCGGGCTACAGTCCATGGGGTTGCAAAGAGTCGGACACAACTGAATGACTAATACTGACATTTATGCTGGGCAAATAATACACATATCCATGTGTATGCTGAAGCTGGCTCTTACTAGGGTGAGTCAATTGTCCTTCAGGAATTCTGTGAGTGAACTGCTGGAGACTTAAAATCAGTTTTGTGGGACTAGTTACACTATGGAAATTGGCAAATGGTATAAATCAGGACTTTTCTCCCCAGAGACCTGGTTTATTAACCCTCTGTGTGTATGTATGTATGTATGCATGTGCGCATACATGATTCTGTGTGTGTGTGTGTGTGTGTGTATCCTCTCCTCAAAATAAATACTCTTTATATGTGGTTGAGAAGAAACCACAGTTCAGGGAAATATTTTGGATGAACCAGACTGGAGTATCATCATGGTACTTAAAAAATTTGGGTTCAGGGGACCTAAATTCTTGGCTTTCCTCATCTTCAGTCCTTGGACGATGCCAAGGCCCTCTCCACAGCATAGCAACCTTTCTGTGCTAATGCCAGTGAGATTCTCCTCCATCCTTAACTCACCGTTCTGTCCCCTTGGTTCCCATCTTCAGATTACCACCTAGCCAAGACCCATTTCTAGCATCCTTATGTCTTGTAGAAAGCTCTAGTTTTCCTCCTCTAAATCAGGCAGCTGTCTATTTAGGAGTGTTCTTTGAAAGAACACTGTAACCTGGATACGAATGTGTTTCCTTGTTTAGCCTTCTGAAGCAAAGTTAAACCTCCAACAAAATGTGAGGCCAATAACAATTTAGCTAGTGTGTGTACAAGAGGACTTTCAACCCTGCTCTGGAAAAGTCTTACACTTCCATTCAGTGACTGGAAGACGGAAATGTGAGACAAGTGGCAATGGGAACTGCTGCTTCCCTGTCCAAATGAATGAACCGCCAGCTGCTCTTCAGCTTCGCTGTCTTCCTGCCAACTTCAAGTCCACCCAGAGACTATGAACAGGAGCTGCAGAAGCAAGTCAAGGCATCATGGCATACCACATCAGCCTTGCGAAAACAGGGCAAAGAAACACCATGATGACACCCTCACCCTTCTGGGTAAAGGCATTTCCTCCTTCACTGTTGCTGGCACAGACTTCAGTCATGGCACCTCAGCTTATCTGTTTACACAGCTCTTTCTTTTTACCACGTGCTGTTCCACACGCTTCAGTCTAATAGAATGTAAGCCAGGTGACAGTGGTAGGTGTTCAATAAAGGTTTGTTTGAGGAAACAATCAGTGAATATTCGTCCTCCTTTATTCGAGTGCTACACTGTTTGGCAACACGAATTCCCCCTCAGAACATGAGCCTCCCTGGTGGCTCAGACGGCAAAGAATCCACCTGCAATGTGGGAGACCTGGGTTCGATCCCTGGGTTGGCAAAATCCGCTGGAGAAGGGATAGGCTACCCACTCCAGTATTATTGGGCTTCCACGGTGGCTCAGCTGGTAAAGAATCCGCCTGCAATGTGGGAGACCTGGGTTCAATCCCTGGGTTGGGAAGATCCCCTGGAGGAGGGCAGGGCAACCCACTCCAGTATTCTTGCCTGGAGAATTCCATGGACAGAGGAGCCTAGTGGGCTACACAGTCCATGGGGTCACAAACAGACACGACTGAGAAACTAAGCACAGCAGAACATCAGGCTGGGCACTGAAAGGGCAGGAGGGTCTTGGGAATGAACTCTGGAGCTGGGGGCATAGGGCTGGGGGGCACCAAAGGGAAGAAGGAATGGTGCTTTTATTGCAGTTTTCACTAAAATTGTGATTGGGGCCCCATGGGAGTAAAGAGCGAGGAGAAACATCTGTCTGAGCACATGAGCATTGTCACATATAAGAAGCTAAATTACAAGAACATCAGGAGTTTTAAAAAATAGATTTTTACTTATTTCAAAGAAGGATAAAGAGCTTAGCATATGTCATTTTACTCTAAATACCTTTGAGATATTTTCACCATAAACTGTTTGGATACTAACAGTAATCCATGTCAGCTGTTACTCTTAATTATAATACTGATCATGGCATGCAAGACCATCTACAAAATGTATAGCAAACTAGAGTCATCAAATTCACGGAGATAGAAAGCAGCCAGTTGTTGCCAGGGACTGGGAGGAGGGGAGACAGGGGAGTTAAGGGTTTAATGGGTACAGAGTTTTGGTTTTGCAAGATGAAAAAAGTTTTGGAGATGGATGATGGCGATGCTGCACAAACATGTGAACATGTTTAATGCCAACGAACTGGCTACTTAAAATGGTAAACTTAAGCTATGTACAGTGGTGAAAACCATTCAAGTTTTCCACCCAGTTGAAAAAAAGTGCATAGCAAAATTTGGAAGTAGTTCTCATCTCCAGCCTCAAAAAGATTTTCTTGCTTGCTTTGTCAAATCTATTTTATGTTCTTTCTTTATTTTTATACACTTCAAAATCAATATTAAACAGAAAAGACATTTATATACAAATATCTGTTAAAACATATCCTTATATGTTTATAAAGTCTGCAGTCCCAAAGGACAATAGGCATGTTACATAATCCATTGAAATGTGGTGATCCGCAAGTCTGGCTGCAGTGGGAAAAACTACACATCCCGTTAACAGTCCAGCTACGCAGGAACTTTTACATTGCTTTACGTCACACGTGCAGAATACTTTAACTGCCCTTGGACTTTGGGAACTCAGTGCAAACGAACTTTGTGAAAAGCTGGTAGGTCTCAGTTTGTTTATGACTCCAATGCCAATCAACTTTACAGGGAAAAATATAATTTTCCAGCGGAAGGCAATAAAGCCAGACTAAAAACTGACAGCAGCTGAGAGGAAACTAGACTGAGTGTAAGGATCTTATTGGGGAACAACCAGAGTTCAGAAAAGAGGTGCATGGTGAGGTCTAGAGAACGGGGGCTCTAGACACGGCCAGATCTTCAAAAATCAGACTCTGCCATTTAGTGTCCATAAATTTTGCACACGAAAATTCTCAGAGCCTCAGTTAATTTCTCTACAAAATGATGGTAACAGAATGTCTTTCATAAAGTAGTAGTAGCTCATGAAATGAGATTAAATACAATGATGCAAGCATCTGGAACATGGTAGATATTTAATCATTCTTAGATATTATTATTACTTATCTTCATGATATAAGTTATTTATTACTATGATTACATTTTTAGGATTATAGTAGTACGTATGTACACTTCTGAAAAGTAACCAGGTCAACCTCAAAGACTTGGTCTTTTTTTTCACATACTGTACCATACAATTTACTCATTTAAAGTATGCAACTCGGTGATATTTAGTATTTTCACAGATATGTGCAACCATCTCCATAGTCAACTTTAGAACATTTTCTATCATCCCCAAATAAACCTCTGTACTCATTAGCACTTACTGCTTATTCTCCCCTAAACCTTCCTGCGCCTTGGCAACCACTAATCTATCCTCCATCTCTGTGGATTTGCCTGTTCTGATCATTTTATTCACATGAAATCTTCCAACATGCAGCCTGAAAGACTTGTTCAGAAACACTTTTTGTTGGAATGTTTTGGGGTATTTTGGAGCAAGGAAGCCATCTCTAAAGATGGTCTAGTCTCTCCCCTTTACATCGGTAGTAACCACTGTCTAGAGAGATAAGAGGATGTGGTGAATGTCACACTGTAAGAGGCAGAATTAAAAACCTATCCTTGTTGAAGTCTGACAGAAAACAACGAAGTTTTGTAAAGCAATTATCCTTCAATACATTAAAAAAAAAACACCTACCCTTTAATCCAGGGCTCCCCCGCTCTGCTCTAGAACTTTCACAAGTGGCAGAGTCATAAAAGCAGCTGAATGTTCAAACCGCATCTTCTCCTTCTGGAAGTAGGTGAAACATGGGGAACTTGCTCTGTCCTGAGATGGTTGAATGAGTGATGATGCCAGCACCTAGAGTACCAGCTAGGTGCCAGGTATGTTGTTGTTCAGTCGCCCAGTCGTATCCGACTCTTTGTGACCCCATGGACTGCAGCATGCTAGGCCTCCCTGTCCCTCACCATCTCTTGAAGCTTGCCCAAGTTCATGTTCATTGTATTGGTAATGCCATCCAGTCATCTCATCCTCTGATGCCCTCTTCTCCTTCTGCCCCGAGTCTTTCCCAGCCTTAGGGACTTTTCCAATGAGTTGGCTGTTAAAATCAGATGACTAAAATACTGGAGCTTCAACATCAGTCCTTCCAATGAGTATTCCGGATTGATTTCCCTTAAGCTTGACTGGTTGGATCTATACCTGAGGACGAATCTAGGGGTATGTTTGGCAACCCACTCCAGTGTTCTTGCCCGGAGAATCCCAGGGACAGGGGAGCCTGGTGGGCTGCTGTCTATGGGGTTGCATAGAGTTGGACACGACTGAAGTGACTTAGCAGCAGCAGCAGCATTGAATTGGGCTTCCCTGATAGCTCAGTTGGCAAAGAATCCACCTGCAATGCAGGAGACCCAACGAATGGATCCCAAACTTTAACAAATGTACCTAAGAGGCCTGAAGAGCATGAGCAAATGATCTGGTTCATGTACACCTCGCTATGATACAGCCTCAGGGGACCAGAGTCGAGGATCCCTGGCTGTCTGTCCTAATGAAGTGTGGGACACTAGGCAGCCGCCTGGAAGCTCCGTGCACACAGGATGGGTGTGTGGACTGCGGGCTTCAGAGATGCAACAGGACTTTTCAGTTCAATAACTTTCAAGGGCCGCATACTTGGATCTATTGACTTGGGCTGGTAGGGATCCCAGAGAAAGGCACATGTCATCTCATCGTGGAGAGTCCAATCCTCCTTGCCAGCACTCTAGGATCCAGACAGGGAAAAGCAACAATGCCAAGGACCTTGGCACTCAGGATGCAGACTTTCACTTACAAGCCCTGAGTTCATCTTGGCGTGCTAGCCCTCAATAGTGCCCAGCTGGAAAGAGCGTAGAAGGAGGCCCAAGAGTCTGATTTTCACACCGACTTGCAATGAATCCTCTTGTTTTCAGCTCCACTTTTCCCTCCATTTCCAGAGACATCTGTGCTAGCAATTCCTGTTGCTCATTGTGCAGTGTGACTGGCTTTCTTGGGTTTGCTAAGTCCATTTCCACTCTCTCTTTTCTGTTCTTAGTCATAGA
This sequence comes from Bos taurus, assembly GCF_002263795.3. Classification (NCBI taxonomy): domain Eukaryota; kingdom Metazoa; phylum Chordata; class Mammalia; order Artiodactyla; family Bovidae; genus Bos; species Bos taurus. The sequence goes on along the minus strand of NC_037343.1, from coordinate 65,604,237 downwards.
GGATTATTATTATTGCTCTGCAGAATCTTTAACTGTTTTTTTTTTTTTAAATCAGCGTTTCAGAAGAAATAAAAGGTAACAGCTATGATCCGCCTGTCCTACCCAGTCTAATCTAAGCATCTTGCATACTTTGTCTACTTAGACAATGTATGCAGTAGTTGTTATTATTATTCCCATTCAGAGGTGAAAAATGAGTTTCAGCAAGTTGCCCAAGGTCTCAGAGAATTTGAACTCAGGAATTTCTGATGTCAGATCCCAAACTATAGCTCATGACCACATCCAAGCATTCACAGTGAAATAATGATAACCATGACCATTGATCATCACTGAGCTTTCACTATGTGCTAGGTTTCCAAGATGCTTGCATTAACTGCAACAGCTCCCTGACACAGGTACTATAACTATTAACCTGTTTTACAGAAAAGAAAACTAAGTCACAGGGCAGTTAAGAGCCTGCCCAAGATCACAAAGCTCACAGTTTGGCTTCAGAGGCTGTGTTTTTAACATATACCAAAGGCGGTTAAACATACTATGTCCACCTTGTGGATTTCCAGAATCACCCAGCTGTGCTTTTCCTCTTTCCTAGATGACTTACTCCAAAAGAAAACAAAAAGCCCTTTAAACTAGCCAACTAAAGCACAGACAATGAATAGAAGACAGCCACAGTTAGAGCAAAATCATTTCAAAAACATTTGCAAAAGAAATTATTCCACTAGAATAACCTGTCTGCTTGCTTCTGCTCAGTCACTCAGTTGTGTCTGACTCTTTGCAACCCCGTGGACTGTAGCCCACCAGTCTCCTCTGTCCATGGGATGATTTTTTTCAGGCGAGAATACTGGAGTGGGTTGCCGTTTCCTCCTCCGGGGATCTTCCAGATCCAGGGATTGAACCCGAGTATCTAGCATCTTCTGCATTGCAGGAGGATTCTTTACCCACTGAGCCATCAGGAAAGTCCACTAGATTACTCCATAGTTACCTTCAGACATTCAAGTCAAGAATAATGTGAAGAATGTGCCAATATAACTGGACATGTGAAAAACATATACTTTTTAGACAGGAAATGAGAGCTAGAATTTGCTTCCTAGTATGAAAGCCTAGAGTTATGTATGCTAGGGGGTGTTATTGAACAATTTTAGGGTTTGCTTCCTTTTGGTGTTAGATTTGCATGTGGCAGTGCCATGGGCTTGTAGTTTTCAATTAAAGTCTGTTTAACCTCAGTCTGGTAACTGTTAACCAACACAATATTTCACTGCAGAAGAAACTGAAGAATAAGTTATATTCATTATAGGTACAGTTAGTTCTTACTCATGACAGAAGCATTAATCACCCATTATTTTCTTTTCCAGTTGCATGTCCAAGAACTCAGTTAAAAGATAATGAGATGTAGGTGTTAAACCCAAAGGAGGTGGAAATGTCTCTGGAGCATTATTGATGGTGTAAAGGCTTGTGTCCTGGGGTAGTGAATGGAAACTGTGAGCTAAAGGAAGCACAAAATCAAATTAGTGGAACCAAAACATTAGCAATCAGGAAATCTTAGTTCTAACTCCCTTGCTCCACAATTAAGCTAAATTAGCTAAATACTTGTTAAATAAATCATGATTCAGGAAATACATAAGATTAGGATGGTGAGAAAGCACAGCAGTGCTTATGCTGAACTGACACAATTTTGGCCACATGAGCTCAGTCCAAAACAGAAAGTGGGATATAGTTAAAACATATGAAAGGCCAAACAACATGCAGAACCACCCCTAGAGGCCACCCAATCAGGAATTAAGCATTTGGATAAACAGATAGCCTTCTCTGAACTTTTAATAGTGGTCTAAAACATTATTTATTCTGAAACTATTCCTGGTTCTACATAAAATAATTTTAGTAGTGGATGTTTAAATTTTTTTGTATGCATAAAAATTATCTTTTAACCTCAGCACTTACAAGTTTGTGGCATTTTCATATTTGCTTTTTAAAAGGAAATGAAGAAAAATCATCTGTGTATGCCAAAAGCTACAATGTGATGAACGACAATTTAACCAATCTATGACCATGTGACCTTGATTATTCTCTTATAATCTCTCCCACATGGACTTGCTCTGATATTTTAGGCAGCTGCTAGTGCAGTGCTGCGCAAACGCTGCTGGACAAACTGAATGGACAGCAATGTGCGCCAGCTCCTATGGAGCTTATCCGGGTTGATGGGGCCATTCCTAGAGTTCAGGGAGAGCCATTAGTCTATCACTGCAGTTTAAAGGTAGCAGTGAACAACCTAACACCACTCTGCTAAAAGAACATTTATTTACCTTCTTGGAAATGACTAAGTCAAATATGATTTTTCTCCTTTCAGTTCGCAAGTCCAGGGAAACGACTGCTCACAATCAGAACATGTGACAGCTTCTAAGGACTGAGGTCAAGTGGTTTTTCCTGCTAAAACCACGTGACATACTCCGTGCACTAGTTTTCTAAACCTATTTAGGGTGCGCTTGGGAATAGCTTGCAGCAACATACACAACAAACACAGGTCCTTTTTCAGTTGGCAACTCTGAAGCTACTATTCTGAGATACAGACTAAAAAAAAGAAAACTCTAAAAGCCTTGCAGTGGGTGAAAACTGATTCTAAGATGATTCTTTTAAAAAAGAAACTGGGTGAAAATTCCCAAAATGTATTATCTAAAAACATCCTAAAAATATATCTATTAATTGGCAACGTCAGACTTTTGGAACCCAAAGTTACTTTTGAGGGACCAATTTCAAGGATTTAGGAGAGCACACACTTCGGATATGATATTGGAGCTGAGGCAAGTAATCAGCTTATGTCCTGTAACCAACACATCTGTTGATCCCAACATGCCAAACTGTGGTTTCATCTTTTCACTGAATGCATGCTGTTACCTGGGTATTATCTACCTGACTTTATCAGGCCAAGGGCCTCTAGCCCTGCCCAAGGTGGTCTGTCAAGGTTTACCAGATGTCTGCACCCCCAGTACTTGCTGCCATGGAAATTGGGGGGTCATACTTGTGTATCTCTGAGGATGGCAGAGGGTTGGGTGAGGGAACCAGCTCTGAATTTCATGAAAATGCCTTCGTGTTCTGCACTGGTAGATTCTCCTTGGACTAGGCAAACCCACTGACCTGCAATTTATTCTAAATATGGTAAATGCTCTTGTCAAGATGATCTCCACTAAAACTGAATTAGTCCATAAAGGCTGGAAATGATCTCTACTTAAAAGATTTCTTATAGAGAACACAAATAGCATTGCAAACAAGTGATGTTTAACAAAATTAAGAAAATAATCGCTTTTCAAAAGGCCCTTAAGCACATTAGTGGGTATCGTTTACATATAGACAACTGAAGCACTAATTAAAAATAAGTCCCATCTAGTCATTAAACCAATGGCATCCCATTCCAGTACTCTTGCCTGGAAAATACCATGGATGGAGGAGCCTGGTAGGTTGCAGTCCATGGGGTGGCTAAGAGTCGGACATGACTGAGCGACTTCACTTTCACTTTTCACTTTCATGCATTGGAGAAGGAAATGGCAGCCCACTCCAGTGTTCTTGCCTGGAGAATCCCAGGGATGGGGGAGCCTGGTGGGCTGCCGTCTATGGGGTCGCACAGAGTCGGACACGACTGAAACGACTTAGCAGTAGTAGTCATTAAACCGGCAATGTAAAAACTGCTATTAGTCACCATCTCTTTAATCTGTAATCAAAGATCATTCAAGGTAAAGAGAAGAATTAATGTCATGGAGGTCTCTGCCAGGAACTGGCTCCTTTCAGAGGTGGTGAGCCAGGGATCATCCTGTTTATAGTTGAGGATTCTGGAGAGTCTGCCCCTGGGGGTCATGACTTGCTGGTCTGGGACGTCTAGAGTTGATGGGGAAGGAGACTTGGCAGGGGTGGAAAAGAGGCTGGTAGCCCCAGCTCTGAGTGTGTGTGTTAGTCGCTCAGTCGTGTCCAACTCTTTGCAACCCCATGGACTGTAGTCTACTAGGCTCCTCTGTCCATGGGATTCCCCAGGCAAGAACACTGAAGTGGGTTGTCATGTCCTTCTCCAGGAGATCTTCCGAACCCAGGGATCGAACCCAGGTCTCCTGCATTGCAGGCAGATTCTTTACTGGCTGAGCCACCAGGGAAGCCTGGGAGCCTCAGTTAGGTGCTCCTTTACCGAAAAAAAGACACCTAACAAAGACTCTTGCAGCTTGAGTCTCCATGAAAAGGGTTTATTATAATACTTGAAAGGAAAAAAGCCTATAAGTTGCCTTTTCTTTGGCTCAGATGAACCAGTATAGTTTTGCTAGCATTGAAGAGAAACATTACTAAAAATTCTGAGTTTATACACATCAGAGAACCTTATACATTCTAGTAGGTTAATGTAAAAGGCTTTTCATTTCTAGGTTTGCAAATATCTATCACACCTTTTCTTTGGTGCTTAGAAGCTCCAAACCTGAATTACTCTTCAATTTCATCTTTACTCCCCTTTGAGTAAAATAATCCAATATCTATTAGGCACTAATACGACAAGCACAGTGCTATATTGTCTCCTAAGGCAAGGCAAACAGAACCTTCTCTTTTGGCCTCTTCAGCCAAGCAGGAAATGTGATTAATCATGATTGTTTAATGCATGTCTACTCTGTATCGGGCGACTTACATGAATTCTCACTAACCCTTTAAATCACTTGGCATTTTACTGACTGCCTGCAACAGCAAGTACATACAGGAGACTCCTTATCCAAATGTTACACAGAAGGAAATTGAAGCTCAGAATGTATTAAGCAGGTTCACAAAGCTAGGTGCTGGCAGAGTCTGAACTCTGACCTCTCATCTGTCCTCTCTCTGCTACTCCTGGCTTCCAGCTACAGAGACAGCATTACCCAGGAGCAGTGAGCCCCCACTTAGCTCTTACCAGGCATCGTCCACCATTTTTATGTCTATCAGGGGCTTCTCTGATGGCTCAGCAGGTAAAGAAACTGCCTGCAATGCAGGAGATGTAAGTTTGATTCCTGGGTCGGGAAGATCCCTGGAGGAGGGCATGGCAACCCATGCCAATCTTGTCTGAAAAATCCCACGGACCGAGAAGGCTTTTGGGCTACAGTCCATGGGGTTGCAAAGAGTCAGACACGATTGAGCACAAGCACCTTTAGGTGTATTAACTGACCTGACACTCTCAACAATTCTATGAGGAAGTACTGCTATTATCACAGTCACCATTTCACATGAAGAAACAAGAGCGCATAAGACTCTGACCTCCGCTCACAAAAGGCATCTGCCAACCCAACAACCGGGGGCGGTGGGGGGGGTGGCAGCCTGGTGACTGGGACCTTCCTCCCCTCACCAGGGGTGGCAGCTGGCTGCCAAGGACACTGAGTTGGAGGTATTGGAAAGACGTCCCTCTACTGGAGTAGATGGCTGTCCTTGACCTCAGACCTTCTTCTAGCTAGAAATTCCTAGATGCTTGTGTTTACAACCTAATGGTTTATGTATATTTTGACTTTGGAATTCCTGGCACAGAAAATGGATGTTAAAAAAAGAAATTCTAGAGATTATTCCAGGAAATTAAAAAAAAAAAAAAAAACATAATTTGTCACCTTGCCAATATTCAGAGAGCCCGAGTGAAATTAGCAGTCATCACTCACAAGTCAGGGCCACAGAAGTCAACTACAAATGACCATTAAAGATTGTATATTCAGTGATACAGGTGCTGGAAGCTTCTTATTAGTCTTGGGGAAGATGTAAAAAGTGGTAGCTGAAGAGGAAAACAGAAAGCTCGGGGAACACAGTAACTAACTTTCCACTTTAATGGCTGCTCATGAATTAGTGAAAAGGGAAAGAAGAGGAGACAGAAACTGGGCTGCCGTGGCCAGTCCTGAGAGAGCTGGACCCAGGCTCTGTAGCCAGTGGCCCTAAACTCTTTACATTCTGAAAACCAAGCAGATAAAGCAGGACACATGTTAGACTTTGTATATAGACTTGTGCCTGAATTCAGTTAACAAACAGGGGCTTATCCTGATGTCCTTTAGGACAACTGCATGCTGGTGAAGTCCCACCAGAATCCCCACTTCATGAGTGAATGGCTGTGCCCAGATCACAGTGGGGTTATTGAACACATAAGGGTCCATCAGCTACAGTCTGGGGTAGTACTGCAAGCTACTGGTGGTAATTTTTTAGAGTTGAAACAAAATTACTTAACAATAATCCAAACTAATGTATAGTCAAAGAGCACCTTAATGATGTGTAATCAAAGAGAACCAGAATGAATCTAAATACTTCCTAAATGGAAATTTAAACTGTATGGAATGATGTCAGTGGGGCATCTCAGGCTAACTCAATACTACAAGAACAATGTTGGATCAATTCATGACCCCCACACTGGTATTCTTGAGAATCAGGAGGCCAAGGCATATACAGTTAAGAATTCCAATTGGTTAGTGCAAAAATCAAACCAGTCAATCCTAAAGGAAATCAATCCTGAATATTCATTGGAAGAATTGACACTGAAGCTGAAGTTCCAATTCTTTGGAAACCTGATGAGAAGAGCTGACTCACTGGAAAAGACCCTGATGCTGGGAAAGATTGAAGGCAGAAGGAGAAGGGGACGACAGAGGATGAGATGGTTGGATGGCATCACTGACTCAATGGACATGAGTTTGAGCAAACTCCGGGAGACAGGGAAGCCTGGCGAGCTGCAGCCCATGGGGTTGCAAAGAGTGAACACGACTGAACAACAAGGTGGAAAGACAGGAGCAGAGGGCAGAGCACATGCACGCAAAAGAAAAAAAAGATCAGGGACAACTCATAAACAGATAGAACGTCTGCCAATGAAGAAAAACTCTTTACTGTTTGAAGCAAGAGAAAAGCCGATAGAACAAAAACATGAGCATTTTCGGGAACAGAGTGGGAGGGGAGATGACATAAAGGTTACAAGTCTTGTGATGCTCAGGCCACTTTTATCACAATGACTCAGTTGGACAAAAAATAGAAATGGATTTCCTAAGCCAAGACACTCCTCCATTCATCTTCTCCTCTCTAATATTACAGCCAGCCTTCTTAACAGGAAGTACCATGTTTTGCAAAGCATGGAGTATGGCTTTCCCCCACAGGAAAGGGTGACCGTGCCCTGTGCCCTGTCACTAAGCAGATATCACTTGCCCCGGATTTCTAAGGCGGGTTCTATCTTCCCTTCCTTCCTCTTCTTCAACATACTAAATTGTTTCAAAATAAAACATACTAGCCTTTTCTGGTTAAAAACATTATGAAGCAAAGCAAGTGGAAGTGTTACTTGCTCAGTCTGTCTGATACTTTGCAACCCTGTGGACTGTAGACTGAGAGATTTCTCTGTCCATGGAATTCTCCAGGCAAGAATACTGGAGTGGGTTGCCATTTCCTTTTCCTTGAGACCTTTCCAGCCCAGGGATTGAACCTGAGTCTCCTGCATTGCAGGCAGGTTCTCTACTAGCCGAGCCACAGGGGAAACCCAGGAACATTATATGAGTACACAAACCTGAAAAAGTAGTGAGCAGCGGTCACAGTGGTAGTGATGATGGAAGGTTCCTTCCTTCTTGTTTTTTCTTTTAATAAATCAATAGTGGGCAGCCCCCCGATTCCCTTTCTTTTGGTTGGCCTGACCTCTGGCAGAAGCCCCTTGCCCCTCTTCTCTGCCCACATCCATGAGAGGCACGGGCCTTCTTCGGACAAGGCCTCTGTTACCAGCAGATGCTCTATGACCGCTCTGAAAGCCAGAACAGGTTTCTGGATGTGCTTTGTTAAGTTGCATGAAGCATGCACAGAACAAGGCCCTGCATGTCAACAGGCACTGCACGTTCCTTTTCTCAGGCTGACATACCCCACGGCTTACCCAGCTCTCATCTGCCTCGGTTTGTTTGTCCAAGAAGCCAAATAAAACTGTCAGAATATAGACTGCGGTGGTGAATACTGTGAATCCTCTTCTGAGCGTGTGTGGTGTGTGTAAGTGTGTGTGGTGTGAGTAAGTGTGTGTGCATGTGTATGTGTGTGTGTGAAGTGAGCCATTACTAATTAGGATACCATTTCTTACATACCTTTCTAGAATACAGTCCAACACAAAGCAGAAAGGAAACAGCTAAGCTTTATCTCCAGCTAGCAGCCATCCCAGCCTGGAGCTAAAGTGAGTTCATCTCAGGGGTCCATGGTATCCAGATGGCCTGGAGGGCGAGCAGGGTGCTCCCTGTGTGCAGGAGGTACAAGGTTGCCTGCAGGGAAGTTATTCTTCCTGGAGGAAGCATTGTTAGCTAATGCTTCAGTGCTGACATGGAGTGTGATGCATTTTTCCTCACTCAGACCTTCTGATTTACCCAAGCCTCCCGCCCCACCTTACAATCATCTCTCCCCTCAGTCCAATCCCTGCTCCAGAGGTAAAAATAGAAAGGAGGGTTTCCCCCCAAACCTGAGAAGAACGTGAGAGCGCAAGGTAGCCCTGGCCCAGAAAGCTAACAGGTGTCTCTGCGTGTGGGCGGGAGAGTCTGTGTGTGTTCATCCCACATCGGCAGAGAGGACTCTGAGACACGGAGCGCAGTTCCATGAAATGGTGGACTCTGGTGAGTATTCTTCCATAACAAAAACAAGCAGTCTCTGGCCATGGACGTCAGTGCCCTCCGCTTGAGCTCGGAGGGGCTATGCATGTGGAAGCAGCAGCAGCAGCTCATGGGGGCTCTGCCTGGCACCAAGGACTTTCTGGGTGTAGGGCTGCAGCGGCAAGTACCACAAGAAGTCAGAGCAGGGTGAGGGGTCAGGGGAATGTGCAACGTGGTAGGTTTGGGACAAGTCATGCATCAGGTATCTCCTGGAAAGCCCAGGAACAGCTTAGAAACCTCAAAAATGGGGGTGTGTGTGGTCTCTGCTCCCACATAGCAGATAGAGGTAGAGAAACTTATTCATCCATCAGTTCATTCATTCTGAATAAATGGAACTAAAGAGTAGTTCTGAGGAGGGGAAAAAAAAAAGACAAACAAACCATGTGGCCTAATAGAGCTTTTGAGAGTCTCTTGGACAGCAATGAGATCAAACCAGTCAATCCTAAAGGAAATCAACTCTGAATATTAATTGGAAGGACTGATGTGCTGAAACTGAAGCTCCAATACTTTGGTCACCTGATGTGAAGAACTGACTCAATTGGAAAAGACCCTGATGCTGGGAAAGATTGAGGGCAGGAGGAGAAGGGGGTGACAGAGGATAAGATGGTTGGATGGCATAATGACGCAATGCACATGAGCTTGAGCAAGCTCTGGGAGACAGTGAAGGACAGGGAAGCCTGGTGTGCTGCAGTCCATGGGGTCACAAAGAGTTGGACACGACTGAGTGACTGAACAACAATAGAACTTTCATTGTAAAGCAAAGAACAATAAAAACGAGCAAACACACAGATAATATCAAGTCAGGTAGTGAGAAGTAGTAAGAAGTCAATTTTAATACAACTGGATAATAGAGAGTGGGGGCTGGTGGAAAAGACTACTCCATAGCTAGAGGTCAAGGTCTCTAGAATTAGAAAAATTTTTATGTTGTTGTTAGACATACATGCCTATCTATATTTTTGAAATTTACAGTAAACAATAAAAAAGCTTCTTTTTGTTTCCATGTCCAACCATTACAATTAAAAAACCCCTATTATCAGCTGATTTAAGTTACAAGGAATTTTTAAGGGACTGTTCATAGTTTTTTATTGTCCTTAGATTTTATTTTATAAATTGATACAAAGGAAGTAGATCATAAAGTTTGCAAATCTTTGTTGTACATAGACTTCCTTAAGATGATGTGTTTTATCCATTGAATGAGTGAATAAATGAATGAATGAATGAGGCATGATAGCTTGGTTAAGCAGACAGATTTAAAGCCATCGCTTATTAACTTGATTTTGAAGCTTCTGTTTCTGTAAAATGGGAGTAAAAACCATAAGCATAGACTTGTGAGGATAAGACAGTGACTTCAGAGTGTGTAGTACAGAGCTAGGCAAAGAGTAAACAGGCATTGACATTTTTTGATTTAAGAATAAACAGCGAGATGTAATTTTTGTTAATTCTGAGCTAGAAATTTAAATAAAAAGGCTTCCCAGGTAGCACAGTTGCTAAAAAGTCTGCCTGCCAATTAAGGAGATGAAAGAAATGCAGGTTAGATCCTTGGGTCGGAAAGATCCCTTGGAGTAGAAAATATCAACCCACTCCAGTATTCTTGCCTGGAAAATTTCATGGATAGAGGAGCCTGGTGGGCAATAGCGCAAGGGTCGCGAAGAGTTGGACGTGACTGAGCACGCACACACACCAAAAGACAGATGGTGAAAAACTACTGAGTCTAGGATTATTGGTAGAAATCCGGCAGATATTCTCAAGAAAAAAATGGAATTAGTTTATTTCTCCTGGATTTATTAACAGAGTTTAAATCTGTTTTTTCCCAATCTAAAATAATAAAATATATCTTTTTTCATCCTGGTACCTGTAAAAAGTGACAACCAGACTGCATGAAGAGTCAAGGAGATACACACAGTAGGGTTTAAATCCTCTGCACATGTACAAACAGAGATTTGAGATCTGAATGTACAGTGGACGTTTACTAAGTACTATGATGAGCAGCAGGCATGGACCAAGATCCTTCGAGATGGGTTTCTGAATTTAATCCTTTTAAGACAACAGGCAGAAGTATATGGAAAACAGCTCTCTCGGACAAGAGAGCTCTCCTGGACCTTCTCTAGGTCAAATGATAAAAATGTCTATTTTACGTCAATACAGATGTCAAATATGTCACTGCTGTGGTTCTTCTGATAAGCACAGTAATATTTTCATTGTAGAAAATAAATATATTGTCCTACCAAGTGCCATTAACAGTTGAGAATATTTTATGTTAGTTTTACATGTCTTTGTTTCTCTCATTTTTTTTTCTCTCTCTGCTGTTTACTGACAAAACTGGAATTATGTAAATAAACATTCTTGGAACAAATGATTTTTAATGGCTTACACTATTTCATTTATTTCATCTATGGATGAACTATTAAGTAACAATTAGGTAATATTGGAGATTTAGGTTATTTTCAGATTTCTACCATTCCATATAATGCTACAAAGCTATCTTTATACATATCTTTGACTGCCTTCTTCTTAGAAAAAATTACTTGATCAATTTGAACATGAGCATCTATCTTCATGGCTCAAAACATTTTCATCCAGAAAGGTAACAATTTGAACATCAACAGAAGGATATGAATGTCTAACCCATTCTACCCTAGCCAGAAATGACAGTATGATTCGAAAAACGCAAAAACTGTCAGTTACTTAGACCAAAAAATATATCTTATTGTTTTCTCAAATTTGTCCCTGCTTTTGCTACTAATAAGGTTAATCTTCTTTTTCTATATATAGTATTTTCTTTTTCTTTTTTTGCAAACTGTCTATTCATGTCCTCAGTCCATTTGAAAAACTGGGTTGTTCGGGATACTCTTATTATCTGACAAACCCTTTTCTATGTTAAGGATATTAAATCTTTTGGAGTAATATTTGTTGCAATTTTTTTAAACTGGGTGGTGTTTATCTTTTAAATGTTTGCTGTCTTTTTGTTCTAAGGAGTTTCCAATTTGCATATATTAGTCCTGAATCATGCCTGCCCTGCCCTTTTCTGTCCGACTCATATCCTCTTCTCAGAGAACTTGCTCCTGTCCAGAGACATTGGCCTTCCTGGTGATGCAGTAAAGAATCCGCCTGCAATGCAGGATATGTGGAGATGCAGGTTCCATCCCTGGGTCAGGAAGTTCCCTTGTAGAAGAAAATGGCAACCCACTCTAGTATCCTTGCCTGGAGAATTCCTTGGATTGAGGAACCTGGTGGGCTACAGCCCATGGGGTTGCAAAGAGTTGGACAGGACTTATCAACTAAACACAAAAAAATAAGAGAAGGCAGTGGGTCCTCCCTCCTACTAATCAAGGCCAGCTGGTTCAGCGTGAAACAGCTAGACAGAAAGAAGCAATGGCAATAGGTTGTGTAACAGAACTCAGGTCCAGTGCTCAGATCCCTGGTCTTTTCAGAAGCTCAAGTAGCGTCTCTATCTTAGCCTCAGGAAGGCCCATCCCAATCACAATCCTTGTGGACTGTGGATTAATCCAAGATCCCTTTCCAGTAAACCCTCCATTTATTTGTGATATTTTAAGTTGGTTTAGTTCCTCACACTCCTAACTATCTTTAATAAAACAATGGTGAAGTAAAGTAATACTTTCCCTTGTGGTTTCTTACACTGCTTTTAAATTTCAAAATCCTTTCCCATCCCAGTATTGGTTAGTCACCTACTTTTTTCTCCTAGATTAAAAAAAAAAATTTTTTTTAAACCCCATGTAATTCCCTGGTTCCCTAAAGTATATTTTGGTATGTGGTTTGCTGAATAATCCATTTCTTCCCCTACTGGTTTGCTGTGTTCCACATGATCATAAATGCATATGAGTGTGTATATATGTGTGTGTGTGTGTGTTTGTGTGTACTTCAGGGCTATTCATTCTGTTGCTTTAATTCTTATGCCTGTAAAACATTGTTTTATTTATTGTAGATTTATTAAATATTTTGATACTTGAGATACTAAATTCTTCTTCATCACTTTTTAAAATTGCTTCATAGCAACCCTATCCTAAACTACTTTGTCACCAGAAGATATTTTGAGAGGGAGGGGCTGTGGGCTGGGGAGGGTGGGGAGATGTTGGTTAAGGGGACAAATCCTAGTTATAAGATGAATAAGTTCTGGGAATCTACTGTTCAGCATGGTGACTATAGTAAATAATACTGTATTGCATACTTGAAATTTGCTAAGAGAATAGTTCCTAAGTGCTCCCACTACAAAAGGAAGGCTGCTGTGAGGTGAAGGATGTGTTAATTAACTTGACTGCGGTATTTCACAATGAATACATATGAGGGCTTCCCAGGTGGCACAGTGGTAAAGAATCTGCCTGCCAATGCAGGAGACTCAAGAGACTGGGGTTTGATCCCTGGGTCAGGAAGATCCCCTGGAAGAGGAAATGTGAACCCACTCCAGTATTCTTGCCTGGGAAATCCCATGAACAGAGGAGCCTGGTGGGCTGCAGTCCATGGGGTCGCAAAGAGTCAGACACGACTGAGAGATTGAGCACATACATCTATCAAATCAGTTTGTATACTTGAGTATAGACACATTTTATCAAATACACCTCAACAGAGCTGAAAAAACCTATTAAAAATAGGTGTTCTTGTCTTTCATCATGTCACTAACTAGACTATCTCAAGCTCTCAACAGCCAGTTATGTTTTCACCAAGTCCATCTTCACAAAACTAGAAGACACCTGACTTCTGGATGGCCTGATTTACTGCCATGAATTCTGCTCATCAGCCCTTCTGTAAATCCAGAAGGTAGTGAAGAGAAATTTAGCAAACATGCTGTGGGCGGCATGATAATTTGCCTCTTTCTAAAAAACTGAGTGAAGAAAATTGGGTAGTCCGCACAATTAAAACAAACGAATGTGAAGGGAAAATGTTAGTCACTCAGTCGTGTCTGAATCTTTGCAACCCATGTACTGTAGCCCACCAGTCTCCTCTGTCCATGGGATTCTCCAGGCAAGAATACTGGAGTGGGTTGCCATCCCCTTCTCCAGGGGATCTTCCTGACCCAGGGATGGAACCCAGGTCTCCTGCACCGCAGGCAGATTTCTTTACCATCTGAGCCGCCAGGGAAGCCTGCACAATTAAAACAGATTAATGTACTTTCTCTCAAATGGCTTTTAAAAATAGACATTAATAGTCTTACAACCTGATCTAGCACAGTATGCTTCCCTTGATATTAAATCTTGTTAATATTTAAACATCTATTTATATTATTTATTTTTATATAACAATATACAATTGGTACTAGTACCTTAGGGAAAAATAACCATTAACATCTCTAATCACCTAATACATTTTGTTTTTTAACCATCATTCTAAAAGCACTCTGTCTATATATTAATAATTAGCTTTCTCGATGCAGTATAGGAATACAGAAAAATAAACAGAATAATTTGGGGACTTCACTGATTAATTTTTCATTAGAAAGGAAAATGATGGATTAGGGAAAAAAACATCTGCCAGGAATGTCCCAGAACTGCCTCCTCTGCAGTACTTTCCCTACAGCTCCTTACTTGAATCTTTACACATCACAAAAGCAATCAAACAAAAAGGCTGACAAAGATTATCTCACATGCAGAGAATGAGTGGGGAATGCATGTTATTCCAATGTTATTCCCTTTAGTTTGAGAGACAGACTAAGATATTTTACAATGCAACAACTAAAAAGGTAAAAATGTTAGTGTATATAATACTTTCCCTGACTTTATATATTTAACACTGTACTTAAATATATTTATTATATTTTAAATGACTGCTGTTAACAAGAAACAAAAAGCAAAGGAAACAAAGTTGAGGGTTGTATAAGTGATTTCTTAATGAGTCTATTTTTTATCAATTTATAAGCACTCTAAACAAGACCTCACATTTGTTGGTATAACAAGAGGGAAAAGAAAAAGTTTTTTTCTTAACTAAGATGTTCACCTGCTTCATCACTATTATTAAACCATTTTGTAGATGATGAAACTGAGGCTCAGAAGTTACTATTCTAAGGTTGTGCAGCCAGGGGACTGAGCAGGATTTGAGCCTAGAGCTCAAGTGCTTTCCAGCCCAAGGAGTTCAGAATCTTTTTGTGTTGGGAACCCTTCTGGTAGTCTGGAAAAGTCAATGTACCTTTTCTCAGAACTGTGTCTTAACATTCTTAAATAAACACATGGAGGTATAAAGCACAAAAGTTGTAACAAAACACATTATCAAAATATTTTTAGGAAAAAAATGTGATATAGCAATGTATATTCTTTATTAAATACTAAATAAGAAGATATACTATAGGTTCTGATAACTATAGTAATTTTGAAGCATTGAAAAGCATTAACATTTCAACAACTTTAACAAATAATAACATCTACAGTGACTTAACCATACTATAAAAACATCTGATTACTGTTGAAAAGTCACAGGTACCACTACTGGTTTGTATCCCACATTCATAATTCTTGTATTGTTTTCCTAGACACCTTATTTCCTTCTCCAAAGGAAAGTATCCTACATATCTGTCCTATTCAGAAGTCTGAATTTTAGCTCAAGTTTAGTGAAAATAAAGGTGTTAATGTTTTTTCTTGGTCAAGTTCATAGACACTCTGAATTCTGTCTGTAGTTGTTGTCATTCAGTCACTAAGTTGTGTTTGATTCTTTGTGACCACATGGACTGTAGCACACCAGGCTTCCCTGTCCTTCACTATCTCCCAGAGTTGCTCAAACTCATGTCCATTGAGTCGATGATGCCATCCAACCACCTCGTCCTCTGTCACCCATTTCTCCTCTTGCCCTCAATCTATCCCAACATCAGGGTCTTTTCCATTGAGTGAACTCTTGGCATCAGGTGGCCAAAGTATTGGAGCTTCAGAATGCTGCCTGTAGACCCCTCAGGGACTGATTAAGTACTGAATTGGTAGATTCCATGTATACACTGAGTAGACTCCTACAGTGAAACTGTGATGAAGGTGGGTCAAACAAATGAACAAATGGAAGTTCCCATTAAAACACTGAACAGAGTCAGGCACTATAGGTTGACGGTTTACTTCTTGCAGGGCCAATTTAACCAGCCTGCCCTTGCCAAATAGTGTGGGTTTGTGCGTGTACATGCGTGTCTATGTGTATATGTATGTGTGCATGCCTGCCTGTATGTTTGTATGTGTGTGCTGGAGAGTTGAAAATGGGAAATGTGAATGGCTACACTTTCGAAAGGCACTTTCATTATCCTACCTGGCCATTATCTGATACCCGCTGACTCTCTCCTTCAGAGCATGCAGCTAAGGTACCACCAGAAGGGGTCAGCAGGTCTTTGGGAAACACACCTGGAGGAGGAGGAGGAGGAGAAGGAGGAGGCGAGACTCAGCAGAGAGTAACAGCCTTCACAGGGCTGCAGCAACCTCCCAGCCGTGGCAGTTGGTTAAGAGGGGCAGGAACCAGCAGACTGGGTGCTGATGAGGCAGCAGGGGGCAGGTGTCTTTTTCTAACCACCTGACTTGCCTACCCGGCACCTGTATGTTCTGATGCCCTAGGTCAACATTTCAGATGGTTCTGAATGTCAAACAATGTCTGATATTCATCCACACCATCTTCCCAGAGAATAGCGTATTCATTTGGATTGTTCTCCTCCTCACTGATGGGATATGTTCGCTTCATGCATTCAAGTTTAATTAACTTAAGATGTTAGCTAAAAAGTTAAATATGCGAAATGCTGCCAGAGTGAAACACTTGGCTTCCTTTTCTTGATGTGATACGCGGTAGAGAACACTCCTGTGGTTGTGTGCAAATGTGTATATGTGTGTGGGTGCTGGTCACGGGGAAGCGCACAGAGTTTCCTTATGATTTCCTCCATGTGGTTCTCAGAAACCATGTACCCAGAAGCAAGCCCAAGAACTTGCCTTGAACATGCCTGCCATTTGCAGTTCTTTTTTTTTTTTTAACTTTATTTTATTTTTAAACTTTACATAATTGTATTAGTTTTGCCAAATATCAAAATGAATCCGCCACAGGTATACATGTGTTCCCCATCCTGAACCCTCCTCCCTCCTCCCTCCCCATACCATCCCTCTGGGTCGTCCCGGTGCACTAGCCCCAAGCATCCAGTATCGTGCATCGAACCTGGACTGGCAACTCATTTCTTACATTATATTTTACATGTTTCAATGTCATTCTCCCAAATCTTCCCACCCTCTCCCTCTCCCACAGAGTCCATAAGACTGTTTTATACATCAGTGTCTCTTTTGCAGTTCTTTAAGAGAGGGAGAAATAAGCATTTATGTACCTTCCAGTGGCAAGGAAAGAAGATGATAAACAAACTTAAACTAGAAAAGAATGATTACACTTAAAGACAAAAAGGAAGCAGAATAATTCAGACCCTCCACAAATAAAAGAATGGTGCTCCAGTTCAAACTCCTTAGCTCAGCATTTGAGGCCATCCTCAACTGGGACCTGCTGACTGGTCTAGGAAGACCCTGCCCTGTGTGGTCTGGCCTTTTCTGGCGGTTCCGGCTTCAGCTCAGCCTACGTGTCCATCCACTCTTCTTCTCTAGTCTCTGTTCCTGGAATATCCTAGGCTGTTTTGTACTTTGGGGACCTTAGCATGCAATTCTCTCTCCCTGGAAGGCTCTTGAGCATCTTCCTCATCATCCCCTCCACCCCCAACTTCATTGTCTGGGTAACTTAGCCTTTAGGTTTACCCAGTCCTCCAGACCAGCCAGCTCCCCTTGGGTTGGGCAGACTGTGCTTGAAACAAGGGCTCTAATCAAGGTGGGCAGGGGGAAGGCTGCTGTACTGGCCAGTCACATACCCTGATACTGGGCTCTACCTGCCTGGAAAAGATGATCCCTTTGTGTGAACTAAAAAAAAGGCTCCATCTGTTGCCAAATTCTGTGCCTACAGGTTTGCATATACCTGGAGGGGTTGCCTTTTAATTTGTCCACAGAGAGGGGATGGCTTTTTCTAACTTGCATAGACACAATGTATATCCTATCATTGGCCCTGCACATCTGCCTGCTTGACATATGCATCTGGGTTTCTCATTTGTAACACTTGTCGGTCTATAGTCAATTATTCGTACACTTAATTAGGTATAATAGTAGCAGTCATTCGAACTAGACAGTAAGGTCTGTAAGGGGAGGGGCCGTGACTTTCAGTTTACAGTTCTCTCCCCAGTCCCTAACACTGTGTCTGGCGTAGAGTCGAGGCTAACTGCACACTCATGGAATGAATCAATAAGGAGGGTCATGGAGATGGGTAAAGGAAGAAATAACCAGACCCAGGACAGGATGGAGGTATCTAGCAAATTTACTTCCTCTTACTGAGTAAACGAGGATTCAAAAGACAGCAAGAAGCAGAAGCTGGCAGACCAAGAGACTGATTTCATAACTTCACAACTGAAAGCAGAATTTTCACTGAAGCATTTCACCCCAGGGCTAGAAAGGAACAAGCTACTTCTAGAAGAAAGCAGAGTCAGGCCACTTGTGCCTCAAGAGACTGCCGCGGAAGAAAAAGAGTTTTAAGACAAGACAGTCAGCTGGGAGGAAACCTCAGTGAGACAGAAATCTAATGATTCATGAGATTCCAGGTAAACCAGGCATCTTGGAACTTGCAAAACTTGTTCAAACACTAATTCTTGCCCAGCTGGCTGAAGACACTGAAGCAGAAAGCATCTACATGCCACCCAGTCCACGCACAGCAGTAAAGCGGGCTGCAAATGAACAGCTGAGGCCAGTGTAGGAACACTCACAGCCCAGCAGCTCCTGCAGACCTCAGGCACTTGGAAAAGAAAGAACAGAACGGGGGAGGGCCGAGGTGCTGACGGTGAACGGGTAGGACAGCAGGAGAGTCTGCAGGCATCCGTGCCCCGATTCCAAATTTAAAAAAACTACTCATCGGGGAAATGGATAGAAGGGAAAAGATGGAAAATCCATTACTGGTAACAGGTTTTCATTCTAGGAAAACAAAAGGATGCTCTACCAGAGAGGTCCCCACCCCTTATTAGGAATCGGGCTGCACAGGAGGTGGTGAGCGCTGGGTGAACTCCCCATTGCTCTCATTACTGAGCTCCACCTCCTGTCAGATCAGCGGTGGCCTTAGATTCTCATAGGAGTGTGATCCCTAACCCTAAGGTCAAGGTGGAATAGCCTGAGATTGCCATGAAACAGAAAGAAACAGAAATAAAGTGCACAATAAACAAAGTGCACTTAAATTGTCTCTAAACTATCCATCCTTCTCCCCTACCCTGGTCTGGGAAAAGTTACCTTCCACGAAACCGGTCCTTGGGGCCAAAAAGGTTGGGGATTACATGTATACTTTGAAAATATTTATAGAAAACATCCTACACAGCCCTCTCTACTAGAATTCTTTATTTACCTAATAGTGTATTTTAAAGGTTTTCATATCGACACATATAGATCTCTTTCCTTTGTTAACAGCTGCAACACATGCCATAGTACAATGTATATTGTAATTTATATAACACAGAGTTGGGCATTCAGGTTGGTGTTATAGGTCAGGTTTCGGTCTGTTTCAAAGTAGCCACGTGTGCTTGGCAGCCTCCAAGGAAGGGGGCGAGAATCCACCCCCCACTGGTTTTCATACCTGTGCCTTCCCCTCCCACACTGGACCTGTGTTGCTCTGTGTGACCCAGTGTCTATGGCAGAAAGGACGATCTGTCACTCCCAAGGTTAGGTTTTAGAAAACTGTGGCCTCCCTCTTGGGTTTCTCTCACATGCTCACCCTGTCTCTCTTGGTTCATATGTTCTGGAGGAAGCCAGCAGCTATGGTATGAAGACACTCAGGCAGCCTGTAGGGAGGCGACCCATGTGGTGAGGAACCAAGGCCTCCAACAACCAGGGGAGTGAACTTGGAGAGGAACTCTGCAGCCCAGGTGACTCTGCAGCCCCTGCTGACAGTTTGACAGAAACCTCATGAGAGACCCTGAGCCATAACCACACAACTAAATTGCCCTCAATTCCTACACGCTGAAACTATGTGAGGTATTTGTTTTAACCTGCTAGATTTTGAGGTAATTTGTTGTGCAGTAACAGATGACTGGGCTTCTCAGGTGGTTCAGTGGTAAAGAACCTGCCTGTAATGCAGGAAACACAGGTTCAATTCCTGGGTCAGGAAGATCCCCTGGAGAAGGAAATGGCAACCCACTCCAGTATTCTTGCCTGGAGAATCCCATGGACAGAGAAGCCTGGAGGGCTACAGTCCATGGAGGTCTCAAAGAGGTGGGCATGACTGAGTGACTAAACAACAATAGATGACTAATGCACCACATAAAGTCTTAGCCGTGGACTACTTACAACAAAGGTAAATGCCTTCAAAAACTTGAAAGATATTGCCAAATTGTCTACCAAAGAGCGGTGGCAATTTATAATCACACCAACAAAGCATGAGAGTTGGTTTCTTCACACCTCGACATCTCCAGGTATGATCAAACTTAAAACAATTTTACTAAATTAATGGGCAGCACCTGGCATCTGGTTGCTTTGATTTGTTTCTTGAATTTCAATTTTTTCTGGACACATGCCATGCATCATCAGAAATGAAAAGAAAAAGACGCATTGCAGAGTTCTAAATGATTTTAAAAATGACAGAGTGAGCTGCCATGCCTCAAGCTCTAAGCCACTACCTCATCATTTAAAGTTTCTATTAAATTATTAATTTTATAAAATAACCACTGAAATTTGAGTCTGGCAGGATAAGTCAACATCTTGTTTTGACTATTTTCTCAGAAATGCTCAGAACATTAAATGATTTCAATAAGAGGCATGACCTTGAACTTTAAAGCTATCAGCCCTAAGTCAGAAGTGATATAAATTCAAATATTAATTCCTTTTAATGTTGCAGAACCAGAAGCTTATAAACAAAAATAGAGTGAGTGATTGGGATCAGATGGGAACTAAATGTCTGTATTTTCCAAAACTACGTAAAAGAAACATCATAATTGTCTCAGGACAAATACGAACTCAACTAATTCCTTATTTGGCTTCAATTCCTGGGGAGAACAAATGGTTCTGGAAAAAAACTTCTTATCTTGTATAAAAACCTATAAAGAGGACTGGAATTCAGTGATGTTTGAGATAAGTAAAAATAATGTTTCTTACCAGGGAAAAAAGCATTGGAAATCATTGTAAGTCTCCCACTACCAGCACACTTTGAGTTTCAAGAAAATGTAGACAAATGTATATTTAGTTATCTTTTACAATAAATATTATTCTTGGTGACATTTCACCAAATTATTAAATACATCTATCTGTTTCTACCACCAGAAATCATAAAAAAAAAAAAAACATTTTTAGAAAAAAAATCTACTGGTCAACAATACAGTGGATATACTATACCAGGGAAACTCTAGAAAGCCTGCCTAAATATTCAGGTGTCTAAGAGTGGAAAACCAAGACAAATTGGTTGCAGATCAAACGATCTCTTTAAATGTGCAACTCAGAAGGTCCTGAATGGTTATTAAACCAACCAGTTGACTCCTCATCTAGTACATGACAAATAAGTGACAATATAATTTAATTATCATTGCTGTTTCTCAGGCTACACCGCTCTGAAGAAGCAAAACCAAAGGACGTGGGTAAAACATGGCTTCCTCTCAGGAGAGGTTCTGGGGCCTGCAGGACTCCCCCCAGTTCTCCTGGCAGGGAAACCCAGGGTGGGTATTAGGGTGCCAAGGTTTTCTCGCTGCCCTGCCCTGCCCCAGAGTCACCTCTAGTGGGCAGCCTCCTTCCCAGTTGGCCCTGACTCGGGCCAGCTTAGCTCTTCCTGACATGGTCCTGGGCGCCTATGACAGACTCCAGCCTTCCCCCCATACACCACCCGCTCTGTCAGCACTCAAGTATGTTCTTCCTGAGGCAAGTGGGGGCTCCTTCCCCAGCGGTGGGCCACTGCCCAATGGGTCCTTGCTCTTTCAGGGACCCTCAGCTCTCTTCTTTGGCTCCTACAGTAAGGCAGATACCATGCTCTCAGTCCTCCATAGTTTGGGTGGGAGAACATTCTAATCATAATACACAGTGTCATCCTTAAAGCATTCCTCCCCGGTCATAGTCTAAGAGAGCTTCAGATAAGACTATGGAACTGCAACTCTTTCTTCTCTCTCTTGGGAAGTTGCAGCCATGGAGCTGGCAGTCTGAGCTCTTCAGGAACTCGGGGTCTGTTACAGCAGACTTGACTCCTTCTCCCCAAAGCTCTGCTGGATCCTCAGGCAAACACAAAGAACTATCACTCCTGTCCTGTCATTGCTACATGATCCACAGACATGTACTCTGTAGAGATTTTCTAATGGGCTCTCTCTGTATAAGCACTATCTGTTACTATACCACAAACTCCATGACTCTGCATGGAGAGGAGATAAAAGCTTCTCCTATGTGAAACGATCTTATCCAATAGCAGCTCAGAATCCTGACCTGCTTTCCAGGTAATCATCTACAACTTTCTGCTGATTAAAAGTTACATGTTTTGCTAAAATGCTTCCTTCCTCTGTATTACTATCTATCTATCATTTATGGTTGTACTGGGCCTTCATGTTTGAGTTTGGGCTTTCTCTAGTTGCAGCTAGCGGGAGCTACTCTTCGTCGTGGTGCACACGTCTCTCATTGCAGTGGCTTCTCTTGTTGAGGAGTGTGAGCTTCAGTAGCTGAGGCATGTGGGCTCAATAGCTGCATTCCCGGGCTCTAGAGCACAGGCTCAACAGCTGTGGCCCATTGGCTCAGATGCCCCCTGCATGTGGGATCTTCCTAGACTGGGGATCAAACCCATGTCCCCTGAATTGGTAAGCAGATTCTTAACCACTGGACCATGAGGGAAGTCCCCCTCTGCATCACTATCAATCCAATACTTTCCCATCGTCTAGTGAACGCTTCTGTGAACTGCGACTGGATTATTTCAGCTACTAGAGCCAGACTTTCTGGGTTTGAATCCAGGTCTGACTTTTACTGGTTATACTACCCCAGGCCAGTTACCTAAGTGCTTAAAATCCTCTTATCCGTAAAGAAGAGCTATTAAAAGAATCTTCTCCATAGTTTGTTATTACTAAAAAATGAGTGAAGGCATGTCAAGCGTCTAGAACTGGGCCTGGCACAGTGTTTGCTCACAGCATTACTATATCAATCACCCTGTCCTGCACACGCTTCAGCATCCCTACATCTGGGGAGATCTGCAGGTGAGATCCTGCAGAAGGGCTGGGGTTCTCACTCCACCACTTGCCTAGCTCTAAGTGGCTAAGCGGATGAGTCTCCCAACATGTTGTGACAATTACATGCTGACAGACTAAGGATGACTGCACGCAGTACGGAGAAGGAATTTGCCTGAAAGCAAAAACAAGAGCACCGTTCAGGCAATTAATCACCCTCATTCCTTTCCCCCAGAACATTCAACTTCAGCAAACTCAGCAATTTCTGCAATTAAGAAACTGTAAAAGGATCGCTGGCCATGCGGACATGCACACCTGACAGTCGCCACGTGGAGTGCTGTTACCTTCCTGCTCGAGCTCTGATGGTTCTGACTTACTTGCTCTGCACACCAGCCTGTGACCCTTCCCTGGCTTCCAGATCATTAAATGGAGACACACCCCTTGACACACCTTTCTCAAAGAGCTCAACCAAGATCATGCACTTCTCATCTGGACTGCCAAGTCTGCTCTGCTTATCATACAAAAGAAAGAAGCCAGGCTTCTGTTTTTAAAGTTTTAACTGGAGAATGCCAAGAGCAGTTTAGGCTCTCTGCATCTGCAGCATCATCAGGGCACCATGATGAGATCTTGAAGTAAATATTTAAGGATCTGATATTTTCTTTCTATCATTTCTGCTAGGGTCTGAGCACAAGATCTTTTTTAAAAAATTACTTATTTATTTTTGCTTATGGTCTTCGTTCCTGCTCACAGGCTTTCCTTAGTTGCGCTGAGTGAGGGCTACCCTTTGTTTTGGCGCATGGCCTTCTCATTGGGGTAGCTTCTCTTGTTGCAGAGCATTAGCTCTAGGTGCAAGGGCTCAGTAGTTGCAGTGTAAGGGCTCAGTTTCTGCATGGCATGTGGACTCTTCCCAGACGAGGGGTCGAACCTATGTTGTCTACACTGGCAGGTGGATTCTTATCCGTTGTACCACCAGAAGAGTCCTAAGCATAAGATTGACATCCTTACTGTCACCTGATGATATCCAGGCAGGCCACCTGTAAATGTCCTAGTCCAGGACCTAAGGGAGTGAAGTCATGATTCTATCTGCGGGGATGAGAAGAGCTGGCCATATGCACAGCAGATCACCTGGTCAAGGCTTACTCCAATGAGGATGCAAGCATAATCACTTAGGATGCTGCTGCAAGTTAGTCCTTTAGAGAGCTATATTTAAGTAAACAAAAACCAAACTAGTAAAACTAGTATTTCTGGGAGGTGGGGGGTAGGGATCACATACTAGTTACAACTGGAAAATGAGGAAAGAGGTGTAATCAATATTTCATCTGCCCTGCTTCTTACACAGGTGGACAAAGTCAACAATAGACAGGAGGACTTTGGGGATCCCCAATACCCCCACCCCCAAGGAGGCAGGATGGCACCGTGGATATAGATAGAGGTTCAGGAGGGCAAACAACGTGGGTTCAAACCAACTCCTTCATTCACCACTACTTATAACACGGGCTTCAGTAAATCCTTAGGTTTTCTGCGCCCCAGTTTTCTCATGTGCAAGAGGATTGTTATGAAGATTTAATGACATAATTTACGGAATCACTTAAATACCTGGTGAATAGTAAGCATACAATGAATGTTAGCTACTATTGTTTTTGGAGCTGGCTTTCAAATAAATGAAGTACTCTTTTTAAAGTTACTTGAAAACTTACAAGTTTACTTTGATACTTCTTTTAAATGGTTAAAAAATGATAAATATTTTGGGGGGGAAACTGGTATGATTGCATTTAAATTGTGGCAATGCCATTCACAAGTTTACAGATCAAAAAGTCACCATTTTGTCTCCAAATTATAGGACTTCAGAACTACAAAACAGAACTTAATAGCAAAATAAATTTTTTCCCAAACTAGATTACAAGTTTCTATAACTTATAATACTGAAAACTGCCAGACACAAGAATATACTGTAAGTCTGTCAATTTCTTTTAAAACTGTGGTATATGTTATACCCTAAAAATTATGTTAAGATGAGAGTTTAGGAACTGGCATTTACTTAAAATATTGTTATTATTATGAAAAGACAAGTAAATTGACAATAATTTGAGCACTACTTATGAGTATTTGGGTAAAAGCTTTTACAAGAAACAAAAACATGTGTGCATTAAGCACTGAATTTCTTTGGCACTTATTAACAATAATGCATTTCTGTTTAATGACTTTCATGAATAGAGCTGTAACTGACCCCCACTCCCATTACTTGTCATCCATAGGCGGGGCATTTTTATTTATGTTTGTATCAGCCAGGAGGTTGTGTTGTAGTAACAAACATCCCCTAAACTCAGTGGCTTATAAACAAAGTTTCTTTCCTACTCATGCTACATGCCCATCACAGGTCAGCAGGGAAGCTGTTCCATGTCACCATGTCAGGTCTTCATTCAGGGATGCAGATACAAAGAGATCAGTAGGCAAGAACTTTCCTGGTCACCACGGCAGGCAGAATGAAATATGTAGAATTCTACACTGGCTTTTAAGGTATTTCCTTAAACATGACACAAGGCTTATCTATTCACATTCCATCAGGAAAAGCAAGTCATACGGTCCCATGGGCAAAGAAATGCCCAATGGACTCAGAGTGGGTAGATTTAGTGAACATCATCAGTGTTAAATATACACACTGTTAAAGGGACTTGTGCAGGATCCTTTCACTTTTAAAGGTTAAGCACGCAGCTGTGGCTAATTCAAACATCAGTCATAACATACGTCAGCTCTTTTGCAATGCTACCTTGCTCTACACAGCCATGTCCTGGGCTGTGCAGGGGAGGGAATTAATAATTTGAATCCAACAGAAACTAACTAGATTCTGCCTTCTAAGTGGAAACAAAACTTGGATATGAGAGAAGTAAGAAGAAATTAAGAGCTTAGTTAATTTGTTTCTTGTTAAGTGATAAGGTAAGTATTGTTGTTGTTTAACCACTAAGTTGTGTCCAATTCTTTTGCAATCCCATGGACCGTATCCCACCAGGCTCCTCTGTCCATAGAATTTCCCAGGCAAGAATATTGGAGCGGGTTGCCATTTCCTTCCCCAGGACATCTTCCTGACCCAGGGATTGAACCAGGGTTTCTTGCATTGGCAGGAAGATTCTTTACCACTGAGCAACCAGGGAAACCCAAGGTAAGTATAGAAAGGAACAAATATATATCTTACTGTTTTCCCTTTTTGAGGGAAAGTAATTTTTCTTTCACACAAAAAGTGTGCTCCATCAGGCTACTCTCCAAGGGCTTTACAGTGGCACCCTATGCTGGGCTCTTTCCTACCTGCCTCCTCTGTCACCCGCACCTTCAAACAGGGAACATGCTGGAGACAGATATGGTCTGAATTTTTTTCACAGGCAGATGAGAAATTAGACCTGGTTATCATTTATTTTAAAACTGGAAAGGATCTCAGATGTCATGACAGGAGACCTCTAGTTGTCCTCAGACATCTGCCTCCTCTCCTCCTGCCTGGAACAGACTAGATGACAACTACATGATCTGACAGCCACCTCACACCTCTCACAGCTAGCTGTGATCACATGACTAGCTGGCTGTCTGAATGGAAGCTACTTTTAGATCATGCCTTTTAAGGAATGGATGCGTCTTTCCCTTGACCCTTTCCTGCCTCTCATTGGCAGGTATGTGGGCAAGATGGTGGGCGCTAGGGCAGCATTTTTAAGCACTAAATGGAAGCTTTGTGTTGAACAGAGGACAGCAACAGGATAGAAGGAATCTGGGTTTCTGAAACTATGAAGCTTCCATGGCAGCCCTGGAGGGCGTATGCAAGGATTGTATGTAAGAGAAATACATGTTTATAATACACTGGGAATACAAGCTCCTACAGTTAAAAGTCAAGTTTAAAAAAATAAATAAAAGTGTCAACTATTTTCATTTCAGCTGGTTCAAATCTCTGAATTCTATGATGAAGAAACTAAGGCCAGAGAGAGTAAAAGATCTGTCTGTCTATGGTCATACAGCTATCCCCTCTGTAGACCATACATTAAAATGATGGAAAATTACTCATCTCTCATGTTAATGGCCATGAAAGTAAAGTTTCTTACAATTTCTTTTTTAATGATTTAATGTCATACTCAGTGCAATGAACAATAGAACTTCATGCTAAGAACTATATCACTCCAAGTTTCCTAGGATAACCAACATGTCCTATTAATAGAAATTATTTAATTCAATGTAGATTGCCAGGGTTCAAATCTAATGGGAAATTCTGAAGGTTTTGATTGAGGAAGCAGTCAAACTCTTGGAAGATATTCTTGAAATACATTTCCCAGAATCAACATGGAGACAATCAGTGGGTTGTACTGTATTTGTACTTCTTTCTGAGAAGGAACAGTAAGCCTTCAGATGCAACTGAAATTTGGCCCTGATAGTGTAAGCACCCAGCTTTCAGTACACATATAAGAAACCACAAGCTTAAGGAAGTAAAACAAAGTTCACCCATTGAATCACACTTGCTTTCAGTTAACTTTTTCATAGGAAAGGAGGAAAAAAACAGTTCTCAATTCTCCACTTTCTTGATATCCTCATTTGCTGTGTTCATGTGCCATTCAAAAGGAATCAGACTGTTTGACGTGGTTTGAGCGTCTGATGCTGTAAAGAGTTGTGAAATGGCTGGGAACTGTTTCAAAGAGCAAAAACATCTGACGTTGTTGGTTTAAG
This sequence comes from Bos taurus, assembly GCF_002263795.3. Lineage (NCBI taxonomy): Eukaryota > Metazoa > Chordata > Mammalia > Artiodactyla > Bovidae > Bos > Bos taurus. The sequence goes on along the minus strand of NC_037343.1, from coordinate 65,576,805 downwards.
CTTTGGGTAGTTTATGGAAAATGAGAATTCTTTCTCTCCTTTGGAATACACTTTGGGAACATTTATTTTAGTTGTCCTTGTGTTTGGATGGCTGATAGCAAGGCCTAACATCAGAACCAAGACCTCAGGGGACCAGCCATCAGAATGCAAGGCCATTTGGTTTGATTTTATCCACCCCTCTTTCTGATCTCCCCCACAGCTGTCCTGAGTCATTTTCACTGTCAGCAGAAATGACAGCTTGTGTCAGTGGGGCTCACTTGTCCACAACAAATTGCTGCTTCACTTCACTTCTAGCTTTCAAAGTCTCTAATTTGGAACTCAGAATTGCTAGAAGGGAACACCTTAATATCAGTGTCACCCTATGCTGGGCTTAAAGTTATGTTTTTAAATCTGATGTCACATATCTGCTTCAGGTGCTCCCTGTTGCCTAGGGAGTGCCTGAGCTTTACCATCAAAAGACATTCAAGTCTACCCACCTTGCCTCTCAAGCCCCATCTTCTCCTATTGCTCCTCTTTGCGACAATTATCTTGGACTATTCTCCACATCAAGGACTATCCTTCTGCACTTTCTGCCTGGGGTAATCTCCTCTGTCCCCACCCCCTCCATTTTTTTTTTTTTTTTGCTTGGCCTCTCTCCTAGTTTTTCCTACCTCTACAATATCACTGGTTTAACTGTATTCTAACTATTTATATATCCACAACCCCTGCTAAGTTGTGAGCATGTCAAAGAGAGGAATCATATCCTAAGTTTTTTTTTTTCCATAACCTAAGTTTACTTTGAACATCTGGTACAGTTCTTAGCACACTGAAGATATCCAATATATGCTTGCTGAATCAATAGATCAGTGGCAATAAAAGAAAAAAGAAAGGATCCTAAACTGTAGACTCTAAGTCATTAACATAAAACCTAAATGTGTAAAAGAAATTATAACTTATAATAGTGTCTCTTCATCCCATCTTTTAAGTTTAGATAGAAAGAGGCAAAACATTTATGGAGCAGAAAAGCTGCATAAGAGGCAATGGATATCTTTATCCTAGGAATTAGAAGACCCAGATTTGAATTTCAGCTTTGAGCTTTCTGCCTCCTTAACTCTAGGCAGTTTACATTTATAAAATTAAAATCTAAATCCCACCTCACTCCAAAGTCTCAGGCAGTTGTTGGCAAGGAATACTCCTCTGTGGTTTTCTTTTCCTTTTAAAAATCAGTTTAGAATGGAGATGAAGATACCTGCTGTACCTTCCATGTAGCGAGATTCCAATGAGTTGGTGGCCATGAAAGTGTTCTATAAACTATAGAATGACATGTAAATGCAAGGTGAGAAATGGAGTATTTCCTGGTGTGTCACTAAACAATGGTGTCGCAGTCATCAGTGATTCCAGCCCTCTAGGGCACTCAGAAAGGAGAAGAATGTCTGTGTGGCCTGGTAGCCATCAGGCTGCAGCCACTCCCTGTGGTGAGCACTGAGGAACTCAGGCTGTGAAAAGTCACAGGATAGTGGTCCCAGATAGCTGAGATACATATGAAAGGAATGATTTCAGTGAGCCCAGACTCTTGCCATCTTCTCATACATAGAAAAGCATTAAATCCCTTAACTTGGGATATCTGGTTTTCTCTAAATCACAAAATATTTTTGATGCTCAGACTACCTGCCTTTTGTTGCAAACTTCTATATAACCTGACTCTCCCCCCACCTCTTCGGAGCAGTTCTCTCAGGGTTACTTGAGATGCTGTCTGGGCTTAAGTCCAAAAAATTTCTGCTGAATAGAACATAACTCTCAGCTTTTAGGTTGTGACTATTTTCTAAGTCAACAAAGGCATCATTATTACAGAAGTTAAAAAAAGAGGAAACAAGTGACTTTTACTCAACAATCCTCTTCAGAGTGGTCACTGTGGACCAGGAAAGGTAGCAGGTATTAGGGATTCAAGGAAAACACAGAGATTCAGGACTGCTCTGGCAGGTAATCCCCCAGAGGACTGCTCTCAGACAGACTCATTCTGCAACCAGTTCAGTCCCCATGGGTCTGAGGATCATGGTCTGAGGGCAGGTCTGGATACAGCAAAGCAACAGATGCACCTCCAAGGCCAAGACAGACTTCAAATACAGAAGAAAAGGCTCAACCATTAACCACCACCAAGCATCCTCCCTTCCCAATGTGACTGGATATAGCAGAGCTGGTCACTTCTTACTGGAAACAAGGAATGCAACAGAATTTAATTTTGCATCTTTCTTATGTGAAAGAACAAACAGCTGTAAATATCCTGCTAGAACATTTATTTTTAAAATTGTTTCGGAAGCAGTCATTCTTCCTGTGCATGCAAAGTAAAAAATCAAAGCCTGTGCCTCTTTTATCATTATGTTCAAGATTATGTTCATTCATTTATTCATTCACTCATCCTACCAATATTTATTTAGCTCTGTGACATGGTAGGCAGTAAGTCAGGTACTGGGAAAACAGCCATGAACAAGCAGAGGTGACCTGCAGCAAATATTACACAAGTAACTTTAACTGCCACTGTGACAAGGGAGAGGGTCTCAAGCTACAGTGAAAACTGTCAGTTCATTACAGTTTGTCAGTGAAAACTGTACGGAGTGAGGAAGGATCTTGGGAGGGTGAGAGAATGCTTTCCTGGGGCAAGGCCCTCAGGACTGATAGAAGGGTAGGGAGAACTGGTCAAGGGGAAGAGGAAGGAGAGAGAGCAGTCAAGGGGATAGGTAGGTGGGGAGTGGAACTGAATGCAGGCTCCAGGCAGGAAGGACCTGGGCCAGACTATATGGGTGGGGGTGGCAGCCCAGAGAGGCAGTGGTGAGGGGCGATCAACCACTCCTCAGGTCAAAACCTGAGAGCAACACAAAGTCATTGCAGGAAGGGCTTTTAAACAGGGTAGCAATGTGATCAGATATGCAGTAAAAAGCAAAAACAAAATGCAACATTAACGCTTCGGACGGTGGTAAGAAGCACAGAGAATTTGGACAGAGGCGGGAGTGGGGAGCCATCACGGTCACAGGAACCCTTCATTTGATGGATAAAGACAATGCCTCAAATGTGAAGTCACTTGATCAAGAACACAGAGACAGTGATAGTGGTAGAACCTCCTTTTCATGACTCTTGGTCCAGTGGGGTTTTTCTTTATTTTGTTCTGTAAGAGCGACCTCCACCCTTTACCTGTGAATCTGGGGTCACAGCTTTCCCACCTAAGACTCACAACTATGTAATGCCAGAACTGGCTGCCTTCTTGCCTTTAAACTTCACCTGCTACTAATAAAAGCAGCGATTGTTTATTAGAAACCCGCCACATGCCAGGCAACCTGTTAGGTGCTTTCCATATTTAATCTTTACAACAATCTTGTAAGGTAGGTATGACTTTTTACTGCTTCACCTGAAAAAAATTAAACTCGAGGCTCAGAAATATTTTTTAAATTGCCAAGGTCACACAGGTAGTTAAGTATGATGAGGACCCGTGTCTATTTTTCTCTGGCTCCAAATCTTGCCAGGATGCCACATGGGCTCTAGATTTTATCATTATCAAATGCTCAATTCTGGTCTTCTGGGAAAAATCAGAATGGGAAGGAAAGGTTTTCCTGCTATAAATAAAAAAAAACCCACTATATAAAATATTTTGGAAAGTTAACTAAATAAATGCATAAATAAATCAAATATATACAGCCATGAGGAGTAGTAAGAATTGAAAAATTTCAGAAGAAAATTTTTAATCTACCACATCAATGGCACAACATTTTTAAAATGCTCCACCAGCCTGTTTCAGGAGATACTTATTGATCATAACCACATGGGCTGGAACAAGATGAAACAAGACCCTTCAAATGGTCTGATCTACAGTCTCAACTAGAAGAACTGCAACACTGCTTATCGAAAGGGTGGGACAGTGGAGGAAAAAAGAGCATCGCTGATGGGCCTGATTCCAACCACCCAACAGGTAGAAATGGAATTTAAAGTCAGTTTCCTTAAACTAAACACTCCAAAAATCAGAGAGCAAGTATAAGAAAACAGAAAAACAAAGTCTGGCCCTAACAAGAAAGCTATGTACCCATGAGAAAAATGAAAAACTAGGAAAATCTTAGAAGCAATTATCACCCCTCCTGAAATAAGCCTTGCACACCATGTGAGACATTTGTGAGAAACAGCTGTTATTGGTTCTCAGGGAAAGAAAAAGAAATATCCCCATAAAGAAACAGGAACAGCAGGATCCGTTCACTTATGGCAGAAGCAATAAGGTTGTCATTGCAAAGAATAAATATTAAAATCAATGCTGCAGAAAATGGGGTTAGTCCATTAGAAACTGACACGAGACATATATGGAGGGTTGAAAAATAATTAGATGTTGAAAAAGAAGGGTCTTCTCTTGAAGATGGCATAAAAGAGGGCATTCCATTAGGTGACAATTCATTTTAAAAATATAAATAATCAAAACATGCAAAAGGATAAAATGGCCTTGGGGTATCATTTTTTATTCTTAATTAAATTTGCAAGAGTTTAAAAATACTCAACACTCATCGCTAGAGAGGCTATCAATTCTGCCCCTTTATCGTGGTATTGAAATTGGCAGTGTCCACACACTTCTATTGGGAGACACCCGGCCATGTGTGTCAAACACAAGAAAACTATGAATAACAGTCAACTCAATAATCCTGGAAACGGATGTAAGGAAATAAAGCAACGAAAAAAATGGCTGTACTGGGGGTTATGCTTACAGTGCCATCAAGTACCACTTAACAATGAAAAACAGGAAATAGACTAATACCCAACATCAGGATTAAAGCTACGGAAAATCAATCTCAAGTACTTCAGTGTGTCCTTAGTCGCTCAGTCGTGTTTGATTCTTTGTGATCTCATGGACTGTAGCCCTCCAGGCTCCTTGTCCTTGGGGATTCTCCAGGCAAGAATACTGGAGTGGGTTGCCATGCCCTCCTCCAGGGGATCTTCCCAACCCAGGGATCAAACACAGGTCTCCCACATTACAGGCAGATTCTTTACTGTCTGAGCCACCAGGGAAGCCCATGAATACTGGAGTGGGTACCCAATCCCTCCTCCAGGGGATCTTCCCAACTCAAGAATTGAACTACGGTCTCCTGCATTGCAGGCAGATTCTTTACCAATGGAGATACCAGGGAAGCCCAAAGTACTTTTACACATCCATTAAAATGTAACATGATGACTACAAAGAAAAATGGAAAATGATATGATGCTAAGAAAAAACTGGAACGCAAAGTTACATGCGGCTATGACTCCTGCTCTGTAAAAAACTATTACTTGTATCTGACCAAAGACAGAAAGCATTGACAAGAATTCACGAAAATAAAAAATGTGTTGTGACGGTTGGACTTTATATCTTTTTCAATCAAATTATAAGATGAACCATTATAACATGAAACAAAACATGGGTTGAATATGAAATGAAACACGGCTTCCCCATTCTATCAGCTATACTACCTTAGGCAAGAAACCGAACTTCCCTGAAATTAGCTTATTCATCTATAAAACGAGAAAACCATCTTTCTATCCCTTAGGAGATTAAATTAAATTATGTGATAAACACTTACATAGCAATCACTATGTATCTGGCACTCTTCTAACCACTTTACAAAAACTTCCTTGTTTAATCATCAAACTATTTAAAGACGAAAGAGAAAGAGTTTCGGTAATCTACAGTGACAACAGCAAGTAACAATAATTTTCAATAGCTTTCCAATGTCCATAGGATCAGATCTAGCATTAAGAACAACTGCTAACATTTACTGTTTGCCAACATGGCATGCGCTGTGCTAATTGCTTTCCTTGCGTAATCTTCTGTAGCCCTTACAACAATCCTTTGTGTGTGCACTCAGTCGCTTTAGTTGTGTCCAACCGCCAGGTTCCTCTGTCCATAGGATTCTCCAGGCAAGAATACGGGAGAGGGTTGCCATGTTCTCCTCCAGGGGATCTTCCCGACCCAGGGATCGAACTGCGTCTCTTGCATTGTAGATGGATTCTTTACCCACTGAGTGACCTAGGAAGCCCACAACAATCCCTTAGGTAGGTACTATAATTGTGGCCTTAGGATATTCAGGCTCAGAGAGGTTGTGTAACACGCTTGTGAGGGAGACAGTCAAGGTTTGAACATGGGGCTGTCAGAATTCAGAGCCAGGGGCTCTGTTATCACAGGACAGTTTGTCCCATTTTGTTAGGATGGCGCACACAGCCTTTCAAACCTTGAACCCTGACATACTCACCTCACTCCAGATCTGGGAGAATTCTGAGTTGACACCAAGACCTTTCAGGCCACTGGCCTCTGCTCCTGCTGTTCCTCAACTGGTCCTCCTCACCACTCACTCATCCCTCCTGGCTCCACCTTCCCACACCTCCAGAGGCACAATTAATTGTTCCCATATCTGCTGCTCTTTTAGTTAGGAATTTGTGCTTACAAGTCACCGTGTCCCATATTGTTTTTATATGTCTTTACCAGCTTGTTTCTCACAAGTAATGAGTTTCACAACAGCAAAGACCATGTTTTATACAGTTTTGTATATGGTGTATTCCTGGCTCTCAGAACAATTTCCAGGACATGACAAGGACCGAACAACCACTTGCTAACACACACTTGCAGCAAGAGGATATTCCCAAGAATCACTTGTTACATCAAAGCATCATTTGCTATGTACAAAGGATGGAGAATCAAGAGCCCATATTTCTCTTTTTCACAGAACTTCGATGTTAAAGGTAGTTTAGTGAAATGAGTACATACAAGGGATCAGTCTATCAGGAAAACTTCCTGGAGGCAGTGAGTTTGGGTTAAGTGTGTATAAGTGTGTTTACTCATTAGGCCTGTGAGCCTACACATTGGAAATTGCTGCTCACTGGCTTACTGAATCCTTCTAAACAGTAAGCTCCTTGAGGGTGGAAATGTAGGTATTCCTCATAAACTTCAAAACCAAGGACAGTAAGTGTCATGTAACTGATTAAGGAATATCTGTTGATTGATTGATTGCATGCATGGGGTTGAGACATTTCCTTTCCTTACAGTCTTGACAAGATAGTTTAACTTGTAGCAAGCTCTACTATACCAGTGCAAGACAAAAAAGAAACTTTCAATTTCATGGCATTTCTAGAATTTTATGAAAAGCAAATGAGCAACTAAAAAGGATAAACTCCTTGTCCATCTATGTTGAATTTTTCTGTACTCTCTTCAATAATCGCTGTGAGTGCTAACTCTATAAAGGATTTATTTTTTCTCTGAAAACAGAGCCTTCTGAGAAAGTCAAAAACGCTCCCACTTAAGCCTTCTTTAAAAACACACAAAATAAAAAGATTCATTTCATGGACATGTTCCCTCCTTATCCTGAGATCAGTTCAGTGCTGAGGAACTATTATTAGAAAGCTCCTAGTTGAAGAAGAGGCCTTCAAGAAGGGAAATAAGATGTGGGATACTCTGTGTTCAAAGCTAATTTTAATTAGACAGGCTACTAGGGTTACTGAGATATGCCAAACATTTAGCTAATTAGCAGGCTCTTGAGACAAGAGAGCTGCCTAGAGATAGACAGTTTTTCCTCATTATGAGTGATGACAAATTCTAGTTAAACACCCATTATAAGTTTGCTTTTTTTGTTCTTTCCTAAATTCCAATAACATGAGCTAATTTAAACTTGAAAATCAGACATGAAGACTAAAATGGAGACCTTTCACTTTAAACATAATGATCTAACATCAGCCGTTACACTGGAAACATTTTTAGGAAAGTAAAAAATTATTAATGTCGATTTTGATACTATGAAAAAAACCTGAAATTGAAGTTAGAAAACTCCATTGAAAATTCTATGGATGACGTTCAACAAAATAGTAAAACCTGTTAGTAAACACGGAAGCACCTGGAACTCTCTAGTAGCTGTCTTTGGCATATGAGACAGATAGAAATTAAGAAAATAAAGAGGAAAACAAACTATCTTTCATTAAGTACTAAGGATATGCTGGAATACACTAGGTGTGTTATAAAAATCATCTAACTCCTCAAATTAGGGGAAGTAGAAGTATTATTATTATTCCTACTTTATAGATGAGAGATCCGGGCCATGGTCTATGATCATGACTAAGGTCATTCAGTTAGAAAGTAGTTCAGCTAGGTTTAATGCTAAAGACAGCTTATTGTAGGCTCATTTAGATGTCATCCTATATCTGAGAAGACTTATGAATAACATAATTAGAACCATTGAGCCTTTTGGGTGTCTGGTACTTACATAAGTGTTTTGTTGAGGATACAAGCATGAGGTAATTGTGCTTCTCTGTCAGTTTTTCTTTTAAAATCGAAATTAGATCCCAGGACACAATCCAGGTTTCTGAAGTCAGCGGGATTGCCCACAAGGCTTTTCACGTAAAGTGGTCCCTACCCACCCTAACACTTGAACAGGCTGGTGGTTGCAGCAGGCTGTAGCCCCCAGAGATGGTCATGCTGGTATCTCCCATCCCCTGTGCTGTGTGATGTAAACTTGCTGCTCCCCCGTCAAGAGGAAGAGCCTTGAATCTGGGCAGGCTCTGTGACTGCCCTGACAAACAGAATTGGAAGAAAATCTCTTCCTCTAGGAAGCCAGCTGTCAGGTGAGAGGCTGACTACCCTCAGACCTCCATGCTGTGAGAAGCCTAAGCCACGTGGAAGAGTCAGATGTAGGCACTTGTGGATAGTCCCAGCTGACCTCATGGCCAAAACTGCCAGCCATCAACTATTTAGCTAAACCCAGTTGATCCATAGAACCAGGAGAGAATAATAACTTGCCATTATACAGCATTGCATTTTGCCCCATAGTTTATGATACAACATCAATAGATAATCAGAACAGTGGCAGTGTTGGTTTTCTCTAGTGGGGTGAAGTAACTATTTCTTTCAAGCAACTGGGAGTAGATATTTTGGGGGGACATATTGAAATACTATATATCCCTGACATAGCAGTAAGCAAATTTACTTTTGCAGGGTTATTCCTTTAAAGAACTGAGAGACTATGAAAATGTACCTATATAAACATTCTAAAATATCTATACTATAAACATTGAAAATACCTGATACCAGCATCAACTTTCACAGTTCTAAGGCACTTTCAAGTACATCATGTAATTTTTGCCATCCTTTCCAGTAGTCATATATGGATGTGAGAGTTGGACCATAAAGAATGCTGAGTGCCAAAGAATTGATGCTTTTCAACTGTGGTGTTGGAGAAGACTCTTGAGAGTCCCCTGGACTGCAGGGAGATCAAATCAGTCCATCCTACAGGAAATCAGTCCTGAATATTCATTGGAAGGACTGATGCTGAAGCCGAAACTACAATACTTTGAACACCTGATGCGAAGAACTGACTCCTTAGAAAAGACCCTGCTGCTGGGAAAGACTGAAGGCAGGAGGAGAAGGGGACGACAGAGGATGAGATGGTTGGATGGTATCACTGACTCGATGGATATGAGTTTGAGCAAGGTCCAGGAGCTGGTGATGGACAGGGAAGACTGGTGTGCTTCAATCCATGGGGTTGCAAAGAGTCGGACACAACTGAGTGACTAAACTGACTGAAACGTTCTAAAACAGAGTGGGTTCTCAGCAGAATGATTAGATATATTTGGAGCTAGTTTGTCATAAGGCTGTCAAACAATTTTTATTTTTAAAAATATTTATGTGGCTATGCAAGCTCTCAGTTGCGGCACTTGCAATCTTCCATCTTCATTGCAGCGCGTGGGATCTTTTCAGCTGCATCAATGTGGGATCCAATTCCCTGACCCAGGGCTGAACTCAGGCCCCTACATTGGGAGCACGGAGTCTTGGCCACTGGACCAGCAGGGATAGCTCCAATTCTCATTTTCTAAAGCAGTAATCAAACACAGTTTAGTTTCTGTACAGCTTCAGAATGCTGACAAACTGATTTATGTTTGCATTAGCTGCCAGACTCCACCCGAGCAAAGAGAATTCAGCACTAATGATTCTAAAGTTAAAAAAAAATAAAATGTTGGAAACAGAAGGATACTCCAAAAGTACTCGTAGGTTAAGTACAGGAGAAAATAATGTTTAGATAAAAAATAAACTCTTTCTAGGAGATGTCAGAAGGCTAGCCCAGATTTCAGCCAAACCCCTCAGCTTTTGGATCTTCTGTTTAGTTTTCAGTGTTTTGAACAATGACCTTAAGGCCAGGCAAGACAGTGAATCATGAAAAAAAAATTCACTGATGCTCAAAATCATGTACTACTTGTAACAAATAGAGAGAAAATAAAATAAATAAAATATATTTCAAAAACCTTTCAATAACAAAGCAAGAATAAGAGAATGACGGTGCTTGATCAATACACTCCATATCCTGGGCAATTTGGTTAACTCAGATTTTCTGTCATTAACTCCAATAATTACTGCCACTTTGCTAAATAATGGGAATAGTTTCACTACAGTACTTTCATTGTGTCTTTTAAAGAACCCCTAAAAAGCAAGGCAATCTGTCCACATGGCCAATGTTTTTATTTTCCTAGTTTACAAAGCCCTGAAAAGTAATTGGGCTGCACCCATTCATTTACCTCACTGCCTACAGCAGAAAGAAGTCTCCCCCGGTTCTCAACTGAGATGGACATTCGGGGAATAGTCCTTTTCCCTCCTCGCAGAGATGTGCATTTCCTGAAGAAAAGCAGCTAATAACTGAGGTAGCACTGATACTGCTGTTCTGCCGTAAATCCTTGTGCTTTAAACGCTTTTTGTAGAATCTCCTTTCCCCAAAAGTAACAAATATTCGGTAAGGAGGAAAACACGTCAAATGCAGAAAGGAACTTTTAAGAAAGAATAATAATCTTCTGTAACCCTGCAACACAGAAATACCCGACACCATATTCATTTTTGTGGGGGAGGGAGGTTCAGTTAACACCAGCAGATTTCTCTTGTGGATTCTTTAAATGCATTTCATGATCTGATCACAAATTTCCTGTGTATGTCACAACACCGATATGACTTCTGCTTACACAATCAGGACCCTATGCCCATCTTTCTTAATGCTGATATGCTTTTTTGGTTTACAAAACCCCACAAAAACCAACGATAGAATAGAAAGATGCCATGAAACGAAGGGATAAAATTGAAATGAATAGCTAAAACCGGAAGCTTACGACTAAATCACACTGAAATAAAGTAGGAAGAGTACAGTGTACACATTTTATCATAATTTGATGACAAATTAAGATGTTACAACTGAAAGTTAATTTTCCATGGAAACCAATGATATGAAAATTATTATAATAACCATAATTTATACAAAAATAAGACTAAGGAGGTGTTAATAGCTAATGTTAAGTTTAAAATAAAAGCTATTTTTTCCCATTTATCCTGGCAGGTCCATTTATCTTTGCCTTAATATAAAGCAAAATATCACTGTACTACAGAAATGTAGATGCAGAAGAGTCTAACTATTTAAGGAGTAAAAAATGTTCACCATGGTTCCAACTCAGAAAATATTGGTTTCATTAGTAGGTAATCGCGATGCACGCCCCAGACTGATAGATACCCTAAGAAGTAACTTCTGAGAACACTTTCTATGACAAAAAGTGGGACCAGTAACATCCAGTTCAAAGCGTTTCGTCTCAGTTCAGTTAGCTCATCATCCTGAGATTAAAGCAGGAATCACGAAAGTCTGGATGTTCTCAGTTCACAACACAGGGTTAACAGTGCTGAGTTTTAAACCTATTGAATGACCTAAATCTCCCAGCAGCCAGTGAAGAGATGCTGCTCAACCATATTTATATCTTTAATTCAGCACTGGTGGAAGAACTGATGAATACTTCAAAACTGTTTAAAAAATATTGCTATCCCAATTCTGTATCCTAATTAATTGGAAAGAGGCACAGATGGATGGGTGGATGACTGACTAGTAATCTGGGATTAATTTCACCTAATGTTCTGATTCCTCAAAGGTCACAATTCTTCCCATCTTATGCAATGCTCTTGTGGGCCAATACCTTGGGCCAAATCCAAACCCAGTGTAATAAAGGATGGGCCAGCTTATCTGACTAAGATCCAAGGAGGTCATTATTTAGGAATTCCTCATGAAGATATCCAGCCTTATAGTCTTATATTCATGAGTGAGAATAGAATTAACAAATTATTTTGTCCTGCTTTTCCTCCCCCTAGGATCCAAGGAAAAGCGAAAGTCGCTCAGTCGTGTCCAACTCTTTGTGACCCCGTGGACTATACAGTCCACCAAATTCTCCAGGCCAGAATACTGGAGTGAGTAGCTTTTCCCTTCTCCAGGGGATCTTCCCAATCCAGGGATCGAACACAGATCTCCTGCATTGCAGGCAGATTCTTTACCCGCTGAGCCACGAGGGAAGCCCAAGAATACTTGAGTGGGTAGCCTATCACTTCTCTGGGGGATCTTCCCAACACAGGAATCCAACTGGGGTCTCCTGCATTGCAGGCAGATTCTTTACCAACTGAGCTATGAAGGAAGCCCCAAGGAAAGCAGAACATCAAATTCTGGCAAAAATGAAGCATATTAAATATGATTTATTCATTAAAAATTTATTAGTATTATTAGTGTTAGGTCCTGAATAAAACAAACAGGATCTCATCCTTGTGGACCTTACATCCTAAGGTATAAACACATTTTTAAAAGTGTAAACTCATTAGTAATAATAACAAAAACAAAAACAAAAAGATACACAGTAGAAACAAACAAAAGTTATAAAGTTTCCCATGTGGTAAAGGGTCATGAGAAATGGACAATCATACTTTGGTGGCGGGAAGTTGGTGAAAGATTTTTTTTGGAGATAGGGTAATTTGGTGTACATATATATTAAAAAAAAATCTCTGTCTCAGTAATCTGACACACAGGGTTATGTGTAGAAAATGATTAGCAATACTAAGTATTATGAAAAATTACTCACTAAAGCTCAAAATTCCCCAAGCCAGGCTTCAGCACTATGTGAACCGTGAACTTCCAGATGTTCAAGCTGGTTTTAGAAAGGCAGAGGAACCAGAGATCAAATTGCCAACATCCACTGGATCATCGAAAAAGCGAGAGAGTTCCAGAAAAACTTCTATTTCTGTTTTATTGACTATGCCAAAGCCTTTGACGATGTGGGTCACAATAAACTATGGAAAATTCTGAAAGAGATGGGAATACCAGACCACCTGACCTGCCTCTTGAGAAACCTACATGCAGGTCAGGAAGCAACAGCTAGAAATGGACATGGAACAACAGACTGGTTCCAAATAGGAAAAGGAGTACGTCAAGACTGTATATTGTCACCCTGCTTATTTAACTTCTGTGCAGAGTACATCATGAGAAAGGCTGGGCTGGAAGAAGCACAAGCTGGAATCAGGATTGCCAAGAGAAATATCAATAACCTCAGATATGCAGATGACACCACCCTTATGGCAGAAAGTGAAGAGGAACTCAAAAGCCTCTTGCTGAAAGTGAAAGAGGAGAGTGAAAAAGTTGGGTTAAAGCTCAACATTCAGAAAACAAAGATCATGGCATCTGGTCCCATCACTTCATGGGAAATAGATGGGGAAACAGTGGAAACAGTGACAGACTTTATTTTTCTGGGCTCCAAAATCACTGCAGATGGTGATTGCAGCCATGAAATTAAAAGACGCTTACTTCTTGGAAGGAAAGTGATGACCAACCTAGATAGCATATTCAAAAGCAGAGACATTCCTTTGCCAACAAAGGTCCATCTAGTCAAGGCTATGGTTTTTCCTGTGGTCATGTATGGATGTGAGAGTTGGACTGTGAAGAAAGTTGAGTTGCCGAAGAATTGATGCTTTTGAACTGTGGTGTTGGAGAAGACTCTTGAGAGTCCCTTGGACGCAAGGAGATCCAACCAGTCCATTCTGAAGGAGATCAGCCCTGGGATTTCTTTGGAAGGAATGATGCTAAAGCTGAAACTGCAGTACTTGGGCCACCTCATGCGAAGAGTTGACTCATTGGAAAAGACTCTGATGCTGGGAGGCATTGGGGGCAGGAGGAGAAGGGGACGACAGAGGATGAGATGGCTGGATGGCATCACCGACTCGATGGACGTGAGTTTGAGTGAATTCCGGGAGTTGGTGATGGACAGGGAGGCCTGGTGTGCTGTGATTCATGGGGTCGCAAAGAGTCGGACACGACTGAGCGACTGAACTGACTGACTGAAACTCTTAGTTATATTATCGTATATTCAAATGGTATATTCACAGTGAGTGTAGGACAGGTCCAGTTTTTATACTTAAATTTTATGATGGAGAATGGTTTAACACTGACAGACAAGTGCTGAGAACAGTAGAACGTTCCCATATAACCTACGTTTGGTTTCCTCTATTAGTAACATCTTACATTAGGACAATTTGTCACAATTAATGAACCAACATTGACAAGATATTCAGATCTCTGTTTTCACTTAGTATCCTTTTCCTGTTTCAGGAGTGCAGCCAGGACACTACATTCAGTCATCACGTCTCCTTAGGCGCCTCTTGGCTGGGACAGTTTCTCGTTGGTTTTGATGACCCTGAGAGTTTTGAGGAGTACTGGTAATTTTAGACTGTCCCTCCACTGGGATTTGTTTGATTTTTTTTTCTCATGATAATACTGAGGTTGTGGGTTTTGAGGAAGAAGACTACAGAGGTCACTTTCATCACATCATATCAAGGGTACATGCTATGAACATAAACCTAAAACTGCGGATGTTAATTTTGATCACCTGGCCAGGGTAGTGGTTGTCAGTTTTCTCCAGAGTAATGTTACCTTTCTTCCTTCATATCCACAGTGTATTCTCTCTAAAGAAGTCACTATGCACAGCCCAAACAGTCTTTTGGACTCTGTGGGAGAGGGAGAGGGTGGGATGATTTGGGAGAATGGCATTGAAATACGTATAATATCATATATGGAACGAGTCGCCAGTCCAGGTTCGATGCACGATACTGGATGCTTGGGGCTGGTGCACTGGGATGACCCAGGGGGATGGTATGGGGAGGGAGGAGGGAGGAGGGTTCAGGATGGGGAACACATGTATACCTGTGGTGGATTCATTTCGATATTTGGCACAACCAATACAATATTGTAAAGTTTAAAAATAAAATAAATTAATAATAAAAAAAGAAGTAGGAAGTTGTTCTGCCTCCTTAAGGGCAGAGTAATACATAAATGATTTGGAATTATTCTGCATATGAGATTTATCAAGTCTTCTCAATTTATTTACTCAATTACTTATATATGTTAGTATGAACTCATGGATCTTTATTTTTATAATTTGTATACAGTAAATGCATTGCAGACCACTCCAGATTAATAGCACAATCTAAAACTACATGATTAATTTTTTTGCTTAAACTGTTTCAGCTTTGGCCATTGGGAACTCTCAGTTGGCTCCTGTGTCCCTTTGACACACCCACCGTCGTGTGTATATATTGTTAGCACTTCCCGATTTGGGTACTACAAAACGCTCCAGGATCATCTTACATATCGCCCAGCCCTATAATCAACCACTTGTTCAAAAAGTCTTGGTTTCTTTTCCTGAAGAATGGTGCTAGAAATAAGACCAGGATACTGGCTATGCTTGTTGCATCTGGAGTGTCATTGTTTCTGTCTTCTCAGCTGAGAGAGCAAGAAAATTGTGTGTGTGTGTGTGTGTGTGCACACGTGCATATCTGTATCTCCACATACATATATATCAATAATACATGCATATACATATATGTATACAAATACACGCATGTCCATACATTGTGTGTGTATGTTTTTAAGTGAGTATACACATATCTTGGAGGAGGGCATGGCAACCCACTCCAATGTTCTTGCCTGGAGAATCCCATGGACAGAGAAGCTTGGCAAAGCTTGGGTTGCAAAGAGCTGGACACGACTGAAGCAAAGTACCATGCGTGCATACACATATTTATCAATATTTCTACATGCATCAATCTAAAGCTATATTTGGCTAAACGTTAGTTCACACTGATGTCTCCAGCTCTAATCCAGGGCCACTGATGATTCTAGCCACCCCCCTTCCAGCAACCTTTCACTCCAGTAGTGAGAAGCCTGTCTCCACCACCCAGCATCCATGGATAAACTAATAATAGTGTGTGCAGAATTGTTAATTCTTTGCTCTACTGCAAAAAAAAAAAAAAAAAAGAGTACTATGCTTATATAAAGTTTCTTTTACTTTTAGTCCTACAGTCTCCTTCCATCCATTCCAAAGTTACTTAGGTCAGCCTATCCCTTCCCCTCTTCAGCGAGGTTATTTCATATACTTATGATACTGTTAGATTCTTTTGTCAATCTATATTCCATCTTGGGATCCCCTGGCCACTTAAAAATTTTTTTTTAATTTGCAAACGTTAAAGTTCACTTTTTTGGTTGTAAAGTTCTGAGTTTTAATAAATGCAGTGTCATGTATCTGTTACCGTTCGATTATCACACAGCATAGTTTCACTCCCCTTAAAACTCTCTTGTGTTTCACCTACCCAGCCCTCCCTTTCCCTCAAACCCATGGAAACCACTGATTTAATGCTTTAGCCTTTTTCAGATGTCATATAGATAGAATGATATCATACGTATCGTACCCTTTTGACTATATTCTTTACTGAGCAACGTACCCTTAAGACTCATGTATGTTTTTAATGGCTTAGTGGCTCATTTCTTTTTTTCACTAAATAATACCTTATTGTGTAGATGTACTATGGGTTGTTCACTCACCACTGAAGGGCATCTTAACATGCTTCCAGTTTTTTGGTGATTTTGAACAAAGCTACTATCAACACTCACATGAAGATTTTTGTGGGATCATAGTTTTTCAAATATCCTAGAAGCATGGGTGTTGGACATATGGTAAGACTATGTATAGCTTTGTAAGAAATTCAGGTCCATTTTTGTTCAGAAGAAGACTATACTTCTCTGTATTTAGCATAAAACAAACAGTTGTGATAGGATTTATGACCAATTTTATTTATGTTTTTATTCATTTTTATATTTCTTCCAAGACGTTTTGAAGTAATTCAAGCGAGCAGTACATTTCTAATCAGGGAAAAATTCATTTAAAAAGTACAATTAAGTACGAGAGTAACAGGAGGGAACCAAATGCAATGGCTCCATGTTGTTTCATCTTGTTTCAGTAGACCCCCAGCTCCTGGCCAGCGGGGATGCTCTGATGTGAGCGTACATACTGTGAGTGCTAAGGCACCACACGGACTGTAAGGCATTTCACTGTAATGAGATTCTCTATTCTTTGCCTACAGCTGGTGTTTCCGGCCTTTCATTTCAGGCTCTACGTAACTCAGACTCAGGCAAAGGAAAGGAACCCTGCTCAGCATTTGGGAGACTCAGATTCCCATCACTGTGCCTGCACTCCACTTCTAATAAAGAACCTTCTGTCTTGTTCCTATTTCTTTTTTTTATTTTTTAAAATTGAAATGTAGTTGATTTATAATGTTTTGTTAGTTTTAGGTATATGGGAAAGTTATTCAGATATATTAATATATATGTGTACATATTGCTGCTAAGTCGCTTCAGTCATGTCCAACTCTGTGTGACCCCATGGACGGCAGCCCACCAGGTTCCCCCGTCCCTGGGATTCTCCAGGCAAGAACACTGGAGTGGGTTGCCATTTCTTTCTCTAATGCATGAAAGTGAAAAGTGAAAGTGAAGTCTCTCAGTCATGTCCAACTCTTAGCGACCCCATGGACTGCAGCCTACTAGGCTCCTCCATCCATGGGATTTTCCAGGCAAGAGTACTGGAGTGGGGTGCCATTGCCTTCTCCGATGTGTACATATTATGTACACATATATATGAGAAGAGAAGTTGCTCAGTTGTGTATGACTTTTTGCAATCCCATTGACTGTAGCTTATCAGGCTCCTCTGTCCATGGCATTTTCCAGGCAAGAGTACTAGAGTGGGTTGACATTTCCTTCTCCAGGGGATCTTCTCAACCTGGGGATCGAACAAATGTCTCCCGTATTGCAGGCAGACGCTTTACCCTCTGAGCCACCAGGGAAGCACCCCCTCCCCGATACACACACACATACATATATACCTTTTTAGATTCTTTTCCCTTATAGTTGTTATGAGATACTGAATATAGCTCTCTGTGCTATACAGTAGGTCCTGTTGCTTATCTACTTTATATATAGTAGTGTGTATATTTTAATCCCAAATCCTAATTTATCCCCCCCCCCAACTTTCCCTTTTAGTAAGTGTAGGTTTGTTTTCTGTCCGTGAGTCTGTTTCCGTTTTGTAAATAAGTTCACTTTTATCATGTTTTCAGATTCCGTAGATAGGCGATGTCGAGTGATATTTGTCTCTCTTCTGCCTTGTTTCTGAGACCAACCTTTAACCTCATCTTCTAGTTTTAGTCACCAGATTCCTGTTTTCTGGTTGAAGTGCCCTCAACTGTACAAATCCATGTATTAAAAAAGAAAAAAAGGTTTGCCTCCAATCAAGCATGCCCTCAAATGATCTAGTTATGAGCAGAAGTTTGTCAGTAAATGAAAATCTGCAGTATAACATCACACTCTGACATGAACAAAAAAAAAACGAAGCCAGCTTATTAAGTTTTAGAAAATATATCTGTCATTACCAGTTATTTTAATTTTCAAAGAAGGAGGAAATTTGGCATCTATTATCATACAGAGTAAATAAATTAGATGCATTGTGAACATGAAGCAGCAGTAACAATGGTATCGTCATATATCTATTATAACGTTGACAGGCTAAACAATGCATTCTCTCCTTTCCAAAGAAGATGCATGAATTTTTTATTCCTGGTTGTTTATTTCTATCTTTTCTGAACGACAGGTATAGGTGAGTCCTATATCTCTGTTAATATTGAGTATTAATTACAAAGTCTATCAGAGGAGACACTACTCAAAGCCCAGACTCCTGGAAACATTATCACGGTTTCTTTTGATACTCTCACCTCTAGGGCATAAATCATTAATTTTGGGTGAAGCTACCTCACTGAGTTTACCAACCGAGGAGCGAAACTTATATGCTTTGGTTTTATTTTTAGCATCACAGGGGAGATAAGAAAGAAACACAAACAACCTGCAGAAAAGACACGTGCCCGTGTTATTGGTCTAGATACGGTCACTGGGGTGAGCTGCAGGGGGTCTTCTCACTTGTCACTCATTTCCTCCTACTCCACTATTGTATCTGGATGCTTTGAATAAAAAACGCCCATTCTAAAACAGTGAGACAA
Organism: Bos taurus; assembly: GCF_002263795.3. Lineage (NCBI taxonomy): Eukaryota > Metazoa > Chordata > Mammalia > Artiodactyla > Bovidae > Bos > Bos taurus. The sequence goes on along the minus strand of NC_037343.1, from coordinate 65,557,637 downwards.
ATAAATCCAATATCTAAAATGACCATGTGGATTAAACAGAATCAGGGTTTGAAGAGGGCATCTTTCCATTCTGTATTTGAAAATCATGGTATGGTTCTTGGAAAAGAGGCCAAAATTTTAAATAGAAAAGTACAGTTTGTTGTGCTTCCCAAAGTTAAACAAGGAAGGTTTGAAAGGATAAATCAGAAGCTATGCTTTACTGGGCAGAGAAGGTCAAGACAACACTTTGCATCCAAGGAAGGCATATTTAAAAACGATCACATTTTGCAACAATGCTGGGAAAAGGGAAGTTATTATCAACACCCTCAATCTTCAAATCAGGTGAGCAGAGGTCTGTTCTATTTATTCTGTAGCTGCAAACTGGCTAAAGAACGTGGCTGTCTGTAAACCAGAAATTAATGTGGTTTATTTAAAAAACAGCTAACACACATTAACTACCCAATAAACACTTCACAATGTGCTCCGTCAGTCTCCTAATCCACTCACTATTCATGTCACGTCCCTGTGCTTGGCTCATATGATTCCTTCTGCTCAAAACCCCTTTCCCCTCCTCATATACCAATGAAAACTGCTTTCATTCAGGACCCTGCTGCAATGCCAGCTCTCTGTGAATCTCCTCAGATCTCCCAACCAGGGTCCACTGTTCCACTCCCATTTTCCCAAAGGACTTCATTAGGGCCTCTATTAGAGACTTGGTGTATGTGTCTGTCGCCCCTTGAGCTTCCTGAGTTATATCAGTACCTCATTAATTCTTTTTTCCATCAGCGCCCAGATATCTAGCTGACAGTAAGAACTGAGTACACTGAAAGAGGAATTTATCCAAGAGATATGCTGTAAAAAACTAAAAACAGAGTTAACATAAGATCCTATAATCCCACTACTGGGCATATACCTGGACAAAACTATAATTCGCCAATGTGTATGGCAGCACTATGCACAGTAGCCAAGTCATGGAAGCAACCTAAATGTCCAATGACGGATGAATGGATAAGGATGTGGCAATATATACAGTGGAATATTACTGAGCCATAAAAAAGAATGAAACAATGTCATTTGCAGCAACATGGATGGATCTAGAGAAAATACTACTAAGTGAAGAAACCAGAGAAAGACAAATATCATATGATATTACTTGATATTATATAAATTATTTTAAAAATTATATAAAATTATTTTTAAAATGATACAAATGAACTTATTTACAGAACAAAAATAGACTTACAGGCATAGAAAACAATTGTATGGGTTGCCAAAGGAAAGGGAAAGTGAGGAATAAATCTGAAGTCCGGGATTAACGTATACACACTACTATTTATAAAACAGATAAACAATAAGGGCCTACTGTACAGTACAGGGAGATATATTCAATATCTTATAATAACTTACATTGCAAAAAGGTCTGAAAAAATATATGTCTGTACAACTGAATCACTTTTCTGTACATTTGAAACTAACACAACATTGTAAATGAACTATATTTCAATTTAAAAACTGGTTATAAAAAAAATGTTGTACCAGAACCCTAACACCATTTTTACCTGCCTATGGTCAGGTCAATGTATTAGTATGGAAAAGAAGAAAAGCTATTTGAAAGAGGGTTTCAGTCATGTTCTGCTATGCTTAGCTGTTGGAATGACAATAGTAGCTGCTCCAGAAACCAATTCATGGGTTTCTATATCTCTTGGGTACAGGTATCCCTTGCTTTTTCAAAGTTTGCTTTATATCTCTTGGCCTTTACAAAAGAACTATGTTAGTACCTGTTTTGGATGCTGAAAGAAATCCGAAGAGGATTTTTGTTATTAGGGGAAAAGGCGAAAATAGGAAAAGAACATTCAGCATTTGCTTTGCTCGAGTTTTGTTAGAAAGGCAGTGGGTCCCCCACACAGTGAGAGTGGCACCACCAAGCTCCCTTCCGGGGAACTACACTCAGCATCTCAGCACGGAGCTGCTGTAGTTCTGAACCGTGTCCGTGAACATCTGTGCTGTATCTCAATGTATTGTGTGCCTCCATTAGCAAGATGTGCCGTAAGGTAACTGCTTTTTCCCTTTACACCATCCCAGCTTACAGGCTTCACAGCAGCACTACTCTCAGACAGCAGGGGGAAACTGCACACTTCAATACTGCCCTTTATCTATGAGAACAAAGTGTACTCTGATGATATAGGGCTTCCCCGGTGGCTCAGACGGTAAAAAATCCACCTACAATACAGGAGACCCAGGGTCAGCCCCTGGGTAGGGAAGATCCCCTGAAGAAGGGAATGGCTACCACTCCAGTATTCTTGCCTGGAGAATTCCTTGGACACAGGAGCCTAGCGGGCTACAGTCAGACACAACTGAGAAACACACACACACACACACACACACACACACACACACACACACGGTCAGACACAACTGAGAAACACACACACACACACACACACACACACGATAATATGTCTTTCTTCAAGGGGAATAGGTATTAACTCTTACTTGGAACCAGAAGAATGCTGTTTGTTAACTTTGTTTCCATCCGAAGTAGGAACTAATCTCAGAAACAAATCCAGGTGTCCTTTTAAGTAGGGACAACAATAATCATTATAATTTGTGCTGGACTTTATGTTTACAAAGCACTTTGTGGGCCTTCCTTTGTTCTCATAATATTCTGTTCCTTAATCAGGAACTTTGCTTCTGTTCAACACTTAAATCTTAGAAGGTCGATTTAACAAATCCCTCATCCTTTCTACTCCCATTCTACTCTAAAGTAAATTAACCACAGTGCCAGGAGAATCTTTAAGACCCTGAATGTGCCTGGCTCAAGTAACACAAAAATACTAGTTGGACAAACGATGATTTCCAAGATCAGCGAAGGGAGAGCATTCTTCCTTCCCATTCCCTCTGTGTCACAACACACGAAAGAGGATGGAATCCCCAAAACTGAAGCTCATGTGAGAGGTTATTCCCTTCAGAAACGTCTGAGGTCCTGATGCTGTCTCTTATTGTCTGGAGGAACATGAGGCTGGTGTCAATGACATAGGCATGAGAGAACAGGAAGCGAGAAGGAGACCACTCACTGAGCTAGAAGCTGGGAATCTTTGGGGATGAGTCTTGTGCTAAAGCGACACTTATGAAGCTGCTTGAGGGCGAGGTCTCTCTTGTCTAAATCAGATGCTCTCAGGATCACCCCCTATCTGCACTCTGGTTTGGGAACCAGGGCTCCTTCAAGTCCAATGCCCCACCTTCACAACCCATTCCAGCCCCAGCCTGAGCTCAAATCCAATCGGCACCTTGAAGGAAGGAGGGGAAGGGGGGCGGGGGGAAGAGAGGTGCTTTGTAAAGCTTGACTCTATGTCTGTAATACTAGCTTGACTCTTGTCAGTTTATTTGCCTTATTCTCAAGAGTGCTAGGAATGTTTAAATGACTTGGGAGATTGGTTCAATTCAGTCATGGTCTTTTGCATTATTCGGTTTCCAAAAATAATTACTTGACCTTCCATTTGAGACAAGCACTCAAAAGATAAACAGTTATTCCTAAGATCACCCAGAACAACCTTTAAACAGAAAAGTCAGTTTGCTATTATATTAGCTGATCTACGGTCATGGGATAAGTAAACATCGTTGTATTTGTTAAAAAGACGACTTTCAATCAACTCTTTGAGGGTTCCTAATTACGAGAGTGTCTAGATGAGAAGTATATATTTTATTGTGCTTCTCAGGTGGCTCAGTGGTAAAGAATTTGCCTGCCAGTGCAGGAGATGCAAGAGACGCAGGTTCAATCTCTGGGTTGGAAAGATCCCCTGGAGTAGGAAATGGCAATCCACTCCAGCATTCTCGCCTGGAAAATCCCATGGACAGAGGAGCATGGTGGGCTACCATCCATGAGGTCACAAAACAGTCAGAGACTACTGAGCATAGCACAGCACATATACCTTATTAGAATAAACATTATCGATCAAAGTTTACAATGTTCATTCACATGCCTTTTGTTCCTCACAGGCGTAGTGTGATGGTGGTCTTGAGCACTTAGTTTTCTTATTGACCTACAGGTACTGAAGAAACTGCAGACTGCTCTGGTTTGCTTCAGGCTATCAGTCAGTCCAGGGCTTTGGAGAACACCAGCCTCCTCCAGAGGACTGCTCCAACCATGGCATATTCTGTGGGTCAAGGCTACTTCCCAATTCTCGCCAGCCTAACACCAGTGCTCCAGAGAAAGCTCTGGTAGGTTTCTGGAACATTTCCTCTTATCAAAGATGTCTCCTGACCTCTGGGCCTTCATTCCTGCCACTGGATGTCCTGATGTTTACTGGAAATGTAAGGCACTAGGGACAGGTATAGAAGCTCTAACAAACTCAACAGGCAGGAAGAGGGCACACCTAAAGCTTGCTTCCATTCTCCTTTTCCACTAAAACCTATTAGAATGCTCTATTTTTTACCTTGTCACTTGACTGTACTCAGGAATTAGTGACTTAGAAAAGCATGTTTCAACTCAGTCTTTAATTCTATGGATAAGACTGAAATCAAAATTTACCCACCCATGACATGTGTCACTTGATAGAAAAGAGTGTTCTTATTTATACAAAGATATCTGGAAATAATGAGTCCAAAACTATTATACATATAAATCTAGGAAATATATACCAAGAATCCAAACCCAACCTCCCCCACAAAAAACCCCCGAAAAACCAGCATCAAATGATTGAATGCAGAGTTCAAAAGAATAGCAAGGAGAGATAAGAAAGCCTTCCTCAGTGATCAGTGCAAAGAAATAGGGGGGAAAATACAATGGGAAAGACTAGAGATCTCTTCAAGAAAATTAGAGATACCAAGGGAACATTTCATGCAAAGATGGGCATAAAAAAGGACAGGAATGGTATGGACCTAACAGAAGCAGAAGATATTAAGAAGAGGTGGCAACAACAGACAGAAAAGCTATACAAAATAGATCTTCATGATCCAGATAACCATGATGGTGTGATCAGTCACCTAGAGCCAGACATCCTGGAATGTGAAGTCAAGTGGGCCTTACTTAGGAAGCATCACTACGAACAAAGCTAGTGGCGGTGATGGAATTCTAGTTGAGCTATTTCAAATCCTGAAAGATGATGCTGTGAAAGTGCTACACTCAATATGCCAACAGATTTGGAAAACTCAGTAGTGGCCACAGGACTGGAAAAGGTCAGTTTTCATTCCAATCCCAAAGAAAGGCTATGCCAAAGAATGTTCAAACTACTGCACAATTGTACTCATCTCACATGCTAGTAAAGTAATGTTCAAAATTCTCCAAGCCAGGTTTCAACAGTATGTGAACTGTGAACTCCAGATGTTCAAGCTGGATTTAGAAAAGGCAGAGGAACCAGAGATCAAATTGCCAATATCTGTTGGATCATCGAAAAAGCAATAGAGTTCCAGAAAAACATCTACTGCTTTATTGACTATGCCAAAGCCTTTGACTGTGCAGATCACAACAAACTGTGGAAAATTCTGAAAGAGATGGGAATACCAGACCACCTTACCTGCCTCCTGAGAAATCTGTATGCAAGTCAAGAAGCAACAGTTAGAACTGGACATGGAACAATGGACTGGTTCCAAATTGGCAAAGGAGCACATCAAGGCTGTATATTGTCACCCTGCTTACTTAACTTATATGCAAAATGCCAAGTTGGATGAAGCACAAGCTGGAATCAAGATTGCCAGGAGAAATATCAATAACCTCAGATACGCAGATGACACCACCTTTATGGCAGAAAGTGAAGAAGAACTAAAGAGCCTCTTGATGAAAGTGAAAGAGGAGAGTGAAAAAGTTGGCTTAAAACTCAATATTCAGAAAACTAAGATCATGGCATCTGGTCCCATCACTTCAGGGCAAATACATGGGGAAACAATGGAAACAGTGACAGACTTTATTTTGGGCGGGCTCCAAAATTACTGCAGATGGTGACTGCAGCCATGAAATTAAAAGACAGTTGCTCCTTGGAAGAAAAGTTATGACCAACTCAGACAGCATATTAAAAAGCAGAGGCATTACTTTGCCAACAAAGGTCCGCCTAGTGAAAGCTATGGTTTTTCCATTATGGATGTGAGAGTTGGACTATAAAGAAAGCTGAGCACCGAAGAACTGATGCTTGATGGCAAGGAAATCCAACCAGTCCATCCTAAAGGAAATCAGTCCTGAATATTCATTGGAAGGACTGATGCTGAAGTTGAAACTCCAATACTTAGGCCACCTGATGCGAAGAACTGACTCATTTGAAAAGACCATGATGCTAGGGAAGCTTGAAGGCAGGAGGAGAAGGGGATGATATGGATGAGATGGTTGGATGGCATCACTGACTCGATGAACATGAGTTTGAGCAAGCTCCGGGAGTTGGTGATGGATGGACAGGGAAGCCTGGCATGCTGCAGTCAATGGGGTTGCAAAGAGTCAGATACAACTGAGTGACTGAACTCAACTGAAGGGAGAACAGCTCAAGAATGACAAATGTTAATCAAGGAAAATATGAGCATGTTTCGGTATACAGTGAGAGAGAAATCCTCAAAACTAAAACTAGAATGTTTTTTGTCTTTAGAGATGCAAGGGGACTGAATACTGTCAAGACTGGCATAATTTACTCTTAAATTATTTATATGCAAAACTTAACCTACATAAAAGGAAGCTGGATAGTCCTTGAGTTTCCTTGAGCTCTTTGAGCTTGTCTGCTATTAATCAGATATCAGGGAATGGTAAAAAACTGAGGATATTTAAAATAGTAAGAAAATATAATCTTACATTACAGATTCCAAATATCCAAGTTGTTACTGAAGTTTTCTTATTATTATCCCCCTCAAAATAAATTTCAAATCACACAAATAATATACTCATATTTTCTTTTATAAGCTGAAGCTCCAATACATTGGATGTGAAAAGCCAACTCATTAGAAAAGACCCTGATGCTGAGAAAGATTGAAGGCAGAAGGAGAAGGGGACAACAGAGGATGAGATAGTTGGATGGCGTCACCAACTCAATGGACCTGAGTTTGAGCAAGCTCTGGGAGATGGTGAAGGATAGGTAAGCTTGGTGTGCTGCAGTCCTTGGGGTCACAAAGAGTCAGACATGACTGAATGACTGAACAGCAACAATTTTCTTTTAATATCTTTGACAAAGGAGGCAAAAATATACAATGGATTAAAGACAATCTCTTTAACAAGTGGTGCTGGGAAATCTGGTCAACCACTTGTAAAAGAATGAAACTAGAACACTTTCTAACACCATACACAAAAATAAACTCAAAATGGATTAAAGATCTAAACGTAAGACCAGAAACTATAAAACTCCTAGAGAACATAGGCAAAACACTCTCTGACATACATCACAGCAGGATCCTCTATGATCCACCTCCCAGAATATTGGAAATAAAAGCAAAAATAAACAAATGGGACCTAATTAACCTTAAAAGCTTCTGCACACCAAAGGAAACTATCAGCAAGGTGAAAAGACAGCCTTCAGAATGGGAGAAAATAATAGCAAGTGAAGCAACTGACAAACAACTAATCTCAAAAATATACAAGCAACTCCTACAGCTCAACTCCAGAAAAATAAATGACCCAATCAAAAAATGGGCCAAAGAACTAAATAGACATTTCTCCAAAGAAGACATACAGATGGCTAACAAACACATGAAAAGATGCTCAACATCACTCATTATTAGAGAAATGCAAATCAAGACCACTATGAGGTACCATTTCACACCAGTCAGAATGGCTGCGATCCAAAAGTCTACAAATAATAAATGTTGGAGAGGGTGTGGAGGAAAGGGAACCCTCTTACACTGTTGGTGGGAATGCAAACTAGTACAGCCACTATGGAGAACAGTGTGGAGATTCCTTAAAAAACTGGAAATAGAACTGCCTTATGATCCAGCAATCCCACTGCTGGGCATACACACTGAGGAAACCAGAAGGGAAAGAGACACATGTACCCCAATGTTCATCGCAGCACTGTTTATAATAGCCAGGACATGGAAGCAACCTAGATGCCCATCAGCAGATGAATGGATAAGAAAGCTATGGTACATATACACAATGGAGTATTACTCAGCCATTAAAAAGAATACATTTGAATCAGTTTTAATGAGGTGGATGAAACTGGAGCATATTATACAGAGTGAAGTAAGCCAGAAGGAAAAACACCAATACAGTATACTAACGCATATATATGGAATTTAGAAAGATGGTAACAATAACCCTGTGTACGAGACAGCAAAAGAGACACTGATGTATAGATCAGTCTTATGGACTCTGTGGGAGAGGGAGAGGGTGGGAAGATTTGAGAGAATGGCATTGAAGCATGTATAATATCATGTATGAAACGAGTCGCCAGTCCAGGTTCGATGCACGATACTGGATGCTTGGGGCTAGTGCACTGGGACGACCCAGAGGGATGGTATGGGGAGGGAGGAGGGAGGAGGGTTCAAGATGGGGAACACATGTATACCTGTGGTGGATTCATTTTGATATTTGGCAAAACTAATACAATTATGTAAAGTTTAAAAATTAAATAAAATTAAAAAAATATAATATACATAAAAAAAATTAAAATATTAAATAGAAAGATAAAAACCCCCTTTTCCAACATGCCCAATCCTTTCTCATTCTTCCCACCCAATCTAATTCCACTGTTGACAACAGCCAACAGTGGTGTTTTCTATGCCAGAAACTGTGCTAAGAGATTACTGGAATATCTTACTAAATGTTCACAACTTCCTGCTAAAGTGGGTTCAGTTATTATCCCTATTTTATAGAGGAGGATGCTGAGCCTGGCCATACTTATTAACTGTAAGTATGGTTATAAGTAACCATAACTATTAACTCAGAGGCCCACTAATAGTAGTTAGGGACATATCCATGCAGGTTTTTCTATGGATCCCTATACATTTATGAGCACTTATAGAAAGTGTAGAGTGTTGCTATTATACTTCACTTAAAAAAAAAAAAAGTGAACAGTACCATATATACATACCCAATTTACCATTTGTATTTCTCCCTGACAGTTCATAAGTTCTAACTCATTCTTTTAAATTGCTGTCTAATGTACTACAGCTTTGGGCTTCCCAGCTGACACAGTGGTAAAGAATCTGCCTATTAATACAGGAGATGCAAGAGACACAGGTTCGATCCCTGGGTTGGGAAGATCCTCTGGAGAAGGAGATGGCAACCCATCCCGTATTCTTGCCTGGGACATCTCATGGACAGAGGAGCCTGGTGGGCTACAGTCCATGGGGTCACAAAGAGTAGGACATGACTAAGCATGTGTGAATATGTATTGTACCTGTACTGTTCTTCTAGGGATAGTATGAAAGTTATTTCAATTTTTCACTAATAAAAATGATGCAGTGAAAGTCTTGTGCAAGCTTTCTTATTCACGGGGGCAGCTGCTTGGGTGGATATCAAGATACGGAAGTGCTGGGTGATGCTGAGCACATGTTTAAGTTTGAATAGGTACCGCTAACTTGTCCTCTAAGATGTTTACCACTAGTATGTGAATAAATACTTTCCTACAGCCACGCCAAAATCTGATATTATCAATCTCAAAGTTTTGCCAAGCTAAGGAATCATGTTTTAGTACGCATTCCCTTCATTACAATACAAATTGTATTAGGCTACACCATCTGGACTGGAAATTAAATGATAAAGTGAGCTAAAGTAGGGCAATATAAAAAAATGTATATATACATTAAGCATGCTCTTTGCTTTAAAATACACAGTTGTGCATTTCCCCTCCCAACTTCTGATATAGGAACAAAGTTTCTCAAGTAAGGGATCACTGTCAGGGGCCATACATATACTTTCTGCATTAGCCACACTCTTGGAATGTACATCGAAGACTCCATGGTTTGGTATCTTAAGTGAAGTGAGAATGTAAAAGCCTCGTGAAATACTCTGAGTGCAGAATTTAATTTAATTTAGCCACAAGTTTTTAGTAATGTACCTTCATCAAGATTTTCTAAAGCATTTAATTTTTACAAAAAGAGCTCTCTTTCCACACTTGTGTTTCATTGGTTTACACGTTACTTAACTGAATTACATAATTACAGTGACATTCATCCAGTATAAACAGGTTTAGAAAGCATCACATTGGCTCTTGGAAAGCACATATTTAACTCAGAGAGCAAAAGCACAGAGGTGTCCTAGAGAGTAGCCCAGCAGCCATCCAGTGAGCCCACTCTGGATTGAAGTCAGCATTTTTCAGAGTCTTCTAATGCAGCAAGTTGGGTAAGGGAGTAAGTAGTCTCTCTACTAGCGATGTGGAACACCTTTTCATATGTTATTGCCCAACATCCACTACTGTGAACCATCTGTTCATTTCATTTACCTATTTTTCTAGTGGATTATCTTTTTCTTAATTATTTACAAGTGTTCTTCAGAAATCTCTGTACTAGTCCTTTGACTTTTATGTCATAAATATTTTCTCCCAGACTGTTGCTAACCTATTAACTCCTTCTTTTTGTAGTTGACTGTCATACAAAGTACTTAATTTTGATCTAATGAAATAAACTATTTTTCTTTCTTCATGGCTTTTACTTTCTATGTTTTAAGAAAGCCCCCTATTCTAAACATATTCACCTATGTTCTTTTCTACTACTTCAATAATTTCATAACTCCCGGATTCCAGATGAGGAACTTGAAGTTCAGAAGACTCAGATATTTGACCAAAATTCTAAAGCTAGAAATAACCTAAGATCCATATTGATATATGTTTATGTATAATCTCCAAAGCCAATGTTACTACTTTATACCATCTTCCTGAAGAAGGAATTAAAATCTGAGAGAACTAAAATGAAATACATGGGTGCTCAACAATGGTGAAAATTGCATGAATGCACATCTTTGTACTGATTATATAAATTACTGATAAATAAGTGATTCATCATCAGCTACAGAAAACTTGCATGATCCCTGCCATCCATAGAAAATGTGGTCAAAGTGCCCGAGTGACCTGGAAATCTAAATACTATCGAGCAACTACTAGATACAAACTAATAGTTGGACCTAGAGATCCAATGACTCTTATTTATATATTCCTTCATCCACTGAAGCAAACAAAAATATACCGAATACCTAACATGTCCCTGGCGACAAGTTCCACACACTCATGGGTGTGGACTTTGCTAGACTCCTTTGCATGGATATTCTGAAAGTTCCTAAATCTTTGCTAGCTCAAAACCAATCTCTACATTTGCAATGGACCTTGAGTTGTGGTCATTGAGGTCACATGCCTTCTATCTGCTACCAGAAAGTGAGCTCCTTAGGGTGAGATTTACATCATATGCCTCTGAAGCCCCCAAAGCACAGAGCTTATAAGATCCTGGTGCCCTTATTACACTGTCATATGTGTGAAGGCTTCACTTTCTGTCTTGTGGACCATATCTGATCTTTCAAGGGTGAGCAAGAATGAGTAATGAATAATGAAAGAATGAACACTTTGTATTTTCATCAAACACAGTCTTCCTAGTAATTTTATCATTTCCTTGAGGTCACTAGTTATTCTCATCACCACTGGTCATCTTTTCAGATGTCACAGTCTTGTTACTATCATTATCTCCTGATTCTTCAGTCTTACTTTAATGCTGGCAATGAGCTGTCAAATTCTGTTACTTCTATTACAACTTTGTTCAATCTTTTCTATTCTCCCTGTCACCACCTTGATTCAGGCACATTATCTCTTACAAAAACTATTATGAATGATCTCCCACACTGGTCCATATTATACCTGCTGAAGTCACATAACTTTCCTGAATCATAATTTCATGTGGCCAATCTCTTCCTTCAAATCTTCAAAGGCTCCCATGAATCCACTGAATTATTCTGGATCTCTTGCTGCTGCTGCTGCTGCTAAGTCGCTTCAGTCGTGTCCGACTCTGTGCAACCCCATAGATGGCAGCCCACCAGGCTCCTCTGTCCACGGGATTCTCCAGGCAAGAACACTGGAGTGGGTTGCCATTTCCTCCTCCAATGCATGAAAGTGAAAAGTCAAAGAGAAGTTGCTCAGTCGTGTCTGACTGTTAGCGACCCCATGGATGGCAGCCTACCAGGCTCCTTTTGCCAGGCAAGAGTACTGGAGTGGGGTGCCATTGACTGGACATCAAAGCTTTATGTATGACCCCATCTACATTTTGATTCTAATTCACCACTGCTCATCTACTGACGCCTTCGCCTGCCTCTTCCCACTCCATAGTCAAATAGGACGATGTGCTTTTTATTAAATACATCTTGCATTTTCCATCGCTGCTACTTCCACCTGGGGCACTCTTCCTCATTCTATCCTTTGAGGCCCATTTTAAAGGCCAGCTCTTTCACGAAGTAGGTCCTGATATCACACAGACAAAATAGCTGCCTCCTTTGATATCAGCAGGTCTCTGTATTGCCTTTTTGGAGTCAGTCTTGCTTTATTTATCTAACCCTGCTTTATTTATACTGAGTTGGTACTTACCTTGTTTATTGCAGTACAAGGTCCTCGTGGTGAGGGTCAGTGGTTTCCTTATTTTTGTGATTGTTTGAAGAGTTTGGTACAGAGCCTTGTACACAGAGGCAATCAATAAGCTACTGGTCAACCTGAACATTCCTCTCAACTTTACTGTAATCTCCTTAAGAACAATGACCTTAAGGACACAGTGTCTCTCAATACATGTAAGGGCCTTGTGCATAACAGGTACTCAAAACTTAATTCGTTTAAGTAATTTCATAGTTCCAGAGCAAGAGATTTCAAAAACACAACGTACCACTGGCATTAACCTAAAATATTCACTTAATCACCTCTCACCTGTCCCAGACACTGCACTCAAAATTTTATAACAACCATCTTCTGTAATCCTTCAAGAACACCATGAAGCACTGTCTTTTCCCTCAATGGATGGGCAGAGGTTTACAGAAGTGAAGTGACTGGATTCTGCAACGAGTCAGTGGCAGAGCTGAAATCTGAACCAAAGCAATTTCTGCTTCCAGAGCCCACGGTTGTCACCATAATGCCATATGCCTTGGTTATGTTTGCCAACTCCCCTTAGTTTCAACAATTTGGGTAAACAAAAAATCTTTTAAAAAATACTTCAAGCTACATCTTAAAATCATTCTTTGAAACATGAGAACATCTTGACTCTCAGATTATTTTAATGGGTGTAAAAATAAAGAATTGCTAAGTCTTTCTTATCCACCTTCCAATGTAAGCTTCAAATTTAGGAGGCTATTTGTTTTCTCAAATGATATGCATGGTTAGTACTTAATTATGCATCCCCCAACATGGAGGTGATAAGGGTAACATACCTCCAGATAACTGAAAATCATTTAATTTTGTGAAGCAGTCTACAAATCTCAGAACCAAAAACAACCGTTTAGTTCCCCATTTCCTTCTAAATCTTTAGATACTTGAAAACTCGTCTTATTAGTCTGGACTCTGATTGAAGGGCAGAGTAAAAAAGTGTGGGGTTGGCATAGATAATCCATGAATAAATAAGATCAGAGATTTCTCTTTGTCTGAATCTCCCCATTCAGTCTGCATGGAAAAGCACTCGCACCAACTTTGGCCACAGTGCTGAAAAAGAATACTAGCCTCAAGGAGTCTACAGATTATGAAACTGGGACAGAAAGAAAAAAAGTTGTATTGGCCCTAACAACACTGAGGAGGAACTCACAAGCTGTAAGATAAAAGTCATTGCTTTCTTTAGGATTTCAGAGATACAAACATGGAAAGTAGACAGTTACATCTAAGAAACAGCTACTGGCTAACTGGTCACCAGTGTCTCCATTGCATTTAATGGAAATACTATTACTCAAGATGAGATTTATAACTTCAGATGAAATTATATCAAGCAAGGACAAACTCTGATTTTCAGTAAAACAGAGTGGAAAATGACCACTGATGTTTCAGCTACTCAAATATTCCATGTATCTATTCAAAGCACAACAATTTCTATATAAAAAGCCTGATAATATTAATTTCACTGTTTAGTCGTAGCTACCTTTTTCTGGATTTAAGTTCAGTTCAGTTCAGTCGCTCAGTCATGTCTGACTCTTTGTGACCCCATGAACCGCAGCACGCCAGGCCTCCCTGTCCATCACCAACTGCCAGAGTCTACCCAAACCCCTGTCCATTGAGTCAGTGATGCCATCCAACCATCTCATCCTCTGTCATCCCCTTCTCCTCCTGCCTTCAATCTTTTCCCAGCATCAGGGTCTTTTTAAATGAGTCAACCCTTTGCATCAGGTGGCCAAAGTATTGGAGTTTCAGCTTCAACATCAGTCCTTCCAATGAACACCCAGGATCAATTTAACTGTTGATGTTAAAACGTAAGGTATGATGAACCTCTGTGACTTAAAGGATACCTTAAAATCCAAATCCCGTTTATGAAGTAAAATTTTATCAAAGTATTTTGGCTCCTTTAAAATTATCTCAAATATTCAGTTGTTGATACTTGAGTACTGCAAGTCATAGGTTCTATATTCAGAAAAGAATAGAGGAAAAAGAATGAGCCTATTATGTTCATTAGTGTATCATGGAAAATGACAGCCTTAAATACTCATGAGCACTGGTTAACATTCTGCCAACTCCCTCTGCTGTAGCAGAAATCATAAAAACAAAAACAAAGCACAACACGGAAAAAGGAGTTTAAGTCAAGTGAAAATATTTATGACACTGCAAGCTTCTTAAAAATGTATTCACTGAAACATGAAAAAATAGCAGTAATTAATCCCAAAATAAAAGAGAAAAACAATGTTGCTCCAACACAACTGAATAAATGCATATTCTTAACAATCTGTAATCTCTTAAGAAATCAGCTAATATGATAATTTACTAAATGTTTTTTCAGAGATGAAATATTAAGGTGCAACATGTTTATTGATTTGTTTTAGAGGAAGAGGTTTCTAACTATCTGTTTCAGTCATTAGAATTCTCACATTCACTCAAAACCCGTAATATCATAACACTGTGAATGTGAAGTACTATTTGATAAAGACTTACCTTCTATGTATCTTATTTTCCTTTGAAAGGCAACTTTCTTAAAACACCACATATCAACAATAATGAAACTTAGCCATTCACTCTGATCTGCATTGAGTTAAAGGATGCAAAGGAAAAAAAAAAAGGTCCTCCCCCCATAAAACTCAATCCTACGTCATGATTTTTCCTTTAAATTTAATCATTTTGAAACATTAAAAATTTTGCTGTTTCTCTTGGAGCATCCTCTATCAAGATTAAAGAAGGGTTTGTTTGAAAACAAACAGGATACAGGAGTAAATGATGCAGCTTCCAGGCAAGCTATAAATAGCAACGGCATTTTCAAGAAATCTTACACTGGAGCGTTATGTTGCAGTTTAAACATGCAGTGCAGATTTTATTATAAAGTTGTCACCAAAATTCATTGTTATACAAGAAATGCAGTTCTTACCAAGTTTTCTTGGTTCCTGGCTGCTATTTTCTGCTCCTCTTCTGCCCCATTTTTCATGTATTTGACCTCTTCCACCGGTTTGATCCTATACTCATCTGAGTGCCAAAAACAGAAAAGACATTCTATAATTTTTTTCATAATGGTAGAAAGTGTCAGTAAGAAAAGCCAAACAGCACAATTTGTTAGAGCCTTTTTCCCTGTGGTCTTTATATATGGTTCATTTGAAACAATCTGGAAGATGCTTAACTAGCTCTTTTTATGAAGTGCTCTCCTCTGTCCACTGGGAAAAGTTCAGCATCAGGAAGGCAGCTATGAAACCGGCACTGCCTGGTCCTTTTACAGAGAGCAGACGGTGTTAGTGGAAACGGAGGTTGTTCCATCTCCAAAGACTATTTGAAATTTATATGTAATAGGGCATATCACATAATGATCTACGGAGATTTTCCTCCATGAGAATATTAGTTCAAAATACCTGTGGCAGCAGTGTTATACAGTACATTCACACCTAAATTTTTCTCTTTAGAAAAAACAAAGCAAAAGCAATGGGCTTGACTGATCAACAAATAGATGTAAACAACTGGAAGTTGAAATTTTCATATTTATTCACATATTAAATGTGCAACAATCTGCAACAATTTCATATGATATATACAGACTTTTTCTTAACCTCTCTGTAAAGTCACACACGAGAGGAGCATGGCTCTAACTGGTAGGTGTATCAGTCAAGGCTGGAGAGTAGAGTAGGCCATGGACAGGACCTGGACTTTGCAACAGCCAGAGAAAGACAGTGCAACAAATTCCAATATCGAAACACAGCATAGGTCAAACTTGGGAAAACTTGCAATTAAAGTTCTTTTCCAGGAGAGAGGTTTGGTGACGACAATGCTGACACTTTCACCAGATTTCTGTCACCAGGAAATGACATGGGTACATTAAGGTCAAAAACAGGCGTGACTTTGAGTCATCTTTAGTATGTGGGGAGAAAAATCACAGACATTATGGAATTAGAAAATCTCATCAACCAATAAAATGATGATTGCCTAGCAAAGGGCATGGAATAATGTATAGAACAGGCTACCTAATAGATAGATATCTATCACTAGGAAGTTGCTACATAGTTTCTTATTGTCTACAGTTAATTTGCTACAATGCCTATATTCTTACATAATTTCTTACCTTATTATTTATAATACCATTTCCAAAATAGTTTCAGGCTTCCTCATACTATCCCTCAATATGCTATACCCCAAAGATGTTTGTTATGGTAATATTTCTTTAGTAATTATGCTGTTCTGATGTTTCTCAAAATTATCATCCTTATGAAAGTAATATATTTTCTCATTTCTGAATCAAGACTCCCTATTCAGAGGCCAATTGTTTTTTCCTTCTGACAATTCAAGGTAGTTATTGATCCTGCTTCTTTCTAAAGAAATTAGAAAGAGTGGTACAAGTTTACAGTAATGAGTCCTTTAGGAATACCACATCCTAAATGTATTAACAAGTTAATCAGTGGGTTCTGATCCACAATTACAATGTGTAAGAATTTCACATTTCAATTTGGTATGCAGAAGAGAAAAAAAATGAAAGTAAATCAATAAAATTGGTGCATTTAATTAGGAATTATTTACTCAGAAGTAGGAAAAGCACTTGTTAATTGAAAAGAAAAGACACTGACTAATTATGCCTCCAGTACAATTATATAGAGATAAAAATAAAGGGGAAAATATAGCTAAAGAGGGACTCCCTAACTTCAGTTTGGAACATTAATATTTATAAATGATAGTTCACTGGGATAATTACTAACATTTAACTTAACTAAATTATGATGTTAATGACTTATGGTGAGTCTCTGATTACTTAAATTACACATACACATACCTATTTTTTTAAAACACAATTCCAGCAGACTATGATTTTGTCTAGAGGACACACAACCTCATGTGATAAGATGGGAAAAGCACATTTTAGGTCCTAAGCAGAACCTTCTGAAAGAGCCTTCCAAAAGATGGCCTCTGCTTGCAGCACAGTAAAAGGTCTCTCCTAGGGCCTTGCCAGCTGTCCCTTCCCATACCAAGCAACAGCTCATAGCAGATACTCTCTAAACAGAGGAGTGATATTCAACCTTCATTCTCTTTTTATCCATCCAGGAAACAAAACTGAATTGAAAGTAGTAGAAAAACTATTAATATTTTTCTAATACTTCCTTTCAATGAAGAAAATGACTTTCAAGGCAGCACTATCCCACATACAGACTTTCTATAACATCACCAGTTTAGAAAGAGGATAGGTTTTAGTGTGTCATTAACAAACACGGATGGCTAGCCAATGCCAATTTCATGGAACACGCTATGATTGGATAAAAAAGAAAGAAAAAAACAAACAGCCACGTCTGCAAAGCCAGACCTATCATTATTACTTACACAACACACTGCACAAAATCCATCACAGTGTGAAACAAAAAGCCAGCAAGGCCCGAAGATAAACCACAGCCTGTACAAAGCCAAGACTTAAAAACAGTCTGTCAAATCTCTCAAAGGCTCATGCTGGGGATGAAGATGCCCATCTGGAAATAGACAACTTGTCAACCAACGTGTCACACATTTCCATGGCAATGCCGCCTTCATGAATGACACTCTGGGTGGATGAACAGAGCATTTCAGGCGATGGCCGTGACATGACCACCACAGAAATCCATTTTTCCTCTTATTTGGGGCACAGGGGAATCCGTGGGGGATTTTAGGCCCCCTTCATCAGATCCCACACTGGAGGGAATTAGCAGAGCCACTGTTAACAACCAGAGAGTCCTGGAGACAGAACAACGTGCCAACTTGATTAAGAGGAGTGAAAAGCAGACCGTCTTCCTCCGGCTCCCTCACACCTGTTCACGATTTTTCTTTTCTTCTCGTTGATCTTGTCAGGTGGCTTATTAAAATGCACGTCAGAAACAGTAGGCTAACACCCCATTTCAAACCCACTCCCCCTTCTCTCTGTGTAAATAGTTGCAGGCTATGCCAGTCAAAATATATCTGGGGTAGAAGCCCTGCTGTGGTGTGATCTTGTTCCTCAGATCACACCAGAGAGGGGCAGCTCCATCAAACTAAAGACAACTGTTTCCCACCAAATCTTTGTACCTCACTTTTGACATAAAAGGCAAGGAGATCAAATCAATGAATACTCAAGGAAATCAACCCTGAATATTCATTGTAAGGACTAATGCTGAAGCTGAAGCTCCAGTATTTTGGCCACCTGATGCAAAGAGCCGACTCACTGGAAAAGATCCTAATGCTGGGGAAGATTGAAGGCAGGGGAAGGGGACAACAGAAGACGAGATGGTTGGATGGCATCATCAACTCAATGGACATGAATCTGAGCGAACTCTGGGAAACAGTGAAGGATGGGGAAGCCTGGCGTGCTGCAGTCCATGGGGTCACAAAGAGTCGGGCACAACTTAGCGACTGAACAACAACAAATACGCATATAGAACCAAGTTTTTAGAGCTAGAAGGGAATGAAATGGTTTGACTTGACTTTAGATGGTATGGAATCATCACCACTTTCCAGATCCTATCAATTTTCCCATTGTTAATAACTCACTGGCCCCTAACTGGTTCTCTCAAGCTTTGCAGACAAAGATCTGCTAAAAGGTTACTTTTATAATCAAGGGAATGGACTTTAACATGAGACAATCAGATGGAGGTGAGTGCTGGAGTGAGTTTATAATGCCAAAATTATTAAACAGTTATATTTCTCATAAAAGTACGTATTAGGTAAGGAAGGAGAAAGGCAAGAGATCTAGCAATGCTGCTCTTTGAGTAAAAATGGCTCTTACGGTTGTTTCCTAGAATGGTGAAATCTGCATCTACTTTCACACCTTCTTACTCTGTCTTCTCATTAATGACAGATGTACCAAAATAAACCGCATCTTTTCCAGGGCTGTTTCAATTTCAAAAACTCTGTGCTAAAGTCCTCATATCAAAATCTAACATCTGTCTGGGCATCTTCACTGAATGCTCTGGATTGCTTCTTCATTCAGAATTTGCCTGAAGATTCTCTAGTAGACTAATTATTATTATATGCTCAGGAAAACACGAGGACTTAGGAAAAGAGGTAAAAGAAGTATTTATAAAAATAAACAAACCAATTAAAAGCCTAAACTATTCTGCTTCTTAATATAAACTCACTCCCCCTAGATTTCTCCCACTGAGCATCCTGTCTACCAAACTAACTAAATTCAAGTCCCCAAATCCTGGCACAACTTCAGATTCTTCCCTAAGATCTTTTTCAGAAAACTTAAACAAATTTTTCATTAGAATATAATTGCTTGGCAATGTTGTGTTAGTTTCTGCTGTACAATGAAATCAATCAGCTATATTTATACATATATCCTCTCCCTCTTGAGCCTCCTTCCCACTCCCACCCCATCCCCCTCATTCTATCCATCTAGGTCATCATAGAGTGTCGAGCTAAGCTCAGTCTGCTATACAGCAGTTTCCCACCAACTATTTTACACATGGTAGCTTGGAGAAGGAAATGGCAACCCACTCCAGTATTCGTGCCTGGAAAATCCCATGGACAGAGGATCCTGGCAGGCTACAGTTCATGGGATTGCAAAAAGTTGGACACAACTGAGCAATTGAGCATCACCACCACCAGCGTGTATATATACACACATATATATTCTTTCAAGAGATGGGTACTCACGGTAGCTAAAAGCTTAGCCTCAAGAGCTATTAATAGAAAGACTGGCCATAAGATCTTGGGCAACTTCCTCAATGCTTTCTGTGCTTTGGTTTTTTCATTTGTAAAATGGGAATATTTATAGTACTTAATCTCACACATGGAGCTACATGAATTAACACATGAATACTCTTAAAACAGTGCCTAGCCCATAACAAATGTTCAAAAAATACTGGCTGCTGCTTTAGAAACAGAACCCTGCTGGTTCTGCAGGGAATACTATTTCTAATGCACAAAATCCATCAAAAACGGCAACCCACTCCAGTATCCTGGCCTGGAGAAACCCATGGACAGAGGAGTCTGGTGTGTTACAGTCCATAGGGTCGCAAAGAGTTGGACACAACCGAAGCAACTTAGCACACAGCACATAAAAACAATAAGCATCATGTAAACATCAGTAATTAATTTAATCAAAATGGTGACTCAACTCTATTGACAAATAAGAGGAAGTGATAAGGGGGTATAATTGTCCATGGTAAGCCTTCAGTATTTTTTTTAACTATGTACATATAGTGCTTTAATGAAAATAGAACATGATTTTCAAAGAACAGTAACTTTTATGATAGGAAAAAGAAGAGTGATCATTATTTGAGTGAAACCAGGGTTACAATAAAATAATGCTCCTCTATCTTCCTGTATATCCTAACTCAATTATTGCCATTGGCACAGCTCCTCGTCTCAGCCTTCCTCGAGGGCACAAGAGTGAACGGGTGAGGTTCCAATTCAGAACAGGCAGGGTGATTGTTTTAAAGAAAGAAGGACAGAGGTTGCTTAAAAAAAAAAAAAAAAAAAAGCCACTTTGGAAAGAAAACCCTTTTCTGAAAGGATAAGAAGGCAGAACTCTATGGCACTATAAAATAAAGATGGATAGCAAGCCCGGTCAATTACACCGGGAAATGTGGCCTCCTACTTTGGAGGACTCCACCCATCAGCTGTTCATGCCTCTATTTGCTTATTCATTTCACACTCACCTAATGTCTGCTGTGTCTAAGCCGTGGTCTTTCTCAGGGGCTCACTGGATGCTGTCTGGGTGGACGAGGTATCTGTTTTTTCACTCAAAGTGTCTGGCACACTGGTGTTTAAGAAAACTTTTTTTTTTTTTAAGAGATAAAACCTAGAGACCTGACTTCAGTTCACAGATGAATAAAATTTACCCCAATCAGTGCTTCAGTTTTGTTTGTCTGAGGTGTCCCTTTCCCCCTTGCTGGATTCTCCAATGAAGAAAAAAGATATCTAATGAAAAATAAAAACAAAAAAACCAATGCCATTCTTTACATTTTTGCAAACAAGTGCAATGGGTATGAAACTGCTATTTCACCTTAACCTTTTCGCTGTGATGTCCTCAGTGTGGAAGTCTTGGCTGGCGTATATGTAGGTTTTTGAGCTAAAACTTGTATTATTCCCCTACCTAGAATTTCTTTCCTAGTCTCTCAGTTGATTCAAAGACTATTTGAGTCCAAGTTTCATTATCTTTACGAAATCTTCAATCTCTTTGGACTACAAGTATCTCTTCTGCCTCCAAATTTCTAAGTTCTTACTTTTCACTTTTAAAATTTGCCCCAAACACCCTTAGTGTTATTTCCTTCACATGTGAAGTGATTTCAACTAATTGTAAACTTCTCCAAGCGAAGAGATGATTTCATTTCCAGGCTACTCCATGGAAAACCCAGTTAATTTCATGTAGCTAAACCATTCAATATAGGCATCAGCAACCTCAATAGTAGGGTGGTCATGTGATCCTAGGAGATGAAGAAGGAGAAAGGAAACACTTTCTTCTCTTTTCTTTGATGTAAAGCTTGACTTGAACCAAAGCTTTAAATGGGTGGTTTGTCTTTGATGTCAAAGAACCTCCTCTTCTGAGCCCAACTTGCATCTCCATGTAAACCTCTCCCCAGGCCTCCTCATTCTGCAGTTTTCTCAGCCCTACTGCCTCTACCCACTTCTCCTGCAGCATTACACTAAGTCTATTTTTCAAACTTATACCTTAGCCTTTTGTTTTTCCCGGTGCCCCAATAAAGATGATTTGTGTTAAATCAGGAATCTCTAATTGGTGTACTTCTAAGACGTCCAACATAAAGGAAAAAATTTGAGGCTTGACGTGTATTCTGGTCGGGAGTTGGGTGAGGGGCCATAGTTTCTTAATAGGGTAGGAAAGTCACTGCTGGCAATCCAGTCTCATCCATCCCTTTATCTTTTTTGGAGCTGTTGAGCTTTTGAATCTGTGGGTTGCTGCTATTGATCATATTTGGGAATTTTTCAGCTAATATTCTCCATGCCTCCCTTCCTGTCTTTACACAGCTTGTAAACGGGGAGCTGCCTGACTTCAGAACCCACTCTTTACTGTTATATCATTGGTATATGCTTTGGAACTTATCTCACCTCTCCCATCATCCTAATCTCCAAGATATAGCTTTGTGGTTCTTAATTTTGCAACAACAGGTCAGTGCTTAATAGCTGTTAGACTGAAGAGAATTTTGTCACAGAAGCATTGAAGGCTTTAATGCCCACAGCATGCTGCTGCTGCTAAGTCGCTTCAGTCGTGTTCGACTCTGTGCAACCCCATAGACAGCAGCCCACCAGGCTTCCCCGTCCCTGGGATTCTCCAGGCAAGAACACTGGAGTGGGTTGCCATTTCCTTCTCCAATGTATGCAAGGGAAAAGTGAAAGTGAAGTCGCTCAGTCGTGTCTGACTCTTAGCGACCCCATGGACTGCAGCCCACCAGGCTTCTCCGTCCATGGGATTTTCCAGGCAAAAGTACTGGAGTGGGGTGCCATTGCCTTCTCCGGCCCACAGCATATCTAACCCTGATTCACTTCTAAACCCTCCTCACCTGGAAAGCTCTTATTCAGGAGAGTCTGAAAACTTACTCTGGGCTGGCTCTAAGCTGAGCAACGGCAGATGGTGTTGAAGGGAGGGAACGGAAGAGGCTAGGAAACAGTGCCCGAGAGAAACCACTGTCCTGGGAGAAGGCTTGTGCTCTGGGAAACTTTCTACTACCTGGAGCATATTCCTCAGGTTAGACTGACCCTAGACTGACCGCATAACTAGGCTGACCATATTCCACTTGGCTACAGTCCACCAGGATGGACTAAATCTGGAAAACCTTATACACAAAGCAAAGACTCAACTGAAGGACCTCACAGACCACTAGCAATTCTAAGTCAGGTAGTCCCTTCACAATCATTACTATATCCTCACTTGCAGAAAACGGTTTTGCCCTTTCCAATGTAATAGTTATCATTAAGCAATTTCTAGGATAATTATGAAGTGCCCATTCTAAACATTTCAAACATTTCTAAAATAAGGTTTTGGTGCATTTAATACTCAATGCTCTTGGTTCTTTTCAAAATGTGACTCAAATCAACCTAATAAAGGAAAACTAACTTCAAAATAAGATTGTTCGATACATTAAGTGCTCATGGTCTAAGAATATAAGCTGTTAAAAAATTACAAAGGGAAATTATGTTTTTGGACTTCATATTTATGGAAGATTAAAGCCTGGCCACTGGGTTTCAACTAGGGCAATTAGGCAGATTGTATATATTTGTACCCCATGGACCGTAGCCTTCCAGGCTCCTCTATCCATGGGATTCTCCAGGGAAGAATACTGGAGTGGGTTGCCATTTCCTTCTCCAGGGGATCTTCCTGACCCAGGATTGAACCTGGGTCTCTTGAATTGCAGGCAGATTCTTTACCAACTGAGCTACAAGGGAAGCCCATATATTTGTTCACATCCCCCTTTATGATATCTCATAATTGAAAATTGTTAATGTCACTCAGAGAGCAAGTTTTACATGCCTACTTTGTTTTTGCCTGGAGAATCCCAGGGACGGGGGAGCCTGGTGGGCTGCCGTCTATGGGGTCGCAGAGTCGGACACGACTGAAGTGACTTAGCAGCAGCAGTGAAACCTAACACTGGGACATATTTGAAAACCAGAGATAGACAAAAGATATAGTCTTGCTTCAGTCTTATAAAACTCATTTCAGCACACCTTCACTAATAAAGGGTGCTATCCTTTTTAAAAAATATGCAATCAACTGAGGGGTGAAAACAGTATCTAGTTTTCATTTTAGTTTGATGTTTCAAAATTTGCTAGTTTTACTGAATACTTTTTCCCTGTTTGGATCATTCAATTCACGTGTACTCCCTTCTTTCTGATATCCTTTGCCCTTTTTCTCTAGTTGGAGTTGTAGCATTTTTCTTATTGACTGCTATGAGCTCTCTGCAAACTATACCAATTTATGGATATACTTCTGGCCCCAAAAGGTCTGTGCAAAAGCACCTCTTGAGTTTCATTCAGACAAGAGGAGGCAGAAGGAACTAACTCCCTTCTGTTCTTCAGTCAAATGCTACACTATCTTTTCTGTGTTCCTTTCCTTCTTTACTTAAGCAGCATTCACTGAGCACCTAGTACATGCCAGAGAACAGAGTACTCAGTCCTGGGCAAAGGAGGCAGACGCTGTACTCAAGGAGCTCACAGCCAGTGAGGGAAAATTTAAGAAGATGAGCAAATGAGAGTGTAGTCCATCTGCAGCCATAAAGCACAAGTGTGGGGCTTCCCCAGTGGCTCAGCGGTAAAGAATCTGCCTGCAATGCAGGAGTGACAGGAGACACAGGTTCGATCCCTGGGTCAGGAAGATCCCCTGGAGAAGGGCATAGCAACACACTCCAGTAATCTTGCCTGGAGAATCCCATGGACAGAGGAGCCAGGCGGGCTATGGTCCACGGGGTCGCAGAGAGTTGGACAACACCGAAGAGACTTAGTATGAACACACAGGGTGGTTGTAATAAGAAGAGAAAGGAGGGACCCCTTAAGAAAGGTTGAGGAGAGTCTTGGAGGAGGTGACATAACTCAGAGGAGTACTAAGGAACACTAAGGTGTGTGAGAAGGACAGGTCTAGGTAAGGGGACAGTGAGTTCAACAGCCAGAGAGAACATGGCCAACAGGAACAACACAGAGAGTTCTAGTACAGCCAACATGCAGAATTCGGGGTGGGGGGCAGGCGGGGGTTGCTGCCTAGAGAGATGTACAGAAGGGAGGCTGTAGGGCAAGTGCAGGAAGAACTGGGATGCAAATCCCACCAGAGTCAGGCTCCGCGCCAAGCGGGTATTGACTTCCCCCACCAGGTACCAGACTCAAGCTGCCGTTACAGCCTAAGCTTCTGTCCTCAGCCATCTCCTCTGGAGAGACCCCAACCATTGTAATCCAAGGCTTTCTGCCTCTCTGAAAGAAGACTCAGCGAAGGTGGAACACACATGAGCCAGGGGAAGTGGGCCAGTCAGCTGAGGAAGGTGAGGAAGAACGACACCTGGAGGAGAAGACAGGCCAAGAGCCAGTGGCCACTAGGAGTCTCAGGAGGGTGGAGTCTTTACCTGGAGTCAGCTGGCGGGGCTGGAGCTAAAGTACAATATCTGCCAGAACCTGTTTGCTGCTTCCTGGAGAGTCATGCCTTCACCTAGGGATGGGGAGGTATCGAAGCTTGCAGAACAGGGAGTGCTTGGGATGGGCTGTGATCTGTCCTGGGGCAAAGGAGCTGCCAGTGAACCTGACCCCAGCTGCTTCCCCTTTGGCGGGACAGCAGTGAATCAGAAGGGACAGAGCACTGGCTCAAAGGGCCCTTCTTTTCTGGACCTGGCATGGTGACTTCCTAGCTGTGTGCCGTGGAGGCAGGGGAGAGAGTGAGCTGAGTGTGCTGAGATGCGTGTGCGTGGGTGCTACGGCTTCTCAGCATTCTTAGGGTCTTGTTCACGTCTTTGAAGGTGCCCACAGCTGCAGGGATGCTAAAGTGGTAAAGCTTCCCTCACTACAACGCCTTTAATAATTAAGACTGGACCTGCAGGTCCCATTCCTGAATCATTTAATCATTTCAGAGGCCAGACAGCACGTCTCTTCCATTCATCTGGGGCTTGTTATTCAGTGATGGGGCTTCCTAGGTGGCGCTAGTGGTAAAATATCTGCCTGCCAATTCAGGAGACGCAAGAGACTTGGATTCAATCCCTGGGTTGGGAAGATCCCCTGGGGAAGGGAATGTCAACTTACCCCAGTATTCTTGCCTGTAAAACCCTATGGACAGAGGAGCCTGGCCGGCTACAGTCCATGGGGTCACAAAGAGTTGGACACGACTGAGCAACTGAGCACACATTCAATGACCAGGGAATTATTAACCAGTCATTAAAGGTCCCGGAACATTCATCTTTTGGCATACTCTGACTAAAGACATACACCAGTTAATGTACGATAATAATTCCCAACCAAGAGAGTGGCGAGTCCCTCGCAGAGAGGAAAGGCAGGCGTGGTGGTTCTGAGAGCCATTCACTCAGCTTCTCTAGAGCCCTGCTCTGTCTCTTCAGGAGTGCTGGTTCTCCACCAACCACGGAAAAGCTGGAGACCAGCTAGGTCCTCTCTGCTCTTCTTGGCGGGGTTCCTGTTATCCTTGATAACCGTTCAAGAGAAAGCCTGTCCAGCCATCTCTCCTCTTCCCTAATCCTCATGCCAGTCTGATGAGGCTGGTACTACAAGCCCCTTTCCACAGTTGCAGAGATCAGTCCTTGATTGGCTGGTCAAGTCGCAATGCTGGTTCTAACCCAGGTTGCTTGGAATCCAGGGCCAGACTCCTAACCACTAAGCCCGTTCTTTTTTTTAAACCACAAAGCACAGGAAACAATCACTTTGGGAAATGATACAGGCATAAAGTATGAACAGACTCAGAAAGGATCTGAACACATTTGGAAATCACAGCGATATAAATAAAAGCTATACAGATATCTAACCAAAAGTTCATGGGTAACATCAGGGAAACTAGCAGACCCCTCCCTCATCAGGTGTTAGGAGTCTTTGCTGGTGGAAAATATTACCCCTGTGCTCCTTAAGTTAGGAACCAATATGCCATCCAAAGTAAGGGCTGTGAGACCTCTCATTACAATGGCGATTTGACCGCCACTGCATCCAATGGGTGAAAACCAAAGCTCTTCTCCAATACGCAGTAAATACTGCAGTATCTTTGCAAAAAACTTTGTATTTTGAAAGATAACTTCATTTTAAGGCTTCTGTTATACACTATGACTTTGACATATGATCTTAGCAATAAGATCAAGCAAGGATCTCTTCCTTCACTGGAGTAAGGAGGAGGAGGAGGGACTGAACACAGGAGAGGTAGGGACGAGGAGGAGAGAGAGAAGGAGGATGAGAGCTATCATTTATCGAGTCCCAGATGCAGTTTGGAAAATCTGTTATACCACAACCCATTTAATACTCTCAGGGCTCTAAGAAAGAGAAGCATGTCTCCATCACAAGGAAACGTTCACTCATCTAGCTGTACCATCGAATATGTGGTGGGACTAGGGCCAGCCCTTGAACCCAGGCAGTCTGACTCAGACACCCCAGGTTCTTATTCAACTTTCTCACAAATGTGTCATAAACTGAATTTCTGATAAAAACGAAAATTCTCTTTGCTGGTCTCCGTTACAGAACTATTACAACATGTTATCACAATGTGTATCCTCTTCCTGAGTGGAAATCATCTTTAAGATAAACCTTTTCAGGTCAGACATTAAAATATATATTATGATAAAATATGATCTAAAATAAATGCAAACAGTGATTTTCCTTTTAGGTAACAGCAAATGCTGGTGGCTCAGTTGGAAAGAATTCACTTGCCAATGCAGGAGACAGGGGTTCCATCCCTGGGCTGAGAAGATCCCCTGGAGAAAGAAATAACCCACTCCAGTATTCCTGCCTGGGAAATCACATGGACAGAGGAGCTTTGTGGGCTACAGTCCATGAGGTCTCAAAAAAGTTGGACATGACTTAGCAACTAAATAACAACAACAAATACAAACAGATACTAACAGAATGGCTCGCATGCCTTCCTTTGGACATTGAGCTCATAAAATTCCACTGTCATGAAGAGTTGCTTTTCTAAAACTGGTAATAAATTTCTGCTGATTCATCCATAGTCAGTCCTTCACTACTGTCTGGGGTCAAAGGTTGTGAACTTGCTGGAGGGCTGGTCAGAATTAGGAAATTCATGACCATTCCAGGAATTCTTCCCCATTTAGTGTGGCTGCCATAGAGTCATCTGAAACACGGAACAAGTTGACCAATGGTGCAGTCATGCACATGTATGTGTTTGTGTGTGTTAGAAGAAGGACATCTTAATGTTGATCTAACTCCTTTAATTGGGTTCTGACTTAAGTGGATTTCTATCAAAGAAAAGATTCTTAGATTATAATCTAGATGCTTAAGCATCCCAGTCCCCTCCTTCTCTCTCCAGGCACCTGACCAGCAGGCCTGGCTTGTGCTCTTTTGTGATGCAGTCTGGCAATGGGGAAACTGCAGCAGCCTGAATTTAGACCAGAAAGAGCAGAGCTAAAGAGATGAATTGGGCTGGAAAGGAAAGTTTTGCAGATTAGAGAGACAGAGGGGGGAGATCTTTCAGGTAGTCCAAAGAAAGGCAGACAGAAAGTCACTAGAGTGGCAGAGAGCTCTATTCATGGGAATAGATTTCAGTACATGGTGAAGTAGGTTTAATAATGAGATGTTTCTTTGGGATTTTTCGAGGTTATTCAGTAAAAATTTAAATTGCTTTTCAGTGATCTTTGGTTCTTTTACTATGCCTCTGGACTGAAGCTGGCTTCTGTGTTCTACAACCATTAGAAATAATTTAGTGGCAGCGAAATCATTAGCAAGAATAGGAAAGAACTAGACAGAGCCGTTTTCATTTGAAGCAATTCCCAAGGCTACAGGCACTACCACTGAATTTTTCAAATGGAAAAACACAGCTAAAATACAATTTGTAATAAAATAGTACAGCTTCCCCACTTGCGAGAAATATTCATGACTTGACTTTCACTGCCGATGTCACGAAGAAAGGTCCCGGAAGGGGAGGCGAGAGAGCTCACTCACATGTGTATATGAGGGGTGAAGAGGGCTCTCGCACACTCTCTCTGCTTCTCACAAGTCTGTACCTCTTCTCATAAGAGCTTCTTTCACATAAAACAAAAGATCATTTTTACTTGCAATGAATCACCAAGTTATCTTCCCCTTAGAGACTAAAGTATGCTCTGAGAGCGACAGCGAATAGCTCTTTAGGAATAAAGTGTCTGGGTGAGTTGAGGCAACAGCATGTTCGATGACAGTTTAATGGTGAGCAGCATGGTATATAAGAACACACCATCCTCCACTACCTGGTCAGTCTGAATGAGCCTATTTTAGTAACACATTTTGCTCAATTTGTTTGCAAGAGATGGGAGCTGTTTGGTATTATCATCTTTTGGGGGAGGATGCATGAGGGCAATTGAATGGTTTGATTAAACTCAAATTGTGTGGTATAGCAATTGTGAGATAGGCTCAGTAGTGAGAGCCTGCAGGAGGACACAGAGATGATGGGGAAGTGTCCTCAGTGACACTCACCCCAAATCCCTGCAGATGGTGACTGCAGCCATGAAATTAAAAGACGCTTGCTCCTTGGGAGAAAAGCTATGATCAACCTAGGCAGCATATTAAAAAGCAGAGACATTACTTTGCCAACAAAGGTCTGTCTACTCAAAGCTATGGTTTTTCCAGTAGTCATGTACAGATGTGAGAACTGGACTATAAAGAAAGCTGAGTGCCAAAGAACTGATGCTTTTCAACTGTGGTGTTGGAGAAGACTCTTGAGAGTCCCTTAGACTGCAAGGAGATCAAACCAGTCCATCCTAAAGGAAACAGTCCTGAATATTCATTGGAAGGACTGATGCTGAAGCTGAAACTCCAAGACTTTGGCTACCTGTTGCAAAGAACTGACTCACTAGAAAAGACCCTGATGCTGGGAAAGGTTGAAGGCAGGAAAAGAAGGGGACGACAGAGGATGAGATGGTTGGATGGCCACTGACTCGATGGACATGAGTTTGAGTAAGCTCTGGGAATTGGTGATGGACAGGGAAGCCTGGCGTGCTGCAGTCCATGGGGTCACAAAGAGTTAGACACAACTGAGCAACTGAACTGAATTGAAAGACAGTGAATGTTCTCAAGGGTCCATTTTGCTTCCTCAAGAGAGATGTACAGGGCCTTCCTTGGTGGCTAAGACTATTGACTCTGCACTCCCAGTGCAGGTGGCTTGGGTTCAATCCCCGGTAAGGGAACTATATCCCACATGCCACAACCAAGAGTTCGAAGGCTGCAACTAAAGATCCTGCATGCCACAACTAAGACCCGGTGCAGCCAAATAGATCTCTTAAAAAGGGATGTATAGTAGAAAAAAGAACTGTTAAATCACTTCACACCTGTTAGAGTGGCTATCATCAAAAAGACAAGAGATCAGACGTGCGGGGACCCTCTTGCACTGTTGGTGGGATTGTAAATCAACACAGTCACTATGGAAACCAGTATGGTGGTTCCTCAAAAAATTAAAAACAGAACTACCACATATATGAGCCACCAATCCCACTTCTGGGTATACACCCGAAAAAAAATGCTATCAGGATCTCAAAGAGATATTTGCACTCCCACGCTCTCACTAATTCAGAAGAGCCAAAGTACAGAAATGACCTAACTGTCCATTGATGGAATTATGGATAAAGAAAATGTGGTATATATACCCAATGAAATAGTATTCAGTCACAAGAAAGAAGGAATCCTGCCATTTGTGGCCGTGTGGATGGATTTTGAGGGCACTGTGATAAGTGAAATAAGTGAAATAAGTCAGAGAAAGACAAATACTGTATATTACTTTTATACAGAATCTAAGAAAGTTAAACTCGCAGAAACAGAGAGTGGAATGGTGGTTGCCAGCAGCTGTAGGGTGAGAGACTATGAGGAGATGCTGGTCAAAGACTAGAAACTTCCAGCTATGAGTTAAGTTCTGGGGATGTAATGTACAGCATGGTGACTACAGATAACACTACTGTACTATGTACTTGAAAGTTGCTAACAGTAAATCTTATATGTTCTCAATGCACACATATGCACACACACACACACACAGTCATTATGTGCAGTCATGTGTTAGCTGATCTTATTGTGATAATCATTTTGCAATGTATATCAAATCACCACATGGTATACCTTAAATTTATACCTTATATAAAAAAGAGCTGCTGTGATTTCTGAGACTTCAAATGATTTAAATCAGACATTTTCAACACACAGCAAAGTATGAACGTCCCACACAATTCTACACAGACAGACCAAAGCAGAATTTGGGAGGATGGTTCATACAGAGACACAGAACAACCATAATTCCTTGGTACATCTTTTGTACTGTTTTCTTTTAGTTTCTTTTCAGGGATGCTGCTTGCACTCAAAGGCCCGAGTTATATAAAACATCAAGAGTTCAAAAATCTTCAAGTATATTGTATGACCTTGATGTGTTCCAAAGTTTCTTTTACATGGTGTAAAGAGGCCTTTCACCTGATCAGGTCACGGGTGATAAGGTTCCAAACTGCTCCTGCAGAATCTGGCAGAGGTACACCCAAGGTCTGGGGTCTTGGCAGGGCATTCCCAGCAAAATATCTGCCAAACTAGAAGGGCACGAATTTCAGGCTCACCCCTCTTATACCCCCACCATGTCGGTTTCCAGAAACAGCCACCATCACCTGTTCCCCATGCAGCAAGCCACATCACCCACTCCAAGGTGTGAGTTTCAGATCTCAAAGTCCTTCTGACCACTCCTTAACTGGGGAGGGCGTAAAGATAACTCAGCTGACTCCTTTGGGATGCTCTGTGGGTGGACCTGGCCTTGGCTTACCAAACCCCACTCTGCTCATCCCCTGTTACCTGTTCCCTTTTCTATCTCTTTCAGCCATTTGACTCTCTTTATAACCTCATCTTCCATATTGTCAACTTCTCTTCTCACCAACATCTCTGGAGGCAAATCAAACCTGCCAAAGCCCAACTTTCTAGAAAAAGCAAGGGTACCTCTCAAAAAGGTTACACATTTACCGTAACTTTTCATAGATGAGTTCTTCCTCTGTAAGAGTCTACTGAGCACAAAAGAAAGTCATTTGTGCAGCATCCTGGAGAACACTGATGCGTTCACACGGTGGTGGAGGAGTGAGGGGAGGGCAGGAAGGTGAGTAAGCATGACGCTATTTTTCCCTTAAAAGTTAACAATGCAAACTGGAATGGAAATTCATAATGGGAAATTTTCTGGGACCTTCGTTTGCCCCCACAGAAATCTGTGTTTTATTTGTGTATCGGTTGTTGCATCTCATAGCACATGGCTCCTATTCTGGGAAGATGTAAAAAGGTAACTGAAATGGAGTGATGGTTAAGTCTGAAGCAGAGGGCCCAAAGCTCAGAGAAGGGGTCAGGGAAAGAAGAAACTGCAGCCCAGAGTTCTATGAGGAACAAAGAGTGCCAGAATGAGAAGAGTCTGGGTTGGGGGAAGGGAAGAGCCTTGTGAAAGGGGAGCTGTGGTTATCAGGGGAAGGGAGGGGGGGACCAAAAATGTGCCTACAGGGCCCCCCGCCAGCCTTCCACCAACATGCTATAAGATAAAAACAAGTCATGTCTGAAGATCCCTTTTCATTCAGGTTGAGTGAAACGAAACAGTGGTTTCTATTCGAGCAGAGGAAGTGCTGAACGGATGCACTTCAGCCCAGGAGGTTTTGGAGCTCTGAAGTGACTCCCTTCACAAGGGCCATGCCCCATGAACTGCAAACTAGAGTCAGAACACTGCTCCCTGCATCCCAGCTTGCATCAATGAATATGCCACAAGAAGGTTAAGAAAAGAAAACACAAACAAAAAAAACAAGGTGAAACACATTACTGTAAAATTTGAACCCTATTAATCCCTCCATCCCCGTCTGAGAAAGTCTCTACTTTCACAGTACTTGTTTCTCTTTTCACCCCACGGTGCTAAGCCTCAAAGCACGGTCTGGTTTCAGAACTTGAAAACCACTAACGAGGAGAAGCCTCTGTTGGTATAAAATTCCACTCGCCTCACCGCTCCCAGTGCCTCACTGCGAAGCTTGAGGATAAGACGTGCTCTGAGGAAGCTCACATTTAATCACCTCCTGAACCTGACCACACCTCACTTTACTGCTAGCGCCTCAGTCCAGACCCCTGTCCTCTTGTCTCCACCAGCTGCTAACTGGTCACCTGCGTCTACTCCTGCGTCTTAGTGTCTATTCCCTAGGTAGTAGCCAGAGTCAGCCTTTAAATTAAAACCAAAGTCACTTTGGTTTTTAATCACTCCCCAAATCCTCTTCTGGCTTCTGTTACATTTAAAATAGAAGCCAGAGTCTACGCTTGAGCTACAGGTCAACGCACAGTCCAAGCCCAGGCTGCCTCTCTGAGCTCATCACCCACCACTCTCCCAACCTAAGGGTCTTTTCCCGGGGATTTGGGCCTGGAGTTCCAGTGCCTGAAGGACTGCTCCTGGTCGTTCTCTTGGCCTGTTCCTTCTTTCAGGTCTCTGCTCCAAAAGGTCAACTGCTCAGGCAGACCTTCTCTGACCTGCGAGTCTACAGTAGCCACTGCACCACTGTCTCCTGTTGGTTACTTTTCTCACTGTGCTCATCACCACCTGACAAGGTGTTACATGCCTCTCGGTTTACATGGGTCCCTCCCTAGGATGTAAACAAAACAAGAGTGGTCATTGTCTTTTTACCTGTTACCTCCTCTAGTAAGAGCCAGTTTCTTGCAATTGCTCAATAAATACTTCTTAAAAGAATAATTGTGGTTTACAGAGCTAAAAGCATATTGTTTTTCATTTTAACATTTGGCAAGTGAACAACTGCATTAGGGGAAATAAGACGAGAACAAAGGAGGAAAGCCGTGGTCAAAATTCAACATCTAAACATTTCTATTTGTTTTTAAACTTTTTATTTTGTATTGGGGTATAGCCAATTAACAAACAATGTTATGATACTTTTAGGTGTTCAGTGAAGGGACTCGGCCATACATACAAATACAACATTCTCCCCAGACTCCCCTCCCATCCAGGCTGCCACATAACACTGAGCAGAGTTCCCTGTGCTATCCAATAGGCCCTCACTGATTATCCATTTTAAACACAGAGACGTTTCTGGAATGAAAGAAGGCAATGGGAAATAAATGATTAATGAAAAAATATTGTATTCAACAGCTGACACAATGCAGACCAAAATGCTGGGTGAAACATTAAAAATAAAATCTTATCTCATATATAATTTGATCATTTTATGTCTTCTTCGGTTATAGATCAAAATCAACAGTGACATTTATACAGTGAAGCACGGGTGCCTGTAGCTAGAAGGAAATTTAAATGCAATTTAGCTTGTCTTGAGTGTGGTGTTCAAACTGGAAATAAAACATAATCTAAATAGAGATATGTACCAGTTTGGCTTTGTTTTACAATCTGAAAGAATTCATTAGTTTCACAGATTGGTATTTTAGCACCATGCTTTTTCACTTCACCCCTAACCATTTACTTTCAATTCTTAATAGCCATGCACATAGCTTTTGAAAATATATTTTAAGTGAAAATGTAAAATCTATTTACATTAAGACTTAAGCATGGACTATTACTTTTAAGGAGGTGAACTGTATACCTTTGTCCCTCCTGGACTTCTGTCTCCACCAACTACTTTTCCCAGCAATGTCCCTTTTTTTCTTAAAAAAATTAAATTAGTATGTTGTAAAAACCTATAATAGATAAAGAACCTGAAAATATTTATATGTTATCTGAATCACTGTGCTATACACCTGAAACTAACACAATATTGTAAATTACCTGTACTTCAATAAAAAATTTAACTATTCAATCTTTCTAAACCAAAGGCCATTTCATTCATTATTTAAAACTGTATTGTTAATTATATGTTAGTAGAATAGTATTTACATATAGGTTTAATACAACAGCCATGAGATGCTTATCTCTCTGTTATTCCTTAGAATCTGACTTTAAGTTGTGACTTTATTTCTCTTTTAGAATCTGGCAGGGCCAACACATTATAGCTACCATAAGTAAAAAAAAAAAAAAAAAATCACACTCTGAAAGTAACCAGGTTAGAGTATAGTACAGTATAAAGTCCTCAATTTGGACAATTAAATGTTCCCTTTTTGTCTAAACTTTGTTTAAAAGTATGTTTTATCATGCATTTTATTATCCTTTTCAAATAACAGAACTAACATATCCCACTACCACTTCTAACAAAACTTTAAAACAGAAAGTCAGCAACACAAATCTCACACCATCCAGCACCTAAACTGCACCAATTCGAGCAGTGATACACGACAGATAAACTAAAAAGCGGCCAGCCGATACGGAAAGAGGGGCAGTAACTCCACACTTCCACCTGTCTTGTCTTCTGTAATCCTGGAGAAGGAAATGGCTACCCACTCCAATATTCTAGCCTAGAGAATCCCCATGGACAGAGGAGCCTGAGGGCCACAGTCCATGGGGTCGCCAAGAGTCAGACACGACTGAGCAACTAAGCACACACACACTCCTGTAATGCTTTGAAGCGACAGAAGATGTTGGGGGACACTTCTAACTTTTTAGAAGGAAAAAAGTATAAAGCAATCAACATTTGTTGACCACTACCACCACCATCATTTTTCTTAAAAAAAAAAAAAAATCATCAAATACTATTATGTATAATCTTTCCAATGGCCCCATGGCTTGAGAGAAATCACGGTCTCTCTGGAGACCACAGTCATGTGAACTGTCCACAGGCTGGGAAACAGGTAAAGCAGAACCTTTGAACATGAGTGTTCAGTTCTCTCCAACAGCGATCACTTAAGTTCAACCCACTTGCTCCCAAGATGTGGAACTGAGGGTGACAGCGATGGCCTTGTAGCAGCTGCTCTGCAACAAAACCCAAACACACCCAGGATCTCCAGCCAGCGAGTCAAGGGCTTCTCTATAAACTGGGCTTTCTGGGCCACAGTCATTTGTTCTGTTTCATAAAACCTTATGAGGTATGTAGCCCACAGTGCTAAGAGAGTAACTTCTGCAAATAATTACTTAGAGTAGAAAATGTGAGAGGAAGTGAGAGACTGAGATGCAAGTCACAAAGGATGAAGATGGCTCAATTTCGCATTAGTAATCTGTCAACCCCTACATGATGCCTCCTCTTCATGTTTTGAAATGAAGAGCAAGACAAGGCCCATTAGCTAAAAATAGACTTCAGAGAGAGAATGATATCATAGTTCCCTGCAGTGGAAGCGTGGAGTTGTAACCACTGACTGCCAGGGAAGTCTGTCATCATAGTGCGCTTTGAAAAAAAATTGTATTTAATTTTTTAAGAAACTTCTTTTAGAAGAAAAGAAGATGTAGATATTTGGAAATACAATAGAAATACAAAGCACCGCCTAGAGATCATTATTCACCCTTCCTGGTAAATACCCAGAGGCTTGTTTTCAGTCCATGCACATATACGTATTTCGTCATCTGATAAATGGCATTCTATATATACAAGTGTCACAACCTGTTTTTTTTTCCCATTTAATATCAGAGCATCTTAATACAATGAAACAAACAAATAGAAATATCCAAACAGGGAAGTGCGACATCAACTATCATAAACTCTGTGGTCTTCCTATCCCCAAATTAGAGAGTTGAGGATTATTTGATATACTTAGGTTTTCATTTGGTTCAAGGAACTGCAGAGTCAGACATGCAGATGAGTTCCCAGAGGTGCCCTTGACCGTCCTTATCTCCCAGACCCTAGTCAACAGGCGCTGGCTGAGGAGCAGGGTGCAGTAGGAGGGGCTGTTTTCCTACCAGTACTCAGTGACTGTTTGCCAACAGCAAAAAGAAACTCAACGCACACCATGACCCATCACATCTGTGTGCTCTTCCTATGGAACCCCAAAGGTCACTGTCATGGGAAGATCACGGAAGTGAAGACGGCGCTGAGAGGACTGGGCCAGAGGACTGCAACCAGATCACGGGTGGAGCGGGGTGGGGGCAGGACCAAAGGGGCCCAGGTGTATTAGGTCCTCATCAACCAGTGCCTGGTGGATGGACAGCCGGGCTAAGAAAGGAAGAGGCAGGTGATTTAGGCTTTGTTCTTCCATTAGACTGAAAGTTCCTGGATCAGAGGCACTGTATTTTGTACATTAAAAAAATCCCTTTGTAGGCCTAACAGAGTGCCTCCCTTGCTTCCCCTTCCTAAAGCACACATTTGTTCACTTAAGTTCTGAAACCAGACACAGCCAAGTTCCCTAAGATAACCTGTGTAAACTTAGGGAAATTGCTTAATGTCTCATGGTGGTCTGCAACCCCTCCCCTATAAAAGGGCAAAGCAGCCTCTGATAAATGATAACTATCATTAATATCAGTTCATTATTATTGAATAACTTACATATTGGACACTATGTTATCTTAGGCAAGTGTGTTGTATGATTAAATTATAAGCATAATCTTCAAGGAGCTCAAAGTCAATGATCATAAAATAATAACGATTTACTGGAGTGACTAGATTTTTCTCTAAGAGGAAAAAGTCTCCATTTTCCCATCACATTTCACTCTTCTCTCTACCCCTAATACTGGCCTACATTAATTTTTCCCATTACCCATGGTATTATGAATACCAGGGCATTCTCTGCCAACAGACACTCAGGGTAGCACTTTGCTACACGTTTTCAAGTTTCTTTTTCTTGCTGAATTTTTCCCATGAATAAATGGTGTCTTTTCTAAAATAAGGTAAACTCTTTGATGGCAAGGTCACCTGATTTTGTTTCTCGTGTATCCATCACCCAGGAGTACACAGGGCCTGTTTATAAACATTGATTCGACTGGAGCCATTCTGACCTTGTAACTGCCTAATCCACTGAATGAGGATTACTACCTTGGGAGTACTTAATAGATTGAAACAATTTTCCTCACTGTTTAGAATGTGTTATCAGAAACACAATTAAACTGTGACACTGATTTGTGATCACAAACTACTCAACTGGAAATATTTCACAGCTGAACGCTTAGGAAGATCTGGCGGCTGAATGAATGGTACACCTACTTCTGCTCTGTCTCATGGGGATGGACCTGCCATTGCTACCTCCCACCATGTCCCAATCTTCTCCTCTAAGATCTGGGCCAAAGACTCAGGACTCATGTGCCACAATGACATCCTACATGTCTCTCAAGGCAGTAACTATTGCCAGCGTTTTGTCTTTCTTATTTCACCAGATATGAAGAATTTACACAAGACATATGATGCATATATATGTTTGGCTTCCCAGGTAGCTCAAATGGTAAAGAAACTGCCTGCAAAGCAGGAGACCTGGGTTTGATCCCTGGGTTGAGAAGATCCCCTGGAGAAGGAAACAGCAACCCACTTCAGTACTCTTGCCTGGAGAATCCCATGGACAGAGGAGCCTGGTGACTACAGTCCATGGGGTCACAAAGAGCCAGACATGACTGAGCGACTAACACTTTCACTTTTCACTTATGATGCATACAAAATCAACTTTGGAGACATCACCAGTGTGCAGTAATAAATAACTATCATGTTCTGATCCCCACATGGGACAAACACTATACCATCATACTTGGCCAGCTCTATGATGCTTTAATGATAATACAGTCTTAACACGTATGCAAGGCCATGTACTAGCATTCGTATCTCAAGGCCTATAATTATCTAACCTGAGGTGAGGCTGACCATTTCAACAGCTTAAGGAATTAGTGTCAAATCTTCCATACTATCTGTT
This sequence comes from Bos taurus, assembly GCF_002263795.3. Taxonomy (NCBI): domain Eukaryota; kingdom Metazoa; phylum Chordata; class Mammalia; order Artiodactyla; family Bovidae; genus Bos; species Bos taurus. Next base: position 65,518,881 of record NC_037343.1, on the reverse strand, counting down.
CGGTGTTTTCTAAATGATCAGTCAATTTCCAGGTAACATAATGATGACTCCTATACTGCCTGTGTGAGCTTTTTGCTATTTTGAAAAAAAATTACAGTTAAAATATTTCCAAATATTGAAGATACTTGCCCTAATATGATATTTTCTAAAGTTATTTCCCCACTGGTTTGGTAAAGAAGCGCAGTCTCTCCTTGACATGCCTAATGCATCATGTATCTCTGAGCCTTTTCACTGTCTCTCAGCCTGAAACTCCTGCCACATCTTTGTTTTTTATCTTGTAAGACTCAGCTGAAGCCTTAATCATCTTTTTTATGAGTCTCTTCCTACTCCTAGGATAAGACTGTTCTGCATTATCATCATAGGATACTAATACTTTTTGTTGAGATGCTCATCTGTTGCATCAGTAACAGTTCCTAAAAGACAGGGACCACGTTTAATAAGGAAGCACAAGCTGGAATCAAGATTGCCGGGAGAAATATCAATAATCTCAAATATGCAGATGACACCACCCTTATGGCAGAAAGTGAAGAACTAAAGAGCCTCTTGATGAAAGTGAAAGAGGAAAGTGAAAAAGTTGGCTTAAAGCTCAACATTCAGAAAACTAAGATCATGGCATCTGGTCCCAACACTTGATGGCAAACAGATGGGGAAACAGTGGAAACAGTGTCAGATTTTATTTTTGGGGGCTCCAAAATCACTTCGGATGGTGATTGCAGCCATGAAATTAAAAGACGCTTACTCCTTGGAAGGCAAGTGATGACCAACCTAGACAGCATATTAAAAAGCAGAGACATTACTTTGCCAACAAAGGTCCATTCTAGTCAAGGCTATGGTTTTTCCTGTGGTCATGTATGAATATGATAGTTGGACTATAAAGAAAGCTGAGCGCCAAAGAATTGATGCTTTTGAACTGTGGTGTTGGAGAAGACTCTTGAGAGTCCCTTGGACTGCAAGGAAATCCAACCAGTCCATCCTAAAGGAGATCAGTCCTGGTTGTTCATTGGAGGGACTGATGCTGAAGCTGAAACTCCAATACTTTGGCCACCTGATGTGAAGAGTTGACTCATTGGAAAAGACCCTGATGGTGGGAAAGATTGAGGGCAGGAGAAGAAGGGGACGACAGAGGATGAGACGGTTGGATGGCATCATCAACTCAATGGACATGGGTTTGGGTGGACTCCAGGAGTTGGTGATGGACAGGGAGGCCTGGCGTGCTGCGGTTCATGGGGTCGCAAAGAGCTGGACACGACTGAGCAACTGAACTGACTGATGGACTGACTGACATTTAATCCATCTTTATAGTCTCAGTGGCTAGCACAGTGCCTAAGCCACGTGAGACAGTACATGCTTAGTAGACTGAACAAACTGCTAGGTTTTAAATGAAATCAAAAAGCACCACTGATCAGACTCCATCTATTGACCTGGACAAACAAGTCTATCAGAGGAATCCCTGTAGCCCTGGGGCTATTTCCAGTAACAGAACTTTCTCCTCTGAGACAGATTTCACATTACCTTTAAAGCATAATTGAAGGCCTTCAGAAGATGGAAACATAAAATTCTACTTATCAAAATGAATGGTTGTATTGAATGATAAATGTTAACCAATAAATGATTTAAGTCATACAGGAAAAAAGAAAAAAAGTAACTAGTAATCACCTGAAACTCCACAATAGAGAGTTTGCCATTGTTAAGGCTTTGGTGAATAGTCATCCAAAGATTTCCTTTTATGTACTTGCACAGAATTTTATGTATATTTTAAACATGTAAAATTTATAAACAAGGTATGCTGTGTAAAACCCTTTATCAATATGTTGTGAACTTCCTTCCATCTCAATAAATATAGAGTACCTTAATCTTTAATGGCTGCATTCAATACATGTTTCATCAGTGAGAAAGACACTTGAGCATACACATTTGCATGTTTCTCCAATTATCTCCTTATGATAAATTCCTAGAAGTGGGGCTGCTGGGGCAAAGGTCATGCTCATTTCAATTTTATATAGTATATATTACCACTTGGTGCCCCAGAAAAATTGTTCTGGCTTGACTTTCCCAGTTGTGGCATAAGACAGATGCCTGTTCCTGCCAATTTGAGTGTTGATAAATGTCTTGTTTTGTTTTAGGTTTTTGGTGTGATTTATTTGATTTCTAAGTTGAATATCTTTCTGCATGTTTATTGGCCTTTTGAATTTTTGCCTTTTCAATTGCCTGGTCACAAACGTCATCCATTTTTCAATTGGAGTATTAGTTCTTTGTTTATAGATTTTAAGAAAAAAAATTAATAAATTTTAGTCTTTTTATACTAGCCATTTTAACCCTATTTGTATTGCAAATATTAGTCTCACTCACTTTGAAATTTGTCTTTTAACTTAGTTCACGGCATTTGGTGTGTTTGTTGCAACGCTCAGAGATTTAAAATTCTTATGTAGTCAACTTTTTCTTTGAGGGCGCTGCATTGTGTGGCATTACAAAGAAGACATTTTGCAACCTAAGATTATAAAAATATCCATATTTTCTATAATACTTCTATGGTTTCATATTTCACAGTTTGCTCTTTAGATTCATCTGGAAAACTTTATTATGAAGGGATGAGTTAGAAATTCAATGTAATATTATACTTATGAATATAATTTCATATAAATTCCATAAAATGATTCATATTTTAAAGAATAAAATAGAACTGAATATGGATAAAGAATAAAATATGAATTGAAACAGTATCTAGTTTATGCAGTTTTTTAGTTCTGTCAGCTCTGAATGCATTTGTCCAATTATAACCTGTGTTTTTTGCCTCCTGGCTTCTCTGCAGTGCTTCACAAAGAAATGTCCTTCCTTCTGTGAACATCCTCACTGTATGTGATAAATCCAAGAGTAGGAAAATGCTGGCTTACATCACACACACAAACACAACACACACAGATTTATGTTTAATAAATGAAAATATATTTGCTAACAATCCTGAATATTCATTAGAAGGAGTAATGCTGAAACTGAAGCTCCAATACTCTAGTCACCTGATGCGAAGAGCTGACGGATTAGAAAAGACCCTGATGCTTGGAAAAATTGAAGGCAGGAGGAAAAGGGGATGACAGAGGACAAGACGGTTGGATGGCATCACTGACTCGATGGACATGAGTTTGAGCAAGCTCTGGGAGATGGTGAAGGACAGGGAAGCCTAGTGTGCTGCAGTCCATGGGGTCGCAAAGAGTCAGACACAACTGAGCGACTGCACAACAGCAACAACTTATAGCAATAAGGTATAACATTATATCCACCACTCTTAAATCATATAGTCTTTTGATGTAAAGACACACACTCATATGTTATACAGAACAGAAGCTAGTCTAAGTCAAAACAGAGAAAGAACAAATTATAGGAATACAAATATTCTAAAATACAAGGTAAAGAGCTAAGGATCATGTAGAAAGTCATAATTAATTGATCTGCAATAAACTCCTTCTTTTCCCCAGCATAGTCAAGGGAAACAAAAACTGCTCAGGTGATGGTGGTAATAAATGGGCTTCCCTCAGTGCGTATCATGTGGCAAGTCCTACTCTAACGGGTTTCCGTACTTTGATACATTTAAGCCCTCTGAAGGCAGTAAGTACTAGTACTGTATTCTCTGTACTATACAGAAACTGAGGCAAGGAGAGCCTGAGTGATTTGCTAAGACTATATGTTAGTGAGTAACTGAGCCAGGCTTTGAAACCAATTAGCCAGGTTTCAAGCCTGTGCACGGTGAACTTCAAGTGCATTGAAAATAGCCTTAATAACCACCATAGACTCTCCTGACATCCTCTTGTAAAAAATAAAACCACCGAGATGGAGCTCAGGCAGCCAGTTAACAATCACTTCACAAAGACTCTTGAGCAAAAGTGGGTTTGGATTTAAGGACAAAGACGATACATTGTTCCTGAGAGGGAATCACCCTTTGTCAAGAGCTGGCATCCTCAATTCTAAACCACAGTCCCACTTCTTTACTTAAGTGAACTGGCAGGGCTCTTCAGTTTTCCTTTTGTATCAAGTAGGGATTACAATAATAACTACTCGTGAAAAGGTCTTCTAAACTATAAAGTGTGAGTCAGTGCTTTTGATGCCAAGTAACAATTCAGGGGCAAAGGAAACAGCCACCTGTAAGGCTCCACATGCAGAAGGTAGGTACCATGCTGCTTCACAGAAAGCCAGGGCCTAAGTGAGGTCTAAGGCCCAGACAGGGATGGCCAAGCGTGCCCTGCAGGTAGCCACTGCCAGGCAGGTGCTGCTAGGTGAGTGCTACCTGGCAGATGCTGATGGCAAAACAGGCAAAACTGATGCCACGTCAGTCAGGATTCCAGGAAGAGGCTATTGTTTTGAATTTCTGAATTCCGTGATGTCATTCGGGAAAAAATAACTCTGAGGAGAAGTGCTATGGGCACAGAAACCCTCCCACCTTCTCTCTGTGGCTGAGTCACTGTTTTAGAACTTCCCCCGGCAGAGAACAGGCCTTGCCGACAGCTCCGGTCCTCTGTGCTTCCGCTGGATGGTACCAGGAGGCCGAGCAGCACCGGGCAGCATCTCCAACGCCTTCTCCAGGGCCACATCCAGTCTTATTTCCTACCTGAGGAAGGGCTCCCGGAAGTTACAGAGAAGACCAGGCACCTGGAGGGGCAAGTGAGCAACTGAAAGAAACCCTCCAGACGCAAAACTGAAGGGACGCCTCCAAGGGCCCTGCCAGCACGTCCCTGCTGAAGGCACCTGAGAACTCAGAGGCTCCCTCATCTTGCAATCAGGCTGCTTCGTAGCAATAAGTGGCAAACGGTCCTACTTGTCAGCTTACCTCTATTTCTAATATTAAAAGAACGGGCTCATGATGTGGTTGGCAAGGGAAGGAAAAATAGCACTTGGATTTTTCTTTTTTTTTTTTTTAATATAGAAAGTATAGCACATTTCAAGACTTTCTGTCATAAAAAACGTTTTCCAAGCAGAAATTCAGACTGACTGTTCTTCGGCTAGATTAAATTCTGCATCACGTGGCATTCCAGTGCAGTCTGTTCTGAGGTGGGTGAGGGGCCAAAGTGAAGAGGCTGGATCAGTCTACTCCTGTGTCCAACCTGTGTACAACCAATGCTCGACTGCTAATGACACCTGGCATCTTTCTAAGTGCTTTCTGTCGTTAACTCACTAGCTCCTCCACACAACTCCGAGTGAAGGATACCACTGCTATCTCTATACTGTAGATGAGGAAACTCAGGCACTGATGAGGCACCTTGTCAAAGATGATGCTAGAAGTGGGGTACTGGAAGAAACCCGGCTGGCAGGTGGGAACTCACAATCCTTTACGTGTTCAAGGTTTGGGCTTGTCTCCTCTCTCTTGTCAAAGCGATAAGCACCTATCAGAGGGGCCCAGAAACAGCAGAAAATGAAACGAAGCTACTTTGAGACCTTCTCTGAATCAGACACTGGCCTGAGCCCTTTCCCTTCGGAAGTGTGAGGTGGAAACTCCCAGCTGAGGTGGGCTGACTTCTAGCATTTCACAAGACCCAGGGGCACTGAACACCTTTAAGACCTTTCTGAGGCTCAGCACAAGACATTCTGGAATCTTCCGTGGTTAAAGCCAGGATCAGGTTCCTTGCTTTCCTGACTTACATTTTTTTCAATTTTTTTTTCAGCTTTTATGACCGTGATCCAGCTCTATCATACATTCATTAAACATTTTTGCTTTTAAGGTTCTTTACCCATTCACTGAAGAAAAAAAAAGTGGGTGTGTGTTGAGGGGAAGATGTCCTCTATGATCTTTGAGAAATAACTTCAGAAGGCACAAGAAGCTTCTGTAGGCCAGCAGCAAAGTGTCAGGGATGCAGCTAAAGACTACCGCAAATGAGCACTGAGAGATGAGCAAGTTAGAATTTGCTCTTCCTCGTCTGCCAGGCTGGCTCCCAGTCTCGTCTCTCTGATTTTCCTGGGCCCTCACCTGTGTGTATCTCCCATCTGGAGAGTCAAAGCAGAAAATGACGGCTGCTTCCTCAGTCGAACCCCTTTCCTCTTCGATTCAATAATAAATCAACTTCAAAACTGAAACTTGAGTGGGAAGGAAACTGTAAACACCAACACTACCTTCTAGCGACTTAAACTAGCACTGGTAAAGCGTCTGCCTGCAATTCGGGAGACCTGGGTTCGATCCCTGGGTTGGGAAGATCCTCTGGAGAAGGCAATGGCAACCCACTCCAGTACTCTTGCCTGGACAATCCCACGGACGGAGGAGCCTGGTAGGCTACAGTCCATGGGGTCGCAAAGAGTCGGACATGACTGAGCGACTTCACTTTCATGCAATAGAAATAATGTGAGTTATGTCAGTGAGTTAAACATTGCCAGCAGCCACATTAAATAAATAAAAAGAAAACAGTGGCATTAATTTTAATAATAAATTTTATTTAACTCTGCATATTATCATTTCAACATGTAATCCAAAGAAAACTGGTGAGCTATTTTATACTTTTTTTCATACTAAGTCCTCAAAATCTCATATGTAATTCATACTTATCTAGTTCAGTTCAGTCTCTCAGTCGTGTCTGACTCTTTGTGACCCCATGGACTGCAGCACGCCAGGCTTCCCGGTCCATCACCAACTCCCAATTCACACTTTTAGTATATCTCAATTAGAATTAATCTTATTTAACAAGCTTAATTACCACATGTGGCCAGTGGCTATTATATTAGATACTGCTGCTGCTACTGCTAAGTCACTTCAGTCGTGTCCGATTCTGTGTGACCCCATAGACGTCAGCCCACCAGGCATAGCACAGTCTTAAAACATGATTCTCTCCATTTCTGTCTCACAAACAAACAAGGATCAATGAATCTTTAATTAATCTTCACTTCATGCAACCAGAAATTATTACAGGAAGGAACAGCAAATTATTACCTGTTGTAAATTGCTTTAAATTTCTGCAAAAAATCTATTTCCTCATTTAATCTTCACCATAACCCATGAAGTTGAACCCAACAGTATTTTAGATAGGTAACAGATTGACATAACAGGATTGCCCTTTCTCTCTCACACACACATACAGACACACATATGCACACACGTGTCCTATGTTCTCAATTTATGTAGCCAAGGACCAGACCAGAACTGAAGCCACACAGCAGTGTAGAGCCCATGTGAAAGAAAGCAGCCAGATTCTTGCTTTATTGATGCTCTTTTATATACCACCATTCCAGAAGAATTTACTCTTATACTCTAAGCGCTTTCACTTAAGGGAACATATATAATAATCAGGACCATCTTGGTCCTTAATCAGTCAAGGCCACCTCATCATAAGGAGGGAGCTGGCATGGTCAGGGCCCAACCCAGTTCCTGAACAGTCTGCCTCCAGCTCCGGGCATTCTGGAACCCCACATCCTCTCAAGGTTAAAAAGTCCTTGCCTCCAGGGCTCATAAGAGAGAACCTTATAAGAAGGCACACATACACAAATAATGAGATCAGACATATAAACAAGTAAACCAAATATGTAAGTACATAAAATGTATTCTGGGATGGCAGGAAAGGGATTCTTTCTGAAGGTATCTGAAAAGCTTCACGCAAGTTTGGAAAAAGAGCAGGATTTAAACATTTGAAAGTGGGCAAAGGGCCCATGCCAAGCAGAGATCACAGTGTACTTGACCTGGGGCACAGAGGTGTGCGAAGTGGTTACAGGGTAAGTTGTCCCCTCCGGCTATAGAACATGAAGGACAGAGTATGGAACAAGTTTGCCAAAGTGAGTAAAAGGGTAAAAGCCATCTTCAGAGGTCTTGAATGTTCACTAAGGTTTTAGGATTTTACAGTCTAAGAACTGAGTGCAACAGAAAGTTCTAGAGTGGGAGAATTAACAAGGACAAAGGACTACTTTAGAAAAATCTGATACAGTCTGACAATTTACAGGTGCAAAAAAAAAAAAATGGAGAGTTAAAAACAAAGCAAAGAAGCAGGCAAACAAAGAGGGCTAATGGAGCATAAGTTCAGAGGACCTTGCACTATTCTGGGTTATGGATTACAACAACCTAAACGATGCTGGTGGTAGGAAGAGTGAGGTTAGGAGAATGAGATTTACAGATCTGGAACTGGAAGAGACAAGGGCCTCAAGTTTAAAGCCTTTTCAAGATTAAAGCCCACGTTACTGGAAGAATGATGGTGCTCTTCATGCAAATAGGAAAGTCAGTATAACTAAACAGCTTTCCCCATGGAGGGTGGGCTTTGGAAGAGATAATGATCTCAAGTTTAACATGTAAATTTCCCTAATAAGGCCTGAATCTGTTCTGTGCACCTACTTTAACAGTTTAAGTGAATGACGGTTGAAAGAAATCCAATAAGCACTTGGCTTTCCTCAGAACTTGCTTAACTAGTTTCTGATAACTTGAGCCCGCTGGTCACTTGCTTTCTGCAAGCTGGTCTTGGCAATCTGCTCAGCTGTCCTCTGAATGACCTCAGAAGATCTGCTGACCATTCTTCATGTCTGACCCAACCACTGAGGGAAGGAAATTTCCAATCTGGACATGGAACTTCCTGGTCTGGATGTTACTTCTGAAAGGGCCATGGTATTGAGACACAACTTTAGATTTAAAACTTGGTGGAACAGTGGTTAAGAATCACCTGCCAATGCAGAAGATGCAAGACATGGGTTTGATCCCTGGGTTGGGAAGATCCCCTGGAGCAGGAAATGGCAACCCACTCTCTAGTATTCTTGCCTGAAAATTCCATGGACAGAGGAGCCTGACAGGCTACAGTCCGTGGGGTCACAAAAAGTTGGACACTACTTAGCATGGATGCACGCACATATCTCTATATTTAAAGTGAAGGAAAGTCTATAGGTATATGTCAGTAATAAAGTTCTTTGTCAACAAACTCCTATTTTAAATCTACAAGGCAAGATGCCCATCCATCACTTGATCCTCGATGGTGGAATATTCTATAGAGATTCTGTCCCATATATTTGGAGTGCTCGGTCTCCTAATAACCAAAATATCACAGAGAGCAAAGAGCTTCATATAAATGAAAATTACAAAGTTGGCTTAAAACTCAACATTCAGAAAACTAAGATCATGGCATCTGGTCCTATCACTTCATGGCAAATAGATGGGGAAACAGTGGAAACAGTGACAGACTTTATTTTGGGGGGCTCAAAATCACTGCAGATGGTGATTGCAGCCATGAAATTAAAAGATGATTGCTCCTTGGAAGAAAAATTATGACCAACCTAGACAGCATATTAAAAAGCAGAGACATTACTTTGCCAACAAAGGTCTGTCTAGTCAAAGCTATGGTTTTTCCAGTAGTGGAGAAGGCACTGGCACCCCACTCCAGTACTCTTGCCTGGAGAATCCCATGGATAGAGGAGCCTGGTGGGCTGCAGTCCATGGGGTCTCGAAGAGTCAGACACGACTGAGCGACTTCACTTTCACTTTTCACTTTCCTGCATTGGAGAAGGCAATGGCAACCCACTCCAGTGTTCTTGCCCGGAGAATCCCAGGGACGGGGGAGCCTGGTGGGCTGCTGTCTGTGGGGTCACACAGAGTCGGACATGACTGAAGTGGCTTAGCAGCATGTATGGATGTGAGAGTTGGACTATAAAGAAAGCTGAGCACCAAAGAATTGATGCTTTTGAACTGTGGTGTTGGAGAAGACTCTTGAGAGTCCCTTGGACAGCAAGGAGGTCCAACCAGTCCACCCTAAAGGAAATCAGTCCTGAATATCATTGGAAGGACTGATGCTGAAGCTGAAACTCCAATATTTTGGCCACCTGATGTGAAGAATTGACTCATTTGAAAAGACTGTGATGCTGGGGAAGATTGAAGGTGCGAGGCGAAGGGGAGGAGAAGGGGGCAACAGAGGATGAGATGGTTTGATGGCTGACTCAGTGGACATGAGTTTGAGTAAACTCTGGGAGTTGGTGGTGGACAGGGAGGCCTGGTGTGCTGCAGTCTATGGGGTCTCAAAGAGCTGGACATGACTGAGCGACTGAATTGAATCATTTGTAAAAACACAAGGCTTATCAATGCTCCCCAGTAAGTCCTTAGAGGCTATAAAATTCAATTAACACTTTTAGGAAAAGGATCAAATGTGTGTGTGTACACATACTTCAGAGCCATCCCCAAATATGCCACCTTTCACAGACTTTTGTCAAATCTCCCACAACATGTGGTAATAATATTTTCAAACATTTTAAAACATTAAGCTTTTAAAAAGTGGATGAGGCCTCTTTATTCAGTGGAAAATAGAGGCATGATTTAGAAGGCAGAATGTAACTGTCCAGAATGGAATACAGTCCAGTGATGAGTTCTCATGGCCTCTGGTAATGGGTGTTGTAACTGGTCTCCAAAAATGGCTCCCAACAATTCTTCCCCTGCCTGTAGGGTCAGACTCAAGAGATGGAGAGCCTTTGTGCTCCCTTGACTGAGTCTGGGTTGGTCTTGTGACTTGCTTTTGCTCAACAGAACGCAGCACAATTAACATTCTTGGACTTTCAAGCCCAGGCCTTAAGAGGGCTAGCAGCTTCTACTTCTTCTCCGGGCAGCTAGCTGCCTCATGAAAATGTGACTGCCTGATGGAAAGAGAGATCTGAAGCCATCATGGTCAGCTGAGCCCAGCTGACCTCCCAGCTGAATGCAACCGCGTGACTGAAAGTATTAGTTGCTCAGTCGTGTCTGACTCTTTGTGACCCCGTGGACTGTAGACCATCAGGCTCCTCTGTCCATGGCATTTCCCACGCAAGAATACTGGAGTGGGCAGCCACTCCCTTCTCCAGGGGATCTTCCCAACCCAGGGACTGAACCTGGGTCTTTTACATTGCAGGCAGATTCTTTACCATCTGGGCCACAAGGGAAGCATGACTGGAGCCCTGGCAGAAAGACAGCAGATGAATCCCAGCCATCCCACAGAATCCGGAGAAATAATAAATCAGTGCTGCTAAGTTTGGGATCCTTTGTGGGTGATAACAGATTAGTGAAACAATGGGTGACAAAAGATATCAAGTGGCTGAAAGTGAGTCCGATCCACCGTTCACCTGTGACCATTTGTGATTCTACTGGGATTTTGTAGACTTCTGCTTGCAAGCTAATCCAAGTGGAGAAACAGACAGGACCCTCTCTTGTCATATTCAGACTAGCATTCAGTAACATCTAGGTTACTGGTACTGATGTTCACTCTGGATTCTGACAATTCTACTCCCAGAATCCGGAAGGACTAGGAAAATTGTCTCCCTTGACTGGTACACAAAGCTCTCTCTCTCCCTGTATTCTTCCTTTTGTAACACCATGCCACAAACCTACAAATGTTGACATCAGAAAGAGTAATAAGATGATGAACGCTGGAGTGAATAAAACTTCCCTGTGAGTACTGGGGGATGAAGAGAAGCTGGCATAGACCTTAAATGCACTTGGTAGTGGTCTGTGTGGAGTCACACAGACAGCAATGTCTAGGCAGGCATGGGGTAGACTGAATTATTAGCCCCAATTCTTGACCCTTTTCTACAATCACACCCTTGCTATCAGTGTGCTATGGTCAGATGAACTTCTTTGCCCTCTATCTTTGAACCCTCTTATGTGACTCAATTTGGCTAATAAAATGTGGGTGCAAACAACAGTATGCCAAGTCCAAGTTCAAGCTTAAGAGGCATCATGTGTATTGTTTGCACTTTTACCCTTCTGAAAAAGAAGAGCATGTTCCCCTTGGCTCCTGGATCCCAGGAAGAAGTTGAGACATGGAACAGGGCCACTCCAGCTGACCAACTGCCTTGTGATCAAGAAAGATACGCTTATTGTTGAATGCCACTGAGATCCTGAGGCTGTCTATTACCCAGCAATAGTTGACTAATACAAGGCTTCTTTATTAGATGCCAACATTTGCAAACTACACACGAAACTTTAGAACAGAAAGTCTTCTTGGTTATAAAAATTGTAACCGTATTAGCAAAGAATGGTTAGATGGTTTCATTGCCAAGCAAAATAAAATACAATATATTAAGTATCAACAAATGAACTTACAAAACAGAAAGAGACAGGCTTAGAGAACAAACTTATGGCTGCTGGGAGGAAAGACAGGGATAAGGGATAGTTAGGGAGTTTGGGACTGACATGTACACAATGCTATATTTAAAATGGATAACCAACAATGACCTACTGTATAGCAAATGGAACTCTGCTCAATGTCATGTGGCAGCCTGGATGGGAGGGGAATTTGGGGGAGAATGGATACATATATATGTATGGCTGAGTCCTTTTACTGATCACCTGAAGCTACACGACCTTGTTTGTTAATTGGTTACACCCCAATACAAAATAAAAAGGTTTTATATATATACGCTGCTGCTGCTGCTAAGTCATTTCAGTCATGTCCAACTCTGTGTGACCCCACAGACAGCAGCCCACCAGGCTCCCCCGTCCCTGGGATTCTCCAGGCAAGAACACTGGAGTGGGTTGCCATTTCCTTCTCCAATGCATGAAAGTGAAAAGTGAAAGTGATGTCGCTCAGTCATGTCCGACTCTTAGTGACCTCATGGACTGCAGCCCACCAGGCTCCTCCATCCATGGGATTTTCCAGGCAAGAGTGCTGGAGTAGGGTACCGTTGCTTTCTCCGTTATATATATATATAGACTATCATTAAATTTTTGCTCTTACAAGTCTAAGATTATCTTTCTACAGGTTATGATTTAGTATTAAAAGTTCTCCATAATATAATCCTAACTTAGTTTTCTAACCAATTTCCTCTCGCTTATATTTTATATTCTATTCAAACTGTGTTACTTGGGGGGATGGGGGGAGGCTCAGGAGGGAGGGGATATATATACACACACATATGGCTGATTCACTTTGTTGTACAGCAGAAACAGACACAACTTTGTAAAGCAATTATACTTCATTTAAAAAAAAAAACTAGATTACTTGATTTTGTAAATTTTTTTGGATTACTTGTAATTTGTGAATATGTCACATCACCTTTAGCCTTTCCTCATCCAGTTCCTTCCTACACCCTTTATCCAACAGATTTAGATTCTCCATCCTTTAAGGCCAATTTCAGCTGTCATCTCCGTAAGAAATCTGTTCTGATCCCATCTTTTAAGGTAGTCTCTCCATCCCTCTTACTTTTATCATGATATGTATGTCTTTTCCTCTTCTGGTATTTGGCTTATTCTGCCTCATAACACTTCCTCATCCTCTTATAATGTTCTAGACAGCAAGGCTTATCTCTGTATCCTCCATGGCATTTAGCAAAGGGTCTGATACATCATGTACCAGCTAGTCAATAATTTTTCACAGTAAAGAATGGAAGACGGATAGGAGGTAGCCACGACACTGAAAATGGTTCGTGGACTTTGGAGTCAGAGATATCTGATTGTATTACTTAGTAGCTGAGCAGCTTTGGACCGGTTAGTCTCACTGTGCTCCAGCTCCCAAATCTGTAAGATTGGGATGGCACAGACTCCACAGGATTGTTGTGAAAATTCAACATGAAACTGAATGCAAAGGCTTCTCACTGCCTGACGTATGGTGGAAGCTCCGTAAGTGGTAGCTCTAATCACAAAAACGACAATGACACAGAATCTCACAAAGAAGTTGGTTTAAACAAATCTCTGACATTCAACTACTTCCTCTTAAAAGTTCAATTTTGAGAGTGACAGTAATAACTCTAGATCCTATGAGCAGTTTTCCCAGAAGGTGTGGTTTCAAAGATCTGGATTCTAGTTTTATTAACTCATTATCGACCTGGAGATTTTTGCAGAAACTAACACTGCAGCTGGCAGTCTTTTTTGGGGGGGGGAGGGTGGGCCTGGTCGAAAGTTTTTCTAACTAACACTTTACAGGTTATTTCATTCAATAGTTAGAACTGACACACCTGTAAAGTCTACTAATTTTTGTGAAATGTTGTCTTCAATCTATTCTTCTGTAGAAGCAAAGGAACGTTCTCCAGCACCATGGGTTTCATTTTTCACTTTCTGTATCAGAATGAATCACTAAGTATTTTTTGTTGTTTTGTTGGTCTAATATTTATATCATTTGAATCAGAACCATATTCTGAAGAACTATGATCTTCTGAGACACTTAGTACATACGTCACTCAGATAATCGGAGAAAGTATCTGCATAAAATTCACCGAAAAAATCCTCTTTGCTCAAAATTTTTCAGTGTGTCATTTTTGAAAATATTCAGTTCAGTCGCTCAGTCGTGTCTGACTCTTTGCAACCCCACGAACCACAGCATGCCAGGCCTCCCTGTCCATCACCAACTCCCGGAGTTCACCCAAACCCATGTCCATCAGGTCGGTGATGACATCCAACCATCTCATCCTCTGTCGTACCCTTCTCCTCCTGCCTCAATCTTTCCCAGCATCAGGGTCTTTTTCAGTGAGTCAGCTCTTCACATCAGGTGGCCAAAGTATTGAAGTTTCAGCTTCAATATCAGTCCCTCCGATGAACAACCAGGACTGATCTCCCTCAGAATGGACTGGTTGGATCTCCTTGCAATCCAAGACACTCTTAAGAGTCTTCTCCAACACAACAGTTCAAAAGCATCAATTCTTCGGCGCTCAGCTTTCTTTATAGTCCAACTCTCACATCCAACATGACCACTGGAAAAACCATAGCCTTGACTAGATGGACCTTTGATGGCAAAGTAATGTCTCTGCTTTTTAATACGCTGTCATCACTTTCCTTCCAAGGAGTAAGTGTCTTTTAATTTCATGGCTGCAGTCACCATCCGAAGTGATTTTGGAGCCCCCAAAAATAAAGTCTGACACTGTTTCCACTGTTTCCCCATCTATTTGCCATGAAGTGATGGGACCAGATGCCATGATCTTCATTTTCTGAATGTTGAGCTTTAGGCCAACTTTTTCACTCTCCTCTTTCACTTTCATCAAGAGGCTCTTTAGTTCTTCTTCACTTTCTGCCATAAGGGTGGTGTCATCTGCATATCTGAGGTTATTGATATTTCTCCCAGCAATCTTGATTCCAGCTTGTGCTTCTTCCAGCCCAGCATTTCTCATGATGTACTCTGCATATAAGTTAAATAAGCAGGGTGACAATATACAGCCTTGACAGACTCCTTTTCCTATTTGGAACCAGTCTGTTGTTCCATGTCCAGTTCTAACTGTTGCTTCCTGACCTGCATACAGGTTTCTCAAGAGGCAGGTCAGGTGGTCTGGTATTCCCATCTCTTTCAGAATTTTCCACAGTTTATTGTGATCCACATAGTCAAAGGCTTTGGCATAGTCAATAAAGCAGAAATACATGTTTTTCTGGAACTCTCTCGCTTTTTCGATGATCCAGCGGATGTTGGCAATTTGATCTCTGGTTCCTCTGCCTTTTCTAAAACCAGCTTAAACATCTGGAAGTTCACAGTTCACATATTACTGAAGCCTGGCTTGGAGAATTTTGAGCATTTACTTTACTAGCGCGTGAGATGAGTGCAATTGTGCAGTAGTTTGAGCATTCTTTGGCATTGCCTTTCTTTGGGATTGGAATGAAAACTGACCTTTTCCAGTTCTGTGGCCACTGCTGGGTTTTCCATATTTGCTGGCATATTGAGTGCAACACTTTCACAGCATCTTCTTTCAGGATTTGAAATAGCTCAACTGGAATTCCATCACCTCCACTAGCTTTGTTTGTAGTGATGCTTCCTAAGGCCCACTTGACTTCCCATTCCAGGATGTCTGTCTCTAGGTGAGTGATCACACCATCATGATTATCTGGGTCATGAAGATCTTTTTTGTACAGTTCTTCTGTGTATTCTTGCCACCTCTTCTTAATATCTTCTGCTTCTGTTAGGTCCCTACCATTTCTGTCCTTTATTGAGCCCATCTTTGCATGAAATGTTCCCTTGGTATCTCTAATTTTCTTGAAGAGATCTCTAGTCTTTCCTGTTTTATTGTTTTCCTCTGTTTCTTTGCACTGATCACTGAGGAAAGCTTTCTTATCTCTCCTTGCTATTCTTTGGAACTCTGCATTCAAATGGGTATATCTTTCCTTTTCTCCTTTGCTTTCACTTCCCTTCTTTTCACAGCTATTTGTAAGGCCTTCTCAGACAGCCATTTTGCTTTTTTGCATTTTTTTTTTTCTTGGGGATGGTCTTGATTCCTGTCTCCTGTATAATGTCACAAACTTCCATCCATAGTTCATCAGGCACTCTATCAAATCTAGTGAAAATTTTATGTTTATGATATACACAAGGTTGGAACAAAAACCTAACGGAGCAATATGTGAATGATAATGACAGTCAAGTTGTATAAAGAACCTTGATCAATTTTAAGCTCTAACAACTTTGCACAGTGATGTTTATTGTATTACCGTCTAAAAATGCAGTGATATGTCTCCGGTCAGTAATGTGCTAAGATGCTCATATATTACCTCACAGTTCTTGGTTCTGTAGGTAGGGCCCACTAGACGCAAGTTTGCTCCAGGCAACAAATACATCTCCTTGAAACAAACCAAAGGGAATCCTTCTTCCTCCGTATATAAGAGTCTACTTGTAATAGAGCATTATCCCTTCCGCAGTGTTCCCAATGCTTCCCCAGGGAACTGAAGCAGCCATTGCAACGGATCAAAGGCTAGAGACTAAAATGCCATAGAAGCTCTTGATAGAGACTGAATAGTGCAACTTGAGTTGTTTACATGTAAACATTGTTTCAATAAGATTCTTTAATGAATAAGAGATGAAGAAGTGCTCTTATGAATAAAAGTGCCATGCAAATGTTAATGGCAATTATTGTTATAGTAATTCAGCAAAAACGGTTTCATCTTCTCTGACTAACTGGAATCTGGTACAAACACATAGCTACTATTCATCGGGGGTAATCACTAATCTTGACAAACTCAAGATTAGGCAAACTCAAAACCTGTGAATGGCCAGACACGGAACACTGGCGAGTGAACTGGGGTTGCTGTGCATTAACAGGGAAAGCTTAGCAGTTTATTGGAGACATTGCCTGACTGAGTGGGGAATTTGTACCCCACCCCACCAACTGCTGCCTCAGGAAATGGAAAATCTGTGTTGCTAGATCTTCTCAAGAAATCTGGGGTTTTGTGTGGAACATCCTGATTTTTAAAAGTTGTCTTTCATTTTATTTTAAAAATTCTCTGGGGGCCAAAGAAAATCCAGATGTGGCCATGGGCTGGCACTTTGTGACCTTTGCATTGCACAGTCTCAACTCACTATGAATCATCAGAGATGGTTAAAAGATGATTTCTAAATTCACGGCAATTGTATTTTTGGATCCGAGGATTTGTAATTCACATAAACTTACAATAAACTCCAAGAAACACCACATTCCCTCAGTTATAAATCTTCAGCCTTGGACCTTCATGTTTCAGTCCCACAATTCTGGACCAGAACACCTGTGGCCACTGTCCGATGTACCTAAGTCCTATGAGTTCTGCAAAGCTTGATTTAAATGTGAGCTGTGTATAAAACCTCCATGGTCCTCCTCAAAGTCTTCCGGGTATAAATTATGATGAAACTGTCCAGTGTAAAAGATCTGCATCAATTTTTCTCATATCTCATCGGCCCTTTACCCGCTCCCCCTGTCAAATGGAACACCACCATGACACTGCAGTTACTCACTCCTGCGAACACGAAAGGCCTAGATCAAGGGGGCCAAGAATGAAGCTCAATGGCACTTACCGCCAAACACATCTCCGTTCTGGTAGTTCTTCCCTTTCTGGGCTTCCTCTTCGTTTTGAACAGTGGCAACATGCTTGGCGGAGGCACAGCCCATAGTCTCATTCGGTCAGCTTCCGCCGGGCTGAACTGCAAATCATCTCTACAGGCACGGGGACATGTTGTTTTTCTTTAGACGCAGGGAAAATCCACCTTCTTGCTGAGTCGGTCAAGATGGGTGCACCTGGAAGAAGACAGCGCCAGATCAGAATGCATAACACGAAGCCCGTGTCTTCGCGTCCCCAGTGTTTCTTGCCTCAGTCTACTGGATGGGGGTGCAACCAGGCACTGCAGACGAAACACAGCATGGTCATTCTCATCTCAACCTGCGCTAGGAAAGCAGGGTTGGAAGGCCTGTGCCCTGCACAACACGTGGCCGGACATTTTGAGGAGATAAAACATTTCTCTTTATTTATTCTGATAAATATTTGAGCGCTCCTGCTTGCCACATATAAACTTGAAAGGCCATCTAGGTTTGTTAACGTTCTGGAATCTCAGAAACCTTCAGAGGAAGGGCAGCACATGGATGGGACCCACTGAGTTCGGAAGGCTGGGAAGTCCTCCATCTTTCTCCTCTGGCCCTCTAGCCAGCAACTCCAGCAACTCCAGTTTCGCCTGGAGGGAGTGAGCTGGAACATAGGCTAGTTTATGCATTTCTGGTAGGTTCTAAAAAATGACTCAATATTTTATCAGAGGCGACACTGTTTGGGAAGGAAGGAGATGGGAGAGATGTACTGACATTTTTTAAATCTCATATACAATACAATGTATTAAGTACCATGATAAACATATCACAGGAATCTATGGCAATGCAGAATTCAAAAAAAAATAGATTAAATTGTGATCGGGCAAAAGCAGGAACTAAAAGAAGAAGTGATATTTTGTAGCGTCTTAAAGTTTGGTAGAAACTTGCCAGGCTTGAAAGGATAGTAGCATCATCCAAATGTAAAGAACTGCCTGAGCTAAGACACTGGAGTGTGGAAGAGCATGGTGTGTGTGTGTGTGTGTGTGTGTGTGTGCACACGCGTGCATGCACATGTGTGTTCAGAGGGGTCGAGTGGGGGTGGGGCAGGGAAGAGGACTGCACTGCTGAGGCTTGTGAAGGGCCTGGAGGAAGCCTTGCTAACTTTACCCAATTTAATAAAGATAAATATAAGATGTCGCAAGATAGAGGAAGTCCATTTGATCCAAATCTGAGAAGACTTTGAGAGATACTGAATTAGTAGCATTCAAATCCTTTCTGTCAACCTACTACAGTGTTTAAAGAAACAGTACTGAAATATGAGACAAGAAGAAGCGGAGACAGGACTCAGTTCCAAAACTCCTCTCCAAGCAGGCGGCTGCCAAGGGCTGTGGCTTTGCCCTACAGGGCAGCACTGTCTCAGGGTCCACCTCCCCCTCATTCTGCATCATCAGGTAAGGTGACAGGGTGGGTTCCCAGAATGAATTCCTTACTTCCCAAAGCGGAATGTGGGGAAACAACTTCACGCATACACAAGACAGCGACCTGAAGTGGAAAGGAAGCCTCCCGTCCTCTTCCAGTCTGTTGCCGCCTCCTCATAACAAAAGTGAAAACAGGAAGGAGAGTGGGAACCCTAGCGAAATCCTGAAGGACAACAGGAATTCAGAGACAGTTTGCAACCCTCCTCTCTGGGAGTCCCCTTGCTTTTCTTTTCCTCATTCCTATTTCGTGTGGA
Organism: Bos taurus; assembly: GCF_002263795.3. Taxonomy (NCBI): domain Eukaryota; kingdom Metazoa; phylum Chordata; class Mammalia; order Artiodactyla; family Bovidae; genus Bos; species Bos taurus. Next base: position 65,499,521 of record NC_037343.1, on the reverse strand, counting down.
CAGCTTCACAAGCTACCCAAGAAATTAATGTAAGAATCTAAGATGTGAATTATTCTTTGCTTCTCCCCAAAAGCATTGTGTGCTGTTTCTTCTGTTTTAAAAGCTGTGTTTGTTTGTAGCAACAAATCTTACTTGAATTTGAAAAGTTGAAGTCACATGAAAAATCACATTGCAGAGGGCAAACAAAAATAAAACATATTTTAAAACTTGTCAAAGGATTTCTCTGTTACTCAGGCGTGGAAGTGAGGGGCATGTTAACAAGCAGATTAGGTATGATTCTAATTAGACACTTAAAATTCAAGTGATGACTCGGGAAGTCTTCATTTAATTGTATTTTTTTTAAAAGCATGATCAATCAAAATGAGTTCTCTCCAAATCACAGTTAGGTGCAGATTTTGTTTCTGAAACACACACATTATGTATTTTATTACAGTAATTCAATTTTAAGAGTGAAGTTTTCCAATTTTACAACTTCATGAGGAATATATTTTAATATTTTGTCCATTTCAAAGGAGATAATTATGAAATTATCTGAGAGGCAGAAGATCCACAATTCTCAAAATGAACCATGGAGTACTGGGGAGTTTTTTTTTACTATGTCATCAGGACTCCGCACATAAACCATTGTGCATTCATTCATTCATTCAACAGATATTTACTGAAAAATACTAAGTGACAGACACGTTTTTGGAAGACCCTGTGTAGAGAAACATAAACAGGACCAGTCTCCTCCCTGTCCCTATAACATGAACACTCAGAGAAAGGAGATTATGAGAAAGACCAGTTTCACAATGTGGTACAGCAACTGCCAGTCAAATATAGGATGACCGGGGAATTCACCCCACAGGTACCTGATTCAGCCTTGAAATCATGAATGTCAAGAAAAGTTGGATTTGAGATCTGACCACAGCTGAATAAACATCACTAAACCACCCCCCTCCCCTACAAACTACATTTCTTTTATAGTCTGATGTAATGTCAAGGTTTCATGTCTACTGAAAATTCTCTTACTTATGTTAATCCAACTGCGACCTCAAATTGAGGAGACCTTCAGAAATGAACCCCTACCGACTGCCACCATCATCTGCTCAAAGTTTCCCTGGGGTTTCCCTTGTGGTCCAGGGGATGAGAATCCACCTGTGAATGCAGGAGACGTGGGTTCCATCCCTGGTCTGGGGAGATCCCATGGATTGTGAACAGCTAAGTCTGTGCCACAACTACTCAGCCTGTGCTCAAGAGCCAGGGAATTGCAACTCCTGAGGCCCACGCACCTGTGCCTGTGCTCGGTCACAAGAGAAGCTGTTGCAAAGAGAAGCCTGTGAACTGCAACTAGAGAGTAAAACTAGAGTCGCCCCCAGTCACCTGAACTACAGAAAACCTGAGGGCAGCAACCCAGACCCGCTGCGACCAAAACTAAAGAGATAAATAAATTTTTTTTTAATAAAAGAAAGCTACCCTTCAGTTTCTACTTACTACCTTTCACATAAATCCAAGCATATTTTTTTAATTTCCACTTTTCCATGAGTTTTCTTCAGCTTATCTCTCCCAGCTCCCACATCATCTACTCATTGATGCCCCTGAAACTACCCCACTTAGGGAAGGCTTAGGGTGCAAATGAGCATGGAGAGACCCGAGTACCGAGCAGACAGTCTCGTTCTCACATATTGTCATTAACAGCATGTTATTTATTTCTGAAGTCACAGATCACAGGCTGAGAATTAAACTGAAGCATTTCTTTGATGGGATCTTCTAATACCAAGTCTCACTGAGGATGATTTTTTAAAAACTAAATAATCTATATGTAAGATCATCAGTTCAGTCGTGTCCAGCTCTTTGCGACCCCATGGACTGCAGCACACCAGACTTCCCTGTCCATCACCAACTCCCAGAGCTTAGTCAAACTCATGTCCATTGAGTTGGTGATGCCATCCAACCATCTCATCCTCTATCGTCCCCTTCTCCTGCCTTTCAGGAGATGTAAGATCATCATGCAGCTCAAAAACATGGGGTCCAATTAATAGCCCACATGAGTGTGTGTTAGTTGCTCAGTTGTGACTGATTTTTTGCAACCCCATGGACCGTAGCCCATCAGGCTCCTCTGTCCATGGAATTCTTTAGGCAAAAACTTTGTGTATAAATCTCCCCAAGTGGCTGAATGGCTATATTATCGTATATCACGAAATTAGAAGCTGCAAATCCCTCTCCACAAGGTTACACACTAAATCAATACCACACCATCTTTTAACTTATTTTAATTTATTTTTGGCTGTGCTGGGTCTTCCTTGCTGCACTGGCTTTTCTCTAGTTGCGGTGAGCGGGGCTTTATTTTAGATGTGGTGGGAGGGCTTCTCACTGTGGTGGCTTTCCTTATTTCGGAGCACGGGCTCTAGAGCTTGTGAGCTTCAGTAGTGGTGGCACCTGGGTGCAGCAACTGTGGTTTGTAGGCTCCAGAGAACAGGCTCAATAGTTGTGGCTCATGGGCTTAGTTGCTCCTTGGCATGTGGGATCTTCCCGGACCAGGGATTGAACCTGTGTCTCCTGCTTTGGCAAGCGGATTCTTGACCACTGAGCCACCACGGAAGCCCTCTCGCCAACTTTACAGGATATTTTTCATGCTTTGATACAATTTGTAAATCCAATTCAAAAATTTTCAAAAGAACTCACAAATCTGTAATCATGCATGTTTATCCCTCCCCTCCTTACACTATGCCTCAAGGCTCCTCAGGTACTATTGTAGATATCCACATGGGAATTATTGTTCCAGGACACTTCACATTGTAACATGAAGAGGTTCTTTCCTGTACCTAAGTCCTTACTTTTTTATGTGATACATTTGCACTTTTATAAGAAAAGATTATGGATTTATGATGACTTTTTTCTTTTTTTCAATGCAGATGATCTCTCTCTTTTTTTTTTTAATTTTTCCAGCTTTATGGAAGAACAATTAACAAAACTAAAATTTACTGAAAGCATTCAAGGGAATACTTCAATATACTATATTTGTGAAGGGATTCCCACCAAGTTAATTAACATATTTATCACTTCATATATTTACTCTTTTAAAATGAGAACACAGTTCTACTCTCTCAGCAACTTCCAATCATACAATATGGTGTCATTAACTATAGTCACCATGTGATACCCTAGACCTTATTCATCTACGACTAAAAGTTTGTACACTTTTATCAGTCTCAACTTATTTCTCCCAGCCTCTGGCAACCACAATTTTACCCTCCATTTGTATGAGTTTGACTTTTTAAATTTTAAGATTCTACGCAGGCTTCCCTGGCTCAGTGGTAAAGAATCTGCCTGCCAATGCAGGAGACAGAGGTTCAATCCCTGGTCTGGGAAGATCCCAGATGCCGCGGAGCAACTAAGCCTGTGCACCACAACTATTGAGACTGTGCTCTGGAGCTTGGGAGCCACAACCACGGAAGCCCGCACTCCCCAGAGCTCATGCTCTGCAACAAGAGAAGCCACCACAGTAAGGAGCCTGCACAGTGCAAGAAAGAGCGGCCCCCGCTCACCACAACTCGAGAAGAACCTGCACAGCAAGGAGGATCCAGCACAGCCAAAATAAATAGATTAAAAGGGAAAAAAAAAGATCCTGCGCAAAAGTAATACCATGCAGTATCTGTCTTTCTCTGTCTGGCTTACTTCACTTAGCGTAATTTCTTCCAGGTTCATCCATATAGTTGCAACTGGTAGGATTTCCTTCATAATCGGGCTGAATCATATTCCTCTGTGTGAGTGTGTGTGTGTGACATTTTCTTGATTCATTCACTGAAGGACACTTAGGTTGCTTCCACACCTTGACTATTGTGAATAATGCTGCAATAAATGGAAGTGCAGATATCCCTTCAAGATAATAATTACATATTTGTGGATGGCTTTTTCCTTTACCTTAACTTTATGAACTGGAATCATAACTTTGTCAGAAAAAAAAACCTACTTCCATAAAATTGGGAAGGAATAAAATATGCAAAATCTGTTTTAAGAAAAATCAGAGAAATATCTGACCTTTTTTTAAACAAAGGTTATGCAAAATATTTCTGCTTACATAATATTATGGATAATTTCACATTTCACCAATTAATCATGGATTTTTTCATTTTGGATGGAAAAGTCAAAAATACTGTAGACAGTTCTCTTGTTAAAAGAGATACTTCTAAAAAATGAATTAAAAATTATAAACTCCATAAAGAAACCCTAGGCCAGAAAGAACGTGAAGGCACCACATGGAGCTTGGAGAACTGGAGAAAAATTGAATTCTGATTGCAATGGGCACACAGAGAGCTATGAAGTCAGCAGTTAAGAAAAAGATAATAGGCACATTATTAATAGATCAGGAGCAAAGTGTCCCCCCTTTCTTCCTTTGATTAAAAAGGGAAATCAAGACAAGGCAACATCTAAAAACTCCTTTCTTTTATTGAAGAAAGAGCCAACATCCAAGCTCCACAAAGAAAAAAATATATATATAAATAACTAATCAGTCTGCGTGCCCATCTGTTCTGCTTCGCTGTAATGAGTGTTAATACAGCAGCCCACTGGGGGGAAGAAGAAAGACTGCTAAAAGGGATTTCTCATTTTGAAGCTCTGGTATCCTTGGGCTACTGTTAACACCATTTCACATTTCATTGTGCATGTTAAAGATAATACACAAAGAGATGCCACATGTGACATGTGGATAGTCTGGAAAAGTCAAACCTCCCTATTGCCCAGGATTTGCTGGCATCACAAAAGATATTCATTCCTCGCCTCACACTCATTTGGTGACATGGCAATTGACAACATGCTGTTAATGCCAAAGAAATAGGAATATCTGCTTCTTCTTTCTCTACGGGAAAACTCTCACTTTTTCAAATAATAATTGTACAGAGATATCTCTCAGAAACATAACAATAGTAAGTCCTATACATTTCTGATGGATTTCTGCAGTGGGGGATTGCGACAAGGAGGCAAGGTGACAAGTGGAAAGAGAATTAGAGGGGGAGTGAGGATGCTGAGCTCTGGTCTCAGGCATCACACACCTCTCTCGGTACCAAGGCTGGGCTTCCTCTCTCTGAGCCTTTTCCTTTGATTCTACGATCTACCTGAACATAAATCCAAATGATGCTGAAGAATGAAATTACCACTTGTAAAAAGGCCATTTCTTACCTAGACTCAATTTATTTACAAACTTTGTTTCAACATTTACCCAGTTAAGATATACTTGCAATTTTTTTCCCCAAAATATTTCAGGAAGCCCTTTGAAGTCTAAAGATTATTGCCAATTATGTTTTGGCCCAAGGGTGTTGATTTCAATTACATATCCAGTGAAAAAATGAACAAGGCTTGGCCATCTTATTTTCTCTTTTCTATTCTGCCTTTCATAGACAAAAATATATTTTTTAAAATGTTTCTTACAGAGAGTTGGATGGGAAAAGCTTGTGGTAAAACTGTTCTTCAGCTAAGGATTTTAGAGTTTGGTGTCTTTACCCTGTAGCCAAAAACTCTATTCCTGTATTGACTACATGTGTTCACACAAGTTCATGCATGGCTGACACTATTTCTGGGAAGGCAAGAGAGGAAAACACCTGATCCCGATAAAGACTCGGCATCCACACCAGGGTGAAGCTATGCAGAAGAATCACTCTGTTCCTCGATTTGTTCCTCTGTGATCAAGGCCAATGGCAGATACTCCTGGACTCTGAAGTCTACCTTTTCCCCTTCTTTGTTCACGTATGCTCAGTTGTGTCTGACCCTTTGCAACCCCATGGATTGCAGCCCATCCGGCTCCTCTCTTCATGGAATTTTCCAGGCAAGAATACTAAAGCAGCGTTGCCATTTTCTACACCAAGGGATCTTCCCAACCCAGGGATTGAACCCATGTCTCTTGAGTTTCCTGAATTGGCCGGCAGATTCTTTACCACTGCACCACCTGGGAAAAGCCCTTTCCCACTTTCAAGACTTGGAATATCAAAGGGATTTCCAGGAAGTTGCCAACCTGTGTCAGTGAGGAACCTTCTATGCCCAGACACCCATGACTGGCATCTTTTGCCAGCTGTGCTACCTGGTTCATCATGTCACCTGGGACAGATCTATGTGGCTTCCTTACCAGTATCCTAATAATAACAGCTGTTCTCCCTCTTTTACGGGTTTTTTGGAAACCTAGGTAGATTGTGACATGCTTTGCAAGGCTCTTATAAATGCAAGGTAATCTTTTGTTGCGTGCACTCTGCTCTGCCACGTGCCTGCCATTACTTATCAGCCTCATGGCTTTTCAGGAGCCTTGGGTGCAGTCAGTTTGCCCAGAGGGATCCCCATATGTGGCCCTGGAGAAAATGAGAGAAAAACAGATGGAAAGGAAAGAATAAAGATCAAAAAAATGACTAGAACATGTAAGTTCTAAGTACGAAGTACTAAAGGGGCAAATCTGATTTTAATCTAAGCACAAAAAATCACGATTCTTCCCAAATAGCCAGTGAAGGATGAACTGGGTGACCTGTGTGTTGAGACATATTGTAGAAGAACAGACATGATTCCTGCCTTTGAAGGGCTAGCATTCAGACAGGGCTAACGGACCATAAACATAATAAAGTAAAAGAAAATTCCAACTTCTAATGTACACTACAGGGGAAGAAATGATGGGAGATGTTCTCTGAAGTCACCGCATATTTCAAGCTAATTACGTTAGTGCTTGTCTCAGCTATTTATCTATTTTTGGCTGCGCTGGGCCTTTGCTACTGTGTGTGGGCTTTCTCCAGTGGCAGCCGGCAGGGGCTACTCTCTAGCCGTGGAGTGCGGGCTGCTCACAGCCGCGGCTTCTCTTGTGGAGCAAGGGCTCTAGGCCCCGTGGGCTTGGTAGCTGTGGCTCCCTCAAGCTTAGCTGCACTCCAGCATGTGGGATCTTCCCAGGCTAGGGATTGAACCCGGGGTCTCCTGGACCACCAGGGAAGTTCTCAGCTTTGTTTAATGCAACAAGAGATGTAGAAACACCCAGCATAACGTGCTACCCTTAGCAGACCCTGGGTGAGAGACCCTCATTTACTGACGAAGAAGACAGTTAAACACATGTTGTGAGCTGCTGATCCTTTAACACCATAAACTACAACAGAACTGCAGCTGGATTGTGTGATAGTCGCTCAGTCGTGTCCTCTTTGTGATGCCATGGACTGCAGCCCGCCAGGCTCCTTTGTCCATGGAATTCTCCAGGCAAGAATACTGGAGTGGGTTGCTGTTCCCCTCTCCACGGGATCTTCCCGGCCTAGGGATTGAACCTGGGTCTCCCACACTGTAAGCAGGTTCTTTACCAGCTGAGCCACCAGGGAAGCATTCCTTGGAAATCTGAGTCTTACTTCTGTGGTGCTGAAGACAAGAGTTGAATGCCACTGTTCTTTGATGCACACACTGGGAAAGCACATGGGATGTTTTCCTCACTGAATTACAAAGACAACTTTTATACAAGGCTACTGTGTTCCACCGGAGAAGGCAATGGCACCCCACTCCAGTACTCTTGCCTGGAAAATCCCATGGATGGAGGAGCCTGGTAGGCTGCAGTCCATGGGGTCGCCAAGAGTCGGATACGACTGAGCGACTTCCTTTTCACTTTTCTTTTTCATGCATTGGAGAAGGAAATGGCAACCCACTCCAGTGTTCTTGCCTGGAGAATCCCAGGGTCAGGGGACCCTGGTGGGCTGCCGTCTATGGGGTCGCACAGAGTCAGACACAACTGAAGCGACTTAGCAGCAGCAGCAGTGTGTTCCACATTTCTCATTCAATTTAATCTCTAAACTTCAGCCTTAAACAGATTACTGTGGTAGATAAAAAAGAAATACGACCAACCAACACATAAGATATGAATTATCTAAACTAACCATCAGGAGAAAATGTGAGAATCCTTTAAAAATAAAAAAGCCAGCTGATATTTCACTTGTGGATTTTGGTTCTAATATTTGAGTATGTGTATGTTTCATATCCTCAGAACTATAAAAACTTTCAGCAATGTAGTGTAGCAATACTTTGATAAGATCTGAATGCTAGAAATGGAAAAAGTATTTCTCTCAAAATCTAAAGGCACATTCCTCTTTCCTCCCACAGCAACCTCTTTCCTTTTCCCTCCCTGCCACAATAAGTGAACCCATCTATCAGAGACCACTATAAACTCTGGCCTAAGATCTCTTTCCTTGTGCTTTGCCTCAGGCCACACAATCCTAGGTCTGAGGAGAAGCCAGCAATGATCTAGTGATTGAGTAAATCCATCACTTTCCTGCTGGGCAGACGGCTATTCACTGAAATGAGTGTCCCTAAGAGAAAGCTTTGGCTGCCTGCTAGAACCTTCAAGTTCTATCCAGAACAGCTCCATTTCTGGAAATGCCCTGAAAACCTAGAGAAGGCAAATAGATAAAAACTCTTTGTTGGTGAAGGGCTCAATTTCTCTCTTACACATACAGAATAAAAATTCTGATGATGCAAAGATCACCTCTGGTGATCTTGTCATTTTGTAAAGGAAAGGAGTTGGGTGGCTTTGGGCAAGTTATTGACTTCAGAGGGCCTTGAGATCTCATTTATGGGATGGATAAGACCACATGAATTTTGAGGGAGTAGATGAGACGATATACGTAACCAGCATAGCACAGCACCTGGCAGTCAGCAAGTCATCATTACGTGACGTTACTGCCACTCTCACGACCATCATCACGGCTGTGACGGTGACGAACTTTGCGAAGAAAGGGGCAGGGGCAAAAGAGACCAGAAAGAAGGGACAGAAGAGGGATGAGAGGTCGACTGTGGCAGCTTAGCTCTTCTTAGGAACAAAACCAAAGCAGGCAGACGGAATGCAGATGGAGACCAAGAGACAGCAGCTCTGCAGCAGGAGAGACTCATGGCCTCACTGCAGCAGTGCCCGCGTCTCTGCAGCGCTGGGGGTGGGCAGGCCAGCCCCCGTGGGGACGTCCCAGGGCTCTGAAGGCAGAGGCCGCTGTGTGCAGACAAGCTGAAGGTCAGTGAGTTTGGTCACAGCTGGATGACTGCCGCTCACATCTTCCCCTCTTACATGTTTATGTGCCTCTCTCCTTTACCAGACAGGCTTCCAAGGTCACGCCCATGTCCTAATTATTCCTCTCTATATTCCTTCCAGCACAGGTCAGGTACACAGTAGGATGCAATAGATGCTGAGCAGATGAATTCTCTTGGAAACTTCTTTTCACAAAGAGACATGGGGGACTTTTAAGGGAGGGAGCTCTCCTCCACCCCACATCCTAGGTCACCTGCATGGACAGTGACCTCTTTAGCATACATCGCCAATAGCTACAGTTAAAAGTGTTCATCTGAGCTATTATAGGCCACTTAAAATTATGTTCAGTATCTGATCCCTAAAAAGACAGAGAGTTATATGTAACACTTACTAGTAGAATGGAATTCTGGAAGCATTTGGCATTTGTATAGTTGTCCCTGGGCTTTGCTGGTAGCCCAGCCGGTAAAGACTCCTTCTGCAAAGCAGGAGACCTCAGTTCGATTCCTGGGTTGGGAGGAGGGCATGGCAACCCACTCCAGTATTCTTGTCTGGAGAATCCCCAAGGACAGAGGGGCCTGGTGGGCTATAGTCCATGGGGTTGCAAAGAGTCAGACATGACTGAGTGACTAAGCACTCACACCCACAGTTGTCCCTAATCTGTCCCAGAAAATTGGGCCGCTTATTTATTTCAACAATCTTTTTTTTTTTTTTTTTTGGTAACTTGTTTAGTTCTCAACATTTCACTAGGGACCGGAGATTCCAAAATGGATAAGTCAGCCAGACCTTGATGTGCATTTCCTGACTGTCAATTAGAATCCAAAGATGTTGAGCAGCGCTTCTAAAACTCAACCATCTGAAAAATCAAAGGTTTGTTTTTGCTTTTGCTGTAATTTAAATCTCTGCTGAGTTTTTCATGACAAAGAACTATTTACGGAAGATGTTCTCAGAGGGCCAAACAAATTGAAAGTATAAATACCATTTCAGGAAGCACAAATCAATGCCCCTCTAACCTACTGAGTTAACAAACAAACAAACAACAACAAAAAAACAAAAGCACTTCAGTTCTCATGCTGCTCTCAAGAAAGGCACAAGACGTTGGGAACTTCATCGATTGTGTAGAGCTTGGCCAAAAATTACATTCCGCGTGATCATCTACTTAAAACAAAAGGTAAGAAGCTGAGAGAAGAGACCCAGGAGGACAATGTCATGGGAGAAATAGCCACTGCTCCCTGATGTACCAGCGGATGCTATTCTCTGGCTCCTGACTCTGCACTGGGGGGTCTACCCATGCACCTACCATCATTTCAGTGGTGTTTAGTGGGGTTTGAGACACAAACACGTAAAGAGAGGACAAGGAGCTCTTCCCTACCCTTGACGCTCATCTTCAGTCACTGAAACGTTCCTTAATAAAGGAACATCTAGGGTTACAGGTTACAAGCTATGATGACCTTGCAAATGGTACCAAAATTTGCAGTCTACTCTAAAAATTATTTGAAATCAGCCCATTTGTAGTAGCATAATTAGTGAACACAATGTTCCTTCCCACTTATCTAGAAAAATGAACTTAAAAAAAGACACCAGAGCTACAAGCTCAGTAGGACCAGACAACACTGCTGCTGCTAAGTCGCTTCAGTCCTGTCCAACTCTGTGCAACCCCATAGACGGCAGCCCACCAGGCTCCCCCATCCCTGGGATTCTCCAGGCAAGAACACTGGAGTGGGTTGCCATTTCCTTCTCCAATGCATGAAAGTGAAAAGTGAAAGTGAAGTCACTCAGTCATGTCCGACTCTTAGTGACCCCAAGGACTGCAGCCTACCAGGCTCCTCCACCCATGGGATTTTCCAGGCAAGAGTACTGGAGTGGGGTGCCATTGCCTTCTCCACCAGACAACACAGGAGCCACCAAACTGGGGCCTGCCCACAGGAGACCAAGGCTCAGCATCCAGTTGCCCCAGCTAGCACCTCTGGGCACTAACGTTCTCTAGAGATCCACCTTCGGTTCCAGCCTGACACATGAAGGTTTCAAGTCTTCACCTGAATAAAGAACTAAATGGATGGCTTGATGATAAACTCTTCTACTGGAGAGAGATATGGCAGAAATACTACATTTAGAACCTGACCACATTCTATTCTAACAAGGCCTTTACTCAGCTGTCATCTCTAGGGATGGTCAGGCTGGGATCTCTAGAGGGGTCCATGCTGAGGGCGCTTTGGTCCTGGATATGACAAAGGCATATCTGGTAGGCTGCTTGATATCCCTGTGTCGGCGGAGATGTCACCCCTACATCACCTATATTACATCACTGCCATTACCACCCCAGGAATGGTACAACAAAAATGTGTGTGCACGCTAAGCTGCTTCAGTGGTGTCCAACTCCTTGGGACCCTATGGACTGTAGCCCGCCAGGCTCCTGTGTCCATGGGATTCTCCAGGCAAAAATACTGGTGTGTAAGACATCAATTTTCTCATTCCAAGATCTCCCTGAAAATTATAAAGAATTTTTAGAATTCAAACTTAAATTTGTATTTGGAAACCATGTTCTGGACTCAGCTTTTCACTATTCATCAGCATTTTCTAGGCCATAGTTTTTGTTTGTGTCTTTGCTGCTCAAGGGCTTCCCTTGTGGCTCATTTGGTAAAGAATCTGCCTGCAATGAGGGAGACCTGGGTTTGATCTCTGGGTTGGAAAGATCCCCTGGAGGAGGGAAAGGCTACCCACTCCACTTCTGGCCTAGAGAATCCCATGGACTGTATAGTCCACGGGGTCACAAGGAGTCGGACATGACTGAGCGATTTGCACTTCACCTTACTTGCTGTTCTGAGGAAGGAAACATTTAAAAAGCCATGTCCAATGGACATTAGGATGGTCTTATTGGCAGTTTTAAAAACATGAGAACATGATTAAAAATTTTAGTAAAAAAAAATTGTACTTCTCATAAGTTAGTAATTATCCATTAATTAGTTTTCTACGATAAAGACAAATTAAGATTCTTAGCGTATTGATTCCATCGAGTCCTTCCCCTGGCCCCAAACCCTCCAAGACTCATTAATGCCTCTGGGGTAAAGCCTGAGATACCCGGACTTTCAAGCTAGATACTGAGGTCAAGGTTCTGAACTTTGCAGATGAGAAGACTGAAGACTGGGAGTTTAGGTGACTAAGTCAGGGTCCCTTAGGACCCAGAGGCATTGACTCACTGTTTCCTCTTCCTATTGCTCCAAGGTAACATCCTCTTCATCACTTCAGGTGGGTCTCATAGACCACCCTTCTCCTTCAATACTCTGCTCACAAGCCCACCTCTCTACTTCTGCTTCAGCCTTTACTTTTCCAGGAAGAAGCTTCATACCATTTCACACTTTCCATCAATTTTCTCTTTCCTAAACTCTTACTCGTAGAGTCAACTACTCCGCATTTCTTAGGCCTCTCTCTCTAAATAGACACTAAGTGCTTTGAGGCAGAAACCACCTTCTGTATTTGTCTCCTCTGTTATATCGAAAGCCTGGCTAGACACAGAGTAGGAACTCAATAAACCCTCTTCAAAACAGTGACCAGAAGGCTGGCCTTGTCACCCCATCTCTGTGCTGGCTATCCTCTGCCTAGAAGGTTCTCTCTCCTCATCTTTGCCTGGCTAAACTCTGGTTTGCATGAGCTGTCACTGCCCAAAGGTCTCAGAAGACCCAAGAGCCCCCTTCATAGCTGTCATAAAGGGCAGAATAGTCTTAATTCCTAACTGTCTGTCTATTGGTCCCATAAGTCTAGAGCATAAACTCCATGGGGGATACAGATGATGTGTTTCTTGCTTCCTACTGTATCCCTAGCTTCCAACAGTGCTTAGCTGAGGATATGTGCTCAGGCAATAAATAAGGAATGGAGTTGTCCTCCAGAAGAAAGTTTGAACTCCTCATGGAAATCAAGGCTTTCCGTCCACATCTCCAATTTCATCCAACTTCCTCCAGGCATATCGCTCTAGCCAGTCTAGTCTCTAGCTACTAACCCCTGAACATATTTTCATATTCTAACCCGAAATGCCTCTGCTCATAGTCTCACCTTAGATAGAAAGCCCTCCTGTTATTCATCTCCGCCTGTTATTCAAATTCTACCCATCCTTCAAGGTCCAGAACAAGCCTTATCACCTCTAAGAAACCTTGCTCCAGGCCACACAGATCTTCTGCTCTAAATTCATCAGCAAGTATCCACATGGCCTATTCATCACCCGTCTATGTTCCTATGAGTCCACACTTATCTTTCCATCTTAGTGTAACTGGGCCTCTGGGATCCCCTTTCTTCTGAAGTCAGCACTTACCTCTCCTCTTAAGACATAATTACACACATGGTCTTAGATCATCTCCTGCGCTGCTGTTTTAAATTGCTAACTTTTGTGCATTTTTGTCTTGGTATCCTAGCCCACTTATAAATTTTTCAAGGAAAGTCATGCTTTCCATGTCTTTGATCCAATGCAATTATTTACACAAAGTAGGAGATTAGTAAGTATTTGTTACTTGACGTGTTAGCTAAGAAGTAAAAGTGTATAGGAGGAGAGAATTATGGGAATTACAAAAAATAACTTTTGCCAAAAATGCAGTTGAAATTTCTGATTATTAGAGGCTGCTTAGAAAGGTCAAATGGTGATAGGATAATTACACCATAATTTGGTAAAATTACTCTCTGAATAAAGGTTATTTTTAAATAGAAACTTTTGTCCATAAGATTAAAAAAAAAAGTATGAGTAGAAGAGAAAACTTAACAGAAAAGGAATAAAAAAGGAAAGAAAGAAAACCATATACCCAAGACTGACATCCCCTGTCCCCACCCCTGGATCAGGAGGGCTGGCTGCAGCTTCCACAGTGGTATCCGCTGATGTTTATTACAAGGTCTAGTTCATGACTGAGTTATCATCACAGCCTTCTATAAATGCTTGCCCAGAAACTCCCTGAACATGAATAAAATAGCTCTTCCAGTGTTGCAGGGCGAGGAGGGAGGAGTAGCAATCTCTTTTTCCTAGTTTGCCACAAATATTTCCTTACGGTAATTATTTTTTGATGGACTATGTCTAACTAGTCATTTTATCTCACTATAACCCACCCCACCCTCCCCCACCAATGTATACAGCTGCTGCTTTCAGCCACAAATAGCAATTGTAGAACACAAACACTGTGTTGAGGGATCAGTAATTCAGGGTTCAGTAACCTAGCAACAGAATGTCAAGACCTCCTAATCTGTACCCTCAACTGCTAAATATCCACACACCCTCAAGAGACGGGTCTGCAAACCCACTGTTGGCTGAACACAGATTGATAGTGGCCAGCAATGGAAATATCACAAAACAGAGGAGCCTTTTTGTTGGGCTCCAAAAGCCAGAGAATAAAGGAATAGAAGGGCTTCCCAGGTGGCACTAGTGGTAAAGAACCCGCCTGCCAATGCAGGAGACGCAAGAGACACGGGTTCGATCCCTGGGTTGGGAAGATCCCCTGGAGGAGGGCATGGCAACCCACTCCAGTATTCTTGCCTGGAGAATCCCATGGACAGAGGAGCCTGGCAGGCTACCGTCCACAGGGTCGCAGAGAGTTGGACACGACTGCAGTAACGTAGCATATATGCAAAGGAATATAAATAGAAAACAAACACACTACTAGGAAATAGAGGCCACAGAGTTGCCAGTTAGTATTTGGTTCTGGGAAAATCCAAGTTCGCCAGCATCTAGAACCCTCTAATATCCCAGGGATGGGGGAGCCTGGTGGGCTGCCGTCTATGGGGTCACACAGAGTCGGACACGACTGAAGCGACTTAGCAGCAGCAGCACAGCAGAACCCTCTAATAACCCACACCTCCATGTGTTTTATATGCCAAAGACTGAACACACAACATCAAGAAAATGAATTTCAGTTCCATTACCAGGAATGTTCTCCTAGATGAAGACAAGAAGAAGAGAAAGGGATACTTTAATTTTTTTCAATAAATTAATGAAAACTGAATCCTCATCTCTGAGATATATTACCAGCAAGAAAAAGAAGATTCATGCTCTCCTCGCTACTGTTTCACCTCATCTATCTTGCTTTAATGGACCTGGATTTATAAAGGCATCTGTAGTGAAGCATCCTCCATTTCTTAAAAAAAATATACATATGTTGTTGGTTTCCTTTCCCTATCCAGTAGTGAAGGTCATGATACAAAAAAGCGGCATAACAATGTGGCTTTTTTTTTTTTAATCAACAATTCCAGCAGTGGCAAAAATAATGAAACGTGGGAGGCTGTTTATTTGTATGTCAAAGAGAAAGCGAAATTCTCCATAGGGTGACATGATCATTTGTTTTCCCCAATGAAGCAAACAAATCAAACAGGAATAAAACAGGAGCCTACCCTTCATCATTCATGGTGTAATGAGTTCTTTGCTAGATTAACCATTCTCCTTCCTAACACTCACTCCCAAAAAACAGATGTACAATGACATCAGCAAAATAGCCAAAGAGCACCAATCCAAAGAGACAGGAAATGCAGCAGCCAGACTTGTATCCTTTTTAAACATTAGCTGACTCCTGGCTGGGGCCTCTGGGTCTGCTGTGCAGGAAACGGGCTCACCGATAAGACATGTCTCTGGGCAGTAGCAACGATCAGGAGGATTTAATGGCACCAGTGGCCGAGGACAGGAAGACCCAAACCTGCCAAGGTTCTCGACACCAGATGGCTGCCTGTGTTGTGTTGTTGCTGTTGTTTAGTTGCTAAGTCATGTCTGACTCTCTGCGACGCCATGGACTGTAGCCTGCCGGACTCCTCTGTCCATGGGATTTCCCAGGCAAGAATACTGGCGTGGGCTGCCATTTCTTTCTCCAGGGCATCTTCTTGTCCCAAGGACAGAATCTACATCTCCTGGGGCTCCTGCCTTGGCAAGTGGGTTCTGTACCAGTGAGCCATCTGGGAAGCCTGCCTCTGCTGTGTGCTTAAGGTAAAAAATCTTAGACTCACTGGATCCAATAAGGAGTACTCAGGGGTGCTTTTCTCCCCTCCAACTCTACCACCTGTTACTAGAAGGTGGACACCAAGAACATTCTGTCAAGAAGACCAGAGTATGTTAGCCATGGGGGAGCCCTGTCCACTAGCATTTGGACAGTTGGTTAGATCACAGTGTATGCCATCACAGTGGCATACAAAGAACACCAATTCAAGCCTTGATTGACTGAGAGCTCTGAGGTCCTAAGCAAGAGGTCTGGTCAACAGAATGGGTGATGTGAGTGCTCCTGGGTCACGGGAGTAGGGTGATGTGCCAATGTTGAAAATGTTACCTCTAGCAGTGATGCTCAGATGACAGCAGGCATGCAAGCATCAACATTTTCTGGGGAGAAAACGAAGACAAAGAAGACAAGGATGATGGGACTTCTCTGGTGGTCCAGCAGTTAAGACTCTGGGCTCCCAGTGAAGAGGACCTGGGGTCGATCCCTGGTCAGGGAACTAGATCCCACATGCTGCAATGAAAGACCCTGAACAATGCAACCAAAGATCCCATGTGCTGCAATTAAGACCTGGTACAGTCAAATAAATAAATAAATAATAATATATATATATTTTTTTTTAAGAAAAGACAAGGAAAATGTAGACAAGCTGGAGACAGGAAGGAAACTCCTCTTCAATGTCAAACAGTGATGGAGAGCTATGGAATTCAGGGCCCTTCCTGGCATCACAGACAGAAAAACAACTGATGCTCATTACCTCGTCACCATTTGTGAAGCCTTTCACACACAGACTAGGCTCTGTCAATCTGCCAGGGTCTTCAGTATATGATTCAGAAAACTCTGACAACACACCTCTGCTGCTGCTGCTAAGTCGCGTCAGTCGTGTCTGACTCTGTGCAACCCCATAGACAGCAGCCCACCGGCTCCTCCATCCCTGGGATTCTGCAGGCAAGAACACTGGAGTGGGTTGCCATTTCTTCTCCAGTGCATCAAAGTGAAAAATGAAAGTGAAGTCGCTCAGTCGTGTCAAACTCCTT
This sequence comes from Bos taurus, assembly GCF_002263795.3. NCBI lineage: Eukaryota > Metazoa > Chordata > Mammalia > Artiodactyla > Bovidae > Bos > Bos taurus. Next base: position 65,482,548 of record NC_037343.1, on the reverse strand, counting down.
GCAACCCCATGGACTGTAGCCCACCAGGCTCCTCCATCCATGGGATTTCCCAGGCAAGAGTACTGGAGTGGGGTGCCATTGCCTTCTCCCAACACACCTCTAGATGCCAATAAAGTGAATCCAGGTTTGGGCACGTCTGGAGAGGTGAAAAGGGGGGCATGCTCCTTTAGATAAAGTGATAGTCACCCCATTTTTATTTCCTCTGCTTGAGAGTAATAGGGTTTTAGTGAAGGAAAAAAAAATCAATAAGGGCATCAGAGCATATTCAATGGCATTTATAGCATCGCTGACCTTATTACCTCTTGCTGGCACCTCGGCAACTCAATTTCTATTGAATGTCTACTGAAGCTGTGCTTTACTGGGGATGTAAACACCCACAAAGGAGCCTGCTTCTCCTGACAATGGTATCAGCCGCTTGAAGGAGCAGAGCGAACACTGGGATTGGGGGTCACACTGAATGACTTCCCTCCATGGCTTGCCAGTCCCCCACCCCAATCTATTTCTATCGCTACCCTACCAAGATGATCTGTAATGAAATGTGTGGCTAAGACATCTAGAGAAAAGCAGTGACAGCTTCCAGCATCACAAGAGAGGAAATGCGTGGCCCTCTCCTGCTCCCTTGCACGTTCTGCTCTCCCTGTTGTGGAGAGAGCTGCTTGGGGAGTCCCAGTGTGGAAAAGTCCTGAAGGATCGCCGAAAGAGCCGGAGAGAGATGGGGTGCAAGAAGCAGACAGGCTGAGCAGCTGTGGGGGTGGAGGAGACTAGCAGCGGCCAGAGGAAAAGGGAAAAGGAAAGAGAAGGGGAAGGATGTGAAAGTTTTTATGACTGCTTTTCTTGCAAGGTCCACTCAATCTCTAGACTCCACTCGGGGTGTCCAGTTCCTAGGAATCCTCTGTGATCTCTGCCCACATGCTCTCTCTCTCAGCAATTCCTGTACTTTCCACACCATGTCCGCACTGCCTGCTATGTTGGTCTCCCAAACTATCCATGAGGGACTCTGATTCACTAAAGAAAAATATCTCTCCTTCAATGACTGATACACAGAAGGTGTTCCACACATGTTTGCCAAGTAGCATGAATCTTAAAAGTGGAGAAGATGGCTATAACAATCCTAGAGCAGCTTTGGGATCTTAGACCTACACAGAGCACAACAAACAGTTATAAAACCCTCGGATGAGAAAAGAAAGTCATTCAGTTGCTGGGAAATAAACAAGGAAAGCTGTGTGCAGTTTCTTTAGTATTCCGCAGTCCAAATGAGGCAGTTTTACAACTGGCATCAATTCTCTACGGGTATAGGCTTCACGTGTTGTAGTCTTTGACCTAAAAGTGTTAAGGCAAACCTTAAAAGAGTCTGACTTGCCCTTCACTTGCTCCAGGAACAACTCATTTGTTGAAAAAATATAGCCCATTCTGTTAAGGTAATGAATTTCTTAAATGTCAAGCTATTCACTGAAACAAATTACTCCCAGTCCACTTCCTGATCCAGCCTTCTAATGAAGATGGTCTAAGCTGGCAGGAAAAATTGAGGACCCTGGAAAAGTCTATCATGTGAACATTCCCCTAAAAGGTATCAAGATACTGAAACAGAAGTATTTCATAACAAGCAACACAATGCAACAGCTAGAGAATGCTGTCAAATAATGTTTAAGTAGATATGATTATTAATAAGACTCCCTGGGTTTTTTCCAAACATATACTTAACTTTATTTATTCTTTGATAGAATTCCCCTCTAAAACAGAGAAACTTAATAAAAATACAAATACTACTTAACACTTTTTTAAAGATTTCTTTTTTTGATGTGGACTATTTTTCAAGCATTTATTGAATCTGTTACAATATTTCTCCTGTTTTAAGTTTTGTTTTTTTTTGACAAGGCCTCTGGGGTCTTAGCTCCCCAACCATAGATCAAACTCATACCTCCTGCACTGAAAGGCAAAGTCTTAACCACTGAACCACTAGCGAAGTCCCGCCTCTTATTTATTTAAATTCGATGCAGACTCATTTATGCAAGAGTTAATTTCTCACTCTTTCTGAAGTTTCGAAATTCTATCATCATTTTGTTTCCTGACACTAACTTTAAGGCCCTTTAAATTCTGAATTAGTCTAATTTGGATTCTTTTAAAATTCTCTTCATGGCATATATTTAGTCATGAATTAAAATTAATTTTGCTATGAGAAATTTCCAATCTCTTGTGATAACTGGCAACAAGCCAGACTGTTGTAAAAGCCAGAGTTGGTGTAAATAAATGAAGATGTTAAACTGGAATACTTGGAGTTGTTTCAAATTACAGCAGAGTCAAAACCATATCCATTTACTATTCAGTGTACACGTGCAGAGCATACTATATAGTCTTTTTATTGCTTCAAATAGTCTAGATCCAGCAGTGTGTTAACTCCTAGAGAGAAGGTTCCTTTTGTGTCTTTGCTCAGTGGGACCAACAGAGATGAATGAGTGATTAGAAGGTTGTAACAAACCCTTTCCCCCTATCAATCTTTGGGTAAATTCCCAAAGAGAAGCAAATATTAGCAGAAGACCGACAAAAGGACAAATACCACTGGAACAATCGTACTGATTTGTAAATGGATACGGTTTTGACTCTGCTGTAATTACCACAAAATAGTAATAGTTCCTCTGCTGGGATCAGTTATCTAGGCTTCAAATACTTTGAAAGTGAAAGTATTAGTTGCTTAGTCGAATTTGACTATTTGTGACTCCACTGACTCCTCTGTGCATGGAATTCTCCAGGCAAGAACACTGGAGTGGGTTGTCATTCCCTGCCCCCTGGGATCTTCCCAACCCAGATATCCGAACGTGGGTCTCCTGCACTGCAGGCAAATTCTTAACCATATGAGTCACCATACTTTGGTCACCAGTCAAAGCTCCATGAGGGCAGATCCTTGAGTCTCCTTGAGTCCAACTATTCCCCTCACCCAGCACAGGACACTCAACTCCACCAGAGGCAGGATGGAGCAGTGAAAAGAACCTGTGCTTTGGAGTCAGACAGATTAAGAAACAAATAGGATCTGCCATTTACCAGCTATGGGACCCAGGGAAAGTTAATTAACCTTTTAAATGTCAGTCTCCTCTTCTATAAAATGAATATAAACACCATCTACCTTGTAGGGTAGCTCTGAACATTTGAAGCAATGTCTGCAAAGCCACCACCATATTACCAAGCACTGACTAGAAGATAAGTCTCATTATAAATAAGGAAATACGTATCAGGAAGTATACATGCCATTAGATGATAAACATGGCTATGACTGCCTAAAGAAGATTTACACTAACCTTCACTCCCATAATTGCTTCAGGACGCTCAAAACTGATGCAATCCCACTTTCCCTTTATCTGTTATAGCCCATAACAAATCAGACTGAAGATGGGGAAGTAAGTACACTGACAGCTGGCAAGATTCCCATCAAAGAGGCACAAAAGAACTATGAGCAGATGCGAGAGTCCAGAAGAGTCTGAGCAATGCAGTACAGGGACAGCAGCTTTCAGGTGACTGAGCCCCCAAACCAGTGTTCCCGTGGATGATACAGAGAGGCCAGACTGCCTGTGCCATATTGATCCCACTTCAGAAAGCAAGAGAGATGGAATCTATGTCAAAACATATCTCTATTCTACTAGTTGGCCTCTGCGCCCCGCAGCTGGAATCCATCTCTTTCCTTTGGGTTCTTGCAGCATTTTGCTTGCTTCTCCAACACAGAGCCCTTTACAGCCTATTTGGTGTTAGGCTCCACGGCACAAGAGCATAAGCTTCTTAAAAGCAGGTAAGCAGTGTTATTTACCTTTGCTCAGTAAGTGTTTGTTGAATGTGCCAACTTTCCTCTCAAGATGACAGATACAATTTTAGTCACTTCTGTGTCCCCAACAGGTTAGGGTTATGAGTAAGAATGAAATTCAGAACACACTGCAAATATCTGCAGCTTCCTGATTTATACAGCAACCCCATTTTCTTGTGGAGTATGTACTTAACAACTCTAACATACTGGCAGCAATGTTATCATAACAATAAGGAAAGGGATAACATTAAACCAAATGATCATCATCACCTCTACAGAAAGTTGTCCCAGATAGTTTCTGCTTGGTTTAGTCTTCTCTCTCTTTCCAAACACTGTGACCATTCATTCAATTTTTCAGTCAACATTTACTGGTGCTGTGGGCCAGCACTAGATTGGGCACATCTGGATAAAAGTATTTGTCTCCAACGGAGTGATTGTTAGAGAATAATAGATGAGTACAAAACTGTGATACTATAAGATGGTTGATATGGCTAGCATTAAACCAAGTTACAAAGGAAGCCTGGATGTATTCAAGGAAGACTATGCAGAAGGTGGGATCTGAGTGGATACTTGGAGAACTTTAACATAAAAATATCAAATTTGGGACTTGTGTTATCATTATCATTTCTAAAGGGGAAGAGTGGGAATATTTTATTATGGTGGTGATGGTTAGTTTAGTCACTCAGTCATGTCTGACTCTTTGCAACCCCATGCAGTCGTAGCCTGCCAGACTCCTCTGTCCATGGAATTTCCAGGCAAGAATACTGGAATGGGTTACCATTTCCTTCTCTGGGGCATCTTCCCGACCCAGGAACTGAACCTGTGTCTCCTGCATTGTAGGCAGTCTCCTGCATTACAGGCAGATTCTTTACTGACTGAACCACCGGGGAAGCCCCATATTTTATTATGAAAAAGTATAAACATATCATAACCTTTCTGAAGATCATCAAGTTTCTATTACAGAAGTAAACTCCTGATATTGCCTTCAAGTTGTTAGCTATGATAATGAAATTACCTAACTGTGTTAATAAAAGAGGAAGTTAATTTAAGCAGGAAGCTATGAAAAGAGATCAGGTGTCAACCTGACAACCCACAGCAAGTAAGAACCAAGTTCCAATGTACGTATACACACACACACACACACACACACACACACACACACTCCAGCATATACACACAGAATTATATAGCTGCTTTTTTTTTGGTTATCACCAGAAAGTTTATTGGAAACTCAGCATAAAGGGTTTCTTACGCTCTGACCTCATCATGTACAAACCATAGTACTGTCATATTTATGAAACAGCATTATTAGTTCCACTGATCAAAACACAAATGACATGATGAATGTATAAACAGAAAAAACAGAACAAAATGAAAAGGCTCAGAGTTTTGGAAAGGTTGATAAAATAAGTCTTTTTCAATCTGTAAAGGTTAAGAGCCAAAGGGGACAGAAGGCTGTAAAAGAGGGAAAGAGAACTTGAGTAACTAAACACACTCCACACATCAAAGAATTACGTAGCTTCTTGATGTGTTCTCAGGGTCTAGTGAAAATTCAACAGTGAAAATCCAAAATGAAGAGTATTCATAACATCCCCAAATCGGAATGTGATGCATTCATCGAATGATGACCTCATTCAGTGGGTATTTATTCAAGGCCCATCATGGGTCAGGAGTCATTCTAGGTGTATGAGATCTGATGGGGACAAGAACGACATGGAGCTTTAAGTGGTCACTGTGAAGAAGAGTTTATGGTAAATCTCAATATTAGCAATCCCAAAAGGTAACCATTTATAGTTGTATTTTCATTGCCTTCTCCAAAGAGGGAAAATACTGGAGCCAACAAAATACCATAGGCAGAATGCATAAAAAGAATATATACATATAACCAAATCACTTTGCTATACACCTGACACTAACACAATATTGTAAACCAACTATACTTCAATATAAATAAGTAAATAAAGTTTTCAATTTGGGGGTGGGGGAGGGAAGCTGGCCACCTCACAGCTACTTTCTAAGACTTTGTTTCTTAAAATGTGACCTAGGGACCAACAGGATTGGGATCCACTGGGGATCTTTTTAGGAAAACAGAATCTCAGGCTCCACCCTGCATCTCAGTATGTGCAGTTCTAACAAAATCCCCAGTGACTCCTATGCACGTAGAAGTTTCAGAAGTGCTAGCCTAACAGATATTATTTAAAAGCGGAATTACAAGACAGGTCACCTTATATTTGCGGCTGAATGTTACCTAGAGGTTGTTCCGTCCAAATTTTGAGACAATACAATGACACTGACACCAAGGAGAGGGCTCTCTTGGCCTTTTAAAACATCAGCTTAGGGGCAAACCTACAAATACTCATATGCTCTTTAACAATGGAACTTTGAGGAATTCAAAATTCAGATCACAGGATAGAATAATAGACATACACAATATATCACACTCCATTAAATTCTAATTCCCACTTTCAGATGCTAGACTGTTTTGAAATAAGGATGTAACTAACTAAAAATAGCCTTTATGAAAGAAATATATTTACTACCCCCTAAGGAGATCCAACCAGTCCATTCTGAAGGAGATCAGCCCTGGGATTTCTTTGGAAGGAATGATGCTAAAGCTGAAACTCCAGTACTTTGGCCACCTCATGCGAAGAGTTGACTCATTGGAAAAGACTCTGATGCTGGGAGGGATTGGGGCAGGAGGAGAAGGGGACGACAGAGGATGAGATGGCTGGATGACATCACTGACTCGATGGACGTGAGTCTGAGTGAACTCTGGGAGTTGGTGATGGACAAGGAGGCCTGGCGTGCTGCGATTCATGGGGTCTCAAAGAGTTGGACACGACTGAGCAACTGAACTGAACTGAATTCCTTCAAAGAATGCAAGTATCTGAAGACAGTTTGCACTTGCTTGGGATCAGTAATTCATAATTCTAAGGAATTTAGAGAAACCACACCATGATACCAGACCACTTTGAGAGATCCTGTCTCTTTCACATGGGTTATGTTGCCCACTGCTGTTGGACTTACCATTAAATTGACCTCTAAGTATCTGTGACTGTAGTTACTGATTAGATTTACATCAACTCTGATAACAGATTATCTCATTGGAAGGACTGATGCTGAAGCTGAAGCTCCAATACTTTGGCCACCTGATGCAAAGAACTGGCTCATTGGAAAAGACCCTGATTCTGGGGAAAATGAAGGCAGGAGGAGAAGGGGGTGACAGAGGATGAGATGGTTGGATGGCATCATTGACTCAGTGGACATGAGTTTGAGCAAACTTTGGGAGACAGTGAAGGACAGGGAAGCCAGGCATGCTATAGTCCATGGGGTCACAATGAGTCAGATGTGACTTAGCAACTGAAAAACAACAATACAAAACTAAAAGCTTCTAATCTACTCAACCATAACTTACTGAATGAAGTGTATCAAATATATCAAAACTTGAAATATTCCTAGTCTTTTCTTTGATTCTCAGCTTCAATGACTGGATAAGTATTAAGTTTTAAATACATGTTATTCCCCACTTACTGTCTTTCCAAGCATAAATAAAATGAAAGAAACTCACCCTATACACAACTTTTAGAGTTTTCCTCATGGATCTGCTGCTCGTGGTATATTATTTAGCATAAAGCACTTGGAGTCCTGACATGATGCATCTTAACCTTCTATCCATACAATACTTTGTTTCTTGTTTTCAAGTTTCAAAAGAAATTCAATCTTTCTCCAACTGCCAGAAAGATTAAATATAATCTCTCTTCTCTTTCAGAGTTGAGACTTTTCAAAATTGCAATTGAAAAGCACATTCTGGGGAAACCAGGAGAGCAGCTTCCTTAAAGTCTAACTTAGGTAGACAAAAACTGCAGAGTACCTGGCACTCACTGTCCCTTAATCCCTGAAGTTTCACACATAAAACGAACAGCTATTTCTTGAAGAGCAAGTCAAACACTGCAGTTATGAGCAAATAACCCAATAAAAAACCAGTTTGGGCTGAGATTTCTTCAGAGATTAAAAACTAAACTAGGTGGCAATGTCAAGAAATGCCAAGGCTTTGGAACACAAGAGGATATTAACAAAGGTTCAGCAAACAAAGGAAAAGACAAGAACACTGAAAGGCGGACCCTGTTTACCCTGGGTTGTTTCCTTTAGGAAAACGAAACACTAGCTTTCTGAAAAAGGCAGATCTAGCAAAAAAGTGTTGCTGAACTATAAGTCAATACTTTAAAATCTTACGGAAAGCAAAGGAAGAATCTCAAAACAAAAGCAAAACACAGGTAGAAGCGTGGCTTTGCGTGCTACCTGCACTCCGGGCAATGTTGTGTTTACCTGGGGCTCCACAAGCGCAAACATCAGTTAGTACAAAGTTCTCATCTCTGCTGGTAGACTTGCTGGAAGCCTGAATGGGGCTCAGTTCTTCCAGATGAATTTGGCTACAACACAACTCGGGCTTCTTCGCCCCAAAGTGATGTGGGCTATGGTCCTTACCACTTAAGAAACATTTCAGAGTATATTTCCCAGTGCTAAGATTTTTCTAGAAACAGGCTGTGGCTCCTAATGCAGCTGGTTTACCATTGAGGAGGGAAATGATCCTAGCTGAGTAGGGACCAGTGGCCCCTGGAACACAGCAATCCTCTTAGCAAAGGGTTTTATGCTTCCTTTTAACTGAAAGTTTTCCACTCATGAGGCTGTGGAAAGCTTTTAAGGCACAAACAATAGAGGTGAGGCAAAGCTACTAAATGTTTTAAAGGCCTTCAAAATTGCTCATCAGCTAGAGCAGTTTATAATAAAACTGTTCTGGGTCACAAGAAAGAGAGAGAGAGCTCAAGAAAGGACAGGCAGAATCAACAAGCAAGGTACAGATTTTGTTCCTACCTTGTATAACCTGAATAATCCCACCGATCCTGTGTGACACCATAAATAAAGTGACTCACAGAACTTCTCGTGTATTATTTAGCTACAAAAAGGCCAATCAAAGTTTGTTCTGAGCCATCAGCTACCCCACAGACGTGACCATGAAAAGGTACACAGATCACAGCCTGCCTACGTGCCAACAACACATGTGGTGGGCACACCCTCTCCTGCCACCTGGCTATGCTGGGGTCAGACTAAGAATACACAAGGCAATATGATCTGATTTCACAAGCGGAAAACCACAGAACTTAATTTGGGGGCAACCCTTGATTTTGCTGCCTGGGACAAATACAACGTTATCTAATGACCCATACCTGACGGTGACCCCACCAATGACGTGAGAAGGGCGTTTTCCCTTTGGACTGCTAAGACAGCTGATCTCACTCCCACAATTGCAAAGAGGGGGAATTTTGCTCTGCTCTAGGCTTTGGGGAGTCCAGAAACCAAAATCTTTTTAAAGGGAATGAGCCTTTCATAGGAGACAGTGTCAGGAAACTCGCCTTGAGGAGGGCACGGCAACCTACTCCAGTATTCTTGCCTGGAGAATCCCATGGATAGAGGATCCTGGCAGGCTGCAGTCCATTGGGTCACAAAGAGTTGGACACGACTGAAGCAACTACGCATGTGCACACAGAGACATAGTGGTGATACCATCACTCTTGCCAAGCAAACGGTCTACCTTGTTATTGAGACATACGCTCCATCCAAGAGGCATTCCCTAAAATTGTCACCAGGAGCACCTACATCGCACACACACATCTAGGAGTTTAAGATGCATTCTACACACTATCCAGAGGGAATTTCATATAAAGAGTTGGCTTCAACTTCTGATGTCAATGTCACAAAATATTTCACCTTCCAAGGACAGCCAAAGATCACGTGGGGATTGACTGGTGCTTTTATTCATCTCCAATAACAGACTAACATTAACATTTATTTCTAAAACCAAAATTATTTATAAAGCATGAAATCACTCAATAGAGCATTTGCTCATGAAGTTTGTAATCATGGAAAACTTTAGCTTTCAGATGCTTATCATCTGCTAATGCCCTTTTGGTGAACTTGGAGCAGAAGAGGCCTCTAGTGTGTAAGAACTTGAAGGTAAATACAGCTGCTAACTTTTAATTCATTTGTTTTTCAATATACTGTGTATCCATGCCTAAGTTTTTTTGTGCGTGGGTATAGCCACAAAGCACAATATTAAAACTCTGGATGAGCAGACTGAGATTAAAACCTGAGTTCCAAAATTGGGTAAAAATATACAATTTTAAAAAGAAAAGGGCATGGTGATTATTTTTGTGTAATTCTTTTTTTTTTTTTCAAATCAGAGCTTTAACAAGCAATTTTTATGCTGGTGAATTCAGAGATCAACTGACACTTCTTTTCTCTCCATCCTCAATTCTCATTTTAAAGAATAAAAGAACTCATTAGCACAGAAAACTGAGTTAGGTTTTCTTCCTGACCTTTATAAAGCCTTTCATCCAGATGAAATTTAATTAAGTTTAATATTGATATGGACATAGCAGAGGACAGGAAAGTTAAAGCAAAAGGACAGGCAATTTGGTTATATGTTTATTTTGGTAACCTTTATCTAGCTGTGTGTGTGTGTGTGTGTGTGTGTGTGTGTGTCTGTACACCTTTTGAGCATGTCACAAAATACAAGGTGGGTACCTCACTGGGAATATCACCTCTGCTGCTTATCACCATTAAACTCCAGACTTCTCATACATGCATTAAAGCATTTTTCTGTTTTGATCTTTTTTAATTAATTAATCTATTTGGCTACACTGGGGCTTAGTTGCAGCATGTGGGATTTAGTTCCCTAAGCAGGGATCAAACCTGGGCCCCCTGCATTGGGAATGCAGAGTCTGAGCCACTGAACCACCAGGGAAGTCCCTAAAGCACTGCTGACAACCACTAAACTCACATATTTTTTTGGACAAACAACATACTCTACCATTATTAATACCCTTCCCTGACTTAGTGTTCCACATTACCTAGCAAGTTCTGTTTGGGATCAGGGGGAACCCAGGAAAGGGCAGTGATGAGCACCCCACCTGGAGGAGCACTGGGCTTGGAGGGCCCTAGAGAGGCCTGCACAAGTGTAGACTATGCTCTCCATTTCACTGACCCCAGGGAATCTAGTAAAGGGGTGCTTCTCTGATGGAACCCTGAGTGATAAACCTTCCATGCAAGCTCTCTGCACCATCTTCTCCATGACTGTACCAGGTACCCACCTGCAGCCTCACTGCATAATTGACTCACATGCCTAGAATGAAGCCCCCACACACTCCAATTCCACCATAAAGATAAGCTCCCTCCATCTTGTCTTCTCCCTTTTACCTACACCCTGCACACCAGGCAGGAAGACTTTTATGTGATGCCCCAGATCCCACGGAAGCCTTGCTTTCCTATTTTCATGCCTAAGGGCTAGCAGACCCTGTCTCTTCCACCATGGACCTGGCAGAATGAGGTTACTAACACTGGAGGAAAAGTGTATGGAGAGTCACAGTTAGATACAAACTCACAGCAACTAATATGTTGGTTTATAAATATATCAGCAATAGAAATCTTAATTTTGAGATGATGTTGTGGTCATTGGCAAAGCTTTCTGACTGAAACTGTTCTCAGAAAATTCAAATCACAATTTTCTCGGAAAAAGGCTCCATTATCAATATCGAGGCTTCCCTGGTGGTTCAGATGGTAAATAATCTGCCGGCAATCCAGGGGACTCGGGTTTTCTCCCTGGGTCAGGAAGATTCCCTGGAGAAGGGAATGGCAATCCACTCCAGTATTCCTGCCTGGAGAATTCCACGGACAGAGGAGCCTCAGTCAGTCATTCAGTTCAGTCGCTCAGTCGTGTCCGACTCTTTGCGACCCCATGAATCGCAGCACGCCAGGCCTCCCTGTCCATCACCAACTCCCGGAGTTCACTCAGACTCACGTCCATTGAGTCAGTGATGCCATCCAGCCATCTCATCCTCTGTCATCCCCTTCTCCTCCTGCCCCCAATCCCTCCCAGCATCAGAGTCTTTTCCAATGAATCAACTCTTCGCATGAGGTGGCCAAAGGACTGGAGTTTCAGCTTTAGCATCATTCCTTCCAAAGAACACCCAGGACTGATCTCCTTTAGGATGGACTGGTTGGATCTCCTTGCAGTCCAAGGGACTCTCAAGAGTCTTCTCCAACACCACAGTTCAAAGGCATCAATTCTTCGGCGCTCAGCTTTCTTCACAGTCCAACCCTCACATCCATACATGACCACTGGAAAAACCATAGCCTTGACTAGACAGACCTTTGTTGGCAAAGTAATGTCTCTGCTTTTCAATATGCTATCAGAGGAGCCTAGTGGGCTACAATCATGGAGTCTCAAAGAGTCAAACACAACTGAGCAACTAACACACACACACACACATACACCCCAATACTGAGTTCAGTGGCTCCTGGGTAGTAAGAGAGTTAAATCCTACAAATACTACCAAATAGGTTAAAAATAAAATTCAATCACCTTAATTCATTAAAAAAATACATATATGTAGGTAGGAAGTTTAGGAAGAGAGTAGTCTTATTTCAGATCCAGTGGTCACATATTTCAAAGAGGTCACTAAGAAATGGGAAAGAACAGAAGTAGAGCCAATAAATTATAACAACTCTCAATGGAGTATAACCTTTTAAAATTGTCAATCATTATATTGTACCTCTGTAACCTACATAATGTTGTACAGCAACTACACTTCAGTTTTGTTTTGTTTTGTTTTTAAAAAAGGAGACAAGAAGAGGGAGGGAACAGAGGAGCCTAGAAAGACAGGGAAATCATCAAGTCACCAAAGACAAAACTTCTCCTCAGAAAGTTTACCCCTCCCAGTGGCCACTCAGGACACCTCTCTCTTCAGGAAATGGGATCCAAGAGAAGAGGAGGCCTGAGGTTTCCCTCTCAAAATCTCAAAAGAGCTCGAGGTGGCAGCCATGTGAACGGAAGACAGTCTCTGGAGACCCAGGTCAGCACACATTCAGCAACACTCATGCCCCCAGGACTGGGCAAAAGCTACAGGGTATCTAATACAGAGTGAAGTTGAGTCAGAAAGAGAAAAACAAACATGGCATATTAACACATATATGTGGAATCTAGAAAAATGGTACAGATCAACCTATTGCCAAGGCAGAAATAGAGACACAGATGCAGAAAAAGGACACGTGGACGTAGCGGAGCGGGGTGGTGGTTGGAAGGATTCGGAGATTGGGAGTGACATGCATACACTACCACGCGTGGACAGGGAGCTAGCGGGAAGCGGCTGTACAGCACCCGGCGCTCAGCTCAGTGCTCTGTGATGACCTAGAGGAGTGGGATGGGCAAGAGAGGTCCAGGAGAGATGGGATATATGTATACAGATAGCTGATCGCTTCATTGTACAGCAGAAACTAACACGGCATTGTAAACCAATCATATTCCTAAAAATAGATGCTATGAAGGTACTAAAAGGTTAGCTTATATCCTGAAAACAATTAAAAAGCAACTAAAAACAACACCACTTAATGGCAGTTTGTGCAAATGGCAGAGTGAGCATTTGAGAAGGTCCCAAGTACTCTAAGAGGACCATCCAGGACACCTCTTAGAGAAGAGTCCCCCTAAGGACTTTGAAGGGGAAAGCAGCATTTCTCATGTTGACAAGATGAGCAAGGTAGGGTGGTGGAAGGCGTGCTGACCTCCATGCAGAGTGAAGATATGAGCAAAGTTTAGCAGATTTGACAAGGATGTCATGCTCTAAATAAATAGGTCTGAGGAGGGAGTGTCAGGAAATGAGAATGCTTAGAGAGACAGGGGCTGGATGACTGATGTCAACACAAGGGTGAAATGATCAGATTTTTGAGTTAGTAATGTCATTTCTGGAAACAGAAGGGGCTGGGCTAAGGGCAAGGAGGTTGGTATGAAGGATTCCAGTAGTAGTTTAATAGCCAGAGGAGACAGAGTGAGCATCCACATCCAAACACCAAACCAAGAAAGAAAAGGACACAAAAAATACCATTTAGGAGGTAAAATAATAGTAGTTTGATGACTATTTACATGCAGATGTTCATTAAGGAAGAAAGTGAAATCTAGGCTAATTGAGAGGTATTTGGCATGAAGAGCAATTGGGTGAATGGTAAAACCATCACCCAAATGTTATCTTTGAGGTGTTAGTGGAGAAAAAGAGGAGACAAATGAATGGACAGGACTGAAGCACAGGACAAAGGTGTGGCCCAGAGAACAGACATAAGCCAGGAAATATGCAAGTAGGAGAAAATCCCATGAATGTGAGTGTTGAGCAAAGCAGACAGTAGCGGGTGTTTGACTTTCTACAATCATGGACCCTTAAAATGCTGATCGATGCCATGAGCCTAATCCCTAAAAATGCACATTTGCAAATACAGAAAAGGCATGATTTAGAGGAAATTCATCTGTGAACTCACAGATTAAATGTTCCTAGTATAAAGTAAGAAGAGAAGAGGGCTTAGGAAGGAGATAATTACAAAATAAGGTCCAAAGGAAACTGCAAGAACTGCCGAGAAAAACTATGCCTCCACAGTGACTGCGTATCACTCCTTCTATAAATGGACACGAAACTGTGGGTAGTATAGATCGACAGCACTGGGCCACAAAGCAGAGTTTTAGTTTGGTGGCTTTTTTTTTTTTAATTTTATGGAAAATTTCTAACATATTCAAAGTAGAGGGAACAGTATAACGGAGCCCCTTGTAACCTGTGTCTGAACTTCAAGAATTGTAAACTCATATAATTTCAGTTCAGTTCAGTCGCTCAGTCATGTCCGACTCTCCACGACCCCATGAACCACAGCACGCCAGGCCTCCTTGTCCATCACCAACCCCTGGAGTCCACCCAAACCCATGTCCATTGAGCCAGTGATGCCATCCAACCATCTCATCCTCTGTTGTCCCCTTCTCCTCAATCTTTCCCAGCATCAGGGTCTTTTCAAATGAGTCAGCTCTTCACATCAGGTGTCCAAAGTATTGGAGTTTCAGCTTCAACATCAGGCCTTCCAATGAACACCCAGGACTGATCTCCTTCAGAATGGACTGGTTGGATCTCCTTGCAGTTCAAGGGACCCTCAAGAGTCTTCTCCAACATCACAGTTCAAAAGTATCAATTCTTCGGCGCTGTCCTAAATATCAGTGAAGTGAAGTGAACTCGCTCAGTCGTGTCCGACTCTTTGTGACCCCGTGGACTATAGCCAGCCAGGCTCCTCTGTCCGTGGGATTCTCCAGGCAAGAATACTGGAGTGGGTTGCCATTTCCAGTATCTACCTATAAAAGGACTATACTAAAAAATACATACCCATGACAGCATCATCACATCTTAAAAAATGATAATATATCCTTAAAATCATCAAGTATCCAGTTAGTGTTCAACTTGCCCCAATTGCCTCATATTTTTTCATTTTATTTTCAGTTCGGTTAAATCAGGATCCAAATGAGGTACACACATTGTACTGGCTGATGAGGCTCCACAGTCTCTTAATCCACAGGTCCCCCTTGCATGTCTGTCTTTTTTCTCTTTTAAACTCCCTTACTTATTCATTCTGTAAAGTTGTTTCATTTTGTTTAATTTTGCTGACTGAATCCTTGAAGTATCATTTAAAATTTATTTTATTCCTCTGCACCCTGTGTCTTGGTACTTGGATGTAGAGATTTGATTAGATTCAGGGTCAATATTTTAGAAAGAATACTTCCTAGGGAGTGTTGATTCCATCAGGAGACATACAAGCAGGGTTTTGTAAAAGATGGGGCTAACAAATCATGCTTATCTGCTGTGGAAAAGAAGTCAGTGGAAAAGGCAAGGTTAAGGAATAGGAAAAAGCATGGCATAAAAGACAATGGATGATGAAAAAAGAAACAGAAAAATATCAAAACCAATCATTTCCTCTACTCATAAACCACCACAGTCTCTTGGACCATTTCAAGCAACGCTGAGCGTCTCTCCAGAGCATTCAAGGTAGTAACCGACACCCATCACAATAGTCCTAAAGGCTAAATTATTTTGCATTTACTTTGATCAAAAGTGTGAAGCATTTCCTGATTTTTAAAGTGTCTATTATTAGAATGTTCAGAATTAGAAGCTTCTGTGCTTAAAGAATTAATCTCCCAAGAAAATTCATTGAAGAGGGGTCTCTACCATGTAACTCATATATTTGTCTTATAAACACAAAGTCCATATAATCACATCCTTCAACCCTGCAAGGGAAATATTTAGCCAATAGTATAACATTGACATAAAACAGTAATAAGGAGCAAGATCTAAGGTTATGTGTGCCCTTTGAATTAATTTTTGCCATTTTCCTCACGTGACATTTTTTTTCTAAGGACCAGAACTTTTTACACAATGCAACTGTAAGAAACAGAGTCCATTAACCAATGCCCCCTAAGGGACACATTCCTTCTGTTAGCCTGCCCTCTGGAAAAATCTGTCTCATTGTCTGTGACTTTTCTCCTGTCCCTGCCTCAAAAGAACAAATTCTATTTCAACATCTATAGCAAGTATGTTCCGATTCACTGAGTGTTCCCGTGCACTATAATTACCCTGCCATTAGGAACAAACGTCAGCCCTAAAAACAAAGCAGGGCTTAATTTAAAGTGCAGTAGTATCAGGTTTTTTAAAAAGGGCTCAGATGAATTAGAAGGCTTTTCATTATACAATTTTATATTCTGAAAACGTTCATCTAAAAACAAGCCTGTTAAAAAACATCTATAAACACATTAGTGAGGTGAGTTTATGAGGATGAATGGACAAGTTAAAAATCAAAGAGTGCTTCTCAGATGCCAGTCTGTTGAGCAGTGACAGCCCACTGTGAAATGCAAAAAAAAGAAAAACAAACATGGGCAACATATTAAATATTTCATAAAACTTTACTCATCCATTATGGTCCAACTCAAACATAATCTCTGTGAGGAGGTCTTTCCGCATTTATTATGGAAGTACTGCCATCTTTCTATCATCCCCTATGGAGTCACATACAACATTACAGCACAAAACACACTACACGTGACCACTGAACAAATACTGTATCCACACCTGGTATCCACACATATCAAATACTGTTATCACACACAACAAGTACTGTATCCACAGTAGGTATCCACACATATCAAGTACTGTATCCACACATATCAAGTACTGTTATCACACATAACAAGTACTGTATCCACAGTAGGTATCCACACATAACAAGTACTGTATCCACGCATATCAAATACTGTTATCACACATAACAAGTACTGTATCCACAGTAGGTATCCACATCTAACAAATACTGTTATCACACATAACAAGTACTGTATCCACAGTAGGTATCCACACATAACAAGTACTGTATCCACACATATCAAATACTGTTATCACACATAACAAGTACTGTATCCACAGTAGGTATCCACACCTAACAAATACTGTATCCACACTAGGTATCCACACATATCAAATACTGTTATCACACATAACAAGTACTGTATCCACAGTAGGTATCCACACATAACAAATACTGTATCCACACTAGGTATCCACACATATCAAACACTGTATCCACACATATCCACACCCTGAGATTATGACAGGCGAGACAGAATCTTCTTTGCTTAGAAGACTGCTTTCTTTCTCTCCCTAGATAGGGCACCACATCGCGTCTTCGTCCTAGCATAAGTCCTTCTCGGGCTTTGTTATGTGTTTGTCAAATGCTTAGACGAAGCCCTAGTCTCAGTTTCCTCATAACGACCTGGCAAGGTGGAGAGCAGGAATACTACATATTCATTTTCATGTGAGGAAATCAGGTTCAAAGCACTGTGACTTCCCTAAAGTCTCCCAGCGAGTAAGTGCATGCCTGGGACCCAGTCCGTTTTGAGAGGCAGAGTCCTCCAAAGGGCCACAAGTTAAGCAAAGCGGGATAGTAGGCTGTACACTCCAAACTGTTGGAGGCTGTAATTCTCCGCACCCACCCCAGAGCAGTATCTTTTTTTTTTTTTTAATTTTTACAATGTTGTGCTGGTTTCTGCCCTACACTTTCATAGCAGCACTATTTACAATAGCTAGGACATGGAAGCAACCTAGATGACCATGGACAGATGAATGGATAAAGAAGATATGGTACATATATACAATGGAGTATTACTCAGCCATAGAAAAGAAAGAATTTGAGTCAGTTCTAGTGAGATGGATGAACCTAGAGCCTGTTATACAGAATGAAGGAAGTCAGAAAGAGAAAAGCAGTATTTTTATAATTGAAAGAATTTTCAGTTACCAGCTCATCTGAGAAGGCTGTGACTTATATCTGATCACGATGGGAAATGCTGCCTACTTCTCAGGACTGGGCCTTGTCCCCTCCTACCCAAAGGCTCTAAACACAGTGGAGCCCCAGCACTTCAGGCTCTAATTGGATTTCTGGGCCTGATATCCTTGTTTCAGAGACTCCAGACCAATGGGAACCCACCCTTGTCTTACCATCTCTTCTGCAGCTCTGGAAAAGGGGTCAAGTTAAAGGGACTGAATGGAATAGTAATCAAGTAGCAGGGACTTACGTACTGTCCCTCCACAGAAACATGGGGTTTGGGAAGGAGAGATGTGGACCCCAGAGGAATCAACTGTATCATTAGCAGAGAAAAGAACTTGAGGTAAAACGCTTTCCCAATGCTCCTGAAAGAACACCAAGCAGGCAAACTCTCTTTAACAGGCACAGCGTTTATAAAGGAAATCTTGCTTCAAGGGCTCCAGGAGTTCACCCTTGGGCATATGCCCATGGTGATCGCTACTAGAGATGAAGTCTCCTTCTGAGAGAGAAGGAAGGAAAGTTCACATGGTATTTATAGACTAGTAAGCTGGTGGAATATAAAATCTGGCATCCAGTGGCAAACACAACTTTGGATGTTAAAACCAGGTGGCTATTCACATCAGAACAGCTACTGCACTCTCAGTTCCAAAACACTGAAAAGCAGGTTAGGTAGGATCTAGCAGTACACGTAATAATCTCACCCAGAGCTATTTATGCAGGGCACACAGGAACGGCCCACAGAAATCAAATAACTCTGCACGTAAGGAGTATAGAAACGCTAAGTATATGATTAAGGGATTTTGCACCTAAACCGCAGGGAAGACCCTGCAGGAAGGGGCCCTCCCTTCAGGAAAATGCTTTATTCAGCTGCTTTATTCATGTTGTCTTCACATTTAAAGCCCACCATAATACTACTGTTATTTACTGACTTCGAACTGTAGTGTTTCACAGGAAGGTAGACAGAAGGGGAGAATGGAGCAGAGACCAAATAAATTAAAATGTCACACTTAGCATTAAATTATTTAAAACACTGATCTCTAGATTACATTCCGAATCACTGGCAACACGCACACAGAGCACTGAACCACCCAATCCACTGATAAGGCTGCCTGTCACATTCCTCTGATTTAGAACTTTTTTTTTTCATGTACACAAATATTTTTGTTCAGCACAGAATGTATCCAGGAAGATGGAGATAAAGATCAACTGTAGAAGAATAAGAATTTTAATCTTAATGATCAAACAAGTGGGCTAGGGTCCTAACAATATTTCTAGATCTAATCAAAGTCATGACCCTGAGAGCAAAATTAACTTTCCCAATCAGGTCACGGGATTAGAGCCAAACTGGCAAACGTCATAGGGAAGCTAAGGTTCAGTGTGAGCAAAGCTGAAACAATTCTAACTAGAACTACCCTGTCCCCCAACGTTGTCAGCACAAAGGGAGGGGGTCATCACCATTTATGAGGGTTAATTAGTGCTAGGCACTTTACAGACATAACATTTCATATAATCTTTATCATAATCTCCTGTTAAATATTATCTCTGTTGTGCACATGAGGAAATAGAAACTCAGAGAGGCTGATGACTCGGCTAATGCCACTGCTCGTAGAATCAGAACTGGTACTCAGTCCATCTGACCCTAAGATCCTTCTCTATTCAGATATTCTGTGATTACAACTGTTAATTCACACCTGCCATTCTACTGAATATTGTGTGTAAGGCACTAAGCAATTTACAAACATCTTCTCATTTAATTTAATCATTACCATAGCAATATGAGGTGTTAATATTCCCATTTACACATGAATATATTGAGGTTAGAAGGGTTAAGCAGCTTGCAAGGTCATCCAAAGAATAAGGGAAAAGTGGGGATTCAAATCAAGTTCTCTTTGACCTAAAAATCCATGGTGCCCTCTACTAAGACTGTTCCATCCACTGACCACAATATAACTGAATGGAGTCCATTGGCTGTGTCATTTGCGGATATCCACTCATAAGATTACTAATGAATATCAATCCCGATAAACACCTGCGGCACACGAAGCACTGCAGAATGCACCCTATCCATTTCTTTTATTATTGTCAAATTCTTTAACATCTTCTAAACCATGACAAAAGATTGAATGTTATCTTGGATTTACAGCAGCTTTAACTACACGAATCAATTTCCAACTAGCTCAGAATTGTACTTTTACTAGACAGTGTTGCTCATGTATGCTCAGTCATGTCCGAATCTTTGCTACCCTATGAACTGCAGCCTACCAGGCTCCTCTGTCCATGGGATTTTTCCAGCAAGAATACTGGAGTGGATTGCCATTTCCTTCTCCAGGGGAGCTTCTGAACCCAGGGATCAAACCTGCATCTCTGGTGTTTCCTGCATCACAGGTGGATTCTTTACCGCTGAGCCACCTGGGAAGACGAACCAGTATTACCAGGCAGTATAAGCGGGGTGGTTAACATGACTGGCTCTGTCTACTCATCTATAAAATGGGGATGACATCACTCATCATAAATGTGTACAGCACTGACACATAATCGGCACAGAACATTGCTACTGCCCTCTTCTTTTGGAATTGGGTCTTTCGCGTCTTTCAGAGTTGGTAAGAACAAAAATCTAAGAAACTAATGAACTAATTAAAATTGTGTCATAAGACACAGAAACAGAAACCTGGAATCAAACATCTGATTTTGGGGAGGTCTGATACCTGATTTCTAAACAAACCAGATATATCTCCAGGTGGCGCTAGTGGGATAAGAACCTCCCACCAATGCAGGAGACATAAGAGACGTGGGTTCGATCCCTAGGTCAGGAAGATCCTCTGGAGGAGGGCAAGGAAACACACTCCAGTATTCTTGCCTGGATAATCCCATGGACAGAGGAGCCTGGCAGGCTACAGTCCATGGGGTCGCAGAGTTGGACATGACTTTTTTTTTAAGCACACATGCATAAAAAAATTAAAATATTCCTCAGTGTATGAAGGAAGAATTTAAGAAAAGCACTGTGGGAATTAATTAATGGAGAAAGAGAAGTAAAAGATGCAGCATAGTTAAGCAGGGAATGAGGAGAAGCATGGCAACTCACTAAAAATAACTCAATCACAAAACCAAGAGGAAGCTGCATTGAGGTAAAAATGAATATGTATCCTGGGAATGGAAATTTCCACCAACCGAAAGAGGAAGCTTTCTTCTATTAGAAGGCTTAGAATTTTAAGGAGGTACATCTCCCCTGACGCCTCTCCAAAAGGAGTAGGTGGAATTTCAGTTTACCCAGGGTGTTGGGTCCAAAAATAACAACAACAAAAAAAACATCAAATAGGACCCTTCAGTTCAAATTATAGGGAGAACTTGGTAAGGTTTCCCCCTGGTATCTCTGATGTATCTCTGCCATCAACATTCAAAAGGAAATGCAACATTTCTAGGACTTCATTTTCTTGGAAAATGTAGAATTTGGCTGGCCTCTCAGACAGGTTCCTTTAATTGGGGAAGGTAATTTTTTTTAACATAAATGTTTAATACATAACTTAATACATACTTATAAGGGATGTATACTTCACAAACTTTATAAAGCACTCCTCTCTCCTTCATATATAGATAGTTGTCATTCATGGGATAGCCTTTAAAGGGTCAGAAATGTTTTCCCAAACTAATTATATTAGAATATGTTTGTTCAACTTCTTAGTAAACTTCTTTCAAAGAAGCTTTTTGAATCTATCAGATTTCCTCAAGGAAAATATTCGGACAGTTTTCTCTAATACTTAAAAAAAGAAAATAATGAAATTGACATATTTTCTGGGTGCTAATCATCTTAAGGCAAGTCTCAATTATGCTAATTTCTACCAAGATAAACAATATCCACTGCAGAGAAATTAGTTATCACTTCCTCTCCCAACAATCATTTTAAAATCCAACATAGTAGACCCTCATTCTTATGAGACTCAGCCCCAATTAGAAGTAAAAAACAAGTTTAACATTATTTGGGAGGGGTAGTGGTTTCTTTAGATAAACTGACCTGTAACCAAGCTGAATTCATTTTTTAATTAATTTTTATTGGCATATAGTTGCTTTACAACTATATGTGTTGTTGTAAATGCTTTACATATAGTTTCTATATGTAAAAGTAGAAACATATAGTGTTAGTTATATGTTAGTTTCTACTGCATAGCAAAATGAAGCAGCCATACACACACATATATCCTCTTCCTTTTGGACATGCTTCCCATTCGGGTCACCACCCAGCATTAACTAGAGGTCCCTGTTCTATACAGAATGTTCTCAGTCATCTATTTCATACCTTCCCAGGTGGCACTAGTGATAAAAAACCCGCCTGCCAATGCAGGAGACGTAAGAGATCCCTGGTTTGATCCCTGGGTCAGGAAAATCCCCCGGAGGAAGGCATGGCAAACCACTGCAGTATTCTTGCCTGGAGAATCCCATGGACAGAGGAGCCGGGCAGGTTATAGTCCATGGGGCTGCAAAGAGCTGGATACCACTGAAGTGACTTGGCATGCACGCAGCACCAATAGTGCATATGTGTCAATTCCAACCTTCCAATCCATCCTACCCCCTCTTTCCTTGATATCCATGTATTTGTTCTTTACGTCTGTATTTCTATTTCTGCTCTGCTAATAAGATCATCTATACCATTTTTCTACATTCCACACATACATGCTAATATACTTCATTTAAATTTCTGCTAAGTTACCAACCACATAAACCTTAAGAAATCATCAGGCTCACTTCTACTTGTTCATACTATCTTTATTTTGATCACCTTTGTACCTCTTAAGCCCAATAGTGTACTGATATGATGAATCGCAAACACTTTAAAAATCTAGGCATTAGTGGCTAACATCTATTTTAACTAAATCACTAAACCTTTTCTCTAAAAAATGCAACCTCTGACTTTTCCAGTGTCTTATAAATGTGTTTGTGTTAATAAAAGGCTTCCACACAGAGATTTTCAATGGAGTGACGTAGAAAAAGACTTTTGAAGTCAGATAGCTCTGGGGTAGGATCTGGACTCTGTCACATACCAAATAGTTTTATCCTCATGGCCAAGATGAGGAAATGCCCTCGAGAGATGAAGCAATCTGCTTAGGATGGAACAGCCAATGAGAACTCCAACCTGAGCAGTGCAACTCCAGGCAGCCCAAAGATGTAACTTACCAATGAAGCTTAGCAAGAATTCTCTGTAGTTGTTGAATATTTCTCTGAAGACATCTTTGTTGCATTGAAAGCAACCATATTCCCTAGGCTCTCTCCCAGTTGTAAAGAACTTTTTAAGGGCCTAAAGTATTCAAGAACAACCAAACACAGCCTACCTACTCTCGAGGGGCCCACATAAAGGAGTATAGTCTATCAGGAGTGCTTCCCAACCAGAGACTACCAATGGATTCCTCATGCGCCAAGATACAAACCCCCTGCTCTGTGCATCCACGCCAACCCAAGCTCCCCTGCCATTGCTAGTCTTGAGCAAGCTTGTCTATGAACCCCAATGTGCCTAGCCAAAGTGATCATTTTCTACAGGTCCTGTGAAGCGAGCAAAGGATGAGAAGTGCACTATGGTAATAGAGGGGCTGCCAGCAAGAGGGCTGGTCTGCTCTGCCCACACCAAGTCATCCAGACAAAGCACTGCCAAGTAGAACCGAGGGACTTCTCTGGGTGACCTAGACAAGTCCCGAGATCCCTTCTGGTTCTCAACTCCATGAAGGTGAAATATAATTGATTAACGAAATTTTTCTAAGGATGGAACCTGCTCAGGACTCCCAGGGTAACCCAGAGTTTGGAATTAAAGCTAAGTTCTATGTGACACGCATCAGCAATGAGGAATAGAGCCTATTTTTGAGAGCACCTACGAATGTGATCTTTTTTAGCCTTCTTAGCTTGTTTCTTCCCCCCCTCTACTGTGAAAAGCCCATAAAATGGTATTATGGCTGCAAATTAAACCTAAGTTCCTCTGGGCTCCACCCAACAAGCACACAGACAATCTGATACTTCCAGCCCTCCAACCCACCTTCACCCACAGCCGTTGTCTGTCTTTACATTTGGGGTGTGACACCAGGAGGAAAAAATGAGAAAGATCCTCAGGCATGATAGGAACCAACATACTAAGTTAAGAGAGGAGGGAAAACAAGAGCCAGGAGAAAGTTTGGGTGCTACTTCTTACTTGAGAAAGTAGCTCCTTACTGTTGTTGTTGGTTTCTGTTACTGAAACAAGAGCCTTGGTTGTGTGTCACGGGTCCACTTTCTGAGTTCAGCCTGGAGTGGGCTTGATCCAAAGACCAAACCCCTTTTTGGCTACCAGGGTGATTTTGCTTCCTGAAATGAATAGTTGTTGAAATGTAGCAGAGGGAGGGAAAGAGAGGAGGGAGAAGACAGAGATTCCTTCCAGGATGAGACCGACACATTTTTTAAAGTATTTTTTTTTTAATTTCACTTATTTATTTTTTTATTTCTGGCTGTGCTGGGTCTTCACTGCTGTCTCAGGCTGTCTCTAGTGGTGAGCAGGGGCTACTCGTTAGTTGTGATGCGTGGGCTTCTCATTCTGGTGGCTTCTCTTGTTGCAAAGTCTGGGCTCTAGGATCGTGGGCTTCAATAGTTGTGGTTCCCGGGTTCAGGTGCTCTGAGGCATGTGGTATCTTCCAGGACCAGAGATTGAACCCGTGTCTCCTGTACTGGCAGGCAGATTCTTAGCCACTAGACCACCAGGGAAGTCTTGAAACATTTTAATATTGCCTGAACAAAAACAGCCAGAGGATTTCTTCAGCCCATGCTGAAGGTCTGCTCTTTCATCTCGTCTCCTCTTCCCTACAAACGACAGATGCCCCACGGCCGGCTTTTTCCTACCCTTCGGGTCTCAACTCAGAGGTTCTGTCGTGGGAGGGACCCTCTGAGATTCCTTCTCCTTCCACACCCAAGTCACTCAACCTCACTGCCTCAGTTTCTTGACTTCACAGAACTTGGTATCTTGTGAGCAGTTTCTTTTTCCTTGATTACAGCTGCTGCCCCTTCTTAGAACAGATGTTCCAGGATCCTCATCTGCCTTGTCACAGCTGCATTCCCAGCACACAGACCAGTGCCTACCACTGTTGAATGATCAATAAACATCCAAGGGAGAGAGACAGCTAGAGGGATAAGGGAGCGGGACAAGGCCCAGGAAGGCAGAGGGGAGGCAGAGGCAAAAAGTGGTTAACAACGAGTCAACAGGGCAACGGAGCAGGATGGCACAGGTCAGGTTGATTTTTCAACCTTCACCGAAGCCCGTTGCTAAGTCATGGGCTCCTAGGGGGTGGGCAGGACTGGGTTCGAAGCCACTCTGCCTCAGACCACACAAGTGATGGCTTCTCTTTATGCTGAGTATTTTTACTGGGCAGTCAACTTTGCCACACACTCTGCTACACTCCCCATGTGTGTGCACCTTCCAAATCTTCACGCTGACCACTCCCATTTCTTCCCATCTCAGATTCAACCTTTACTCTCAACTGATAGTTATCACCTACATAATAAAGAAAAGAGATGCCATGATGAAAGAATTACCCTACCTTTACAATAACTCCGCCAACTTAGCTGTATCTATTCCACATACTCTGCCTTCCAGCTGGTTACAATGCCAACAGTATTCCTTCTGCTAAGGCCAACCTCCCCACCCCTTCTCATCTACCAACGCTGTCTCTCCTGCATCGTTCTCTTTTTTCCTGCATCATCAGCACCTCCCTTTCTGTTGGATCATTCACATCCTATTTTTTTCCCCTTGTAGCCCTGCTGGGCTTTGGTTCCCACCACACCGCTACCCTTGGATTTTTTGAGTTCTTCCCATAGGTAATGGGAGTCACTGGGAGCATCTCTGTAGGCAAGCAGTACGTTCAGATCTGCACTTTAGAAAGACAAGGGACACCACATATGCACTATATGCTTTAAATCAGTCCTTTCTCAGTCCCTTGCAAAGACAGAACTGGAAAAGAAAGCCTTCTGCATACCTACTTTCTCTCTGCCAGCCCACTAGAAAGCAATGAGCACTACTCTTGGCACCTGAGCAGGGGGAAAAGGGTTTTCCTTGACTATGGTTTTGGACCAGAGTAGGGGCTTCCCTAGTGGCTCAGATGGCAGAGAATCTGCCTGCATCACTCCCTGGGTTGGGAAGATCCCCTGGAGAAGGGACTAGCTACCCACTCCAGTATTCTTGCCTGGAGAATTCCATGGACAGAGGAGCCTGGCAGGCTACAGTCCATGGGGTCACAAAGAGTCAGACACAACTGAAGTGACTAACGTCTAGGGAAGATCCAGGGCAAAGAGGATTACCGTGCACACAGCTCCCACCCCATCCCACCTCCCCCCGCAACCAGAAGGGCTGCCACCTCTGCCATTCCTCTAGAGGCCAAGAGGAAGTGGCCAGGCACTGCTGTCTTTGGCTGCGGCAGACAGCTACCTGCCTAAGGAATGGCCAGAGGAAGGGTGAATCCAGGGCTGTGGAAAAAGTTCACCCACTGTGTCTGGAGAGAGTTCAGAAATAGACCATTACATATGGTTCCTCACTCTACAGACTTGAGCAAACGAAAGCATGTGCCTCTTGGGTCTGACTTGGATATCATTGATCCTGAGCTCTAGTGCCAAAATTCCATGACTTAATTAAGGTGTAAAAAAATATTCTGAGACTTGTCTTTTGATATCAAATACAATCATGAAAACCAGCAAGTTCATTATTCCATACTCTATTTTCCTTCATGAAAACCAGGAAAAGCAATGCAAAAGAGTTCCTAATAATCTTAAAGATTTTGCAAAACTCTCACGTTCTCCATTTATCTTCACCAAATATCTTAACTCACCAAAAGCCTATAAATTTTGCAAGAATGTAGGGCTGTATTTTCCCTTCTTCCTTGCAGATGCACCAGCTCTCAAAAGAAAGAATGATGAATGGGTATAGTTATAAATACTCCAAGGCTAATGAGAACCGAAGATGAACTGTAGAAAAATCTGGTATTTGGGGAGAGCTGCTGCCATGTGCTGGAGTTAACAGGTCCTGACCTCATGTAAATTCCAGAGCTATTTTATCGGATAGGAAAATGAAAGCCACAAAGTACTCATAAATTACTGTACATTCAAACTTCACCAAATATTTTTTAGTCAAAAGAAGCCTGTTTTTCAAAATATAAGTAACTGACTGCTAATTGAAATATAAATTACATTTATGGACACTTTAAGGATTTTAATAAAATGGTTGTTCGTCACTTCATTAGCTGGGCAGGAAAGAGAAACATTAATCAAAGTTCCGCAAACAGTAAAATATGAAGAGGAACTCAGAGTGCAGAACATTCAGTGGAACAGGAGGCAGACTTGATTGACTGGAAACTTTCTTATTTTCTGATAGACACTTTTGTGCAGTATTACCTGTACCAAAAGGTTCCCAAGATCACAGATTAAAGGTGGATGCTGCCAGATTTAGCAGCACCCCCCAAAAAAATCACCAGTTAAATATGCATTCCAGATAAACAATAGATCATTTTTTTAGTATAAG
Source organism: Bos taurus (assembly GCF_002263795.3). Taxonomy (NCBI): domain Eukaryota; kingdom Metazoa; phylum Chordata; class Mammalia; order Artiodactyla; family Bovidae; genus Bos; species Bos taurus. Next base: position 65,455,030 of record NC_037343.1, on the reverse strand, counting down.
TGCATCCCATTCCACATGATGTACTTACACTAAAAAAATCATTCATATTTTTAATATACTGTATTGTATTCTATCTGGCAGGTGGTCTGCTAAGTCGCTAGGACATTTCAAATGAATACTGGAAGAATAGCAAATCCCTCTAGGTACCTTGAGTTGCCCTCAGACCAAAATCCAGAAACTCTTTGATGCCAGATGGCACTAAATATGACTAAGCAGACACCTCAACCCAACACCCACAGTGTCCATGGCAACACGTTCAGAAACTGTCTGCCTGCTTTCCTAATTTAAGTTGGAATCATACAATCACAGAATTTTAGAATTGGAGACTTGCATAGATTCCTTCTTTTTATTTTTTTTAAGAAAAAAAATTATGTCATCCTCAGCGCAAAGAACTTTCCTACAACCAATTACCAACGTGGGAGTGAGAAGAGTGATGCAGGCACCACATTTAACCACAGAAGAGCCGAGAAGAGTCCAGGGCCCCTCCAGTCCCAGAATTCATTTATTTTCTCAGTGTTAGCAACTTGTTCAGGGCCCTTTTCACAAGTGGTGATATAAGCAAAGGAGAACTGGACTGTGAGCTCCCTGAGGACAGAATGGGTATTAAATTCATCTGTGTAACCCAAGAGTTTGGCATTTGGTGGGCACTCAATGAATGTTTGATGAATGAATGAGTGATGGTGTGTATAGTCTTAAGTCACTGATACCAAATGTGTGTTGGCTGGGGAGAGAGAGAGAGGGAAAAACTAAAGGCAGGGAGATCTGAGGGCAGGGGGATGGGAGAAGGCAGGATCGTCACAGCTCCTGCCCCAGGTCCCCCTTCCTTTTGTAAATCTGGTCCCCCAATAGTGATGCGAAGATCTCCACACTCCTTGCCTGTGGGTTTTCAAGAAGGCAACCTGATCTCAGCCCACTGTCGGCTCAGCCCCAGTTGCTTGCCTTCTCTAGGTTCTCCTTACCCATCACAGGCATGGGTAGTAGCTCATAGGTCTCACTGACCTACAGAAATAACTGCAAACTGAGTGTGTGTGGTGGGGTGGGGGGGTGGGGGGGCGGTGGGAAATGAACAGAATACAAAAAGAAATGAGAACTACCAAATTGGCAAATGTTTGCCTAAGTGTCTACAAAATATTACTTTAAGTCAACAAAAAAATGCAGCTCAATGCTCAAATGGTTAAATATAAATTAGGTTGAATATAAGATAAGGGTACATGCGTGAGTGCTAAGTCACTTCAGTTGTGTTCGACTCTTTGCAACCCGATGAACTGCAGCCCACCAGGCTTCTTTGTCCATGGGATTCTCCAAGCAAGAATACTGGAGTGGGTTGCCATGCCCTCCTCCAGGGGATCTTCCCAACACAGGGATCGAACCCACGTCTCTTACATCCACCTGCACTGGCAGGCAGGTTGTTTACCACTAGCGCCACCTGGGAACCTGGGAAGCTCCATAAGATAAGGGTGTTGTGTTAGTTGCTCAGTCATGACCAACTCTTTGAGAAGATAAGGGTACATTTTGTTAATTATCATACACCAAGAAGTATGACCAGCCTTCCCTGGTGGCTCAGATGGTAAAGAATCTGCCTGCAATTCAGGAGACCTGGGTATGATCTATGGGTCAGAAAGATCTCCTGTAGAAGGGAATAGCTACCCACTCCAGAATTCTTACCTGGAGAATTCCATGGACAGAGTAGCCCAAAGAAATATAGTCCATAGGGTCGCAAAGAGTCAGACACAACTGAGCGACTAACACTTCATTTCACTTCAGGAAGTACGACCAGCCCTGTCCATGTTCCCTCCTCCTTCCATCTGAAGCTATTCGAATGTAACTTACCTGGTCGCTCATCTCCCACAGCATTTAGAAAAAGAATCATTTCTCCTGGTCCCTTTTAACCTCCTATCCTCTTCCTTCTCAACACTACTCATTGCATTAAAGCCCTAATTTTAAATGCTGCTTCATGCAGCAAATTTGTAGGATTTCATACAATCTTCTACAGTGATATACCATATGGGACAGCTAGAGAATTCAATGTAAATTTGTTGGGGGAAATTCTAATGACTAAAGCACAAAAAGAGTCACAAATACTAAAAACAGCTCTTAAGGCATGCTCACCACTTGTAAATTACTGTGTTCAGTGGGGGTACTGACACCTCACAACACCCACTGAAGTGGGTGGGATCTATTACCATCCTCATCTTACAGACTAGGGAACTGAGACTTAGAGGAGGCGAAGTATCTTGCCAGAGGTCACACTGAGCCAGGATCTAAACTTGGACAACCCGGTCCTATTTGGAGGGGTGGAAGAGGGCAGGGAAGAGGTATTCCTGGGAGGCGGAAAAACCTGAGTAAGGTTAGAACAGAGAGGAGCAAGCTGGCTAGAGCTCGGGGGCAAGGCAGGCCCCAATCCATATTTTAAAAGATCAGGGTTAGCATTAACTTGCCCCTTTACAATGCCCTTCCTCACATATTGTCCAATTTAATCTCACATCCGCAGTGAGGTCAACAGGACTGACCGGGATTGACATCTGAGAACATGTGACCCAATCACATGGGATGGAGCCAGCAGTCACAGTAAGTGTCCAGGATGCATGCATGAGCCTTGTTCCACTCAATGAGACCAGATGAAAACAATGGCACAACACTTAGTAGAAAAAAGTAAAGACTAAGATACATTTTTTTTTTAATTTTAGAAATGCGAGATGACCATAAGTTCAACACGTGCTCACAAATACTATGCTTCAGCCAGTGCTTCTTTAAGATACAGACTTAGTTAAAAGGCATACAGACAGCCAAGGGGCACATGCAAAGTTGTTCAACACTGCTATTGGAGAAATACAAATCAAAATTGCAATGAGGTATCACCTCGCATCAGCCAGAATAGCTCTCATCAAAAAATCCACAAAGAAATGCTGGAGAGGATGTGGAGAGAAGGGACTCCTACACTGTTGGTGGGAAGGAAAATTGGTACAGCCACTATGGAGAATAGTATGGAGGGTTCTTAAAAAACTAAAGATAGAGCTACCATATGACCCTGCAATCCCACTTCTGGGTATATATTTGGAGAAAAACATGACCCCAAAAGATACACAAACCTGAATGTTCATTGCAGCACTGTTTACAATAGCCAAGACACGGAAGCAACCTAAATGTCCATGGACAAAGGAATGGGTAAAGAAGATGTGGTACATATATACAATGGAGTATTACTCAGCCATTTAAAAGAATGAATTAACAATGCCATCAGCAGCAACACAGATGGACACAGTGATTGTTATGTTGAATGAAGTAAGTCAAAGACAGAGAAGGAGAAATATTGTATGAGATTCCCCATATGTAGAATCGAAAAAGAAACGATACTGATGAACTTACAAAACAGAAAGAGACTCACAGACTTAGAGAATGAAAGTAAGGTTGCTGGTGGGAAGGATGGGGAGAAGGGATAGTTAGGGAGTTTGGGATGGATATGTATACCCTGCTATACTTAAAATGGATAGCCAACAAGGACCCACTGTATAGCACAGGGAACTCTACTCGATGTCATGTGGCAGCCTGGATTGGAGGGGAGCTTGGGGAGAATGCACATATTTATAGTATGGCAGAGTCCCTTCACCGTTCACCTGAAACTATCACAACATTGTTAATTGGCTATACCCCAATACAAAATAAAAAGTTAAAAACAGATGAACATGTAATTAAGAAACTATGGTCCATAATGGCCCTTCCATGACCACGACGTCAGAAAGACCTCAGTTTCATTTCCAGCACGTCCACTCACTAGCTGCATGGCCATGGACTGGAAATTACTTCCCTCTCAAGTGCAGTTTCCCCATCTTCCAACTGCGGCAGTAAACTCATCCTGGAAGGACTGCTGGGAAATTGAATGGGAAAACGCAGGTTTTGAGGCTGGCACAAAGCCTGGCACACTCTGTTAATGCTGGGCTTTATTAACTCTTGTTATAGCTCTCTCCCAAGGTCAGAACACTGTTATTCTAGATACCACACTCAACTTGTGGTTCCACATTTTGTGAGAGACAGGGAAAACTTATAAAATGTTTGGGAAGGGTTATTAGGAGACAAGGTTTGAGAAGGCAGTAGTTTCGTGAGTATGGACACCTGAAGTCTGAGTCTTCCCAGTTTTGTCATTGCCTCGCTCTGTGATCTTAGGCAAGGCACAACTTACCTGTAGTTTAGCTTCCACTTGTAAAGTGATGAGGGTTAAGATATAAATTCTAATTGACTTCTAAAGTATCATTCATCTCCAAAAGTCTTTAAATATTATGAATCCTGCCTAATGAGAACCTTTTAAAGGAAGTAGATTTTCCAAAGGAAGACAGAATTCAGAAGCTCCACGATACAGTTTTTAAAATAATAAAAGCAGTCACATAAAAGAAGAGTACACTGAAAGTGATTTCGAAGAAACAAGGAGAAAAGTAGGCCCAGCAGGAGAGACGCTCAAAGGAAAGCAGATTTTGGCTTAAGCTAAGGAGAAAGGAATTTTCCAACAACAAAAATTATTCAATAATGGATATGTGATCATTCAAGATTCTGAGATCCGCAAGGGCAGGACAATACTGTATTCGCCTTGTATTCTTAAGTCTAGGAAGTGGCACAAAGGAAACACTGAAGAAATGATGGAGAGATGGATGGATGGGTCCATGGAAGAGTAGATGGGTGGGTGGATGGGTGGGTGGGTGGATGGGTGGGTAGCTCGGTGGACAGATAGATGGAAGGGTAGGTGAATACTGGGTGGATAAGTGGATGAATGCATGGAAGGAGAGGAAGGAAGAAGGGGATAAAAGAGGAAAGAAAGAGCTGCCTTAAGAGGTAGTGAACCTCCCTTTGCTGGGTATGTTCAGACATAGACAGCTAGATGGCCATCTGTAAGGGGTGCTACAGAATGGATTTCTGTCCCGTGTAGGAGGTTCCACTAAAAGTCTATGTGATATTTACTTCCTCATTTTCTTCCCACTAACTCATCCTATATAATTTTGTCAGAATACTCTTCCTAAAGGACAGTTCTTTTGATGTCACCCTCCTACTCAAAAAATTTACTAGCTCCCCATTGCCTATTCAATTAAATTCCACAAACCTGATGTCTGAGGGCCCTATTTGGCTTTGCCTTAAGGACTTTTATTCATTTTTCAAAATCCAACCTGGATATATCCAGCATCAATCAAATGACCACTCTTCTCCTTTCCCCCATATTTTATCTGAACCGTGCCACTGCTGTGTATTATTACACCCCATTATAATGCATTTGGTGAAAGTTCTTCTCTTTTGTGAAGCTGTGAAGCCCTTGCATGGGGGAGGAATCTTTACCTCTGTGCTTCCAATGAATAGCAGAGCACCTGCCTTTCAGCAGTTAGTCAACAGTAATGAAATAGGAATTACTTCTTATTTATCTGAAACCAGGCATTCTGTTAAATTCCTGATAGGTACTATCTGCTTGGATCTTTATAACAACTCTGTGGTCTCCATTAAATAATGAGGGAAATGAAGACTGAAGGGAAGATAAATAATTTGCACAAGACACAAAGTCAAGTAGATGGTGGGGGCTGGATTCAAATCTTGTACTGCATACTGTAAAGTCCTGGATAGGAACTGCTCTACAGTGCTGCTTTCTGGGCAGCAAGACCATCCTTGACAGTCCAAACATGCTGTCCATTCACTCATTCAGCAAGCATTTACGGAGCCATTGAGGGACAGGTCCTGTACACGGAGATCCCACCCTCAAGAAGCTTACAGTTCACTGTGTGAAACAGACAAATCAACAATGACCGTGCAGTGCAAGCAGGCTATAAGGAGGTACACGTGTGCAAGCCAAGTCAGTCGTGTCAAACTCTTTGTGACCCTATGGACTGTAGCCTGCCAGGCTCCTCTGTCCATGGGATTCTCCAGGCAAGAATACCGGAGTGAGTTGCCATGCCCTTCTCCAGAGGATCTTCCCAACCCAGGGACTGAACCCATGTCTCTTATGTCTCCTGCATTGGCAGGTGGGTTCTTTACCACTGAGCCACATGGGAAGTCCATAAGAAAGGTAGGTATCAGTCAAATTGAGGAGACAGGAACTATTAATTATAGCAATGATTTCCAATTAGCAAGTGCCCACTGCATGCTAAAGAAGTGTGCTGAAATCCAATCACAAGGCTTTACAAATAAGCTGTGATCAAGGTTACAAATTAGGCTGATCAAGGTTACAGTGCAATTGGTGGTTCAGACAGTATTTTCTTATGTCCAAGTTTTGCTCTTCTTCTAGACGTGAGCCCTTGAGCAAGTTACTCACACTTTTTGCCCCTTAATTTCCCCATCTGTAAAACGAGAATAATAGTAGTTCCTACCTTGAAGGGATGCTGTCATTTTTAAAGACTAAACCTATGCAAGGCACTAAAAATGCTGCCTGGTATACAGTGTTACATAAATCTCATTTATTATTAAGTAACTTGACCTAGAGCATTGCAAGTAAATGCCTGATTCCAGTACCCACAAGTAAATGTCTGATTCCAGTACCCACATCCATCCACAAGAGCCTTCCTTCAGAACACACCTAAGACATGGTGATGCTTGAGCTGGGCTTTGAAAGGCCACTGATAAGAGCAAGGAGGGTATGATCAGCTATGGGAACAACCAATATTCCACACACCTTACTGTTGCACTTCTGCTCATTCTTTCCTCTGCCTGATATTCCTTCTCCAGCAATCCTGACCCCCTGAGATCCTACCCATCAGCCAACGAAGCCATCCTATTCGACTTCTTCCATGAACGTGCCTCTGATCTCCTCCCCCTGTACTGGGTTGATACCTCTCTGGTCAGGGTTAGTCTTGGGTATGCAGGTGACAGTTACACACTTTCACCCATACAAGTATGCACACACATGCATGCATATGAATAGACACACCTTCCAGGCCTCCAGAATGCCTCACACTCATGGAGCAGATAATTTCTAAAGCCCCACAGATAATGCTCATCAGCTCAAGTTCAGAGATTTTGTTATACTAATTACCATTCCAGAGCTGAATTTAGAAACCATTCTCAAACTGCAGACAGCTCCACTGTAAACAATATTGCCTACTCATCCGAACTTATCGTGAATATCTCACTGATGGGGGAGGCAAATTCTGATTTATTATTTAAAACTGCCACTCCATCTAAATAGTTAAAAAATGGACAAGGAAAACTTGAAACTAAAGAAACTTTTATCCTCTCCAATACACGTTTATCTGAAATTGTCGTATTTACTTTCTTGGCTTCCTTGTAAGCTGGGGTGGAAAAAAACCGGCAAGGAATTTTATATTAAAAATTATCAGAAGCATAATAAAAATTTCCTAATGACAGCCTATGTCAACTGTTGCTTTATTTTAAAGACTGAAGGAATTTTGTTTTTCTCATGGCCAACTTTTGATCAAACACCGCAAGAATGCAATCAAGCTAAAATGTAATAGCCAGTCAGAGGGAAAATGCACCCAAAATGGTGAAACTGTATTAATGGATGAAATGGACAAATATAAATTCCATTTCTTTCCTTCTTTCAATCTAATTATAGAAGGGGCAGGCAGATTTGTGGTCACAATGTATAAATGACAGAAAAGAAGTAGAAAGATCAAGAAGATCCAAAATTAGATAATCAGCCCTCCTTCAAAGAATTAACTTGGCCTCTGAGCACTGATTAATCTTTATTTATTACAGTTTTCCTTATTTAAAAAAATCATGGGCTTATTAGAACTGAAGGGGAAATTTTATTTTATTTTTTGCTTTTGGGTTTTTTTTTAAAAGACATTAGCTTATTTTTTAACAACTTCATATTAAGCAAAAGAGAAGACAAAAGTACATTTTGATGCAAAATAAGACATTTTGGGGTTCTCCAAAGCAGAAAGACTGGGGGGATGGAATATTGACCAAGGTTAAAAATAGCAGGGCTTAACAGGAAGGCAAGTCTACCAAACTACATTATTTTTTCCTCCTAACAGTCTAAAATTAGATACCTTAGCAAGGTTTTCTTTCTTTAGGTAAAAATGATACATTATCACAAACTTCCCTTTTTAACACCACTGAAGTATTTTGATTCCACAACCCCTTGACAACTAACTTCACAGCTAACTAGACCGAGAGCGTTTGGATCTAATAAAATGTCGCAGCCACCCTAATGAAATCTCATCTCTTATTTGAAATATCCATCAACCCAAAGCTCTATGGACCAGTGTCCCCAAAGTAATTTTAGGTTACAAAAATTTCCTCAGCTTTCTAGCCCCAAAGATACATTGTTAGTAAAATAAATGAAATCAGCATTTTTTTAACCCTTCTTGCAAAACCTTAATCCTGGCTCTCAAAGAATAATAGGATATGTGGATACCCCAGTCCTTACCTGGGGGATCTCTGACACCATGAGATGGGCACAGCTGCAGACCTAGACTGAAAGCCTGAATTCAAATTCTCTTCTAACATGAAGGGGCTAAAGGTGATAATCTCCAAGATCTATGCTCTCTCTTCATCTCTGCTGCTCTCTGAGCATCTGCCAGAGTGATCCTATTAAAACTAAGTCAGATCCTGTAAGTTCTGTTCTCAAAACTCTCCCTTCACCTTCCCTATCAGAGTAAAACCTTGGACAGCAAGGAGTCCATCCTAAAGGAAACCAGTCCTGAATACTCATTGAAAGGACTGGTGCTCAAGCTGAATTTCCAAAATGTTGGGCCATCTGCTGCCAAGAACAGACTCATTGGAAAAGACCCTGATGCTGGCAAAGATTGAGGGCAGGAGGAGAAGGGGATGACAGAGGATGAGACGGTTTGATAGCATCACTGACTCAATGGACATGAGTTTGAGCAAACTCTGGAAAATAGTGAAGGACAGGGAAGCCAGGCATGCTGCTGTCCATGGGGTTGCAAAGAGTCAGACAGGACTTAGCGACCGAACAGCAACAACCATGGCTTCCAGGCAGCTACATATTTGGGCCCCTGTGTCCTCACCTCCTGCTCCTCCCTTTGCTCACCTCCTCTAGACACACTGGTCTCTCTCTGCATTGGTTGTCCCCCCTCCCCCAACCTGGAACACTCTTCCCCCAAATATCTGTATGGCTAACCATACATATTTATTCAAATATTTGAATAAACGTATTCTTTTCAATTAGATGTAAAATCACACGTCCTTTAAGCTCTATTTTTCCCCCCTTTTCTCGATGGCACAACACTTTCCAACAAATGACATAATTGACTTACTTACTAAAGTGTTTCTTACTTATTTCTGTTTCCCTCAGCTGGAGTAAATACTCGTTGAGGGCAGGAATTTATCTGTATTGTTCACTGACATATATCTCATGAGCCTAGTATTTAGCAGATCTTAAACAGATATTGCAGAATGAATAAAATCTTTTCTTACTCTAACTTCGTATGATTCCATGAATATTCAGTATTTCCTGCTTGGTAAGCTGGTAAACAGTTATTTCCCCCACAGAGATCAACTCAAGAAACTGATTTAAGATTAATTGTACCAGGTATTGAGAATTTGCCACAGGCCAGATACCGTTTTTGACATGTATTTTCTCATTTAATCTTCACCAAAAGCCAATGAGTAAGGCATTCCATTCCTCCCTATGTCTTAGAGTGCCTAAGGAAATTCAGATTCAAAAAGATTAAGCAATCCAGACCAAACTGCTATGAGCACCTGTGCTGCCCTTTCTGTAGACCCAGGACTGTCTGACGTTCCATTCTGCTTCCTTCGTTTTAAAATGGATTCACCTGGGCTTCCCTGGTGGCTTAGTGGTAAAGAATCTGCCTGCCAGTGCAGAGGACATGGGTTTGATCCCTGGTCCAGAAAGATCACACATGCTGTGGAGCAACTAAGCCTGTACACCACCAGTACTGAGCCTGTGCCCTAGAACCTGCGAGCAGCAACCGCAAAGCCCACACTCCCCAGCTACTGAAGCCTGTGTGCCTAGAGCCCGCGCTCCACAAGAGAAGTCACGGCAGTGAGAAGCCTGCACACCACAGCTTGAGAGTAGCCCCCACTTGCCGTAACTAGAGAAAAGTCTGCACGGCAACAAAGACCCAGAACAGACAAAATAAATAAAACTTGGCTTTTTCAATTATAGTTTCCTCAGGGTATATGCCCAGTAGGGGGCTTGTTGGGTCTTATGTCGTTTTGTTCCTCGTTTTTATAAGGAATCCCCATACTGTTCTCCATGGTGGTTGTTATCAATTTGTATTCCCACCGACAGTGCAAGAGGGGTCCTTTCATCACACTCTCTCCCACATATATGGTTTGTAGATTTTTTTGATGATAGCCATTCAGTAGTGTGAAGTGATACCTCATTGTAGTTTTGATTTGCATTTCTCTAATAATGAGCGCCACTAAGCATCTTTCCATGTTTATTAGCCGTCTGTGTGTCTTCTTTGGAGAAATGTCTGTTTAGGTCTTCTGCCTACTTTTTGATTGGGTTGTTCATTTTTCTGGTATTATGCTGAATGACTGATTGTATATTTGTATACAAATACATATATTTGTATATTTTGGAGATTAATCCTTTGTCAATTGTTTTGTGTGCTATTTTATTTTTCCCCATTCGGAGGGTTGTCTTTTAAACTTGTTTATAGTGTCCTTTCTCCAGTGTTCACTGCAGCACTATTTACAATAGCTAGGACATGGAAGCAACTAAGATGTTCATTGACAGATGAATGGATAAAGACATTGTGGTACAGATACACAATGGAATGTTACTTAGCCATAAAAAGGATTGCTCTTGACTCAGTTCTAATGAGTTGGATGAACCTAGAGCCTATTATACAGAGTAAAGTAAGTCAGAAGGAGAATGACAAATATCGTATATGAATGTATATATATGGAATCTAGACAGATAGAACTGATGAACCTATTTGCAGGGTAACAATGGAGACACAGACACAGGGAACAGATTTGTGGACACGGGGTGGGAAGGAGAGGGAGGTATGAATTGCGAGAGTAGCACTGAAATGTATACATTACCATATGTAAGATTAGATAGCCAGTGGAAATTTATCGTATGATGCAGAGAGCTCAAATCCAGTGCTCTGTGATAAACTAGAGGGGTGGGATGGGGTGGGAGGTGAGAGGGAGGTTCAAGAGGGAGGGGACATATTCAGGTTGATGTATGGCACAAACCAACACAATATTGATCCTCCAATTATAATAAATAAATAAAATTTAAAATAAATAAATATTTTTTAAAATGGATTCACCTCTTTGATAGCACCAGATAACAAAGAGGCCCCCATGGAAGTGTTATGGAAAGAATCCACAGTGCAGTTAATTATAGACAGAAAACTTGGACTATTAAAAAACATACACACACAATAAAATAAAAGGAGCTGTAGTTTTATAATAAAACAGAGTCATTAGAATGAAATCATTCTCTTGCTGTTATAATCAAACCAGCAATAACAGAACAAGAAAGGGAGATGACGTGACCAAGTAACTTCACCACTCGTCTCCCTCAAGACTAGCTGTGCAACCAGGATGACCCCAGCCCCTTCACTGATCCTCCACCAACTGGCATGAAGTCACCCCAGCCCAGGTACTGCCTGCAGATCTTGAAACGAAATGAGAAAACTCGTATCTGCAGAATGAATGAATTTACAGAAGAAAAGCACTGGTTAAGTTCAATTACCTCCTGATCACCATTTCCGAGGTGGGTAGGAGAAGTCTGAGGGCCATTACCCAAACCCAACAGAGCAAAACCTACGTCAAACTCAGACAGCCAAGTCCAGCAGTTCCCAGAGAGTGGCAGAGAAACAGTAACTCCAATGGAGGCTGTTTTCCCTGAATCATCTCAGTGGTGGACCAAAGTCTCAGTTGCCACCACACCACAAAGGAGACAGGGTCTGTGAGCAAAAGTTTCTGGAAGGGTCAGCTTCTCTTCAGACCAGGGGGAACTGTCCAAACCCACTGCTATGGCTCAGAATAGGCTGTGTGGTTAGGCGAGGCCCAAAGCTACTGTCCGTGGGGTCGCTAAGAGTCGGATGCAACTGAGCAACTTCACTTTCACTTTTCCCTTTCATGCACTGGAGAAGGAAATGGCAACCCACTCCAGTGTTCTTGCCTGGAGAATCCCGGGACAGGGAAGCCTGGTGGGCTGCCGTCTATGGGATCGCACAGAGTCGGACACGACTGAAGCGACTTAGCAGCAGTAGCAGCAGCAGCAGCAAAGCTACCGTGACCACCTTAATCAACCCCTGAACTACAGATTCTGGGAGGGACGGGGAGAAAGACCAACCGAGGTCTCCCATACACAGAGCACGACAATGTTTTGTCCCCAGTCAGACTTGGCCTTATTCTAACACAGCTCATTAGACCTTCTACCCAAATTCAGACACTGCCTAACAAAATATCTTCTTTCATCCTTCCTAGATGGGAGGTGGCAACGTCAAGGGCTAGGGACAGAGGTAAATGAGGATCTAGCAGATGCCGACGTTGGAAATGGCCTCTCTCACGTGAAACATCTGCTGAAACTTCAGTGTATCCCATGGGTAACTGAAGTTTCTCTTTTACTTGATCATTCTAAATCGTGAGCTCAATATCTAAAATTAGATCACACATATAAATGCCAAGAATCCCTTTAGTGAATTGTTGAAAATCCCCAATTTAAAATCCCTGCTTAAACTGTTTCAATTAAGATGGCAATCCTATAAGTTTTATTTTTTTAAATTAACTTTTATTGGAGTATAGCTGATTTACAATGGTCCGTTAGTTTCTGCTGTACAGCAAAGTGTATCAGTTATACATATATATATATACACACACACATACATTTTTTAGATTCTTGTCTCATCTAGGTCATTACAGAGTACTGTGCTATACAGCAGGTCCTTATTTGTTTTCTATATAGTAATGTATATATGTCAACCTCAGTCTCCCAATTTATCACTCCCTTGCAACCCCCCTTCCACCCCACCCCCCCACCGCTTTTCCCCCTGGTAACCATAAGTTTATTTTCTACACCTGTGACTCTATTTCTGTTTTGTAAGTAAGTTCACTTGTACTGCTTTGTTTTATTTATTTTTTTAGATTCCACATACAAGTGATATCCTAAAGCCTTAATTTTTGAGACCTCTTATTTGCAGACATTTTTACTTTATTAATAATGTAAATCAAACAGGCTATCTCTAGGGAAAATTTTTAATTAAAAACCTTCACAAGTATTCCGTAACTACTCTGAGAGCTGTCTTGACACATGGATGTCTTTGGGGAAAGGGTGTACTTAAGATCTAACAATACTTGAAAAATAGCATTGTCGCTATGGAAGCAGCTATGAATTTTGACTGTTTTTTCTTATGCTATCAAAGGCCATATTCATTTTATGCATCTTTTCTGTTCACTGGAAAGGGCTTTGATGGTAATCTACCTAGTTTGTAAGCAAGCCCTGTCTTGCCTAGGCAGTCCCCCTTCCCTCTTACTGTTCAGGCACCATGATTTTAGCTGAGCCACAAACATGCAGCTAGAGAATAGATCAGCCAGTATACCAGCACTCACCAGCAAAAGAAAAAGGTGATTTTTATTCACCAAGCATTCATTCCTTGGAGGAATCACAGACAAAGCCTGTTCGGGTTTCTGTCACTGGTGAAACCGGCCTAAATTCCAACCATTTCTTGGGTCTTTTTTGGGCCATGGTTGGCAACTTGTCAGTCAAAATGGAGTAAGTGTAACTAAGTTTTGTTTTAAAACAAATGTTTGAGAAATGTTATATTTAAGAGTACCAGCCCTTTGGAACGGTCATCTTTAGAAACTTGTGCTCCTTCCAGCAACACAGTGAAGAGGGTTGCTCATGTACTTTTGAAACTCCTCTTTCTGAACTCCTATTTCAATAGCTCAGGGACAGTACACTGTCCTTCTCTGAAGCTGTCTTTGATTCCGGGATGCAGTCAACAGACATTCAGGGCCATGCTTGACAAGTAAGGCAGGCAATCATGTTGAGTAATACTGTTTTTCATAAAAATGAGGTGTGACCATAAAAGTAATGAAACTGGTTTTCTTAGCAGGCTCATAACTAGACTCTGCAGGCAAATACAAAAAAAGAGAGAGAGAGAGAGAGTTCAAATAGTGTTTGGCTATAGACACTCTGGTTTTTAAGCCACGACAAGATATTTGCAATGGGTACAAAATCAGCAAAGTTACTTTGAAGACAGTGTTTCCCATTTGGATACACATATATGAGTATCTATAATAAATTAAATGACTGATTTCTGCCAACTGCCTCCAAATCTAATATCTTATTTTCGCAAAACTTTACTCTCTTCCTATTATCATTCTCATCAGTTAAAATCATTCACTGATGGGAAAAAATTAAAAATTAAAGGCTATGATTCCTTCAAGGAATAAGTGATCAAATGAATGAAAGAAAGGTCTTACTTAGCATCTTAGACTTGAAGTGATCCAACAGAACTTTCATCCAAAAGGCACACACGGAAAATACTAGCAAAGAGAGATGTTCAGTTTTCCAGAGGAACCATCTACAGCTCTTCTCAATAATCCCCTCTTTAGGAAGAAGATCTTGTGGCTGTGAGTTTGCCTCTGGTGTTATTTTTGGCCTGGGACTGTAATTTCCATGTTATCCAAGTCATTTTCAACAAGTGGAAGGGATCAGGGCTTCTTCTTATATTCTTGAGGACAAGACTTAGCAAAGACCTTCTTACTCAATGTTATGATACTGAGAAGTTTCCCCTGCAAGGATGAGATCAGCACTTCTATCTAAGGGCAGGTCAGGTGGCACTGTGCATATTAAAACCCAGATAAATTCATCTTCTTGAAATATTTAGTGCTGCAGGAAATGAGATGAATTCCAGATCTATTTGCACATTCAAATCAATCAGCAGAGAATAGGCTGAATAGTTTTCTAGATTCCTGGAATTGGGTTCTGCTGTAACAAACTGTTCAAAATGTAGACAATGGCTTTCTAATTTTATTTATCTTTGCTCAGTGAAAATGTTAGTTGATCAGTCGTGTCTGACTCTTTGTGACCCCCTATACTGTAGCCTGCCAAGCTCCTCTGTCCATGGGATTCTCCAGGCAAGAATACTGGAGTGAGTTGCCATCCCCTTCTCCAGGGGATCTTCCCCACCCAGGGAGTGAACCCAGGTCTCCTGCATTGCAGGCAGATTCTTTACCATCTGAGCCACCAGGGAAGCTACCTTGGATAATTTCTCTACTCTTCTATTTCATTTTTACAGCCTTTTCAAAATTTAGTAAATTGATTACGTGACTCATTAATGGGACACCTCCCATGGTTTGAAAATCACTGACCTACACCAGGTGTTTCTGACAGTATGACCCACAGACCACTTCCATCAGAACAGAACATTCAAAAAAAAAAAAAAATTCTGGGCTCCATCCCAGACCTATTGCAACAGATCATCTGTTGGTAAAGCCCAGGAACTGTCATTTAAATAAGTTTTCTAGCTGATTCTGACATGCACCGAAGTTTGGAAACTCATCTAGACCCCAATACAGTCATAAGTCATAAGGCAAACAGGTCAAAAGAGGCTTTGTGTTTTCAAGATCACATTGCTAACTGGTAGTGGAGCCAACAGTGTGGAGCCTTGCCTTCTGTATTCCTGGGTGTGTTAGTCGCTCAGTCATGTCTGACTCTTTGCAACCCCATGGACTGCAGCTCATCAGGCTCCTCTGTCCATGGAATTCTCCAGGCAAGAATACTGGAGTGGGTAGCCATTTTCTTCTCCAGGGTATTCCTGGGTAATGTTCTTTAAATACACAAAGACCACTTGTACACATCTGTGATCCAGTATCCCACAACTTTGGGCTTCCCTGGTGGCTCAGAGGTAAAGAATTCGCCTGCAATGTAGGAGAGACAAGAGTCTCGGTTTCAGTCACTGGATTGGGAGGGTCCTCTGGAGGGAGAAATGGCAACCCACTCCAGGATTCTTGCCATAAACATTGCATGGATGCAGGAACCTGGCGGGCTGCAGTCCATAGTGCAGCAAAGAGTCGGACATGACTGAGGGACTGAGCATGCATGCATGTATCCCACAACTTTACTCAATGTCACGTGCACTGCTGTACTTCCGATGCCCAGCACGGTACCATGTTTGGGTGGGAATAAGGAAGAAACACAGAAATGTATGTCTTACCATGTTGAAAAGTAAAGTTCCAAGAACACAGGAGTGCAAAATCACACATATGGCTAATCCCACAACCAGCACATTGTTTAATAAGCATTGATCTTCATCAAATGCATCTAATCTAGTAATGAGAACATCCTTTTTCCTTCCTAAATCAGAAAACTTACAAATGGTTTTCTCACATTTTAATCAAAGAACAATATCAACAAAAAGCAAGTCAATCTAGCATACTAAATAAGTGAAACTGAAAGTGTTAGTCGCTCAGTTATGTCCGACTCTTTGCGACCCCATGGACTGTGATCCACCAGGCTCCTCTGTCCATGGAAGTCTCCAGGCCAGAATACTGGAGTGGGTAGACACTGCCTTCTCCAGGAGATCTTCCCCATCCAGGGATTGAATTTAGGTCTTATGTAAGAGAATAAAAACTAGACTATTTAATTAGGACGTTTACTCCCAGATCCATGGTTTGGTTAGGTTTTCTGATTTCGTTTTACTAAAATCAAATTGTCCATCTGTAGGGCTCCTCCAGTTCAGGTTCAGATGTGTCAAGCTTTAGTCACAGTCACTGGAATACCTAGGCATGACCAGCACTCTCTGAGGATTCCACTGAATGATGTTTGCCCCCTCTTCCAAAAACAGCCCAAGGACTGCTTTCCCAGTGTCTAAAATCAAATCAATCCAATATGCATTTACCGAGCAACTATTAAGTTCTAGGTCTAGTGTTTGGTTATTGGGGAGTGGGAGGAGATACAACCAGACTCTGTAGTTCTCAGGTCACGTATTCCACTGCAAAGATTTCCCTGTGTCTGTGTAAGTGGAAGGTTATTATTAATAATCACACAAGCAACTCCACAATGACCAATGGATTTACCTGAGAGGAAGGAGGAAGCAGCTGGGATATGTACACAAAGGGACCTTTTTTTTATCCAGGGTAATATTCATATGTGAGGCAGAGTGACTTTCCCTTGCCACTCCTCTCTGACTTTGAGGCTCCTCTTTCCTTTCGACTTCTCTGTCAAAGTATATAGATGAAAAAAGAGGTGTGAAGCTGTCCTCACCACATGTACACTCATACACACAGGCCATGCTTCAAGGGCAGAGAGAATTCTTGGCAAGGCGCTGGGAGCCAGGGCAGACCCGACACACTCTCACTCCACTTCCTACACCCCTCTCCAAGATTCCCTGCCGTCTTCTCTGGAAACTAGTGGTTGGTGAGACAGCCAACCCTGGCTACAGATTCAATGCCTTGGGTTACTGGGCGTTTTTCAGAAACATACTCCTCTGGTAACTCAGGTCTGACCAGAGCTCCTTCAGAGATTGACTGGCAAGCTCTGCAGCTGATCAAAATCAGAAAGAATCCAAAAACATCCTACAGATTTCAAATGCTTTTATGAATCTAAAAAGAAAATCAACTCTGGCAGCATTAAGATGTTCAGACAGGACATCTATCCTGACCCAAAGCAGCGACTCACTCCCTTACCTTGGTCATCATTAACACTGTGAGATTTAGTTCAGATAAATTCAATAACTGCCTACAGAGACTGTATAATTTTTATCAGGATGTGAGGATGAGCTTCACCTCTGGAGCTTGATGACCAATATTAGGGTTTTAAGAATTTCTCCTACATAGATTTTGTCATACTGGTACATCTCAACATGCACAAAGCCACAATCATTCTTTCTTTAAAAAAAAAAAAAAAACTTTTTTCCCATTTATTTATTTATTTTTGCATCACCAGGTCTTCGTTGCTGCACCTGGGTTTCCTCTAGTTGTGGTGAGTGGGGGCTTCTCATTTTGGCAGCGTCTCTTGTTGCAGAGCACAGGCAGGGCTTGTTGCAGCCCACATGCTTGGGGGCTTCAGTAGTTGCGGCCCACGGGCTTAGTTGCCCCAAGGCATGTGGGATCTTAGCTGAAAACCAGGGATCAAACGTGTGTCCCCTACATTAAGCAGGCAGATTCTTAACCATAGGACCACCAGGGAAGTCCCTCATTCCTTTCCTTAGAGAATTTAAGAAATGACTCACGGTGGACACTGCAGGGTCACCCAGCAACACAAATCCACCAAAGAGATAACAGGCAAACAGCAGAGATTATGTTTCTTTCACTTGCTCTTGGCGTTTTAGACGACTGACTCCCAGGAGGAAAGCCAGGAAATCCCTCTAGATGTGTAAAGTGTGATGTCTTACAACGCTCCCCACCTTCAATAATCAACAGAACTATTTCTAGAAAAGGCTCAGGAAGAAATCTGGATTTTCCAAAGCAAAGTTAAACTGTCATCACCCAGCTGACCCTTCACGAGGAGGAATTTCTTCCGTATGAGTAGCTGCAACAATTGTGCTTGTGCAAAGAAATGACATATTTTTATTTTATAACTGAATCTTGTAACTGATCATGTTTCCTCTCCCGTGGCTACAGGGAAACTCAGGGCTAAATCTGGAGACTACCTATAATGTAATTAGGCAGAGCCTTCCAGGATGCATTTCTGGACTTTAACTCTCGTCTAGCTTCATCGGTTTGATCCCTTTGCCATTTTCATTCTGACTTGTTTTTACTAACGTGTTTCTTTAAAAAGTAGACAAATGAGTACCTGAGCATTATTTACCCCTGTATGAGGCTTCTTCTAAGTGTTCTCCAACCGTGAGGATGTTTGCAAGCACCCATCCAATGGAGATGTGCTCACATTACCCAGAGTCTATAATTTATACTGTATCTTCAAGCATACATTCCTTATGCAGGAAAACCCACAGCTGGTCTGCTGACAATCCCCAGGGTGATACTCCCACCTTAACTGTGGGTTGTGTGCTGTCTTCATTTGAGTGGCAATTAAACCTGGCTGCATTATTTCCTAAGAAAACCCTTGCTTTATCTGACAGGGACTGAAACACAGGGGTGAGAGAAGTAAAATAACTAAACTAAAAACAAAGAAATATAAAAAGCACCCAATGATATTATCTTTGCCGTAGTATCCATCCCACTAAAAAGCCATCTGTACTTGTACAACTGGAAAAAGAGGAACCCTTGGACATCCCAGTTCTCTGGGAAATTTAATGCAGTGATGATCAGCCATATCAAATAGTCTCTAAATAGTCATCTCTGCATAATTTTAGGTATCTTCTTGACTATATGATTAGCACCTGGAGGGCATCAAATAAGTTTTGAATCCTGCAACCAAGTCTGGCACAATGAGGCAAGCTTAGTGGACTGAAGACACATTTTAGCTTATGACAGAAATAACACAGAATCTACTAGTGTCTCATAATAAACTCAGTATGAGTCATTTCAAAAGAAATGTAACCAATAACTTTTAGTTATGTTGGCTTTAAGAAAAAGATAACATTGAACTCTCCACACCCTAGTTTGTAAGCAGCTGCCCAATAGCCACAATTTACTGCACACATACACACACACACACACACACACACACACAAACAGATAAATATAATTCGTTTGTAATCATGAGTAAGGGAGTTACAGCCTCTAGCCCATTTGCAGAAGAGATCTCTGAAGACCAGAGAAGCCAGTAGTTTTCCTAAGCCTGCTTAACACCAACCCTGAAAACTACACAGGACCCCGCTGATTGTGTATTTGCTCAGAAACTTCCCCAGAAGCAACATATATTCATGTTTAAGCCTTCATATATTTTGAAATTTTTTTAATGGAAATAAAATTAGAGAATCAATAAGGTACTTTCTCCAGTTGGAAAGCAACTCTAGTTGATGAAAGGACTTAAGGGAAAAAAACAGTTTTGGTAAATTAACCTTTCATAATCTCAGATAAAATTAATCCAAAATGTCTATTAGAAGATTGGAAAACTGACCACACCTTCTCGTTCAATATGGACATATACCACTAGCCACCTTATCCACTTAAAGTACACTGTAATTCATTTTAATTCACAGAAAAATGTTCATTTGGAAATGGACTGGCTTCTATTGGTTGTTTAAATACTGCACATCAAACCACAGGGTTGAATCTAAGACATTTCTTGTGCTATTACAAATTTAGTCAAAATTATTCAACATGTTCAAGAGTTATGACCAAAGTATGAAATCCAATAGATCCACCTGAAAGACCTCCTTGATCTTAGTATAACTCTTCCTCCCAAGACAAATTCTAACAGCCTGAAACATCTTTACCTATTCAGGTACAAGCATAGTTATCTGACCATTGCTTCCAAACCCATATTTCCTATATAAACACACTATTCACAGACCTTTTAACTATTACAGTTCTTTTTTTCTTTTCCTGACCAGAACAATACATTCTTTACAAAGAAGACTCTTGCAGCATATTTATTAGATATTATTTTTAAATTTACGAACAGACGCTTTATTTCCATTATATTGAAAAAAATAAATTTCCTACTGTCCTTACACTTTCTTCTCCATAGTCTTATCATTTTATATTTTATAAGTTTGCCAATTTTTATACTTTATTTCTATTCTGCTATATGTCTTTGCCTGCCATTATACAAATTTATATAGATGTCTTGATTCTCCTCTGTTGACAGCTACTCTTCAGTGCCGCTTGAGAAAGGGCATACATAAAAGTAAAGCCAACTGAAAGGACAGTTTAGAACAGTAAGACATTACTCAGAAACCCACAGAGAAGGGAAATGAAACAATGAATACCCAGAGGCCCTGGAGTCACCATAACATTTAATTCAATTTTTTTGAGGCCTGCAGTGAACCAGGCAGTGTGCTAGGAAGACAGTCAGCTTCAAAGTTGAGGTAGGCCAGGTGGACTGAAATCCTCTCTCTGCAAAGTGGTGGCTCAGCGGTAAAGAATCTACCTGCCAATGCAGGAGATGCAGGTTCAATCCCTGGGTCGAGATGATCCCCTGGCAGAGGAAATGGCAACCCACTCCAGTATTCTTTCCTGGAGAATCCCATGAACAGAGGAGCCTGGCAGGCTACAGTCCATGGGGTCACAAAGAGTTGGACACAACTTAGCAACTAAACAACAACAAAAGAGCTACTAATTCATGATTAAGAGGATCATTTTACTTTGGTATAGACCACTTTCTTGCTCTTTCTGTTTTAATTCACCAAAATCCACTATGAATCCCTTTATTCCAATAGCGGGGCTTCCCCGGTGGCTCAGTCGGTAAATGATCTGCATGCGATGCAGGAGATGCAAGAGACATGGGTTCAATCCCTGGGTCGAGGAGATCAAGGCAACCCACTCCAGTATTCTTGCCTAGAGGAGCCCAGTGGACAGATGACTCCAGTCATGGGGTCGCAAAGAACTGGACATGGCTGAAGCGACTGAGCAGAGACCTGAAAAGGTGTTGTGTTAAAAACCCATCTGCAGGTTATTTCCTAGCCCCCATCTCAAGTCCACATTCCATAGTCCACATACACTCCACCACTAACCTATTTCATTTACTTTTTCCCAAAACTGTGAGATAATTCTTTCTACAAAGGCTGAAGGTCAGAATCAATTCTGACCTTAGTGTATTCCAACACAAGAGCCCACTCACTGAAAAATACAAACAGCAGATTCCTGGCCCCCCAGCTGTGACTCACCTGGCCCAAGGCGAAACTACAGCAAACAGTTTAGCCAACTGCTGGCCTTGGGTCATCCCAACACTACAAACACCAAAGGAAACTTTCTTTGAAAGTTGTGTAAGAATGAAAAAAAAAAAAGAGTGCTGAATAGATGGAAACTACCCATATTTCACCTTCTCAGCTGAAATAACTCTTAGTAGTCTAGTACTGAAAGAGCACTAACATTCAAACCCATTAGGTCACTGGAAGAATAGCCCTGTGGCTAAGGAACAGACTTTGTTCTACAATTTTCTAGGGGGGCATTGTCAGAATTAAATAAAAGGACCCTAATGTGCCATTTTTGTTATGCATGAGACTCCATCAGATTGGGATGCCAGAGAAAAGGTGGTGAAATCTGACCACTAAAGCTTTTTCAAAGGTCAGACTATCCCCAAAGGATGGGTAAAGCCTTCAGGGGGATGTGCCTTCTCATTCTATCTCTTTAGCAGCTGACTATTCCTACTTCTCAGCCCTTATCAGGGATTTGTCATTCCTCACAAATACCTAACATAGACAAAATTTCCTCTTTGATGATAAACATTTTAACCTATAGCTCAGTTTAGCAAAGCTCCAGGCCCTAGCAAAGGACCCAAATACTAACCCTTTGTTGAACTGGATTCAAAATAAGGAATGATGAATTTAAAATTTCAAGTTAATAAAAAGCCCAGTAGAGCAGTATTTTCTTGCCAATAGAGTGGGTCCCACTGTTGAGACACTGAAGTCTCTCTGAAGTCTCTTTGGCAGCAGGGTTTGCCAACAAGCACAAAGCCACCATACCCAGGGCTTTGGTGGCTGTAGAATAAATTCAGTTACTTTCTCTGTTCATTCAGCTGTCTGTCCAATAAGTGACAAGTAATGTTTCAGTTCATGCTTTATGTTTGATTTGGAAATAAACTACCACCAACAAAAATAAACCATTTCTGACTGCGATGTTACAATATTAAGACACATTTTCCAGTTTTAATAGAGCAATTCTAATGTATTATACCAAGTGCATTGAGTCATCTACCCACTCAGCAAGGAAATATTGAACTGTTACAAGTTCGATTTAGGACATGTTTCTCATTCTTAGCTGCCCTGTCGCAGTATTAATAATGATCACTGAGTTATTAATTCTCCAACTGCTCTTTCTTATGCTGACCGTAGGTAACAAAGGGAGAACCAGTCTAGTGAAAAGTGAAAATGAGGATTCCAACTCCCCGTGGCCCACTCCATGGTTTCTAAACCCTAGTCTTGGAAGTTCATGGCTCTTTTCCTCACCTGACACCCATCAGCACATCTGCTGTGGAATCCCTGTACCCATGCAGCACAAACAAGACCGAGTCCTCTTCATCTTGACTTTCTCACGGCTTCATCATGACTTACCAATGCAAGGAAGAGGCATAACTTTATGACTTCTTTACACTTGATAAAAAATAAATAAATAGCCATGTCAAATACAATGTTCATTTGGCATCATGAATGATTTGCTAGAGACCTGGCACATTTCCCTAAGTGCCCCAGTCCCACCATCTGCCCTAAAAAAGGCAAGATACTTCAAAGGTAAGCAGGTAAGAGATTGCTTAGAGCTATCAAAATACCCCAAGATGATGCACTGGGGTGACCAAAATGTTCATTCAGGTTTTCAGTTCCCAACGTCCCTTTTGGCCAACGCGGTGTTTTATTTACTTAGGGAGAGAAAACAGCGTTTGAGGATTTCTGAACTGCTGTGCACGCATTTGTTTAATAGATGCATTCACGGTGCTAGGTGGAGGTGGCAGGGCACACGCTGTGACCTGGGGAAAGTTCTGTTTAGCTTAGAGAGAAAATCTTAACCTGAGAGATTCTCAGAGTTTTTCACATTACATGTTACCAAATGGAGCTGTAGTTCATTCAATTATGGGAAATACCATTTAGGCATGTATTTAATTTTTTTCCCACCCATTTTAAACGTATAAAACGTTAGAGCCACATGTGTTAGTTCCACATCAACTACATAGAGAAAGGGGAAGGAGGGCAGTGTAGAAAGGAGGAAAAAACCCACTCAATCTCAAGGAAGCATCCAAAAGACTACAGCCTCTCCAAGTTTCCCTTTCTGCTTTCACATGCAGGCAGCTGGCCCATTAAAGCACAAAGTAGCAGAGAGAGAGTCTCAAGTCCTTCCGGAATAGGCCTTTAAAGGAGCAATCAGGACGATACAGTCTGAATGTGCTGCTGTAAATTACAAGGTTATCTTCAGGCTGCGTGCAGAGGATAAGCAATGCTGCTGCTGCTGCTAAGTCGCGTCAGTCGTGTCTGACTCTGCATGACCCCATTGACGGCCTCCTACCAGGCTCCTCTGTCCCTGGGATTCTCCAGGCAAGAACACTGGAGTGGGTTGCCATTTCCTTCTCCAATATAAGCAGTGCTATCTGAACTGAATTTCCCTCAGAATTCGGATCCTCTCTGCCACTTAACAAATAACCTGCTACAAGTTAGAAAATAAATGTTATTTTCCAAAGATCGTAAATACCACTGCTTCTTTTTATTTCGTTTCAAGGTTATTACTCCCTCACCCTCACTCTGATCCCACCTTTGTGGCTGACAACATCTAAGATCCAAGGAAGAGCCCTCAAAGCATATTATCATAGGATCTAATCAAGTAGTAGAAAACCAGTATAAATCCCACATGCATTTCATTTCTGGACATACTCACTTTACTTCCTTGGAAACCATAGGAACTTATTTAATTCTATTTGGTTCCTTTTAAATTTTGTTAATCTTAGATATTATGCTTTTTAAAAAGTGAAATATCTAAACACATACAAGCTATTTTATCTTCACATAGAACACCATATAACTCTCACTGGAGATTACACAAAGGACAAGTATATTTCTTGACACTAGAACCTAAAGCAAACTTGGTGGAAACTCAAATATAATGAAGACAGAAGGAAGATACAAAGCTGGCTTCAGTATCACTATGAAAACTATCCTCCCAGGGCTTGGAAAGGCACTCACACATCCACAGATCACAGGATGTGATGGGGATTCACCATCTTCACTTGTACACTGACCTCATTTTTATTTATATAAAAAAAGCATGTTTTTTTTTTTTTTGCCATATTCACTCCCTTGAAAGAGTAAGTCTAATAGCTCCTAGACAAAGAGGCTATGTAGATTTAGAAGCTACTGTCAGCTCCAAAGTGAATGCACACTAATCTAAACAGGAACGTGCCATTGGACAGAGATTCCAAATAGCTCTGCAGTTAATTTCTACATAACTTTAGGAAGTCACAAATCCTGAGTAAGCCAGGTTACCTAGCAACCAAATGCTCATTTGAATACTCCTTCCCACCCTGTCGCCTTCCTCAGCTGTGTTCTCTCCAGAAAATACCAGTGGAAAGACGGGGTAAGAATGGGGGAACTCTGAAGCTAAACATGATGTAACTTCAAAGCATAATGACAATTATCAGTGCTGGGTCTGATAATAAAATGCCAAATAACGACTCAGATAAAAGATCAGGAATAAGTTTCACTTGCTGAAAGCACAATCTGGGATACATAAGGTAATTCTTGAAGAACCAATGGGGGGGGCGGAAAAACGGTTTTAAAATTTTGACAAGTTGGAGAAAGAGATACATGTAATCTTAATGCCAGAAGGTGCAATAGGCTGTAAAGGCTTTGCACAGGCATGGTGAAGAGAGGTTTTGAGGTTTGGGCTAATCCTGGGGATACAAAATTAAGAAAGAGTTCATATCAGAAAAGCAACAGAAACCCTGGCAGGCCTTCCACTGCCCAGTCAATCAAATTCTTTACGGCCTCCAAGCCTATGAAAGGACCATCAAACAGAGGGGTAAAGAGCAGCGGCTTAATGCTACCGAAGACAGCAAACTTAAACAGATGTTAAAAATCACAGACATTCTGAAGACCTACACTTCCCTCTCTGCAATGTTAAGGCTAGAAATACTCTTTCTGGAATGAGTTAGGATGCACTGCACTCAGTAAAGGCTCTATTAGCTCTGAAGCTGTTAAAAGGCTGTTTCGGAACATGGGCTTTGGGGTCAGACAAGCTTTCATGAAAATCTCATCATGTATTTCCTGTGTTGACTCTCTGGCAATATGTATAACCTGTATGGCTTAATAGGAGACCGTTATCTGGATTAAATGACTTAATGTACACATTGCATCTGGTGTATAGCATATACTTGATAAACATTTGCTATTTATGATGCTGTCTCTTCAAAAATCTTCTCTCTGAATAAAGTTTAAAGCTGGCCATGGTTTAAAATGCAAACAATGGTTCCAAAATTAATTGCTTGGTACCAAAACAAATTGCCTCAGTGTCAAAGAAACTTCTACCTGTAGTTGTACCTGGTAATGCGACAGTGACTCTTGTGTGTAGAACCCAACGATATATTTCCTGCTGCCTGACCCAGACAATAAAAGCAAATCTGTCTTCAACTGTTCTGCCAGCCAATTAAAAAGTTACTGCCACTAAATAAGAGATGGAAAGAGCAAAGTGTTTTACATCTAAAGTTTTCCTCGAGCATAAATTTAATTATTTGAATTTTGGTTAGCCTATTCCTGAGTCTGGAATTTTGCTGTTGTTTTGTTTCTGTTTTATTATAAAATAGTAGTCACATAACACACATATAATTTAATGTATAAAACCAAAAATGTATATGTACCTACCTACATACAGAACCTGCTTACAGAACCTTATAAACACCTTCAAAGTTCCACCTGACTTTGCCCCTCCTCTTTGCCCTCAGAAGTAGTCACTATCTTCCAGCACTTTATATTATTAGTTCTCTCGCTTTTCTTTAGTCATCTCATATATGACTCAGTCCTTAAACAATGTATTGCTTTGGTTTAGTATTTTTTGAATTTTACATGAATGGGATCACATTGTATCATTTTTATACATTCCTTTTCCTCTCAATGTTACACTTGTGAGATTCATCCATATTGTTACACACAGTTGCAGGTTACTCTCAGGACTATTATAAACACATCACAGTTTCTGTATTCAGTATACTGTTGTTGCCATAAAAGTTGTTTCAGCGTTCGACTGTTATGAATAGGGTTGCTATCTCTGAGCATTCTTGCACATGTGTAAGTTTCTCTAAGGCACTGCTTTCCAACCTTTTTCACAATCCAAGTCCTATAAAAATTGATAATATTAGAATGGCAAACTGAAGTTATTAGACAAAACTGCTCCCACTCCAGGTTTGGATCTGCTCTGCTATCCTGAAGGGGATGACCACTTCACAGGGCATTCCAAACTCCTTTCCAAAGTCATATATCAAATTATACTGTCACCACCAATGTATGTATATATTCCCTCTGCTCCACATTCTTGCCCAGTGCTTAATGCTGACAGACATTTACTAATCTGCTTGGTATGAAACGGTATCCCAACATGGTTTTAATATTAAAATATATTTATCTGTTCTCTATGATGAAAATCGTAGGGTATTGGAATATGCAGGGACAAACTAACAGAAGAGAATAGAAAATGCAGAAATTTGGCTTATTAATTACTTATAACAATTAAGTATATGGTAAGTGTGCTATGCTGTCCTTAGTCACTTCCATCCCGTCCGACTCTTTGCAACCCTACGGACTGTAGTCTGCCTGGCTCCTCTGTCCATGGGATTCTCCAGGCAAGAATACTGGAGTGGGTTGCCATTTCCTTCTCCAGGGGATCTTCCCAACCCAGCGATCAAACCTAGGTCTCCCACATTGCAGGTGGATTCTTTGCCATCTGAGCCACCAGGGAAGCCTATACGATAGGGGTACATCTCAAATTAGTGGGGAAAAGATGAATTTTTTAATACATAAGTGGTTTGTGATTTCCAAATAAACATGTTAGAAAAAAAAGAAAATTGGATCCATTCCCCATACCATACACCAACATAAATTCCAATGGTCACAGATTTAAATGTTAATGATTAACCCACACAAGTACTAAAAGAAAATACACTGACTATCCTATAACTGTGCTGTCCAAGATGGTAGTCATTATCCACACGTGGCTACCAAGCACCTGAAACGTGCTAAGAACTGAATTTGCAGTTTTAATTTCTTTTAAATAATTTAAATTGAAATTTAAAAACTGACACTCAACACAGGTATTGAAAGACTTTTATGTACACTTGGAACAACTTTGTTATGTGAACTTACTTTTAAACTTTAAATTTTATTAAATCTACATACAGATTAATTATTTACAATGAAAATTTAGTGACTACATTGAGATGTGCTATAGTATAAAATACACATCAGTTCTGAAAAATTCAGCATGAAAAAATTGTAAAATATCTCATTACTAATTTTAAAATGTTGATTACTTGTTGAAATAACAATATTTTGACATATTAGATTAAATGAAATATATTATTAAATTAATTACACCTTTCTTTTTATTTGCTTTATTGCGGCTGCTAAGAATTTCCATACATGGTTCCTACTATGTTTTTATTGGACAGTGCTGCTCTACAATCTATAAGTTTTTCTACATCATGATTCAAATCCAAGAGGGAATAAAGAAAGACTGATATAACTGAGTAAGTCAAGGGAAAAAATTACATTAGAAAAACCATAATCAGAGGAAAAAGACAAATGATAAAGTGGGGAAAACTGTCAAATATTAAGGATGATATGCCTACTATATAATGTCCCTAATATATAAAAAGCTTCATAAATAAAGGGGAAAAAGACCTAAAATCCTGTAACAATGGCCAAAAAATATGAAGAGACAGTGCACAGAAAAAGAAATGCAAATGCCCCCAAAACATAAGAAAAGGAACTCAAGCTAGCTCATAATAAGAGATGCAAATTAAAATTACACTAGAGTATCATCTCTCACCATTTGAATGGCAAAGACCCAAAGGTTTTTTACAACATGTCTCCTGGTAAGACTGTGGGATAAGAGGGAACTCTCATTACCTGCTGGTGGGAATGCAAAATTGTACAGTACCCACAGAAAGAACTTTGGTGATATCAAACAAAACTGTAAATCCATTTATCCTTTGACCCAGCAATCCCACTTCACTTCTAGGAAGATAAACTGGCAAGAATTCATACATAAATATTCACAAGGCTATTCAGTGCAGCACTGGTCATTCAGCTGTCCATTTAGTTAAGGAAAAACTAAACCATTCAGGCTTTATGTTTGATTTGCAAATAAACCCCCACCACCAAAAACAAACCATTCCCATTACAATGTAAAAGCAAAAGGCTGAAAATAGCCATGTATATACCAATAAAGTTTGGTATATTTACACAATGGAGTCTCTGCAGTTGTAAAAGGTGCTGAAAAATGTTTATATTAATATATGGCTTCAGAGTGATCTCTGAAAAATACCAGTAAGTGCAAAAAGCAAGGTGGGTAACTATAGTGTGCTACCTTTTAGGAAAAAAAAGGGGAAAAATAGATACATTTGCTTAATTGTGTGCTCAGTCACTTCAATCATGTCTGACTCTTTGCAACCCTATGGACTGCAGCCCACCAGGCTCCTCCATCCATGGAATTCTCCAGGCATGAATACTGGAGTGGGTTGCCATGTCCTGCTCTAAGGGATCTCCCCAACCCAGGGATCTAACCTGTGTCTCCTGCATCTCCTGCACTGGCAGGCAGGTTCTTTTCTGCGGAGCCACTGGGGAAGCCCTTGCTTATATTAAACAGAAACAATATGCATACACACACACACACACACACATATAAGCATACACACATCATACATACACATATTTTTACAAAAACATATCCATACACAAACATATATATGTATCTCCATGTCTCAGTAGCTAGATATACATACATATCTATGTTTTTTAACTTTGTCCACTTGAACAACCTAGGAACAATGACCAGTCCAAAGGCAAAGAGAATTCCTAACACCTGTATTGTGGTCTCTAAATATCAGTTAGAAATAAAAAGATCTGGGACAGGAAATGTACTAGAGAATTCTGAAATATCTTTGCCATACCACAAAGTAAGGACATCCTCAAACACCAGTATAGTCATGTCAAAAGGATTCAGATGCCAATTTAAAGATTCTCCTCTGGGCCAAAGATAACTTGAACTTCAAAAGAAATAACTGCAAAGGACTATAAACACATGAATTGTGTTAAAATCCATGAGTTCCTAATGATACTCCCATTGGTCTTCTTTGAAAGATGTTAGAAAATCAACTCATAATTCTGAACATTATTTAAAATAGAGAGAATAAAACTGAGCATTAATTGTCCTAGCTGGACTACACCCTGAAGTGACCAAATAATTGATGTGGTAAATCTCTTCTTGAGAGAAAAACTCCAGCTAACCAAATGCAGAAGAGATGACAGAATATTATCATTTTTCAACCATTTCTGAAATAATATATCTAAGCAATAACCAAAGTGGTTTTTGAAGGGCCTCGGGAAGCTTTCCAATGGAAAGATCAGGCTGACAACACCTAAATCCACCACTTAGTCTTTCTTTAAAAAAATATTTATTTATTTATTTTGTGCTGGTTCTTCATTGCTGCGTGGGCTTCTCTCTACTTGTGCCATGTGGGGGCCACTCTCTAGTTACAGGGCACAAGCTTCTCATCGCTGCAACTTCTCTTGTTGCAGAGCATGGGCTCAAGAGTGCAGCCTCTAGCTGTGGCTCATGGGTTTAGTTGCTCTGGGGCATGTGGGATTTTCCTGGATCAGGAACTGAACCCATGTCTCCTGCATTGGCAGGTGGATTCTTATCCACTGAGCCACCAGGGAAGCCCCCATCACCACCCAGTTAGTCCAGGGAGTCATAACTGCACAAATAAACAAAAAGGCACATGTGCCTCCCACAGAGCACTTTCTATGAGGTACTCCTGATCAAGCTTCCAGTCTCGATCAAACTACAGGAAATACTGGAAACTGAAGAATATAGTGAAGAATACTAAAATGAAGATGAAAACTGCAGACTCTAGAGAACCCCACAGGATAAGTCTGTTTAACAAATAAACTGCCAGGGAAGAATAAAAAGAGGGAAAATAGAGAAAATGAAAGTCGCTCAGCTGTGTCCACCTCTTTGCAACCCCATGGACCACCCAGTCCATGGAATTCTCCAGGCCAGAACAGTGGAGTGGGTAGCCTTTCCCTTCTCCAGGGGATCTTCCCAACCCAGGGACTGAACTCAGGTCTCCCACATTGCAGGTGGATTCTTTACCAGCTGAGCCACAAGGGAAAACCAAAATAGAGAAAGGAAGTCTATAAAGAAAGATTGATGCATCTCTCAAGTGTGAATATTGTTTGGATTCTGAATAAAATACATTAATCATTAAAAAATATATGGGCCCACCAGGAAAATATGATTACTGACTAGATAAGAAATTATTGTTAATATTTTTAAGGAATGATAATACTTGGCTATATTAAAAGGAAAAAAAGCTGTTATCATTTAGAAATATAATCTAGTATGTACAGACAAGAAGACATAATGTCTCCAATTTACTTGAAAAAGAACCAGTAGGTGAGAAGGGAAATGTGTATGTGCAGTGGGAAAGGCAGAAAACAGAACTGCCCAGAAGTTGATAATTGGAAGCCTGACTCTTGCCCAAGAGTCAGAGAGCCTGGATTCCAGTCTCAGCACCACCACTTACTGGCTATAAGATCTTGGTCAAGGTCCTAGAGACCCCTAAGCCTCAGTTCTGCTTTATCTATGGAGGTAATAGTCATAGGTTCTTCGGGAGGTTGTAGCAAGCATTAAAGACAATGCATGTAATGTACTTAGCACAGCACCTAGATGCAGAGTAAGCACTCGATATATGTTAGCTTTTATTATTACTACTGTCAATTATTACCATAATTATTCAAGACCAGGAAGCTAGAGTTAGGAAATGGTGAAAATGGGATAATTTTTGCTGAATCCAAAGCCCAAGTTCCCTCCAATATGTTATAATGCCACGCCCCACCTCCACCTGGGGTCTCAGTAGAGACTGAGGACAAGTAACAACCTATTCTGCAACAATTGCCTCTTATTTTTACCACAAACCTCAGTGATACTGCTACTCAGCCTGGCTGCTACAACTAGCCATCTTTTGTAACAAGGTTGTAACTTAATGTGTCCCTCCCCCATAGATGGCTCCACATCGAGTAGAAAGTAAACATCCATGTATTTTAACCCCTTTATATATCACTATGCACACTTGTAAATTCACAATGATTAAACATTGTGTGATTCCATCATCCTCCAAGAACATGGCCTCAGACTTTTATTACACCCGGTACTGGCATAAACTGTATAAGGTAAACCTCAGAATCCCAATGTATAAAACTAACAATGATAAAACTTCAAACCGTGCATGCAGCATGAATACAGTAATTCTATAATGCTAAGTAATGGGCTGGCCAAAAAGTTCATTTGGGTTTTCCCATAATAGCTTGCAGAAAAATCCAAATGAACTTTTTGGCCAACCAATTACCTATGTCTCGATATCTGCCCTAAGGTCAATACTTCCACTTCTATTTTTATAACAGAATTGTAAATTCTGAGACAAACTCTTCAATGCTATTTTACTCCTTCATGTGACAGTGTGAAGCACACACCCATCCTCTCTTCCTGACACCACTTGCCTGGTTTTCTTGCCACGATGAGAGCCTGCAGTTTTAGTATCCACTATCCTTTCCATCCACAGCCCATGAAAGTTGGTGTTCCCTGGAACTTAGGGTTCAGCGTTTTCCTTCTATTTACTTTCCCCGAGCAATCTCACATAAAGCTATGTAGCTTCAACTACCACATATTCAAAACCTCTCTCATTCATTTATTCAACAAAAATGTGCTGGGGCCCAATTGTGCCGTAGGTGTCCTGGGGTCACTCTCTCAGTTCCCGTCCAGTCTTTTACCCACACTCACAAAGGAACCATCTATCATGCAAATTATGTCTCCCCCTGCTTACAATCTCTCATTGTCTCTCAATGCATCTTATTTTGGGCTATGAGTCCAAACTCTTGCGCTATGAAGCCTTGCATAGTTCATCAGTCTCATCTTCCATGTGCTCCAAGCCACAGCGACCTACATCCACCTGTCTCCACATGCGTGTGAACTCTGCTGGAATGCCCAACTTCAGCTTCCTTGCGTGCACGTTCAGTCCCTCAGTCCTACCTGACTCTTTGAGACCCCATAGACTGTAGCGCCCCAGGCTCCTCTGTTCACAGGATTTCCTAGGCAAGAATACTGGAGTGGGTGGCCATTTCCTTCTCCAGGGAATCTTTCTGACCCAGGGATCGAACCCACATGTCCTACTTGGCAGGCGGATTCTTTATCACTGTGCCACCTGGGAAGCCACTTCACCTTCCATCGACCCTCAGATCCCTTTATCCCCAAATGCCAGTCTGTGAACCAGTATGCAAATGCACAGTAAAATGAGGAAAAATGATTAGCAAACCAATGCTGGTCCCGCAATACTTTAGGAAATGTACACAATACCCTAGGGGACCCTTGTGTGGCTTTTCAGTGTCATCCCAAGTACCTCCTTCTCTGCGAACCCATCTGTGACTTCTCTATGGAGATCTGTTATCAATATTTATTGTCCAAACTGGGAGACTTCTGAGGGCAAAGGGTGTGCATTAATAACTATGTTGAACAAAGGGCAGAGCCCTGGACTGTCCCAGGGAGACAGGGTACCCAGTCAGCCGACCTCTAGACAGTCGGCCGCTTTCTCCCCCAGCTTCCAAAGCACCTTGATTCTTCCCCACATCATGCGTTTGCCTGACACTTCCCATGCTTTTCTGAGAAGTCCGCAAAGTCAGGGCCAGGCCTTTCTATCTGTATCTCCAGCATCTCTCCTGTGCCAGGCGCAGAGATGACACAAAGTGTCATCAACAAATGTTTGTTTAGTACATTATCTTCATGAGTAAGACAGATTAGATGCTTTAACCTTGGCCAACAAAGGAATCAAAAAAATTCCCATTATCTTTTCTCATCCCTGAGAAACTCCACTTCCTCATTTGGTTAAAAAGTTTTAAATGGGAGCAAGGTCTTCACAGAGAAAAATTCTAAGCCTCAGACCAATAACCAGCTGTCAATCAACCAACAGCTATTTACTCTGCATGTTAAACCCTTAAGACCCAGTGGGCATGACAGAGCTGATGATTCGCTGGGGTGACCAAAAACTCATAAATCAAGATCAAAACCAATAATGAAAGAAATAAACATCAAATAAGTGTTGCAGGACCTTTTCCCTGGTGGCTCAGTGGCTAAAAATTCCACCTGCCAATGCAGGAGACATGGGTTCTATCCCTGGGTTGGGAAGACCCCTTGAAGAAGGAAATGGGTAACCAATCCAGTATTCTTGCCTGGAAAATCCTATGGACAGAGGAGCCTGGCTGACTACACACCATGGGGTCGCAAAAGAGGCAGACACAAATGAAGTGACTTAGCAAGTACTGCAGGAGTTCATGGAAGCTAAGGGAGACACCACTCAGATGGTCAGAGAAGAAGCTCTTTGGAGGAGAAGGGATTGGACCTTAAAAGAAGCGGCAGAGGGAAGGAAGCCCAAGGCCAGGTGGGGGTGCGTGTTGGAGCGGCCACCAAGGGTAAGCAGAAACTTTGTTTTGGGAGTTGTCCCTAGACTGTCATGGATTCCTGGCATGGAGACCAGAACATCTGAATTTTCAGTAAATACAAAACAAAGAGGTTCCTGGATTCTCACCTCCTTCCTCAAAATAGTAATAGTATCTGCCTGAGACATAGAGATAAGTGTGGCTGGCTCCTTTATAACCTTTTAATTGGAAGAACTGTTACAAAATTATCTTAGGAAAATTGCTGTTGGCAGAACTTTCAGATAGAACTGCTGAAGTCACCCCTTGGCATGTATTAATTATCTGTGTCTTTGAAAAGTTCTCTACAAATCTCAGCAGGGCAGCCTCGCAGCATCTCCTTAGTTCACATCTGGCCTTTCAACCCTCTCCTGAAAGAAATAACAGGGTTAACACAGGGGTTCCCCTATACTGTAAACAACCAGTATAGGCCTCCATGCCAACTCTGCGGTTCAGGGATAAGCTTTTCAGAGTTCCTGTGATGATAAATACTGCATCTCTTGGACGGCTGAGTGGGTCTCGCCTGTGTGTGTGCTCAGTTGCTTAAGCTGTCACCAACTCTTTGCAACCCTGTGGATTATAGCCCACCAGGCTCCTCTGTCAGTGGGATTCTCCAGGCAAGAATACTGGAGTGGGTTGTCATGCCCTCCTCCAGGGGATCTTCCGGACTCAGGGATCGAACCCTACTCCACCAGAATCTGTGATGATGGGTATGAAAAATGTCCCCACACTCCAGCAAAGACTACCAACCCCTCCTTCTCCTTCCTTACCCTACTCTGGCAGGGAAAATCGTATGTCATCAAGGAAGGTGGAAAATGTCCTAATATATGAAACTGAAACTACTACAATGTCCCTGGCACTCAAATAAAGCACAGATCCATTTAAGACAGGGAGGAATTCTTACTTAAAAACCATTCTCCCTGCTCTGCTTTAAAGCACCTTCTTCCAAAAGCCCTGGAGCCCTCAGGATATTGCGTAACTAGTGCTGGATCTACTTTTGAAGTAGTTTTATAAAAAGACCAATCCAAGTTCGTCATACGTAATGAGTCAATAGGCTGTGTTTTCCAGTAGTAGTCCTCAGTTTAATACTTTTTCTCCCAATGACCCTACTAATAGGGCCACACAGGTGATAAACTGATAAGGGAAAGCAACAATGTCAGGTCTGAGCTAAAGAATCCTTGCTTAGTATAAATGTATCTGTACGTTCCGTTACTCAGTTGTGTCTGACTCTTTGCGACCTCATGGACTGTAGCCCATCAGGTTCCATGGGATTTTCCAGGCAAGGATACTGGAGTGGGTTGCCATTTCCTATTCCAGGGCATCTTCCCGACCCAGGGATCAAACCCACATCTCCTGCATTGTAGGTGGATTCTTTACCACTGGGCCACCAAGGAAGACCAGAAGTAGATTTTGGTGTATAGGAGAGCCTTTCAACAGTGTCATTATGAAAATTTCTGAAATGCTGCTCAAGGTATGTTCATCCAATTTTAAAAATAACAAGAATTGCCTAGATATTTCTTTATCTATTATCTAACATAAGATGTAAAAGCTAAATGAAATGATGAGGCAAAGTGCTTCAGCTTTATTAAAGGGTTTTAAGAGTCTTTAAAAGTCAAAAACATTGTGGAATCAAAAGTGAAAACAAGGACTTCCCTGCCCAGAGGTTAAGACTTTGCCTTTGAATGCAGGGGGTGTGGGTTTGATCCCTAGCCGGGGAACTAAGATCCCACATGCCTTGTAGCCAAAAAACCAAAACATAAATCAAAAGCAGTACTGTAACAGATTCAATAAAGACTTTAAAAATGGTCCACATCTCTCTCTATATATCAATATATATATGCAGTGATGGGATAGGCATATGGTAATAGTTATAGACATTCCTATTCTAGAAAGAAGAAAATGGAACAGACATAGAAAGGAGTTCCTTGTCCTGGTGAGTTTCAGAATTTGGCCCAGGAGAATCCCTTTCCCTGGTGGCTCAGATGGTAAATGCGGGAGACCTAGGTTGGGAAGGTTGATACCTGGGTTGGGAAGATCTTCTGGAGGAGGGCATGGCAACCCACTACACAACTGAGCAACTAACCACTGCACATATATATATATATATATCTTTGGGGAAAAAGTGAAAACAAAGGCAGAAAGATTCCCAAACTTGAGAATATTCTAACTCCATTTTTCTACAATGTACAGAGCCTGTGGACTTTAACTCATGAATGCTGTAAACACATCTGCTGATATGATGTGAGCCTGTGAAACAGGCAGAGGCAGGCATGGGCTGGGAGATCTGAGGCCTGATGGAGAGAAGTGGGCGGAGGTAATAAGGGAGGCATGTGGGGCAAAGTAGGACAAGGAAGAGGGGCCCTGAGGGCAGACAGGAGACGCAGCTGGAAGCAGAAAGCCTACCCTTTTGCAGGGAGGTGGGCGCCGTCAGAGGGAAAGTGGGCCTGGAAACACAGTGAAAGGACTGGGAAAGATCACTGCGACACACACAAGCCAAGTCTTGCGGGCAAAAGTAAGGTGGTGGGAGAAGAAGCAGGAGGCCTATGGATGAACATCTATGGCACAGAAACGCTTTAGAAAGGAGATGTAGGTAAAAGGGACGTCTGGCGAAGCAACGTAAAAGGCAGCCTAGGGAGAGTGGACAGACAGATGCCGGGGCAGAGGCGCAGAATGAATGCTGGCAGTCTGAGTGCGCTCGCTGCATGAGGCAAGGTCTCACCTTTGCTCGTTTTACGTTATTTTAGAAGGAACAGCAGTGAATATCCACGATGGCCTCCCTTGGGAAAATCCAGTAAACCAAGAGGCGGGGGGGCGACCTGAGCTTCACCAGGACCTCTCTCCGCTCCTTGATGCAGGCACATTCTGGGAACGATCCCAGGAGGAAAACCTTGCGTGTTATAACCACAGCATGGTGTCAAGTAAGACAAGGGTACATGAAAACTATAAAGCACCCTTTAAATATGAAGCATTGTTATTCAATGAATGCCTGGGACAAAAAAAAGATGAAGACCAGAGTCACAATCAGGAGTGAAGAAATATTTGTCAAATACAGATATTATATATATTCCAAATGAAGATGATCCTAAGTAGAAATTCCAGTAATTTGAGAAGACATTATGCTTGATATCTTTACTTTTCTGTCCAACATGTTTCCACATTGAAAAATCCTACCTGCGGCATAATATGGAGCTCTTGATAAACTACCGTACTGATTTATGAAAATGGAAATCTGCATCTAATGTATTTCCAAGGAGGTTTCTGACATGTTACAGATCTTAACTAATTAGGTGAATTACATTCAGTGCAATCACTCATTGAGTGACCTGCAAGTAAGCGCAAGGTAATCCATCAGCTGCCAAGGAAGCTGCAGAGACGAGCAAGATAGTCTGCCTCTAACTACCTAGTTTGGTCAGTTCATCTTAGTTTCCACTCAGATTGGGGCAGCTGCATCTCCTTTCATAAGTATAGAGAGAAAGCAATCTTTGACATTATGTGACTAGCCTGCAACCAAGGAAATGCATTTTCCAGGAACACACTGAATTAAAAAAATAATAATAATAAAGGAGGGGAAGGCACTCACTACCTGTTTACTACAGACACTGCTGTGTGTTCATTTCCAGGTTCATCCTCGCCCAGTTGACGTGCAACCACTCTTGTCCTGATTGCATAACCACAGCATGTCAAGTTGTTTCTTGCTGCCAGTGTAAGTTGTAAAATTAAACTTCAGAACTGAGGGAGTCAAGCTAAATAATTGCCTACTTTAAAAATATGTATGTATATAATTTACATGTCACTTCAGATAAGCTCTTGAATTATGATCTCTTAAAATCACAACTGTCACGAATTTTAAAATACAGTTTCAGGGTAGCAGTTTTCCCTGCATGCACACCTTCTCCCTGAGACTTTCTCTCCTCTTCTCAGTTTTCCAAGTTTTCCAGTTTTACATTGATTTATTGCAATCTGCTTTTCATGTTTTAACGAGAACCTAATTAATCACAACTTTTACTTCTCTCAAGCTCTTGAGACTTCTATAATTCCAAAGAAGGAATCTCAGATGGCCCAAAATGCACTTGCTGGTGCCTCTCAGGGCTCCAGGTCCTACTGATAAGTTCCTGTGAAGTTGGCTACACCACACTTAGGACCCTCGGTAAATGATATCCTGCCCACTCCTGTTCTAAAGGGAGATGCCAAACTTCTCCTTCTCCAACCTGGGGTGTTTCATTCTCTGACAGAAAACAGCTACGAGAAAGGGGCCAGGACTTCCCTGGAGGACCAGTGGATAAGGATCTGCCTGCCAATGCAAGGGACACGGGTTCAGTCCCTGGTGGGAGAAGATTCCACATGCCACGGGGCACCTAAGCCTGTGAGTCACAAGTACTGAGCCTCTCACCCTAGAACCTATGCTCACAACAACAGAAGCCAACGCTATGGGAAGCCCATGTGTAATGAAGAGTATGAAGAGTAGCCCCTGCTCGCGGCAACCAGAAAAATTCCGCTTGCAGCAGTGAAGACCCAGTGCAACCAAAAATAAAATTAATTTAAAAAAAGAAGCACAACTTCCCCTTTAAAAAAGGGGGGGTGGTGGTGGTTACTAGGAGCCTGGAGCAAGTCACTAAGTGACAGTCAAGTCTTGCCTGGTCAAAAATCAACACAGCACTGATGCACCATCAACCTGGAAATGAGACTCACAATGGGGGACATCACCTTCCTCTTAGGTAGAGTCACAGCAAATAGTACCAATTAATGAAAAGGCTTTTGATTTATACCCTGTGACGCTTCAAGAAGCTCAAACCACTTCAGACAGCAGCCTATCAATTCCCAGAAATCCATGTGTGCGTGCATGCTAAGTCACTTCAGTCGTGTTCGTCTGCCAGGCTCCTCTGTCCAGGGGATTCTCCAGGCAAGAATACTGGAGTGGGTTGTCAAGCCCTCCTCCACAGGATCTTCCTGACCCAGGGATCGAACCGGTGTCTCATTATGTGTCCTACACTGGCAGGCGGTTTCTTTATCACTAGGGCTACCTGGGAAGCCCCCCCAGAAATCCATGCTAGATGATAAAGTGAGATCAGGGGTGAGAGGATAAAGAACACAAAAAACACTAGCAAAGAACCCAAAGAACTCGACCAGTGTAATTGAGTCAGCTGAAGAGGGAACCTAGAACCTTAGGGTCCTTCTAGGATGAAATATCAGCATTGGCTATAAGACCACCCTACCAACCAGGGCCAACTTTTCTTGGGAAAAATGCCCTAAAGGAGATAAACTTGACAACAGAAGTACCCCACTCCTTCTTGAAGCCCTCTGTTCATCCAAGTGCTGAGTTTGCTTGTCTTCAATGCTTTTCCGAACAGCCATCCTGAGCTGCTGTCATAACCCAGTCTGCACAGCAGGAAACACTAGAGGAGGATTTCCACACTGCATTTTTGATCTGTGAAGTGCTAGTCCCAGCACTGGCTTAATGCAGAGACAAATACACTCAGCTGTCCCATCACCAGCACTTCCTCCTTTATAGGCAGCAAAAGAAAAATAACCAAGTCTAAATTAATTTCCATATCTGATCAATTGCATTTCCAAACAGCCAACACAGAACATGTTCCATTGATCCTACAATCCAGCTCTAGAAGTATGAAAAAGGGGAGAAATCCCCCAACTTGAGCACCCTGGACTTAAAGACCCTTAAGAAGTATTACCTTCTCTCCCCTAAGAAAGCTATAGTGTCTGGGGCTATACCGCTCTGAATGCACCCAATCTTCTTTGATCTGGGAAGCTAAGCAGGGTTGGGCCTGGTTAGTACTTGGATAGACGAAAGCTAGAGCACCCCAGACCAACTCTACCCATGATTTTTTTTTCTATCCTGATACATCCCAATTCTACCAACAGAAAGATTATTCTCATTAGGTAGAAGGTGAGCCCAGCCCATGAAGTAAGGAAGTGTTCATAATATCTGTCTGTGTAATGAACGTGTCACTTCCCCGAACAGCCCAACTGTTTCCTTAAAAAAAAAAAAAAAAAAGTACTCCATGGAATCTATGGTGTGTTAGTCCCCCTCCCAAAGTCTGAGTCAGAGCGTGTGTGTCTTTCCTGAAGTTCTGGGTGACCAAGCTGGCTCCCTTTCAGACTTGCTCCGATAGCTGAACTTAAGGCTGTCTTCCAGCCACAACAGAAGCAACTATCTATTTTAAAACAATTTTCCTAACCCACACGCGACCGGAGCTACCTTATACATAGGTCGTCAACGACCTACCGGAAACCGAACACTTCTATCTCGAACGGTGCCTGTCATCTCCCAGGATTAATGCGTGACTATGTGCATATATTTGTTCCTTTGACCGCGCAACTGTTGGAGTGGAGAAAAGCCACCCCAATTTTTATCATCGTGCCTGAGCCAATCCAGAGCCTTAGAAAGAGAGATGAATGGGAGATGAGAGGGCTTCTCTAGCACAAACAGTAAGCGAGGGGAGAAAAAAAAAAAAAAATCCGTCGGAGAGGGTGGGGGGCAGGGTGGAAGGCAGGGGAAGGACACCCAGCAGCCGACCAGAGGCAGCTGCAGGCGGCCGCACCTCGCGAACTGCCCGCAGAGGGGAGTGAAATCTTCCCTCCGGTACAATAACGGAGCGCCCCACTCCCCGGTTGCCTCGCCTGGGCACGAATAATAAATATATCGAGGTGGACAAACCGCTGCACCGAGACCAGTCAGCCCCCCTCCCCGAAAGGTCAAAACTTCAGAAATTCGGGGGATCACAGCACCCACACAAACACATAAATCCGTCGGAGCGGAGAGACTCGGAGATTGAGCAAAGGTTCTGCATTTTGGTTTTTGCTTTCAAGCTCTGGCTTGCAAAAGTACGGCGGCTACGGGCAAAGCTCGAGAGGAGCAGGAAAGGCTGAGGGCGGCGGCGGGGGGGGGGGGGGGGGGTACGGGTGGGAAAGCAAGGGTGTCGAACCCCAACCACCCAGGCCTCAATGTGACGAAAGTCGTCAGCAGCCCCAACCGCATCCCAGCCCTTGCGTCCCGGCCAGCAGACGCCCCCAGCGGCTCCCCCACCCCAGCTTCCGTCCCCGCCAGCCCCGCAGCAGCAGCAGCAGCAGCAGCAGCCCCGGCTCGGGCCGCGCGCCGGCAGCGCCACGACCGCGGCTCCATCCCCGCCGCGAGGCAGGCACCCGCAGGCCTGCCTCCCAGCCCACCCGGGCGCGCCCCGGAGCGGAGCCGGGCCGAGCCGCGCCGCCAACTCCCCCCTCCCCCGGGCCGGCGGGGGGCTCCCGCTTACCTTGGGCGCTCGCGGGGGGGCTGAAGGTGGCAAGCCTCCCGCCCCCCGCCCCGGTCCTCCTCGCGGGTTTTCTTCCTCCCTCCTTGTCTTCCTCCTCCTCCCCACGGTGAGTCCCGGTCTCCCCCTCCTCCCGAGGCCGGGGGTAAGAGCCCCGAAGCCCGGCCCGGGTGCGTGCGTGCTGGAGGCGGCGGCGCGCGGCCAGCTCTCTCCAGTAACTGAGCGCGGCGCGCGGCTCCCAACTAAAGTGTGAAAGAAGCGGCGGCCGCGGCACGGAACGTCCCCCCCGGGAGTGGGCAGGGAGCGAGCCGGGGCTGGCGGCGAGCGAGCGAGGGAGGGGACCGGGAAGGAGGGAGGGGGACGGAGGGAGGGGACCTCCTCGCCCAGTCACTCACTCGAGGGGCGGGGGCAGCCAGACACTCCCCCAGCGCCGGCCCCTCCCCGCGCCCGGCTCCCGCGCGCGTCCTGCCCCCCGCCTCGCCCCCGGGAGGGGCCTGCGGGGGCCGTGCACCCGGAGGAAGGGACCGGGACTGCGCGACTGCCAGGGCTGCAGAGCGGAATCGAGGGCGAGGACGGGCGTGTGTGTATGTGTGTGTGTGTGTGTGCGCGCACCCCGCCGCTGGAGGGGAGACCCCGGCGGGAAAGCTGCGTCCTGGGCCTGACACCCGGGCGATGGCCTGGGAGGAGCTGCTGGACTGCTCGGAGACCCGGACGGCCCAGCTCTGCTGAAGACCCAAGCCAGACCTTGGGTCCAGCCGAGGGGCTGCGCCTGCTGGAAGCAGGGGAAGGCGAGGCCGGGCATCCGCGCCGCGCAGCCCCTCCCTTCGCTGGACCGGTGGGCGCTGCCCAGCTTCCCCGGCCCGGCGCGGCCACTAACCCTCCTCCACCCTGCCCGGGAGCCGCGGCGCCTGCAAGATGAATGAAGCATCGGCCACTGGACAGAAGCTGCACTGAGGAGAGAAGGAGACACCGCCTGAGACTTTGTGCCCGGCGCCCCCTCTTTGCCCTTCCCGGCTTCTTGGGACTAAAGGGCGGAGGCCGCGCCTTCTGGCGCGTTTGGGATGATTGGGGAATCTACAAAGATCGCCGCCCACCTCTTTACCTGCTGGGTTTTTTTGTGGACACCCACAAGAGGTCAACCAATCTCACCCTCTGGGAAAAGGTAGTTTTCTCCTTTTCCTGGTCACATTGGGTGTTTCGTGTGCGCACTGAATCGATCTTTCAACATGATAGCGGTCTTTTGTGTAGCTTCCCCGCGCTTCGCTGCTCTTGCATTGCCCTAGACGCGTGAGGAATGCCAGGCCTCCGGAGTGAGGACACCCAAGAAAACAAAAGGGGCAAAAAGATCCTCCCTGGGCCCCGTGGATTACACACACACAACGGAATCATTTCTCTCTTTGGGCCAAGATGAAGTTGAAAACCGGAAAAGGACACATCAGAGCTGTGACAGTGATGAGACACCTAACTGAAAAGCAGATTCATAATTTAATGACATGAGTTAATAACCCACCCAGAATAGCGAGGAAGTCAGTCTTTTGGGGAAGGGGGAAAAAATGGTTTCCCAGTGTTCTCACTTTTCCGATTTAAAAGGCTGGTATCACATTGTTTTTGAAACCCCCTTGTATTCCATTTTAAAATTTATCCACATTTTCTCTTTGGAACCAGAAGTCTTTCTGGTCTAGCCTCCTGAAGAGGAGTAGTTTAGAAGGGGTGATAGGCTAACTAGGATTCCAAGGAGGCACTGCCAGCCATCATCTGCTACCTTAAATGACTTGTTTCATTTCTTTCAGCCTTCCTTCCCTCATCTGTAAAATGGGACTGATGATAGGAGTTTCTATCTCATAGGCGTGTTGTCAAAATAAAAGAAAAATAAAATGAGGAGGCAGTGTACATAAAAAACTTTGTGTATAGCCTGACACATGGTATGAGCTGTTCTTTCAAATCTATAGTTAAATCTCAAATTTGGTGGGCATTTTTTTTTTTTTTCCTCTTTGCATTCCGTCTTAAAGTTGGGAGTGCAAATCCATCTGCTGGATTTATCCAAATGTAGTCAACCTTTGGTGTTTTTAGGTCATTCCTAATACCTTCATCCCATGGACAGAGGAACCTGGTGGGTTATGCTAAGATGAAAGAAGTATATAACTAAGATGTGTGTGAGTTTTTTTACATAGAATTCTGTATAAAAGGATCCTTGAGGATAACAGGATTTTGTTTCCCCTACTTCTCTCCTTCCTTCACTAAGCTACCCTGAATAGATCAGACTCTCTAAATGTTGGCTCTATAAATATTGTATCATCTATCCTTTCATGGGTCAGAAGGACTGACCCATGTGACTGGCAATGCAGACTTCTTGAGGGCAAAGCAATGAGGGTCCCCTCTGAACTGATACCCTCAGAAGTAACAGAAGGTCACAGAGCAAGCACTTCAGACATGTATGAGTTTTAAAAATCCATACTATGAACTTTTAAAGCAAGTTTTTAATTATTCAAAATAAATACATATTCCTTGTAGAAACTCAGCCAAGTATGAAGGAAATAAAAATCACCATAATCCTACCCTCCAGAGAGAAGAACTCAATAAGTGCTTCAGGTATACCCATTTACCCTTTACTTATTTCATGATTATTCAATCAGCAAATGTTTGTTAAGAACCTAGTATAGGGGCTGGACAACTTCCCAGGGCTGAGAATATGATGTATGTTGTTAATGGTATTTGTTTCTCTCTAGAAACTACTCCTGAGAGGCAACACTTTATATGGTAGTAAGGTTCTCAGGATAGTCTACCAAAAGTCTGTGAAAAGAATTCCATAATGAAACTACATTGCTGGCCAGAAACAATCCAGGTTTTGTAGGGCTTGAATCGCTTACAGGTTGGGTAGCCATCTTCCAGATAAAGAAGATAAAAGTGTAAAAGCCCCTGGGAAGGGCTCATATGAATAAAGTGTCACGGAAAGTAAGCCCCTTCTGCCTTTCAGCAAACCCTAGGGCTTCCCAGGTGGCACAGTGGTAAAAAGTAAAGAATCTCCCTGCTACTACAGGAGACACAAGAGATGCAGGTTCCATCCCTGGGTTAGGAAGATCCCCTGGAGGAAGAAATGGCAACCCACTCCAGTATTCTTCCCTGGGAAATCCCATGGACAGAAGAGCCTGGT
Organism: Bos taurus; assembly: GCF_002263795.3. Lineage (NCBI taxonomy): Eukaryota > Metazoa > Chordata > Mammalia > Artiodactyla > Bovidae > Bos > Bos taurus. Next base: position 65,410,442 of record NC_037343.1, on the reverse strand, counting down.
GGGCCACAGTCCACAGGGTCACAAAAGAGTCAGCCACGACTGAGCATGCACTCACGCAGTAAACCCTCTTCAGCACTGGAATTTCTGTACAAATTAACTGCTTCGATAAACATTGGCTTTGAGGTTTTCTTTTCTTTGCCATACCACACGGTTTTTGAGATCTTAGTTCCCCAACCAGGAATTGAATCCACATCCTTGGCAGTGAAAATGCAGAGTCCTAACCACTGGACTGCTAGGAAATTCCCGATAACACTGTTTTAATGTGAAAATTCATATCTCATTTACTTGGGATTCATGGGGTACCTCTCCTTTTCCCCCCAAATCTGGATGAGATGGGAATGGAGATGCCCATCACCACCACAATCACCATGCACACACACTTACTTAACATAGCCACATCAGGGGCAGTCGTACCATGGGGTGGTGGGTAAGGGCTGCAGAAGAGAGAGTAGGTAGGGTCCAGTGAGAGGGGAGGGGCAGACAGGATGGGGCAGGGAGGAGCTAGAGGGGCTCCTTGGTTATAATAGCACACAGCAAACCACACAGCACGAGTTGCCTGCGCATCTGCTTGATCAGCACAAGCTGAATCTACCACACATTTAAAAACAGAATAGCTCTTGCTATTGCATGCTTAGTCACATTCAACTCTTTTGTGACCCCATGAACTCTAGCCCACCTGGCTCTTCTGTACCTGGAATTTCCCAGGCAAGAATACTGCAGTGGGTTGCCATTTCCTTCTCCAGGGGATCTTACTGACCCAGGGATTGAACCAGCATCTCCTGCAATGGCAGGCAGATTCATTACCACTGAGCCTCCTGGTAAGCCTCCTTGCTATCAAGATGACTATTAACTATGAAGATGACTTATAAAAGCATACTTTTTGAAAACGAAAAACATGAATCACATCCCCATCACAACTAATAAAACCATCCTCTCTTTGCCATTCCACCACCAGAATCTTTGAGTGTTCCATATCTTCAAACACTCTTAAGTATAATTTTTTTAAAAAGATATCTTTATTGCCCAGAATAGTTATGGTTTAACCTTCAAAGTCACTTCATTGAAAATTGATTTTCTTTTTTATTCCTAAAGCTTTAACTTATAAAGTTTGGCTCTATAGAACCATTTATAACATGTTTGAATTCTTTGTTTCTTACATTTCTTTTGAGTAGACATTGCATTAGACATTGCGTATTGAGTGTGTTTGTAACCCCAAATTCATATGTTCAAGGCTTAATCCCTAATGCTGATGTGGGAAGAGGCAGGCCTTTGAGAAATGAGGTCATGAGTGGGGGTAGGGGGAGGTGGAGTCCTCATGATGAGGTTAGTGCCTTTATAACAGAGACCAGAGAGTTCTCCTCTACTCCATCTCTCCCTACCCAGAACACAAGGTGGCCTTGGAAAGGGCCCTTCCCAAGAACTTGACCATCCTGGCACTTTGATCTCAGACTTCCAGACTCCAGAAGAGTGAGAAATAAGTATATATTGAGAAATGGAGTATTTCCTGCCATGTCAGTAAACAATGGTGTTACAGTCATCAGCAATTCCTACCCTTTAGGGCACTCAGGATAAAGAAGAATACCTGCGTGGTCTGGTAGCCACCAGGCTGCAGCCACTCCCTACAGTGAGCACTGAGGGACTCAGGATGTTAAAAAACACAGGATAGTGAACCCAGGATAGCTGAGACGCACACGAAAGGGAAGAGTTCAGTGACCCCAGACACTGGCATCGTCCCATACACAGACAAGTGTTAAATTCCTCAACTTGGGACTTGGGGTTTTCCTTAATTCACAAAAATACTTTTGATGTTCAGACTACCTTTGACTGTGTGGATCACAATAAACTGTGGAAAATTCTTCAAGAGATGGGAATACCAGACCACCTGACCTGCCTCTTGAGAAACCTATATGCAAGTCAGGAAGCAACAGTTAGAACTGGACATGGAACAACAGACTGGTTCCAGATAGGAAAAGGAGTACCTCAAGGCTGTATATTGTCACCCTGCTTATTTAACTTCTATGCAGAATACATCATGAGAAACGCTGGGCTGGAAGAAGCACAAGCTGGAATCAAGATTGCCGGGAGAAATATCAATAACCTCAGATATGCAGATAAGTGAAGAAATTGAAGAGGCAGAAAGTGAAGAGGAACGTAAGAGCCTCTTGATGAAAGTGAAAGAGGAGAGTGAAAAAGTTGGCTTAAAGCTCAACATTCAGAAAACGAAGATCATGGCATCTGGTCCCATCACTTCATGGGAAATAGATGGGGAAACAGTGGAAACAGTGTCAGACTTTACTTTTTTGGGCTCCAAAATCACTGCAGATGGTGATTACAGCCATGAAATTAAAAGACGCTTACTCCTTAGAAGGAAAGTTATGATCAACCTAGATAGCATATTAAAGAGCAGAGACATTACTTTGCTAAAAAAGGTTCATCTAGTCAAGGCTATGGTTTTTCCAGTGGTCATGTATGGATGTGAAAGTTGGACTGTGAAGAAAGCTGAGCATGAAGAATTGATGCTTTTGAACTGTGGTGTTGGAGAAGACTCTTGAGAGTCCCTTGGACTGCAAGGAGATCCAACCAGTCCATTCTGAAGGAGATCAGTCCTGGGTGTTCTTTGGAAGGAGTGATGCTAAAACTGAAACTCCAGTACTTTGGCCACCTCATGCGAAGAGTTGACTCATTGGAAAAGACTCTGATGCTGGGAGGGATTGGGGGCAGGAGGAGAAGGGGACAATAGAGGATGAGATGGCTGGATGTTATCACCGACTCTATGGACATGAGTTTGGGTGAACTCCGGGAGTTGGTGATGGACAGGGAGGCCTGGCGTGCTGCAATTGATGGGGTCGAAAAGAGTCGGACATGACTGAGCGACTGAACTGAAATGAACTGAACCTGCTCTTTGTTCCAAACTTCTATATAACCTGACTGCTTCCCACTCCCTCCCTCTCCTCGGGGAGTTCTCTCAGGGCTACTTGAGATGCTGCCTCCCAGGCTTAAGTCTTAAAAATTTCCACCAAATAAAACATAACTCTCAACTTTTATGTTGTGACTATTTTTTGAGTCAACTATCCATGTTTAAGTTACCCAGCCTGTGGTATTTTGTTATAGCAGCCCAAACTCACTATGACATATAGGTTCCCTTTATCATTGACTGTAAAAAAGAAACCAATGGAAGTGCAAAATGACTGAATACAAGCTAGTAAAAACTGTACACTGCTGCCACCTATAATTTCTCATATGAACCTAAATGAATTCATTTTATGTGATTTACTTTTAAAAAGCTTCCAATCAGGTTAATTTTTCTGGATAATCAAGTCACAAGTAGCTTTGGCAGGATTATTCAGAAACCAGTGATCCTAAAATGAGTCCTACTCTGAAGAGTGCTTTCTTTGTTATTTGTCTGCTGTATGGTAAGCACAGCATTATGTCATTCATAAGGTACGTGAGCTCACTCACTTATCTTCCCAGCAATGCAATCAGATAGATACTATCACCATTCCAATGCAGATGTGGAAATGGAAACACAGAGGAATGGAATAATTAGTTCAAGTCCGAGATCAGTTCTCTCTAGTCACATGCCAGAACCCACATTCTTAACTGTTGGAAGTATATTTTCTCTTCAACTTTCCTACTTCAGTCTAACTCTTACAGTGAAGCTTGTCTGAGCAACCCCAGCCCCTGAGTTTCTCAATTTATGGAGAATCCATAGTTTCCCCTCATTTGCTGAAATTTTACAGCCTTACACTATTGGGGGTCCTTCCATGTATTTATGGTGCCATCAAGATCAGCAGCTACTGGTCTGAGACTAGACAATTGTGCACATGTGTGTGTTTAAGTCTTATTTGGGGTACCACAATGCACACACAGGTAACACACTCAATAAGCAGTTGTGGATTGAGTGTTATTTTTATCATTTGTTCATAGTGGTTAATATTAGTCACATTACCCTGATCATTCTTTTTTTTTTTTTTTTAAACTTTACAATATTGTGTTAGTTTTGCCCAACATCGAAATGAATCTGCCACAGGTATACCTGTGCTCCCCATCCTGAATCCTCCTCCCTCCTCCCTCCCCATACCCTCCCTCTGGGCCGTCCCAGTGCACCAGCCCCAAGCATCCAGCATCGTGCATCGAACCTGGACTGGCGACTCATCTCATACATGCTATTACACATGTTTCAATGCCATTCTCCCAAATCTCCCCACCCTCTCCCTCTCCCACAGAGTCCACAAGACTGATCTATACATCAGTGTCTCTTTTGCTGTCTCGTACACAGGGTTATTGTTACCATCTTTCTAAATTCCATATATATGCGTTAGTATATTGTATTGGTGTTTTTCTTTCTGGCTTACTTCACTCTGTATAATAGGTTCCAGTTTCATCCACCTGATTAGAACTGATTCAATATGTAAGACAAATGCTAACAAGTATGAAAGGAGAAATTAACAATAACACAATAATAGTGGGAGACTTTAATACCCCACTCACACCTATGGATAGATCAACTAAACAGAAAATTAACAAGGAAACACAAACTTTAAACTATACAATAGACCAGTTAGACCTAATTGATATCTATAGGACATTTCATCCCAAAACAATGAATTTCACCTTTTTCTCAAGCGCACATGGAACCTTCTCCAGGATAGATCACATCCTGGGCCGTAAAGCTAGCCTTGGTAAATTCAAAAAAATAGAAATCATTCCAAGCATCTTTTCTGACCACAATGCAGTAAGATTAGATCTCAATTACAGGAGAAAAACTATTAAAAACCCGATCATTCTTAATGGTTGGGGCTACCTCAGAGAAGAGAGTTTAAAGTCAGTGCTAACCATACTGGATGCTTGGGGCTGGTGCACTGGGACGACCCAGAGGGAGGGTATGGGGAGGGAGGAGGGAGGAGGGTTCAGGATGGGGAACACATGTATACCTGTGGCGGATTCATTTCGATATTTGGCAAAACCAATACAATATTGTAAAGTTAAAAAAAAAAATAAATAAAGTCAGTGCTAACAACCTGCTAATTGTTCTAATCGGTCTTTCAACTATGTGTGAATTACTCTGATAACCCACTTTTCTGGATGCACAATTCTTACATCTATTTTTTTTTTCCTTCCTCGGGTTTCCACTTAGGTTATGTATTTCCTTTATTTCATTTTCAAAATTGGGGTAGATGGAAGATGAAAACATGGAACATAGTCACTAGGAGGAAGAAGTGTTAGGAATCCATAATCAAGGAGTGAGATTCCCCTGCAGGTCAAAGAGAAGAATGGAGCAGAGGGACAGGAATTTCAGGTACCCTGGAGGGAGGGGTCAGGCAAGCCCCTCAGGCTGTCTGCTTTCTTTCCTTCTTGTTTCATGGCCTTCTCCAGAGAGTGGAAGTTAGCTTTCCAGCATGGACCCCCTTTTCCCAGGTCATAGAACAGCTCCACCACCGTGGGTGTAACAGATGGATCTCCAGATGCTGAGGTCATTGGTTCTCACTGGTATTTGCTTAGAGTCCAATCTTCCTTCCAACTTACACTTATTACTTGTGCTAATAGTGTCGTTGTTCACATGTTTGTTAGTCTCTTGAGTCAACTGTGAGGTCTATGAGAACTGAAGACTTTGTTCTTCCTATCGCAATGGAGCCAAACAGTAGGAATTCTATACAGCCTTAGAGGTAAGAGTTGCAATTATTTAAGTAGCTATTAAGTCACTATGTGGCTTCCTCATAGTCAGTGAAGAGTTGACTCATTTGGCAAAGAGCTGACTCATTTGAAAATACCCTGATGTTGGGAAAGATTGAGGGCAGGAGGAGAAGGGGATGACAGAGGATGAGATAGTTGGATGGCATCACCGACTCAATGGACATGAGTTTGGGTAAACTCTAGGAGTTGGTGATGGACAGGGAGGCCTGGCGTGCTGCAGTTCATGGGGTAGCAAAGAGTCGGACACAACTGAGCGACTGAACTGAACTGAACTGAACTTAGTGATAATGGAAAGCAAATATTGACATCCAGAAACTTCAGAAACTGTCATATAACCAAAAGAATGTGGTGAAGGAAATTGTGTGTGTGTGTGTGTGTGTGTGTGTGAGAGAGAGAGAAAGAAACAGAAATGAAACAAACAAAATTGTTTTCATCTCTATCACAGCTTTACCTCTTTGAAAACCCCCTCTTTCCTTACTCTCTTTCAGAAAGTGAAACAATATTGAGAAGGTGAACATAAAAAGTTGCAGCTTCCTTCACCATAATTAAGCAGGAACCCCTACAATAGCTAATAAGTCATTATCTCTAATAATACTACAGTTCAAAATTTGTATTGTTTCTGATGGTATGGACTGACTTCAGATACAATTATTGATAGCTGAAGTTTTTAAAAGCTAATGGAAAATATTATTGCCGTTGAGATGTAAACAACCTGTTTTCAGATCATATTCTTAAAAGGAAAGGAAGGAATCGGAAAATTCCAAAATAAGTGTTTGAAGAGGTTTTGGGGTGTTAGCATATATCAAACTGTTCTAACCTCTCCTGAATGTTTTAACTGTTTTAAGTTCCCCTGCAATGCTGTGAAGGAATTGTTATGAATATCTCCATTTTCTAGAGGTGAGATCTGAGGAACAGCGAGCTTATGTAACACAGCCAACACCAAGGTTGTCCAGTAAGTGAGAGAGCTGGAATTTGCTCTTATACCTGGTGCTTAGACTACGCCAAGCACATTGATGGCGGCCATTGGGCACAGAAAAGAACAGTTTTATCTTCTAGAATCTGCTGAATGGTAGGGAGCCTCAGTACACTTACCATCATCTCCAGAGGGTCTTTATCACTTGTGAGGAGCCACAATGAGAGAAAAAGGGTTGGCACTGTCAGACATGACACCTGCTGGCTAATCAGATGCTTCCAGTAGTTCTTCTAGCCAGAAGACTATTGATGGAGGTAGGAGATTACAGAGCAAAGGTGGCTAGAAGGCTTGAAACATTTCCATGCTTCAGCACTCATTTTAATTAAATCAGGTCCAAAATAACTGTCAGTAAACAGCTTTGCCTTATTCAGAATGCTCAGTGGCAATGTAAGGTAAGCATTAGCATGAACATTTAAAATGCTTCCACCAGTTTGAAATGGTGGCTTTTTTCACCTCTTCCTCTCCTCCTTGCTTAGTTCTGAACCCTCTAGTCCAGGCCTCAGTCCCTCTCTGATGGACTCTGAGTCAGTCACCTTGACTTCTTTCTCTTTGGTTGAGCACTGTTCTTGTGATTGCAGGATCCCTTCTCTAAAGCACAGATCCATTTACCGTACATGCTTCCAGCTCTTTGATGAGTCCAGGATGAATTCTAAACTTCTCCATCATGACACAAAACCTTCCATAATTTTGCCTGTGCATACCTTTTCAGATTGATTCCCAGTTCTAGTTGCGAACTGTACAGATGAAGGCCCTGGCTGATTTGCTGTTTCCCATTCATTTCTGCTATTTTCAACCCCTGTGACCTTGTACCTGTCCCTCTGGGTAGACTACTCAAACCCCTACACATCTCAAGAGCTTGTCTCTCAGCCGACCCCAGTTTTCTCTGCCACTCACTAGCTCCGTGACTGTGGGCAAACCATCTTGACCATTGGTTGAGCATCGGGTTCTTCATCTGCAGCAGAGGGACCATATTGTGTATATAGAGAAGATGTGGAATCTAGAAAAATGGTGCCAATGAACCTATTTGCAGGGCAGGAGTAGAGACACAGACATAGAGAATAGACTTGTGAACACAGCGGAGGAAGGAGGCGGTGGGACGAATTGTGAAATGTACACCACCATGTGTAAAGTTGACATACATACACGACCAAGTGTAAAACTGACATATATATATATTACCATATTAAAATAGCTGGTGGGAAGCTGCTGTATGGCACAGGAAGCTCAGCCTGGTGCTCTGTGATGACCTAGAGGGGTGGGATTGGGGGTGGGTGGGGGGGAGGCTCATGCAGGAGGGGATATATGTATACAGAGAACCGATCCACTTTATTGAACACCAGAAACTAACACAACGTTGTAAAACAATTATCCTCCAATTAAAATACATACATACATATGTACATAAATAACTAGAAATAAAGGCCTGGTGTTGGGCACCGTTAGAGATCAGATATGGATGTGTTGTAAGTGGCTATTACATTATCTCTTGTGCTTTGTGGTCTGGCTTAGATGTCCTTTGTTCTGAGAAGCTTTCCACAGTCCCCCTTATCAGAATTAAGCTCTTCCTATTGCAGTTTTGGGGTTGTTTTAAAAGCCTTTGAGATTAGGTTTATTTGTTAGTTAACTAAGTCTCCCTCATATCGGGTTGGCCAAAAAGTTCATTCAGGTTTCTCCACATGCTGTATTAGAAAAAGAAATAGACCTACGTGTGCGCGGTGATTTTAAGTGTCACCTTAAAATGACCACCGAAAAGTTAGCTCATCCAGTAAATGGTATTAAGACAACCGGGTGAAGTACCAAGGAAAAAGCATAGGTTATTATCTTTACCTCACAATGCATAGCGTCTAAATCTAACTGATTCAAAATTTCATGGTTTAAAGGGCTTCCCCAATAGCACAGCTGTAAAGACTCCGCCTGCCAATACAGGAGATGTGGCAGGAGCTGTGGGTTCAATCCCTGGGGCAAGAAAATCCCCTGACGAAGGAAATGGCAACCCACTCCAGTATTCTTGCCTGGGAAATCTCACAGAGGAGCCTGGTGGGCTACAGTCCATGGGGTTGCAAAGAGTCAGACACGACTTAGGGACCACACACATTAAAGCATTAGAAATAAAAAAGATGTCATGCAAATATATACTTTGCAAAGTGTACAGTTCAGTCAGTTTTAGAATATTTACATGACTGGGCAACCATCACCACTCTGTAATTCTGGAACGTTTGTATCACCTCAAGGAAGAGGAGGGTTCCAATCTGACCACATCTTCACAGATGCTTGTTATTGCCTATCTTTTTGTTCTAGCTGTCCTAAAGGATGTGAAGTGGCTTTGTAGGCTTGATTGTAGGCTTGATCTCATTGTAGGCTTGATTTACATTTCCCTACTTTGGCCACCTCATGCAGAGTTGACTCATTGGAAAAGACTCTGATGCTGGGAGGGATTGGGGGCAAGAGGAGAAGGGAAAGACAGAGGATGAGATGGCTGGATGGCATCACTGACTCGATGGACATGAGTCTGGGTGAACTCCGGGAGTTGGTGATGGACAGGGAGGCCTGGCGTGCTGCGATTCATGGGGTCACAAAGAGTTGGACACAACTGAGCGACTGATCTGATCTGATCTGACTGACTAATCATGTTGAACATCTTTTCATGTGTTCTTCTCTTGAAGTTTGCTTATAATTTTATGATGGCAGTTGTTATAGCCAGCACCTGTTTACTCTTTACACTTCCTATAACCCTTTGCTCAAAAGTCTGTGAACTGTGGGGCTTGAAACGTGTTTCATGAATGAGCTATTTATTCCTAATATCACCCAGGAGGTATCCTGATATGAAGTATGGAGAGAAGAGAGAGAAAAAATACAATGTGGACAAAAGAATAGAGCAAAAAACCCCAAAGAATACAGTGCATATTATTCTGAGAGTATCCAAATTATATACTGAATGATTTTTATAGCTGTTAAAGATGTCCTGATATTTCTACCAGGTGATCTGCTTTCATCACATTTTTTCCTTCATTACTAGGGTAGATTCAGTAAGGAGGTATTATGTCAAAATTAAGACTTTTGGTTTTAGATAAGAGAGGGAAGAAAAAGAATTAAACTGGAAAATGTCATATTCAACTCATGATAATAATTGAGCACAGCTTAACTCCTTCATGCTCTTCCAAAGCAATTTTTTTTAAATAGAAGGAAATCTGTAAGTATCTGAGAAATTCAATGAAGATGCTATCACAATTCAGAAAATCTAAAAAATATTTGTTAGATACCTTCTTTCAATGAAGTGAGATTCATTTGAAAAAAAAATAAAGGCAACCCTCAATTCACTAAATGCAAAAGCAAGCCCCAAGGAACTAGAAGAAGGAGTTTGTGATGGAATCTCACTGTCACCTACGCAGAGAGGCAGGAGCTGGAGTTGCCAGGGAGGAGTGAGTCATCCCTACGAACCGCCTGGAAGTGCACCAGCCAGCAAAGTGCAGAGTCAGAGCCCACTGCAGTGCTCAGGCCTGGCTGCTAAGGCAGACTATGGGAGAGACAGCCCAGCCCAGGCAACGGCGGGCGGTGGGTATCCCACAACGGGTAACCCTCCGTAGAAGCTCCCACTCACCAGGGCTGCCTGCCTTCCTTAGTCATCCGGGTTCCACCATGTCAGGCTACTGCTCTGATTTATGTAAACTGGTCCCTTCTGCTGTGCTGAAGAATGTGGTGGTATTTTAGTTTGGGTTTTTTTTTTTCATCATAAGGAATGGAAGCTTAACCATACTATCTTGAGTTGGAGGGACCAGGAAGAATTACTGTAAGATTCCTGAAAGCATCAGAGGAAGCAGAGCCCCTCTGGAAATTCAAGAATGGGGACCCTATAATGATGGGGCCTCATGGACACCAACATAAGGACTCATAGCAGTGACCTAGTACTGACAGGGTTCCGTATTGCCCCCAGCTGTCTGTCCCACCGTGAAGAATTGTAATGTCTCCTAGGAGTTCTCATCACAAGGAAAAAATATTTTTACTTCTTTTGGATTAGATGGTGGATGTTAACTAAAATTTTTGAGGACATTTGACAATATATGTAGTCAAGTCATTACGGTGTAACAAACTTACACACTGTTGTATCTCAATAAGACTGGGGAAAAACAAATTGTAATGCTAGTGAATTAGAATGATATTATTATTGGTGACATATCAAATCAATCGAATTCATATGTATGTGCATGTGTGTGTGCCCAGTCATGTCTAACTCTTTGCGACCCCATAGACTATAGCCCGCAAGGTTCCTCTGTCCATGGAATTTTCCAGGGAAGAATTATGGAGCGGGTTGCCATTTTCTTCTCCAGGGGATCTCCAAGACCCAGGGGTCAAACCAGCATTTCTTGTGTCTCCTGCATTGGCAGGCAGATTCTTTACCACCGAGCCACCTGGGAAGCCCCAATTTGTATGTACACCAGTCACAAATTTAAATATTTTATGAGCAGTAGCAATTTACTTTGCAAAATACCACACAGTATTTCACATGGCTGAAATCTCTTGTGATTGGCAAAAGAGAAAGATGGATATTTTCCCCAAAGTAGAGAAATGTATAGGCCTCAGTCTTTGATGGCAATGTAATAAAATTGAAAATGAATCAAAAGGAGATTTTTAAAACTCACAAAAAATTTAAAAAATACTATTCTTGTGTGTGAAAAAGATGAAAATTCAAATAAATGGGAAAGAATAGATCATGCTATAAACAGTGCTGGAACCCACTGGTAACAATTTGCAATGACAAAATTAGATTCCCTACCTTGAGAAATATACAAAAACAAATCCCAGATGGTTGATATTTTTAAATGTGAAAGATAAAGCCACTTTCATTTCTTTTCAGTAGAAAAATAAATAAATCATAGGTAAACTGTATATAATCTTGAAATAGGGAAGGCTTATCTAAGCAGAAATCATAAATGATAAGATTACTAGTTTTGAATGCATAAAACAATTGTTCATCAGAAAAACATCATAAACAAAATTAAAAAGTAAATGACACACGGGGGTAATATTTGTATTATGTTTGATAAATGACTAGTTAGGTCATTAATATGTAAAGAGTCCTGTAAACCAATAACAAAAAGAGAAAAATTCAATAGAAAACTGGTCAAGAATGTGAGGAAATAATTCATCAGAGATGAACCATAAATTATTAAAAAATAGAAAATAAGTTCAATGTTACTAGTGTTTAAAGAAAATTTAAAAAAATATGATGTCATTTTCTCCCTAACTGACAAAGGATTTAAAAAAAAAATACTGTCTCTACAGTTAAGGAAGTTTTAGGGAAACAGGCACCCTTATATGCTACTGATAAAGTAATTTAATCAATACATATCAAATCATTAGAAGGTTACATGCCCTGTGCCTTAGCAATTACTAGCCCTTTATCATAAGGAAATATTCAGAGATGTATGCTAATATACACCATACCGAAGAATTTTTAATCAAATGGGGAAATATTTATGATACCTCATACTATAAAAGAAGATATCAAAATTGTATCCTAGCATGAACATAAACAAGTTCAAAGATATACACAGGTGCTTTGAAAAATATTTAAATGTTGATGGAAATTTCTATATATTTTCTCCATTTTTCAAAAAGCACAGTTTACTTTTATAGTTAGAGAAAAAGGGTATTGAAAATGGAGTCTACTCCTTTAAGAATATTTCCCTGAGAACAATTAAAGAAGTACAGTTATTGGGACTGAAAGTGACCTTTAAGATTTTTAGTTCAAACTCCCATTCTGCTCACTGGAAGCTCATTCAGCACTTCTACTTATAGTATAATTAATATGTTTTGAGATTGCTTATATATATATATATATATATATATATATTATATATAGTTATTTTTCTAGCGTTTCCAGAGGAGGGTCACACAAATATAAGGCCTGTTTGGACAGGTAAAGACACAGGGTTCTAAGGATGAGAGAAAGGAGCGGCTGGCTATTTTAAGTCTTTGCTCCCTGGCCGTGCTTTTTTAGGTTGATTAACAGCCTGTTAAACATCCTCTACCAGGAGATGGCTTCTCTGGCAGCCATGAGAATGCCCTTGCAGACTCCCAGCTAGAGAGAACTCAGTGGCCCAAGGCCCCAGCTGCTGCAGTCATAACCCTTGGCTATGTTTGTACAGAGACATACTTCCAGTGCTGAGCCCGGTCAGTGGCTGAGTGCAGCAAGGTGACTGGCAACCCTTTCCTAGGAGACACAGGGCTCTTCTGCTCCTCCAACAGCCAGCTTTGTCCCCAGGACTCTCTGTTCTTTGCTGAATCTTCCTCAAACTGTTAGGCAACCTAGAACCCCTCTGTTTTTTATTTTTTAGCAGCCCTGTGTGGCATGTGGGATCCTAGTTCCCCAACCGGGAATCAAACCTGTGCCCCCTGCATCAGGAGTGTGGAGTCTTAACCAGTGGACCCCCAGAGGAGTCCGCAACTTAGAACACTTCTACCCAATCTTCTCTCCTTCCCTCTTTCACTGCTGCTCAGACTTGCCCTCCCAGCCTCCTCTGGGTTTCTCCCTACTTTTTCCTCACACAAGCATTCTCCCTAATACAATTTTGCATATTTAATCCCATCTTGGCATTTGCTTTCTCAGAGGACTCAAGCAAACATAACTTTGGAAATCCTAAGTCTTGCTGCCCACTTCAATTTTTAATGTCAGCAACTAATTCAGATTTAAAACATGTACAGGTCAGTATTAGCTTGTGGAATATACATGTTTGTAAATAGCACTCTCCATTGTATTTATCTCCTTTACAGGCAGACAAAATACAGTGACAAGCTAATTAGCATTAGTAAGAGAATTAAACAATAAAATCATAAAAGCTGCCATGCTGTCATTTTTTTTTTTTTTTTTTGTAAAGGGAGGGGTGGTGTCATATGTTCTTCAAAGCTTGGGTTAGCCTGTTTTAGAAATATTAAAATCATGTGGTTTCAGACCATGGTTCCTTCATGTCTCTCTCTTTGAGCACTTAGAGTTGCATTGTTCCTTAACATTATCCTGTGGAAATAGAGCTAGACGAGGGACAACACCTTTAAAGGCTTGACATCACTGTTGCTAACAGAATCTATGGGGCAGAAAATGTTTATTTAAATGTGGTCATGTCAGAGTCCTTCTCATTCTCAGCCACAATAGAGCTTCAGCCTTTTGTTGGCAGAGTCAGCCTGTCAGGAAATCACCTAGCAATGCACTGTTACAGTTAGACGGCTATAACCCACACCCCTGAGGTTCAGAAGTGGCCAACAAGCGGGGGATGAGCCCTCCACAGTGTCACTTCCTGTGAGGGTAGAGGAAGATGCGTCTTGTAGGCAATTGTGGTCAGTGGGCTTTGCCACACGTGACATGCTAGTTCCCTTACCAGCACCATAAACATTCTGGAGTGCAGCCCCGTGTGCAGTCCAGGTTGACCACCATATTGCTACAGGCAGGAGATTCAGTGCTGACTCTGTAGATCTGGGCTCCAAGTGGGTGGAGCTACAATTGCCACTGGCTGTCATGCCTCTGAAGACAGACACAACACAGTGACCGCTTTCCGTGAGAAGGCACCAGTGTCCCCTTCACCACTGGGATTGACCTTCTGTCTCCCTCTCTCAGGTCCTAAGCAGAAGAAGGCATAAAGCTGATCAGCAGAAGATTCAAGATTTTGAGCCAGGGTTTTCTTTTCTTTTTTTTTTTTTAAATTTTGCCCTTGCTAGGTCTTTGTCATGGCACATGGGCTTCTCTAGTTGCAGGGTGGGCTTAGTTGCATGCCCACATGCAACTTAGTTCCCTAACCAGGGATTGAACCTGCATCCTGTGCATTGAAAGGCAGATTCTTAATCACTGGACCACCAGGGAAGTTCCCTAACCCAAGATCTTCTGATTCTAGGGCTATGATTCTACCACAATCTTCACTGGATGAGGAGCCAGAGGCTGTGCTTACTTGCTCAGTTGTGTCCAACTCTCTGTGAGCCCATGGACTGTAGCCCACCAGGCTCCTCTGTCCATGGGATTTCCCAGGCAAGAATCCTGGAGTGGGTTGTCATTCCCTTTTCCAGAGGATCTTCCCGATCCAGGGATCGAACCCAGGTTTCCTGCATTGCAAGCAGATTCTTTACCATATGAGCTACAGGGAAGTTCCTGGCCTGCAAAGATTGCCTGAGCTGCTCACTACTCACTACCTGTTTCCCCACAGCCTTCAAGCTGATTTAGATTCAACCAGACTTGGCCATTGGTATGGAGGTCGAATAGCAAAGACTGCCACAGTTTGCATGTATTGAGGCTTCCTGGGTCCAGGCCCAGTTCTGAGGGTTTGATCTGAATTATTTCCATTTGATCCTCACTGCATTTCCATGGGGAGGGTGCCATTACATTATACTCACTTAACAAAGTGAGTATAGGGAAGCATGTGGAAGCTCATGAAGTTTAGGTCCTTATTCAAAGTCATAAAGCTCCAGATTTCAACTTGGGCTTCAGTTATTTTACATTGTTTTACTATCCCACATTCTTCCAGATAGGATTGGAGGTTGGCATTGTCAACAGTGGTAAATCATAGAAGATACTTTTATAAGGAGAAACGATGCTAGCAGAGGAAGGGTGATTCAGGCTCCACTAAACCCTGTCACCATGGGAGCCAATACATCTAGGGCTAGTCTTGTGTCAGAGGCTAATTTACTTTAGACTGTTAACTATAAACTAGGGTAATGTTTTACTGGATTACCCCTGCTTGGGTCATTCATCACTCCTCCCTTTCTCACACCTGTCCAATAAGAACTTAGTCTCCTCAAATTTGTCCTCCTTCTCTGCTCTCATCGCTGTTCCCCTTATCAGGTCCTCATCATTTCTTGCTGGATATGGAAGTAGGATATTCAGTAAGGACATGGGAAACTAGAATCCTGTGCATTGCTGGTGAGAATGCAAAATGGTATAGCTGCTGTGAAAAATGGTCTGATGATTCCTGAGGAAGTTAAAATTAGAATTACCATTTGATTCAGCAATTTTACTTCTAGGTACATACCCTCCAGGGATCCCCCAGTGGCTCCGCCGACTCAACACTTCTTCGTTTGTCTGTCTGTTTTTTCTCTACACTGTCACCAGAATCCTGTTGCTTTCACTTCCTAAATGTCTTCCTTTCAGTTTCTTCTCTGTTCCAGCTCAGACCCTATCATGGGGAGTGTGGCCATCTAACCTGTCTCCCTGTCTCTTGACCTCACTCTACTTCAACCCACCCTCCACATACCAATTGAAAGATATCAATTCTTTGCATAAAATTATTTACTGCCTTTTGGCGCATCAAAGGATATTATCAAAAAAAGTGAAAAGGCAACTCACAGAATGAGGGGAAATATTTGTAAACCACATATCTGACAAGCATTTAACATTGCATATAGATAACATTGCATAGATTCTATATGCAATTGCATATGGAATTCATAAAGAGCTCCTATAACCCTACAACAAAAAAAGCAAACAACTCAATTAAAAAATAGGCAAAGGATTTGAATGACATTTCTCCAAAGATTATATGCAAGTAGCCCACAAGCACAGGAAAAGATGCTCACCTAAGGATCACCAATCCTTAGGGAAAAGCAACTCAAAATCACAGTGAGATACTGCTTCACACCCTTCAGGATGGCTATTATCAAAAAACAAAAACAAAGGGGAAGATATGGGGAAACTCAAATTGCTGTTGAGAATGTAAATTGTATAGCTGCTGTGAAAAATAGTCTGATGGGTCCTGAAAAAGTTCAAAATAGAATTACCATATGATCCAGAAATTTGGGTCTTCTCAGGTGGTACTAGTGGTAAAGAATCCACCTGCCAATGCAGGGGACGCAAAAGATATGAGTCTCTTCTTTCCTGGGTCAGAAAGATCCCCTGGAGAAAGGAAATGGCAATCCACTCCAGTATTCTTGCCTGGGAAATTCCATGGATAGAGGAGCCTGGCAGGCTACAGTCCATAGAGTTGCAAAAGTCAGACAAACATAGCAACTAAAAAACAGCAACAACATACCCCACAGATTAAAAGCAGGAACTGAACAAACACTTGCATATGGATGTTTAGAGTAGCATCTTCACAATAGTCAAAAGGGGGAAAGGGCAGTGCAAGTCACTCAGTTGTGTCCGACTCTTTGCGACCCCATGGACTATACAGTCCATAGAATTCTCCAGATCCGAAAAATGGAGTGGGTAACCTTTCCCTTCTCCAGGGGATCTTCCCAACCCAGGGATTGAACCCAGGTCTCCTGCATTGCGGGTGGATTCTTTACCAGCTCAACCACAAGGGAAGTCCAAGAATACTGGAGTGGGTAGCCTATCCCTTCTCCAGGGGATCTTCCCGATCCAGGAATCTCCTGGGTCCAGGGTCTCCTGCATTGCAGGTGGATTCTTTAACAACTGAGCTATCAGGGAAGCCCCAAAACAACCTATTTGCCATCAACAGATGAATGCATTAAAAAGAGTATCTGTGTGTATATGTAGAGAGATAGACAGATATAGATATGTAAAATTCAGCCTTTAAAAAGAAACTCTGATACATGCCAGAAATGGATGAAACTTAAAAAATATTATGCTGTGTGAACTAGCACAAAAGGACAAATAGTACATGATTCCACCTATATGGACTTCCCTGGTGGCTCAGACAGTAAAGTGTCTGCCTACAATGCAGGAGACCCAGGTTTGATCCCTGGGTTGGGAAGATCCTCTGGAGAAGGAAATGGCAAACCACTCCAGTACTCTTGCCTGGAAAAATCCCATGGAGGGAGAGCATGGTAGGCTACAGTCCATGGAGTCGCAAAGAGTCGGACACGACTGAGCGACTTTACTTACTTACCACCTATATGAGTTTCCTAGAATAGGTAAATTCATAGAGATTGAAAATAGAGTAGTGGTTGAAAGTAGAATAGGGGCTGGGACTGGGCAGGAAAAGTGGTGGAATGCATGTTTAATGAGAAGAGTTTCTGTTTGGGATGATGAAAAGTTCTGTAAATGGATAGTGGTGATGTACATACAACATTGTGAATGTACTTAATGGCACTGAATCGCACACTTAAAAATGATATAATGTCAAATGTTATGCTATGTACATTTTACTACAATGAAAATATTATTTACTGTCAACAGGATGAAGTCTAGACTCCTTAGCATGGCCAATAAGACCTTCCATGTCCTCACCTCCGTTAATGCTCTCAGGTTCATCTGCCACATATCTCCCTGACTATGATAAGGCATTTGAACTACCTTCCTGTCACCATGGACTTCCACCCCATCCTCCTTCCTTCAAATTTCAGCTCAGGCTTCCTCTTCCAAAGTCCCTCCAACTTGACTCCTCATGCTTAACTCGGCTCCCTGTATCTGTTCTTTCCATATTGCTTAAACAGATAAACTTCCACTCATCCCTCAAGGTGGAAATTCGCTGTAGTCCCTCTGTGAAGCTCTCCTTCCCTTTCTCAGGTAGGGTTGCTTCTCCCAGGATCATGTTCCTGAATCTCTCAATGCTCTTTTCCCTTCGTGGAAAATATTTCTTTGTCCATCTGTCTCTCTCACTAGCTTGACAGTTTCTCAAGGGAGGAGACTCCAGGACCTCAACATGCCCCAGTGTAGTGGAGTGAAAAGCCCATTCAGAAAGCCTTGCTGGATGAACGCCTATCTCTGAATGGCTACATCTCAAGTCCACTGCTTTTGGTTTTGGACTTAGGAAGAAAAGGCATTTGTTCTCTAGGGAAACAGAGGAAAGATTTTCTGTACTTTTCCCATCAAAGACACAGAAGGTCTCATTTTCAGCCTATAAGAACGTACACTCTTTAAGACATCCTGGCTTTGTTTGATTTTGGTTTTGGTTGGTTGAGTCTCTTTAGCCCTAAGGATATACCATGAAGACTGGAAGTTATCATTACTTCTAGCTTTACAAATAAGAAAATACTAGGGAAATAAAATAAAAAAAGGAAAGACAATTTTTAATAACTTCTAGAAAATGTGGTTATTTAAAGAGGGATATTTTGGGGCTTCCCTGGTGATCCAGTCATTGGATCCATCCACTGCAGGGGATGCAGGTTCGATTCTTGGTTGAGGAACTAAGATCCCACATACCAAGTGGCACTGCCAAATAATAAAATAAAAATTATAATTTGTTATTAAAAAGTAAAGAGGGATATTTATTTTGCTCAAACCATGTAACATAGGCCTACATAATGCCATTTTCCACATTTTTACGCTGACTGCTATTAGCCCATCTCTGCCTTCCTAACAAAAATTGTTATATTATCACTCACTCCTGTTTTCAGTTGTCCCTACCAGAATCAAACATTTACCTTTAGCCAAAGTTATTTTTAAAAAGAGACTTCCATGAAGGTCTAATATGGAGAGAATAATAAGTAAATACAGATTCTTAATACCTATCACACCAGGCACTGCCCTCTACACTATTTTATCCACCTGTGTTAGTCTGCAAGGGCTGCTGAAAACAAAGGTCTACCATTAGAGTGGTCTAAGCAACAAAACTGTGTTGTCTTTCAGTTGTGGAGGCTAAGAAGCCCAGGATCAAGGTGTTGACTGGGTTGTCTCCTCCTGAGAGCTGTGAGAAGCATCTCCTCCAGTGTCTGGTGGTTTCCCGGCATTCTTTGGTATTTCTCAGCATCTCAAACCTTCGCCCTGATCGCTGTCTTCATCTTCACGTGGTGTTCTTGCTGAGTGCGTGTCTGCCTTCAGACTTCCCCTTTTTATCTATTTATTTTTTTAAAATCCTTTTATTTATTTATTTAATTTTGGCCGCACCATGTAGCTTTGGGGCTCTTAGTCCCCAGCCGGAGATCGGACTCAGGTCCCCTGCAGTGTAAGTGCAGAGTCATGAAACCACCAGACCACCAAGGAATTCCCAAATTTCCCCTTTTTATTATAACACTGATCATGTTGCTTTAGGGGCCCACCCTACTTTAGTACAAACTAATCTGGCAACCCACTCCAGTACCCTTGCCTGGAAAATCCCATGGATGGAGAAGCCTGGTGGACTACAGTCTATGGGGTCACAAGGAGTCAGACACGACTGAGTGACTTGACTTCACTTCAATCATAACTAATTACATCTATAAGGACCCTATTTCCAAATCAGGTCACATTTTGAGGCACTGTGGGTTAGGACTTCAAATATGAATTTTGGGGTCACAATTCAACCCAAAATACCACTTCCTTTAACCTTCCCAATAACTCATTTAAAAATTTGTTAAGACTTCCCCGGTGGTCCCCTTGTTAAGGAGCCACCTGCCAATGCAGGGGACTCGGGTTCGATCCCACATGGTAAGGGGCAGCTAAGTTCACGTGCTGCAATTAACACCCAAAACAACCAAATAAACAAATACGTCTTTTTTTTTCTAATTGTCATTTCACAGAGGATGAAATTGAGGGTTGGGAAGTTAAGTAACAAACTCAAAGTAGGACAACCAGGGGGTTGCAAAGATGAGATTCAAAACGTGGTCTGTTTGATTCCAAATTCCAGTTCTTTCTCATCATACAAGCGAAAGACCTCTATTTACAAGTCTCTACCTTATTTCTTTTAGGCTCAGTAAATACTTGTCAACTTATTGAGCCTGGGCCTTTTCACTGTTACGTAATAAGTTAGTTCCTTTTCCAAATATTTACTGAGTACCTACTACTGTAAGTATTACAGGCACTGGGTTCAAAGATGACTTGAAACATAGACCAGGGTTCAAGGCACTTACAATTTAATGGGAGAGAAAGACACATAAGCCAGTCACTATTTCATAGGGAGATATCAAGTATTAGGTAGAGATTCAAGCAATTCTGCTGTGGGGGGATTAGTACTAACCATGGGATTCAGCTAATAATTTTGGTATCATTGCACAGGTGACAAGGGACTGCAGGAAGCACATTTAACCCGCAGCTTTCCTTTGCTTCAGCACGTTCTCCTCCTTCACGGGACTATTGGAGAAGTGTTATCCACTGAGGAATTAACTTCGGAAGCAGCATGAACTTCAGAGAAGACTGATCCTAGCATGATGTTCTTCTTTCTCCATTGAGGTCATTCAGTCTGTCTCAGGGAGAGGATCCGGTTCTGGAGAGAATTAATCATTTTATTTAATTTACTTATTTTGGCCTGCTAGGTCTTTGTTGCTGCTTTTCTCTAGTTTCTGGGAGCGGGGGTTACTCTCAAGTTGTGGTGTGCAGGCTTCTCATTGCCGTGGTTTCTCTTGAGGAGCTCAAGTTCTAGGGCACATGGGCTTCAGTAGCCGTGGCTCCCGGGCTCTAGAGCACAGGCTCAAAAGTTGTGGCACTCGGGGTTAGTTGCTCCGTGGCGTGTGGGATCTTCCTGGACCAGAGACCAAACCCATGCCTCCTGCCTTGGCAGGCAGATTCTTTACCTCTGAGCCACCAAGGAAGCCTCTGGAGACATTTCATTTTAGCATGAAGTGACTCCCTTCTTTGAGACAGATGATGATGTTCCCACAGGGATTTAGGAGGACTTTTTCTTCCTTGCCCAGGCTCACCCTGAATGTAACGAATCTGCCCTTCCCTGGAGGAAAGTACACTGGCTGTTGAGCAAAGTCCATCTTTTCCCCAGATCCCAAAGTCAGTCTGCCGAATGCAACATTTCCAGCGAAGGCTCTTCTTCAAAGCACTGGTATATACAGTCCCTTGCCTTTGAAGTCATCCAATAAACTAATTACTGCAGAACTGACAGGACTGCAGAGTCCTCTTAAAATGCACACACACACAGCCCTATGTGTCAGAAACTCTTAATGAGCAATGATGGAGTTCTTTGGGCTTCAAAGAAAGATCTGCTTGCAGACATGAAAATATCTGCTTTTTAAAATATATTCACAGAATCCGACCACTTGAACTCTGAAATTTCCAGGGAGAACAAGCATGAGAATCCGAGCAAGAGAGAAGGAGAGAGGAGGCACCTCATTCTTAAAAAGGGAGCTACACTACTTACACTCTCTGGTTCTAACTAGATGTGGCAGAAAAAGGCTTGTTAGGACTTGAGTTTCTATCTCAAAAATGGAGCCTCAAATATCTTCAAGTCTCTAAATGCTCCATGACATGCCGTTGGCAAATAATTAGAGTTTATTCATGCATTTATCCAACAAA
Source organism: Bos taurus (assembly GCF_002263795.3). Taxonomy (NCBI): domain Eukaryota; kingdom Metazoa; phylum Chordata; class Mammalia; order Artiodactyla; family Bovidae; genus Bos; species Bos taurus. The sequence continues at coordinate 65,388,681 of NC_037343.1, read as the reverse complement.
CATGTATTGAAAGTTTGCTATGTGTAGAGTATATAGAGACGGTTTTGAGGACCTCAAACTGGTGGTTATGGTAATGCCCAGTGTCAATGTTAACAACAACAACAGCTTAAAAATTGCCAGCAGTGGCTTATTAAGGACCATCTTTCTTTGTATCTGTGTCTGGTGTGAACGGCACAACCACTCTTCTTTAGGCTGATGAAATATCAGTCAGTGGCTCACGCACGTCTCCATGAATGAGTGGCAAAGTTCTCAGGGAGACATAGCCTGGTGTTGGAGATAGCTACACCCGTAAGGGAAGAAACTACGAAAGGAATGAGTGAAAAAATTTTCCTCCCAACAGAAAAATCCCCAGTACTAAGATGCATGTTTTTGGAGTAAGCAAGTACTTAGTACAAGATTCTTTCACATCTGATTATATGGCTACCACAGATGTATTTGTTGGGATCATTTTGGCTATAAGAACAGATAATCCACCCAAAGTGGTTTATATAAGAAGGATGTTCATAATCTCATGTAACAATGAAATATGGAAGTCAGGTGGTACCCAGGTCTTCAATTCAGCAATTCAAGGGGTACATGGGGGAATACAGATTCTTCCCTTCTTCCTATCATGCCATTTTCACTGTGTTGGCATTTGGCTCCAGACATACTCTCTCACGGTTCCAAGATGGTTACAGTAGCTCTAAGCTTCATAGCCTCACAAATCACCATCCAGTGGCCTAACAAGAAGCATCAATCCTTTTGAACAGCAAGATCTTCCCCAAAGCTCCCTCTACTCTCATAATTGGCCAGCATTTTAAATCACATGCTTGTTCCTAAACCAATCATTGGCATGGGAAACTGAATTATCACAGTTTATCTAAGCCATCAAGATTGAATCCCAGGGGCTGGAGAGGAAGCCAGCATCCTCTGAAAAATATGACTCTCTGATTCCTAAGCAAAATGGAAATACCTACAGCAAAGAAGACAAGGCAGTAGTTGGTGGTAGGATGGAATGGACATAAGACAAACAGCTGGGAGGACCACTGCAGCAGAGTTCAAAAGCAGAAGTACCTCCAGGCAAGGAGCAGTTCCATCAAGGACCTGCTCTGATGACCACTGGGCTCGACCTTGCTTCACAGACGAGCTTCTGTTACAGGAATGAGTTTTGCTGATCTTAAGGAGAGCTGCTAAGGACACCCTGTGCTGTATATTCTGCTGGTTCATATTACACCACCTTGACCTGGAGCCAAATTATGCATGAGATTCTAAAATGGTTTATGGCTAGGGTAGGCTAGCTGATGTCATTTGTCAAATGTGGCACTCTAGAATTATCTTACCAATATAAAACCAGGCAAAAGCTTTCCCACAGAATATTTATAGGAAAATGTGCTTTTTGAAATAAGGAGGAAACACCCTAGAACCTACTCCATGTGGAATAGTGGAACGACAGACCCAGTCCCTTGCAGTTATGGTGAGGGGAGAGACCAGGTTTAAACTCAGGGAAAAAGGAAATATGAGAGGTGCTTCTTGAGCTGCTCCTTCCTTGCAAAACTGAAATTATGAGCTTCTTTGAAATGGACACATTTGCTTTTTATATGCAAATTTTTCAAAGGTAGATAAATTAATACACTAAAAAATACCCCTAGTGTCCCGAACTTATTGCTTCATGTATAGTATGAATAACTATGTTTTGATCAGTGGATTACTATGAGTTTCCTCTGTGAAGTTATCAAAATAGGAAGAGACCTGAGTACTGGCTACCTTGGTGATAACATTAGCATTAAAGCTTACTTTCCAGATGCAAAAGCTATCCCTTACATTTATGCCAGGGGTTCCCAGCTCTGGTCACACACTGAATCACCTGCAGGGCTTTCAACACTTATGCCTCAGTCCCATTCCCAGAGTTTTTGATTTGATAGGAAGCCCAGGTACTGACTTTTTAATATTTTAAAGCTCTCCAAGTGATTCTAATGTGCAGCCAAGTTTAAACTACTACATCAAAATCACCTGGAGGGTTTTTTTTAAAAAAAAAAACACAGATTGCTGGAGCAAACATCAGAGTTTCTGATTCAGTAGGTTTGGGGTGGGACCCCAAAATTTGCTTTAATAAGTTCCCAGAAGATGCTGACACCTCTGCTTGTAGGGGCACACTTTAAGAACCCTCACTCTAGAGTACTATTCAGCAAACCCATAAATTCATATAGGTCATAAGTCCATTTAGATGATTTGGCTGGAAGTTTGTTTTTGTGTGGCCCATGAGCCAAGAATGGTTTTGCATTTTTAAAAGAGTTGTAAAGAAGCAAAAACAAAATAGCAGCAATAAAAACAAAAAGGAATATGCCACAGTGTGGCCTGCAGAGCCTAAAATATTCAATATTTGGCCTTTCACAGAAAATGTTTGCTGACTCCTACTCCAGAAAAGGCAGAGGAACCAGAGATCAAATTGCCAACACGCACTGGATCATCGAAAAAGCAAGAGAATATCAGAAAAATATCTATTTCTGCTTTATTGACTATGCCAAAGCCTTTGACTGTGTGGATCACAATAAACTGTGGAAAATTCTGAAAGAGATGGGAATACCAGACCACCTGACCTGCCTCCTGAGAAACCTATATGCAAGTCAGGAAGCAACAGTTAGAACTGGACATGGAACAACAGACTGGTTCCAAATAGGAAAAGGAGTACGTCAAGGTTGTATATTGTCACCCTGCTTATTTAACTTCTATGCAGAGTACATCATGAGAAACGCTGGGCTGGATGAAGCACAAGCTGGAATCAAGATTGCCGGGAGAAATATCAATAACCTCAGATATGCAGATGACACTACCCTTATGGCAGAAAGTGAAGAGGAACTAAAAAGCCTCTTGATGAAAGTTAAAGAGGAGAGTGAAAAAGTTGGCTTAAAGCTCAACATTCAGAAAACGAAGATCATGGCATCTGGTCCCATCTCTTCATGGGAAATAGATGGGGAAACAGCGGAAACAGTGTCAGACTTTATTTTTTGGGGCTCCAAAATCACTGCAGATGGTGATTATAGCCATGAAATTAAGAGATGTTTACTCCTTGAAGGAAAGTTATGACCAACCTAGATAGCATATTCAAAAGCAGAGACATTACTTTGCCAACAAAGGTCCGCCTAGTCAAGGCTATGGTTTTTCCTGTGGTCATGTATGGATGTGAGAGTTGGACTGTGAAGAAAGCTGAGGGCCGAAGAATTGATGCTTTTGAAATGTGGTGTTGGAGAAGACTCTTGAGAGTCCCTTGGACTGCAAGGAGATCCAACCAGTCCATTCTGAAGGAGATCAGCCCTGGGATTTCTTTGGAAGGAATGATGCTAAAGCTAAAACTCCAGTACTTTGGCCACCTCATGCGAAGAGTTGACTCATTGGAAAAGACTCTGATGCTGGGAGGGATTGGGGGCAGGAGGAGAAGGGGACAACAGAGAATGAGATGGCTGGATGGCATCACTGACTCGATGGATGTGAGTTTGGGTGAACTCCGGGAGTTGGTGATGGACAGGGAGGCCTGGCGCGCTGCGATTCACGGGGTTGCAAAGAGTCAGACACGACTGAGCGACTGAAGTGAACTGAACTGAACTAAACTCTAGAGGATCTTGGAGTCTCATGGAAAAAAGCAAGACCCCTAAAAGACAAGAGAAACACTTTGATGGGAGAAATGGTACAGGCATGGGGGAAACTCTGAACAGCTGAAAGATTATTAACCCCCTACTGTGCCAGGAGAATGTGAGAATGTCCTTTATCCTAACAACAATGCTATTATCACTCTTGTTTTATAGATCAGGAAATTGAAGCTCAAGAGATACTAACTTACTAGTATACAAAGTTAGTAGATGATAGAAATAGGAATCAAAGATTTCTGTCAATTACTTTATGTCCTAGAAAAAGCTCAGGATTCTGATTAGAAATGGATGTTTCCCAGAGTGACTCTAAAAACATTTCTTTGTTGTTGTTTAATTGCTAAGTCGTGTCCGACTCTATGAGACCCCATGGACGGCAGCCCGCCAGGCTCCTCTGTCCATGGAATTTCCCAGGCAAGAATACTGGAGTGGGTTACCCTCTCTTTCTCCAGGAGATCCTCCCAACCCAGAGAGTGAACCCACATCTCTTACAATGGCAGATGGGTTCTTTACCACTGAGCCACCAATTCAGTTCAGTTCAGTTCAGTTCAGTCGTTCAGTCGTGTCCGACTCTGCGACCCCATGAACTGCAGCATGCCAGGCCAAGCTGTACAAATATAATAAGCACCAAAAACATCTATTTTTTCCTCCGTGGGTCAATTCAATTTGTTACTGACTGTGTTTTAGGCACTGTGCTACAAAAATACCTGCTCCGTTATCTCTGCCCTCAAGGAACTTACAGTTTAGTGAGAGGAACAGACATGGGGTGAAACCCTATGAGAAGTCAGAGAAAGATCTAAAGAACAGAGCCGTCAGGGCAGCTTCACAGAGTAGAGATCCTTTAAGGATGCTTGTGCCCCAGATGGACAAGCCCTGGGAAAGTGTCCGGGCAGAGCAGACAGCACTGATCTCCAGTATAGGCAAGTCCCAAATGGAAGGATTTTCCTAGCTTGCAGAATCTTCCTGCAGACCACAGAGCTTACTGTCCCCTTAGCCTCTGGCTGTGTGAACGAGACAACTGGGCGACTAACAGAGAAGAGGCCCCCAGCTCAACAGGCTAGGAACAGCCACTGACCACAGTGGTTAGTGTGTGACAGGAAATATTGGTCCAGTTTCAGCGAAATGAGAAACTTTCAACTCTATTTCATGGTTTTAGGCAGTCATTTCCAAGCAAAGTTATTAAAAGAAGGGTTTTTTTAAAAAAAATTAATGATTAGTCTGTTGGATGAGGACTTGTAAGTGAACATGTGGTAATGATCCAAGGATTGGGTTTCCTGCAGCCACTTTTGGCTAGAACAATCTGAAACCACCAATTTTATTACATGTGTGAGTTGCCATGCCGAGTTGAAGAAGCAAGCAGGATTCAGCTTTGTTCCTTGATCTCAGTTTCAAGAGACTAATAGTTTCATTTCTCATTTGAATTTGTTTTTAAGGGTCGAGTGCAAATGGACGCATTAGGTAAGAAACGCTTTTCTAATTGACCACTACTGTGTTTTGAGGTTTTCTCATGTGTGTGTGCTCAGTCATGTATAACTCTTTGGGACTCTATGGACTGTAGCTTCCAGGCTCCTCTGTCCATGGGATTTCCCAGGCAAGAATACTGGAGTGGGTTGCCATTTCCTCCTCCAGGAAGGATTGTCCTGACCAGAGATCAAACCCACATCTCCCGATCACAGGTAAAGAATCACAGGCATGAATTCTTTACCATCGAGCCACCTGAGGCTATGGAGATGAATAATACAGAGATTTGTGTACAAGGAATTCACAGCCTTGGGAGGGAGGGGAGAAGGGCACATGAAGAGATTATCTCAGTACAGGGAAGTGAATGCTGATGTCAAGAAAGGAGAAGCTAGAAAAGGAACCATCCATCAGGATTTAAAAAGGGGGACTGTACTGGGCCGAAAGTCTGTCTCTAAAGCCTGTGGAGGATCCCTTTGACTATTTCTTTGGGACAGACTGTCTACTTTTCTTACTGCAAACAACACATCTGACTAATGAGATCTGACCTGACCTTTAGTAACTTAGGTATATAGTCTTGGAGAAATTTTATCATCCATCACTGAAGTGCACTTACCCCTGGGGAAGTAAGTTGAGAACAACGTCAGAGCCTGAAACATAAGAATGCAGAGCTAAGGGAATGTACTGGAAGATAACTCATCTAGAAGGAGGTGAGAAGGAGGGTGAAAGCATTCTAGAATTTTCCATTTAGATCAAGCATTCCATTTTTTATTCCATATGGTACCTTTTAAAATTTGGGAGAAGAACATGTGTTCATTCTTAAAATTTTTGGAAAATAAGTACGAAGAAGAAAAAATCAGTTGTATTAGTACCACAGATGTTATATTTGCTTCTAAACTTTTTCTGCGCATATACAGATATATGCTGTGCTTAGTCTCTCAGTCATGTCTGACTCTTTGAGACCCCATGGACTGTAGCCTGCCAGGCTCCTCTGTCCTTGGGGATTCTTCAGGCAAGAATACTGGAGTGGGTTGCCACAACCTCCTCCAGAAGATCTTCCCAACCCAGGGATTGAACCCAGGTCACCTTCATTGCAGGTGGATTCTTTACCATCTGAGCCACCAGGGAAGCCCAAGAATACTAGAGTAGGTAGTCTGTCCCTTCTCCAGGGTATCTTCCAGATTCAGGAATAAAACCGGGGTCTCCTGCATTACAGGCTGATTCTTTACCAGCTGAGCTACCAGGGAAGCCCTATACATATAGATATACAGGTTCAGATCATTGAAATGACACTATATACATCTATGCACAGTTTCTTTCTGATCATTTAATATTATTTCACATGCATTTTTTTTATGATTTCACAATTTCATCAAAAATCTTTTCCATGACAAGGTTTAATTACATTAACCATACCTTTCTTTTTAGACATCTAAAATTTCCCCTAGTTTTTAGCCATTGTAAATAGCATGATAAAAAATAATATTATACATACAACCTTGTCCTGGTTTGCCTGGAAACTTTAAAGTTTTTTTGGCACATATTGCCAAAATGCTTTCCAGAAAATCTATACCTTTGCCAGTATTAAGTATTAGAATTCTTGAAATATGTATAAAAGTAACAGGTCAGATTGAGTATCTCATTTTAATTTCCATTTATTACTGTAGTGCTGACCATTATAAAATGTTTTTCATAGCTATGTTTACTTTTTATTCTTAAAAGTGTCAGTGTCTTTTGCCAATCTTTCTGTTGAGAAATCACTTTTCTCATTGATTGTATAAATGCTTTACAAATGAAGGCCATTAAATCTTTACATATTAATGAAAATAGTCTTGCTTTTTGGGTTTAGATTGTTTTATGTGCAGAACTTTTACACAATAAAATAACTTCTACACAACAAAATCCATATTCTTTTCTTAATGTTTTTATGTTTAGATTCCTTTCTTAAATGCGGGCAAGATAAATACTATTCATCTAAATTTTATCTTAGTTAAAAAAATTTTTTTTTCATCTTCTACATTTACCTCTTAAATCCCTTTGGAATTTAGTTTAGTTTAGTTTATGGTTTCTAGTAAGGATCATGCACATATTATTGAGAGAAGATTCAAAAAGAAGGCAGTGTTCCAAGCTCGGGAAGTGTTGTTCACTCTCTGTGAGCAAAATTCAGATTGTCGGGTCCCACCTGCAAGGAGGAATCAAACAGCACAAAAAATCAGATGTAACAGCCAAAGTTATACCTATCTGAAAATGCAAATTCATTATGCTATGCTATGCTAAGTCACTTCAGTCGTGTCCGACTCTGTGCGACCCCATAGACGGCAGCCTACCAGGCTCCCCCATCCCTGGGATTCTCCAGGCAAGAACACTGGAGTGGGCTGCCATTTCCTTCTCCCATGCATGAAAGTGAAAAGTGAAAGTGAAGTCGCTCAGTCGTGTCCGACTCTTAGCGACCCCATGGATTGCAGCCTAACAGGCTCCTCTGTCCATGGGATTTTCCAAGCAAGAGTACTGGAGTGGGGTGCCATTGCCTTCAAATGCAAATTGTTTACTAGATAAACTGTTTCAAAACCTAGAACATATGGAAAAAAACAAGAGGGCCCTTGATATTTATTTATTCAATGCAAATTTATTCATCACCTCCATGAACCAGGAACTGTTCTTGATTGGGAAGTGGCTGGAATTACAACTGCTGTGCCTGAAAACATCACACAAAACATCACACCCATATATGCTACGCTATGGAGTAGTAAAGCATTGTCAACTCAATATGTTTCATATGTTTGCATGATGCAATTCTTCTAAAATATAGCTAATTCAGAAATGCCTTATTATAGAACATAGCAACGTTATGAGGGAATGCAATGACTGAAATTTCTGGCAAACTCAAAAAATTACTTAAAAAGAGAGAGGAGAAGAAGAATATTTTATTAAGGCTTACCCAAGGATGATACTAGATTTTGGTATTATGGTCACTAGAAAGTGATACTATGTAGTGAGTTGGCAAAGTTGTGTTATACAGTGGCTTGGCAGTAATTTCCCAAATGTAGAAAATATTCTGCAAAACCATCAAATTCCCTTTGGGATTATCCACCCACACTTCTCAGTTGTCGAGGTTCTTTTTTTGGTATCAAATTAGAACACATTATCTTGACCCACTGTGAAACAGCCTTCATTGAATCATGCCTGAGGCCTGTGCCCTTGGCGCTTACTGAGGGATCGCCTTATGAGGTTTCTTGCTGCATGTGTCACAGAAGTAAGGACATTGTCTAACAACTCACTCATCATTCATGTGACATTCCATCCAAAAACTTAAAAATTTCCTCTCTCCCTTCCTCCTTTCCCTCCTCTCTTCTTTCATTTTTCTTTGTTTAAGCTTCTGAATCCAGTTAATTTACATTAAGTTCTAATGACATTAACTATAGAAAGCCAGGCCCGTCTCCTGGTCTGGGCTTCCTATTATTTTTATAATTCCTTAGTTTTAATTTATTTTCACTAATTTCCTATTTGTATTTCTTTTGGTAATAGGTCATTTGTTCTGATTCCATTCTTACAAAATAATATTCTGATAAATGATTACTTCCTAGGTATTTTTAAAAGGTTTTTATATATCTTGATTTTATTTATTTTTACTGGTGTATAGTTGGTTTACAATATTATAGGAGTTTAAGGTGTACAACATAGTGATTCAATTTTTAAAGGCCATACTCCATTTATGGTTATTATAAGTATTGGCTACATTTCCTTGTGGTGTATTCATTTTATGCATAGTAGTTCTGAGGTCTTAGGCGTTTCCTCTCATCTTGCCCTTCCTCCTTTCTCTCTTTCCACTGGTAATAACTATTTTCTTCTCTATATCTGTGAGTCTGTTTCTTTTGTGTTATATTCACTAGTTTGTTTTATGTCTTATATTCCACATCTCCCTATGTGTCCTGATATTAAGAAGAAAAGCAGTGGCAGAAAAGTTTTAGCTTGCATGCCAGCTCACAGCAATGGCAATGGTTGCTTGGAGCACTGTGTTAAGAGGGAAAGGAAATAGCTTAATTAGTAATGTCCGCTGTGAGCAATGGTAGGAGAAACCGTTGGCCCTTCTATCAGGTATTTGATATTTATGTCTTAAACAGAATACATGACTATTCGGATAACAAGCAAGCATAAACAAGATAATAAATGGCTTTCTGATTTATAAATCAGTGATTTGTAAGTTTCATTAGCCCACATCCATTCCCCAAAGCGTGACCATACCTATGTTAAATGAAAAAAAAATTGAGTTCTAAGCTTCATGTAGAAATGGGCTGCTTTTCATAAATCTGACTAGCACTTGGTTCAAGAATAGGTAAAATGGGATTCTTCATCGATCTAAAGAATCTGGCCCCTAATTCTCTCTCCCACTGGCTTTTCAATATATGAAAGTGTGCAATTAGAGATACATTGCTTTAGATTCTAAAAGCTAGCTGTTATTGACTCCTAAACTAAAAGACAAGTAGTCCTATATAGCAGGGGTCCCCAGCTTCTGGGATCTAATGCCTAATGATTTGAGTTAGAGCTGATGTAATAATCATAGCTATAAAGTACACAATAAATGTAATGCACTTGAATCATCCCCAAACCATCCCCCAACCTCTGATCTGTGGACAAATTGTCTTCCACAAAAATTGGTCTCTGGTGCCAAAAAGGCTGGGGACTGCTGCTACAGAAGAGTAACACTTCAGCTTTTACCAGAGAATTAGTTGGTTGATTGGTAGTTAAGAAGAAGCTGGAGAGTGGGGATAAGTGGGATACTAGGAGGGTATGAGAAGCCAGAAGAAGCGGGTGATGGAGGAGCTAGATTTTGCTTATTTCACAGTCTTGCCTGGCTTAGTCCAGCAGCTCACTTGAGATAAGCAAAGGGTAAGCTTATAGACACATCATATTAGCCGTAAATAATGAGGAATGAGATAATTCTCTAACAAGGAATTAAAAGGAATATACAGGCAACCCTTAATGATCAAATACAAACTTATATGTGGATGGAGAATTCTTAAATTTCCAGTAGATAATTTGTTATTCAACTTCTCTCAAACCCAACAGACATATTTCTGAGAGGAGCTGGGTTTTTAATTGGCATAATAGGAAAAAGTGGACAGTACTGCTCATGTATTTATTTATTCACTGCATTCTGTGAATAAATTGCTCTATGTTCCTTCTGTGCTTACATGGGTCTGGTACAGGGCAATGCTATTCAGGATGCAAAAGTAATGGAAGACACAGCTCCTGCCTCTGACAAGGTTACATCTGGGTTGGGAGATGAGTGATTGGTACATGAAACAACTGGGGGAAAATACTGGGGGATAAAATCAAGTGTTAGGGTCCTCGGTTCAGGTTGCAAGCACTATAGAAATTCAGAAGCAAGAAAGATCACAGGAGAGAAATCAAAGAGTAGTAACTTTGAAAGGGATTGCAAGAAGCCGCTCTTCCTGTCTCAGATGTCAGCAGTAAACTCTGGCTCTTACCACCCTGGAAAGACCGAACTCAACGCTATGTGATATTCCACACCTGCCCTGGACTATTCCAGCACATCAGACTCTCAGAACAGCATACTCACCACCCAGAGAAGAATATCTAGCGTGGACTCTTGAAAGTTCTAAAATAGTTTAAAACGGAAAAAGCAAACAATTTCTATTCATGCTGTGTAAGTTCTTTGTGATGAATTATGAAATTCACTCTTCTAGTCTGTGGATTGAGATTTATACCTGCCATATCCACAGACAAAGACATGTTTATTTTTGTTCAAATTTAGGAAACTGTAGCTACCATTCCATAATCTAAAATGCAGTACATAATTTGAATGTATGAGCCAGCTGTTAGGTAGAAGGTCCCTCAGTGTGAGTTTCACCAATTGTTTCCTCATAATTAGTCATTTTATGTTTCAGAACTCAATTTCTATTTTATGCCTCCAGGCCAGTCTCTTGAGTAGGGGAACTGAGGCAGTCATTTCAGGTCCAAGTTTGAAGGCTTTATGATGAGACACTGTACCTTACCCCTGTTGACTAAGTATCATTGGGATGAAATTTCAAAATCTCTATCGTTAAAAGTATTTCAGAGAGCCTATGAAAGATGCTAATATTATGGACCCTTTCAAATATACTGTCTTGGTTGTACTCCCCTCGACCCTTCACCTTCTCAGGGATGGCTGTGGCCCTATTCCTACATGGTGAAAACAATCTAAGTCCATTTGGAAATCTCACCACTTTTCCTCAGTTCACAAATGAGTTCTGGAGGGTCCTGGAGGTCCTAAGTTGTCAGGGTCTGAGTTGGGGGTTCCACGCTAGAAACTTTTCTCTTCTGGTAGGTATCTACTGACCTGTCACCTCTATGGGTGGTCCTTGAGCCTTGGTTCATAAAGCCACTTTGAAAACTCCTGGTCCTTTCTGGACTGCTGGCTCTTTCTATGACATTCCTACCTCTCTCATACTCAGACAGCAGGAAACTTGGTCAATGAAACTGTATCCCTGACTTCCTAGGCCCCGCTGCTTCCCCAGAGCCCAAATCTTGCAGAGCCTTTCTCTGTATAAATCCCTGACACATGTATGCAGTCATCGCTTCTTCCCTCCCCCACCGGCTCCTAACTCCTCAGGCCAGAAAGCGCTTTTCTAACCTGGAGCCAAGGAAGTCTTGCATTTATTCATAATTTTTTAATGTAGACCAGTGGTTCTTAAAGTGTGGTCCCTGGACCGGCGGCATCAATATCACCTAGGAACTTGTTAGCATGCAAAGCATCTTCCCCTCTACCAAGCACTACTTAATCAGAAACTCTTACAGTAAGGTTTACTGATCCTTGTTTTAATAAGCTCTCCAGTTGACTCTGATGCTAGATAAACTTTGAAAAATACTGATCTATTCCATGATTTCTGTTTCTTCCCCTGGTGCATTGGTTCTCAGATTTTAACATACATCAGAATCTCTGGATGGCTCGTTAAAACAGATTGTCGGGTCCACCTGCAAAATTTCTGATTCATTAAGTCTGAAGAGAATCCTGAGACTTTGCATTTCTAACAAATTTCCAGGTGATGCTGATGCTGCTGGTCTGGAGACCACATTTCAGAGAACCCTTGCTCCATGAAGTAGTTTTAGCTCCATAATTGTCAATTCTTTTCCCAGTCTCTCCCAGTAAGATCCATCTAGTTATTATTGCTAAAATAACCAAATATATTCTCTAGGAATCTACTTATGTGTGGTTATTTCCGATCCAAAACCATCTCTCACAGATTTGACAAGGGCATATGCTAATGTTTTTGAAAGCCAAGAGCTGATGTTAGGCCAGCAGGGCTTAATCTTTTTCATCCCAGATTCCTCTCCAATTCAAGGGCTCCCAGAGCTAGTCCATCTGTAGGACATCCTACAAGATTCAGAAGGAGAAAGAGTCCATTGTTTATCTCATAAGATCTGGCTTACAAACAGCAGATCAGAGTTTGTTTGACTCCTTACCAGAATTCAGATGTCGAGAAAAATATGATTGTTGAGGAATACAGAAGAGTTAGGGAAAATGGGATGAACAAGAAGGTCAGGGGCGGGGCAGAGGAATGAGCAAATGCTTTGAGAGTCACTGAGGTGAAAGCTTTTTGTCATGATTTGGGGCAGAAGGGATAAAAAATTTAACTTCATGAAATCTTGCAGTTTAATTTTTGGTTTCAATATCCCCAGATTTAAGGAGAATAAAAAGTGGCCACCAACTCCCATGCCTGCTTTGTTGTGTTTAAATTCACTTCCTTGCCTGCAGCATCATCAGGGTCCCCAAAGCCCCTGATCCCATTTATTTTTTACCTGGCCTCCTGAAGTGACACAAAGTTTTTTTTGGCTTAATTACCACAGAACAATTACTTTAAGTCTGCAGGGCACAGCCACACTTCCAGCTAGGCAAGGAGCCATTTCAGAGAACTCTTTATCCTAAATCTGATCTTTCTTTCCTAAAATTCTATTTTGTTAAGTGGCTCACATGATTCCGAAAATACCACCCCGAAAACATACTGAATATTAGTTACCATAATTATTGTGATGGTTCAGCATCATTTATTGATAATGCCAAGGACTGTTATTATTAAGCTAGTCCCCAGGGTTCCCAGAACATAATAGCACTATTCCACTTGAGGTAGATTTGCAAAGACTTTTTTGTTGAAATAGCACTCCTATTGCCACCTTAGTGATAGATATGGATTCCTGTCTTTATGCTTATGTTCCAAAGAATGATATTACTTGTGTTTTTTCAGATACTTGCTATGATTTTCTACCTCTATATTTTTACTCTTTCTGGCATTAAACACAGCCCTTTGTTCCTTGTGTCATGCAATAAATATTTATTGAGTTGAATTGAATTAAAATAAACTCTTGAGACTTCCAATTATAGACTGGAATCAAAGCTTCTCTTTCACTCTACTCTGTGAAACCAACAATGCCAACAGCAAAACCAAAACAACAATAGCAACCACAGAAAAGAATATGAAATAAGGGGGAAGCAAAGCTAGGGAACAACAGTCTATGATGAATAGTTGTCAAGTATAGTAATTTGTGTACCAAACACAAGGACCCAGCCAAGCATGGGCACATGCCTTGACAGACTTGAGAAGCAAAAGCATTTCCTCAAAGTAGCTGGCCATGCTAAGAACCAAATCAGTTTTTGCTTTGTTGTATCAGTAGATTTGGCAGGGTACAGGTGCGGTTGTGGGAGTATCCCAAACCTGGTTTAACACCAGAGAGAGAAAAGAGATGAGGAGCTGAATGATAACCTGAATGGACCTGCCATTTCTACAAGAAAAGGCTGTCAAATTGATGGGGGAGGTGAGTGAACAAACCCGTGACAATCAGTTGAGCTGCTGCTGCTGATAAAGAAGATAATGAGGAACATTTTACATTCACAGGTAGGTATTCTCTTTAGCAAATCCAGACAAGGAAGTAGTTTAAATAATGAATGTAGTCTATTGCAAGTTTTCTGAAGAATGCTTTGTTATGTTTCTAAGTTGATATATTAATAAACATTTAAGTGACATGCTCTGAAAACTATATAGAATATATAATAAGATAAATTGTGTCCAAATCCAAATGCAATGTAGAAATATATCTTTAATAAAAACTTAAATCAGAAAATAATGAGGAATAATAATTACTAAATCACCATTACTTTTTACCATTAGTAAAAACTTACTAATCACCATTAGTAAATTTACTAATGGTAAAATTTACTAATCACCATTAATTAATAATCACCAATAATTACTAAGTCCCCATGTTTCTTAAGAAAGAAACATTGCATACTAGAGACGAGTGAACTTTTTACTTCCCCCGAAAGTGGCTCCAGAACATTAGACTTTGAGAACATGCAGTTAGATGTTCATGGCAGGAGTGTGTGAGAAAGCCCTAAGCCCAAGCCGCCTTCTGTCTCTACTCAGTTCATGAACCCTTCCTGCACAACCTTTTGTAAATAATTGATCCACGAGGAACTGGTCTCATTCAAAGTTGAGTAATAATCAAAAAGCAGTCACATAGAAAAAAAGTACACGGAAAACAAAAATCAGGTAAATGATATTCACCAGATAGAGACTTGTACTGCAGAATGTTTCCCCCGATCACAATTAATTAAAAAATGTGGCCCCTAGAAATAAGAAACTAAAGAGGAGATAAAAGTATTCCAATATGTGGTGAAAGGAGGTGAAGAGTGAGTAGTCAAAGCTTTGGGAAAGATGAAAGAGTAAAATAAAACATTATAGCCTCAGAAGCCTCAAGAGACTCAGCAAAATCAATGAGAGAAAAGAAGACAGGAGAGAGGCAAATGTAAAAAAATAAAAATAAAAAATAGACTAAGACAAGAAGGAACATACAGAAGATAATGGAAAACTATCCTTGAAAAGAATAGGTTAAATAGGAAAAGGTGCAAAAGGTATAATAGAAAAAGTTTTGGAGGATAATGAAGACTTGAATCTCCTGACTCACTATCTTCAGGACTTTGCTCAAATTTCACTTTATCAGTAAGATTTTCCCTGATGTTCATATTTAAAATACCCACCTGGATTCTGTCTCCCTTCTCTACTTTATTTTCCTCCAGGCAATACCAGAAATTTGCACTGAATGGAATTATCAGTATCTTAGACGTCACAGGAAAAAGATATAAGTTCAGATAAAATGCATAAAGCGAAAAAATCTGAGGACAACTTGAGCAAAACACCACTATAATGAGACAGTTCCAAGCAGTCTAAAATATATGTGGTTGGAATCCTAGAATGAGGCAGGAGACCAAAAAAAAAAAAAAAATTGAGGTCGTAATGGCTGGAAAATGTCTAAATTTGATACATACTCTAAACCTGAAAATACAAGAAGCTCAAGGATCCACAGATGAAATACAAAGAAAGTCACACCTGGATACATCACAATGAAATTGTTGAAAAGTATTAGTGGTAAGTAGAAAATTAATTGTAAAGGCAGGCAAGGGCTAGGTGGAGAGGGGAGCACAATATAGAGAGAAGAGCAAAGACAAGGAAGACAGCAGACTTCTATCAGAGCCAGAGCAGAGCAAAGTGGTATCTTCAAAGTTTCCAAAGAGAAGTGTCATTCTATAAACTACAAACATCTCTTTCAAATATGAAAGTTAAATTTAAACTTTCAAATATGAAAGTTCAAGTCAGTTTTTATTTTCGATTACAGTTCTTTTTCACAGATTTTTAAAAGGTGAATAAAAGCTGAGAATGTTTATTTCCAGCAGGCTTATGCTACAAATAATGTTGAAAGAAGTTCTTCCGATAGAAGAATATGATACTGGAAGAAATTTGGATCTACACAAATGAATACAGAGCACTGAAGATGGGAAATATATGGTTAAACAAAGATACATTTTTTTTTCACTTTTAAAATCTCTTTAGAAGATAATTGACTCTTTAAAGAAAATAAGCATGTATGTAGAGGTTTGTAACATGCAGAACTAAAATATATGACAATAATGTGTTTGAGGGGAGAAGAAGTAGGAGTACACTGTTGTAAGGTCCTCAAAATATGTAGGAAGTGTTAGAAAATTATTTGAAGGTACATGACAATAAGATAAAGGTATATGCTATGAACTGTAGGGCAACTGCCACAAAAAAAAGGTATATCAATAAGTCAGTCTCATTGATAAAATAGAATACTAATTTTTTTTTTAACTTTAAAAAGTAGGAAACGGAGAAAAAAGAAGCAAAGGATAGATGGGACAGATAGAAAACAAATAGCAAAAGGATATATTTAAACCCAGCCATGTTACTAATTGCAGTCTATGTAAAGGACATAGAGATTTCTATAAGAAGTCCACATTATATATAGTTAGAAATAGGATAAAAATAGGAAAGCTAAAAATACTGATTTGAAGAATGCTAGAGTAAGAGTTCGGAGAAGGCAATGGCACCCCACTCCAGTAGTCTTGCCTGGAAAATCCCATGGATGGAGGGGCCTGGTAGGCTGCAGTCCATGGGGTCGCTAGGAGTTGGATACTACTGAGCGACTTCACTTTCACTTTTCACTTTCATGCATTGGAGAAGGCAATGGCAACCCACTCCAGTGTTCTTGCCTGGAGAATCCCAGGGACAGGGGAGCCTGGTGGGCTGCCATCTATGGGGTCGCACAGAGTCGGATACGACTGAAGCGACTTAGCAGCAGCAGCAGCAGCAGAGTAAGGGTTGGACACTACTGAGTGACTTCACTTTCACTTTTCACTTTCATGCATTGGAGAAGGAAATGGCAACCCACGCCAGTGTTCTTGCCTGGAGAATCCCAGGGACGGGGGAGCCTGGCGGGCTGCGGTCTACGGGGTCGCACAGAGTCGGACACGACTGAAGCGACTTGGCGGCGGCAGCAGCAGCAGAGTGATTATATTAACATAAGACAAGAGAGATTTCACAAGGGATGTAACTAGCAGTTAATCTTAGTTTTAAACGTGTTTTGTGCTTTGGTTAATTCTCGAGTTTCAAATGACTGTTCTTGACAACTTTAAGTTTTATCATTGCTTCAGAGGGCATGTCTTCTGAGCTCCTCATTCAGGCCTTCTGAAAATTCCACACCTCCCTCCCCCCACCCCTGGAGTGCTATAGGAATGATTATTGAATTTATTAAATGCCTTTTTAGCATCTTTGATATGATCAAAATTTTCCCTTTTTGCTCCAACAAATTATTCTGATAGACTTCCTATGTACATTCTTTGAATAAATCCTATTCATGTTGGTTTATCTTTAGTTATCCAGCTAGATTCTATTTGCTTTTTAAAAAGATTTTTTTTTTTTTTTTGCAATTGTACACATAAGTGAGATTACAGTCATTTATTTCTTATTCACAGAGTTTTGGTATAAAAGTTGTTCAAGCTTTGTAAAATGAATCAGGAACTTCTGTATCTTTTTCTATGGCTTAGAATCATTTAAATTTCGTAGGAACCAGCTGTTCTTTAAAGGTTAGATAGATTTCAGCTATAAAACCAGTAGGTAACATTTTCAGCGGAAAATCTTTTTGACCTTTCCATTGTCTTCTCTGGTAATTGGTCTATCCAAAAATTTTCATGTCTTCTTCTTGAGTTAATTTTGGCCATTTATATTTATCTGAGAAATTATCCATGTCCTCTAGATTTGCAAATTTGTTGCCATTGAGTTTCATGTAATTGTCTTATACATTTTAAAACACTCTTTTACATTGTAATTTATGTCTTTTCATCCCCAGTTTTTTATATTTTTGCTTTCTCTTATTTTCTTAATCAAGTTTGTAGTAGGTTATGTATTTTATTGGTTCTTTTGAAATACCAGCAGTTGGATTCATTAAGCATTCTACTAACTTTTCTCATTTTGTTAGATTCAGTTTTTATCTCTATAAATTCTCTTTTCTTAAATTGCAAAAAAAAAAGTTTCCTAATATTTTAAAATTTCCTATACAGGCATAGGCAACAAATTTCTTCTTTTTTATCTTTCTTAATTAAAATAATAAAGGCATTATGACCATGTTTTATTATTTTTTAACTCCAAGGACATCTTTGTGTACTGTAAGTTTATGTATGAAGTGTTTTCCTTTTCCATTGCTTTTTATAGAGTTTATCATGTTAGTTTTGAGATCTCCTTGATCTAATGGCTATTTAGAAGTATGTATTTTTACTTTCCAAGTAGTTAATATTTTCTACTTTGGGTCAACATTTTATTATTTATTCTTACTTTTATTAGGTTATTAATAATCTTTATTTGTACTGTTTTCTTTTTGGACATGTATATTAATGGTTTCTATAAATATCTGATGGTATGTGAAGACTGCATATTTTCCACTAGAGGTTTCCAAAACTATTCTAAAGATTTATTAAATTGAATTTGTTGATATACTACTCAATCTCTCCTTTTCTTTATGTTTAAGTGTCAGATTCTCCGATTCTGAAGTGACCTGACTTCTCCCTCTCTGATTGCGTTTTAAGTACATTCTAGGAGGTTTGCTCTGTGTATTAAGCTCTTATTTTATTAGGTGAAGAAAGCATGTAGCGATTATAACTTCATAAATACTGTGCTTTTTAATAATCACATTATGTTCATCTGTACCTGTATCATTGTGTTAGATTTATCAGTACTTTTAACCTTACTTTCCTCTTTGCCTAATTTTAATATTACCACTCCTTTTGTTTGTTTGCATGTATTAGTTTTGTAACCATCAATGTCTTTATTTTTTTAGGGGGGAGCAAATAGTTTATTTAGCAAAACAGAAATACAATTAGATTTCACCAAGTTTACAGTTATTCAGCCTTCTTTGTTGAGCTCTCCAAGTGGGTAGCCATTCCCTTCTCCAGGGCATCTTCCCAACCCAGGGATGGAACCCAGGTCTCCTGCATTGCGGATGGATTCTTTACCAACTCAGCCACTAGGGAACCTCCTTGAAAGACCTAAGATTCATTCTAATAACACATTTTAAATTTGCCCTAAAAGGCTCAATAAATAGAGATTAAAACTACTTGTTTTCTGTGAAATCTCTAGAAAAATGGTACATCTATTTGCAGGTCAAGAATAAAAATGCAGATGTGGAAAATCGACCCAAGGACCCTGGTGGGGAAGAGAGAAAGGTGGGAGTAATCGGGAGATAGGATTGACATAACGCATACTATCATGCATAACATGGCTAGTGGGAACCTGCTGTGTAGCACAGGGAGCCCAGCCTGGTGCCCTGGGATGACCTGTGTGCTCAGTTGCGTCCAGCTCTTTGTAGCCCTATGGACTGTAGCTCGTCAGGCTCCTCTGTCCATATGATTTTCCAGGCAAGGTTACTGGAGTGGTTTGCCATTTCCTCCTCCAGGGGATCTTCCTGACCCAGGGATTGAACCTGCCCCTCCTGCATCTCCTGCATTGCAGGTGAATTCTTTACCTCTGAGCCACCTAGGAAGCCCCTGTGATGACCAAACGGGTGGAAAGGATTAGGGGTAGGAAGGATTAGAGGGAGGAGACAATGCATATATATAGCTGGCTCACCCTGCTGTACAGCAGAGACTAACACAACATTGCAATTACACTCCGATAAATAGAGTACTTTAAAATATACCATTTTCTTAAAAAGCAAAGACAAGAACTTTCTATTTTTCCATTAACTAATTTCTTATCTAATTATTCAGTTAAGGGTGGTTAATTAAAAATAAAAGTTAGCTTAATTATAAAACTTTTGCTTTCTTCTAGATAAAGTTATGTTTAGGGTTGACCACCATGACAAATTTTTTACTTATATACTCACATTAAATTCTAGCAAGCACTCTTTTTATGGAGTGTAATTTTAAGTATGTTACACACATAGAAAAGTGCATAAATCATAACTGCATATAGTTCACAGAATTTTTACCAAGTGAACACGTCTGTGACTACTACCCAGATCAAGATACAGAACAATATCAGCCCCTCAGAACCCTCCCAGAAGCTGCTCCCAGTCCCTGACCCCCCAAACTTAACCACTGTTATGACCCCCATGAACATAATTTAGTTTTGCCTATTTTGAATTTTATATAAAAGATGTTATACAGTGTGTGCGTGTGTGCTAAGTTGCTTCAGTCACATCTGATTCTTTGCGACCCCTCGGACTGTAGCCCTCCAGGCTCCTTTGTCCATGGGATTCCCCAGGCAAGAATTACCTGAAGTGGGTTGCCATTCCCTTTTCCAAGGAATCCTCCCGACCCAGGGATTGAACCTGTGTCTCTTATGTCTCCTGCACTGGCAGGTGGGTTCTTTACCACCAGCGCCACCCGAGAAGCCCAATGTCATACGGTATACCCCCACTTGGTGTGTCATTTCTTTTGCCAAAGTTATGTTTGTGCATTTTGTCCATGTTCTTGTGTGTGGTAGTAGATTATATTTTTATTGCTGCATAGTATTCCATGCTATAAACATACCAATGTTTCTTTATCTAGCTTATCACTGATGAACATTTAAGTTATTTTCACTTTTGGGAATTACAAATTATATTACTATAACATTTTTTGTACATATATTTTTGTGTACTTTTGTTTGATCCATAATTTTTGTTCCTAGATATATACTTCACAAAGATTCATAGAGCTATACACATCTATGAGTTCTAATTCTTTGTATGTATGTTACACTTTAGTAACATATTTGCTTAATAAAAGATAAAAGAGAATACAAATAAGAATCAAAATTAAAAAGAAATAAGGTCAGTCTCAAGAAAGATTTTAAAAAATAATAAAAGAATATTATAGCATTTGAAAATCTATAGATAACAAAGAAACACCAATAAATTATAAGATGTCAAAACTGACACAAAGCAATATAGATAGCTTAGATACATCAGTTAAATACCAAGAGTACTTAAATATCTGTTATTGCTAGCTGAAAGGGTGTCTAAAATGCAAATCATCCCCTCAGATCTCAAGTACAGATGGTTTTTTACATTGGTGTTACTAACATTTCAAGGAAGGATCAATTTCTGTTTTATAAAAGTACTTATAGAACATAGAAAATGAGTTGCCCAGGTTATTCTGTGAGGCCAGTGTAATGTCTTCAGAAGGAGATAGGAATAACACAAAAAAATGCACAATAGAAAATGATAAGTCTATTTCACTTATGATCATAAACACCAAACTATGTAAAAATTAATTATCCCTTTTAACCCTGGAATGAAGGGATGATTTAACAGGAGAAAAGTTTATCAACATAATTCACCAATGAGTAGACTAACATAAAACATTTATATTTATTAAAATATTATTAATCTCAATTGATGTAGAAACATTATTTGATAAAACATAAATAAGTCAATATCTATTTATAAGTCTATCAGGAAACAAGGAACTGCAGGGACTCACTTTAACTGAAAACTCACAACAGAAACTATACTTATGGAAAAACTGAAGATGCAGTTCCTTTCTAATTGGGAACAAGAAAAAAATACTATCATTTCTACTATGTAACATAAATTGGAAGTCTTTTTCAAGCAATAAGAGATGGGGAAAAAGAGCTGTACGTATAGGAAGGAAAAAACAAAAAGTCCTATTACCTGCCCATTGGTAGTGATAAATGACTTCCTAAAAAAAAATCAGAAGCATAAATCATAGAGAAAAAAAACTGAATTCAATTTTGTCAAGGTAAAAATTGCTGTTCAACAAGCTACAACATTGATAAAGTTAACAGACAGATGATAATTTGGGAGAAAATATTTTCATTGTCTAACATGAGTCAAGCAACTATATCGAGTACTAGAAGGGAGCTTTTGCAAAAATCAGCAAGTGGAATAATCATCGTGGAAAAAATAGGCAAATGCTATGAACAGGTAATTTCCAGAAGGGGAGACCTTAAGTGCTCCGACAAATAAAAGATGCTCAAAGTCATTAGGTATCATTAGCTTTCTATCATTTGAGTGAGGAACTTCAGAAAGCAGGATGTGCCTGTATTAGCAGGGGCGCTGTGACTGGAAAACAGTGAAGGGAAAGACAACAACAGGTGAAGGAGGTTGGCATTGAAGTCCATGTCAGAATTTTTCAGCTGTGGTAAGTAGGAATAAATCAGTTTAGTCGCTCAGTTGAGTCCTACTCTTTGTGACCTCATGGACTGCAGCACGCCAGGCCTCCCTGTTCATCACCAGTTCCCAGAGTTTACTCAAACTCATGTCCATTGAGTCAGTGATGCCATCCAACCATCTCATCCTCTGTCGTTCCCTTATTCTCCTGCCTTCAATCTTTCCCAGCATCAGGGTCTTTTCCAGTGAGTCAGCTCTTTGCATCAGGTGGCCAAAGTACTGGAGTTTCAGCTTTAGCATCAGTCCTTCCAATGAATATTCAGGACTGATTTCCTTTAGGATGGATTGGTTGGATCTCCTTGAAGTCCAAGGGACTCTCAAGCATCTTCTCCAACACCACAGTTCAAAAGCATCAATTCTTTGGTACTCAGCTTTCTTCACAGTCCAACTCTCACATCCATACATGACCACTGGAAAAACCATAGCTTTGACTAGACAGATCTTTGTTGCAAAGTAATGTCTCTGCTTTTTAATGTGTTGTCTAGGTTGGTCATAACTTTTTCTTCCAAAGAGTAAGTGTCTTTTAATTTCATGGCTGCAGTCACCATCTGCAGTAGTTTTGGAGCCCAACAAAATAAAGTCTATCACTGTTTCCCCATCTATTTGCCATGAAGTGATGGGACAAGATGCCTTGATCTTAGTTTTCTGAATGTTGAGTTTTAGGCCAACTTTTTCACTCCCCTCTTTCACTTTCATCAAGAGGCTCTTTAGTTTTTCTTATCTTTCTGCCATAAGGGTCATCTGCATATCTGAGGTTATTGATATTTCTCCCAACAATCTTGATTCCAGCTTGTACTTCATCTAGTCCAACATTTCTCATGATGTACTCTGCATGTAAGTCAAATAAGCAGGGTGACAATATGCAGCCTTGACGTACTCCTTTCCTGATTTGGAACCAGTCTGTTGTTCCATGTCCATTTCTAACTGTTGCTTCTTGACCTGCATACAGATTTCTTCAGTTCAGTTCAGTCACTCAGTCGTGTCCGACTCTTTGTGACCCCATAAATTGTAGCGCTCCAGGCCTCCCTGTCCATCACCAACTCCCGGAGTTCACCCAGACTCACATCCATCAAGTCAGTGATGCCATCCAGCCATCTCATCCTCTGTCGTCCCCTTCTCCTCCTGCCCCCAATCCCTCCCAGCATCAGAGTCTTTTCCAATGAGTCAACTCTTTGCATCAGGTGGCCAAAGTTCTAGAGTTTCAGCTTTAGCATCATTCCTTCCAAAGAAATCCCAGGGCTGATCTCCTTTAGAATGGACTGGTTGGATCTCCTTGCAGTCCAAGGGACTCTCAAGAGTCTTCTCCAACACCACAGTGCAAAAGCATCAATTCTTCGGCGCTCAGCCTTCTTCACAGTCCAACTCTCACATCCATACATGACCACTGGAAAAACCATAGCCTTGACTAGACAGATTTCTTAGGAGGCAGGTAAGGTGGTCTGGCATTCCCGTCTCTTTAAGCATTTCCACAATTTGTTGTGATCCACACAGTCAAAGGCTTTGGTGTAGTCAGTAAAGCAGAAGTAGATGTTTTTCTGGAACTCTCTTGCTTTTTCGATGATCCAACATATGTTGGCAATTTGATCTCTGGTTCCTCTGCCTTTTCTAAATCCAGCTTAAATATGAATAGCTTTCAGTTAAATATGAATATTTATTTCAGGTAAATATGAATAGCTTTCAGTTAGTGGCTCTTAGGGGCTTTTATGCTGGGAGGGATGTGACCTGGCATTACTAATAGTATTGGCAGATCATTTAAGCATTAGCATTCAAGATTGTTTTTTTTCAGACTGTAGATAGAGTCTGAGATGTTGTAAAGATACATACACACACACACAAAACCAAACAAATGTAAAACTTTGATTCTATGAGAATGTGCTCAGAAATTAAAAGAAGTGGAAGCATTTTTAGCTGAATGGCATTAGGATAGTCCTGATGATTCTTGAGTCTGCAATATTGTCAAGGGTTTCTCTGCCAGTCTGGGCATAGTTCTTTTCTGTACATTGACTTATCTTGAGTAGTAAGCTATTTGAGCCTAGGGACAGCTGGCATTTTGTAGTGAAGCCCATAGAGGGATGCCTCAGTGCTTTATATTTATCAGACTACATTAACACAGATGCTGAAGCCACATGTTGCCTAGTATTTCAGAAAATAATCTTCATTCTGTTGTATTCAATGGCATCTCTGTATCTAGTAGATGATGCAGTGTCCCAGAAAAGGCTACCTTTCTTAGAAGAATTATGTAAATATCTAGTTACTGAGCAAAAGTTTGAGGTTGTTTAATTTGGGGGTTTGGAGTTCTATGGATCACCTATTGTTGTTTAATTGCCAAGTTGTATCTGACTACTTATGACCCCAAAGACAGCAGCCCTGCCAGGCTCCTCTGTCCATGGGATTCTCCAAGCAAGAATACTGGAATGGGTTGCCATTTCCTTCTCCAGGGGATCTTCCCAGCTCAGGGATTGAGCCCGTGTCTCCTGAAGCGGTAGGCAGATTCCTTACCACTGTACCACGTGGGAAGCCCATGGATCACCTATACCTCACCGTGAATACAGTGAAGAACCTCCAGCAGCCCAGCTGTGAAAGATGAGGAGGGGATCCTGGTGGTTCTAATTTCACATTTCTCTTTAATTATAAACTTGCTGTAACAAGTGATGATGGGCCTCCATAATTCTTTCAGCCAAATGTTCATTTTAAGCCCCTGAGTGGGACAATTATAGAATCACATCTGGAATCCTGGAGAGAGAAGTTTCCATGAAGCACAGAAAAACCTCTGCAGCAACAGAAATGGGAATAATCCCTTTGATCAGTTTTCCACTTAACTGCTGCACAACAAACTAACCCAAAACTAAGTGTTTAACTTTGAGCTTCTACATTAAATCTCATGATTTTATGAGTCAGGAATGCAGGAAGAGCTCAGCTGGGCAATTCTATTACACCATATGGTATCATGTGGGGTCATTCAATAGTACTCGAGCAGGGGTCATCTGGTCTGGAGGGTCTAAGGCATTTTCACTCTCATCTTGGTGTCTTCTGGAAAATGCCAGGAAGCTGGGCTCTGTTGGATCCTCTTCCCCTCTCTGAAGTGTCAGGACTTCTTCCTGTGGTCTCTCAAGCAGTGTACTTAAGCCTCTTGTAAGGCATCCCAGGACTCCAAGAGACCAATGGAGAAGTTGTCAGCCTCTCAAAAAATATCCCGGAACTGGAGTAATGCCATTTCTGCTTTACTATATTGGTCAAGGTGCTCACAGGCCAGCCCAAAACCACAGGTGGAAGGGGAATTAGACTCCACCTCCTAGCGGGAGGAGTGTCAAGGAATTTTAACCCACACAATAGGGGACAATTATTTGTGCTGTTACAGTACCCAAATAGCACTGATGGGCAGTGCTTTCTATTGGTGAGTGAGAACATAGACTCTACAGTTGAACTGCCTGGGTTCAAATCCAAGCCTTACGATTTCAGCTATGTGACTTTATAAGTTTAAAAAAATCAGATTTATTGAGATATAATTCATATGCAGTGACATGTATTCACTTTAAGTGTGAATTTCTATAAATTTTGTCAAATTTATATACCTGTATAAACTACCAACACTATCAAGATAAAGAGCATTTCCATCACCCTAAAATGCTTCCTTGTACTACTTTTCAGCTAACCTGAAACCTCTAATCCAAGCAATCCCTGACCTACTTTCTATCACTATAGATTAGATTTGTCTCTTCTAGAGATTTATGTAAATGGAATCATATAGTATGTACTCTTGTATCTAACTTCTTTCACTTGGCATGGTTTTGAGAGTCATGCATTTTTTTTTTCACACATTTCGCTATTCCTTTTCATTTTCCAGATGTATTCCTTTATACAGATATATCAGAATTTGTTCATTCATCTATTGATGAACTTATGAGTTATTTCCAATTTAGGCTATTGTGAAAAGAACTGCTAGGAACTTTTGTGTATAAGTATTTGTGTAGACATATGTTTTTACTTCTCTTCAGCAAATTCCTGTGAGTGGGAATGCTGGGTGTCACTAAATATAGGCTTACCTTAAATTGTGAAGATGTTTTCATAGTGATTTTTATCACACTGCACCCCATACCAATATGAGAGTAGCAGTTGCTCAATAACCTTATCAACACTTAATATTGTCTTTAACCATCCAAATGCATACGTATGTGTGTACCACATTATTATTTTAATGTGCATTTCCCTATAAGCAGTGATGCTGAGGAGCTTTTTATATGCCACTAACACTTTAATCTTTTGTAAAGAGTCTATTCAAGTTTTGGGGACATGTTTTTTAATTCTTTACATGCTTCAGCCTGCTCATCAGAAAAATAATTGAAAAAAAAGAAAATGGGATAATTATACATACCACATGGCATCTTTATGAGGATTAAATAAACTAATATATGTAAAAGCAGCTAAACAAATCCTGGAATGTAGTATATTAATTTATTACTGTAACTATAACAAATTACCAGAAACTTAAACATATAAACCATAAAATTTATTATCTTACAGTTCTGTAGGACAAATATTTGACACAGGTCTCACTGGGTTAAAACTAAATTGCTGTTGAGGCTGTGTTCTTTTCTGGAGACTCTGGGTAGAGGGTATTTTTCTAGCTTTTAAAGGACATTCACATTTCCTGGCTTGTGGGCCCTCTTCTGTCTTCAAAGCCAAAACAATGATCTCTCTGTGACTTTCTTTTGCTGTCAGGTCTCTCTTTGACACTCTCCTCTTTTGTATCCTCCTCTTCCACTTTTAAGGAATCCTGTGATTACATTGGGCCCACCCAAATAACCGGAAATAATCTTCCTAGATGATTATATGATTATCAAACTTAATTCCATCTGCAATCTTAATTCTTCTCCATGTATCATAACATATTCACACCTTCCAGGGATTAGGACATGAGCATCTTTGAAGGCTGTTAGTCTGCCTACCACACATAGAAAATTAGCCTTTCTTTGTATTATTATTACTAAGACTTGAGTTAAAGAGTTAAAGACTTGCAGAGTTAAAAGGCTTGCGTTCAAATCCTGGTTCGTCACAGCCATGTGGTATTGGGCAAGTTAATTTCCTTTTTGAATTTCCATTTGCTTAGCTACAGAATTACTGACAATCCCATGACCCACCTTTACAGAATTTTTGTGAGGAATGCATAAGACAGGTAAGTAAAAGAGCTATATATCCCACCTGAAGAAACACACCTGATTTCCAGCTAAAATGGTGAATTAAATGTATAAAGTTATCTTACCTCGCTAGAGAAACTCCACTAAAGTAAAAGAATAAAAATGTGAGCAAAAAAAAAAAAAAGCCAGCAAATTGCTGGTAGTAGAGGATAAAAGAAACAGTGAAGTGATGACTAAGTTCTAGCAGAGGGAATGTCACTGAGAAATACACTCCGTTGCCTGGCAGACCTCCAGGAAGGGAAGGCTGAGAGGCACCAGGGGCTGGGGAAGGTGGGGACAGAGCCCTAGGCTGGAATTAGGGACTCGGGGAAAGCCTGTTAAACTCCTGGCCCTGCTCTCGCCTGGGAGCAGCCAGATGGCTACAGGAGGCCAGCAGTTCATTATTTGGAGAAACTGAACCAAAAAAGGCGCACAGTGGAGGGCAAAGGAAATAATTCATGGTGGAATTCTGCAGGTTTAGCAAGTAGATACATTACCCCACTCCTTCCACAAACAGGGACAGAAACCAGGTTGGAACTGAAAGAATTTTTCCCAGCAGAAACCAAGTGCTCCCAGAGAAAAGACTTAAACAGATGAGCTTCCCTAATAAAAGTTTCACGTGGCCTTCTACTCTGCCATGATATCAACTGCCAGCCGACTTTTTAGTGCCTCACTCCTGAACGTGATGAGTCAGTTCAGGATCACAGACATTTGAAGAAAGTCTTCAATATAAAGGACAGAGAAGAAATCAAATAAATAGGAAGGAAACAAAACTTGAATGAAAATGGCAAAGCAGGGGCAGAACAGAATGTAAAATAGTTATAGTGTACATTCTCAGAGAGAGAAGAAAGATATTGCATTGATTAGGAAGAATACTGTACTGTAAAAACACAAAATCAGAGAATAAGAAAGAGCTCTTGGATATTAAATATACAATTACTGAAAACAGAGCTAAATACTCATCCACTATAGTTGGAAGTCAATAGATAATATCAAAATGTATAGATCAATAGGTGCAGTGCACAATAAGCTTGTTATTTGGAAATGTGTAGCAAATATCCAAATAATTAGTTACCCCCAAACCAAATAGTTTTAACTGGAAGGCTCTGGACTGAAGAACTAGAAGTTAGAAATCAGTGGGGCATGGGTCCGGAAGCTTATTCCACTTTGATTTAAATGTTAATTTAGTTCCCTTTGTCTTTCTGTGAAAAAAAAATATTGTAGTAAAATATATGTAGGATAAAACTTACCATTAAAGACATTCAGTTTGTTCACAAGGTTGTGTAACCCTCACCACTATTTCAGTCTCTGAATATTTTCTTTGATCCAAAGGAAATCTTCTGTCTATTAAAAAGTCACCCCATCTCCTCTCCTTCCATTGCCTGGCAACCGTCGATCTGCTTTCTGTCTTCAGGAATTTGTTGATTCTGGATATTTCCTATAAATGGAATTGAATAATATATGGCCTTTAGAAAGTGTCTTCTTTCATTTAGCATATTTTTAAAGTCCACCCACCCTGTGGCAAGTCCTGGTACTTCACTTCTTCCTGTGACTGAATAATATTCCATTGGTGAATAGACCACATTTTGTTTTTCCACTCATCAGTTGATGAACATTTGACTTGTTTCTACCTTTTAGCTGTTGTGAATAGCCCTGCTATAAACATCTGTGTGAAGTTTTCGTTGACTACCTGTTTTCAGTTGTTTGGGGTGTGTACCCAGGAGTACAATTCCTGAGTCATGGGCAATTCCATTTTTAACAATGCAAACCCACCAAACTGTTTTCCACAGTGGTTACACCATTTTATATTTCAATCAGCAGTGTGCAAATGTTCCAATATCTCCACATTCTCATCCACACTTGTCCATTTGTCTTTTGAGGAAACTAAAAATTTACGGAGTTCTCAGTAGAACTAAAAATGATGTATAGGTAGTACTGTGATAGATCAACAGTATTAAAATAAAACCACAGGTGATATCGTTAATAATAGACACAAGGATTAGAGAAAAGTTTGGGGATTGTTAGAACCTTACCAGGTATATTCATTTCCTTGCTGCTGTAACAAACTATTACAAACTTAAAGGCTTCACCCAACAGAAAATTGTTCTCTGGAGGTCAGAGTACAAAATGGGTCCTACCTTGCTAGAGTCAGGATGTTGATAAGGCTACGTTCCACTCTGGAGGCTCTGGGGAGAATCTGCTTTCTTGTCTTTACTTCTTTCTCTCCTTCAGCTTCTAGAGATTGTCAGCATTCCTAGACTCTTCTCCGTATTCAAAGCTACAGGGTAGCATTTCCTCTCCTCTCTGACCCTCTCCATTTTTACATCTCCTTCCTCTGACTGATCCTCCTGCTTCTCTCTTACAAGGACGCTGTGATTACATTGGGCTCACGTGGGTCATCCAAGATCATTTCCCCATCCCCGAATGCTAAACTTAATCCCAGCTGCAAAACCCTTTTGGCATGTAAATTAAGGTGTTCACAGGTTCTGGGGGTTGGGATGTGGATGGTTTTAGAAGGCTATTATTCAGCCTGTCACACCAGGGTAACCATTGTAAACGAAAGTCTCATATGGAGAAGCAGTCAGAAAGGGCCTTGTCAAGTAGAAAGTGGGAAAGTGATCTGGAGAATTTCTAAACCTCCCAAGCTTAATTGTCTAAGCTAAGTTTAGTTTGGTAAAAGGATAAACATGTTATCTACTGTACATTTGTGCAGCTTCAAAAAATGTCAGTTTCTCTATTTAGAGCACTGCTTTCTTTAAAAAAAACAAAAAAGGCTCTTTTTGGGGGGGCTGTGCTACTTGGCATGCAAGATCTTAGTTCCCTGACCAAGGATGGAACTTGTATTCCCTACATTGGAAGTTTGGAGTCAACCACCAGACCACCAGGAAAATCCCCAGAGCACCACTCTAGGAATTCCAGTGCCATCATTTTTAAATCAATAAGACCAGTATTCACAAGGGCACCATGAAAGGAGAATCAGGGTTCCCTAAGACTCCTGAGTAATGGCAAAGAACTAGATGATTCGGGATGCTGGAAGCCCTTTTGGAGATTTGTAGAAGAACTATATTGTGTTTCCTTTGCTCAACACTTTTTTTTTTAATTAATTAATTTATTTTAATTGGAGGCTAATTACTTTACAATATTGTAGTGGTTTTGGCCATACATTTACATGAATCAGCCATGGGTGTACATGTGTTCCCCATCTTGAACTCCCCTCCCACCTCCCTCCCCATCCCATCCCTCAGGGTCATCCCGGTGCGCCAACCCTGAGCACCCTGTCTCATGCATCGAACCTGGACTGGCAATCTATTTCACATATGGTAATATACATGTTTCAATGCTATTCTCTCAAATCATTCCACCTTTGCATTCTCCCACAGAGTCCAAAAGTCTGTTCTTTACATCTGTGTCTCTTTTGCTGTCTCACATATAGGGTCATTGTTACCATCTTTCTAAATTCCATATATATGCGTTAGTATACTGTATTGGTGTTTTTCTTTCTGACTTACTTCACTCTGTATAATTGGTTCCAGTTTCATCCACCTCATTAGAACTGATTCAAATGCATTCTTTTTAATACCTGGCTAATATTCCATTAAAGTGGTCTTAGACCTATTGACTCTTCTGGCCAGGAAAGCAAATGAAAAAAGGCAGGTTTTATCAGGGGCTCCAGAATTCATTTCCATAACTAACACCTCTAGAAGAATATCCCATGCACTTACAATTTCTTTTCATCTCATTTATTTCTGTTAGAGAGTGTAATATACACTTGGCACATGGCTTCTTCTCAAGAAATCCTTAAAGAAAATAATATTCCTCCCGCCCAATAATCTTATAAATGTATGCTAATATTGTCATTAGAAGAATATTGTTTTAACATGTATAAATGGTAGAGATATGTCACAACAATTGGATCTTTTATTGAAAAAGTTACCATATAATTTTGGCAAATAGATGAGCTAGGTAATATTCTAAAATGTGTAGTCAGGGTTTAAATGGCTGAAAAACTGATGTCTAATGAAGATTTGTTATTGAAAGAAAGGAGGAGCCCAGAGAGTGCACACTGAATTGCTAACAGGACAGTGTCAAAACAAGCATTCATGAGGGCTGATTGAGAATCCACAGAATGCAATAAGCAGACACAGGCTTTTGTGGGTGCCTGTGATTTAACAGCGATAGGGGAACTGGGCCTGGCGTAAGAGACAAAGAGTCCTTCAGAAGGTAGAAATGAATAGTTCAAATCAGGAATTTAAAAATAATATTCCTGCCAAAGAACCCTTTGGTGATTTTTCCAAACAAGAAAAATGTAACATGTTTGTATTCGTGCCATCTGAGAAATTAAACCCCAATTCGTTTGTCTTCTATTTTCTGCCAAGTCATCAGTTTGCTTTTGTTTCCTTCTGGTAGAATGAACAAGTCCTCAAATGCTGTGAACTCCATCCTGATGCAAACTCTAATCTCAGACAAAAGAAACTCACTCTTTGTCCTCCAATAACCTGACCCATCTACTATTTTTTTACTTCTTAGCCTTCAACTCTTGATTTGAATTTTCTTCACCCTGTATATGTTCTAAGTAAACTCAGAGATGTCTGCGTTTGGTTTGCTAGTCACAGTCCGATTCTGGTGACCCCGCTGAGCCTCACCTCAAATTTCCATTTATTCATACATCAAATTGCCTCTAGGGGTATGACATTTGGGATGTGATTAGAAGGCCAAGTGAAAAATACTTAACAAAGTCACATGACAAGGCCACTTGGACAAAAGGACTTTGTACGTGACTTCACACAATGGGAAATCATGAACTTTTTCTCACCCTTTAAGTGGCATCAAGCCAAAATAAACTTAGAAACTACCCTCTGCCAGGGTTCTGGAAATCTTTTCAGTTCTGACATCTGGAGTTTTTATACTATAATATAAATTAACGTTAGGAATAATTCATTATTTTTCATGGACTAAAACAAAATCTTGTAGAACACTATTCTCTTACACGCTATAAATCTCACTCACTACTAATGATTTCATTGTTTATGCAATATTTTGTCACATATGGGAATATATGTAAAAGATAAGAGCATACCAGAGTAATAAGAATGGAAAAAACAAGAGATCTAGATTTAAATTCATTGTTCATTTAAGTGAATGTTGATCTTTCAGAAAAAAGTCTTTTTTTTTAAACTTAAAAAATCATTTCTGAAACCCCCACTGTATGCTCTGAATTGTGCTGGCCTTATGGGGAATATGGGCGCTGACATGGCATAGAACCTACTTTCAAGGAGGTTGGTCTTGTAGAAAGAGGCAGCATAATAAAATTAAGAAAGAATGGAAACCTGCAATTTAATTTATGATGTCAGGTATCTCTTACATTCACAACAATCTTGCAAAGAAGATATTAATCTTCCCCAATGTATTGGGGTGGCTAAAACTTTGTTTGGGTTTTTCCATAGGAGCTTCTGGAAAAACCTGCTCTTTTTGGTGAACCTAATATATGTAAGGAAACAGTGGTTCAGGAAGGTGAAGTAATTTGCCTGGGGTCACTCAGCCAGTAAATTGCCAAAGCAGGATTCACAGTCAGATGTTTCTAACTTTAGAGAACCAAGTGATTTCCACTTTGCTCCACCACCTCGTAGTTCTAGTGTATTAACCTGTTTCCTAGAATAAGTCACTCAGTCATCCCATGCTTTAGTTTCTTAGACTATAAAATGCAGAGGTTTCTTTCCTGGACTTTCATTCTATATCATCTTTAGACCAACCCATGAGGCACTGAAAGAGCAATCCCAGACAGAGGTCTAGGTGGGCTTGCCAACCTCCACCCTTAGGACATCAGAGTGCCCTATGTTCAATGGGAGATATACTGATCAGAGCAGTTGGGCCCTGAAGAAAAGTAGGATTTGGATGGGTAGAGAGGATGCAAAGGGTTTTGCAGACTGAGAGCATATCAGGGTAAAAGTAAGGAGCCAGAGCCGGGAGGGATGCTGGCCTGTTTGCTGGATAGTGATGGGATGGAGAGATTGGCGAGTGAGGGGCCTATTGTGCAGTGTGTGTTGGGGAGGGGATTTGTTGGGTCAAGATGAAGAAGGCCCTTGAATACTAGGTGTTGTTCTCCACTGGAAAGGCTCAGAGAACTGTTTCAAGACTGGCAAATCTCTGTGCCACTACTTACTGCTTCAGATCTTGAACATGATAAGTCAGTTGGCTGAGGAGTTCAGATCTTATAATGGAAAAGAGAACTCGGATTGAGAAATATTAATTATTTGCTAGTGCCTAGCAGCAGCAGCAGCAGCAGCAGCAGCAAGTAATAGGGTTCGCAAATTCATGGTAAATGAATGAATGATGTCTGAGAGGCAGGCAGATTTATTTAATTTTCCTGGAGGGTTAATCCAGAGCTACGTATATCATTTGGTTCTCTTAGGCAAACTCTCTGAGACCCCTACATGTGAGAGAGGGGCCTGGATGAGGCACTTTGCATGACTGTGGATATCTTTCCTCTGTGTTAATGACTGGCTGTTTAGAGGCTCAATCTGGGGCAGGACTGATAACAGCCAGGCTCTAGCCAGCCTGGCCAAAGGACCCGTAGATGGACTTAACTGCTTAGTAGCATAAAGTGCCACTGTTTAAGAATGACAGGAACCATGGTTACCCAGTCAGAAGGCAGTGGAGGAGAACTAAATGTGGACCAGTTTGTTCTTTGGGATTACCACCATGCAAGGGAATGTTTGAGACTAGAAGCCACAAAGAATCAAAAGCAAAAACAAAGTATTTATGTTGATGAAACTGAACAATGGTTATCTGAGGCAACATTGAAATACAGCTGTGAAGTAAACAGATCAAATCCCTGACCCCATGGAGCTTCCTTTGTAGTGGAAAAAGACAGATAATAAATAAAAATGATTTTTCAAAATACAAGGTCAGTAATCCTAGCATATTATATCCTTTGCCAATGGTTTTGAAAGCCTCCTCTGTCATATATTAACTTTCCATGTATCTGTAGTTCTGCAAACAATTTATCTATTCTGTTTGTTATTTCTATTTGCCTAGTTTTGCCTACATTCTTGATTACTACAATTTTATTATTTTAAATTAATTTTTATGCAGTACAGTTGCTTTACAATGTTGTGTTAGTTTCTGCAGTGCAGCAAAGTGAATCAGTTATATGTATATGTTTACCTTTTCTTTTCGAGATCTCCTTCCCATTTAGGTCACCACAGAGCACTGAGTAGAGTTCCCTAAATAGAAGATTCTCATTAGTTATCTGTATTATACATAGTAGTGTATATATGTCAGTCCCAATCTCCCAATTCATTCCACTCCCCCTTCTCCCCGCGGTATCCATATGTTTGTTCTCTGCATCTGTGTCTCTATTTCTGCTTTGCAAATAAGTTCATCTGTACCATTTTTCTAGATTCTACATAGGAGTGTTAATACATTATATTTGTTTTTCTCTTTCTGACTTACTTCATTCTGTATGACATCTCTAGGTCTAGCCACATCTCTGCAAATGGCACTATTTCATTCCTTTTCATGGCTGAATAATATTCCATTATATATATATATACATATACTATATATGCATGTATGTATAGGTACATACATATATGTGTGTGCGTGTGTGTGTGTAATTCAGGTTTTTCTGTAACAACTCATGGAAAAACCTAAAGCAATTTTTTGGCCAACCCAATATGTACCACATCTTCTTTATCCATTCCTCTGTTGTTGAACATTTAGGCTGCTTTCACATCCTGGCTATTGTAAATAGTGCTGCAATGAACATTGGGATGCATGTATCTTTTGAATTATGGTTTTCTCCAGGTATATGCCCAGGAATTGGATTACTGGGTCATGTGGTAGTTCTACTTTTAGTTTTTTGAGGAACCTCCATACTGTTCTCCATAGTGGCTGTAGCAATTTTCATTCCCAACGACAGTGTAAGAGGATTCCCCTTCCTCCATATCCTCTCCAGCATTTATTGATTGTAGATTTTTTGATTACAGACATTCTGACCAATGTGAGGTCACCATACCTCACTGTAGTTTTGATTTGCATTTCTCTAAAAATCAGCCATCTTTTCATGTTTGCTGGCCACTGTATTTTTAAACTCTGATACATGATACAGCAAGCCTCCCAAATTAATTTTCTGCAAAAGTGCCTTAGCTAGCTTTATTCCATATTCCCCAGTATAAATTTTAGAATCAATTTGTCAAATCCCATGAAAACTCCCTATTGGCTTTTGATTGGACTTGCATTATATTTATAGATCAGTTTGGGAAGAAAAAAAAAGTGATTCTTGTAAATTTCTCTGTTCTTATGTCTTTAATATCTTTCATTATATTTTATAATATTCTTCCTAAAGCTCTTGCACACCTTTTATTAGATTTAGTCTTTTAATTTGTATTGCTATCATTGATGATACTGACTTTAAAACTATATTCTCTAAAGGTTTATTACTGCTATACTATAGGAATGTAATTTAATATTGACTTTTTAAATCTATCAACTAACTTTGCTGAATCCAAATATTAATTTTGATACTTTTTGAGCAGATTCTCTGATTTTCTATGTAGATAACTTTATCATCTTAAAGTAGTTCACTTGGTGATTTTGTTCACAAGGGGACAGTTGGCCATGTCTGGAGACATTTTTATTGGTCCTAACTGAGAGCATGAAATTTCTGTAGTCATTTACTAAAAATTATTTAGTGAACTCCTACCGTGTATTAGTCCCTGTTTGAGAAACTGTGTATTCAGAGGTAATCAAAACAAATATGTTCCTACCCACTGCAAAATTTAGAGTTTAGTTTATACCTTGCAAACAGAAAATAGAATTCCTTTCAAAGTCTTTATGAAAATTCAAAAATCACAGAAAGTGATCATATAAGAGAACAAACTGAAAACTGACAAAATTCAAAAAGGCAAAATTTATATAACATATATTCTTTTACCACTATGCTATGAAGACAGAAATCAATATAAAAATATTTAAATATTTAAAGAAACAAACAACTCCTTGCCAACTGGAGATCATGTATAGAAAAAGAATATAAAATATATAAAAGAATATATATATATTCATGTATAGAAAAAGAATATATATATATAAAAGAATATAAATATAGACATATAAGAGAATATATATATATAAAAGAATATATATATTCATGTATAGAAAAAGAATATAAAAGGAACCACAAGCATGACAGAAGCAACTAACATAAAGGAGACATTAATTACTTATAAAACAAAAAAATAGTGGAACTGACAAATTTTAAAAGTTTCTTATTTGAAAAACACTAGACATCACCAACTCAATGGGCATGAGTTAGAGCAAGCTCTGCGAGTTGGTGATGGACAGGGAAGCCTAGCGTGCTGCAGTCCATGGGGTCACAAACAGTCAGACTGAGCGACTGAACTGAACTGAATTGAGACAAAGGAAGGGAAAAGAGTGACTTTGTGGTACAGAAACTGACAAACACTACCTAAGCCAGGTGGTCAAACTCAGTAGCAACAATGATGTCATGCGGACAGTATATAACCACTGATGATGCGATGAGAGTGATACTTCCCTTTCTGATCCTCGTCACTCAAACTCGTCATCTCAGCCTAGTCATGACAAAAATCCCAACTGAGGGGCATGTAAAATACTATCTGAGCTGTATTCTTCAGACTGTCAAGGTCATCCAAAACATGGTCTGAGAAACTATCACAGCCAAGAGGAGCCAAAGGAGACAGGACAGCTAAATGTAATATGGGAAGCTGGATGCCCTTCTGGAACAGACAGAGAGCACACAGTAAAAATTAAGGAAATCTGAAAAAAGAAAGTATGGATTTTAGTTAATAATAAGGTGTCTTATAGGTTCATTAATTGTGACAAATATACCATCCTAATGTAAGACAGTAACAATGGGGGAAACTGGATGGGGCATATGGAAATTCTATAGTATCTGCCACTTTTCTGTCATTCTAAAACTATGTTTGTGTCCTATTGCTGCTGTAACAAATTATCACAGATCTATTGGCTTAAAATAATGCAAACTTTAAAAGTTTGGGGGGTCAGAAGTCCAAAATGAGTCTTGTTGTTTAGTTTCTAGGTTGTGTCTGACCCTTTGTGACTCCATGGACTGTAGCCCACCTGGTTCCTCTGTCCATGGAATTCTCCACTTTCCTTCAGAGGATCTTCCCGACCTAGGGATCAATCCCATGTCTCCTGCATTGGCAGGTGAATTCTTTATCACTGAGACACCAGGGAATCTTAGAGGGGTGAAAATCAAGGAGCTGGCAGGGCTGGTTCCTTCTGGAGGCTCCAGAGGCAACTCCATTCCTTGTCTTTTCCAGCTTCTATAGACTGCTAGCATTCATTGACTTGTGGCCACATCACTCCAATCTCTTCTTATGTTGTCATATCACCTTCTCCTCTGTCTGACTTTCTTGGACCCTTCTTATAAGGACCCTGTGATTATACAGGGCCCACTGGGATAATCCAGAATAATCTCCCCATCATAAAAATCCTTAATTTAACCACACTTGCAAAGTACCTATGACCATATAACATTCACAGGTTCTGGAGGTTAGGACATTTACATTTTGTGGGGTTATTATTCAGCTTACTCTGCTACTTATCTAAGGGTTTCCCAGGTGGCACTAGTGGTAAAGAACCTGCCTGCCAATGCAGGGAACAGAAGAGATGTGGGTTTGATCCCTGGGTTGGGAAGATCCTCTGGAGGAGGGCACAGCAACCTGCCCCAGTATTCTTTCCTGGAGAACCCCATGTGCAGAGGGGCCTGGTGGGCTACAGTTGATAAGGTTGCAGAGTCAGACATGACTGAAGTGACTTAACACACATACATGCACACTACTCTAAAATTAAAAGCTTATTTTCAAAAAACAACAAATATTAGAAACAAAAGTGAGCACACAGTTAAATACCAAAGACTAATAGGAAATATAACAAAAGATATAAAATATCTTTATATGGAGATTTTAAAATATAAGAGCGTATCAACCTTGGTCGCCTAATAGATATGGCATTGGCTTCCTAAAATATAAGAGAGTAGTACATATGACTATGAAATTATATATTCCATTATCTAGAAGAAATAAATGATTTCCTGGGGCAACAAGGTGTTATGGGAAAAAATATCAGAAAAAGACCCAGGCACAACTGGAAAATGTTGTCACAGAAGTCTTCAGGACAGGATGTTTTTATAATGACCATCATTTCTACTTATTCAGGGTTACTAAGTAATGGACAGAGCTGGAATTCAAACCAGCATTTGTCTGGCTTTAAACCCCATGTACTTTCACAGCATCATTTTGTCTCCTGTGCATACATGAATCAGTCTTTTCATTCTTTCAAGAAACAGATTTTTTCCATTCTATATAATCTATTCCAGAACATGGAAAGCTACTTAATTCATTTTTAACTCTTCAAAACTATGTAGCAGAGCCTAGTGAGACAGGCTCCTCTCTCAAGCTGCATAATCTTAGCCTCAATTCCTTATCCACAAAATATATGTAATGCTGTATTTCATTTGTAAATGTTGTAATAAAATACAGGAAAAAATATGGTATTTGAAACATCATATGAGTGTACAAAATGATCACAACTGCTATTATTATTATTAAAGCCTAACAAAGATAGGATAAAAAGAAAAAGACCCATATATTTAAAAACTCTAAATAATGTAATAGTCAATGGGACTCAAAAAACTATTTGGAAAGAATAATCTACCACAACCAAGTAGAAGCTATCAGTTTTTTTTTTTTTAAATAATCTTATTTATTTATGGCCATGCTGGGTCTTTGCTGTTGCGAGTACTTTTCTCTAGTTGCAGCAAGCACAGGCTACGCTCTAGTTTCAGGGTGCGGGCTTTCATTGCGGTGGCTTCTCTTGTTGAAGACCGTGTGCTCTAGAGTGCATGGGCTTCAGCAGTTGTGGCTCCCAGGCTCTAGAGCAGAGGCTCAACAGTTGCGGCAAGGGCTAGTTGCTCCGAGGCATGTGGGAACTTCCTGGATCAGGGATCGAACTCATGTCTCCTGCATTGGCAGGTGGATTCTTTACCACTGAGCCACCAGAGAAGCCCCAGTTTGGTTTAATATTGGAAAATTATTATGTTATATCATATTGAGAGGTCAAATTAAAAAAAAAAAAACTTATAAGATCATTAGTTTTTGAAAGGCGTTGATAAAATATTGCAATCGTATCATTTTTTGTTGTTTTTCCTGTATGAAAAAGCATCCCAACATCAAGGTATAGGGAAGAGGAGAACAAGGGACATACCCCTTTGTGTAAGGACATGGTGGGGCAGGAGAAGGATAAGCCTCAAAAGGAGGGGCGGCAGGGGAATGTCATTAAGGCAGCAAAATAGTCTGTAAGAAGTTGAAGGAGGAGTCTTCACAGCCTCAGAGATGAAGACAGAGGTCACCTTCTCAGACGGAGTCTCTTCACTCAAGTGTTCAAAGGAAGGGAAATGTCGGTGTCTCTCCTCTTGGTTCTGTTGCAGCCATTTTGTTGTTCACTTGGGGTCACCTCCTGCCTTGTGTAGATAAGAGGGCTGCGAGGCTCGGGATGCAGAGTCCCTTGTGGGGGTTAAAAGTCAGCATTTCCAGCAGCAGCTGTGCTCCAGACTCCTCTGTCTCAGGTACAACTGTGAGGAGCCCCCAGGGTGGGGGCAGGGGGAAGGCTCCTGGGGACAGAAATACGTTTGGAGGCCAGTCATCCTTTGGGGGCCGTTCAATCAGGTCAAAGATTCTGCCTATCAGCTAACTGGTCAGCTTCAGAGTGTCTCTGTGAAGATACAGCCAACGCACCACACATCTAGAGGCTTTGCATAGGTAGATTGCAAAAGGACTTTTGGAGTTCACGGTACCAGAGTGTTAACAGCCACAGGTGTAGTGCTGCCTGGTAGCTGTAGATTCTGGCCAGGCCAAAGTCAGCCAGCCTGACTGTCCCACCACTTGTCACCTTCTTCTGGCTTCAGGTCTCGGTGAACGATGCCGTTGGCAGGAAGGAAATCCAGGCCTCTTAGAAACCAGGGCATCAGATTCTTGGTGGTCTCCACTGGCAAGCCTGGTGGGGGTGCCTTGTCCAGATACGTCCTTAGGTCTTGGTTCACATGCTCACACACCAGGGTCACTTTGGCCTCTCGGTCATTTTAGGCGGTGGCACTGACGTCCATCAGCCGGACAGCACTGGGATGCTCAAGAGCCTCCAGACATGGCAGTAAGTCCACCTTACCAACTGTGCTGATGGGCAGGCCTCCTCCAGCACACCTCTACTGGAGACTCTTACACTCTTGAGGGCCACAAAATGGCCACCGTGGGGATCACGGCCTTGTACACGGTCCCATCGGCCCTGACACCAATTCAGCCATTGGCTTATATGGAGGGGTAGCCATTATCAGACCACAGGAGACTCTTGCGGGTCTCTGGAGGTCGGGAGCCACTCGGGTGGCAGGTTATCCGGATCCTGGAGCTGGTTCCTGCATCACCATACATTTCAGGTCTGTCCTGGGCCGCTGGGCGGTACCAGCCCAGCCAGAGACAGAGGTCACAGGCTAGAGTGGTCCCTTTACTTCCACCTTCACCGTGTGAGCGCTGCCCTGCAATCATTGCTAATGAGACAAATCTTTTTGTTATCTATATAAGGATAATTCCTTAACACATTAAGGAACATTTTCATATTGACAACTCATTTAATTTATTAGGAAAATACAAATGGAGACATTTCCACTAACATCGGGAACAAACCAAGAATGTCTACTCTCCTCCCTAGTTAATTATTATTTTATAAGTTTTGGTGCAGCAGAGAACAAAAATAAGAAGGGTGATTAGCAGAAAAAGAAAAACAAAGTTATCATTGTTTGCAGCTGATATCATCATATATCTAGAAAACCCTAGAGAACCAGCTAAAAAATAATTATAAGCGACTCTGGCAAGATGAATAAATATAAGTGTCAATGGATTTCAAACATACCAGGCACAATCAGAAAGTATAATGAGGAACGAAACTCTTTCACAATAGTAACAGGAATATAAAACACCTAGAAATACAAGCTTAATAAAAAGTATGTCAGACCTTCATGAAAAATGCCATAGAATTATACCAAGAAGCATAAAATAAGGCTTAAATAAATAGGAAGCCATGCCGTGTGTCTGTGTGGACTATTATAAATATATCAGTTTTATCCACACTAATTTTTAGGTTTAATGTAACCCAACACATTCTCAATAGGATTTTTTCTTCAGTAGTTCTTCTGGAGGAATAGGTATATAAGAATTTGTTGCTGTTGTTATTTAGTAGCTCAGTCATGACCAACTCTGCCTCCCCACGGACCGCAGCATGCCAGGCTTCCCTGTCCTTCACCATCTCCCAGATTTGCTCAAACTCATGTCTATTGAATTGGTGATGCCATCCAACCATCTCATCTTCTGTCATCCCCTTCTCTTCTTGCCTTCAATCTTTCCCAATCTTTCTAATGGGTCAGCTCTTCACATCAGGTGGCCAACGTATTGAAACTTCAGCTTCAGCATCACATAAGAATAGCAAAAGAAAAGTTGGAAAGGAAAGCTAATGAGGAAGGTTGAACTTGTTCTACCAGGTAGAAGATATATTGCCGAGTTACAGTAATGGTGCTTGCACAAGTGTGAGTCAATAAGAGACTAGCCCCCCAAAAAGAAAGCACCCTATATTGTACAATGGCTTGAGATGCTATAAAGGTGACTTCAGAACAAAGTAAGGGACAGATTACTCAATCAGTGACATACGGAAGACATTAGACTAGGTCTTTACCTTATCCCATATGTCACACACAGTAATAAACTCTAGAGATGTCTGTATAAAACAATGTATATAGTAAATCAAACAACACAAATATTAGAAGCAAATAAAAATGACTGACAGGCGAAGAAACCTTTCAGCAAGAGCAATAGAATTGGTGACGTAAAGTCTTAAACACTGTATATTAAAACTATCATTTCTTAAACAAAAAAGAAAATACCATGGGACACGTTGAAATGACAATGCTGGAAAAATGTCTACCACTGATGACAGGCAAAGAGGTAACATTTTTTTCTAAGAGTTTTTATAAATCTGCAAAATACAAACATGTCTATAGAAAAAAACTGGATTAAAAGACACATGAAAGAGGAATTATAGATGTTCAACAAAAATGGGGGAAAGTTCAGCTTTCCTGATAATCTCACAAATCTAAATATCATTTTATTTTATTAGAAAATTTTATTGGAGTATAGCTGATTTATAATGTATTAGTTTCAGGTCTACAGCAAAGTGAATCAGTTATAAATATACATATATCCATTTTTTTCTAGATTCTTTTCCCATATAGGTAATCGCAGGGTAAAGCTCCCTGTGCTATACAGTAGGTCTTTATTAGTTATCTATCTTATTAAACATCATTTTAAACTTATTTAATTGCCAGCTCAGGGTGAGAGATGGTCAGGTGATGGACCCTGTCAAGTAACCTGGAAGGAATGTTTAGTATTACCACTTCCTGGGAGGTATTTGGCTATATATTTCAGAAGGCTAAAAACCTCTGGTTATTTAGCCCAAGGATTCTTCTTCTAGAATTCTGTCATTAGAAATTAGAAAGAGATGTGGACAACACTTTTTGCACAGGGATGTTCTTTACTTTCTATTTATGATACAAAAAACTGGAACTAAGTTAAATGAAAAATTGTACTG
Source organism: Bos taurus (assembly GCF_002263795.3). Lineage (NCBI taxonomy): Eukaryota > Metazoa > Chordata > Mammalia > Artiodactyla > Bovidae > Bos > Bos taurus. The sequence goes on along the minus strand of NC_037343.1, from coordinate 65,345,720 downwards.
GAGTGGTGGATTATCGTACATTGAGGGTTCTGAAAAATTCTGATTTTTGAAGAACTTAATGACATGCAAATGTTCACAACATAATTTTAAAATAAAAGTATAGAATTCAAAAGTGCATCCTCGAGAACTTAGCTCTAGAATTTAGGGTAGGGTATTTCAACTGGAATCTTTACTTGCATTTTTAATACTTCCTTTTTTCTATAATAAAATGCATCACTTCCATAATAAAAGAATAGTGTATGTGGGTCTATGTATTTAAGGTAGTCATTTGATATGTTTTTTAAGACATTAATCACACTTTGGAAATTAGAAGTGGATTTTTTTATATTTCCACAAGTATTTTTCTTCTGTTTTGAAACATATACCCTTCTCTCTCTTTCCAAACTCATTCTGCTTTCTCCAAGAAATACAGTCATATATGCAGTTCTTTACACTTATCTCGACTCCCCATTTTTTTCTTTAAGAGAGAGAGGAGTATATTTAAGTTTGGCTTTGATTTCTACAAGTTGGTTAGAAGAGTTTAAGATTTGACTTTGCTAAAAATGAAAAGATGTTAGTGACAGAACCACGCTTTGTTGCCTACGTAGCAGAAATGCTAACAACTCCATCAGATAGAAGATTTCTAAATAAACCTGTGCCTGAATTAAAGTGATATTTCCAAATGGTTAAAGAGTTAAAAGGATGTGGGAAAAACTGAAGGGAAGAATCAGGTGGTAACCTGGGATGAAGAGGAAGTACTGAATAGACACTCACATGAACAGTTCACATCATATAGAAATCAGATAATCCTCGCTAGAGCATCTTGTAAACATATTGTGTTAATTTTTGTTAATTTCTCTAACACATAGGAAAAACTGAAAGATTTTTGGAAAATACAGAGGTAAAAATGATTGTCAATAATCCTACCATCTATTAAGTGGAATTACTTCTGATTTCTATTCTCTTTCTCTCTCTGCAGCCTCCATCCTTATTAAAGATATCTGTTTAATACTCCAAATAAAATTTTGTATCACAATTACTTTTCAGAATTAAGTCTCTGGAAAGAACTCGGGTGTTTACACCCCAGTACAAATTCCTCTCCAATCTATTCCCTGAGAGTTCCAGTGCAATGGCTGGCTCTCCTGGTGGACAGCTGCCCATACACTCAGTCTAAAGTGAAGTCTGCCTATTGACAAGACCTATGTAGGCAGATGCAACTTTCATTGTTTCTTTCTTAAATATGAAACAAAGATTTATTTAACAAGTATTTATTAAATACCCACAAGATGCTGGGCACAATTCTTGATGCAACAGTGATAAAAAAAAAAAAAAAAGACCAAAATTCCTTTGTGCTTATATTCTAGTGATAGAAGCGGGGAAAAGGTAAGGGAGTCATCCCATATTTTGAGTGATAGAAGAGGGGAAAAGGTAAGGGAGTCATCCCATATTTTGAGTGATAGAAGAGGGGAAAAGGTAAGGGAGTCATCCCATATTTTGGAGATTGATATGTACTATTGACAAAAAGAGTTGGGTGGTCAAATGGTGACATTTGAGACCCTAGAGAATAATAAATTTCCTATTTAAAAAGAGTGTATTAGATGCCAAGAAAGGTTAGTGAATGATTACATACCTAGACATACCTGTGTGAGACTCTGGATGTGAGATCATGAAGTTTCCAGCCAGTGGGGGCAAGACTACAGGGGTAGGAGAGTGGTCACATACAAATGGGTAGATCCAGACTGATATCAAACTTTTTAAACAATAACAGTGATGCTAAAAGAATATCTTTGAAGTATGAGGGAAATTATTTTCAATTGAGAACAGATTGTTCAACCAAACGGTCATTCCAATAATAAAACATATTCAAATATATCAGTATAATGAACATCTATGTCCTATGCACCCTTCTTAGGAATTTACTTGAAGATGTGCTCCTCAACAGATTGAGGGTATAAACTAAGAAAGGGTACTGATGGAAAAATAAGTTTAGATGTATCCAATAGAGGAAATAAAAATAAGTACTGTACTAGGGTTCCCCAGAGAAACAGAATGAACAGGATATATATATATCCTAGAGAGAGATTTATTGTGAGGTATTGGCTCATGTGGTTATGGAGACTGAGACGTCCCATGAGCTGCTGTCTGCAAGTGGGAGACCCAGGAAAGCTGGCGATGTAGTCTGAAGGCCTAAGAACCAGGAACCCTGAGAGCAGGAGAAAATCAATGCCTCAACTCAAGCCCTCAGGTTGGGGGAGGGGCAATTCAACCTTCCTCTGCATTTTTGTTCTGTTTACGGGCTCAACAAATCGACTGATGGCCACCCACATTGTGGAGGACCATCCGCCTTACTGAAGCCACCATCTCAAATGCTAATATCTTCCAGAAACACCCTCCAAGACAAACCCAGAAATAATGTTTAATTAGATATCTGGATGTCCCATGGCCCACTCAAGCGGACAATGTGAAATTAACGATCACAAGCATGTAGCCAAAAGGAGGGAGAAGAGGTACATTGTAGGCCTGCTTCAGCAGAAAGCCAATAACTGATCTATTGCTAATGTTGATCAATCAAGAAATAACAGTATAAATCAAAGAATCGTGTTAACCATCTCCATCTTCAATGTTTATGATCTTGTTATAGACCAGACAAACTGGAAACTGTAGAGCAGGATCATCCCTGGAAGTCCAGTGGTTAAGACTTGGCCGTTTGTTGCAGTGGGTGAGGGTTCAATCCCTGGTCAGGGAGCTAAGATCTGCCAAAAAACTAAAACAGAGGCAATACCGTAACAAATTCAATGAAGACTTTAAAATGGTCTACATTACCAAAAAGTCAAAAAATGCAAACTCTAAAAAACAAACAAATAAGTGAAAAAACTGTAGAGCAACGCTTAACCATCCAACTAGCTGTCAATAGTGAGGTGACAGGTGAAGATGGAGGATACAGGACGGGGATGAAGCAGAAACTCTGGACGTCGTCTGGTTTAAAGTTAAGAAGATCGGAGAGAATTTCCAGGTTTCTGAACTAGAAGGGAGAGAAATTACAAGAAAATTTTATAGAGAGGGTGGGGTTCAGGAAAGGAAAGAGCGCCTTAGAGAGCATTTTCCTTGCCCGCCCACCACACTGATGCAAATAAAGAAAAGATAAAACACAGACATTTGTTGCTTGTATTTTAAATTTACACAATACTGTGAAAGCTAATTTATTAACATTTCATTCTGTCAGTCAATATTTTTTATGTGCTTATTATGTCTCAGGTACTACTGAACTGATGGAACAGTGAAGATAAAAAATTTCTCTTCCAATGAGGATAAAAGTAATCGGCTTAGTGACTCACAGGTAGAATCTGATAAGGAGAGATGGGCTTGTAGTGATTAAATTCGATAAAGTGCTACAGGTTCTGTGACAGAAATACGTTCAGCGTCCAGAAAGGACATCAAGGAAGAGGTGGTCCTTTTGGCTTGTGGTAGTTAAATTCAAGAGCTATCTGATAGAGTGAGATTTCTGCTGCCTTGAAGAGGAGTTGACCTTTGTACCTTTGAAAATACAATTATTTCTCTTGTGAGGCTAGCCTGAGGAAGTAGTCTTAAATAAAGAAAAAGAATTAAGCAAAATAAACAAAGCAAAGGAAACAAACAGAAATCTGTTTGACAAGTCAACTTTGAAAACATCCTACAGCACTTCTGCAGCAAGCTTAAATTAATCACTAATATAGGATAACTCTTGAGTGAATACAATTTCTTCATCATTATATTGCAGGTAATAATGCCTATTTTAAGGATTTTACAGTAAGAATCAGAAATAGAAATAATTCTTAGCATACTCTGTGAAGATTACTGGGATGACAATGGTGGTGATGAAAATTTGTGTTTAAGTCTTTCCACTGGTACAGAATATTCAAGGGTGAGTCCAATACTCTGTACACAGACAGCACTCCATGCGCAGGGAATCGCAGGTGTCCAGAAAGCCGAAGCTGGCATGTGCCCTAGAGACCAGCCTCTCTTTTCCTGTTTTATTGTGGAGGAAACTGAGACATACAGAAGTTTAATTATTGCCAGAGAAATCTGCCTGAAGCCTTAGAGCATTACATTTAAGACACTGAAAAGAGATTTGTGTACCTTGAGGCTGGAGTCACTGGTGAATTTGAGAGCCCTATGCTTTCCCTAAATTATTTAAGTAATGCGTCAGCAAAGGCCTGCTTACGAATCAGATGCAGTGCACTTCAAGAGTCTTCTCTCTACTCCTGAAATGAGTTATTAGCCCAGCTGGTTGTAGCACCCTTTGTTCTAGAAGCTGAAATCAGAATAACCAAAACCCACATCTGGGGCACAAACTGCTTGGATCAAAGTGATGTTTTCCTCCTTTTTAGCATTACGTATTGGTGTTAGGCCATTTCCTCCTAGGTGTCTATAATGTGCTATGCACTGCAAGTGGGCTTCCCAGGTGGCACAGTGGTAAACAATCCACCTGCCGATGCAGGATACAAAAGAGCCTTGGGTTCGATCCCTGGGTCAGGAAGATCCCCTGGAGAAGGAAATGGCAACCCACTCCAGTATTCTTGCCTGGAGAATCCCATGCACAGAGGAACCTGGCAGACTACAGTCCATGGGGTTGCAAAGAGTCAGCCATGACTGAGCAACTGAGCACCCATGCATGCACTGCAATTGGTAAGAGGTTCATGGAGACATTAGTGGTGGAGCCTGGTGGGCTGCTGTCTCTGGGGTCGCAGAGTCAGACATGACTGAAGTGACTTAGCAGCAGCAGCAGAAACTGAAGAAAGGAAAACAGTGCAAAGCCTACTGTCACCTTTTCTTTTGTCATATCTGACAAAGGAGGAGGAGGAGATTAATCACCATTAATACTAATTCGGGGTCTCTGTAACTCATGGGCATGGCCGCAATCTCTTCATTAGAGTATTATTTCATAAGTGTGGATTTATGGGACGCGTAAGGAAGCATTTCATAAGTATGGATCTACCACACACACCTTCTCTGCCTTTCTCTCACCGTGTGTCCCTTTCAAGAGGAATTCTGCCTCTTTCATCAATGTCTCCTTCCTGCAATGAGCTAGAAATATATGCATTTACATTCTTTGAACTTAAACTTCTTCAACACTAAATGTGGGATATTAATATCTTTGTTAGTGGTTTGCTAAGATAATTCAATTAGTTAATCTAAACAGTAAAAGCTCTTGGTCAAAAATTATATATATATATATATATATATATATTACACACACACACACACATATATATGTAATACATGTGTGTAATATATATATGTATGTATATGTGTGTGTAATAAATACTACTTACCTGCTGACCCTGCTGTCTCTCTTTCTCTGCTTCCTTCCTCCCTGCCTTGTTTTCTCTGATTTTACCCTCCTTCCTCCCCCTCTCTCCTTTCTTTCCTCCACCTTCATGCTGCACAAATACACTGATCTGCTTCCAGCATTCTACAGTGATCACAGGTCACACAAGCCATAGTCCCTTGTCCCAAGAGTCCCAAGAGTCACCTACTCTTACGGTGCTGTCTCCTCCACTTTGTGGACTAGAAAAGAAGCATCCATTTAGAGGTTTGGACCAAGATACTTTCAACTCTAAAATTCTACAGTTCTTTTTGTGGCACCAAACCATCCAGTGTTTGTGGTAGATGTGTTTCTAGAGATGGTTTGATTTAGAAAATTTTTGCTTTGCAAATTGGTCTTTAAAAAGCTTCTGATCAAAATCACTCTTTCCCTTTAAAGAAGAGAGAATTAGAGAGCTGCAAAGGTTGGGAAGGACACACATCTCCCACGGTGATTTTTCACAGTGTTCCGAAGGCAAGAAACTAAGATTGATTTATATTTCTTCATTTTCTAAAGAGAAAGATGATGCTCCATGTGCTCTTTTTACTCACAGAGGTTTTGAGGTAGAAACAATTCTTTAAAAGATAAATGTCTTGAGGACAAACCTGGAAGTTTGATATAGCAAATTGTATTTGTACCAGATTTTCCTTTATTTTAAATTCCCATTAAACTACTCAATATAGTGCTGTGATACTTAGCATTTCACTTTTCTCTTCCTCCTGTGATTTGGAGGTCCAGAGATACAAAATGAAATGAACTAAAGAGGGAGAATTTCTTGAGCTAGACAAATATTTAATTAGGCTAGTACTACATTTCTTTGCAGCCATTTCAGGGAAAGAACATAGACCCAAATGTATCACAAAAGCAAAAGAAATATCTTGAAGGAAATGAAAGAGGGTTCAAGGAGAGAAAGATAGAGAGGAAGGAGAGAAGGGGGACAGAGAAAGAGATGCTTGAAAATGGATTCTTTGCTAATCTCGCAGCTATAAAAATCCTGAGTCATAGATATCCAAGTTTTGTTTTGGGAGATTTTCAAACTCAAATAAAATATTATTTACCTTGTCCTCACAATGGGTGGCTTCTTAATTTATTGTTGAAACGACAGTATGGGTTTAGGGCTTGGATTAGACCACGGCTTTTTTTTTTTTAATTGAAGTATAGTTGATTTACAATGTCATGCTAGTTTCAGATGTACAGCACAGTGATACAGATGATATATGTACACATACATACACATATATGTATATTCTTTTTTCAGACTCTTTCCCCATATAGGTTATTACAAAATTTGAGTAGAGTTCCCTGTGCTATACAGTAGGTCCTTGTTGGTTATCTATTTTATATTCAGTAGTGCGTGTATGTTAATCTCATCCTCCTAATTTAGGCTATTGCTGTTTAAATGATGCAGCAAATACAGAGGCAGGGAAGGATAATAAGCAAAAAGTGCTGAATAATAAGAGGAGAAAGGGGGGCAGGTGCTGAGGACAACCCACCTCACGCTAGTCTTTCTGGGGGGTCCTTTCTCTCTCAAATTCTCCAACCCCAGAATGAGCTACACGTCCTTCCTGAAAGAAGATGGTTTCCGTCACATCTCTGTCCAGGCATCCATGCTATCGGAATTAGCAGTCCAGATGAATGTGTATGGAGAATGTGTCTATACATACAACAGAATATTATTTAAGCCTAAGAAAAAAAGAAATCCTCACACATGCTACAACATGAATGAAGCTTGAGGACACTGTGCTGAGAGAAATAAGGACAAATATTGTGACATTCCACTTATCTGAGGTACCTAGAGTAGTCAGACTCGTTGAGACAGAAAGTATTGATAGAATGGTGGCCACCGGTGGCTGCAGGGAGGAAGAAACGTGGAGTTACTGTTTAGTGGGTACAGAGGTTCAGTGTGGGAAGACAAAGAAGTTTTGGAGGTGGATGGTGGCAATGACTGTACAACAATGTGAATGTACTTAATACCATGGAACTGTAGACTTTAAAATTGTTAAAAGAGTAATTTTGGGGGGCCATGCTGTGTGGTATGTGGGATCTTAGTTCCCCAAGCAGGGATTGAACCCACACCCCTCTCCAGTGGAAGCACAGGGTCTTAATCACTGGACTACCAGGGAAGTCCCAGTAGAAAATCGTATGTGTTATGTGTGTTTTACCACCACCACTGCCAACTCCACAATGATAATAATAAAATTACCTGTCCTGGCCAGAAAGAGCAGCAATGGAGAAAATGGCTTTAGAAAAACTAAGCTGCCTTAGATGAACTAACACAGGGAAATGGAGTAATTTTTACAGTAAAGGGTTCCTGCTGTCTCAGATATTAAGTTGACTCATTCCACAAAAACTCTGTAGGTCAAATAACATCAGGAAACCAAGGCTCAGTGATCACCATCTTGCCTATTCTTACAGTCTATTCTTCATCATGACATAAAGAACTTGATGCCAAGCCTGTCTGTGACAAAGCCTATCTTCTCTTCTACACCATATTTTCTTTAAAGGGCCAGTTTTCACTGAGTTTGAAATACTCATAACTCCAGACAGAGGAACATCTAAGAAAAAGCAGATACTACTCAGCTGTGGGAAGAGAAAGCAGGAAGAAATGGTCCCTAAAACAAAAAAGAGAGATGGATGAGCTAGCACAGGATAAGAAAGTGAAGTGTTAGTCACTCTGTCATGTCTGACTCTTTGTGACCCCATGGACTTTAGCTCGCCAGGCTCCTCTGGCGAGGAGGCTCCTCCATAGAATTCTCCAGGCACGAATACTGGAGTGGGTAGCCATTCCCTTCTCAAGGGGATCATCCCAACCCAAGGACTGGACCCAGACCTCCCACACTGCAGGCAGATTCTTTACCATTTAAGCCACCAGGGAAGCTCAAGGATAAGAAAGTTTCTGTTAACTTCCATAGATCATTTTGGGTTTCTTTGACTTCTGAATTTGAAAGCTCAGTAGCAGATATGCCTAATTTATTCCTAAACTGGCAAAAGGTGAAGCCTTTTCTGCCAGCCTTTTCTGGACGTTCTAATGATAATGGAGTATTTGGCATTAGTTCTGAGTTTTAATACAAAAGTGATCTAATTGAAATAAAGATAGGATAGCTCAAAACTGTGCTAAAAACTGAAGGATAAGGGCATCATCTTAATAGCATCAGCTATCTTTCTGATCATCTTCATGAAAATGAGCCAAATGTTCTAAGATAGATGAAGCCCTGGAATGAGGTTTGATTTGTCATTAGCTGCTTTCAATTGTGTCACTTTGGACTCCTCTCTTAACATTTTTGAGCTTCAGTTTCCTAACACATAAAATGGGAATAATAATGCCCACTGTATAAGATTATTGAAGAACTGAATTACATTAAAGAAGAAGGTGTATATTAGAGTGCCTGGCATGGCACACTTTAATTTAATATGAAATTGTTGGTAATACACTACAAAAAAGATGCTTTTTTATTTTTGGCCACCTCATCATTTTGGCACACAGGTTTTCTCTAGTTGGCATGAGGGTTCTAATGGGCACAGGCTTAGTTGCCCCGTGGCATGTGGAGAGATCTTAGTTCCCTGACCAGGGGTTGAATGCACACCCTCTGCACTGCAAAGCAAATTCTTAACCACTGGACCACTAGGGAAGTCCCAAGATGCTTTATTTTTCATGTAACTGGTTTCCTGTGAAACAACAAGGGCCAGCAAGTTCAGGGCTATCTAGACCTCAAATAAAGTTACTGATAAGGAAGGGAAATGTTGAATAAAAAAAAAAAATCTTTCCATGTTTTGGAGTGAAAAGGTAACAGGAATAATATTAATACTAGATGGAGAACCAGTGAATGAAATAAGATGGTGCCCCTGTCATCAAAGCACACTTCAGGCTTTTTTTTTTTAATCTCCCTACCTCACATCTTTAGGAAAACTAATGGATCTTAGCTAGTCATATTTATAAGAGAAATAGTTCATAGTACCAATATTTTATTTACTAGCATTCTGCACACATCAAACGGGAAATAATTCACTTGGCTGAAGCCAGCAGGTAGGTGGCCAGATTTAGAACACATCTGCTGAAAGTGAGATTAATAATTAAAGTTTTTAAGCTACAGTTATTGCCTTCAATGGTGTGAAAATTCTCTGAGTAACTGGCCTTCATGGTCTCTCATCAGTTGCTTGTCAGTAAATGAGGGTGGTTTAAAAAACTAGTTTTGAACTCCTGGTCAGAGCTCATCCATCAGTGTCACTTGGCTGGAATGAGCTGAGGAGTGGAAAAGTTGATGCCTTTTTTCTTTCTATTAAAATGTTCTATATTGGTGTTCCTAACTGGTACGTGACCATTAAAATGGGAAGAATCACAGATTCTGCCCAGTACTGACAGACACTGTCCCAAATCACTAATTATCCATCCTATTTCATGGAGTTGGAATCACGGTTGGGTAGCAAAATTATACGAAACTTGCAGAGATAGGAGAGGATGGATGTCTAGATCCATAAATGCATAGCCATTTGCATGCTTACAATCATAGAAATCATGAACTGAAAATAGGCCTTATTTTGTTGGCCTCCTGGGAAAAAAAAGTAATGCTGCAGAGTATTGAAATTGTGAGGCAAAGCCAGCATTTTTAAGAAAGAGAAAGCAGCTAACAGCCCTGTTTATCAATACAAAAGTTTAGACACTTTGGACCTGTGTTAGAAAGTACATTAACATTCCTAAAAGATAAAGCAGCAGAATATTTTTTCTCCTTCTTCAATGAACATTTAGTATTGGTGCCAGTTATGGGGAGGACTATAGAAGAGGCAAATGTCTGTCACTATGGAATATTGGTTTGTGATTTGTTTGTTGGTAACACAGCACTGACTATGTCTTATGAAATGTCTACTTGCTTCCAGTTTTGACTTTCATACTTCCATACTCTAGGAGTCGTACGGAGGGAACAAAACAAGCAAGAAGTCAAAAAAACTGCGGGCATTTTTTTCCTGACGCCTAATTTTAACAAGTCAAAGTGTTCCTGACAAAACCAGCCCCTCTTTTTTCCTCTCACTCTCTAACTGCTTCAGTCCGGAGGCTGATGGTAACAGTTCAGGACCTGAGTGGAGTGTGACATCTTAATTTGATCATCAAGTCATTTGGAATCTGCTCTCGGCCAAAATTCTAGTGATAATTTGGCTTGTGTTTAAAAGCCACTAAATAAGGAAATAATTTTGTCTACTTCTTATCCTCCCCCTTCGATTAAGTGGCTACTCAACCAGTGGTTTGCTCATCTGTTCAATTCTAAGACCCAAGAGCTACACCTTAACTCCACCTCTGTGAGATCTCCCCTTCCCTTTCTAGTTTATTTTACATTTAAACAGACTTCAGCAACACCCTTTTTAGTCTCTGAAGGAATTTGTGCTTTTAACTTGATGCCAAATGATGAAACTTAATGTCACCAGCTTTTTTTCTTTTTAATGTTAACTGCTCATTTCTTATTGTAGTTTGATATTGTTATTCAACTACTGTAAATAAATGCTAATTAACAAAATGTCAGTTGACTTTCAAAGCAGCTGCAGATGGCTTTTACTTTTCAAAAAACAGTTTCATCTTTATCAGCAACAGATGAAAACCCACCATATCTGACAACACAGTGATCCATTATGGTTCCAACATATGCATTTAAAATGAGGCTCAATACAATGTCTACTGAATGATATATTTTAATTGGTTTAATAATGACTAATGGGATTGTAATAAATGAGCCTCACTGGATGGATTCTAAATATAGTTAAAAGACATTTTTTAAAAAAGAGTCACAAAAGAAATGAAAGAATAGCAATGGGTATATGAACAAATTTACATAGAATTGCCTCATATTTTCCTCCTTTTGAGGTATTCTGTAATGAATGTATAGGCTCAACAAGCAAAGGACCAAGAAGTTATCAGGGCCAAGTACATTTTTGCAGAACAAATAAGGAAACCCCGTCTCTAGACATTAAGAAGAACCTCATTAAATTAGAGAAATTTGGAAGTTAGCAGAGATTAACCTAAAGCTTGAAAACAAAGATTAGAGAATTATGACTGCCCTGACGTTGAACTCGAAGCCTACACCTCAGGAAACAAGTGATTCAGTCTCTTACTTGAAGGTCTGGGCGTATTCGGAGGCATGAACCAAGTAGGTTTCAGTTCAGTTCAGTTCAGTTCAGTCGCTCAGTTGTGTCTGACTCTTTATGACCCCATGAATCGCAGCACGCCAGGCCTCCCTGTCCATCACCAACTCCCGGAGTTCACTCAGACTCACGTCCATCGAGTCAGTGATGCCATCCAGCCATCTCATCCTCTGTCGTCCCCTTCTCCTCCTGCCCCCAATTCCTCCCAGCATCAGAGTCTTTTCCAATGAGTCAACTCTTCGCATGAGGTGGCCAAAGTACTGGAGTTTCAGCTTTAGCATCATTCCTTCCAAAGAAATCCCAGGGCTGATCTCCTTTAGAATGGACTGGTTGGATCTCCTTGCAGTCCAAGAGACTCTCAAGAGTAGGCTTAGCCCTAAAGTAAGTAATGTAAGTAAGTAAAGTAAAGTAAGTTAAGTAATGAGGCCATAAGACATTTAAGTGGTGTTGGAAGAAGATTCTAATATATCTGAAAAGGGATATAGAGCCTAATTTTCTTGTACCTGATACAAGCAGAAAGATGAAACAGAGAGAGAAAAATTTTATGTTTCTATTACAGGAAGCTTATCCTACTTCTGACTATAATGGAGTAACTCACAGCTGATCAAGTCTCCTGTTGAAAAGACCTAGAAAACCCATATAAAAACACAAAGTACACATTTTTTTATAAGACATCAAAAGCAACCAAAATATCCAGGACTTGAGAAGTCAAGATCCCAGAAGGAGAGAAATTATTAAGTAAATCCAATATTTTCTGAGCTTCCCTGGTAGCTCAGCTGGTAAAGAATCCACCTGCAATGCAGGAGACCTGGGTTTGATCACTGGGTCAGGAAGGTCCCCTGGAGAAGGAAATGGCAACCCACTCCTGTATTCTTGCCTGGAAAGTCCCATGGGTGGAGAAGCCTGGTGGGCTACACTCCATGGGGTTGCAGAGTCAGGCACGACTGAGTGACTAACATGCACAATATTCTCTGGCCACATTCAGGGAATCTACCAATTTGGGGCATAGAAGGAAAAGCTGAGAATTGGGCAGAAGGTAGATACTAAGAGGCAGAGAATCCATCAGAGCTTCCAGCAGCCTCACACAGACAAAAATTGGAGTTCGGGACTGCCTAGGAAGATGGGACCTGAGGCCAAGATCTCCTGAGATAAGAGAGATGTAAAGGGTACTCTGGTGTTCATCTAGAGGCGTTTGTTAAATTCTTAAGAGGTACCGGCAAGAGACTAAAAAGTCAAGAGGTAGGTTAAAAGCAAAACGGAGTTTGGAGCAGTTTTGGGAGGGTGAGAAGATAAAACCTGGAGGTCAAGGTCTGCTTGGGCAGACTTCCTGTGTTCCAGAACCAGGCTCGTTTGCCTGGCGTGCTGCACAACAAATGCTGAGAGGCTGAGGTTTGCAGCAGAGAAAAGGTTTATTCACGCGGCATCCCAGTGAGGAGACAGGAGAACCAACCTTGAATCTATCTCTCGGTTGGTGAGGGGCTTGGGATATTTCTGGGATAAAGAAGCAGGGTGGTCTGAGGCGTGGCGGGGAAAGGTGATTGGAGGTGAGAGAAAGATGAGGCAATCATTCCGTGCAGACATAGCTAAGATACATGCTTCTTTGTGGGATGCATATTCAGAAAATGGTAGCGTTAGCATGTCTTGAGGATGGAGTTTTGGGCCCTCAACACCAAAAGGTCATGAATCAGACACTCACACATGCCCACGTGGTAGGTTGGTGGTTCCAGCCAGTTTTATAGGCTGGAGCTTGACCTGGACACTGCTGACTCCAAGTTCTTGAAAAATAACAGGCAAACATCTTATTGTTTACACTATATGACACTTGGAGGATATGTTTTTTGCAAAAACAACTGCAGTGAGCTTGATCATTGAAGGCAGGTTACAGTTTGTTATTTATTAATAACAACTTAATTATTGTTAATAGTTTAATCGATCCAACTGATGACTACCATTGGTTTCACTAGTAAATACCCCAGATTCTCAGTTTACATGCCAGAGGTATATAAAGACTTATAGAGACAACAAGCTGTGTGAATCAGCCCAGTTTCTTGTTTACTATAGCTGTCTGCCAAAGGATAGGATAAATCACTTTTGGAGAAAGATAACATCATCCTAAAATCTGCAATTTTTCATAAACAACATTGTATGGTCAATAAAATATTACTAGGACTGCAAAGAGATCCAACCAGTCCATCCTAAAGGAGATCAGTCCTGGGTGTTCATTGGAAGGACTGATGCTGAAGCTGAAACTCCCATACTTTGGCCACCTCATGCGAAAAGTTGACTCATTGGAAAAGACCCTGATGCTGGGAGGGATTGGGGGCAGAGGAGAAGGGGACAACAGAGGATGAGATGGCTGGATGGCATCACTGACTCAATGGACATGAGTTTGGGTGAACTCCGGGAGTTGGTGATGGACAGGGAGGCCTGGTGTGCTGTGATTCATGGGGTCGCAAAAAGTCGGACACCACTGAGCGACTGAACTGAACTGAGCCATACAAAGGAACAGAATGCTAAACAAAATCTCATAATCGAAATAGATCCATAGTTAATGTAGATATCAGGATGATGAGACATGTATTTTTTTTTAAACCTGATTAATATATTAATCAGGCTCCTCTATCCATGGAATTCTCCAGGCATGAATACTGAAATGGGTTGCCATTCCCTTCTCCAGGGGATCTTCCTGACACAGGGGTCCAACCCAGGTCTCCTGTATTGTAGACAGATTCTTTACCATCTGAGCCACCAGTGAAGCCCCTAAATTATCAAGATTATGAGACATGGATTTTTTTTAAAAACTTGAGTAATATATTTGAGAAAAATAGATGTTAAAGGGAGAATTTCACTAGAGGACTAAAGTCTATAAAAACATCAAATGGAATGTCTACAACTGAAAAAAGTAGTAACTGAAATTAGGATGAAAATAGAAGAGTTAATCACATTTGAACATGAAAATTCTGAAAGAGATGGGAATACCAGACCACCTGACCTGCCTCTTGAGAAACCTGTATGCAGGTCAGGAAGCAACAGTCAGAACTGGACATGGAACAACAGACTGGTTCCAAATAGGAAAAGGAGTACGTCAAGGCTGTATATTGTCACCCTGCTTATTTAACTTCTATGCAGAGTACATCATGAGAAACACTGGGATAGAGGAAGCACAAGCTGGAATCAAGATTGCCAGGAGAAATATCAATAACCTCAGGTATGCAGATGACACCACCCTATGGCAGAAAGTGAAAGAACTAAAGAGCCTCGTGATGAAAGTGAAAGAGGAGAATGAAAAAGTTGGCCTAAAGCTCAACATTCAGAAAACGAAGATCATGGCATCTGGTCCCACCACTTCATGGCAAATAGATGGAGAAACAGCAGAAACAGTGGCTGACTTTATTTTTCTGGGCTCCAAAATCACTGCAGATAGTGACTGCAGCCATGAAATTAAAAGACTCTTACTCCTTGGAAGGAAAGTGATGACCAAACTAGACAGCATATTAAAAAGCAGAGACATTACTTTGTCAACAAAGGTCCATCTAGTCAAGGCTATAGTTTTCCAGTGGTCATGTATGGATGTGAGAGTTGAACTATAAAGAAACCTGAGTGCTGAAGAATTGATGCTTTTGAACTGTGGTGTTGGAGAAGACTCTTGAGAGTCCCTTGGACTGCAAGGAGATCCAGCCAGTCCATCCTAAAGGAGATCAGTCCTGGGTGTTCATTGGAAGGACTGATGTTGACGCTGAAACTCCAATACTTTGGCCACCTGATGCAAAGAGCTGACTCATTGGAAAAGACTTTGATGCTGGGAAAGATTGAGGGCAGGAGGAGAAGGGGACGACAGAGGACAAGATGTTTGGATGGCATCACCGACTCAATGGACATGGGTTTGAGTGGACTCCAGGAGTTGGTGATGGACAGGGAGGCCTGGCATGCTGCGGTTCATGGGGTCGCAAAGAGTCAGACATGACTGAGCGACTGAACTGAACTGAACATGAAAAAGAGTACTTGTTAACTGGATGATAAATCAGTAATTATCAGATGATTTAGTATTTAATCAGATGATAAAGTATTCAGATTGAAGGAGAACAAAAGGTTGAAGAATGCACAAAGTCACATAAGAGATACATAGAACATGGAGAAAAGATTCAATGTACATAAAGTTGGAGTCACAGAAGAAATGAAGATGACAGTGCAGAAGCAATATATGAAAAAAATAAGAGCTAAGGTTTCCCTCTCCTCCAAAACTGATGAAATATATCAAAGAAGTGCTACTAACTCCAAGTTGGATAAGAACAAAAGAAGTCACAATCAGTTAGGCTTGTGATTGTAAAATTTCTGCAAACGAAAGTCTTAAGAGCATCCAGAAAAAACTGACTCATTACCTTCAAAGAAGCATCAATCAGACTGATAGTTATTTTCTCAAAAGAGAAATAAAAGCCAGAATACAATGCAATGTGCCTCCAAAGTGCAAAAGAAAAAACAAAGATATCAACCAGGAATTGATTACCCAGTGAAAATACTTTTCAAATGTGAAAGTGAAATAAGTGTTTTCCTAGACAAATAAAAACATGGAATTTACCACCAGAAGACCGACACTAAGAGAAACGCTAAAGGGAACTCTTTGGACAGCAGGAAAGTTATCCCAGAAATCCCAAAAGGAATGAGGGACCAATAGAAAGAGTAGACAATAAATACAATGCATATTGTTAGTTTAGTGGGGCTTAAAATTCATGAAAACTGTAACACAAAATTAGTGTAGGGATATTGTTTGGACTATCATCTGTTGAAATGAAGTGAAGTGAAGTAGCTCAGTCGTGTCCAACTCTTGGCGACCCCATGGACTGTAGCCTATCAGGTTTCTCCATCCATGGGATTTTCCAGGCAAGAATACTGGAGTGGGTTGCCATTTCCTTCTCCAGGGGATCTTTCCTACCCAGGGATCGAACCCAGGTCTCCCACATTGCAGGTAGATGCTTTACCCTCTGAGCCACCAGGGAAGCCATCATCTGTTATGGGAAGCCAAAAAAACCTCAGTCTTATTGATTTGGCCGAGACTTTGTGACCCCTGTGAAGTCATCTGGGCAGAGTTCAGTCACAGTAAAGTTAGTTACAAAAGGAGTCAAGGTATCTTTGGAGCATCAGGCTAAGGGCAGTGTCAAGAGCTGTTTGACTACAAGATTCCAAAGCCCTCTCTCTTGGCCATGGGAATACCAGTAGATCTAATACTCTCATTGATAGAATTTTAAATAATTTTCAGTTCAATTCAGTTCAGTTCAGTCGCTCAGTCGTGTCCAACTCTTTGTGACCCCATAAATTGTAGCACTCCAGGCCTCCCTGTCCATCACCAACTCCCGGAGTTCACCCAGACTCACATCCATCAAGTCAGTGATGCCATCCAGCCATCTCATCCTCTGTCGTCTCCTTCTCCTCCTGCCCCCAATCCCTCCCAGCATCAGAGTCTTTTCCAATGAGTCAACTCTTTGCATCAGGTGGCCAAAGTACTGGAGTTTCAGCTTTAGCATCATTCCTTCCAAAGAAATCCCAGGGCTGATCTCCTTCAGAATGGACTGGTTGGATCTCCTTGCAGTCCAAGGGACTCTCAAGAGTCTTCTCCAACACCACAGTTAAAAGGCATCAATTCTTCGGCACTCAGCCTTCTTCACAGTCCAACTCTCACATCCATACATGACCACAGGAAAAACCATAGCCTTGACTAGACGAACCTTTGTTGGCAAAGTAATATCTCTGCTTTTGAATATGCTATCTAGATTGGTCATAACTTTCCTTCCAAGGAGTAAGCGTCTTTTAATTTCATGGAAGAAATACTTTATTAACATTTCTTTCATTGCTTTTTCCTCGATTCCCAACTTTTAAATGTTTGGTTATTAAATACAAGCAGACTTCCCAGGTGGCTCAGTGGTAAAGAATCTGCCTGCCAATGCAGGAGCCACAGGAGATGTAGGTTCGATCCCTGGGTCAGGAAGATCCCCTGGAGGAAGAAATGGCAACCCAATCCAGTATTATTGCCTAGGAAATCCCATGGACAGGGGAGACTGATGGATCACAAAGAGTCAGACACAACTGAGCATGCACACTATTAGACATAAGGGCCCTCTGATGAGAAGCAGGCTGTTCTTTTTTCATTTCATTATTTAGAACAAATTAAAACTAAAGGTAAGAACTTGAATTCCATTGTGGTAGATCAAGTGAATTTGCTCACAAGACCAAAATTCCTAGATAGGACAAAAGGATCAATGTCTTGGTGACCTGACAGAGACTTTGTTGTTAAGGGGCAGAATGGGGCTCCAAAGCTGGATTGAAAATTATCAGCTTAAGGTGGCAAGAGAAGAAGGTAAGTTTTTCTCTCTCCCTTAGTGATATAAATACATATAACAACAAAGTTGGTGCCATACTGGAAAGCTAGTGGGACTTCTGATCCAAAGAAATCAACATCACTTTTGAACACTTGCTAATTGTGGGATATTGGGGTACCTCTCCTTCAAATATGAGGCTACTAACATCTGATTTTCTTTCTTAGTATGTCTAATCCACTATTAAAAACTTCTATTAAGTGTCACTTCTCTCTCCCTTTTTAGATGTTCAATTGGTTTTTTAAAGAAAAATGTACCCTGTCATTTTTATAGTTTTCGGCTATCAAGCCTGCTCTTTTTTTTCCCTTTAAGAATAGTGAATACTCTTGCTCTCTAAACTGTCTCTGGTAACTCATAGCTGAAGTATCGGCAAGTCTATTTTTAGTTGATGTGCTGACGCTTTAACTATTAGCTAGTTTTCTTGACATATGCTAGATCCTGGTACTTGGAAAATTGTTGGAGTAATTTGAGGCCTAGGATAAATTATATGTGTCTTCTTCCAGATATAATTTACATTTGCTTTGGGAAGATGGCTGGAGGAACTATCACCTTAAACTAAGTTCACGGCTTCAGGGTCTTTGATCTACCTGGGAATGCGAAATCTGTTAATTTTCAGGAAGGGTGCTTCACTTCTGGGTCTCTTACCCCAGGAATTATTCCTTTGAGGTTCGTGTTTACTGTAGAGGTGATTTCTCAGTAGATTTTCTAGCTTTATGGGACCTAGGCTTTGATTTCTGTCCTGATCATCTGATAAAGTCACCAAAAGGAACGTTGCCAGGATCAGCAAATATTACTAGGGCAAAAGTGGCTTTCGCATTAGTTTAATATTTTGTCTCCATTTAGGCCTGGTAGCCGCTTCCTACCTTGTTAGCTCTTGGATGCTTTTAGATTGATGTTTTTTGTATTATAGTCAGCATTTCCATAGTTTTTTTCCATAGGATAATTGATTTAGCTAATCTACCTGCTAGGCCTAGAAACCGGAAGTCCAAGACAATAACCAATCTGCATTACAATGATACTACTAATATCTCATGATGATAATACTAATATCTCACAGAAACTGCATTTCAAGTAGATAATATGTACTTTCTAAGCTGAAAGCAGCTGCTAAATTGTCAGTTATTATTATCGTTAGAAAGTAGGAGGAAGAAATCCAGTTTTCTGTCGTGTGCTGGCTACCGTCTCACGTGCGGATGTGTTATCCCCTCAGAATGGTTTTGATTTTGCAAGCTCCCACTCATTGTTTAGCCAAAGAAGAAAATATATTAGGGCCTCATTATGAAGCAGAGGTTGGTGAACTATGACCTAGGAGCTAAATCTGGTCTGTGGTTTGTTTTTATACAAGTTTTATTGCAACACAGACACATTCATTCATTCATGTATTGGGTATCTCTGCTTCTGTATTAACAAGGACAGAGTGGAACAGCCCGAAACAGAACCTGCGTAGCCCATGGAGCATACAATATTTACTCTCTGGCCCTCTATATGGAAAAAGTCTGCCAACTCCTGCCATGAAGTATTAGTCCACCAGTCTTGCCTGACTAGTTTATGAGCTGGGAACAAGTAGATTATTATCTACTTGCATTATTATCATGCAATTTTTAAATACTGGAAGCTTGGGCTTGGTATGATAGACTCCTCAGTCACATTGAAAAATTTAAATAGGAAGTGGCAATAATAAGCAAAAGATGAATATCTTCAAGTAGCAACACAGTCATTAAACCATCACTCTTAAACAATTCAGACAAACTTTTCTTTTTCCAGTACAGATATTAGTTCTCTTTGTTTCTGCTTTTTTAGAGAATGTTTCATTTATAAAGTAAAGCTCTTCATTTTTTCATTAACTTGTGCTTCTTGGGTTAATGTGACAGAGAGAAGGCTTAGAGTGAAAATTCACAAGCAGCAAAGAAAGACGAGTCCAGGCACCGATCATTTGCCATGAAGTGCAATTTAGCCAAAACGCGACTCTCTCCCTCACCTCTGGACTAGCAGGGTTTGTGGGGCAGAGTGAGCCAGGAGGAGTTGATGCCAAACAGCAGTATACTTTCTGGATAATTCTGAGATTTCTTCTTCTCAGGAGTAATGATAGAGACCTTAGCACAAAAATCAAAGAAAAAGAAACTGTAAGAGGAAGTTATGTTCAAAGCTCAGTACATGTCTTTTTTGTTCAGCACCAGCTCTAATTAACAAATCCCCTGTTTCTGTGTATGATGTCAATTAAACTACTGTTTTGGCTCCCAACTGCGCACACGGCTTTCTATACACAAACTGTGGTGATGCC
Source organism: Bos taurus (assembly GCF_002263795.3). Classification (NCBI taxonomy): domain Eukaryota; kingdom Metazoa; phylum Chordata; class Mammalia; order Artiodactyla; family Bovidae; genus Bos; species Bos taurus. The sequence goes on along the minus strand of NC_037343.1, from coordinate 65,325,622 downwards.
ATTCATGCTATCTGTTAGGACTGCATCAGTGTCTCTATGCAGAATTTTGGTTCAACAACAAAATACCACTGAGTCTACAAGGTGATCAGGTTGAAATGCATCTTTCTGAGATGAGTCAGGAGTCGTGAAAAGCGCACTAAATCCTGTGGTGAAAGTGTGTTGCTAAATTAGAAACAAGGAGCACAGTAATTTCCCCTGACCCGGAGCCTTGCTGGACAGATGCCGTCCACGATGTGGAGGAGAGCAATATAATAAGCACGGGATCCTGGAGTGAGGCATAAAGAAATAATGAAATCATTTCTTTATAGAGGATCAGATGCCTTACATGCATGCCACTTTGCTTATTAATCCATCTGAAATTCCCTGGGGATTTGGAGCTGGCTCTTTTCCTGCTGATGAATCTATAGCTCGGTGACAATTAACTGTAATGACTTGGAGAAAGACCCTTCTAAATCACTGCTGGGTCCTGGGCTGCCAAAAGCTGCCTGCACCTGGGTGGCTGGCTAACAGCACCCCCATTTTATTCCGTTTTTCATGTGGAATCTACTGTTCTCTGTGGCTTTGCCAGGGAGCCAAGACAGCTCTAAATCCCCTTCTGTGATGTGGCGTGGTCAGAAAGGAGAAGCCGCAGCCATGGAAGGGAGATACATGGGAAAAGCTAAGATGCTTTCTTCTCTAAGACCAGGACACAGAAAGCCCCTCTGTTCCCGACCACCTGGGCTCACCACGCTGGTTATGTGGGAATCCGAGGGTTGACCAGACAGTCAGAGGACCCAGGAGTGTCAGAGAAGGGAGTTCCTCTGTGGCTGGTTCCCGGTGGCCTGGTGGGAACTGCGTGAGGCCGCTGGTAATTTTCCGGGCTCTCAGCAAGCTCAGCGGTGCCCCTCACACAGGCACAATGGCCACGTGGCCAGGGAGCCAGATGGGCTCTATTCTAGGCATGGGCAGGAAAGGGACGACCCTGGAGTCTGGATTGGCTTAGCCCCCTTACCCTTGCTGCTGGCCCTCTGTCTTCCAGCACCGGATTTACCTTACAGCGGTCCCCAAAGGGAGGGCGCATCCCAGCTGGGTCCCCTGGAAGCTGTAGATTTGCTGATTTGCACCTTTCTTGTGCATATTTTTATGTGGGCTGGGAAAACAGATGGCTCCATCCAAGTTGCTGAAAACCCAGCTGGTTATTGCTGCACTAGAATGACCTGAGTTTGGGGAGCCGAGTTTTCCCTGCCAGGGCCTTGGGCAAGTTAGGAAATGTGTCAGTCTTTGAATCTGAGCATAGACGGATGAGGCCTGAATTGCTGCAGCCCACCCTCTCCTGTGTGCTGTGGGGGATACAGGCGCAGTGACACAAGGCACGATACATAATACCTGGCACCCCTGCTCCCTCACCTCTTCTTTTTTTTTTTTTAATTAAGCAGGTTAAAAATTATTTCAAACAAACCAATAACAGAGTCATTCTTTATTTTCTTCCACTTTTTAAATCAAACCTGCACCCCCACCCTCCATTCTAAGTAATGATAAAATAGACTTTCACAGAGAAGTTTCAGAAATCTTTTCAAGCCAACATTTATTGAGCACCTATTTTATTTCAACTAGATGCTGGAAATACAACATTGACTAATATATGGCTTTTTTGATCAGAGAGCTCCTAGCCCATCTGGAAGAGATACGTGTAAAAAGAAGGTATCTGGCTAATAAGAAACTGCTGTATGACTCGGGAACTCAAACTGGGGCTTGGTAATAACCTAGAAGGGTGGGTTGGGGAGGGAAGTGGGAGGCATGTTCAAGTGGGAGGGGACATGGGTGATTCTTGTTGCTGTTTGGTAGAAAGCAATACAATACTGTACAGCTATTATCCTTCAATTAAGAATAAATAAAATTTTTAAAAAATGAATGAGTGGAGAAGAAGAAGGTTATCTATAAAAAAGAAGAAGAAGATGTAAGTGCTGTGATAGAGGTGGGTAGCCCGAAAGTGAGTATCGCTCAGTCTTGTCCGACTCTTTGGGACCCTCATGGCCTTTACAGTCCATGGAATTCTCCAGGCCAGAATGTTGGAGTGGGTAGCCTTTCGCTTCTCCAGGGGATCTTCCCAACCCAGGGATCGAACTCAGGTCTCCCGCATTGTGGGCGGATTCTTTACCAGCTGAGCCATGAGGAAAACCCACGAGGGTACAGAGTGGCATGGAAATATAAAGAGGGACAGATTCTGTTCCTTGAAAACAGTGGGAACATGGTTTTCTTAGGGTATATGCCCAGTACGGGGATTGCTGGATCATACGATAACTCTATTCTTAGTCTTTTAAGGAATCTCCCTACCGTTCTCTATAGGAGCTGTACCAGTTTACATTCCCACCAATGGTGCAAGACAGTTGGCTTTTTCCCATGACCTCTCCAGCATTTATTGTTTGTAGATTTTTTTTGATGATGGCCATTCTGACCTGTGTGAGGTGATACCTTGCTGTGGTTTTGATTTGCATTTCTTTAACAATTAGAGGTGTTGAGCATCTTTTCATGTGTTTGTTGGCGTCTGTGTGTATACACATTAACTGATTCACTTTGTTGTACAACAGAAACTAACACAACATTGTAAAGTGGTTATACTTCAGTGGAAAAAACAAAAAAGAATAGCGAGACCCAGCTCTGGAGTGGTGATACTTGAAGGAACGTAAGACTTTGTCTGGGGCAGAGGTGGGAAGGACAGACCCAGGTGTGAAATATGGAGGCCTGTGTAGGACGCAGGTGGCTGCTCCACAGGGTCTTGTCCCTTTGGCTCTCCCTTCCCGACCTCCACTTATTGTGTTTACCTCTGCTCACATGACTCTGGAGACGTCACCCCCATCCCCAGCTCATTGGTAGATCCCAATGAGTCTAAGATAATCCCATTCCTGTGAAGGCTGGATTTAGAAATAGGTCATGATAAATTCTGGTCATTGAGACAGGAAGTCTCCTGTGAAATATCCAGGAAATTTCCTCCTCCTTAAGAAAACAATACAAGAGGAAAGGTTCCCTTTTCTCCCACAGATGTTGCCACGTCTCCTCTAATCCAAGGGAAGGTATTCATCAGGGAAGAGATACGGTTTGATTGTGGGGTTAAGTGTAGCCAAAGCAGGAAGCATCACTGGGAGGTGGCCGGAAACGTCTGTTGAAGGACCTTGGATGCCTCAGAGGTGCTGCTTCCCAAAGTAGGTGATGGGGTCATTCCTGCAGTCATGGCCATGGCCCGACAACGAAGCGTATTGACTCAAGGTGACCTTTGGCTGGGGTCTAGAAGACAGTGCAGGCAGGTGAGGTGGTTCAGCTCTAAAAACAGAGCTGGCTCCTTCTTAGCAAAGATAGTGCCAAAAACATACCCTCTGTAGAAACCCTTGCACTTGACACTAGGCTTTTCAGCCACTTTCTTTCTAATCCCTCACCACTAAAATGATATGTGCAAGGTGCTAAGTAGAGCATCACAAACATGGCGAGTGCTCAGTACATGTTAGTTCCCAGCATGATCACAGATAGCAAAAGATGTTTTCTGGATGCCAAGGATAGCGGAATAAACTATAAATATAATCCCGGGCGGGGGGATGTGTTTTCCCCTCTGCCAGTTGGGAGGTTGGTTCGCGTTGCTGTATTGTTACTTCATTTATGACATCTTCTTCTGCAAGTTTTTCCTCTTACTGTTGGGTGCACTGCAATGGTGATGCCGGCAAGGTCCTGGCTGCAGGCTGCATCTGGCCTTATGAGTCCAGATCCTTCAGATTTAGGTTGCTGATCCCACAAGTGCAAACTTCTTGGCTCCAAGTCTGGGTCTCTCTGCTTTCAGTTAGACAGGAAACCAAGGCTGGGCAAACCTCCAAGGTTTCAGATAGGCCTTCTGTTCAGATAAGCTTCCAAGGATGTTTCTGCTTGGGAACAGTAACGGCTCAAGTTCTTTCCTGGGTTTTAACTTGCGCCTCTATGACATACCAACAGATTTAGAACTGACGTTATAATTGGAGTCAAAATGCCCACATGTGACTTGAATTAAACAGACCTCCATGGATCAGAGATGCAAGGCTAACTAATCTCAGGGTGTTAAGCTGAAATTTTCTGAGAGGCACCGAGCAATCTACCCTTGGAAAGATAAGTCTTTGGCCTGTGTGCTTATTTTTAACTGAGTTCAATTTCTGTTGGGCTACAGAACGGTGTACTCATGTCTTAGGGAAGTAGCCCAGTAGGGTGGGAAAATGAGCTTTAGCTTCATTTTGCCTTGAGTTCAAATCCCTTCTCCATCCATCCGTTAGTAGATATGACCAAATCATTTAATTTTTCTGATCCTCAGTTTCTGGCAGGTTTCTCATAGGATTATAGTAAAGATCAAATTAGGTCTGTGTTGAGTTGGCATCTGGTCCCATCACTTCATGGGAAATAGATGGGGAAACAGTGGAAACATTGTCAGATTTTATTTTTGGGGGGCTCCAAAATCACTGCAGATGGTGATTGCAGCCATGAAATTAAAAGACACTTACTCCTTGGAAGGAAAGTGATGACCAACCTAGATAGCATATTGAAAAGCAGAGACATTACTTTGCCAACAAAGGTCCATCTAGTCAAGGCTATGGTTTTTCCTGTGGTCATGTATGGATGTGAGAGTTGGACTGTAAAGAAAGCTGAGTGCCGAAGAATTGATGCTTTTGCACTGTGGTGTTGGAGAAGACTCTTGAGAGTCCCTTGGACTGCAAGGAGATCCAACCAGTCCATTCTGAAGGAGATTAGTCCTGGGTGTTCTTTGGAAGGATTGATGCTAAAGCTGAAACTCCAATACTTTGGCCACCTCATGTGAAGAGTTGACTCATTGGAAAAGACTCTGATGCTGGCAGGGATTGGGGGCAGGAAGAGAAGGGGACGACAGAGGATGAGATGGCTGGATGGCATCACCGACTCAATGGACATGAGTTCGGGTGAACTCTGGGAGTTGGTGATGGACAGGGAGGCCTGGCGTGCTGCAATTCATGGGGTCGCAAGGAGTCGGACACGACTGAGCGACTGAATTGAACTGAACTGAGTGACCAGAACATAATGAATGTTCCATAAATGGTGGATATTATTTCTAAAGCTCCAAGGAGAGAAGGTGACTATGCTACAAATTTATTTTAGAAGTTCAAAAAAATCATGTTAGTAAAAATAATGAAATTATTAGAAATAGGCTAGTTTGCTCAAGAGACCAAATTCTTTCAGACATTCTCATTATTCTTGATTCTTTCCAGATCTTTCATAGTGGTTACCCTGACTTAAGAATTTCCCAGTGTCTCCTAGAAACAATATATTAGGGAGAAGTTCTTTCAAGGGTTGGTAAAACTAATAATAGTGTTTTCCAGCTCAATTGGGAAGAATGAATATAGCCCTGGGGAAAGGAAGTTCTTATCTTACCTTTGCAATCCATTCAGCTTTATCAAAAACATGGGAAAACAAACATTCAAAAAATAGATAACGACTATGAACAAATCAACAGAGAGAGAAATTCACCATTTGTGCCTTTTGAAAACAGAGCAGGGACCCTAAGCAGACAGGGAGAGCACTTCACTAAGGTTCAGTTCAGTCGCTCAGTCGAGTCCCACTTTTTGTGACCCCATGGACTGCATCACTCCAGACTTTCCTGTCCATCACCAACTTCCAGAGCTTGCTCAAACTCATGTCCAGTCCATCGAGTCAGTGATGCCATCCAATCATCTCATCTTGTGTCATCCCCTTCTCCTCCTGCCTTCAGTCAGATTCACTTAAATGGGTGAGGTTGAAGTGTCTGTGGGGATTGGTTGAGCAAAGGATCTTTGAGTACATGCTAAGTGCATGACCTTGAAGGGTTCAGTGATCACACAGAAAGACAGTATGTCTCAGCATCTACAGCCCAGAATATGAAAGTCAAGATCAACAGTGCTCCATTCCAAGAAGTGCCAAGCGCCCAGACTCTTTGGGCTAGTTCTCTCCAAAACGAGCCCATGGGTCATCTCTCACCCATCCTTTCACCTCTCCTTGGCTTATTAGATTCCTCCAATTTGGTTTTTGTGTATCAGTTACATGAGAAATGGCTCTCACAATACAATTCATGGGGCTCCGATTGGTGACACCAGTTCCCTGTTTAAAGTGTTCATGCTTAAAGTTGGACAATAACTATATATTTTCTGTTTGCTTATTTGATCCTATGCTTTCAAATCCCATGTCATTTGCTCCTTGAGTCATGACATTATTAATCTACTCCACCATTTTCTGCATTCCCCGATACTCCACAGCATCCTACCTCTTTCCTCAAAATTTTGTGTCTTTTCTCAAAGGCTCTGATCTTTATTATGGGGTATTTCCCTAAACAATAGCTAAAATGCAAATTTTAAAAATTTACCATGATTAAACTAATACTGTATTCTGCTTATCAGCCTAGCAGAGGTATTGAAATGCTTTTGAGGGAGAGCAGTTGTACGGCTGCACCCTTTCCGGGTCAAATCTGTCTGAAGGTGGAAACTACTTGTCTCACCCCCTCCACCCGCCAAGACTGTGTTTAGTAACTGTAGTCAAACGAGCCTCCGTGACATACACAGGAGAGCTGTGAAGCAATTATCACTAATCGAGTTGTTCTAGTTGATATCTGGGCACGGCTGGCTTTGTTTATGGCTCAGATGAGCACATTTTAACGATCCAAAGAAAATGAGCACAAGTTTCCACTTCCAGCAAATATTAATTCTGAACAAATGAATCCAAACAAAATTGCTGGTGAAAATGAAGTCCTTTTGACTTCAGCTTCCCTGATGTACTTTTCCATTAGTGGGGCCCTCTTGCTAAAGATTGAAAGAATGGTTCATGTTGGAGATGGTGGCTGCCTTTCAACTCAATCACTTCAACTCTGGAAGGTAAAAGTCCACTCCAGTTTGGGCTCCAGATATCCAACCCTCCAAGTGAAAGTACATCCTGTCCGAGCCAGGAAACACCACAGGAGAGCAACATTCTCAAAAACATGCCATTTGCTTCTATGACAACCCTGGAAACATGCAAATATTATACATTTAGCAAAATCCCACACATTAGAGAGCAAACTCCTGGCTGTCTGAGATGTTCGACAGTTTCCAGCTTCATATGACATATTTCTCTCAAGTCTAGCATTTCAAGTAAAAAGGAAATTCATTGCCTTAGGCCAAGCTTTTGCTTCTCCAGCATCCTAAAGGGATCATGCCGCAGAATTCTATAAGAATTTGCAATCAGGACTTTGCTCAAAGTCTTTCAGTGGCTTCTTTTTTTCTTACACGAAAAGTCCAAATCCTTGAAGACCATGCAACCTGGTACCAATGAACATTTTTACTCTTCAAATTTTCTGCCACTCCATCTCTTTTCCAATACTTTGTGCTCCAACAAAATGGCATTTAACCAACGATTTTCTAAAAGTATCCTGAAATGTCAAATTCAATGCAGTTTGCTCCTCCCTCAGTCCCCACTATGTTACCCTCTTCCCTTAAAATTCCTACATCCTATATCCATGTCCTAAGTCTTTGAGTTTTTCCATAAACTATAAGCCAAAATATGTTTAAACTTTTATTTCCCCCTATTATAATTTTACCCACAGTTTACCCAGTGTTCTTGTTATCTGCCTACAGCTTATTCATTTGGGGATCCTCTAGCTCTACCCCACTACAAGGCTGGCACATGGTATATTCTCATTAAATGATGTTGTCATGTGTGTTCAATTAAATTGAAATAATGGTTACAGCTTACTCAGTTCAGTCACTCAGTTGTGTTCAACTCTTTGTGATGCCGTGGACTGCAGCACACCAGGCTTCCTTGTCTATCACCAACTCTTGGAGCTTACTCAAACTCATGTCTGTAGAGTCGGTAATGCCATCCAACCATCTCATCCTCTGTCATCCCCTTTTCCTCCTGCCCTCAATCTTTCCCAGCATCAGGGTCTTTTCCAATGAGTCAGTTCTTCGCATCAGGTGGCCAAAGTATTGAAACTTTGGCTTCTAGGATGACGATTAGCATCATCAAAATAATTGGCCTAATAAGTATCTAAATTATATAAAAAATAACCTACATGGACCAATTTCATTTTCCCCACACAAATTCAGAGTTTGTTTCTTGGTGTTTGATACCTTTTCAGCTTGATCTATCCAAAAATTCCCATTGATCACACTGACCAAGAGATGATAAGCATCAACAAGTTTGCCGGATCCACTATGACAGGCAAATCGAAGAACACGAAAGAAATGTTATACATGATCTCAGAAGTTTACAGTGCGATGGAGGGAAAGATACTAAAACCTGTGTAATATTTAGGGAACCTAAACAGCCATGGTACCACCTAATAATGCAAAAGGAAACCAGGGGAAGAGGAGATGAGTAGAGACTGGAGTGGTGAGGGTAGGTATCCTGTAAGAGATGGACTTGGGATGAGCCTTCAGGGTAGGTGGGCTCCCAGGCACACAGCAGAGGTGAGGCCATGGCATGTTGAGGGAGGAGCTGAACACAGCCTCACAGGATGCAAGTCAGAGTGAGTGGAGGGCCTGCTGATGGGAGGGATAGAGGACAACCCACTGAACGGGAGTGGACAGTAGATGGTCTGTGTTGGGTGGGAGAAGCAAGGGGGAGAGGAGCACACAGATTTAGGATAAGTGGTTTGAACGAAATCAGACAATGAATAAAAGAATTCTAGAGAAAAACAAACACAAACTGGGAGCCATTATAGGTTCCTAAGCAAGTGTGAAGCAAAAGCAAGCCTTTTCCTTTGGGAAGATTAGCTGAAAGCTGGCTGCAAAATTGGGTGGTGAGAGAGACTACCAACAGTGAAGGCAAGTGAGGAAGCTAATCCTGAACAGAGCTCTAAGAGGAAGGTGAGGCTAGGCTGGTGGGGAATTGTGTGGTGAGTTGGGGACAACTCCTAGGCATTCCAAAAGAAGGATGGACTCACTATGGGAAGAGAAGGGAGTCAGAGAGGAACCACCATTTCAGCCTGGGGACTTTCATCGCAAAGAATAGTGACTTGTTTCTATCTTTAGGAGATAGAAAATGTTTTTTTCTCAGAAGATAGTATTTTTGCACAATGGCTGAACAATTATATATGGGGTACATATCTTAACTGAACACTTATCAAATGTCTAGAATCTGCTAAGTGCTGTGAATTCAGCAGTGAATAAGTGCAATTTCTGTCCTCAATGAGTTCAAATTCAGTGGTAGGTTGGTCCTAGGGAGCAACAGAGCATATTACCAGGATAAAACCTCCTAAGGAAGGCTTTCTGAAAGGAGGTACCAAGATGAATGATCAGGAGATGGTGGGGCAAAGAGGGTGGTTGTGAATGAAGCCTTTCAAGAGATAGAAGCTTGAACAAAGATGAACAGAGCTGAGAAACAAGGGTTCCACGTGGGTACCAATGATGAGCGTAATAGGTTTTGCAATCTGTATGCCAGCAGGATGCTTTGATAGATGGTACTCTGGCTCCATCCATCATCTAGCACCTATAGGAGAGCTGAAAAGGAATGCTTAATAACAACAACAACAAAAACCAGGTTTAGGTGGACTCAAAGACTGCAGCTCTGAAATTTGCCGTAAACAGCGAGAAAGATTGCTATTTACCTCTTCTGCAATTGATCTTGAACTGTTTAATGACGCATATACAGACAAGGTGAAAGCATCCTGCAGTGAGAATACAAATGCAAACCCTTTTTCTGATAGATGAGATAGGGCAGGAAAACTGTAGATGGAAATGAAATTCTGTAAATCTACACTACAGCCAGTAGCCCCTATGGATATGAAATATTGATTTAGTGCTACCACCATTTTAAGTTCTGAATACATTACCCTAATAGCATATAAGCATCTAGAGAGCTGAGATTTTCAGAGGCAAGTTCAAAAACTGCTCATCAGTTATCAAGAACATACTAAGTTCCTACTAAGTGCCAGGCTCTATGTCGAAATCAAATTCGTTGGGAGAAATCAACAGAGTTAGTGGCTATCAAGACTGGTCTGCAACCAATTATTTTTGCAGACAATTCATTGAGAGCATGTGTTCCTCAGGTACATCAGATAATCAAAGCTAATAAAAAGATACTGTGTAAAAGCATGTTCGTCATAGGCATAGCAAATATAGCATCTCCACAAGAAGAGGCTTTTTAATTGGAGGATAATTGTTTTACACTCTTGTATTAGTTTCTGCTATACAGAAATGTGAATCAAGTATATGTATACACATATCCCCTCCCTCCCACGCCCTACTCCACCCCACCCCTCTAGGTTATCACAGAGCACTGAGCTGGGCTCCCTGTGTTGTACAGCAGCTTCTCACTGGCTGTCTATTTCACACAGGGTATGCATATCTACCGTCTCAATTCCCCTCCTCTCTATTCTTCTCTGTGTCCAAAAGTCTGTTCTCTACATTTGCATCGCTATTTCTGTCCTGCAAATAGGCTCATAGCACCATTTTTCTAGATTCCATATATATGCATTAATATATGATATTTGTTTTTCTCTTTCTGACTTACTTCACTCTGTATGATAGACTCTAGGTCCATCCACACCACTACAAATGATCCAATTTCATTCTTTTTTACTACTGACTAATATACCAGTGTATATATGCAGCACATCTTCTTTGATGGACATTTAGGTTGCTTCCCTGTCCTGGCTATTGTAAATAGTGCTGCATTGAACACTGAAGTACATGTGTCATTTAAAATTATGGTTTTCTCAGAGTATATGCCCAGTAGTGGGATTGCTGTGTCCTATGGTAGTCTTATTCCTAGTTTTTTAAGGAATCTCTGTCCTCCACTGTTCTCCATAGTTGCTGTATCAATTTACATTCCCACCAACAGTGCAAGAAGGTTCCCTTTTCTCCATAACCTCTCCAGAAGAGGATTTTTAAAGGAGTGTTACATATATGTTGGCTTCCCTGGTGGCTCAGAGGATAAAGCGTCTGCCTGCAATGCAGGAGACCCAGGTTGGATCCCTGGGTTGGAAAGATCCCCTGGAGAAGGAAATGGCAATCCACTCCAGTATTCTTGCCTGGAGAATCCCATGGAAAGAGGAGCCTGGCAGGCTACAGTCCATGGGGTCGCAAAGAGTCAGACACAACTGAGTGACTTCACACACATATATGTTAGAAACAAGATATTATAAACTGGGGATTTTCTATTCCTTTGTAATTCTTCTGATGTTTTGTGTGTTTTAAGTTCATTTGCCACAGGAAGCATATAGTGGTTCATGGTCCAGTCTATAGTGTAAGGCAATTCCTCCTGGAATCCAAGAGATCCTGATTTGATTCCTCTCCGAATAGGCCTGGGCATCAGTATTTTTTAAAAGCTCCTCAGCTGATTGCAGAATGCAGCCAAGGTTGAACACTGTTCTGACCTGGAGCACGACCAGGAGGTGGACAGTGGGACCCAGGGTGTTGGCCCCAGTCAGCACGGCCTGGGCTCCACCCTCCAGACAACATGACCCTGGGCCTTTGCATCAGGTTGAGTCACTCACCCAAGGCAGTGGTGAGCAGGAACCGTAGGCCCTAGAGTTTAGTTTTCCATGGAGTCTCAGATTTTTCCTCATGTCTCCTGCTCTCCCTCCCAATCCACGGCTCCTCCAGAGAGAAGGAGATATTAGGGGTAGAGATTGCGGGTAGAATTCTAAGGCTAGTGCCATGAGGCATGCTGACTGCAGTGAGCAGGAGGCCTCTGACTGTGGGAGCACCATTAAAGGAAGGACAAGGCTTTCCTGTAGGAGCTTTTCCCCTCTCGCTTTTACACGGATTTCCTGCCCTACGGTGACCTGTGGTCTCTGCCTGTGGGCACAGAAGACTGGCATCTGTTTGGGAATAAATAAAAGATTGATTCCTGTCTCACCTGACCCATGCGGAGGTACCTGGAAGCTGTCATGGCAGCATGGTTAGGGCAAGGGGAAAGGGCTCCATGTGAGAAAATTGGCTTATAATTTCTGAAGACGTGAGAACTGAAAGGTTATTCTAAACAAAAACTTCAAAGGTTAGCTCCATTCATTTTTCTGAATTCTGCTACGTTTGGGAAAAGCCCTCTACTGCATTGCTTTTGTTTCAACAAAGTATCTTTTAAAAATATTCATTTATTTAATTGGAGTATAATTGCTTTGTAATATTGTGTAAGTTTCGGCTGTACCACAACATGAGTCAGCTATATGTACACATGTATCCCCTTCCTCTTGAGCCGCCCTCTCACCCCTCTAGGTCATCACAGAACACCAAGCTGAGTTCCCTGTAGTATCAGCAGCTTCCCACTAGCTGTTTGAAGCATGGTAATGTATATGCATCACTGACACTTTTTCAGCTTGTCTCACCCCCTGCTTCCTGCCCTGTGTCCACAAGTTTGTTCCCTATGTTTGCATCTCTCTTCCTGCCCTCTCAGACTTTGTTCTCTCACTTGGTTTCTATAAGGAAGACAGAGATGTGTAACAGGCAGCACACAATTCAGATGAATGGTAAAGTTACTGCCTGGTTCTCTCTCTCTCCTTTCGGACTACAAAAGTGTTGTGAAACCTAGGAGGTCCTGAGCGCTCAGCCAGTCCACCGTCCTCATTTCACAGAAGAGGGAACGGATCTCCTCGGAACTGAAGTGACTTTGAAGTGGCACAGCTGGTTGGTACCAGATCTACCCCCTTTAACCTTTCTGGTAAGTCTTCTTTTCCAGCCCTTCAATCATCTTGACAACCTTGCTCTGAAGCCCATCCAATTTCTGCTGCCCTTTCTCTGAAGTTCCTGGGATTAGACACATGACCCTAGAGAGGTCTGATGTTATCTGAGCATAAACAGAAGATTGCTTTAGCGTTCCCACATTCTAGGTATCCATTCCAGTGCTCCGCTGCTCCAGGGGTTTATTTCTGAGGATGACCTTCTGGGCTATTTCTGACATGCTGGAACCCGCTTTCCTGACTCACGTGTCTCAGGTCTGATTTTCTTACCCAAGTGTAATGATGCCTTTAGTGAGCATGCCTTGCAGAGGATAACACGTCAGATGCTCAAAACATCTTTGTTTCTGGAAACACAAAGCACCTTTCTAAGAACCATTCTAAGCCTCCTTGATGATTCTGGAGGGGAGGGGAGGCTGCCAAATTCCAACTCTGTGGTTAGAGAGATTAAAATTCAAAGTTAAATTGAGTTAGCCTGAATCATCTATGAAGATGGATGAAAATTATTCTGGAGGGCAGAGAGGGCACTTTATCCCTAGTCGGCACCAAGTCAATCACTCCATACTTAGGGTACCCCTCCCCTGCTTGGCTCACAACTGCCAGCCAATGCCTCCTTCTTCACTGTCGAGGCAATTCCTTCACATTCATTGCTCACATGCTTTCAACTCCACAGCAGATAAGATACGAAGCAAATTCAGGATGCTTGAGCCTTGCCCTTGCAGGAGTTTGTGAGTCAGCAATTTTTAAATCAGCGGGGGAACCTGTTTATTTTCTAGATCCTATCAAGCTACTTTCCTATAAGGCCCTCCACTGTGTTCCCCGAGCATCTTATTTATCGGCGCTGTGTGTATCTCACTGTCTTGTACCCAGTTACCCGTCTCACCTGCTGTCCTCCTCCTCCCCACTCCAGGCTCCAGGCTAGAAGTTCCATAGCTTGCAGGAAATGGGGATGGTCCACTTTATGCTTGTTTGCGGAATGAATGCATGCTCCAGAGAGCCCCCTCTGCGGGTCCCCACCCCCACCTCTGGGTGCCTCGACTCTGCTTTCCCGAGGGTGCATCCTAGGAAGACAGAAAGCACTCCCTGTATGGAGCTTGTGAGTTCTGCTGAGGAGTTTGGATTCTGCTTCATCCTCAAGCCCATGAATCGGTGATTGATTCTTCCAGGGAGCAGCCATTGCAGACATTTGGGGTTGACATCTGTCTTTGATGTCTCATGTCAAAGGGATGCTGTCTAAGCAACTGTTACCGCGAGTGGAGCAGGGAATAAGTAAGCACTAAGCTAACTCCAAGGACGGGAAGACCCCCAGTAAACTGACACAGAGAAAGGACACATTCAGTCAGTGTGTGTCAGTGATTGTGGCCATGATCTCCTCACACCCTCCCTAGAAACTCTCCAAGGAAGGCTCCCGTCCACTGTGCAGTTCTCTTGCCTTGTAATGTCTGAGCTCTACAGCATTCTAGACACTGAGCTGTCTTGGGATGGTGCCCAGAACGAGGTTCCGGGAACACAAAAATATTTCCACAATCCCTGGGGTGAAGCTACTGATGGAAGCAGCCGAGGTGAAACCTCAGCAGGGGCTTGCGGTTCCTCCGCCTTCTACCCACTCCCTTCTGGCAGGTCAAGCCAGTGACCAGCCTTCTGGAAGTCCTGCACAGGGGGACGGCTTATTATTATTGTCAGCCAAGGCTATGTATGATCCAGTGCTCAGAATTGCCGCCAGTTCATACGTGAGAAGACATCATCCCTGAAATGATCCTACAACTAGCTAACACTCACTGAGCCAGGCCCACTGCATGGGTTATCTTATTCAAGACCACCCTGTGAAGTAGGCACTTTCATGTCTGAATTACAGATGAGAATGGGTTTCACTGTCACCAAATTTAATAAATTCCACGATCAGGAGTTCTACCCCAGCATAGACCAGGGGTCCACAAGCCATCCTGTTTCCATTTCACGGTGCTTCCTTGGCTGGGAATCTTGGAAGAATTATGTCTGAAGGCATCACCAAGGCAGCAGGATGGAAAAGCAGCAGAGAGTCAAGAATTCACTCGGAGGTAATTGGAAAGGTAACATGAATGCTTTACCCAACAGAGCACCAGCTCCAACATGGTGATGTAACACCAATTAAGCTTCTTAAACCAAAAAATTTCCTCGGAGAGTCCCATGGATGGACTGCTCGGCCCTGGCAGACTCTCTAAGAATCTGAGATGTATGTGCATGCACACACACACACACACACACACACCCCTCATGAAACAGACACACAGTCACACACCATGAAGTAGAGTTCACTGACATCAAAGGCTCAGACAGCCTTCTGGTCCCTTCTGTTTTCTCGATTTCCAGCAGTCTGCAATGTATCCCAGGCAGAAGAATTCAATAGACTGAAATTGAAAACCTAGTAAGTGGCAGCACCCAGAGAGGAAGCTTTAAATGAGAAAATCTCCACTTTTTTTTCCTGGAAAGTCCCCCAAGAGAAAAGAAATCTTTCTTCTCAAGCTATTCAAACCAAACTCAGAGCCAGTGGACAATGAGACAATACAAAACATTAAATATGAGAAAGGGTTTTGACAACTGCCAAGAGCTGCACACTATGCCTACCCACCTAGTTTTAGTCTGCCACCTTGGTCTCAGCTGCAGCTTGTAGATTCTTTTTAAATGATTCCTCTAATACTTTGTTGCATGTATTTGTTAATGTCCATCTCTCCCCTTTCAGACCAAAATCTACCTAAGGGCTAAGTCTGTGCCTCCAATCCTTCACATGGTGACTAAAACATAGGAACTCAGTAGTCATTTGCTGAAATAATACTTTTATTTATTTATTTTTTTGCCTTCAGTCTATCAGGCCAGATAGATCAGACAGCCTCTTCCTATACCTGAAGCCTGTATTTCAGTCATCATGAACTTGAACTGACATGAACCTAGAAGCTCTTCTTTCAGGGTGGTCCTAAACTGAGCCCAGGACTGGAAGACAGCCAATGCTTGGTTTGGATTTGATCCTTGGCTCTATCACTCACTTAAAGGTTACTTGATTTTTCCACTTCTCAACTTAGCATTTGTAAAGTGGGAATTCTAGAAACCTCAGAGCACTATTGTAAAGTGGAGTATTATTCTCAGCATGACAACTTTAACGATTCTGTCAAAATTTATATTTGGCCACGTCACTTGTCTGCTCAGATATTTCCAGTGATGTATCAGTTCATTCATAGTAAAAGTCAAATTCCTCCTGCTGGCCTGCAAGGCCCTACAGAATCTAGCCTATGGGACTGCTCTTCTCTTCCCAGACAGACTAGCCTCCTTGCAGTTCACTGGACGGTCCCAACACCCTTTCCACCAGCTGTTCCTCTGCATGGAGTTCTCTTTTACTCACGTGGCCAGCCTCTTCAGCTGCTTCAAGTGTCATGGTCTCAGTAAGCCTACCACCACAACCAACATCTGATTTAAAATTGCACCTTGAACCCCACACTCACAATCTTGGCCCACTGTACTCTGATCTATTATTTTTCCAAAGCACTTTCCCCTTCTAACATATTCTCTACTTCCCTATGTAGATGTGTCTTGCCTGGACATCTCCAGTGTCACTCTGTCCCCCAAGTATACCTTCATAACGGGCAGGACTTTTGTGTGTTTTGTATGTTGATGTATCTCAAGTGCCTAAAACAGTACCTGGCACACAATGTGGGCACGGAATAAATGAGTCCAGTGAAGATAGTTCAGTGCCTGTCACAAAGACAGTCTTAATAACTGTCTCCATCATCACCACCACGGTCATTGTCATGACTTTCATCATCACTGGGACACTAGTGCTCATAAGGCCCTGAGAAGAGTAAGAGTTAAGGTATATAACACATCTAGCACAGGGCTGGTATATATAAGTACTTTGTAAATGTTATTTCCTTTCATCTTTTCTTTTGTGGCTTTTGCTATTGCTCCTTGGAGGACCCTTAAGACATAGCTGTGAAGCAAAATAAATTACCCAGTCCACGTTTAAGAGTAACATAGGGCAATGGCCTATGTTAATCCCCAACACAGGGCATTTTGAAACTGTTGATTAATTATTACTACGATCATTGCTATGCTATGCTAAGTCACTTCAGTCATGTCCGACTCTGTGTGACCCCATAGATGGCAGCCCACCAGGCTTCCCCGTCCCTGGGATTCTCCAGGCAAGAACACTGGAGTGGGTTGCCATTTTCTTCTCCAATGCATGAAAGTGAAAAGAGAAAGGGAAGTCGCTCAGTCATGTCCAACTCTTAGCGACCCCATGGACTGCAGCCTACCAGGCTCCTCCGTCCGTGGGATTTTCCAGGCAAGAGTACTGGAGTGGGGTGCCATTGCCTTCTCCGACTACGATCATTAGCTGAGTATCAAAACTGAATTTGTGTGACTTTGTATTCTGTTGATCTTGATTCTCTATATTAAGCACACTTTCTACTGATTTTTCTACAACTCATTAGAAAGAAGAAGTAGGAGGAAGAAGAGGAGGAGGAAAAGAAATAAAAATATTTGTTACTTTCATAGTATATGGGTTTACATATATTCCAGGGGGAAATATACTTGTAAGAAAAGAACATTACAATACCAGTCTAAAGTTAAGCATTTTCTAGAATAATAAGCAGAACTATGATATTGAGGGATACAAAGGTACATGTTTCCATGCAAATGGCTAGAAATGCCAGGTTATAGAGTTTTCAAGTTAGGAGACATGCTCACTTTTTAAAAACCTTTTCTTTTCTCTTTCCTACGTCAATGTACAGTGAATTATTTCGAATGCTAAGCATGTCTGGGTGCACAAATTCTGCCTGTTAATATAAAACACAGTAATGACACCTCATTTTCCCTGCCTGTTGGAAACGCTGAGAATGCACAGAATGCAGAAACCTTGGATAGGACCAAACATCAGGACGAGTTACTTCTGGTTGTCAAATCCATGTGCCCCTTAGGCTGGAAATGCACCCCTAATGCCCTTCTTTCCTCAGTGTTCCAACCAATTGTATGGCTTTTGCATCCATATCTATATCTATATCTAGATATGGATATATATAATCAGCATGTGTGAACCAAGCAGCTCTTAAATGCTGCATGGAACAGCTCCAGTGGTTATTGACAGAACTGTCTTTACTGTCATCCTGGTGTTGTGCCATTCTGTTTTTCTGTAAAATGCTTTTACAAGGAGACATGCTTATCATGTCACATTAGAAAGTCAAATGGCTCTTTTATAAATTCCATACTTTGGTTGGAAATCATGCCCAGATGCCAATCTCTTATTGTGCCAATAAATATATTTTCTGCATAAAATGTGCATCATCTTAACTTCCTACCTGCTACCCCCTCCCCTGATTTATGGGATAGCCAGTGTTGGTATAGCCCTTGTGATAGGCAAGTGTACTTTGTTAGGGGTGATTTCCTGGGACAAAGCTAGGGTGGGATTCATACTCAAATTTAAGTACCATAAAATTCAAATAGTAAACAAATGCAAACATTCGTCCAAAAGGTCAGAGGTAGGGTTGAAGTTAGGATCCTGAAGCCAGGAGTAGGATTTATATGGGAACAAGAGTGAATCAAGGAAAAAGGGTGTAAAGTGAGTCAGGATATCTAAAAAGGCCAGAATCAGAGCAGAGGTTTCACTGCCACAGAAACAGGGCAGTGTTTAAGATAGAGAATGGACAGTTGGTAGTTGTTTAATAAAGACACTTATTGAACATTATACAAATTGCTTAAAGACAAACAGAACTCCTGAAAAAGTTACTCTTCGAAGAAAATATATGGGGAAAAAGTTGAACAATGCTCCTGGGAATGATTTCTTGGACATGACACCAAAAGCATAGACAATAAACGCAAAAATAGTCAAGTGAGCCTACATCAGATTAAAACGGTTCTGCATAACACACGAAACAACAGAATGACAAGGCAACCTATGGAATGGGAGAATATGTATACAAGCCATATATCTGATAAACGGTTGTGATCCAAAATACACAAGGAAGTTCTTCCATTCAAAGGCATAAAAGCAACCCTGGTTTAAAAATGGGGCTTCCCAGGTGGTGCTAGTGGTCAAGAACATGCCTCCCAAGGCAGGAGACTTAAGAGATGCAGTTGGATCCCTGGGTCAGGAAGATCCCCTGGAGGAGGCCATGGCAACCCACTCCAGTGTTCTAGCCTGGAGAATCCCATGGACAGCGGAGCCCGGCAGGCTACAATCCATAGGGTTGCAAAGAGTTGGTTACGACTGAAGCGACTTAGTATGTTTAAAAAAAGAGGTAACAAGTACTGATGAGTATGTTGAGAAAAGTTAACCCTTGTAAGTTGTTGGTGGGACTGTGAAATACTGCAGTCCCTATGGAAGATAGTATGGACGCCCCTTAAAGAAGTAAAAGTGCCATATGATCCAGCAGTCGCATTTCTAAATATTTATTTAAAATAATTGAAATCAGGATCTTGACATCAAGTGCAAATATTTGCATTCTCATTTTCATTGCAGCATTAATGCTATTTGTAATAGGAACATGTGGGAACAACTTAAATGTCCATTTATAAATGATATTTTTAGCATCTCTGTAGTTTCCCTTATTCTAGGATTTCATATCTTTGGGATCATATGGTATGCAGCCTTTTCATACTGGCTTTTTTCTCCATTTTTTTTCATGGCTTGAGAGCTCATTTATTATTTATTTTGTTGTTAAGTCACTAAGTTGTGTCCAACTCTTTGTGACCCCATGGACTGTAGCCTGCCAGGCTCCTCTGTCCATGGGATTTCCCAGGCAAGAATACCAGAGTGGGTTGCCATTTCCTTCTCCAGGGGATCTTCCAGACCCAGGGATCGAACCTGTGTCTCTTGCATTGCAAGCAGATTCTTTACCATCTGAGCCACCAGGGAAGCCCTCATTTATTTTTAGTGCTGAATAACATTCCAATGTCTGGATATACCACACGTTTATTTATATATTCACCTACTGAAAGACATCTTGGTTGCTTTCATCTTTTGGTAATTATGATAAGCTGCTATAAACATCTGTATGCAGATTTTTGTATGGACATTAGTTTTCAACTCACTTGGGTAAGTCGCCAAAGAGAGAAATTGTTGGATCATATTGTGAGAGTATGCCTAGCTTTGAAAGAAGCTGCCAAATTACCTTCCAAAGTTCCAAAGTAGCTGCTCCATTTTAGTATTCCCACCAGGATGAAGATTGTTATTGCTCCATATCCTTGCCAACATTTGGTGTTGCCAGTGTTTCAGGTTTTAGCCATTCTAATAGGTGTGTAGTGGTATCTCATTATTGTTTTATTGATTTATTTACACTTTAATTAGTCAGATGCCTAGGGAGAACAGCAAAGAGAAAGGACTCCTAAAGGGAATATATTTACAGCATATCTCAAAATATGTTGTGTCCTACAAAATCTTGCTTCTCCTTGTAGAAGTCTATTAATACTCCTTTTACCTTTAGCATCTCTACCTTTTATGTGATTCTGTTAATTATCGTTTTAATTTGCAAATAAAACAATCTGATGACATTGAAAATCTTTTCGTAGGCTAAGTTGCCATCTGTATTATCTATGTTGGTAATATTGTTTATTCAGATCTTTTGCCCATTTTTGATTGAACTGCTCATTTTCTTACTGCTGGTTTTTTAAAGTTCCTTGTATATTTTGGATAATAGTCCTTTATCAGATGTGTCTTTTGCAAATATTTTCTCCCAGTCTGTAGCCAATGCAGGAGATACAGTTTTGATCCCTTGTCCGGGAAGATTCCATATGCCATGGAGCAAATAAGCCCATGAGCCATACCTGAGTCTGTATTGCCACAGCTACTGAAGCTTGTGCGCCATAGAGCCCAAACACGGCAACTACTAAGCCCGTGTGCTGCAGCTCCTGAAGCCGGCGTGCCTAGCCTGTGCTCTGCAACAAGAGAAGCCACGCGATGAGCAGCCCGTGCACCACAACCAGAGTAGCCCCCGCTCACCACAACTGGAGAAAAGCCCACCCAGCAACAAAGACCCAGCGCAGCCAAAAATAAAATAAAGAAATAATTTTTTTAAATGTTTTAAATTTTGAAAGTTTTGTTGGCATTAAATCAGTTTTGGGAAAAAGCAGCCTTGATTGGCTCCGTATTAGGCACGTGATACTTTCAAACAGACAAGCTAAACATCAGCAATTGGAGTCAAGAGAGCATTAATATATATGTTTTTCATGGACCCTTAGGTAGGTCACAACTGAAATAGTACCCTGGCACTACCCTGCCTTAGTTTCCAAGCATTCCTTGCATACAGTCCCTTGTCCAAGTCACGGCTCAATCCTAAAGATTGAAATCACCACTTCATATTCTGGGGTTATGACTACTAATCTCTGATAACTTCTGAAGGGATGAGTTAAGGGAGCTGAATACACACGTTATGGTACTATGGGCTGGTAGTAACAAAGATTAGGAGGAAAAACAAAAGCAATTTTGCCTCCAAATAACTATACAACTCCAGGAGAGAGGAGACACATATTCAATTCCTAGGCAAATCCTAACTTTTAATAAACAGCAGATGCAAAGTTGTAACTGTCATGACAAGCAATGCTTGATGAGCTTATGTATGATGCATAAAGGAATTCCAAAAACAAAAAGGAGAATATTTATTTTTATAAATGCTCATACTTGCGAATATTGGGGGAAAAGATCACAAAAGTTGCTGCCAAATCTCCTGTGCATATTTTCTTTATGAACTTATTTATTCTGATTCTGAACCAGTGACATTTTCTTTTTCCCCAAACCTTTCTTTCATATAAAGAAAACTGACTCATTAACAGCTCCAGAAGAGGTTAATGATTTGGTCTAATTACTTCTCCAGGGGCATGGGGAGAAGCTCAGATAAATAAAGAGATGGTTTTCTATAAGAGAATATGTTATGTGAATGTTAACATATTACGTCCTCTCTCACCAAGGCCCTACACGACAGAAGAGGGAAAATAAAAGACTTGTTATGTTCTGCCATCTAATCTGCATCTGCATTTCAAAGATTAAAAAGTGACTCATTATTCAAGCTCCACAGGGTCAGAAAACTTCAAATGAGATAAGATTCGATATTGACGAACAGTGTGCTTCTTAGGAAGATCATTTCAAAATGTATGTGGCTTCCTTAGCCCTACTCATGTATTCCCAACCCATCACAAATCTATTGAGGATGTGTTACTTGACATTCAATGAGGTTTTTTTCTAAAAATTTATTTATTTTTTATTGAAGATAATTGCTTTACAGAATTTTGCTGTTTTCTGTCAAATCTCAACATGAATCAGCCATAGGTATACATATAGCTCCTCCCTTTGAAGCTCCCTCCCATTTCCCTCCCCATCCTATCCCTCTAGGTTGATCCAGAGCCCCTGTTTGAATTTCCTGAGCCATACAGCAAATTCCCGTGGCTATCTATTTTACATATGGTAATTCCATGTTACTCTCTCCATACATCTCACCCTCTCCTCCCCTGCCCCATGTCCATAAGTCTATTCTCTATGTCTGTTTCTCCACTGTTGCCCTGTAAGTAAATTCTTCAGTATCATTTTTCTGCTGCTGCTGAGTTACTTCAGTCGTGTCCGACTCTGTGCGACCCCATAGACGGCAGCCCACCAGGATGCCCCGTCCCTGGGATTCTCCAGGCAAGAACACTGGAGTGGGTTGCCATTTCCTTCTCCAATGCATGACAGTGAAAAGTGAAAGTGAAGTCGCTCAGTCGTGTCCGACTCTTAGCGACCCCATGGACTGCAGCCCACCAGGCTCCTCCGTCTATGGGATTTTCCAGGCAAGAGTACTGGAGTGGGGTGCCATTGCCTTCTCCAATCTTTTTTCTAGATTCCGTATATATGTGTTAGAATACAGTATTTATCTTTCTTTTTCTGACTCACTTCACTTTGTATAATAGGTTCTAGGTTCATCCACTTCATTAGAACTGATTCAAATGTGTTCCTTTTTTATGGCTGATATGCAGAGTACATCATGAGAAACGCTGGACTGGAAGAAACACAAGCTGGAATGAAGATTGCCGGGAGAAATCTCAATAACCTCAGATATGCAGATGACACCACCCTTATGGCAGAAAGTGAAGAGGAACTAAAAAGCCTCTTGATGAAAGTGAAAGTGGAGAGTGAAAAAGTTGGCTTAAAGCTCAACATTCAGAAAACGAAGATCATGGCATCCGGTCCCATCACTTCATGGGAAATAGATGGGGAAACAGTGGAAACAGTGTCAGACTTTATTTTTTTGGATTCCAAAATCACTGTAGATGGTGACTGCAGCCATGAAATTAAAAGACGCTTACTCCTTGGAAGGAAAGTGATGACCAACCTAGATAGCATATTCAAAAGCAGAGACATTACTCTGCCAACAAAGGTCCCTCTAGTCAAGGCTATGGTTTTTCCTGTGGTCATGTATGGATGTGAGAGTTGGACTGTGAAGAAGGCTGAGTGCTGAAGAATTGATGCTTTTGAACTGTGGTGTTGGAGAAGACTCTTGAGAGTCCCTTGGTCTGCAAGGAGATCCAACCAGTCCATCCTGAAGGAGATCAGCCCTGGGATTTCTTTGGAAGGAATGATGCTAAAGCTGAAACTCCAGTACTTTGGCCACCTCATGCGAAGAGTTGACTCATTGGAAAAGACTCTGATGCTGGGAGGGATTGGGGGCAGGAGGAGAAGGGGACGACAGAGGATGAGATGGCTGGATGGCATCACTGACTTGATGGACGTGAGTCTGAGTGAACTCTGGGAGTTGGTGATGGACAGGGAGGCCTGGCGTGCTGCGATTCATGGGGTCGCAAAGAGTCGGACACGACTGAGCGACTGAACTGAACTGAACTGAATATTTCTTTGTGTACATGTACCACAGCTTCTTTATCCCTTCATCTGCTGATGGACATCTAGGTTGCTTCCATGTTCTAGCTGTTGTAAATAGTGCTGCAATGAACAATGGGATACATGTGTCTCTTTCAGTTTTGGTTTCCTCAGGGTATATGCCTAGGAGTGAGATTGCTGGGTCATATGATGGTTTTATTCCCAGTTTTTTAAAGAGTCTCTATACCATCTTCCATAGTGGCTGTGTCAATTTACATTCCCACCAATAGAGCAAGAGTGTTCCCTCTTCTCCACACCCTTTCCAGCATTTATTGTTTGTAGACTTTTTGATGATGGCCATTTTGACTGGAGTGAGGTGATATTTCATTGTAGTTTTTATTTGCATTTCTCTGATAATGAAATCTTTTCATTATCTTGAGCATCTTTTCATGTGTTTGTTAGCCATCTGTATGTCTTCTTTGGAGAAATATCTGTTTAGGTCTTTTTCCCACTTCTTGATTGGGTTGTTTGTTTTTCTGGTATTGAGTTGTATGAGCTGCTTGTATATTTTGGAAATTAATCCTTTGTCAGTTGTTTCATTTGCTATTATTTTCTCCCATTCAGAGGGTTGTCTTTTCACCTTGCTTATAGTTTCCTTTGCTGTGCCAAAGCTTTTAAGTTTAATCAGGTCCCACTTGTTTACTTTTGTTTTTATTTCTGTTACTCTAGGAGGATGGTCATAGAGGATCTTGCTTTAACTTAAGTCGTCAAGTGTTCTGCCTGTGTTTTCCTCTAAGAGTTTTACAGTTTCTGGCCTTACATTTAGGCCTTGAATCCATTTTGAGTTTATCTTTGTGCATGGTGTTAGGAATTGTTCTAATTTCATTCTTTTACATGTAGCTGTCCCCTTTTCCCAGCACCATTTATTGAAGAGGCTGTCTTTGCCCCATTGTATACTCTTGCCTCCTTTGTCAAAAAATAAGGTACCCATAGGTGTGCGGGTTTATTTCTGGGCTTTCAATGAGGTTTTGATGACCTGTTTGTATGTATGTGCGAAGCTATTGAGTGTCCTCTACGTGCTGGGCCCAGACAGACTCACTGCATGGATGTGACTGAGAGCAAAGGCCCAGGGAGCAGGTGTGTGTCTCCTCCTGACTTGTGTAATGTGGTCCATTTACATAACCTGTGTGAGATTTAGTGTTTCTCTCATGCAAATTTGGATATTTGCACAGACTTACTGAAACAATGGCTGTGAAGTATTACCACCTTACCTGGCATATGGTTAGCAGACAATTAAGAGCAGCAATAACCACTTCTAGTATTACAGGGCACTGAAGAGGAGACAAGGTCCCTGCCTTCAGCAATTCTAGAATTCAGTGGCAAGACAAGACATGGGCAAGGACTGCGATAACTAGAAGTGCAAGGCACTGCGTGATTCCTGCTGAAAATTATCTGAATGAGGTATCAGCATATCATGCCACAAAATCTGGAAATTGTTGTAGTAGCAGATGAACCAGGATCATACTTTCACATACTATTGCTATTTTATTTCATCTCTTAGACTTATTAAAAATTTTGCCTCCTCTGGAAACTTGGGGTGTGTGTGCACCTAACCCCCTTCTTTACTTTTTTGATGTGTTAATGGCTTCTTTTTTCCTAATTTCAGTTTACTACATATGATTTGAGCCTACTAGCTAAAATGCATTCTGTTAGCTGTATTGGACATTGTAAGAACAAGTAAAATATATTCAGAGAGTTGTGAGAAGATAGTATATCCATAAAGCAAGAATAGGATACTCTGCCAACCTCAGTCCTCAGGGAAGCAGAAGCCAAGATGAAGTAAGAAATATTGATATAAAAGATGTAGTGGAGGTAACACCTATGAAAGATAAAGGGGAGAGGGAGTAAGGCGAGAGAACCTTTAGTCTGTGATGTAGAACCTTTACCAGCTTTGAAAGGAAAGGGGGGAGAATAGAGGATTGGAGAGAAAGAGTTCCTTTTCCAGACTGCAGTGCAATCTAAGAAGGTCTCACTCACCACAGTGGGGTGAGAGTGCTCGGCATTGCCTGGGAGCTTCCCAGGAAGGGGGGCTGGGGCCGAATACTACAGTGGATTCCATCAGTACTGTACCCGGAGGCTCTTAGTAAATGGCACTCTTTCCAGCAGATTCTTCTTGAAAGGAGATTTGAACAGGGCACCTCTATAGTTGACACAGATGGTCTACAAAATGGAACAATCAGAGAAGAAAGAACCCTCAGATATTAAAAGGGACTGACATTCAACTGAAGGATCCACAAAATTGAGAAAGTATCTTAAAATGTAGAATAAGTCAAAGAGATATAAAATATACGAAATTTTAAAGTGAGACATTAGAAGAGCAATCCAAGAAAGCCATTGGCCTGTTAATAAGAACTTCAGAAAAGAGGAGGAGAGATAAGGAAGGAAATTATATTATAAAGAGAGGAGAAATTCCTGGAACTGAAAACTGGGTAGCGTGTTCAGCACAATGAATTTTAAAAGACCTACGCCTGGATACATCCTCATAAAATCATTGAACACTAAAAAGAGAAGATTCCCCAAAGCTTTCAGAAAGATACAACGGTTTGTGTGCAAAGGAATGAGAATCACTCTGTCATCAGGCTTCTAAAGAGCAGCTGGATGCTAGAAAACAAAAGCTGCAGTGCTTTGAGGATGTTGAAACAATTTATTTTCATCCTAAAACTCTCTATCTGGCCAATAATGGGAGAAGATTAAACCATGAAAGCACTCAGAAAATGTAATTTGTAAGCAACTTGTCTTAGTTACTGGAGGATGCACTCCAGCACAATTAGAATAAAAAAGAAAAGGGAAGATAGAGGATTCAAGAAACAGTCAATACAACCAAATAAAACAAAATGGGAATTTCCGGATATTTGCAGCAGATCTAGAGAGCTGCAGTCCTGACTGGAAGAACAGACAAGACCAGGAGAAAAGAGGCATTGAAATAAAACGTGATCGAAATAATCAAGGAATGATAAGAGACTGAAGTTTCCCTTCCTATCAGATAAAAGAGGGGCAGAAAGGACTCTGAGAAAAACAAAAACTGTAAGAAAAGTGGGGTGAAATAAGAGGCAAACCAAATATGGTGTCAATTTAAGCAAATGACCTAGAGAAAAAAGGAAAAGCTATTTGGCTTTGACGCTAGGGACAGCCTCTTGATAGTGGCTCAACCCTGGAACTACAGAACCTATAGAGAAGCAATCCTAATATATTACCTAGCCAAGCAGTAAACAATATTTGCATTGTTAAACTAATATAAACATTATTTTTTTAATTTTCAAATTTGAGTCAATTCAAGGACACAGGAGGAATATTGGTGAAATTTTAGGACAACATGTAATTGTCAAAAAACATTTGATGATGTAAAATAATATGTACCTGGTGGAAGGTGGCCTGTGGGGTTAGGGGAAGTATGTAGAGGATGGGTAGACTCATTTTCCAAGTTGGAATGACACCGTCGAAAGTTGATGGAAACAAATATGTAATTGTATTATTTAATATTACAAAAGTGACTAATAGAAGAATTTAAAATAATGCAAATACTAAATATTGGCAAGATGATGGGAAAGAAGTTAATGTGAGTTAACTTCTCATTTCTCATGAGTTAACTGACAAATATAAATGATAATCAGGATAAATAGTTATAATTATAGTAACGATACTTGTGGAAATTACTGGCCAAAGAACTAAGTACAGAAACAATTAAAAGAAATTACAATATATCCAGAGCTGGCTGGGAAACAATCAGTACTTGTGAGTTTTTCTGTATTATTTGATTTTTTTTACCGAGCACAGTATTATTTTGATAAAAAAAGAGTTAAAATTAAAAACAAAAGAAAAGCCTTAAACTTGTATTGTTTAAGGCAATAGGGGTTGCTATGGAAACTTTAAAACATATAGTTCCTAGAAGAATATATTTTAAGATCTTCTATGTTCTCTGGCCCCTTAGTGTGGCAGAAGGTTGCCTGACTCACGTTCAGTTCTTCCCCTGCTGCACCCTCCTCCTCTGTCTCTCTCTCTTTCAATCTGTCTGTCTGTCTCGTTCTTTCTCTCTCACACACACATACACAATATGCCAGAATGGATAAGAAAACTGGCAAGTTTCTTAAGGAGACACAAATATAGTAGTCACCACTTTTTTCACATTCCAACTTAATTTAAATTCGATGCTAAATCTCAGCACATTTAGAGCTTCTCACCTCCTTCATGTTGTTATTGCCTTAATTGCATATTTATACATTTTGTATTTATTAAACTAGATTATATATGTTATGCATGTTGTAAAAAAAATCATATAGTACTAAAATGACGGGCACAACAAGAATATTGGATTGGGTAGCCATTCCCTTCTCCAGAGGATGTTCCCGACCCAGGGATTAATGCCTGCCAGCATTGCAGGCAGATTCTTTACCATCTGAGCCATCAGGAAAGCCCGTTATTATTCTACACACTATTATACAATATGAAGTTATATTAGACAGTGTGTTATACTGATTCTCATATTTAGCTAGGTAACTATCTTTACCACTGTTGCATATTTCCATGTGTGTGTGTTTTTATATCGTTGTGCTACATGTGTTGTTTATTTTTTTCTTTTTATTCTCCTTGGTTTATTACTTTAAAAATTCAATTTTAAAGTAAAGTAATAACCAGGGAGGTCAGTTGCTCCAAATAGGATTTCCAATACCATGTTCAGTAAAATTGGAGAGAGTAGGCAAAATATCTTTGTCTTGTTTCTGATCTTAGAAGAAAAATTTTCAGTTTTTCACTGTTGAGAATGACATTAGCTGTGGTCTTGTTGTATATGGCCTTTATTATGTTATGTTCCTTCTATACCTGCTTCATTGAGTTTTTATCATAACTGGATATTGAATTTTGTCAGATGCTACTTGTGCATCTGTTGAGATGATCATGTGATTTTCATCCTTCGTTTTGTTACTGTGGTGTATAAATGTTGTGGATGTTGAAGATCTTTGTGGATGTTGAAGATCTTTGCATCCTTAGAATGATTCCCACCTGATCATGATGTATGATACTGTTAATGTATTGTTGAATTCAGTTTGCTAATATTTTGTTGACAATTTTGCATCTATGTTCATCAGGGATACTAGATTGTAATTTTATTTGCTTATGGCGTCCTAGTGTGGTTTTGGTATTAAGGTACTCCTGGCCTTAGAGAATGAGTTTGCAGGAGTTCCTTCCTCTTATTTTTTAGGAAAATTTAAGATTGATATTATACATTCTTTGAATAGTTGGTAGAATTTACCAGTAAAGTAAAGAATTTTACCAGTAAAAGTAAATTTACCATTTTACTGGGTTTTTGTTTGTTGGGAAGTTGTTGATTGCAGATTCAATCTCCTTACTAGCAGCTGGTCAATTCAGATTTCTGAACAGAAAATGGTAGTCACCATTTTTCATTGCCTACCATAATTAAATCAATAAATTATTATTTCAAGTCTGAAATAAAAATGTGCACACATTGTGAGCATTAAGTTTGTAGCGACATAACAATTAGAAGAGCATTCTGTAGACATTCAGGTCTCAAGCCCATTCCTTTCCTTAGTCCTCACTTCAAGGTTTTCAGGACTCAGGAGAAAAAAGTGTGTAGTTTTTAATCTCACTTCTGAGTTAATAGTCAACTTGCTTATGGAAATGGCTGTCATTGTTACCATCATCATAGCACATAAAACCAGCTTTCCTCTTATTCAGAAGAAATTCACATTGCTTCCCCTTCCTTTTATAGCATAAATGGTTTGGTCCTAGAAAATCTAGAATGTAAGATTCCCTCTGGGACATTTGGGCTTCTTGAACCTTAATAAGCCCAATGACAGAAATCTTTTCCATATATCTTGAGTTTTATAAGTCCATAGAAGCCAGAAAGAAAGTCCTGTGCCACACCCAGTACCAAGAGTTAATCTATTAAAAGGATACTGGTCATTTTCTTTTAGTCTGTTTAGAGGGATACATCTATGTGCCATGCATTACATTAGGCAATTTGAATGTATTATCATCTTTTAATTTTCACAATAATTCTAGGAGACAAGAGCTATTATTAGATCTATTTTTCAAACAAGATGTTTCGACTTAGAGAAGTCAAATAGGTATTAAGCAATAAAAACTAGATTTAAGCCTATCAGTTCAGTTCAGTTCAGTTCAGTCGCTAAGTCGTGTCCAACTGTTTGTGACCCCATGAATCGAAGCACTCCAGGCCTCCCTGTCCATCACCAACTCCCGGAGTTCACTCAGACTCACGTTCATCGAGTCAGTGATGCCATCCAGCTATCTCATCCTCTGTCATCCCCTTCTCCTCCTGCCCCCAATCCCTCCCAGCATCAGAGTCTTTTCCAATGAGTCAATTCTTCGCATGAGGTGGCCAAAGTACTAGAGTTTCAGCTTTAGCATCATTCCTTCCAAAGAAATCCCAGGGCTGATCTCCTTCAGAATGGACTGGTTGGATCTCCTTGCAGTCCAAGGGACTCTCAAGAGTCTTCTCCAACACCACAGTTCAAAAGCATCAATTCTTTGGCGCTCAGCCTTCTTCACAGTCCAACTCTCACGTCCATACAGCCTATCAGCCTGGTTCCAAATTCTGAAAGCATCTATCCAGTTTACTGTAAGCCTTGCAGCTTGAGTTTATCATCATTCCTCTCCTGCTCTGTATTATTTAACATAAAATATCTCTACCTCAGCTGATACTTTATCAAATGTACTATTTTTCTCTATTTATATTACCTTGTTTTATTCTTATAGTTTCATCCTCTCAAAGAAATTTTAGTAGAACTGACCAAAATAGCTTCACAGGCATATTTGCTACCATTGTTTTATGTATTGAGACTGTATCTCCTCTGTTTATTTCTAGCATATTGCTAATCATTAATTTAATATTGCAGAACCTCAACCAGAGTTTGCCTTCGTCTATAACTAAACCATTCCTTTGGAAAGGAAGAACTAATTCCAAACAATCATGACTGTTGAATAATTTAAAACATTTTACTCCCACATGAATTATCTTAAATTTATCTACATTGGATAAAATTCTTAGCACACATTTAAAAAATAAGATGAAAGATTATATCACATTCAAAATACTGGTTTTAATTTTTAAAATAATTCCATGAGAAATAAAATGGCAAATTATAAACACATGCTGTTTTTATTGCACTTTCACATTCATTTATAATGTATGACTATTTTAAAAGTGAAATTTTATTTAATCTGCATTTTAGCATATAGTAACAGTAATATATAATGTCCAAATGAGCACATGCAGAAACTGAGGCATCCTATTAAGAGATTCTGTATTCAGTGACAAGTGGATTTGGGGTGAGTAAACTTGAATAGGCTGAGGCCTGCTACTTAATAAGGAGAAAATGGCGAATAACATATGTCAGTCATCTGAGTGTTGACAATTTTTATTTGTGGTTCAGTTCTTTTTTTTTTTTTTTACAGAAAACAACAAAATCTATAATTAAATGAACAAAATATAGACAAAAGCCATGAAAATAAGACAGAAAATAGTAAGTAAAAGTGTTTGAAGTGTTATCAAAAGTGTTTTCAAAAAAAAAGTATTAATATTATCCCTGGTGTTGTGAGTCAACTTTATATGGAAATAATTTCCATAAAATAAAATATACACATTTCAAGTGAGTTTTGACAAATGCAAGCATTTCTACTGTTACAAAAGTTCCTTTGTAATCCTTTCCATTCAGTCTTCTCCCACCACTCTCAGCTCCAGGGAAGCATTGATCTGTTTTCTAACACTATTGATTGGATTTTTTTTTTCACATATCATACCCAATGGTTTGATCATGATGTGTTAAAGTTTGGTTTTCTTTATAGTCATCCTGCTTGGAATTGATTGTGCTTCTAGGATATATAAGTTAATGTTAGTCATCAAATCTGGGAAAATTCAGACCATAACTTCTACAAATTATTTTTTATGCACATTTCTCACTTTCTTCTCCTTCTGCAATTTCAATGACACATATGTCAAACTGTTTTAAATTATCCTAGAAGGCAATGGCACCCTACTCCAGTACTCTTGCCTGGAAAACCCCATGGACGGAGGAGCCTGGCAGGCTGCAGTCCACGGGATCCCTAAGAATCTGACATGACTGAGTGACTTCACTTTCACTTTTCACTTTCATGCATTGGAGAAGGAAATGGCAACTCACTCCAGTGTTCTTGCCTGGAGAATCCCAGGGATGGGGGAGCGTGGTGGGCTGCCGTCTATGGGGTCGCACAGAGTCGGACACAACTGAAGTGACTTAGCAGTAGCACATACACCTAAGACTAGATTTTTTTAATATTTCACTTAGTATTCTTAATATTTGATAATTGCTCTTAATATGTCTTCAAGTTCACTGATTAATTCTTCTGCCATCTCCACTCAGTTATGAATCTTTTCCAATGAACTTTTTATTTCAGGTATTGTACACTTTAGTTCTAGAGTTTTTATCTTTTCTAATTAGTTTTCACTTTTCTGTTTAGAGTCCCTAATTGATCGCTCATTGCATCGATAGTTTATTTCAAATCTTTGAAAATATTTATGATTGCTGCTTTAGGTCTTTGCTACAAATCAAATATTTGAATCACACTGAAATCAGTTTTTATTGACTTCTTTTTTTCTTGACTATAAATTACATTTTCCTGTTTTGTTAAATTTTTAGTAATTTTTAACTGTATCATAGACATTGTGAGTAATGTATTACAGGCTCTTGGGATTCCATAATAGCCTTCTGAAGACTGTTGATTTTTGTTCCAGGAGGTAGTTTAATTATTGGCTGAACACCTGGAACCTAAATGGACTTGTTTTACACTTTGTTATGGCAGATATGAGGAAAATGTGAGGTTTTTCTAAGACTCTCTAACCTGGGTAGAGTCAGCTTCCAAACTCTGATGCCCCTACCAATCTTTTTTTTTTTAAGTTTTGTTTTTAGGTTCTGTTAGGGTAGGTCTGGAGAAGGCGATGGCACCCCACTCCCGTGCTCTTGCCTGGTGAATCCCCTGGACAGAGGAACCTGGTAGGCTGCAGTCCATGGGGTCACTAGGAGTCGGACACGACTGAGCGACTTCACTTTCACTTTTCACTTTCATGCATTGGAGAAGGAAATGGCAACCCACTCCAGTGTCTTGCCTGGAGAATCCCAGGGATGGGGGAGCCTGGTGGGCTGCCGTCACTGGGGTTGCACAGAGTCGGACACGACTGAAGCGACTTAGCAGCAGCAGCATCAGGGTAGCTCTATTGTAGGCCTTTCTGTAGCATGGTCCATATTCCTAAAGCTTGGCCTTCCTGTAGTATTAGTCAGGTCTCTACCCTCTGGCTTGGCCAGACCTCTAATATTTCCCAGGACTGCTTGATCTCTATTATCCCTTTTTCCTCTCAACCCCATAGTAGCCACTCTCTGGAACACCTAGCACATGGTCTCACCTGGAACACACACAGCCCAGTCCTTAGTCAAGGTCTCATGAAAAACCCTCACCCGGACTTTTGAGTCTTCTTTGCCCTAAAGGTTCTAACCTCTTCAAAATCTCCAAACTCTGAAGTTGGCCCCAAGCAGAGAGAGATGACAGCTGTGGGAATCATCTTGTGAGTTTTCTTTTCTCATGGATCACAATCTCATGTGACATTGTTCAGTGTCTGAAAACAGTTGCTTCATGCATTTTACACAGTTTTATACCTATTTATGGAAGGAGGGTTAAATCCGTACCAGTCAGTCTATCTTGGCTGAAGTTTTATCTACAGTTTTGAAGAAACACTGAATGAAATCTGAGATCCATTAATACTGACATCTGAGTGTTTATGGTGATAGTCAGGTGACTGAAAAGGACGGTATAATAACTAAATTAAAAAAAAAGAAAATGTGAGTCAAAATATAGACCTTCTAAAATGTACATTATGTGTTTGTTTTCCAGTTTATCTTCCTTGGGCCAATCAACCTCTTCCCACTTTCTGGGTTATAAATGACTTTCAATTACAGTGCCTGCCCAACCACTCCCAGTCACACATGTAGGCATGTTTGCCCAGGCGGAGCCAATCAAGATGCTCCCTGCTGGGACTTCCCTTGTGATCCAGGGGCTAAGACTCCATCCTCCCAATGCCAGGGGCCTGTGTTCAATTTCTGATCAGGCACTAGATCCCACACGCAGCAACCAAGGCTTCACATGCTGCAACTAAAGATGCCATGTGCCACAATGAAGATGGAAGACCTCACATGCCACGACTAAGACCCAGTGCGGCCAAATAAATTCAAATGAAAACAAATGAACAAAAACCCAAAATGCTCCACGCTAATGACCTCAGTGATTGGTGCAGGAATGAGCATCCAACAGTGTCAGTCAGAGTCTTCCCTGGGCTTAACAAATGAATATTTTTAGAGAGATATTCTCTTTCGGTTCGGGTTGCTAACTGTAAAGATATGAACTGGGTCTCTTGACAGACACCTTGCCCACCAAAAGGACAGAGTGTAGCTAGTAGGTGTTTGTCTCTCTTGGGCTGCTCAGCAGTTAAAAACCTTCTTCCAATTTGAGATCTCTATTGTGGGACCCTCAGCAGGAAGCAGGGTCCTGTCACTCACTCTAGTAGCCAAACATTCTCTCTCCTTACCCTCTGGAAGCTAGGACTCAGCCAATCAGACTGAATCTCATCAACCCGACTTTCCTACTTACCTTTCAGATATGAATGCTGTCATGTGAAGATGCAGAAAGAGTAGCAGTGGTTTGTACAACAGCTGTGGCCTAGAAGATGCAATGAGAGCAGTAAGTGTCCAGTTACGGCACATTCAGACAGCTTACGGCAAGTATCCTGGTGGCAGCAGCAGCAGTATCTTTACTGGACTGTTTCTGAGGGTTCACAGCAGTCTGGGAATCCTTAAGTGTTGCTTATTTTCTATTCCTGGCTCTCAGGCCCTCCTAAAAATCATTGAGGCTAACCTATATCCTTCTATAAATTCCTTTTTTTTTTTTGCTGAAGTTAATTAGGCAGACTGTTAGGTGTCTTTCAAAGTGTGTGTGTAGGTGTCTCTTTGTGTGTATATATACATATGTGTATATGCACACATAGAGATAGATATTGATAAATATTAATATGGAGAGAGAGAGACTAGAAGGGAGAGATGGAGGGAGAGAAAGAGGAAAAAGAAAGAAAAGAAGGAAACTTTCACTTGGAAATTTATATTTTTCCATACTGCTTTATTTATATATATAAGAAAAATTTGTATTTTTCTTATACCAGAATTCCTTGGTGGCTCAGATGGTAAAGAATCTGCTGCGATGTAGAAGACCTGGGTTCTATCCCTGGGTTGGGCAGATCCCCTGGAGAAGAAAATGGCAATGCACTCCAGTCTTCTTCCCTGAGAAATCCCTTGGACAGAGGAGCCTGGCGGGCTACAGTCCATGGGTTCGCAAAGAGTCAAAAACAACTGAGCAACTCACACACACATACACATACTGCTTAAATGTCTTAGAGTAAGCACACATCTTTCTTAACATTTTTTAAGAAAATCAAAAGTAGGAGGTTACTTTGGCTTCAGTTACCCAGACTGGGAGAAGTATCAATAACCTCAGATATGCAGATGACACCACCCTTATGGCAGAAAGTGAAGAAGAACTAAAGAGCCTCTTGATGAAGGTGAAAGAGAAGAGTGAAAACGTTGGCTTAAAGCTCAACATTCATAAAACTAAGATCATGGCATCTGGTCTCACCACTTCATGGCAAATAGATGGGGAAACAGTGGCTGACTTTATTTTTCTGGGCTCCAAAATCACTACAGATGGTGATTGCAGCCATGAAATTAAAAGACGCTTACTCTTTGGAAGGAAAGTTATTACCAACCTAGACAGCATATTAGAAAACAGAGACATTAATTTGCCAACAAAGGTCCATCTAGTCAAGGCTATGGTTTTTCCTGTGGTCATGTATGGATGTGAGAGTTGGACTGTAAAGAAAGCTGAGTGCCAAAGAATTGATGCTTTTGAACTGTGGTGTTGGAGAAGACTCTTGAGAGTCCCTTGGTCTGCAAGGAGATCCAACCAGTCCATTCTAAAGGAGATTAGTCCTGGGTGTTCATTGGAAGGACTGATGTTGAAGCTGAAACTCCACTACTTTGGCCATCTGATGCAAAGAGCTGACTCATTGGAAAAGACCCTGATGCTGGGAAAGATTGAAGGCAGAAGGAGAAGGGGACGACAGAGAATGAGATGGTTGGATGGCATCACCGACTCGATGGACATGAGTTTGGGTGAACTCCGGGAGTTGGTGATGGACAGGGAGGCCTGGCGTGCTGCAGTTCATGGGGTTGCAAAGAGTCGGACACGACTGAGCGACTGAACTGAATTGAACCCAGACCTTAGTTACTGTATGTCTAAATGCTCTCACTACATCTTCACCAATAAAATTGTTCTGTAGATATATGCAGTGTAGAGCCTTGGAACGTGATTCTTTCCTGAACTTCACTTGGAATAAGAGAGCAGCTGCTCTTTCTAGATACTTTGGAGGCAGGAATTTATAGACCTCTGTGGTTTGAGGAAGGAAAATGAATTTCTTCTGCATTGAGTTTTCCCTGGAAAATTTTTACATTTACCAAGATGCTCTCTGACAGACAACGGTGTCTGTCTCTCACTGGAAACTTCAACTGTGAAGAAAACTCTTTTTGCTGCACAGTATTTATCCAAGTTGGTACTTTTTGGTTTGGGTTTATAATGTTTTTATGCACACAGCATGTGAGTGACTAACACTCATTCATTTCCTTGCATTCCCTACTTTTTGGACCTGTATTTGCGTTGTAGTTTTGGAAAATATGGCTTGATGTGTCTGTGGTAACCACAGGAAGATGAAATAGCGATATATAACTTGTATGCTTTGACAGACTAGAGTTTTGTCCTGAATGTGATGACTACTCTTATGTTTATTTATAAAGGCCTGGTGAAATGACAGGAAAATTATGGTTCCTTCATGGCTACACCCTTTGAATCACTGCTGTCATCACTATGATGGAATGAAATTCTCCCAGGTTCATATACTTCTGTGGTCTATATGGTACTTCTTTATTATATTTTTTTTATTTTATATTTTTAAATTTTATTTATTTTATTTTAATTGGAGATGTACACATTATGTAGTGTGGCTTAATAAGCAGGACTCGTTTATGCTTGCAGCTCAAAAATATTTCCCCATAGAATGCAAGTTGGTACAGCTACTATGGGAAACAGTATGTAATTTGCTCAAAAGACTAAGAATAGAGTTGTCATATGATCCAGCAATCCCACTCCTGGGCATATATCTGGGCAAAACTTTAATTCAAAAAGTTACATGCATCCTTATGTTCATTGCAGCACTATTTATAATAGCCAAGACTTGTGAACAACCTAAATGTCCGACAATAGATGAATATATAAAGAAGATATGGCGTATATACAAAGGAATATTACTCAGCCACAAAAAGAATGAAATAATGCTATTTGCAGCAAAATGGATAGACCTGGAGATTATCATACTAAGTGAAGTCAGAAAGACAGATACTGTATGATAATTACTTATGTGTGGAATCTAAAATATGACACAAATAAACTTCTCTTGAAACAGAAACATACCAACATAGAGAAGAGACTTGTGGTTGCCAGTGGGGAGAGGGGGCGAGGGAGGGATGGACTGAGAGTTTAGGATTATCAGGTGAAAACTATTATATATAGGATGGATAAACAGTCAGGTCCTACTGGATGGCACGGGGAACTATATTCAATATCTTGTGATAAACCATAATGGAAAAGAATGTGTGTGTGTGTGTGTGTGTGTGTGACTGAATCACTTTGCTGTAGACTAGAAATTAATACAACATTGTAAATCAACTATATTTGATAAAATAAAAGAAAATCATTTCCCCATAATTTCAATTGTTTATTAATTTGGGCTTAGATGGCTATTTTCGGAGAAGGCAATGGCACCCCACTCCAGTACTCTTGCCTGGAAAATCCCATGGATGGAGGAGCCTGGTGGGCTGCAGTCCATGGGGTCGCTAAGAGTCGGATGCAACTGAGTGACTCTAGTTTCATGCATTGGAGAAGGAAATGGCAACCCACTCCAGTGTCCCACTCCAGTGTTCTTGCCTGGAGAATCCCAGGGACGGGGGAGCCTGGTGGGCTGCTGCCTA
Organism: Bos taurus; assembly: GCF_002263795.3. Taxonomy (NCBI): domain Eukaryota; kingdom Metazoa; phylum Chordata; class Mammalia; order Artiodactyla; family Bovidae; genus Bos; species Bos taurus. Next base: position 65,287,992 of record NC_037343.1, on the reverse strand, counting down.
TGGGGTCTCGCAGAGTCAAACACGACTGAAGTGACTTAGCAGCAGCAGCAGCAGCTGGCTATTTTAAAACACAAATGCACCACTGGAGGGTAGGTCCCATTCATCCTTCTGTAAGAATTATGTAAATATAGTATGTGCATTGCAGTCTGTCTGTCCCTGCAACACCAGTTATTTAACCTTCTCACCTGCTTTGTGTCCTGAGATGCTGACTTTATTGGCCAAATCAACCCAGATCCGTTGCCTTCTGGCTTGGGCTGGTTTGGCCAACAGGAAGCACAGGGGAGAGATCCAAGTGTGGGAGGAGAGAGAGGTCAAGGTGTTTATTCTCCTGGTTCCTTTCCTGCTGGACCCGGTTTGACACTGGCTGTCTTTCTCTACCTAAGATCACAGCCCTCACCTGCTTCTGGTAACTGCTTCTTCTCTCAATCTTTGCTCCTTTCTGCTGTTACTATCTTTAGTGTGCTTTCTCATCCTTTGTTGATTTCCTTTAATCCTGCCCACAACATTGTAAATTGTCCTTCCATTAAAGGAGTCCAATAATCCCTTTTGAATGCACCGTTTTTTTTCTGAGAGGACCCAGAATGACACAGTAATATTGCTATGAATGGCCTCTTGGAAATGGACCTCTAAAATTGTATATTAGGGTTGTACTGACTGGTAAGCGGAGAAGGAAATGGCAACCCACTGCAGTGTCCTTGCCTGGAGAATCCCAGGGACGAGGGAGCCTGGTGGGCTGCCGTCTATGGGGTCGCACAGAGTCGAACACGACTGAAGCAACTTAGCAGCAGCAGACTGGTAGGCAGAACAGTGGCTTCCCCAAAATGTCCACACCTTGATCCCTGGAATCCTTGAATATGCTATGTTATGTGAGAAAAAAGAATTAAGGCTGAAGATGGAATTAAGTTTGCTCATCAACTGACCTCAAGACGGGAGGTAATCCTGAATTGGATCTGAATCAGCCCAGTGTAACCACAAGGGCCCTGGAAAGTAGAGGAGAAAGGCAGAAGGATCAGTGTCAGAGCGGTGTGACGTGAGAGAGACAAACCAACCGTTTCTGACTTGGACATGGAGGCCACGTGTTCAAATGTGGCTACAGAATGCACGGAGCCTCTAGAAATGGAAAAGTCGAGGAAACAAGCTCTCTCCTGGAGTCTCCAGGTAGCATGTAGCCTTTCTGACACCTTGATTTTAGCCTAGTGAGACTCATATCAGACTTTTGGCTTACAGAGTTGTAAGATAATAAATGTGTTGTTTAAGCCAGTAAGTTTGTGGTAATTTGTTATAGCAGCAATAAGAAACTAACACAGATGACTAACATATTTGTTGAGAACAGAGAATCTTCTTGATGAAGGAAAAGGAAATATGTATAACCCATGGTATGCTATTCAAATTACTACAAATAACAAAGCTTAGGATGCAGTGCAAGTGGAGAGTAAGGTGTTGCAAGACCAATTAGTAATCTTCCTTAGTTGCTATGGTGACAATGGTAACTATTAAGATAGTGGTGTGAGCTGGCTGTTTCTATCAGTTTTAAATAATGTGCATGGATAAAAGTACTAATGAAAAGTTATTAAGGTTCACTCAGGGCTAAGTATAAAATCTCTATGGCAGCTTGAAAAACATTGCTTACCCTCTTCAGCCTATGTTTGATCAATCTAGAATCTAAGAATTGCAACATCAAAGTCTAATTTGCTAAGGAGCAGAAAAGGGAAACTTGGGGTGTGGGATTGGAATGTTTGACAGACACAGGCAAGACCAAGAACTTTGAACTCTGCAATTCTCTTAAAACGTTCTTGCACATAAGTACCCCAACCCAGTAGAAGGGCTGGAGAACACAGGTTGGTTGTAGATGAAGGAAGCTATGTTTATCACTTTAGTCCTCAGCCTCAGAAACAGGCCTGGGCAGCTAAGCTTCATACTGATCATTTCTTTTTTCAACTTTATTTCCATGTTACACTTCATAAAAGGCACTGGTGGTGGCTAACATTTTAGATATCGGGGGGATTTTGACTGAATTTATATCACTTACCATGTACGGTAGCTGGGGGTGCTCCATGTTGGGGACATGTGTTTTTTCTCACAGATAAAAGAATGCTAAGGTGAAGTGTGTCTCCACCTTTTTCTACCCTGCTTTATATTCTGAGACATTGACCTCTATGGACCACATCAACCAGACTCTCTTGTCCTCTGGCTTCTAGGCAATTCGAGGCACTGGCAAGAGACTAGAGGGTAAGCTGAGAGGGAAAGGGCAGGTATTTATTTTCCTGGCTCCCTCCTTGTGAGGCTACAGTTGACTGTGTCTGTCATAGCCACTATTTTAGAAACATAGCTAGAGATCCCAGTCCATCTTAGGCAGAGCTCCTCTATGGCTTGCTGGGGTCCTTCACCTAACCCTTTTTGATTTCCCTTAAATCTGCCCTGCCCTCACTTTTCTAAATAGACACTTTATTTACCTCTCTTCAAATATACCCTTTTTCTTGCCTGAACCCTGACTGATACCATCATCATTATCATTGTTATCATCGATGACATCATAGTAGTTAACACTGATCAAGCTCTTCTTATGTCCCAGGTACCTTAATACATGAATTTGCTTATTTTATCTTTATCACAACTATATGAGCTGTATGACTACTTTGATCAGGACATTGACATTTACAAATTGTCACATAGCTTTCCCAAACTTACCCAGCTAGTAAGTGGCCGAGATGAGATTTAACCCCAGTCCGTAACATTTGAGGGAACAGAGCAAAATAAGTAAAGAAGACAGGTTTTTAAGTCAGAGAGACTTGCCTAAAGATATCACATGGTGACCTGAGCCAAAACACTAAATCTCTCTGATCTTAGGTTTCCTTGTTTCTGAAATGGAAACGACACTGCCTCTGTCAGTTAGAGTTCTTTGTTTGCAAGCAACAGAAACACCACCACCCAAACAAAATGAAAGGAATCCAGAGAGTTCTAAAGGATTCAGGTAGCAGCAACTGATGAATGTATTGTTCAAGGCTTCTGTGTTGTCAGCTCCAACCATCTTCCATTCATGGTTGACTGTGCTTAAGACTCAAACTCCCTGGAGATGGAGCCTCCCTGACCTCACTTGTTTGTCTTATACATCCACAGCTTTAACCGGATAAGCTAGGGCACCAGGTCTCTGCTCAGTGTTCAAGGGTTGGTCTCCCAAGGAAGATCAGTGTGGTTTTACTTGAAAAGGAGGTAAGGGATGCTGTGAAGGCAAAAAAGCAAATGAAGAAACCCTATAAAACCCACTTTCATGCATGCAGCAAAAAGTAAAGGAGATAATTTAGGCAGATCTCTTGACACAGAGGGGTAGAGCTTTCTCTTCCATTCTGCCTGAGCATTCAGAAAAGAGGAATTTATGGTAGTAAGCAGAGTATATTAGAGGGGATTTTGGTGGCTCAGTCGGTAAAGAATCTGCCAGGAATGAGGGAGACCTGGGTTTGGTCCCTGGGTTGGGAAGATCTCCTAAAGAAGGGAATGGTTACCCACTCTAGTATTCTCGCCTGGAGAACTCCAGGGACAAAGGAGCCTGGTGGGGCTCACAAGGGGGTCACAAGGAGTCAGACATGACTGAACGACTTTCACTTCACATCCTCCACTAGCTCTTTTTATTGTCTGCCTTCTGATTATCTCTTGCAGGAACCTTTGATGTTTACTTCCCCTTGTCCTGCCTAGTGACTGCCACCCCTTACCCCATAATCCCTGTGCCAACCAATCCCTCATCCCAACCAATGATACAGGCTTCTAACAGTCTGTCCGTGTGCTCTCTCACCTGGTTCATCTCAATGTTCAAGGCCCCGTGTTTCTCCATGTTTCAATTTTAAAATTTAAATCACATAGAAAAATTGAAAGTAGACAGTGCACACCTGTAAAAACATCATCTATTTGGCAAAACTAATATAATATTGTAAAGTTTAAAAATAAAATAAAATTAAAAAAAAAACAGAAAACTAAGAAAAAAAACCATCATCTATATTTTACCATTCTTAATTTAGGTTATTTGGTTTATGGCATACATATCCATCCATCTATCCACTCATGTATTTATTCAAGCCCCTATTTACAACCCTGCACCTTAATGGATTAATAAAAAAAATTTTTTTTTTTTTTACAGTGAACCTAAAGATTTGACATCAGTGTTAACAAAGAGACAACTGACAGAGATCTCAACAACCACTGGAGTTGAGCCAGCCTCTCTTGGTTAATTTTTTGAATAGAAGAAGTTTTTTTTTAAGGATTTGTTTCTCACACAAAGTAACCATCTGTTTTTTCTGACAGGTTCCTTGATTCCTGTCATTTCTAACTATGTCTCTAAAATAGATTTTCTAGAGAATTGCTTTTGGAATGATGGGGAAGAGTTCATGAGGAAAATTCACCAACTGAAGTGACCACAAACTAAAGAAATATGTGGACAGAACATTTCCTAAAAGATAATATTGATAGATTTTGGAAAACGTACAAAATCTGTCTCACAATTACCAGAGGGATAATAACATTGATCATCAAATCTTGAAGGAGACTAAGACCTTAAGAAAGATACTTTCCATCTTGAGAATAGGTTAAGCATCTCAATTCTTGAGGGTTATTTGAATACCAAGGTAATTTACATATCCCAAGTTGCATTCCCTTATTACTGACTAGATTTCATTGTGAGATTTATGGTTCTGGTTCAGGGTCCTGAACTCAAGATTTGGGCATCAAGGTTCTCATTGATTTGCTTACTTGTTGAAAAGAGATACTGAGCCAGTGCTGGTTAAATTTTAGGTGCAAAGGTAATGAAGGAGAAGAAACATAACATAGCCATTTTGGAAGTGTAAAGACAGTTTACATGTAGCTCTAAAATATGGAACATCTACTGTTGGTGACATTTGTCTGTGTTCTGGCATGAGATTTTACTTCTGAGAATGGAAGGGTGTGTTTTGAGAGTCCTAGGGGAGGAGGGATTAGCAGGTAGCTGGGGAAAACATGCTGGAAAAAAAGAGAGACTGAGCAATAATCCTGCCAGGAGGAGAGAGGTCTAATTGGTACTGCAAAGAGTAGGGGGAAATAAACAGAATCCTAGAACATGTCAAAGAAGAGGAAGCAAAAATGAAGAGTAGGTAACAGTACATGAGAGACGTTTGAGCAACACCTAAATAAACTGAATGGAGAAAAGATATCACTGAATTCAGCTGGGAAATTCTCAGAAAGTGACTAGGCATGATACGAGAAGGCCTGGCCTGGAATGATAGGATATGATTGAATAAGAGATGAGTACTAGAGACAGGTAAATATCTCAGGAGAAGCTGATCAGACTCACAGCTCCAGGGGTGGGCTCTCCGTAGCAGAAACTGACTAATGCAGCACATAACCCTAGCCACAGTCACTGGTTCAGAGATGGCCACATGACTTTTATTGAAATGATTGGGAAAAAAAAAAGGACTCTTTCCTAGATGGTGTGCTTTAGATTTGAAGCTTGGAACCGCAGCAACCTTGTTGATGCCATGAGAGAAAACATGATGCTTACCCGTGGAAGGCTGAAAAATCAGATCATCAAGGACAACACAGAGCCACTGGATCAGTCTCCTCTGAAGTTCAAACAATCCCCAGAATCAGCACATTTGGCCTTATTAGTAAATAGTCACAAACTGATAATGGGTTTGGGGTAGCCCAGAAAGTCTTGCTAGCAGAGTTAATACTGCAAATTTACCCATTTCTTAGAAAAGGCTCTCCTATCATATCCTCTTGTACATAGACAATACTCAATTAAAATACAGGATGGAGGGGAAAATTCATTTTATCCAACACATATCGTTGCTACAAAATTAAGGTTAGAAGCAAAGGTAAGCTATGACATGTTTGTGTTTGCAGAGTGGTGGTTTGGGGACAGGAGGTAGTGTGGCCATCAGCGGTGGAGAGTTGAAGTAAAAAGTTATATGGGTGTTTTTCTCCCACTCACCCTCTGTGACAGAGATAAATCACCTGAAGAGATAGAAGCAGTTCTTATGTTTTCTCAAGTGCTCCTTTCAAATTCTATTTCTGACAGCCAGCGTCTCACCAGAGGAGGAAGGTAGTATACTTCTAAATTTCCAGGGCAGAGGGAACTAACTACTTAAAAAGGAAAATAATATTTGATAGTGTAATATTAGAGCTCAATTCTTTTTTAAAAAAGACTTTTTAGTGTGGACTGTTTTTTAGAGTCTTTATTGAATTTGTTATAAAATTTCTTCTGTTCTATGTTTTGGTTTTCTGATTGAAGGCATGTGGGGTCCTAGCTTCCTGTCCAGGGACTGAAACTGCATCCCTGTGCTGGAAGGCAAAGAACAACTACTGATATAAAGTCCTGATATTGACTTTTCTAAGGAGCCATTGTATCCTAAATAGTCTCTTTCTACTATTGGGAAAAATGCTCCCCTTTCCAAAGTGGGAATCATAAACCAACACAGTCTTGCAAAGATGCTCAGAATATCTGTAACTATAACTGGTCAGAGAGAAGAAATTACAGCCTAGAAGAAATAAAAACTGCATTTTCCTTAGTCTTCATTTCCAGAGTTTGTGTGCAAGGCCAGTGTATAAATTGACAGTGAGGAACACCCAGCAGCCCTTTCCTAATGATCCTAAACAAGTTTCCGAGACCAAACAAGGCATCGTTCCGGCTAATAAACGAGGTCATAAAGTGAATACGCCAATTTCCAAGCTACCCTTGTGCGTGGGGAGAGTTTTTCTTTATGAACTAAACACATTAACTTTTATGGAGGCTGATTTCCTTCCGAGCGCTGTGGAATATTCCATTTATCAAACGGTGTGTATCTTGAGGTATGTGTTTTATGTTATTGGGAGACGGAGAGTTAATAAAATATGGTGCAAATTTTAAAAAGTGGCTCACCTGTGGGGAGGAATAAATAAGATAAACGGGGTGATTAAGGAAAGGAAGCAGCTTACTCAACACTCGTGTGCTGTGTTACAGGAGGCATGAGTGTAAACAGCAGAGGACAGAGATCAGCCACTAAGTAAATATTGGTGACCTCTAGGGCTTAGCCCAGGAGACCTTGGGTCAAGGCTATCATTGAAGTAATGTATGCACAAGTTACATAAACAGGGTAACTGAGAGAGTCTCTGCCCTCCAGAGATTTGTACTCTATTTAGGAAGACAGATTATGTCCATGGAAAGTTGCTATAGCATGCTCCATACTGACACTTCAGGGCTAGCAAAGCTCTACAGTCCTGATGTTGCAGGAACTCAGAGTTGCTGTGGGTTTGAGTAGCTGGGGAGAAAGAGATGGTTTTTGTTTTGTTTTAAAGCAATTTTGTGAAGTCTTTATTGATTCTGTTACCTTATCGCTTCTATGTTATATTTTGGGGTTTTGTCCAAGAGGCATGTGGGATCATAGTTCCCTGACCAGGGATCGAACCTGCACCCCCTGCATTGGAAGGCAAAGTCTTAACCACTGGACCACCAGGGAAGTCCTGAAGAGGTGGTTTTGAGTGCGCTTTGCAGAGTATGACTGAATGGTGAATAAAGATGTGTATTAAGAGAAGTCACAGAAGTGAAGGGACAAGACAGATGAGGTGGCCTCTGCTGATTCCGGGACATCTCTGGCCCCTCTAAGTGTCCACAAGTGTTTCCCTCCTCTTCCTTTCAAGTGACAATATTGTATGTAAAGAAAGATGATTTGAATGAAAATAAAAATAAGACCAAGAGCCAGTCTTCTAGAAATCCTTATAAAGAACAACTGTATTGCAGAGCTGTCTTTCAATGACTTCTGTGTGTATCTTTGCTATGTCGATGCAGAAGACTTGAAAAAATGAAAATGTAAGATCTAATAATAATAGTAGCTGACTAAAGCAGCATTAATAGCAGTTCCTTCCAAGAATTTAAAAATGGCAGTAACATCATCACCTGAGACTTGAATTCACTTCAGGCACAAGATAATAGATTGTTAAAAGAATTTTCTGGACATCTACTTTGGAGGGTTCAGTTCAGAAGTTACATTAAGGACTTAGTCATTAAGCACCAGGACAAATCCATTCCCATGTCAATCTTTGTGGTTACCTGCCATATTGCTAACACAGAACTTGCTATCATCATGTGGACAGAAGGAAAATATGATAATATGGGAAATGATGACTACTTCTTCTGTAAGTGTCAAAGATCCTGGAGATCTTTTCTGGAATCACTGAATGGTTTCCATCCTCTTGATGAGCAACACTTTTTTAGGAAGGCAGTAGTTGATGTCATCGGTTTGTAGAGTCCTATTAAAGGTGAGTTCAGCATCAACTCATCTGCCTTTTAAGGCACTCTCCTCATCATTTCAAATATCCATGTGCACAACACTTAAGTCATCATCATCCCTCACCCATAGCACAACCTCCACTAACCTCTCATTTTGGAGAACAGCACTGCCGTCTATCCAGGGACCTCAGCCAATAACCCAGACTCCGGTGTTGTGTTCCCCCTGCAGTTCCTGCTGCTCTCATTTCTGCCCACTCAGCATTTCTCCTGTCCATCCCTTCCACTCCATCCCTTCTGCTATTTCTGTCGGTAAGGTTCTCACCATTCCACATCTGGAGTATTACAGCAGTCTCCTCACTGTCCTCCTTTGCTCTCCTATAACTCTTCCCATGATCCTAATAAATCAGCATTGTCATTCACACACAGTTCTGTTCACATTCCTCCCCTCGTTGAAATCTTTTACTGCTTGTAAAACAGGGTTCAAGCAATTCAGCCGGCACAGGAAAGTCTTCATGATCTGACCCCTGCCTACTGCATGAACTGTATCTCTTACCACATCCATCATTTCTTATCCCACAGTCCAGCCAGGCAGCATTATTTTCATGAACTTTCAATGCACCCTGCTCCTTCCTGCTCGTATATCTTTGTCCAGGTTGCTCTTATATGGAATGCTTTCGTGAGTGACCAGTACTGCCTGACTCACCTTTAAAGGCTCAGTTCAGGAATTAACCATGAAACCTTTCCTATCTGCTCCCTTGAGAAGAATCATTTCTGATTCAATGCTCCCTTCAGACTTGTAGAGCCTTCTGGTATCACATATACCGTATTGTGCCTTCTGGTTTCCGTGTCTGTCTTCCCTTCTAGGCTGAAATGAGGGCTGACTCCACGTTCACCCTTGTCTTGTGTTCTTGTTCATATTGCCAACCAGTTCCGCATTAGGCTCTACCAAAGGGAGCGCTAGAAAGTGGAAGAAAACTGGAGGAGGGAGAAGGGACTTGTTGCTTCTTATCTGCTGCTTCCTGGCCTTTGTCTGCTTCCTATTCCGGTGAGGAACAGTCCAGAAATGCTTCTTCACTTTTCTACAGTGGCAGCTGAGTCCAGTTTGCAATTTCGCCAACTCTTACAGAACCAGCCTCTTTGTATCTCCAGGGAGATGCCAGCCTGGGCCAGCACCCTCTCCTCAGAGGTCTGGGTCCCAGTACCTAGAAAACCCCATTCCCAGCTTCTAAGTTTTAATAATTCCAACCTCTTTCCTTGTCCCCTCCCAGCCCCCACAGAGGTGGGAACTCCTTCCTGCAGTTCCTACCTCCATTTTACTCTGCTGTGCTGTGTGTTCAGTCACTCAGTCTTGCCTGACTCTCTGCAGCTCCATGGACTGTAGCCCACCAGGCTCCTCTGTCCATGGAATTCTCCAGGCAAGACTATTGGAGTGGGTTGTCATTTTCCTCCTCCAGGGCATCTTTCCAAGCTAGGGATCAAACCCATGTCTCTTAGGTCTCCTGCATTGGCAAGTGGGCTCTTTACCACTAGTGCCACCTGCGAAGTCCCTGTGATACTGTAGAGTTTTTTTTTTTTACAGCTTTAGTTGCCTGGTTAACAACGTATCTGGTTAACAACTCTTTTTTGTTAAATTTATCCTGTTAAAATTTTCTGACCTCACCCTGACTGATATAAAAGTTGCTGAACCAAAGAGCTTTTTTAGCATGAAGGTTTCTAAATCAGATTTTTTTCCCATACAAACACTGATGGATTAAAAACATGTTACAAATGTGGAGTCAATCACATAAAACCTAATTTCTAAAACATGCCCTGAATCTGTAATGCTTTTACCCGTAAATTTATTCACTATCCTTTCATTCTCTGGGACTTAAATGTGACATGATTGTTTCAGAGAACCCAAGCTAGTTTATGTTGGGCACTTCCTGCATGGGCTAGACCAAACTGTTTGAGACTAGACCCACCCGGGACAAATTGCTCATCCTTCTCGTTCCAGTCCTGTCGTGACTGGACCATTTTCTCTGCTGGTTTGTCATTAGTATGTTTTCTGCCCTTTCTTCCCCAGACTGAGAGTGGGACCATTCCATCTGTTCCTGTGAATCCCCCACAGCTCAGTGCATGTTATACCAACAAACAAAGGAAGGAATGAAGAGGAAAACTCAGGCAAAGGCTAAACCCATTTGCTTTGAGTTACCACTGTTTATTGAGTGGGAGCCCTAGGGGCATAGTAGCACTTGATCAATATTGCTGGTTGATCATCACCAGTAAAACATGACCTCAGCTTCTCAGGAGTGCCTCTGTTTTGCTACTGTTATCTGGATCTAAATCTCTTATTGGAAACATTACTTTAATTCCCATTGACGGTGATAGAGGCAGTCATAGCAGAGAGAGCATGAATTTAGAGTCAGAAAAGCCTAGGTTTAATTTCTAAATCTGCCATTCATTACCTGTATGAACTCAGGTTACTTAATCTCTTGGAGCCTCAATATTCCCATCTGTGAATTGGAGTTATAATCATAAACATTTGTTAAGGGTTTTATGCCAGATATATTCTAAATGTCATATACCTATATGTTAACTACTTTCTTCTCACAACAACCTTCTGAGGTATTTATTATTATTAAAAGTAAGAAGACCAATCTCAGGTCAAATAACTTGCCTAACATCACCAGCTAAGAATTCTTAGGGTTCAGGTGTAGACCCAGGCAATCTGGCCCTAAAACCCAGCTTCTTAACCATCTGCTCTATTGCCTCTTTCCTTTCATGATTACTAAGAATCTCTTTCCATGAGCTAACATATGTTGAGGGCATGACCCATATAAGTGTGCATAAATAACTCTATTCTGGCACCCTGGAAGGGAATTCAGAAAGAATGTGGATTCAGCAGCTTAGGTTCAGATTAGATTTACCATTGAAATGACCGGACTGGTATGAATGGTTATTTTTGTTATGAGCAGTTTGGCAAAAACCTCTGCCTCAAATAGTAGCAGAACATTTTCCTGCCATCCTTAGCGGTCAACTTGGTGAAAGGTATTTGATTCTGTAATGTTTATTCTGTGTTCTGTTGCTAAGGAAAAGGTGATGTAGTCTCATAGAAAGTCATGGGATGAAAGCTGAGCCGTGTAAAGGAGGCTTCCTGAGCAAGCCAGCCCCAAAGTAGCACACACGGTCCCTGTAGCCTGCTCCGTGTCTTCCCAATCAGTACCTGTCCCTACCTGATGGAATATATTTATTTGTTTATGTGTTGTCTGCCCTCTCACAAAAATACAGCCTCCATAGGGCGAGAACTTTACCTGTGTGTTTCCCTGGCGCACAATCTTTGCCTAAATATGTGTTGCCAAGAGTGGGTTCTCGGTAAGTACTTGGGGAATGAAGACTTGACAATGTCTAGTTTTCCAGTAAATGCAGAAAGACTTTTCATGTGTTAGCGTCCATACGCATTTGTTTTTTTTTTTTTATAGGAGTCTAGTTGCTTTCCCGGGTTATGTTAGTTCGTGCTGTACAGCAAAGTGAATCAGCCACACCTGACCTTGGATCCCCTCCCTGTTGGGCTTCCTTCCCATTCAGGTCACCATAGCGCGTTAAGCAGAGTTCCCTGTGCTGTACCCATTCCCGACAGGAATTGAAAATGTAACCTTAAGTTGTAACTAAGACAAAGCTGACACTGTGCAGACCTAGATGCGGTGCACAAGCAGAGGTTGTACTTCCTTCAGCGCTTGAAAGCAGGGTGCAGATTCAGACAGGCCTCAGAGGAGGCGTCGTCTGAGGACAGGTGGGAGGCAAATGTGGACGCCCTGCTGTTGTTAGCACCGCGGATAAGGTCCAGCTTGAGAAGCCCTTTCAGAATTTAGTACCAAGGAAAACGTTGTCTCTCCTAAAAAGCAATACAGACTAAATAACTCTAGTCTGTGCTTTTCGCTTTGGCTGCTTGGAAGCTTAGGACCGAACTTAATACTCAGTAATAGTAGAGAGTTGGCCTAGACTATGGTTTCAGACTCTCTCTCTCTCTTTCTGATATCTTACTTTTATATGCATATATACAATATACAATGTATCTTTCTGAGATATACCTAACCTGTTTCTATTTTAATACATTTATTATAAGAAGCAATATATATTCACCTACATACACACACAATGGAATTTTACTGAGCCATAAAAATAATGGAATATTGCCATTTGGAGCAATGTAGATGGATCTAGAAATTATCACACTAAGAGAAGTAAGTCAGAAAGAGAAAGACAAATACCATGTTATTACTTATATATGGAGTCTAAAAAACAATACAAATGACTTTATTTACAAAACAGCAACAGATTCACAGACATCGAAAACAAACTTACGATTACTAAAGGGGAAAGGGAGATGAGAGGGATAAATTAGGAATATGGGACTAACAGATACACACTACTACATATAAAACAAATAGCAAGGATTTACTGTATAGCACAGTAAACTATTCTCAGTATCTTGTGATAATCTATAATGGAAAAGAATCTGAAAAAAATATGTATAATCGAATCACTTTTCTGTACACCTGAAACTAACAGTAATAAACCAACTATACTTCAATAAAAAAATAAAATTTAATTTAAAAATAAAACAAAAATAATAAACTTATGATACATGTTTCTTGTATTACAAACCAGCTCAAATTTAGAAAGTAGGATATAAATATAAACACTGAAATAAAGAAAGCAATCAGAGAAGTTCTAGAGAACACCAGATACCATGGGCTAGTGGCCCTGGAACCTCTCTTTCCTCGTCCCTTGCAAGACATGCACCCCTCCTCACGCTGTCCCTGCTTTTGGGGTGACAAGCAGTGGTCTCATTCAGCACGTTCATCTCCTTCCACCTCTTCTTCTATGTCACCCATACTGGCCACATACCCAGCAAATCTGAGCCTGAGCTCTTCTATTTAAACTTCTTCAGAGCCCCAGTGCTCAGCAGAGAAAAATCCACAGTATAAACTCTCAAGCCACATTCTATGTCACGTCCCTCTCAAACTTTAGGTTTAGTCAATGTGATTCTTTTTATCAAAATGTACTGCACGCCTACTACATGCCTGGCACTGCATCCGGGGCTTGTAGAGCTGTCAAGCGTTGCTCTCTGTGAAGTCCCCTGGATGCCCTTGTGGTTCATCCTGTCTCCTGACATCTTACCCTGTGTACCGCATCCATTCCTCTATTATTTTGCTCCAGTTCACACTGTTGGACAGTGACTGGCTTAGGTTTATGGTTTACTTCCTCTACTTGACTCAGTTCATGGGAAGCAGGAGACCTCATTAATTCAACTCTGTGCTTTCAGAGTATAGAGGCTGGCAAGGCTGTGTGTGCATGTGTATATTTTTAATTGAGGAAATTGAGGACATGAGAGCAGAAAGAATGAGGCTTTTCACATAGTATATATTCACTAAATATTTACTGGAAGAGAAAATGTGGTTCAGAGATACCTAGTAACTGTGTACAGGAAAGGGAAATGTTTTGGATGGGCTGCATAAGCAGTTAATATACCTGTGCTTTGGAAGAAGATATAGTGACTGAACCTTTGGATGTGTGTGTTTAGTTTGATTCAGTAAATGTTTCTTGAACATCAACTATAAATAGGAAAGCTGATTGAGCAGCTAAAGGTTTGAGCAACAAAGCATCCATGCTGTATCCTCGGGAAGCTCTATTACCTTCAAGACGTGGACTCTGGAGCTAGAAGAATCCTGGGCTCAAGTCCCATTCTCAGTTCCACCACTTTCCAACTGTATAACTTTGGGCAAGTTAACTAACCTTTCTGAGCCTCAGTTCCATAGAAATGACCTAATTGACAGGTTTCATGAGTTTGAAATAAGGCAAACCATGTGGTGTGTAAGGTACATAGAAAGGATGCGACAAATGCTAGCTATCAGTACTAAAGGCCAAATAAGAAAGCTAAACTATGCTCCAGACTTATCTTCTAATTGACACAAAGAGCCATGTTAACTCTTCATGGAACAAGGCAAGGCAGCAATGGAGATGCAGACATAGAGAACAGACTTGGACACGATGGGAGAAGGAGAGGCAGAGATGCATTGAAAGAGTGACATGGAAGCGTATGCATTACCATACGTAGAATAGATAGCTAGTGGGAATTTGCTGTAGGGAGCTCAAACCCAGGGCTCTGTGACAAGCTAGAGTGGTGAGATGGGGTGGGGGGTGAGAGGGAGGTTCAGATGCAGGGGACACATGTATACCTATGGCTGATTCATGTGGATGTATAGTAGAAACTAACACAATATTGTAAAGCAATTATCCTCCAATTAAAAATACAATAAAAATGCTTACTAAATCCCCAAATGTTTACATTTAATCATGTGAAGTAATATTCAACTGCTTTTGACTTATTAAAATGGCAGTAACTTTTCATGACCCAATACTGCCTGTATGGTACAGTTGGTCACTGACCCCTCAGGGGCCAGTTCCTCAGATTTCCTCTATCCATTCTGACCTCTTTCCTCTGAGTCAGCTTGTTCATTTGTGCTTGTTTATGATGCATGCTCTGCTTTCTCCCCAAAAGGACCCAAGGAGGCTCCGCTCCTGTAACAAGGAGGCTGTCTGTGCAGTTCATTTGGCGATTAATCACCCGCTGCCTTATGACAAATCCTCTATTGCTTTGGACTGTTATGCAAATCTTGAATTGGTCTCAGCTTTTGCAGGCCAAAAGCTATTAATAGGGCTAGAGAACAACCAGGCCACCTACGAAGCAGAGTGGAGAAAGTGCAAGTGTGTTGTGGGGCACCGGCTTCAGGAGTTGGGGACAGGGGACCAGTGAGCCAGAGACAGGAGCCACAGCTAGTGAGTGTCACGAGCATCTGGACCATGGGCTTAGGAAGAGAAAGGACTCCTCAAGATTGAAGGAGGATCCACAAGGAGAGTTTTGAGCAAGAGGGCAGGAGGTCTCTTGACTTAAAAGAAATCAGAGGCTTGCTTTTGGTCCTCACTTCTGTTAAGGAAAAAAGAGAGCCTTTGTTAAGGGGTGATATTCAGGGGGCAGCACTGCAGAGCAACGTAAAATGTACTTTCTAGACACTTCGGTGCCCAAGAGACTATGGCATTTCTAAAAGATTGAATACTGCTAGCCCCAGAAGATATTATATTTTCAACTCTTGCCTTGTTTTTCTAGTTTATTCTTTAGGAGGAGGGATGGTGTGAGGTCTGTTTTTCTATGCTCCACAAGGTCTACCTAAATGTTGTAAGTGCTTAATTATTGCCAGGGTGATAGATTGGCACATCCTAGTCTTTCTATCTGACAGAGCATAATGATACAAGAAGGGCAGCAAATCCTCATAGTTATAATTATCCATAATCACAGACTCTCTCCCAGACTCTCACAAGAAGCAAGCTTTTGAAATGAAAAGGAAGCCAGCTCTTTTTCTAAGGGAGGTGCCTAAGAGGTTCTGTGTCTCTTAACCTCAGCTTAAGACAGTAAGGGTATTATACCTGACATAGCTGATGTAAAGGTATCATCACCAGCATTCATGTTCGAGGAGCATCCTTTCTATACAGTGTTCAGTATCTCATTTGACCCTGCATCATAGATGAGATGGGTGCTCTCATTCTCATTTTAATGAGGACTCAGAGACTCAGAGAGGTTAAGGAACTTGCCTAAGGTCACACAGCTAACTAGGGGCAGGTTGCAAGCAGGCTTCAACTTCCGTCCCTGGCTTTGGGACGGATAACTTTCTTTCCTGAGCACTCACAGAAAGCCATATCCATAGAAGGGAGGAGGAGGCAGAAGCACGGATGCGAAACAGGCGTGTGATTTGTCTCACCATTGAGCAGCGTCTCCAGGTGGGTGCATCACAATCCCAGACTGCTCTGCACATGTGTCCTTGCTCCCTAGGAGGCAGGTGTGCTTCCTCCCCTGCCTGTCTCAAGGGCTATGAGCAGAGGATAAGAAGTTGAATTCCCCCCAGGAAGCTTCTGATGGGATAGGGACCCAGCCAGGCTGCAAAGGGAAGCACCAAGGAGCAGGGGACCAGGCTGGATGGAGGCAGGCAAGATGATCTTATGGATTCAGTCTTGGCATCTGACCCTAGAACCTGTCTCCTAAACCTTGAGCAAATCTCCATTTAGCCCCACCTTTAGTGCCACAGCCACACATGGCCCCTGGCTTAGAACTGTTACATATGCTCCTCTCAGTTCATATGTGGGGCGGCGTCTCACAGAGCTTTCAGGCTGTCTCTCCATCCAGTGAAAGGCGGATGACAAGTGAGCCTTTTGTCTCTCATATGCTGTCTAGACTGTGACATGCCCCAGTGCACAATCCAGGCAGCAGAGGGTCTCTTCCTTCAGTGAGAGACGTGATGCATGTCAGGAAAAAGAGCTGGCTTCCTCTTCATTTCAAAAGCTTGCTCCTTGTGAGAGTCTGGGAGAGCTACCAGGCGGCATCACTTTGTCTGGTGGGTGAACGAAGGTGAGGCAACCCCCCCATCCCCAGAGCTTACCCAGAGCCGCAGCCCTTCTCAGAGAGCTGTGCGTGTGTGCTAAGTTGCTTCAGTCATATTCAACTCTGTGCAATCCTATTGGACTGCAGTCTGCCAGGCTCCTCTGTCCACGGGATTCTCCAGAAGAATACTGGAGTGGGTTGCCATTTTCTCCTCCAGGGGATCTTCCCAACCCAGGTATCAAACCTGTGTCTCTTACATCTACCTGAACTGGCAGGCAGATTCTTTACCACTAGCGCCCATAACTGAATACTAAAGATCTGTGCCTCCCAGTCTCAATCTGATACCAGATTTACCACATGGCCTTAAGCAAGTTGCCAAACCTCTTTAGACCTCTGCTTCCTCAATTGTAACATAACTGTTCTGGAGTTTAATAGTCCTGGGGAAGAGTTAATAAAATGAACCTTGATCCGTACTGATAAATATTAATCAAAGCTGACAATGATGGTGGTTTTGCAAATATAAAAGTGCCCTCGGAAGAAAAGCTTGTCTGATTCTTCTCAGTGATTTTCATAATGTTGGGCTGGCTCCCAGAAAATATTATGGAACTGTTACACAAAGAAACTGATATTTGCATTTTCTTCTCTTAGCTCATCCTGCTGTATCTATATTTAGATGGCTGTCTAAGGGGACGCCATCAATATCACATTAGTCACAACTGGGAAAAAGGTGTCTCTCCGTCAGGGTGTGTCATTAATCTGCAGCATTAGCGCTGTGGCAATATCGCAGGGTATGCCAGCTGGGTCGTCAGAGGAGCGGACTTCATCCCAATGTAGAATGCACCGGATCACAAACATCAGGAGATTTCCAGTCTGAGCTTCTGCGCAACCCCAGAGGCTGAATGCAGCTTCTGACAAATTAAAGCAGAGACAGGAGGAGAAACACAGACAAAAAAATCCAAAGTCTTTTGTCTTCAGCTTTCTTAAAGTTCAAGAAAGTCTACTGCTGCTGAATTTCAATTAGGGGATTTTTTTCCCAAGGCTGAAGATATTTGTGCATTCAATGACCTTTGCTAAGCATGTCCTCTGCACTGTGAGCACCCCTGGCCTCAGCACTGGAGATGTTAAGGATGAAAAAAGACAGGATGCTTGAATTAAAGAGCTTATTGTCCAGTCGGGAAGGCTGACAAAAGACAGACAATCTAAGCACCTGTGGTGGAGCTGTAAGTCCAGAGTGCTGCTTGGGCCCAGGGAGACGGACAAGGGGCTTCTGGGAGGAGAAGACAAATGGGAGGAATGACTTCCGGTTAAAGATGAACCGGTCAGCACCACATGGTTAACTTCTCCTCTCTTAAGAGATTATAACTAGTGTTGTAAGGGACTCTCTTGTAATAAACCCATAGTGATGTAGAAAAGGGGAGAAGTTTCTTCAGACAAGAGGTTTTTGTCCAATCAGCGGTGGAGAGAAAGCGGATGGAGAAGACGTGTGAAGGCTGGGGATCACAGCTGCCCAGAGCCCCAGAGGTGGCGGCTGAGAGAGGGACAGGAAGGCAGGATACGACTGAGCGGTGAGGCTCAGGAAGGCTCAGAAGGTAGCGCTCAGGCCTGAGAGAGTTGAGCGCTCGAGTGGGACAGGAGGCAAGAACCAGGAGGATCCATCAACAATCTTTATGAGAAAGACTCTCGGTGAGACCACCCCACTCCCCACAGCACATTCAGCAGCTGAGTGTCCGTCTCTGCAGAAGACTCAGGTGTCCTGCAACGCCCTGAATGGCCCAGAGACTAGACCTGCACTAGCAGCATTTAGAAGTCCCTCTGAGGAAGGCGGGCCTTCTGCTCTATCCACCCTAATGCAGCAGTTCTCAGCAGTGAGGATTTTGCTCCCCAGGGGACACTTGGCAGTGTCTGGAGCAGAACTTTTTGGTTGTCTGGGAGGTCAGCCAACCTGGGACAGGCACCTTTGGTATCTGGAAGGTGGAGGCCAGTGATGACGCTAAACAACCCTCAAGGCACGGGAGAGAGCCACACCACCAAGAATGGTCTGGTCCCAAATGTCAGTGATGCAATTTGGAGAAACCCTGCTCTAACATAAAATCCTCCAATTTTTAAAGCCCACGCCCACCAGCCCCAGGCAGTGCTCCATAACCATTTCAGCAAGGTCACTAAGGATCAGCTCAACCATGGGCCTGGCCAGTGTTGGATGCTGTGGGGAATGCTTTACGGCAGATCCAGGAGATAGTCATTGGGAGCATGGGGATACAAGGCGTTTCAGTGTTGCTTGAAAAATTCTGAGAGTGTACAACCAAATTTTTTAAAAAGAAGGTTAGGAAAGCATGAGAATGAGGAAAGAGTAAAGACAGATTTCCTGTTCCATGCCAGGGGTGACAAAGGGTTGACCACAGTACCCATGGATGGCCAGCAGAGGGCAGCTGGGGCAACAGAGCAGGAGTAGGGGAATTCCTGCCCTTCGAGGAGGCAATTCCCATGATAAGGATTTAATATCAGAAGTCCAGAGTTCACCTGGAGTTAAAAGCAAGAAAAAGAGAAGGCAGTAGCTCACTGCCTCCAGGACAACACAGATTTCACATGGTTGAGAGATGAGACTGTGGAAGAACTGTGAAACCCAGAGATAATAGACAAGGGCGGGCATGGGGCTTGGGTGTGGAGAGCCAGATCCATCGCCAGGTACTGGGCCTACAGCAGAGCAGAAGGGGATCAGCCTCAGAAATGCCTTCAACTGACAACTGAGTGCTGGTGATGTTCACCTTCTCCTCCTCTTGGCCTCCACTTTGCTTCTTAGGGCTCCATTGCCTGGTATAGCAATCAGAGGGCAGCTGCAAGGATTGAGCCGCGGGGCTGCAGTGATGGAACAGGTAAAATGCAGAGCTGGTGGGAAAGTGGAAACCTGGCTTTGGTTCAGTTCAGTCGCTCAGTTATGTCCGACTCTTCGTGACCCCATGGACCACAGCATGCTAGGCTTCCCTGTCCATCACCAACTCCCAGAGTCCACCCAAACTCATGTCCATCAAGTTGGTAATGCCATCCAACCGTCTCATCTTCTGTCGTCCCCTCTTCCTCCTGCCTTCAATATTTCTCAGCATCAGGGTCTTTTCAAATGAGTCAGCTCTTCGCATCAGGTGGCCAAAGGACTGGAGTTTCAACTTCGGCATCAGTCCTTCCAAATAACACCCAGGACTGATCTCCTTTAGGATGGATTGGTTGGATCTCCTTGCAGTCCAAGGGACTCTCAAGAGTCTTCTCCAACACCACAGTTCAAAAGCATCAATTCTTCGGCACTCAGCCTTCTTCACAGTCCAACTCTCACATCCATACATGACCACAGGAAAAACCATAGCCTTGACTAGGCAGACCTTTGTTGGCAAAGTAATGTCTCTGCTTTTGAATATGCTGTCTAGGTTGGTCATCACTTTCCTTCCAAGGAGTAAGCGTCTTTTAATTTCATGGCTGCAATCACCATCTGCAGTGATTTTGGAGCCCCAAAAAATAAAGTCAGCCACTGTTTCCACATCTATTTGCCATGAAGTGATGGGACCAGATGCCATGATCTTAGTTTTCTGAATGTTGAGCTTTAAGCCAACTTTTTCACTCTCCTCTTTCACTTTCATCAAGAGGCTTTTTAGGTCTTCTTCACTTTCTGCCATAAGGGTGGTGTCATCTGAAAATCTGAGGTTATTGATATTTCTCCCAGCAATCTTGATTCCAACTTGGGCTTCTTCCAGCTCAGTGTTTCTCATGATGTACTCTGCATTTAAGTTAAATAAGCAGGGTGACATTATACAACCTTGACATACTCTTTTTCTGATTTGGAACCAGTCTGTTGTTCCATGTCCTGTTCTAACTGTTGCTTCCTGACCTGCATACAGATTTCTCAAGAGGCAGGTCAGGTGATCTGGTAGTCTCATCTCTTTCAGAATTTTCCACAGTTTGTGGTGATCTACACAGTCAAAGGCTTTGGCATAGTCAATAAAATAGAATTAGATGCTTTTCTGGAATTCTCTTGCTTTTTCGATGATCCAGTGGATGTTGTCAATTTGATCTCTGGTTCCTTTGCCTTTTCTAAAACCAGCTTGAACATCTGGAAGTTCACAGTTCACGTATTACTGAAGCCTGGCTTGGAGAATTTTGAGCATTACTTTACTAGCGTGTGAGATGAGTACAACTGTGTGGTAGTTTGAGCATTCTTTGGCATTGCCTTTCTTTGGGATTGGAATGAAAACTGTGGCCAGTCCTGTGGCCACTGCTGAGTTTTCCAAATTTGCTGGCATATTGAGTGCAGCACTTTCACAGCATCATCTTTTAGGATTTGAAAGAGCTCATCTGGAATTCCATCACCTCCACTAGCTTTGTTCATAGTGATGCTTCCTAAGGTCCACTTGGCTTTGGTTAGAAGCAGACATCCTTATTCAAGTTCCTGCCAAGCAGTCAGTCCATGGATGGCCTTGTAAACCCAGCATCACACTCTGGTACTTTTCGACCACATAAACCTCCTTGACAAGTCACCCCCTAGGAACTCTTTGTTTTGTAGAAATAAAGCAAAGAAGGAGATGCTTCTAGGGGCATTTAGAGGGAGGGCCTGAAGATATTCTAGGACAACAAAAATGAAATTCTGACCATCAATCAATCAAAAGGGCCACTTCCCAATAGTCATTTTTATTATTACTGATGAGAAGTGCTTACTCACTCTCCAAGTTTATCTCATGGATGTCTGAAACAGAATCAAGTCTGAACAGCTCAGAAATCTCCCTCATTTATTTACGGTATATGATGAAGAGAAGATTGAATGAGTTGGAACTTATTGCCGGAGCTGATATCACCTCCACCATGCTGAGTACAAATGCTGACTTATTCTGGAACCCTGATAAAACTGCAACACAAAATTCAAGTGTGCAACATTTCTGGTTTATTTACTGTTTTAAAAAACGTTTTTTTGCCTGTTATCTCTCAGAACCAGAAATAACCTTCCCACACCCAAAACAGTGGCGGAGATGAGCTATGTTATTTAAGTGCTGGCTACTGTCCTAAGTACTTCATCTAGTCTGACATTTAATCCTGAGAACAGCCATTTGAGTTAGTAGTATTATATATTAGAAGCCAAGGTTCTAAGATAGCACTGTAATAACCTAACAAGTTTTCATCAAGTGCCTTCTATATCAGGAACTGAGCCATGCTCTGGGGGAAAACAGATGAAGCAATGGTCTCTTCCTTGCCTATAAGATTTGCTATGCACACTGACAATTACGTATTAGAAATACTGTAATGGAAATGGGAGCTCCCGGGATCTGCCTCAAGGAGCCAGGGACAACTGCATAGTGAGATGACACCCGTTGATTCCTGAAGGAACAGGGCCTTCCCAGTCCTCCTACCTACCCCACGGCACACCCCTGTGATCTTGCAAGGTGATCTCTCCAATTTCCACGGAAACTGTCTGCAGGCTAATAAAAGCCCAGTTTCTGAATTTTAATCAGGTAGAGCTTGATATTCTCTGCTGCATGCTAGTGTCTAGGGTTCTGTGGTCTATCAGGAACATTTTGGGGACATCCACAAAGGAAATGAACCTATTTGCAGGGCAGGAATAGAGACACAGACGTCGAGAATGGACATATGAACATAGCAGGGGAAAGGAAGGGTAGGATAAATTGGGAGAGTAGCACTGACATATATATATATATATATATACTGCTGCTGCTGCTGCTGCTAAGTCGCTTCAGTCGTGTCCGACACTGTGCGACCCCATAGACGGCAGCCCACCAGGCTCCCCCGTCCCTGGGATTCTCCAGGCAAGAACACTGGAGTGAGTTGCCATTTCCTTCTCCAATGCATGAAAGTGAAAAGTGAAAGTGAAGTCACTCAGTCATATCAGACTCTTAGCCACCCCATGGACTGCAGCCTACCAGGCTCCTTCTTCCATGGGATTTTCCAGGCAAGACCACTACTATGTGTAAAATAGATAGCTAGTGGGAACCTGCGATATAGCAGCGGGAGCTCAGCTGCGTGCTCTGTGATGACCTGGAGGAGTGGGATGGTGGGAGGGAGGTTCAAGAGGGAGGGGACATGTGCACACGTATAGCTGAGTCACTTTGTTGTAGAGCAGAAATGAACACAACGTGGTAAAGCAATTATGCTCCTTTTTTTTTTTTTTTTTAAAGAACCTTTTGGGGGAATCCTCGGGACGAATCAAGTTACCACTCTCTCTTCTTATTCTGCAGCTACATTCCTCTGAAACACCACATGGGCAATGGAACCACCTGGCTCTTCCAGGTGCCCTAAACTGTCACTACTTTGGGGGCTACAGTGACCTGTGCACCTTCAGCGGTGGTTCTCAGACCAGTTCTGGCCAGTCCACCCATGGTCTTGTCTGAGCTTGCTCACTGGAGTCCGTTTTGAAAGGATAGTCAAGGAAGAGAGGCTAACATTAGTGGAAAACTAGGTTGGTCTGTGACAGCAGGACCTCTGCTAAGATTTCTCCAGTGACCAACATCCCCTTTCAATCATCAGTCAAAGCTAAAGGGAAAAGTCAGGACCATAAGTGAGCAATCAGATTTTAGTCTTGGATTTTGCATGCATGCATGCTCAGTCACTTAAGGGGTGTCCAACTTTTTGTGACCCCATGGACAGTAACACACCAGGCTCCTCTGTTCATAGGATTCTCCAGGCAAGAGTACTAGAGTGGGTTGCCATGCCCTCTTTAGGGGATCTTCTGGACCCAGGGATCAAGCTCTGGGATCATCTCTTTCATCTCCTGCACTACAGGTAGATTCTTTACCACTGAGCCACTGGGGAAGCCCAGTCCTGGAACTTACGTGGAAATAACTCCACTATTGCAGAACCAGCTCACCACTGTGCTATTTGCCAGAAGAATATTTGTTGTCACAGCTCTTCTCAAGGATATTAAAGCGTGTTTCTCATTCCACTGGACTACTATGAATAAAATTTTCAATTCATAATATATGCTCTAATTTCTTTTAAAGACTTTGTCAAGCATTTTTAGGAAGAAGTCAGTGTGTGAGTGGCAGGTACATGGTTAAGAGAGTTAGTGGACACTGGCTTCACAGAAAGAAGAAAAGGCTGAAACCCCCTTGACCTGTTTGGAGACCTTACAGAATATTAATGTAACAAGCTCATAATAGGCAATATAGTTCATTTTAATCAGGATCCTACAATCCTAGAAATTAAGTTGAAAAAGATCTATTAGATCATCTGACCTATCACCTTCCCATCCCCTCTTCAATGCAGGATTGTTCCCTGGGGTCTGCTCGAAAATGTGTGGTTTGGTCAAATTTAAATGACTGTGACTCCGAGGTTTATATCATTTCCCTTGGGAAACTATTACACAGTCTAATGGATCTCACCATGATTATTTTCT
Organism: Bos taurus; assembly: GCF_002263795.3. Classification (NCBI taxonomy): domain Eukaryota; kingdom Metazoa; phylum Chordata; class Mammalia; order Artiodactyla; family Bovidae; genus Bos; species Bos taurus. The sequence continues at coordinate 65,263,971 of NC_037343.1, read as the reverse complement.
TTTTCCCAGAGATGCAGCCCCAGTTTCTCTTTGCTTGAGTTTGTCACATTTTTCCTTATAATGTACCCTCAGATTCATAGAAAAAAAATCACAAAAATGACAGTGAGAAAGACCAAGTCTCTATTTTCTACTCTTTAGTAATAAAGATGGAAATCTTGACCGTGGTCACTTTCTCAGTTCCACATGTGTAAGTCAGCTAGGAGGACATGACTAATAATTTTTACCCATGTAAGATACTCTCATTTTCTCATAAAAGGAATCCACAGACCCACCAGATTGGGGCTAGTTTTGAGTTCCACTGGTAGTGGTACTTTGTCATGATTCATGTCATCCTGCCCTGTCTGACCCTCGCCCTTCACATAAACAATGATACATTTGCCAGTATTTGAGATGCTCTGTCTCAAATGATGAACAGAGTTCATTATTCTGTCTTTTGGGGGCTGGAACCTAAGACTTTACCTTAATTACCAACCAATTAAGCTACCTGGTCCACATTACATTTCCTTGGATGACACCCACAGAATCTTAGAATTGCAAGCTGGCTGAGTGAATAAAGAGGTTTGGGTTCTCCTGATGTCATACCCTTCACCCGTGTGCGTCTGCATGCCAAGAGAGGAGCGGCCGCACCAGGAGAAGGAAATGAAGAAGAAAGAGCAGCTGCAAAAGGGCTGCAAAAGAAAACACACCCCACATCGATAATCTTCTGTTTATAAAGGAGAACTGAGTCCCATGCATGGTGAGATTGTGGCTCATTAGAAAGCCTTAATTAAAGAGGAAGGCCTCCCTGGTGGTTTTACTTCCTCGGGTTTGTTTTTGGTTATTATTATGACTATAATACGAGAAAGACAGCGGTGCCCTGCTTTGAGAGAGGATTCTACTTCTGAGCACCACATGTTGCCGAAAAAAACACTAATGAATTCAGAGCACAGCCAGGACTGAATGAATTGCAGCTCCTTGCTGTCCTGCAAAAAAAAAAAAATGGTCCCTAAATGTAATTCCCCTGAGTTATTATACTAGATGGCCAGTCTGGCTGAGTGAGATGGATGGGAAGGAAACGATCCTCCGAGTGTGATTTAATGACAGAGAGGGCACAGCGTACATATGACCGGGCATATTCCATTTCCAAACACGAGCCCATTCAGCCACTCATTCTCTCCATCTTTGTTTATTGCCTGCTCTTCTGGAGCCGGGCACTGGGCTAGGTACTAGGAACAGCTGTCCTAGGCTGTTGGAAGGATGTGGCAGATCATACATCACCACTCAACAGCGGCCTGTTCTACTTCCATCTTCCTTCCTGTTGGAAGTAAAAGCCAGTTTTAAACCACTCAAAATGGATTACATCCATTTTGTAAAGATGTACAGAGAGAAAATCACACAATGAACACTTGTCTGCCCACTACCTACCTCTATCAAATCTTGTGTTATTTGCTTTAGTTTTTTTTTAAATAACAGATTACAACTATAATTGAAACCTTCCCTACAAGAGGCCATCATCATAAATTTGATGGTTATCATTCCCATTTGTGTTTTATACTGCTTTACAATATGTGTCTCATATGTGAATCTACAAATAAGTAGGACTGTTTTATATTCTTCCAAACTTTATGTAAATGGTATCCTATCATACCTATTCTGTAATTTGTGGGGGTTTTTTTTTTCATTCAACATTATGTCTTTGAGATGTACCCGGGTTAATACATGTAATTCTAGTCTATTCATTTTAAATTTTATGTAATATTTTATTGTATTTTATCCTATAACTTCTTAATCCCCTGTTGATGGTCATTTAGGTAGTTTCCTCTTATTTTATTCTATTATAATAATGTTGCCATCAATGCTCCTCTGTAAATCTCCCATTTCTTTATGTGCTTTTACTGCTTCTTTAGATTGTATGCAATCTCCAGCTCAAAGTGATTGAAACCAGAAACAAAGCAGTGTGGGGAGAATTTTCATCTATCCATTTATCCATGCTTACACTTTTTATGACAAGACTTCTAAAATGTTGGTCAACTTGTTGAGTGAGTAATGGTATATATGAGTTGTTTTAATTTGTAGTTTATTAGTTAGGAGGAACTTTGAGCATCTTTTCATGTGTTTATTCACAAGTAATGACTATCATCTTATGTTTTGCTTGTTTTCTACTTTTTTTCTTATTGTACCTATTTGTAAACTTTGAATACTAGGCCTTTAACAACTATTTGTGTTTCCAATATTTTCTCCATGTCTCAGGCTTACCTTTAATCTTTAAAGATGTTTATGGTGTTATTTATTAAAAAGAAGTTCTAGATTTAATGTTAATATGGTCAAATTTGTCACTATATTCCTATACTGTGTTTTTTTTAAATTTTATGTCTAACCCTACATTTCCTTCTAGAAGTATTATGTTTTTGTAAAACATGACACCATAAAACTCCTAGGAGAGAACATAGGCAAAACATTCTCTGACATAAATCATAACAATGTTTTCTTAGGTCAGTCTCCCAAGGCAATAGAAATAAAAGCAAAAATAAACAAGTGGGACCTAATCAGACTTACAAGCTTTTATACAGCAAAGGAAACCATAAACAAAATGGAAAGATAACATACAGATTGGGAGAAAATATTTGCAAATGAAGCAATTGACAAGGATTTAATGCTTTCGAACTGTGGTGTTGGAAAAGACTCTTGAGAGTCCCTTGGACTGCAAGGAGATCCAACCAGTCCATCCTAAAGGAGACCAGTCCTGGGTGTTCACTGGAAGGACTGATGCTGAGGCTGAAACTCCAATATTTTCGACACCTCATTGAAGAGTTGACTCATTGGAAAAGACTCTCATGCTGGGAGAGATTAGGGGCAGGAGGAGAAGGGGACGACAGAGGATGAGATGGCTGGAGGGCATCACTGACTCAATGGACATGAGTTTGGGTAGACTCCGGGAGTTGGTGATGGACAGGGAGACCTGGCGTGCTGCAATTCATGGGGTCTCAAAGAGTCGGACATGACTGAGCAACTGAACTGAACTGAACTGAATTTCCAAAATATAGAAAAGCTCATACAACTTAACAGCAACAACAAAAAAACAAATAACCCCAACTGGAAAAAGGGCTGAAGACCTAAATAGGCATTTCTCCAAAGAAGACATACAGATGGCCAACACACACATGCTAATATTTAGCAACAGATACAAGATTGCTAATTATTGGAGAAATGCAAATCCAAACTACAATGAGGTAGCACTTCACTCCGATCAGAATGGCCATCATTAAGATGCCTATAAATGAGACAGGGTGCTCAAGCCTAGTGCACTGGGATGACCCTGAGGGATGGGATGGGGAGGGAGGTGGGAAGGGGCTACAGGATGGGGGACACATGTACACCCATGGCTGATTCATGTCAATGTATGGCAAACACCACTGCAATATTGTAAAGTAACTAGCCTCCAATTAAAATAAATTAATTAATTTAAAAAAACTGTTTTACTTAAACAAACAAACAAGAAGCCTACAAATAACAAATGCTGAAGAAGGTGTGGAGAAAAGGGAACCCTCCTACACTGTTAGTGGGAAGGTAAATTGGTGCAACCACTATGGAAAACAATGTGGAGGTTCCTCAAAAAACTAAAAATAGAGTTTCCATATGGTCTAGCAATCCCATTTCTGGGCATATATACAGACAAAAAAAATATAATTCAAAAATATGCCTTCACCCCTATGTTCATAGAAGCGCTGTTCACAATAGCCGAGACATGGAAATAGTCTAAATGCCCGTTGACAGATAAATGAATAAAGAAGATGTGATACATATAAACAATGGGATACTATGTACCATAAAAACCCCCAAACAATGCCATTTGCAGCAACTTCGATGGACCTAGAGATTGTCATACTAAGTTGGAGTCACAAAGAGAAAGACAAATTCCATATAGTATCACTCATATGTGGAATCTAAAATATGACACAAATGACCTTTTATAAATAAAAACAAGCTCACAAACATAGAGAACAGACTTGGGGTTGCCAAGGGAGAGGGGGGTGGGAGAGGGACAGAGCATGAGTTTGGAGTTTGCAGATGCAAACCACTGTACGCAGAATGGACAAACAAGTTTCTGTCACATAGCACAGGGAGCTGTATTCATTATTCTGTGATAAATCATCATTTGGAAAAGAAGAAAAAGTAAAGAATATATATAATAAAGTGTTAGTGTTAACATCAATACTAAAGTGTTAGTCATTCAGTTGTGTCCAACTCTTTGTGACCCCATGGACTACAACCCGCCAGGCTCATCTGTCCATGGGATTTCCCAGGCAAGAATATTAGAGTGGGTTGCCATTTCCTTCTCCAGATATATATATATATATAACTAAATTACTTTGCTGTACAGCAGAAATTAACAGAAAATTGTAAATCAACTATATTGCAATTTAAAAAGAAAATGTGGTATTTACTACCAAGAATATGTAGACAATCAGTAAGGATCAAGCCAGGTGCTAGTTTAGAACCATCTATGAAACTTCAAGGAACTAATCCTAAAAAAATAATTCCAGATTTATGCAAAGATCAAGCTACACTGATTAACACTATAGTAGCTGATCAAGCTACTACGCCATGGTATTTTTACAAACGTTGTAATTAAAATGTTCAAAACAAAGAGTGCTGTATAAATTATGGTTCTTTCTCAAAAAGAAAGAATTAAGTTTTTGATTTTATACAGAGCTTTATCATGCACTTGGATCTGATTCTTTGGTGTCTGATATGTTTTTATACTTCTCCATATGGATAACCAATTTCCTAGCCTTCTCCTGCTTTGTCCATGGGATTTCCTGGGCAAGAATACTGGAGTGGGTTGCCAATTCCTCCTCCAGGGGCTCTCCTGGATCCAGAGATCAAATTTGTGTCTCCTGCATCTCCTGCATTGGCAGGTGGATTCTTTACCACTGAGCCACCAGGGAAGCCCCCTCTTTATTTTACCAAAGAATAAATTAATGCATACATAGTCAAGGTACATGATTTATGTAACATCCTATTCAATGTCCATTAAACCCCTTGACCTTTCCTATCCAAAGCCCCTTCTTTCACTCCCTCCCTCACCTCTGCCCATAACTCTTGGCCCTGTGCCCTTCCAGATCAGATGACTGGAAGGTCAATCAAGAGGTCACAGTGAAGTCCTGGGTCTCCACTGAATGCTCCTTGGCCCTCAGGGGCCCTGGCACTGAGCAAGTGAAAAGCAGCTCTTAAGATAAAACAACGTCTTCAGCCTGTGGTTTTGGGGATGTTTAGCAGCACTTCCATTTCATTTGGAAAAACTAATAGTGATATAGGAGTGGAGACTGACACAACAGAGATCTCTCTCCTAAGTCTGGAGGTGCTTGCCAAATGACAGAGCATGCGTATTTTCTAGGAAATGCAAGACGGAAGCTGTTCATGCAGGCAATACTGAGGGCAAGTCTGCAGGAGCAGATTACATGGAAAGTAATTAAATAAGAAAACATTGGTGAGGAGTTGTCAAAGGAGCCAAAGAGTGAAGTATGTTCTAAAAATATTCTCATCAATCCAGGCCTGTGGTTGGACAGACTCTAATCAGCAATTCTGACATCAATCTTGATTTGGCCATCAATGTCCTTGGTGACTTTGAGCGTCACTCCGTGCAGCCAGGGGGGTCTCTGCTCCGTTCTGCATGAGAAGAGGTACACAGGGGTTTTTACTAACAGAAGAGAATCAGTGTGGTCTGGAAGAAATGGCACAGGCCTACTAGAGGACTCTCACTCTCCTAGGGGTCTGGGGACACCTACACTTCCTGAAGGCTGAACATAAGGAGATGAGGAGGGCAGTGAAGAAGAGTCACAAAATAAACCAAGTATACTCTGAATTCCTCCAGGGAGAGTATGTATGTCTGAAAGCTTGATCTCCTCCATCTTTTTTTCCTTTCACTATCTTGTATTGCAAAAAAAAAAAAGCTTTGGAAAATCACATAATTTCCCATGTTAAGTCATTTCTTTCTAAGGTAGGGCTAAAGGTCTGCTGGTCCTGAAATGGGGCAACAGCTGTTAAGGCTAACATGAGGCTCTATTAAGTCAGCACCTAAGGTGATTAGAGAAAGGTGATGACTGGAGGAGGGATTAGATGGGGGCTTTCAGGTGGTCTTGCCTCTTCCTCCTCCACAGCTGCAGCAGCTGGAGAAAGGGTGCAAGCCAGCTCTGTGCCTCAGAGGAGCTGCAGCGCTAGCTGGGGGCCTCGGGAAGGAGGCTGGCTCAGTCCTGCCCTCTGGAATGAGCCTGTTCCCAACTGGTTTTGTTATTAATGAGGTAATTACCGTACGTGTTTATCCACCTGTGCCTCAGCCTCTCTGCATTTCTTCTCCAAGCAATGTGGTCCCCTCTGACCCTACCTTCCTCTAGCAGAAGGGATTAAAAGAGGGGGCAGGGAAGAAAGGTTTTCCTCTCTTTAACTTTGGCTTGGACTTCCAACTTTATCTCTGGTCATGATATTTACAGTCTTATTCACCATTATAGTAGCTACTAATAGTAGCATTTCCTGAGGACCTACTCAGATATTCTTCCCACTTACCATCACTTCAAAAAGAATAACATGCCTAGGAAAAAAAAGCCTACCCAAGGAGGTAAAAGACCTGTACTCAGAAAACTATGAGACCCCGATGAAAGAAATTGAAGATGACACAAAATGATGGGGAGATATACCATGTTCTTAGATTAGAAGAACTAATATTGTTAATATTGTTTAAATGACAATTCTACCCAAGGCAATCTACAGATTCAATACAATCCCTACCAAAAGAGAAGTTTTAAACCTTTCTTCTATGTATCCTGCTCTTCTGGATAATCTATGAACAACTGAGACCACCTGGACCTGTGGTTTCTGCAACCAGCCTCACACACCCTAGACACACACAAAGACAGGGAATCCTTCTGGAGCGCTAGGCACTGGGCTGATGTTCTTTGAGCTCTGCTCATAGTGGGAGCTGTAGCCATATGACAGGCTGATAGGTTGCCAGGAGCCAGAGCAGCAGCCAAAGGCAAGGTCATGAATATGATTTACTCCCTCAATCACCTAGCCAGGAATTATCCAGCATATGTTCTGTGCAAGGAGCACTGTAAAGCAAGACACGAAGATGTGCAAGGTGGGCTTCCTTCCCTCACTGGTAGTGGAGCTCACGCATACATTACACACACACACACACACACACACACACACAAATAAATAACCGCAGAATGTGGTGTCTTATATGTGGCACAGACCAAGTGCTCTGGCCCTGAAGAAGAAAAGGGCAGGGGAGGCATCTGCAAAAAGGTGGGCCTTTAAGCCCTGAAAAGAAAAGATTCAGAGTTGAGAGGAGGGACCCAGGGCAAAGAAAAATGACTAGAAAATAAGATTCATATGGAAGAGAAGAAAGAACAGAAATAAGCTGGGAGGGAGGGCTTCCATGCTGGGTTAAAGAGTCTGAGTTTAGAAGGTAGGGCATTGAAAAGTCTGGAGGATGAGAAGTCACACAATTATAGCATCTGTGCTGAGGGATTAGGGGAGACAGAAAGCCATCACTTCCCTTATTCTCTATCAGAGAAGACTCTAAAAGCAACCGCATTTTTAAAAGATATACTTTGTAAGTCTAGGGCAAGGAGAGGATACAGCTATAGAAGGATTCTTGGCATGTCTGAGGCTGCACAGAGGTGGAGGGGCTGGTAGGGGAACCAATGAATGGGTGAGGAGGGAAAACAGGAGGAACTGGGAGGGATGGTCCCTGTAGCAGAAGAGGAGACTGGACTTCGCAGTTCTGAGAAAGCTGGCCAAGGTAAGGGAAGCAAGAATCAAGGTGAAAGGCCTGCCTTCAGTCTTCTACCCCTGCTGTTTCCTGGCAGCGAGGCCTTGGGCAGGTGCTGAAAGTAGTGGGTGCCTTCACTTCCTCAGACCCCAGCTGTGGGTAGTCCTTCCTACTCTGGAAGTGGCTGAAGTCAAGGAAAGCAACGTTATAAGGAGGCAGAAGGGAGATATGGAAGTATCTTGACAATAACTAGATTTTCACTACTTCTAAGAAATCAGCCCCAACCAAATCTCATTGGAATTGACATTAGAGTAGAAATCTGTATATTAGCATCATTGTTCAAAAGCCCCAGGTTCACCCCCATTTTGTGTAAGGCACAGGACAGATTCCTGGCAGACTGGAGAATGGGCAATAAACTGAGTCTCCCTCAGTTCTCCCCTTAAATAGCTCAAGTCTCTTCCCTACTTACTGCCTCAGTATTTACATCTGTCAAATGGGGATAGTAATGCTTGACCTGCCTCCTAATGGAGAAAATGAGAAACAGATGTCACATCACCAGAAACCTAGTAAGAACAAGAATTTGTTATCATGCAATACTGACAAAGGATTTTCAGATTAGGCCCTTTGATCTTCACAATGCTGCTGCTGCTGCTGCTACTAAGTCACATCAGTCATGTCCAACTCTGTGAGACCCCATAGATGGCAGCCCACCAGGCTCCGCTATCCCTGGGATTCTCCAGGCAAGAACACTGGAGTGGGTTGCCATTTCCTTCTCCAATGCATGAACATGAAAAGTGAAAGAGAAGTCGTTCAGTCGTGTCTGACTCTTAGCGACCCCATGGACTGCAGCCTACCAGGCTCCTCCGTCCATGGGATTTTCCAGGCAAGAGTACTGGAGTGGGTCTCCAGTGCCTTCTCTGGATCTTCACAATAAGAGTAGTTTAAACTTTACCAGAAGCTAGGCACTCTTTATAGAAGAAATATTTTGAATATCATCTTACTATCACAAATATAACTTTAACTGCAAATATAACTTCAGTATATGTAGATTTTAAAAGATAATTCTCTATAGTAAGAGGAAAATTGTTAAAAATTTTTAGCATGGTTATTAAATGTGGGTTCAGGGAGTCAACCCAGTTAATCTTATGTCACTGCTCTGATCTTACCAGGGCTTCCCTGATAGCTCAGCTGGTAAAGAATCCACCTACAATGCGGGAGTGGAGAAGGCAATGGCACCCCACTCCAGTACTCTTGCCCGGAAAATCCCATGGGTGGAGGAGCCTGGTCGGCTGCAGTCCATGGGGTCGATAAGAGTCGGACACGACTGAGTGACTTCACTTTCACCTTTCACTTACATGCATTGGAGAAGGAAATGGCAACCCACTCCAGTGTTCTTGCCTGGAGAATCCCAGGGATGGCGGAGCCTGGTGGGCTGCCATCTATGGGGTCTCACAGAGTCGGACACAACTGAATCGACTTAGCAGCAGCAGCAGCAGCAGCAATGCAAGAGACCTGGGTTTGACCCCTGGGTTGGGAAGATTCCCTGGAGAAGTGAAAGGCTACCCACTCTAGAATTCTGGCCTAGAGAATTTCATGGACTGTAGAGTCCACGAGGTTGCAGACTTGGACACGATTGAGCGACTTCTGCGTTCATGATCTTTCCAGAATCCTCTAAACTTTTTAAAATTTTTCAATTGGAGTATGATTGGTTTACAATGTTGTATTAGTTTCCACTGTACAGCAAAGTGAATCAGATATATGTATACATATATCCCCTCTCTCTTGAACCTCCCTCCCACCCCTCCATAAAGTTATTTTTAAAATTAAAGACAATTAAAATTAATATTTAAGAATTCCCTAAATGCCACCTTTTCCTTTCCTCGGAAAATAGGAAAACATTGTTTTTCACCACAGTACCCTTTCATAGCAAGCCAAGTCTTGCTGCATTGGTCAGTTCTACAGCAGTTACAGATAGCACCCGACGCTCAGCGGCTGACAGTGACATTGGTTTTCGCTCAGCGGCTGACAGTGACATTGGTTTTCGCTCACACGACTGAAGGCTGAGGGCTGGCTGCAGCTCTGCTGCAGTATGTGGCCCTCTCCAAGCTGAAGTCAGCTGCTAGTCTGCACCATGCGATCTTGTCCTGCTGGGATCCAGGCTGAAAGATCATGAGGTGTGCGATTCCCACAGCGGAGGGAACGAGCCAGAGAGCTGGTGATGATCCACAATGCATCTTAGCCACTGCTTGAAGGATCTGCACACAGTCCTCAAGGCAGTGGTCAGAAGTGTTGTGTATAATCCTCTTATAGGGAACGTGAAAGTGTTAGTGGCTCAGTCCTGTCCGACTCTTTGTGACCCCATGGAATGTAGCCCGCCAGGCTCCTCTGTCCATGGCCTTCTCCATGGACAGGCAAGAATACCCGAGTAGGTTGCCATTCTTTTCTTCTCCAAGGGGTCTTCCTGATCCAGGGGTTGTAAATCCTGCATTGCCGGCAAATTCTTTACCGTCTGAGCCACCAGGGAAGCCCCTCCTATAGGAAAGGGGAAATAGATAATTGCCAACAAGGCACTCTGCCATAACTGGTCAGACCATCATGGTCCTCCGGGCAGTCCTACTAGCAGGCTGGAGGCTGCACATAGAAAATTCATTTGCCATCTTTCTTGAAACCAAGTTTCACAGGTACAAGCCCTCAACGAAGTGGTAGGACCCTTGGCAAAGCAAAGAAGCCAGCCCTCACTTAAGAAGCAGCTACTACAGGCCCCAGGAAGTGTTGCGATGAGCAATTGAAAGCCCAAGTACTCTGATTTCTCAAGAGAAGTCAGAAAATTGCATATTTATGTAAACCTCCTACTTTGAAAAATATTGACAACTATCTTCATTTTTAAAAAAATAACTACTACCCTGCAGATCAAACAAAGTATCCCAAATGCAAATTTGAATTTTAACTTAAAAGTTTTTATCCTTTACTTTAGGAAAATTTGAGAGATGTGGCAAATGGGGTGGAGACATTGTTGTCCCAGTTAGGAAGGAACTGATTTTTTCCCCCATTGTGTTTCAATAACTCAGAGGGTCAGTGCTCACCCAGCCCAGAGTCACTTAGGCTCCATTAAATGACTCAGGACTCAGGTCATGGTCTCAATCATGGCCTTCAGTTTTCCTGTCCTGGGCTTGGCTCTGTGCACTGTGCCTTCTCCCCAGAGATGCCTTTCAGGCTGATTGACTTAAAAATTAGAGCTCAGATGGCAAAAGAAGAGGGCAATAATACGACAAGAGATTCCACTCATTTGCCTCTTTAAATTTTCATACAGAATGCGATTTGTTAACAAGGGGGAGGTCCCGAGGTAGCGAGGGTATCAATAATTCAACAGAGGCTGTCAAGCTGCAAATAGCCCCTTGGTGCCCAGCTGAGGCTCCTGGTTTTGATATTGGCTACTCTTTCAAGCTCTAAGAGGAAGGGTCAGATTTCCATCATCCAGCCCATTTCAGTCCTGGATTTCCTTAGCTCCCAGTTCCTAACATTACTGGAGACAATGGGACTTGAGGCTGTGTCCATGTTCAGAGCCTGAGGTTGACTGTCTACAAGGCTAAGCTGATCACAGGTGAAACATGAAAGTTCCCTGAGAACAATGGTGATGCAGGACCTCCCCCCTTGGCAGGAGCTTTAGTGTTAATATTATCTCCAGCTCAGATGCATTTAGTACCCAGGATTTAATAAAGCCACACCCCATCCCCAAAACAAATATCACTCTTCCCTGTTTGCAAAATCTCACATCTCTCCTTTTTCAAAAACAAGTTTTGTATTCACCTGGACCTGGTCGCTGACTCTCCTGGATTATGGCATCCATTGGCCTGGATGAGGGGAAAAAACAGGATCCAGCCTAAGATCCTGGACCATCTAGGCCTAGAATCATGTGACTCTATACAGCAAGATGTATGACTTTGGCAAGCTTCTGAAGTCTTTGAGCCTCTGTTTTCTTATCTTTAAAATAAGGATTAAAATACCCACCTCACTTAGGAATCCATTAAGACAGCACATGTAAATTTATTATGGCTATTTTTACAAGTTTCTGAATGGATTTGCAGTTGGCTCCCTCCCCACCCTCTACGTGTTGCCATTTATTAGGACCAGATGTCTCATGGGTGAAACTGGAACATCTTTATGCCAAAGCACCAATGACTCAGCTTCTGTTTTTAACCATGAGAAATAGAAATAGATGAAGTTAATATCAGCCAAATGGTACTAGAGGCTGCCCCAGGCCTTTGTCCTAGAAAAATGGGTGATAACCGAACTCACAGTGTCGGCAAGCTCAGCTTTCTTTGAAAGGCCCATCAGACGTCAGCCCTGAAGGGCAGTTTGCAGCTTCAAGATGGCATTCATTTCCCATCACCGTTGCCAGGCAGACACAGAGCCTTGGATGCTGCAGAGCCTCTTCACATAGCGGGACAAGCCCAACGATGTGGAGAGAGCAGGAGGGGGGCAAGTGTTAACCCAGTGGGTTCTGCTTAATGCATACACTGACTGAGATGGATTTCATAAAACATTAGCAGTTGATGCTATTAGCCAGCAGTAGGCTGGGAAATGCTGTACAATATTTTTTCCCCCATTTCTGAGGGAAATGAAGAGCTGGGAGAATAACTCTGTGTGCTAAGGGAAGCCTTACTCCCAGCAAAAGGTGTGTCCTGTCCCCCATGTTGTCTGGTCACCTACTTGGGAAGAGGAACAAGCAGAGCTGGGGATGAGGGTGGAGCGGAGGGAAACTCTTGTCCCTTAAAACAGGGTAAACATTAGTTTATAGGCTTAAAGTTTTGCTCTTCTACTGTAATTGCCTTTGCCTACTGCTAAAGTTTGAAATCTGTATATCATTTTGAGAAGTGATATCATGTAGAATAAAGGGATGTGAAAATATCAGATAATTTTTTTCCTCCCCTAGTCACACCTTCATGGCTTTCTGGAAGCCAAACCTTATCCATGGGTCCAGGATTTCTAGGTAGTGAATGGCAGAGAGGCGAATGGTTGCCAATAGCAGGGCTGAGAGTGGTAGAAATCTCAGGAAAGATAGCCCTTTTCTTTCTTGACCCATCCATAAGAAGATAACCAGCAAAGAATAAGAGGGGAGGGCAGACAGGCTGAGCTTGCGTTATACATTCATGCTCACATGAAGACAATATATGAAGGAAAAAATATGCATGGTCCGAACGTGTAATGTATACATTATAATGTATAATGTATAATGACTTGGTACTTTAAATGACTTTTGTTTCTCCCTGTAGACTCTTCTCTGTTCCAAAATATCTCTATTGCCTATAGTTCCACTATTAAGCTGTTTTCTTTTTTTTAGTTTACAAAGAACTTCAACTTGGAAAAATGCTATATATTATTCTTGACCCGTAACTAGCATGCGTGGTGGAAAAGTTGGACCCAGATCTCTCAGTCTGCCCAGCGTGTGCATATCCTCTGCCGCCACCTCATTTTCACCCTTGCTGTCTCCTTCCAAGGCTGGAACGATGGCCTCTTTCCTCATTGGCCTCCCTGCCCCTGCTCACTACCCTTTAAGCCCCGTCTCCACTGAACAGCCAGAACGGTTTCTATTAAAGCCTGGTCCACTAGAGACTCAGTGTCACACTGAGTGAAGTAAGTGAGACAGAGAAGGAGAAATATCATATCATATGACATCCCTCATATGTGGAATCTAAAAAGAAATTATTCAAATGAACTTACAACACAGAAAGAGAGACTCACAGACTTAAAAAACAAACTTATGGTTACTTGGGGAAAGGGATAGTTAGAGGGTTTGGGAAGGTTATGTACACACTGCTCTATTTAAAATGGATGACCCACAGGGACCTATTGTATAGTACATGGCACTCTGCTCCATGGTACGTGGCAGCCTGGATGGGAAGGGGGTTAAGGGAGAACAGATACATGTGTATGTGTGGCTGAGTCCCTTTGCTGTTCACCTGAAACTACCACAACATTAATTGGTTACACCCCAATACAAAATAAAAACTTTGAAGTTTAAAAAACCAAAAGAAATAAAGGCTGGTCCACATCACACTCCCCTGCTTCACACTTCAAAGGCCTCCTAGTATCCTCAGGCAGAAAGAAGGCTAAACTGAATGACATTGGCAGCAACAGTCTCTGCTTAACTCTCCAGACTCACAACTCATCACCATCCTCACCCTTATTCTATAAACTGTTTGTATGCCCTCACTCACTCCCAAGCCTCTGCACCTGCAGCTTTGCCTGCCCAGCATCTTCCCCTACCTCACGTGGACCAGCCCTACAAAACCTCCTGGTCTGGATATGGGCTCCTCCCACAGATTGCCATGGGATTCTGCACAAATCTTGGTGACAGGCCATGTTATTCTCTGTCGTTATTGTGATGGTTGTTTTATCATCCATTTCTCCTGATAGACTGTATATTTTTAAATATTGCATTTACTTGGGCTTCCCTGGTGGCTCAGTTGGTAAAGAATCAGCCTGCAATGTGGGAAACCTGGGTTTGATCACTGGGTTGGGAAGATCCCCTGGAGGAGGCCATGGCAACACAGTCCAATATTCTTGCCTGGAGAATCCGCATGGACAGAGAAGCCTGGTGGTCTACAGTCTACAGGCTCGCAAAGAGTCAGATGACTAAGCGACTAAGCACAGCACACAGCTCTAGCATTTAGGCATAGCATAGCATAAGGCAAAAAAGTGAAAATGCTAGTCACTCCATTGTGTCCGACTCTTTGTGACCCCATGGACTGTAGCCTGCCAGGCTCCTCTATCCATGGAATCATCCAGGCAAGAATACTGGAGTGAATAGTCATTCCCTTCTCCAGGGCATCTTCCCAACCCAGTGATCGAACCCAAGTCTCCTGCATTGCAAGTTGATTCTTTGCTGTCTGAGCCAGCAGGGAAGCCCATGGCATAAAGTGGTTCACAGTAAATAATGTTTGAATGAATACATTTGTTATTTTAATAAGAAAATTAATGCTCTAAAGGAGTGTTGGACTGACTCAAGGTCACTCAAGATATTTATTACTTGGGTAAGACAGGCATTTGACAAATTTTCTGGTTAAGTTAGGAAACTCTTTTTCCTAAACAAGACACAAAACCCATAGTCATGAAGGAAATGTTTGTCTACAGGACCAGATACCATTTTTGGAGTTAATATAGATGTGAAGAATTGAGAGAAAATATTAAAACATAGATAATAGGCAAAGGATTAAAAGCCATAATATCTAAAAAATGCACATATGAGTCAATAAGGAAAAAAATCATCAACCTTGTTTAAAAATAGAAAAGATAAATACTCTATTTGTTAAGAGGGAAGCAAGCACATAAAAAGAATGTCAATCTCAACAAAATAATAATAATTTTTCATACAATTAAACTACTAAAAATACAAAAGGCTGATAAAATTTAGTGATGGTAAAAGTATTAGGAAATGAGCTTTCTCTTACACTGGTGATAGAATTGCCAATTGAAAATGCTATTCTGGGTGAAAGCCATTTTTATTATTCATCAAATTTTAAATATGTATTCCCAGGGCCCAGGAAAAGTAGAATAATTACGTAATTCCATGTAATGGTTAATTAATATGTCCATTTGCCTGAGTCATGAGATACCCAAGTATTTGATCTAACATTTTTCTAGGTGTCACTGTAAGAGTGTTTTTGGATGCAATTAATATTTGAATTAGTAGACTGACTAAGCAGGTTACCCTTCCAGACATGGGTGGACCTCATCTGATCAGCTGAAGGCTTGAGTAAAATAAGTAGGCCATCACTCCCTTTGGTAAGAGAGAATTCTTCTTGCCTGATGGCCTTCTGACTGGCATCTTGATTTTTCCTACCTCTGGACTCAAACTGAAACATCAGCTCTTCTTGAGTCTTGAGCCTCTAGGCCTTCAGGTTAGAACTAAACCAATGGCTTCCCTGGGCCTCTGGCTGTGACTCAGCCTAAACGCTTCAGGACTTGTCAGCCTTCATGATGACATGAACTGATTTCCTAGAGCAAATGTCTCTCTTTCTCTCTTTCTAATATATACACCCTATTGGTTCTGTTTCTCTGGAGGACACTAATACACCCTATAAAAATGTGTGGCCATCAGAAACAAGAAGACAGAGCTTTGTGGACCAAGGACGAAGCATACTCACGTGGTAGAGTTATGTGAAATAGGGAAGTGTACGCATGCCGTGCTAAGTGGCTTCAGACGTGTCCAAGTCTTTGCAACCCCATGGACTGTAGCCCACCAGGCTCCTCTGTACACAGGATTCTCCAGGCAAAAGTACTGGAGTGGGTTGCCATGCCCTCCTCCAGGGGATCTTCCTGACTGAGGGATCAAACCCGTGTCTCTTATGTCTCCTGCATTGGCAGGTGGGTTCTTTACTACTAGCGTAGCACCACTTGAGAAGCCCTAGGGAAATGTATGTTGCTGCTGCTAAGTCTCGTCAGTCGTGTCCACCAGGCTCCGCCGTCCCTGGGATCCTCAAGGCAAGAACACTGGAGTGGGTTGCCATTTCCTTCTCCAATGCATGAAAGTGAAAAGTGAAAGTGAAGTCACTCAGTCGTGTCTGACTCCTAGCGACCCCATGGACTGCAGCCTACCAGGCTCCTCTGTCCATGGGATTGGCCAAGCAAGAGTACTGGAGTGGGTTGCCATTGCCTTCTCCAGGGAAATGTATAGTATGATCTAATTTCTATAGAAATCAAAAGAACACACACGCACATCTCTGTATAAATGTATAGAAAAGGGACTGAAGGCTGCATATTGGACTCCTAATAATGATCATCTCTGAGACTGGAAGTGGGATGGGTGCCTGGTGGTGAAAGGGGCTTTCATGTATATTTATTTCAATTGTTTGAATCTCTTACAATAAGAAAGTATATATGAATTATTTGTGCTATTTTAAAAAAACCCATTGTATACATGGAATTTTTTTTTAACTTTAAGAAACTGATTCAAGGGCTTGAAAGTTGCAATACCAATGTGCGTATTTACAAGGAAGAAGGTTTCTTTCTAGTGACTGGAATATCAGTATCTGCTATCAAGAGGATATTTTCCTAATTGAAAAAAAATAAGTAATAAGCCAAATTAGTGAAGAAAGACATGTTAAGCATGAAATCGGAGCACAGAAAGTCAGATGCCCTTGAGGAATGTTTTATCTTAGCTGAGGTTTTAATTCCCATGAATTATCCAATTGACCCTAACACTTGGGGTCAGACACAGCCTCTCTTTCTGATAATAGCTGTCTCTCTATGTGTTCTGAAGAGTCACTTGAGAATTACTAGCAAACTCTCACTCTCCACCATTATTTTGAGAATCTACATTAAATCTACCTTTCCAATTTACACAAAGCACTGAACAATGTCCATTCTCTCTTTTTTAAGATTCTGAGGCTATCTTCCATCTCTTTTGGTATTTTCAGTTTCCTGGCAAAGTCAGGTCTTTTGCAGTCCCTTGGAGACATAGAATAGAGCGGGAAACCTCTGGGGTATTTTCTGCTACAACTGAGTCCATTCATGGCAGAGTTCTTTCTTCACCTTCCCAACCTTGTCCCTGGGTCTATGATTTCAACTTACTTTGGGGAACTGAATTCTTATCAACTATACTGAATTATCTTCCTGGCTGTGTGACCTTGGGTCATGCCATTATTCTTTGCCATGTTTGTTTGTTTGTTTTAATCTAAGATAAGGAAGTCAGGCAATAACACAGAAATAATACTCAATTTCTGCCACTTTACATGATCATTGAGAGGTTAAAATAAGGTAATATTTACCCATCCAACAAATGTTTGCTGAGGTCCTTTACTCTGCCCAGCTCAATACTTGGTTCTGGAGACACAAAAAAGAATAAGACAGTCGCTGTCTTCACGGCAATCACAGTCTTATGGGAAAGTGATACAAACAGTGATAATATAGAATAACAAATGCTGACATAGTGTTTTGCATTACACCTGGAGAGAGTGGGGTTAAGAAGGGTTTGGGGAGATACTATAACTCTTAAACACAATCTTGAAGAAAGAAAAGGACAAGGTGAAGAAAGCTTTCAAGACCAAAGGAACAGCATGTGAAAAGGAAGGGATGCAGGGAGACGACCGCAAGAGGAAGATTGAACATAGAGTGTAATAGATTAAAGAGAGCCTTGAATTCTCTGATACTCCCCCCAAGAATCTGGGTGGGCTCTTCTGCTTGAAAGTGAAAGCCGCTCAGTAGTGTCTGATTCTTTGCAACCCCATGGACTATACAGACCACGGAATTCTTCAGGCCAGAATACTGGAGTGGGTAGCCTTTCCCTTCTCCAGAGGATCTTTCCAACCCAGGGATAGAACCCAGATCTTCCACATTGCAGCCAGATTCTTTACCAGCTGAGCCACAGGGAAGCCCAAGAATACTGGAGTGGGTAGCCTATCCCTTCTGCAGCAGATCTTTCAAACCCAGAAATTGAACAGGGGTCTCCTGCATTGCAGGTGGATTCTTTACCAACTGAGCTATGAGGGAAGCCCGGCTTGACCAGTATATAATACAGCAGAGACCTGGCCTTAAGAGACCTGTGTATTCCACTTCTTATCCCTTGGAACTCAGTCATCATGCTATGGGGAAGCCTAAGGAGCCTCAGGGAGAGACCCAAATGGAGAGGAACTGAGGCTCCCTGGGTGAACTCCCTACTGACAACCAGCACTATCTTGCCAGCCATATGAACAAATCATCACTAAGTCACTAAGTTTGACATTAATAATTAACAGTGATAACTGAAACATGGAGGGACAAAGAGAAGAGAATCAGCATCAGGCTCTCAGGTCTCCATGCTCAGGTAACATGATGGAGATTCCTTTCCCAAGAAAAGACTTAGAGGTAGAACACAAGATAAGATTTAGAGGTAGAACAGGTTGGAGCATGGAGGGAGCAAGGGGAGCATTGTAATTGTTGTTATTGTTCAGTCACTAAGTTCTATCCAACTCTTTGTGACCCCATGGACTGCAGCACTCCAGACTTCCCTGTCCTTCACTGTCTCCTGGAGTTGGCTCAAATTCGTGTCCATTGAGTCAGTGATGCCATCCAATCATCTCATCCTCTGTCACCCCCTTCTCTTCCTGCTTTCAATCTTTCCCAGCATCATGGTGTTTTCCAATAAGTCAGCTCTTCGCATCAGGTGGCCAAAGTATTGGAGCTTCAGAACTCTCAAAAAGATTTCCCCAGAAGTGGAGCATTAGAGGGTGATAGTAAGTTTAGTTTGAAACCTATGGAGTTTAAGTGGCAAAGGGCTACCTGGCAGAGATAGATGATATAGTTGGATATATAGATCTAAGAAGAGAGAAGGAGAGATCAAGACGGTGTGAATGATTATTGATGGAGGGCGAATGCATGATTGTGGGTGCGAACACCTATGGGAATATACACAGTAAGAAGAGAAGAGGGTTCAAGGGGAACAATCACAGTTAAGGGTTAGCAGAAAAAGTCTGTGAAGCAGCATCCAAAGAAGTGAGAGCAGGGAAGGGGGCAGACAGTTTACTCGGTGCTTCTGATCGCAAGGGAGAGGCTGAACTCAGGGCGTTACACCGAACCCGATTCAAGGTCTGGCAAGTGTCCTCAGTAGAGAAGCCATGGCTCCCTGTGCCTCGCTCTACTGTGTATGGGGAAAACGAGCACAAGCTGAAACTGGGGGTGTGACAACCAGCCAGCCAACCTCATGAAGGCTTTCCCTCTGGGGCTACTATATGTCCAGAAGCCCAGTAAGTCAGCCTGACTGTGCTTTTGAAAAAACCCCAAGAAACGAAGAAGTGCATTGGTGTTCTATTACTGCACTAAACATGAAAAGAGGTCTCTTTTCCATTTTGTATGAAGCTTTTCTTCCCCAAACTGCACACCTAGACAGATGGGGGAGCAATGGTTTATTGATGCAGTGGAGCAGTGACTAGGAGAATGGATGAATATTTCATGGGCGCCAGTAACAGTTAATAAATCATGAGGTGCTGCAGACAAATGGGTCACTCCTTCCACCCTGGACAATGGTTTCCTGAGCTCGAGTCAAGTGGAACCTCTTTTTCTGGCATCTCCAATCCATCCTGAGTGCTGCGGGATTTCTGTGGTTGATTTCTCAATTCAGTATATGCAGAGGAAAGCTAGTGCTTCTGTTTTTAGCTACTGCCAACTAGACGAGGCTCTAACGTAGGGACATTCAGAGGAAATTAACCAAGGAATCAAAAGCTTTGGCTTCTGGTCCCAACTCTGCTGATGGCTAGCTGTGTGGACAATGCAGTTAATCTCTTGAATAACATTGGGCTGACCAAAAAAGTTCATTCAGGGTTTTTTGGGGGTTAAAAACCCAAATGAACTATTTGGTCAATCCATAGTTCCCTATCTTAAATCAAAGAGATGGATGGATTGGTAACCTTGAAGCTCCTTATCAATCTTATGATATTCTGAATCAATGAGTTTCTTTAAGCGAGAGTAAATAATTGATAATGTTGAGTGATCTGTTTCATAAATGGTCCTTAATAAAAGTTTCTATGTGTGCTTTGTTTGTAAGGAGTATTGACAAATTCCCTTCCATGTCTGGGGGATGAGGGTACCTTATTTTCAGAAAACTAAAAAAGAAAAGAAAAGCAAAAACATAGACCTATTCAATAATTACCTTTGGAAATAAGGACAGATATTATAAGTACCATTTTGCCAGGCTCAATATTTTAGGTTTGTTTATGTATCTATTTATGATTTATAATTTTAGCTATATCCAAAAGGAATTTTAGCTGATTACACCAGTAATGGCTCTATAAACAGAAGTTTTGGCATTGTTAAAATTGCCAATTTTAATAATAAAAATAATACCACCAATATTGAATGTTTACTCTGTGATAATCCCTATACGGAATATTTTACAAACATTATTCTAGTTATTTCTCATTAGTCCCAAAATAATGGCACACTGATAAGAAAACTGGGCTGAGAAAGATAAATTTCCCTGCTTAAGGTTACCCAGTTAGTGAGTGGCTGAGATGAGATTCAGAACCAAGCCTGTCTGATTCCAAATATCAGATCAGATCAGTCACTCAGTCGGGTCCGACTCTTTGCGACCCCGTGAATCCCAGCACGCCAGGCCTCCCTGTCCATCACCAACTCCCGGAGTTCACTCAAACTCACATCCATCGAGTCAGTTATGCCATCCAGCCATCTCATCCTCTGTCGTCCCCTTCTCCTCCTGCCCCCAATCCCTCCCAGCATCTAAGTCTTCTCCAATGAGTCAACTATTCACATGAGGTGGCCAAAGTACTGGAGTTTCAGCTTCAGCATCATTCCTTCCAAAGAACACCCAGGACTGATCTCCTTCAGAATGGACTGGTTGGATCTCCTTCCAGACCAAGGGACTCTCAAGAGTCTTCTCCAACACCACAGTTCAAAAGCATCAATACTTCAGCCCTCAGCCTTCTTCACAGTCCAACTCTCACATCCATACATGACCACAGGAAAAACCATAGCCTTGACTAGACGAACTTTTGTCGGCAAAGTAATGTCTCTGCTTTTGAATATGCTATCTAGGTTGGTCATAACTTTCCTTCCAAGGAATAAGCGTCTTTTAATTTCATGGCTGCAGTCACCATCTGCAGTGATTTTGGAGCCCCCCAGAAATAAAGTCTGACACTGTTTCCACTGTTTCCCCATCTATTTCCCATGAAGTGATGGGACCAGATGCCATGATCTTCATTTTCTGAATGTTGAGCTTTAAGTCAACTTTTTCACTCTCCACTTTCACTTTCATCAAGAGGCTTTTTAGTTCCTCTTCACTTTCTGCCATAAGGGTGGTGTCATCTGCATATCTGAGGTTATTGAGATTTCTCCCGGCAATCTTCATTCCAGCTTGTGTTTCTTCCAGTCCAGCGTTTCTCATGATGTACTCTGCATAGAAGTTAAATAAACAGGGTGACAATATACAGCCTTGACGAACTCCTTTTCCTATTTGGAACCAGTGTGTTGTTCCATGTCCAGTTCTAATCGTTGCTTCCTGACCTGCATACAAATTTCTCAAGAGGCAGATCAGGTGGTCTGGTATTCCCATCTCTTTCAGAATTTTCCACAGTTTATTGTGATCCACACAGTCAAAGGCTTTGGCATAGTCAATAAAGCAGAAATAGATGTTTTTCTGGAACTCTCTTGCTTTTTCCATGATCCAGTGGATGTTGGCAATTTGATCTCTGGTTCCTCTGCCTTTTCTAAAACCAGCTTGAACATCAGGAAGTTCACAGTTCACATATTGCTGAAGCCTGGCTTGGAGAATTTTGAGCATTACTTTACTAGCGCGATTCCAAATATACTATTACGGTAATAACAGTGAACTGCATATTCCTCAGTCGTACCCGACTCTTTGCAACCCACGGTCTATACTGTCCATGGAATTCTCCAGGCCAGACTATTGGAGTGGGTAGCCTTTCCCTTCTCCAGGGGATCTTCCCAACCCAGGGATAGAACCCAGGTCTCCTGCATTGCAGGCGGATTCTTTACCAGCTGAGCCACAAGGGAAGCCCAAGAATACTGGAGTGGGTAGCCTATCCCTTCTCCAGTGGATCTTCGCCACCCAGGAATCGAACCAGGGTCTCCTGCATTACAGGCAGATTCGTTACCAACTGGGCCATCAGGGATAATAAATGATAGCTAAAACTTACATTGAACTTACTATAAACTAGAAACTAGACTAAGCAACTCATCTGTCTGGATTCTTTTCATCTTTCATATTCTCTGAGCTATTTTCTAACCCTGTAAATTGTAGAATGCAGATAATGATACAAATTATTCATACCCATAGAAATGCAAATGAATTGATTATTGCCTTGTGGGTGGACGCATCTTGAATCTATTAGTAAATTCATTTCTAAAGGCCTATTCCCTGTTTCAGTGTGGTTCTTGGAATTCTTCACACCGGTTGTAATGTCTTGTAGGTTCACTCACGTATTGAATTAAACACAATATTTGACACATGTTACATTTGTAGGGCACCATGATTTTATCCTTTAAAGAAAATCCTTTAACAGTATATTCTACACATTCATATATCTTCAGAGAGGGAGAGGGTGACACAGCTCTGCAACGTGGCTGCTGCAGCTGTGAGCACAGCAGGAGATGAGGCTGGGACAGTGCCCCAGCCTTCTCCACCTGGCGCATCTGTGGTGTGGTGCTGGGAACTGTTGCTAACTAAGCCAGTTGCAATCAGTGGCTTGGCTAACATGCCCTCTGGGTGGCCAGTATAATGACTGTTCCTACACCTCTCTGCTGCAGCTGCAGCCAGAGCATTGCCTCTTATTTTGCAGAGTCTCTGCAAGGTCTGTCTACAGCCTTCCAGAGCCCTGCTTTCTCCAAAGTGCTAAGGACAAGGACAGTAGAGACTGAAGGCCAGAAATAACCAGCTTTCTGGAGACATCCTTCTACTTTTCTGAAATTGCCTTTTGTGAATAAATTTAAAGTTAGGGAGGTCACATTCCATGAGCGTAGGATTGTGAACCATCACAATGAAACCACCAGGACAGTGTCTCTCACATGGCATGCCATGGAACACTGGTGTTCTGTGAACAATAGTAATGTGCTGTGATAAATGGAAAAATACTTTTAAGTCTTATAATAACCATTTTACCACAACAGTGATAAGTATTGAAGCAATTTCATTACCTTACCCTTCAAGAGCAAGTCACTTACTTTTCACCATATATAATTTTGGGGATTTCATTGTCCTAACAAAATAGTTTTTTACAAAAACATATGTTTATGCATAAAAGTATTATCTGTTGGGTTTTGTGACATCAAAACTTTAATAAATGTTCTGTTACAGACCCAAAACCTTTCTTCCTCCAACACAGAAAGTGTAAGAGTTGAGGACTAGGGACTTCCCTGGTGGTTCAGTGGTTAAGATTTGGCCTCCCAATAGAGGGAATACAGGTTCCATCCCTGGTCAGGGGGCTCAGATCCCATATGCCTCGCAGCCAAAAAAAACCCAAAACATAAAAACAACAGAAGCAATATTGTACCAAATTCAATAAAGACATTAAAATTGGTCCACATTAAAAAAAAAAAAAAAAAGAGTTGAGGACTTCTGAGAAAAGATGGAGATCTTTTTAGCAACACAAAACCTAGACATTTTCCTTGCCTTTAGGTTTGAGAACCATGAAAATCCTCCTGTCCCCTTCCCCTCCCCTACCACAGGGCAGACCAGTGTAGGAGACCCCATGTGCCAGTCATCAAGGGGCTGTGACATTCCACAGACAACGGGTTTAACACAGAAAAACTACATTCCAACCACATCTTGAACACCATTGAAAACAGTTGTTGAAGATACTGTTCTCAAAATCAGAACTTTCAACAGTTATAAACAGAAACACAGAATTCTCTGCAGTTGATATTATAATTCCTAAATGAGCGAATCACCATTCTGATGAAAACTAGCTAGAAAACAGAAAGCGCAAAAGGGATCGACTGCTAAGTGTTGGTGATTTCTAAGAATCTGGAACTATTCCTCTCCTCCTTACAGTGTGTATATTCTTTCTCTCATCTTTACTCACTCTCTGGACTTTAGCCCCTCCTCTGTGGAACAGAATCCCAGTTCTCATCTCAGCCTAGAATTCTTGCCTGAGCTCCTGATCCTACCTGGCAATTCTGTTTGAATGTCTCACAGACACTAATATTTTTTCTTCATTCTGCCACCTCACTTCCTTCCCAAAGTCAGCTCTTTCCCTTACATTCTTTGTAATGGAGAATCATCCACCAAAAACATGGAAATTATTCTTAAATCTTCCGTATTTACACACATTCAACCTATTACTAAATCCTTTCTATTCTATTTCCTAAAAGCTGGAATCAAGATTGCCAGGAGAAATATCAATAACCTCAGATATGCAGATAACACCACCCTTATGGCAGAAAGTGAAGAGGAACTTAAGAGCCTCTTGATGAAAGTGAAAGAGGAGAGTGAAAAAGTTGGCTTAAAGCTCAACATTCAGAAAACTAACATTATGGCATCTGGTCCCATCACTTCATGGGAAATAGATGGGGAAACAGTGGAAACAGTGTCAGACTTTATTTTTGGGGGGCTCCAAAATCACTACAGATGGTGACTGCAGCCATGATATTAAAAGACGCTTACTGCTTGGAAGGAAAGTTATGACCAACCTAGATAGCATATTCAAAAACAGAGACATTACTTTGCCAACAAAGGTCCGGCTAGTCAAGGCTATGGTTTTTCCTGTGGTCATGTATGGATGTGAGAGTTGGACTGTGAAGAAGGCTGAGTGCCGAAGAATTGATGCTTTTGAACTGTGGTGTTGGAGAAGACTCTTGAGAGTCCCTTGGACTGCAAGGAAATCCAACCAGTCCATTCTGAAGGAGATCAGCCCTGGGTGTTCTTTGGAAGGAATGATGCTAAAGCTGAAACTCCAGTACTTTGGCCACCTCATGCAAAGAGTTGACTCATTGGAGAAGACTCTGATGCTGGGAGGAATTGGGGGCAGGAGGAGAAGGGGACGGCAAAGGATGAGATGGCTGGATGGCATTACCGACTCAATGGATGTGAGTTTGAGTGAACTCCGGGAGTTGGTGATGGACAGGGAGGCCTGGCATGCTGCGATTCCTGGGATCACAAAGAGTCGGACATGACTGAGTGACTGAACTGAACTGAACTGAATTTTGTCTCCAGTGTCTTCCTTTCTCTTGTCATTGTATCAGATCAGAGCCTCATAATCTCTCTCTTGGTTTCTGAATGCTCATTTTTAGCTAGTTTACCTGCCTTTCCTTTAATTCTCACCAATGGCAAGTTGACCTTTATAGTGTATATTTGATGTCATTCTCCTTTACAAAAAATCCTCTGTGACTTTCCATTGCCTTTAAGATGGCATGTTTCATTATCTGAGCCCAGTTTACCAGTTCAATTCTGAATTTTACTAGGCTCTCATCCTACCATAAATTTTATTCCAGCCACATTAAATTGCTTACAGACCCCCAAATATGACATATTCTCCATTATGGCCATAGCCCTCTGTTGTGCTATTTTCTCTGCTATTTCTGTGCTAGTTTCTCAAACCTGTTTACCCACTTATGCAACTTCCCTTTACCAGGGAAGATGGACCTCCCTGGTGGTACAGACAGTAAAGAATCTGCCTGCAACGCAGGAGACCCAGGTTTGATCCCTGGGTCAGGAAGATCCTCTGGAGAAGGGATCCCACTCCAATATCATTCAACCCACTCCAGTACTCTTGTTTGGAGAATTCCGTGGACAGAGGAGCCTGACAGGCTACAGTCCATGGGATTGCTAAGAGTTGGACATGACTGAGCAACTAACACTTTCACTTTTCCTTGAACCTCACAGTCAGCTTTAAGTGCCTCTCTCATGGGTGCTCATGACACCCTCCAACACACCTTACACCAGTAAGAAAACCCTTATTGAGCACACTCTACCGAAACTGCCAAAATGTAGAGAAAGCATTTAGAAAAGAAATCTATACTTCTTTCTCTAGTGTTCTCTGATAGCACTGTCCTTTCCACCATTTAAGGCAGATGAGCTGTCTCTCCTCACTGCCCTTCAGAGTAAAAGGCTGCTAAATAAAAAATTCAAAGAGCAGGAAATCAGTTAATATTAGCTTTTTGAGTTTCCCCAAATAGACTCAGGCAGTTCATTGTTTAAAGGAGAACATTTTAGAAGATCAAAAGCCTAGGTCCAGAGAATCTTACAACACAAAGTTCATTCTGATTTGGAAGATCTTATGGACTGGAACTGGAGAAGGCAATGGCACCCCACTCCAGTACTCTTGCCTGGAAAATCCCATGGATGAAAGAGCCTGGTAGGCTGCAGTCCATGGGGTCACTTAGAGTCGGACACGAAGAGAAAAGGGGAGCCAGAAGCAAGAGGGAGTAAGTCACTGGCAAGTAATTCTGAGGGTGGGTGAGGGTGGCCCAGGAGGGGAGGAGAGCTCCTAAGAGCTTCACTTCCCCCATTTGAGAAGGGAGCTAAAGGAGCTGGGCAAAGGGCCAGGAGAAAACCCCTAAAGGTCTATCAGTTTGAACTGCTAGGCATTTTCTAGCCAGTTTCTCACTATTAGAATAGTGAGAGATCAAGATAGAAATTTAATGCAGTTATAGAAAGGACTGTTAACAATTCTTGCTACCCTGAATTTATGACCTAGAATGCCCACTTGTAGATCCTGTTTAAAATTCAGCTTTCCCCACTGAACTTTGGGCTCCTGGAGGACAATGACCATTTGTATTCATCTTTGTAACTCCTGTCCATCCATAGTGCAGAGACTCAGTAAATGCTGGTCAAGTGGAAAACCATGAATCCAAAGCCGGATGATGGATGAGGAACTAGAGCGATCTAAAGCAGGACATTTTCCCTTGTTCAGATGTGATTTTTCCTTAATGGCATTAGAGCTGAATATCAGAGGCAAAGTGCATATTCTTTTTCTTTTTTTGTTAAAATAATCTTGTTCAAATTAACTAGTAATTGGCTGTATTTGTTTTTCACTGTGAATTTAGTCATTCTCATTTAATCTCGTTGAAATTATCATGACAATAAAACTGAAGATTTGTTACTTTGTCCACTTGGTATGATGTCTAAAATTCCCTTAAAATACTTTAGCTTAGTATAGTGCTACAAGTGCGTGTGTATGTATGTGTGTGTGCGTATGTATGTGTGTGTGTGCATTGGTTTAAATCTCCATGCTAGGAGTACCTTAATATCCTTAACATCTTAACTCGGAATAAACTGTCCAGATGTGCTTAGCTAGAATTTAAAAAATCCCACTGAGGAGTCCACATTCCAGACCACTTTGAGTGTTTCAGTGATCTCTATCTCCATCAGCAGTGGAGGGGTTATTCAGCATTAGTGGAGTTAGACGTAATTTTCAAAGACAATTCGAGTAGCATCCTATTGTGACTAACAGGGTACAGATGCCTCCACCTATGCGTAAATCTGTCCCACGCAGCATCCTAATACTTCTCAGTGTGATGCCCCAGCCTAGAAGTCCCACTTGGTCCTCTGTCCTCTCTAACCGGAGGATTTCCTGTCTGATTCTGACTCGATGGCTAGCTGGTCATCCCAAGAGAATATTTCTGTATCTGCCTCTAGTGACGTTGTCAGGCAGGGGGCCTAGCAGAGGGACGG
Organism: Bos taurus; assembly: GCF_002263795.3. NCBI lineage: Eukaryota > Metazoa > Chordata > Mammalia > Artiodactyla > Bovidae > Bos > Bos taurus. The sequence goes on along the minus strand of NC_037343.1, from coordinate 65,236,096 downwards.
AGGGAGGGAGCCAGTAAGAGCATATTCTATGGCTCCTTATGTTAGTGTGCTAATAAAGGTTTGTGTGTGTGTCACAGGATTTGGTTTGAGATTTGTTTTCTTCATAATGGACCACTTGGCGGCAGTGAGTGAGTGGGAATGAGACCTAGATACTTCCTATACTTTTAGTCATTGGAGATTACCATTTTTTGCCAAAAGAACCCAACAGTTGTGAATGACCAAACTGACTTAGATGGATTGACAACACAGCATTTAATACAATGCACATTATCAGTGCTGTTTCCTGAAAATATTTCAGATTCCTGTAAAGATATAAATATATACACTACAACTAAAAAGTTTCCACATCATCTCTCTCCTTAATATCCTGACTCCAATGTTTTCATAGCATGGCTGACCCTTGCATATGTCATCCACTGGAATGTCATTTGAATTTCTTTCTGGCTTGGACTTTATCCTATTTATCTTGAATGCCCCTCCGAGCCTGCTAAATATCTCACCAGAAAGAGTGAGTGAAAGTCGCTCAGTCATGTCCGACTCTTTGCAACCCCGTGGACTATACAGTCCATGGAATTCTTCAGGCCAGAATACTGCAGGGGGTCAGAAAGAAGCCCTCGTCATTAAATGTTCGTTGGCTGGAATGTCATGAAACAAGCTAAATGAAAGATTACAGTGGTGTCAGAGTCTTCCTTATTGCAAAGCCCTACCACCCTCTGAGATCTCAGCTAATACCTACAAGAAGAGAGAGGAAAAGGCAGTATTGTCAGGAAGGGGTGGTAGAGCCAGGCCCAAAGTAGTTGGGGGCACAATTACAGAGCAGACACCACGCAGCTGTGAAGATGGAGAGAGGGCAGACTCTGCTCGGACCAGAGGCTGCCTTCCCATCACGGGGTGGACAGCAGACCAAGAGAAGTATTGTCCAGCTTTGCTGGGAGGAAGGAGGCCACCATGGAGAGGTGATGAGTATCCCAAGAGAGCATCTTTGCAACAGCTAGATTTTTCAACCTGGTAGCCACATTTTCCAATCAAGTGATGAGGTTGAAGTACTCCTGCTCTACCTGCCACAGATAAGACTTGTGTACAAAGCACGACAGCTTGTCATCCCTGGACTGGGGTTGCCAAGGAGAAGCTCTGACCCAGCACGAGCCCCTTGAGAAGGCGGAGTAGGCTCTGAGAGAACTGACTCCGGAGGCCGGCCCAGAGGCGCAGAGGGGAGTAGGGAGGTGCAGCTCAGTTACTACACAGGCAGCGCCTGGCCCAGGACCGTGTTTGAATTAAAGCCATTTGGGTTACAACACCACCCAGGCAGTTCTAAGGAAAAGAGGCAATTTGTGGAAAAAATATTGGTAGGAACTTCAGCCAGGCTACAAGAGAGAACCAGAAACTGCTGTTATGATGAGCAGCTGTTCTTTCCTTTAGCCAGGGTGCCATGGTGATTCACCTGGCCTTGCTCGTGTCTGCCCTGGAGCTTTGTGGTCATTCTTGCTCTGTCCCTTCTCTCCAGACTGGCTTGGCTTGGATTTCTCAAACACCTTGAGAATGGCTGGACACAGACTCTCACACGTGAAAGGGATGTTAGCCAAAGAAGGGCCCTTGACCCAAGGTTTGATCATTCAAACCTCCCGAATCACTACCTCACCCCAGTACAGCCGCCACCACCACCATCACCACCACCGATCACATCACTGGCCAGTCACTGTAGAGCAGCATTCCTCTAATTGCCAGCTTGACAGTCACTTGAGGATGCGTTAAAAACACACAACATTAAAAACACACATCATCAGTCTTCTCTATTGGGACCTCTGGGGAGGGGGAGGCCCAGGAATCTCTGTTTTCATGAAGTATCCCCAGGCCACTCTGTAACTGGACAAGTTTGAAGACTGCACTGGAACAGTTCTAGAATTTTATTTATTATTTAGCTTAGGAATAGCCTGGGTACTAATTATGATGCAGAGTCCTATCCCCAAAGCTCACAAAAGATTCTACTTCAAAATGGCACAGCACCCTAGGAACTGCAAGTGAATAGGTGATTCTGATAGAGAGATCCATGGGCTACACTGTTGAGAAGCATTATTTTAGAATAACTCCATCTAGCTTCACATTCTCAGTCTATGCCAGTATGATCTGGAAGTAGTAACAGTGTGATCTAGTTCAAACTGGGATGGATGGATCAGAGAAGGGCTTTGGCCCTTGGGGGAGGCCCAGAGCCACAGGACTGGGCAGGAGGGACAGTGGGTAGAACGGTTAAGGAGATAAGTCACAGACAAAGGTAGATTTCAACACAACATTGTAAAGCAACTATACTTCAGTAAACATTAAAAAAAAAAAAAAAACAGACGAAAATTAAAAAAAAATAAACCATAACTAGACTCACCAAAAAAAGTTCTATTTCACACTTAAATGAAACAGATAAAGCTACATTTAAATAAGATGGGTGTGCATGTGTTCTAAGTCGCTTCAGTTGTGTTTGACTCTTTGCAACCCTATGGACTGTAGCCCGCCAGGCTCCTCTGTCAACCGGATTCTCCAGGCAAGAACACTGGAGTGGGTTGCCATGACATCCTCCAGGGGATCTTCCCAACCCAGGGATCAAACCTGCATCTCTCATGTCTCCTGCATTGGCATGCAGGTTCTTTACCACTAGCACCACTTGGGAAACCCCAAGATGGGGGTAAACCAAACTTTATGTGGAAACACTCTAACAACAAAAAGACTAAGAATTGCTCACTAACATACTGAGCCCTTATCATGCCTCAGGTATACTATCTCATCTAATACTTGCAAAAATTTTAATTTTGTATTCGTGAGCAGATAAAAGACTTACCCACACAAATAGAAAGTAAGTAGCAGAGCCTGACCTCAAATCCAGATCTTGTTGAACTTAAAGAATACAGTTTTAAACACCAAGGTATACTCTAGCTAGAAACACAGATTACTTCTGAAGTCAGGACAAAGAAATCCATACACATAGTGTTATGAACACTAAGAGAATTACAGTTTAATAAAAGGGGCTCTGATCACAAGAGGGATCCTTTTGTGGAAAAGGAAACCAATTAAGGACCAGAGACTAAATAATTAAAGATCCCCGTGGAAACGCTGTTCCTGAAATAAATGAGACAGCCGCAGGCTCTGTGACTTGCCTCGGCCTCAGTCAGCAGCACATTCTGGAGCCTCCTGGTTCGTAGTTCAGCACAGCTTCTGCTGCTTCCACACTGCCGAGGAGACCGCTCACCCAGGTGTCACAGCGTCCCTGAGCCCCAGCTCCCAGGACTGTGTCCCCAGTTTGGTCCTGTAGTCACAGGCAGCCTGGCTGTGTAGATTTCTCCTGAGGAGCAAGAAGAGGCAGGGTCTGACCTCTAATTTTCTGCCAACTTGCTGTGTGTTGACAGCCAATAGCTATAATCTAAATGCCTCCTGTTGACTCTGCAAAGCCTTGGAGGAGGAGCTTACAAGTGCTAAATACATGTTTCCAAATACTCATCTTCAAAGCAATCCTTTAAGGCATAAACATGTAGGGGTCTGTGAAAGGGAATAGAAGAATAGCAGTGTAGCCAGGTGTGGTGGCTAAGGGCCAGAGGGAGACTGAAAAATAGTTGTGGGTCTCCAACCCCACTTCTTGTCCTGCCCCCACTCTTCCACCATTCCATCCTAGCAGATTCGTGTCACATAAAGAGCTTGGGATTCCTAGGAAAGGCCTTTATTTTGCACTTGGTCTAATCCAGTCATTACTAAAGATGAGAAGCAAGTGCTCTCAGGAGCTCTAAGTGTTTCTTAAGCTCTCTGAAAATGGACGACAAAAATGATGACATATAAGTAATCCCCAAATCACTGATAACCACAAACCTCCGTACTATCAGGGAGCAGCCTGAATAATTGGTTCCTAAACAATTAAATTTTCTAGTTCTTTACTCAGTCACTTTACTAACAAGTATTTGTGGGCTACTATCTGTAAATCCATCACTGAACTGAGCAAGAATGAGAAATACAGGACCTGGAAGTGACTTCAAGAAGCTCATTGTTTGATAGGCAAAACATTCTCTGACATAAATGTCACCAGTGTTTTCTTAGGTCAGTCCCCAAAGGCAATAGAAATAAAACAAAAATAAACTAATGGAACCTAATCAAGCTTACAAGCTTTGGACCTCAAAGGAAATTGTAAACAAAACAAAAAGACAACCTATGGAGTGTGAGAAAATATTTGCAAATGGTGCAACTGACAAGGGCTTAATTTCCAAAATATACAAACAGCTCACACAATTCAACAACAATGAAAAACAAACAACGCAACTGAAAAATGGGCAGGACACCTAAACGGACATCTCTCCAAGAGGACACACAGATGGCCGACAGGCATGTGAAAAGATGCTTAACACTGCTAAGTATTAGAGAAATGCAAAGCAACACTACAATAAGGTACCACTTCACACCAGTCAGAATGGCCATCATTAAGAAGTCTCCAAGTAACAAATGCTGGAGAGTGTTTGGAGAAAAGAGAACCTTCCTACATTGTTGTGGGAATGTAAATTGATGAAGCCACTGGGGAAAACTGTGGAGGTTCTTCAAAAAACAAAAATAGAGTTACCATATGATCCAACTCCTGGGTATATATCTGGACAAAACAATAATCCAAAAAGAAACATGCATCCCTATGCTATAACAACACTATTCACAATAGCCAAGACATGGGAACAACCTAAATATCCATCCACAGATGACTGGATAAAGAAGCTGCGTATATACATGATGGAATACTACTCAGCCATAGCAAAGAATGAAATAATGCCATTTGCAGCAACACAGATGGAAGTAGAGATTGTCACGTGAGGCAAAATAAGCCAGAAGACAAATACCATATGATATCACTTATATGTGCAATCTAAATATGACACCAATAAACTCATCTATGAAACAGTAATAGATGCACAGACACAGAGAACACACTTGTGGTTGCCAAGGGAGAGGGGAGCTAGGGAAGGGATGGAATGGGAGTTTGAGAGCAGCAGATGCAAACTATTATATATAGCATGGATAAACAACAAGATCCTACTGTATAGCACAGGAAACTGTATTCAATATCCTGTGATAAAATGGAAGGGAAGAGAATATAAAAAAGAATGTGTTATATATATACACCCCACTCCAGTACTCTTGCCTGGAAAATCCCATGGACAGAGGAGCCTGGTAGGCTGCAGTCCGTGGGGTCGCGAAGAGTCAGACACGACTGAGCGACTTCACTTTCACTTTTTCCTTTCATGCATTGGAGACGGAAATGGCAACCCACTCCAGTGTTCTTGCCTGGAGAATCCCAGGGACGGGGGAACCTGGTGGGCCGCCGTCTATGGGGTCTCACAGAATCGGACACGACTGAAGCGACTTAGCAGCAGCAGCAGCAGCATGTATATATATATATATACATACACACATATATATATACCTGAATCACTGTGCTGTACAGCAGAAATTAACACAACATTGTAAATCAACTATACTTCAATAAAATAATAAAAATAGAAGTTCACTGTTTAGAGAAGAAGGTTAGCTTGATAATTAGGGGACAATGTAAGGCAGTAGGATCTGAGCACTACTTTGAGGAGAACTAGAGATACAGACTTTTCCTTCAGAAAAAGACAGGAGATTACAGTGGGCCAGCCAGAGGTATCAAGGGAAGCTTCATGGAGGAGGCAGGCTTTGAACTTACTAGGATTTGGAGAGCAAGCGAGAAAAGTTCTGAGAACATTCCGGTGGTGGAGAAGAGCATGGAGGGCATCCTAGCTTTCCACTGATCAAAATCTTAGGCCGGCCTTTGCAGTCTTCACCGTGAGAACTGTGATGATGAAGGCCTGCAGACATTTTTGAGTCTTCAGAGAAAACAAATTTATACGCAGAGCTACAAAAAGCATCAGTGAGGTTGGATTACATCAATTACGATTAAAGTATTATGGACTTTAAAAAAATGTAACATCGTATATTCCAAATAGCACAGAATTAGATGAACTAAACTTTTACCCTTCTCTTTGCTTGTGCATGTTTAAAATATTAACTTCTAAAGGAAACAATTCATTGGGAAGGATAAGAGCGAACACTTCCTTCTATATGTGGTGATTTATTTCCTCCGTACTGTATAAAGCGAACAGCTGCATTTAGAACATATACATAAGTGCCATTATAATTACAAACATTCCCAACCTGCCATGTTTCTGAACATTTGGAAACACTGAGGATGTAGCTGCAAAGATAACTTGAATCACATTTGATTATGAAGAGGCATCGTCCCGCGATGTTAGGTGAAAGCTATATTGAAGACCTGTACCTGCTTGCAATTTGGCTTCTAGGTAATATGTTATGACTTATAAATTAATGTTTTTTATTTTTACAGAACACAAGGCCACAATCGGTGCCAAGTCTGTTCCCTCAGAATTGCTTGGCAATATTCCCATATGTTCTGACAGTCTTGTAGCAGAAGCTTTCTAACCCATTTGGTAGATGGGACTTTTATTTTTTTTTCTTCCAGTTTAACAGACTGCAATATGTCCCACCCTTCCTGGTATCCTTGGACAATAGTATTTTCAACTCTGTTGTCTGATGATAACAAAGTATTCATTTACTTTCCGTATCTATGGAGTTTCCATTTTGTACAAATGGAAAAATACATTATGTAGGCTTTTGTCTGGCTCTTTTAGCATATTATCAAAGCTCATTAGTGTTGTAGCATGTATCGCTATTTCATTCCTTTTCGTTGCCAAATAACCCTCCACTATGTGGATTTCTCATATTTTACTTATCCATTCATTAGCTGATAGATATTTGAGTTGTTTCACTTTGGCTATGGTAACTAATGTTCTTATGAGTCGTCATGCACAAGTGTTCGTGTGGATATGTTTTCATTTCTCCTGGATACACACCTAGGAGTAGAACTGTGGAGTCCTGTGGTAACGCAGTGTTTAACATTTTGACTGTTTTCCAAAGCGGCTGTGCCACTTTTCATTTCCACCAGCAGTGTATGGGAGCTCCAATTTCTCTGTGTTCGCAACACTTGTATTATGTCACTTTGATTCCAGCCATGCTGGTGGGTATGATGTGGTATCTCACGGTGGTTTTGATTTGCATATCCCTGATGGCTCATCTTTTCATGTGCTTATTGGCCATTTCTGTATCTTTTTTGGAGAAACATCTATTCAGATCCTTGAATCATTTAAAAATTGGGTTATTTATCTTTTTATTATTGAGTTGTAACAGTTCTTTATATATCCTAAATATAAGTCCTTTATAAGATAGGCAATTTGCAAATATTTTCCCCATGCTATGGGGTGGTCTTTTCACATTCTTGATGGTAGTCTTTGAAGCATAAAGATTTAAATTTTGATAATGTCCAATTTATCTATAGTTTCTTCTGTTTCTTGTATCAAACCTTCTATTATTTTCCTTTAACCTGTGTCCTTACATATAAAATGGATTTCTTACAGATAGCATATAGTTGTATCTTGTTTTTATTCAATTTGAGAATCTGTTTTTCAAATGAGGCATTTGGATCATATACATTGAATGCAATATTCAATATGTTTTGGTTGTTGTTATTCTCTTCTATTCACCCCATTCACCACTTATTTATTTACTTATTTGCTCTCTTTCTGTCTTTTTTCTTGGTAGTAATTCATTATGTTTTAGCATTCAATTTTTCTCAATTATTAATTTTAACATGTCAATTTATCTCTGTCTACTATCTTATTACCTATGGCTCTTTTTATAATGGTTGCTCTAGTGTTTACAACATTATATATTTAACTAATAAAACTACCTTCAAATAGTATTATATCAATTCATATATAAGGCACTTATAGGTTTATAGTGTGTTTCTACTTATCTCCACCCTTCTTTTATGCCATTTGGGTCATTTGTTTCACTTTTACACCTATTATAAACCCCAGACTACATAATAATAATAATAATTATTATTATTTAATTATTACTATAAAAATTAAATTATAATTTAAGGAAATTTAAAAATGAAAAAATATTTTTATATTTATCTACATATTGAATTCTTCTGTATAAACCTCCATCTCCATCTTGCATCATGCCTTCTGCCTAAACAACTTTTTAAAACCGTTTCTTGTAATGTAGCTCTCCTGGTGAATTGTCATAGCTTTCGTTTGCTTGAAAAAAAATTTTACCACATTTTTGAAGAATATCTTAGTCACATAGAGATTTCCCCCCTTCTAGTATTTTATTTTTTTTTACAGTCCATTTTATTTTATTTATTTAAAAAATGTAAATTTATTTATTTTAATTGGAGGTTAATTACTTTATAATATTGTATTGGTTTTGCCTACATCCACATGAATCTGCCTGTTCACTGTCTTCTGGTTTGCATAGCTTTTAACCACAGGTGTACAATAATTATGTTTTTTTCTCTTAATAGACTATCATTATTCTTTGGTGGCTGCTAAGATTTTTTTTTTTTAATCACTGGTTTTTAGCATTCTATAATGTGCCTAATACCAATACTCCAATACTGTGGCCACCTGATGCGAAGAGCTGACTCATTGGAAAAGACCCTGATGCTGGGAAAGATTGAGGGTGGGAGGACAAGGGGATGACAGAGGATGAGATGGTTGGATGGCATCACCGACTCAATGGACATGGGTTTCAGTAAATTCCGGGAGCTGGTGATGGACAGGGAGGCCTGGCGTGCTGCAATCCACGGCGTCGCAGAGTCAGACACAACTGAGAGACTGAACTGAACTGAACTGATGTGCCTTCCGTCACTCTGTATGTAGGTATATGCGATATCTTATTTGATGTTTGCTGAGCTCCTTGGATCTGTGAATTAATGGTTTTAATCAAATTTTGAGATGTTTCAGCCATTGAGCCATCTAATACGTTTGCTTTCTCCACCCCTTTTCTTCTTATTCTGGAACTCCAATCACACATATCTGGAACTCCTTGATATTATCTCAGAGGCCACTGAGGTTTTGTTCACGTTTTAAAGTCCTTGTTCTCTGCTTTATTTTGGATAGATTCTGTTGCAGCGTCTTCCACTTCATTAGTCTTTTCTTTTGTAGTGTGAAATCTATTCTTAATCTCCTCCAGTGAATTTTTCATTTCAAATATTTTTTTTCCTCTCCAGAAGCTCATTCTCATGGATTCTTTTTTATATATTCCATTTCTCTTCTCACTATATTTATACCTTTCTCTATGTCCTTGAACATTACATTAATAACTGTGCTATCATCTTATAACTTCTGGCATCACTGTAATTTATGGGTCTATTTTTACTGAATGTCTTTTCTCCTGATTAGAGGACACATTTTCCATCTTCTTATCACATCTTGTTAAAAAAAAAAAAAAAAACCTTACTCGTTCTGGACTTTGTAAATCTTACATTGCTGAGCCTCTAGATTTTGTTGTGATCTTTTAAAGAGGGTTGGGTTTTATATTTGATACTTAAGTCACTGTCAGATCAAAATAATCTTGATGACTGTTTTTAAGCTTTAGTAAGTAGTGCTAAAGTAGTTTTTACTCCAGGAATAGTTCATACTTACTTCTAAGGGGCATCCAGTCCCATCACTTCACGGTAACTAGATGGGGAAACAGTGGAAACAGTGTCAGACTTTATTTTTTGGGGCTCCAAAATCACTGCAGATGGTGACTGCAGCCATGAAATTAAAAGACGCTTATTCCTTGGAAGGAAAGTTATGACCAACCTAGATAGCATATTCAAAAGCAGAGACATTACTTTGCCAACAAAGGTTCGTCTAGTCAAGGCTATGGTTTTTCCTGTGGTCATGTATGGATGTGAGAGTTGGACTGTGAAGAAAGCTGAGCACCGAAGAATTGATGCTTTTGAACTGTGGTGTTGGAGAAGACTCTTGAGAGCCCCTTGGACTGCAAGGGGATCCAACCAGTCCATCCTGAAGGAGATCAGCCCTGGGATTTCTTTGGAAGGAATGATGCTAAAGCTGAAACTCCAGTACTTTGGCAACCTCATGCGAAGAGTTGACTCATTGGAAAAGACTCTGATGCTGGGAGGGATTGGGGGCAAGAGGAGAAGGGACGGCAGAGGATGAGATGGCTGGATGGCATCACTGACTCGATGGACGTGAGTCTGAGTGAACTCCGGGAGTTGGTGATGGACAGGGAGGCCTGGCGTGCTGCGATTCATGGGGTCGTAAAGAGTTGGACATGACTGAGCGACTGAACTGAACTATGTCCTTGAACATTACATTAATAACTGTGCTATCATCTTATAACTTCTGGCATCACTGTAATTTATGGGTCTATTTTTACTGAATGTCTTTTCTCCTGATTAGAGGACACATTTTCCATCTTATTATCACATCTAGTTTAAAAAAAAAAAAGCTTACTCGTTCTGGACTTTGTAAATCTTACATTGCTGAGCATCTAGGTTTTGTTGTGATCTTTTAAAGAGGGTTGGGTTTTATATTTGATACTTAAGTCACTGTCAGACCAAAATAATCTTGATGACTGTTTTTGTGTGTGTGTGTGTGTGTAATAAAGTTTTATTAAAGTATAAAGGAGATAGAGAAAGCTTCTGACATAGGCATCAGAAGGGGGCAGAAAAAGTACCCGCTTGCTAGTGTTAACAATGAGGTTATATAATCCAAAGAATGTCTGGAGGTTGTAAAGACCTCATCAGACCTACTCCCATAATTTACATTTTAAGATAACACTGTCCTCAGGCAAGATACATCCTTGTAAAGACCAGGTCTACTCCCATAATTAACATTTTAAGATAACAGAAGATTGAATCCAAAGACTGTCCTTAGGCAGGATACATTATTGTTATATAATCCTAAGGAATGTGGAGAAAGAAAAAAAGTTTGTCTTTTCTTCCTCCTTGAGAATTCCAGACCCCTCTCTCCATGGGGACCCCTAGACTCCTTATCAACCTTCCTAGGAAATAACTCTCTCATTCCCCCCTTTTCTTTTAGGAGAATTATGTTGCTTAGGGAAAAGGGGCGTCGTTCTCGTTCCATAACTACTTCTGAGCTGACAAGGGGCGTTGTCCCTAAATTGGTGAGGCAACATATTCTCCTAATCCTCATATTGAGGATATTTGATCCAGGGGCCCCAAATAGTAGCTGGAGGAAGCTACAGCAGTAGCAGGAGTTTGAGCAACCATTTGTAACTTAAAAGCTTTCATGCGGCTAGAAACAAATCCAGTTATACAATTACAGATGCAGGGAGCAAACAGCAAAAACACAACATTCAGAATCAAAATTAAAAGTCACATTATGTCCATAGTTAAAGTGCAAAGTGTTGCACCAGTCCATTTTAGGGTTGGTAGATGTCATCAGATGAAGAAGAGGCATCGAATGTGATTGTTGTCGAAGGTATTCACAGACTTGGAGAAATCGTGACATGGAAATATTTACAGATGGCAGTTCTTTTGTTTGGGATGGAAAGTATAAAGCAGGTTATGCCCTGGTGACTGCTGAATAGGTTTTGGAAGCAAAATCTCTCCCCCAGGGACCCAGTTCTCTGTTGGCGGAGCTTGTGGCCCTGACCCGAGCTCTAGAGTTAAGCAAAGGGCAGCGGATGGGCCTGATAATCTATGTGAGTCTACTTCTGCTGACTCCAAATATCCTGAGTCTGCCATTGGATCCTCAAGACAATGTCTTCCTGTCCTGGGCTCACTCCTATACTGCATTCCACAATCCGTCTAACTGCTGGGTCTGCAGAGCGGTCCCCTCTTCATCAGTTGATGACTGTTTTTAAGCTTTAGTAAGTAGTGCTAAAGTAGTTTTTACTCCAGGAATAGTTCGTACTTACTTCTAAGGTGTGACCTATCAGGAATCTCCACTATATGCCCCAGGTGATCACCAAAGACCCTACAGCATGGATGATCAGAGTTTGAACACCGTCATCCTGTGCAAGCTTATAATTCACCAGCATTCTTTGAACAGCTTTGTGTAATTTCACTCTATGCATGTATAGCCCAATACTTGGCCAAAGTTCAAAAAGATCTTAACAGAGATTTCTGAAGATTTTTTTCTTTTTAAGCTTTTTCATTTCTGGAACTTCCTGAACATGCTTTTAAAAAATCAATAAATTAAATTAATAAATGACTATTATTTCTGAAACATGCATAACAAATGTATACTATAACTAATACAGACCCCTAATAACAAACCATAGCAAACAACTAATCTGAATATCATACAAATGATAACATGCATTACCATGTTATTCACATTGATAACTGAGGATTTTAGCAGATTTCTAGTGGTATCACATTGTGGTTTTAATTTTCCTCTTTACTGTTGGTATGAAGCATCTTTTGATGGCTGCTCCTGGGTCATCAGCACCACTGGCTACTCCACTCCTTAGAGTTTGTGGGAGCATGGCTGAGCTCAATCCTACAGCTAGACAAGGCCGTCAGGTAGTCACAGGAATTCATCAGGGTGTGTGTGGGGACCACAGGCAGGTGACCACTAGCATAAGCGGAGGGGGTAGGGGTGAGACATCAACACGTCCTCCTTCCCTTGGAAACAGGAATTCATTCAAATCTCCTCTTCTGTTTACTTTAATCAAGCCCAACCATATTAACATCAAAAAAGAAGAAGAGTAATACAAGTCAGGTGCTCTCTAATGGAAACATGACCGTGCAGGATACTGAGGGGGCGAGGAGGGCGACAAAACAGTTACTAATAGTTGCTGAATGTGCAAAGATGAAAGAAACAGCCTGTAAGCAGACCAACCTTTCGGCCTTTTCAGCAGATTCCTTCTTTTAACCTTCTGTTCATCTGGCGTGAGGTCTGTGATGCAGCTGTGTCTCCATGGCAGTCAGACTCACAGTTATTGTATTTCTGTTGGGAGTGGGTATGTGTGGTGTGCTCTTCAGAGGAAGGGACACAGCCCAAAGTCTGTTCCCAGAGAACAGCTGAGGCCATTGTATTTGCAATCATTCAGGTTCTCCCCCAAGAGATACGAAGGGGGCAAAAAGGCTTCCCAGAGAAATGCAGTCCAAGCTTTTTTGGCACTAGGGACTGGTTTCATGGAAGATAATTTTTCCATGGACTGGGACGGGGGAGGGAAGATGCAGCTATACAATTGAAGTACATCAACTCGCTTGCCACTATAAAATCGATGCCCGATGCCGCTTAACTGTCACTTGCCACTCACTGATAGGGTTGTGATATGAGTCTGCAAACAATTGATTTACTATGGTCTCTGTGCAGTCAAGTCTCTCTGCTAAATGATAGTCTGTATTTCCATCCACTTCCCAGAGCTAGCATCACCGCCTCAGCTCCACCCCAGATCATCAGGCATTAGATTCTCTTAAGGAGTGTGCAACCGAGATCCCTCGCACGCACAGTTCACAGCAGAGTTCGTCTCCTGTGAGAATCTAATGCTGCTGCTGACCTGACAGGAGTTGGCACATAGGCGGTAATCTGAGTGATGAGGAGCGGCTGTAAACACAGAGGAAGCTTTGCTAACTCACCTGTCACTCACCTTCTGCTGTGCAGCCTGGTTTCTAAGAGTATCAGTCCATGGTCCAGGGACTGGGAACCCCTGCCATAGCACATAGGTGGCATAAGAATGCAAGCCAAGCCAACTGTCATAATCATCAACTCATTTTAATGCCTGCAAGAACCCTGCCCAAACTTATGCAATATAGTTACCCTTTTATCATTAATTTTAATTTTGAGGCAAATTCTAAAAAAAACAGTACTCAGGATACATCCACATGATGACAGAGTCAGGGACCTCATGCAGATAATTCCATGGATACATTTGTCCTCAACATATCTAAATCCTAAAGTTCCTTGAGAGGAGATATGTCTTTACTTTTGCAATGAGAGATAAATCTCAATCGCAAGTACTCCTGCAATAGGTAACAGTCTGATTTAACCTCATTCATTCAGTAGTGTCAAGCACTGTTTGAGGTGCTGGGGATATAATAGTGAACAAAATAACTGAAGTTCCTGCCTTCATGTGGCTGATAGTTTATTGGATGAGATCAAACAATAAACAACTAAGGATACAATAATCAATTGGTCATAATTGCTAAGGCTAACAATAAAGCAAAATAAAGGTTATTAGGACTGCAGAGGTGTTGGATTGTTATTTACAGTAGGTGGCTTCTCTAATAAGGTGACTTTTGACCACAACAAGTCAAGGCTATGGTTTTTCCAGTGGTCATGTATGGATGTGAGAGTTGGACTGTGAAGAAAGCTGAGCCCCGAAGAATTGATGCTTTTGAACTGTGGTGTTGGAGAAGACTCTTGAGAGTCCCTTGGACTGCAAGGAGATACAACCAGTCCATCCTAAAGGAGATCAGTCCTGGGTGTTCTTTGGAAGGACTAATGCTAAAGCTGAAACTCCAGTACTTTGGCCACTTCATGTGAAGAGTTGACTCATTGGAAAAGACTCTGATGCTGGGAGGGATTGGGGGCAGGAGGAGAAGGGGACGACAGAGGATGAGATGGCTGGATGGCATCACTGACTCGATGGATGTGAGTTTGAGTGAACTCCGGGAGTTGGTGATGGACAGGGAGGCCTGGCGTGCTGTGATTCATGGGGTTGCAAAGAGTCGGACACGACTGAGCCACTGAACTGAACTGAACTTACCACAACAAAATGTAAGTAAAGTTAGAGTGTATGCCAACCATACACTAAGAGTGTTCCAGACTGAGAGATAGCATATGCAAAGACCCTGAGGTAGGGGCATGACTCATAATTCAAGAACAGCAAGGAAACCAAGAGCAAGTGAAGATAAGAGAAGATATAGGATTGAGGTATTTGTGTGGGATCAGGATGCTGCAAAGCATACAGAGCCAATGAACTAATGAAGAAATTTGTCATTGCTCTGAGTGACATATGAAGCCGTTATGCTTTTTTTAATTTTATTTTTTTAATTAGAGGATAATTGCTTCACAATGTTGTATTGGTTTCTGCCATACAACATGAATCAGTCATAACTATATATATGTACATATCCCCTCCCTCGAGAGCTCCCTCCCACCCGTCCCATCCCACCCTTCTAGGTCATCACGGAGCACCGGCTTGAGCTCCCTGTACTGTATAGCAGCCTCCTACTAGCTAACTATTTCACACGTGGTAGTGAATATACATGGAGAAGGGCATGGTAACCCACTCCAGTATTCTTGCATGGAGAATCCCATGGACAGAGGAGCCTGGCAGGCTACAGTTTATTGGGTTGCAAAGAGTCAGACACAACTAAAGTGACTTAGCATGCATGCATGCATGCAGTGTATACATATCAAAGCTGCTCTCTCAAGTTGGCCTACCGTCTTCTTCTCCCGTTGAGTCCACAGGGCCGTTTATGTCTGTGCCTCCATTCCTGCAGATGTTCATCACTACCATTTTTCTAGAATCCATATATATGTGTTAATATGTGATATTTGTTTTTCTCTTTCTGACTTACTTCACTCTTTATAACAGGCTCTAGGTTCATCCACCTCAGCTCAACTGAATCACAATTGTTCATTTTTATGATTGAGTGCCTAGTGGCCCAGAGGTAAAGAATCTGCCTGCCAAGGCAAGCAATGCAGATTTGATCCCTGAATAAGGAAGATCCCCTGGAGAAGGAAAGGTCAACCCACTCCAGAATTCTTGCTTGGTGAATCCCATGGACAGGGAAACCTGGAGGGCTACAGTTCACGCAGTCACAAAGAGTTGGACATGGCTGAGCGACTAAACAACAACAACAAAATAATTGCATTATATTAGGTACCACAACTTCTTTGGGGGCTTCTCTGGTGACTCAGACACTAAAGAATCTGCCTGCATTGCAGGAGACCTGGGTTGGATTCCTGGGTTGGGAAGATTTCCTGGAGAAGGGAATGGCAACCCACTCCAGCATTCTTGTTTGGAGAATTCCATGGGCAGAGGAGGCTGGAAGGCTACAGTCCATGGAGTTGCAAAGAGTCAGACATGACTGAGTTAATAATACTTCCACTTTCACAACTTCTTTATCCCTTCATCTGTCAGTGGACATCTAGGTTGCTTCCACATCCTGGCTATTGTAAATAGCGCTGCAGTAAACATGGGAGCCCATGCGTCTTTTTGAATTGTGGTTTTCTCAGTAAATGCCCAGTAATGAGATTGCTGGCTCATACAGTAGTTTTTATTCCTAGTTTTTTAAGAAATCCATACTGTTATCCATGATGGTGTATCAATTTACCTTCCCACCAACAGGGCAAGAGGGCTCCCTTTTCTCCACATTCTCTCCAGCTTTATTGTTTGTAGAATTTTTCATAATGGCCATTCTTACTGGTGTGAGGTGATACCTCATTGTAAGTTTTGATTTGCATTTCTCTAATAACGAGCGATATTGAGCATCTTTTCATGTGTTTATTGGGACATTATACTTTTAAAAGAATTCTCTAGCTTCTGTAGTAAGGCAGAAGTGGAGGAGTAGAGAGGTTAGGATGCTACTATAACAATTCAGGCAAGGTGGTGGAAGCTTGGGCCAGACAAGTGCAATAATTGTGGAGATGGTGAGAACTGAAGATATATATTGGTATTCAACTATATCGATACTGTTGATAGTAAAGTCACAGGATTTGTTCATCTGAATATGGAATAAAGAGAGGAGTCAAGGATGACTTCCATTCTTAACTTAAGCAGCTGGAAGGGTGGAGTTACCATTTATCAATGGGGAGAAAAGTGTGTGAGAAGCAGGTTTGATACGGTAAATGACAGCTTTGATTTTGGTTATAGTAAGTTTGAGATGTCTCTTAGACATCCAAGGGGAGATGCTAAGTAGTAACTGAATATATGTGTCTGGATTTCTGGGACAGTGTTCTGACTGGAAGTATAAATTGAGGAATCATATTTACAGCCATATGACTAGAAGTAATCACCAAGGGAGTGAATGTAATTATGGAAGAGAAGAGATGCAATGACTGAGCCTCCAGCATGGTGTCAGGAAAAAAACAAGGAATCAGTAAAAGACACAGTGAAGTAGCAGCCACTGAAGTAGGAGGACATCAAGAGAATGGTATAACAAGGGCCAAGGGAAGAAAAGATTTCCAAGGAAAAAGGGAGTGATCAATTCTGTTGAATCCTGACTGATAAGGCACGTAGAAGGAATATGAAGAATTTAATGCTGGACTCAGCTCAACATCACTTAGATATCAGTGATCTTGATGATTAAGGGGTCAGAGGCTGATAAAGGATCTTTTCATGAAAATAGACTTCTTTGTTTTAAAAAGGGATAATTGAGCCTCTGAAATGAGATAAAGAGGAAGAAGATGAAGAATTTATGGAGAAGGAAATCTGAAGGCAAATAAAACAAATCTCAATAATTATATGCAAGATCCCTCATTTCACCTGGCCTCAATATTGAAAAGAGCCAAAAGAAAGAATTGGTCTCTACCCTCAATTTTCTCTTCTGAATGATGGGAATGTTTATTGTAGCTACCTTACAGGGTTATGGTTGGGACTCAGTGATTTAAAACATGTGAAATATTTAGAATATTTCTTGGACATAGTAAGTTCTTAATGAATATTTACTATAATTATTGCATTATTGTCATCATGTTCAGTTCAGTTCAGTCACTCAGTCATGTCTGACTCTTTGCGACCCCATGAATCGCAGCACGCCAGGTCTCCCTGTCCATCACCAACTCCTGGAGTTCACCCAAACTCATGTGCATCGAATTGGTGATGCCATCCAGCCATCTCATCCTCTGTCGTCCCCTTCTCCTCCTGCCCCCAATCCCTCCCAGCATCAGAGTCTTTTCCAATGAGTCAACTCTTCGCATGAGGTGGCCAAAGTATTGGAGTTTCAGCCTCGGCATCAGTCCTTCCAATGAACATCCAGGACTGATCTCCTTCAGGATGGATTGGTTGGATCCCCTTGCAGTCCGAGGGACTCTCAGGAGTCTTCTCCAACACCACAGTTGAAAAGCATCAATTCTTTGGCATGTTAAATATTCTTAAATTCACTTCAGCTTGGAAATTTCATGACTCTATGGCATCACTATCATCTTACTAAGAACCAACCACCTGATGGCTAGCTCTAGTGTTGTACTACTATGATAGGTGGATTTGCTTCCTGTTCAAATGTTAGTCGTGCTTTCCTTGTCATCTTCTTTCTAAGAGTCAATTTTAGGTCAGAGCAAAGTAGGTTAAAAAATAAGGAGTGGGGAATGTTTTTATTTGGATGATTGGTCCTTTTATTGATACTATGGATTAGTAGATACAACAGGCTTTAATCTTAGGTCCACTTGGCTTAAGATAAAACATTCTCTTGGAAAACCGGTCCCTGAGTTTGGTGTGGTTTGGAAGTGGCTGCTCTTCACAGTTTATATTTTTTTTGCCCAGTTGTTTTTAAAGTGTTTACACTGCCCTCTCCAGCTAAAATTGCTAGGCTGACTTTGCTTCATCTGGACTTTATATTATGCCATAATGATTAATCTTCTTGGTCAGTGCCAAAGTCAGCTAGCAACTAAGTACCACTTGTAATTTCCACCTCCAATGAAGTAATTCATCCTAGCCTGGAGTTTGTACATGATAAATGTCCAATCTTTGTCTACAATGCATCTGGAACCTTGGAACCTTGGGTATAACATCATGATATTTAAAATCAATTTCTTACTCTTTTTTTATTCCTCTTTTTCAAATTTTGAGATGAGGGGGCCATTATAGACATGGGACTGAAATTGATAAAATTCAGAGAGGAAGAAAGAGCCAAGAGAGGGTGACAATTAGTTGAGGTGTCACTGAATTTGATCTGTTTTCCCTCTGTGAGGCAAGCATGGCAGCACAGAACCACCCCTGTGCCAAGGCACACAGCCAGTGAGGTGAAGCTGCTACAGAGGAGACAGGGAGCCTTTGGTCACCACTGTCCATCTTTCTCAGGACACCTGGCAGACTCTTTGAGGATGAGGTGTGTATATGTGTTTTGAGTCAGATACTTTATCTGTCTTTTCCAGACATGGACAGTGAAGTTTAGAGAGAATGAGTACCTCAATAAAGTCACATAACCAATATGTAGTGAAGCCAGGACTTGAATCCAGGTAAACCTAACTTCAAAATCTGTATTCTTAAATCAAGGCTGTATATTGTCACCCTGCTTATTTAACTTATATGCAGAGTACATCATGAGAAACGCTGGGCTGGAAGAAGTACAAGCTGGAATCAAGATTGCTGGGAGAAATATCAATAACCTCAGATATGCAGATGACACCACCCTTATGGCAGAAAGTGAAGAACTAAAGAGCCTCTTGATGAAAGTGAAAGAGGAGAGTGAAAAAGTTGGCTTAAAGCTCAACATTCAGAAAACTAAGATCATGGCATCTCGTCCCATCACTTCATGGGAAATAGATGGGGAAACAGTGGAAAAAGTGGCTGACTTTATTTTTCTGGGCTCCAAAATCACTGCAAATGGTGATTGCAACCATGAAATTAAAAGACACTTGCTCCTTGGAAGGAAAGTTATGATCAACCTAGACAGCATATTAAAAAAGCAGAGACATTCCTTTGCCAACAAAGGTCTGTCTAGTCAAGGCTATGGTTTTTCCAGTGGTCATGTATGGATGTGAGAGTTGGACTATAAAGAAAGCTGAGCACCGAAGAATTGATGCTTTTGAACTGTGGTGTTGGAGAAGACTCTTGAGAGTCTCTTGGACTGCAAGAGGATGCAACCAGTCCATCCTAAAGGAGATCAGTCCTGGGTGTTCATTGGAAGGACTGATGTTGAAGCTGAAACTCCAATATTTTGGCCACCTGATGCAAAGAGCTGACTCATTTGAAAAGACCCTGATGCTGGGAAAGATCAAGGGCAGGAGAAGAAGGGGATGACAGAGGATGAGATGGCTGGATGGCATCACCAACTCGATGGACATGAGTTTGGGTGGACTCCAGGAGTTGGTGATAGACAGGGAGGCCTGGCGTGCTGTGGTTCATGGGGTTGCAAAGAGTTGGACACAACTGAGCGACTGAACTGAACTGAACTGAAATCCTAGTCAGTATTACTTCCTGGGACTTCCCTGGTGGTCCAGTGGTTCAGACTCCACATGCCCAATGCAGGGGGCCTGGGTTCGATCCCTGGTCAGGGAACTAGATCCTATATGCCACAAGTAACAGTTCACCTGCTGCAATTAAAGCTCCCATGTGCCACAGGGAATTAGATTCCACATGCCACAACCAAGATTCTGCATGCTGTGGCTAAAGATCCCACATGCCACAATGAAGACTGAATATCCTGCATGCCACATCCAAGACCTAACTCAGACAAATAAATAAATGTTAAAAACTAATATTGCTTCCTGATTCAATCTTACTTTTTTAAGCATACAATTCAGTTATTATTAGTATATTTGAGTTGTGCAAGCATCATCACAATGAATTTTATAATATTTTCATCACCAAATAGAAACTGTGTGTCCTTTGGCCATCAACTCCTAAACCTACAATTCTGCCAGCCCTAGGCAATCACTATCCTTCTTTCTGTCTATAGATTTGCTTATACTGAGTAATTCATATAAATGGAATCATACAATACTGGTCTCTTGTGACTGGCTTTTTTTAGTCAGCATAATTTTTAAAGAAAGACTTTTTTGGAGTAGTTTTAGGTTCAGATTAAAATTAACAAGAAGGTATAAAAATTCTTTATACGTCTCCAACCCCTATACATGCGTGGCCTTCCTCATTATCAACATCTCCCAGCAGAGGAGTATATTCGTTACAGTTGATGAACCTACAAATGATGACTTGGGACAGTTACCCAAGTCATAGTTACTTGAAGTGTTGTATATTCTATGGATGTGGACAAATTGCATGACAATATATATCCATCATTATTGTATCTACACAGTGTTTTTACTGCCCTCAAATCCTCCATGCTTCATCTATCCACTCCTCCTTTTTTGTCCTCAACTCCTGGCAACCATTGATCTTTTTACTATCTTCATAATTTTGCTTCTTGAAAAATGATTTGAGGATTTATTCCAGAAGGATAAAGAAAACAGAAAGACAAGCAATTCAAACAATAATTGACTAAACTCAGCTGCTCAATACAAAGTGAAACTGGAAAAGACAAAAACAAAAAATCTGGGCAATAAACAGAACAACATTCCCCACCCCCACCCCCCACCACCCAGCAAAATGACATAGAAAACCAGACTTCAGGGTTTCCCTAGTGACTCAGTGGTATAGAGTCCAGCTGCCAATGCAGGGGATGTGGGTTCAATCCCTGGTCTGGGAAGATCCCACATACCACAGAGCAAGTAAGCCCACGTGCCACAACTATTGAGCCTGTGCCCTAGAGGTCTGGGAGCCACAACTAGGTGCCCTAGAGCCTGCGCTTCGCAACAAGAGAAGCCACTGCAGTGAGAAGCCCACACACCGCAACTGGAGAGTAGCCCCACTCGCTGCAACTAGAGAAAAGTTTGCACAACTACAAAGCCCCTGCACGGCCAAAAAGAAGTAAGTAAAATTATAAAAAAGAAATAAAAGAAAATGAGGCTTTGAAAGTTAGCAGCCCAAGTTAGATTAGCAAGTCAGGGTGCTCTGAAAAGAATAGCTTCAAGAAGAAACTAAATATCCCCTAAAGTGTTGTAGATTCTAGATTTTTATCTTAGTGAGAAAGTGAAGGCATATATCAACAATACATTATAAACATTCAGCACCTGGCTCCCTCTACTTCTTCCCTCTTCCCAGTTTGGTGGTGGTGGTGGTGTAGTTGCTAAGTCGTGTCCAATTCTTTGCGATTCCATAGACCTTAGCCCGTCCAGCTCCTGTGTCCTTGGGATTTCCCAGGTGAAAATAATGGAGTAGCCATTTCCTTCTCCATGGGATCTTCCCAACCTAGGGATCAAACCCAAATGTCCTTCTTGGCAGGTGGATTCTTTCCTACTGAGCCACCTGGGAAACCCTCTTCCCAACTTAGGTATGTACATTTCTTTTTCTACTGGCAAGGTCATATGCATAGAATTTCTTCACTTCTTGTCTGAGTCCAAACATACATTAAAATTTAAGCTCTATGAAGGCAGGTATATTTTGTCTATTTTATTCATTGATCTAACCCTAGCACTTAGAACAGTGCTGGCACAGAGTATATGAAAGTGAAAGTGAGCTCAGTCGTGTCCGACTCTTTGCAACCCTGTGGACTGCAGCCCACCAGGCTCCTCTGTCCATGGGATTCTCCAGGCAAGAATACTGGAGTGGGTTGCCATTTCCTTCTCCAGGGGATCTTCCCGACCCAAGAATCGAACCCAGGTCTCCCGCATTGCAGGCAGACGCAGGCAGACGCTTTAACCTCTGATTATATATAATCAATAAATTTTTTTTTTAACAGAATGAAATTTACTGGATAATAACTAATATTCATTTAATTAAAATAAGCCTTGGTTGTTTTTAAACTTAATAAAGAGTCAAAATACAGAAAAAATAAGCATATAATAAAGTATAAATTCTATAAACTTTAACTGTATAGAAATAAATATATGATGAACTGAAGCTATGACATTGGGGGTGACCATGAAGGGAGGAGGGGAATGTAAGGCTATCAAATCTTAGAGGGAAGTCAAGAGATGCTGTCTAAAATTGGTGGATCAAGAAATGGAGGGATGTATTGTATAAAGCTATAGAAGTGTCTAACAGAATAATAAAAAATGAAATATATCTGGCAGTGGTTGTTGAAAGGAAGTGGGAGAAAAATCCTCATCTTTCATAAAGGGGCCTATCAGATATACTTTGAAGTTGATACACTGAAGATACAGGGGTAATGAATTATTATTGTGGAGGTTGGACTCAATAGGATTAAAGAGGAAAGAATTTTAAGCTGTTAACTCTAGGGAATGCCATGGAGAAAGACCTGTACTTTTTGTTTTTCTAATTACTCTCCATTACCAACTGAACTGTTATTGCCATGTGGCCATATTTTAAAAGTGATATTTTTAATTTAAAAATAGTTTCTAGAAAAGAGAAGAATTTTTAGGACAGGAAAAAAAAATATCATCCAACAGTTTGCAATTACATACTGTCTACCAGCAAGGACCGTCAAACATTTTGCAAACATTATCTGATGGTGAGTGTCAGAATCTACATTTGCCAGATGGAGAAATTCAGACAAAGATGGAAGTGACTTGCCCATTTTCAGTGCATCTGTGACCAAGCCAGTGATAAAACCCAGGCTTCCTGGATTCTGAGTCCAAAGACATATTTGGATTGATTTCTTCTTAGAAAAGCCACTGCATATTTGTGTGATGATAGTTAAGGAAGAAATCCAAACTAATAGATAACACACTCTGTGTTTAGGGCTTGGAAAATGTCTGTATTTTTCCATCCAACAATTTGCTGCCAAAATGCACATTGTCTGTCAGGAGGAAGACCAGTGCTTCTCTGCAGCACCTGTTGGGAATATATATCATTTCAAGGAGTTGTGCCTGCAAAACTAAAAAATGCCAATCACTATAACAACTACAATTAATTTTTAAACCTCACTGTATATAAAATGATTTCTGCTATTTTATGGCCAATTAGAAAACTAAATATGGTTAATTAGCTCGATAAATAATTCTGATTATTCTGCCATATGCCTCTAATATTATTCAGACTACTAGCACAGGTGGAAAGGAGAAAAAATATTTGACTGATCTGGCATCCTTTTACCTATTGATTTCACTCAATGTGATATATATATGTGTGTATATATATATATATATACACACACACACACATACACACACACACACACACACACACACACAGGAATTACACCAAATACATAATATACATATAACATCAAATACAAACATATATATATATAAAACATCAAATACATACCATATATACATAACATCATATATATATATATATATATATATATATGTGGGGCTTCCCTGTTGGCTCAGATGGTGAAGAATCTGCCTGCGATGTGGGAGATCCAGGTTCAATTTCTGGGTTGGGAAGATCCCCTGGAGAAGGGAGTGGCTACCCACTCTAGTGTTCTTGCCTGGAGAATTCTATGGATAGAGAAGCCTGATGGGCTATGGTCCTTGGCATCTCAAAGAGTCAGACATGACTGAGTGACTAACACACACACACATAAATATATAACTTATTTTTTTTTTGCCTGACTTCCCTATGTGGCTAAAACTCTGGAGGGGAGAGAAGGGGAGTCATTACGTTGCATGGTTATAATGGTTTCCTCTTCTTTTATCAGTAAAGTTCCCTCCTCATTCATCCTACTCCCAAAACCACACATAAACACTTCTGAACACAGGTCTATAGCAAATTATACTGGCCCAAATGACTAAAGTGAGCACTAGACCAAAGCTGCGGCAGAATCTCCAGGAGAATTTGGGTGAGGGACTTGTGGGTCCAGACACAGTCTGGCTGGTTTCTTGAGAAAAGGAGCGCTGTTCTGGGTCGGAAGCTGTTGGCACCTGTGTTTTTTGTGTGTGGACTGAGAAACAGGAAAGGAAGATGAAAATGGATGTATGGCAAGGAGCAAACGTGAGGCACCAAGATGCTAGCCACAAACCAACCCTTTTAAAAACTGTGGTAGAATATACACAACATCAAACTTAACATGTTAACCCTTTCTGAGGAAATGATTCAGTGTCATTAAGTACTTTCACATTGTTGTATGACCAAGAAAACCACCCATATCCAGAACTTTTTCATTTTCCCAAACTGAAACTAAAGCCACTAAACAGTAATTCTCCATTTCTCCATTCCCCCAGCTGCTTGTAACTATTCTCTTTATAAATCTGACTATTCTGGTAATTAATCATTCTTACTAGGCTACTGTTGAAAGTCGTGCCAGTTAGCAATTTATCGTCTTTCATCCAAATTCACCCTGCAGTACGAAACTAGACAGCATATTACAAGGCAGAGACATAACTTTGTTGGCAAAGGACTGTATATTCAGAGCTATAGCTTTTCCAGTAGTCATATAGGGATGTGAGAGCTGAACCATAAAGAAGGCTAAGTGCCAAAGAATTGATGCTTTCGAACTGTGGTACTTGAGAAGACACTTGAGAGTCCCTTAACTCTCCCTAGAAGATTAAACCAGTCAGTCTTAAAGGAAATCAACCCTGAATAGTCATTGGAAGGACTGATGCTGAAGCTGAAGCTCTAATACTTTGGCTACCTGATGGGAAGAGATAACTTATTGGAATAGACCCCGATGCTGAGAAAGATTGAGGGCAAAAGGGGGCGACAGAGAATGAAATGGTTGGATGGCATCATCAATTCAATGGACTTGAGTTTGAGCAAACTCCAGGAGATAGTGAAGGACAGGGAAGCCTGGTATGCTGCAGTCTGTGGGGTCTCAAAGAGTTGGACACAACTGAGTAACGGAACAGCAACAACTTTCTCTGCAATAGTAGATGGAATTCCATTAAGCATTTCTCCTTTACAAAGAGTACTTGTTAAGCTTTCTCTGTAGAGGGCGCTCAAGGAAGAATACAGGAGGAAGGGGCCCTCCTGCTGTTTCTGGTAGCTACCCTGTCAGCTGGTGGTACTCTGACCCAGTTCTGGCACAGGCCCAGAAGTCCTGGTCCCTTGGTGCCCTTGCATCCTTAGCCTGCCCTAACGATTCCCTTCCTGTGGCCTTCTTGATGTGGACACCATATACTCCAGGCCTCCTATCTACACTGCCACCGCTACTGGCTCTGCATGACTATGTGCCAGGCCACTCAATGTGGTTTTCCTTTCCTTTCTTAAAAAAATTTATTTATCTATTAATTTTTGGCTGCCCCAGGTCTTCATTGCTGCATGGACTTTCTCTAGTTGTGGTGAGCAGGCTTCTCATTGCAGTGGCTTCTCTTGTTGCAGAGCATGGGCCCTAGAGCTCCTGGGCTTCAGTAGTTGTGGCTCTTGGGTTTCATTGTCCCAAGACAAGTGGGATCTTCCCAGACTAGGGATTGAACCCATGTCTACTGCATTGGCAGGTGGATTTCTTAACCACTTTAAAGCGGGATTGCTGAGTTATATGGTAACTCTGCATGCATGTGTGCTAAGTCGTTTTAGTCGTGGCCGACTCTGTGATCCCATGGACTGTAGCCCGCCAGGCTCCTCTGTCCATGAGATTCTCTAGGCAAGAATACTGGAGTAGGTTCCCATGCCCTCCTCCAGAGGATCTTCCTGACCCAGGGATCGAACCCATGTTTCCTGCAGCTCCTGTTTACAGGTGGATTCTTTACTGCTGAGCTACCAGTGAAGTCTCCCACCATGGTAACTCTATTTTAAGTTTTTTAAGGAAACTCCATACTGTTTTCGCTTTGAACTGTGGTATTGGAGAAGACTCTTGAGAGTCCCTTGGACTACAAGGAGAGCCAACCAGTCTATCCTAAAGGAGAAGGACTGATGTTGAAGCTGAAACTCCAATACTTTGGCCACCTGGTGCAAAGAGCTGACTCATTTGAAAAGACCCTGATTCTGGGAAAGATCGGGGGCAGGAGGAGAAGGGGATAACAGAGGATGAGATGGTTGGATGGTATCGCCGACTCAATGGACATGAGTTTGGGTGGACTCCGGGAGTTGGTGATCGACAGGGAGGCCTGGCGTGCTGTGGTTCATGGGGTCGCAAAGAGTCAGACACGACTGAGCGACTGAACTGAACTGTACCAATTTACAGTCCCACTAACAGGGTAGGATATCACCTTCTAAACTTATGGTTAGCAAAGGGGAAAGGAGAGGGGAGGGATAAATTAGTAGGTTGAGATTAACAAATGCACACTACTATATACAAAATAGATAACCAACAAGGACTTACTGTATAGCACAGGGATAAATATATTTATATATGAGCAAATATATTATTTATAAATATTGAATAAATGTATTACTCAATATTTTTTAATAGCTTAGAAGGGAAAAGAATCTAAAATATAATATCTACCTATATCTATATATCTGCATCTATATCTGTATATACATGTATGACTAAATCCTGTACTGTACACCTGAGACTAACTTGACATTATAAATAAAGCTATACTTCAATAAAAAAGTTTTAATCATGATAGGAAAAAAAAATATCACCTTCCTAGTGGGATCTTGTCTGGATATATATAAAGCAATCTTACTCTATCACTTCCTATTTCCCCCTTTTAACTTTCTCCTTAGCATTTTTTTGCTAACAAAAACATTTTATATATTCCTTATCTTTCTTGCTTATGATCTAAATTCCTTGCAGGCTCATTACTATATTCCCATGCTTAGAATAGTGCCTGGCACACAAAAATAACACAATACATATTCATTGAATAAGTGAGTGAATGAATGTGAATTCTCCAAAGAATGGTAGGGTTGACTGAAAATGTTTTCTTAATTTTTTAAAACTGGCAAAGTTAAAGCTCCCCAAATTAGATCTGTTTTTATCTAACTTCTCTCCTTGTCACATCACGATCTTTGTCGTAGCCTCCCTGAACTCCCGGCTGGATGGCTACAATTGCCTCCCAACTAATATTTTCACATGTGTCCTTCCCGCTACAACCCCTTTTCTCCATCAGAGCTGGGTGTGGTCTTTTATTTTTATTTTTTAACTCACATTTATTAATTTACTTCTTTAGGTCACATTACATGGCATGCGGGATCATAGTTTCCTGACCAGGGATTGAACTTGAGTCCCTTGCAGTGGAAGCACAGAGTCCCAACCATTGGACAACCAGAGAAATCCCAGGGATGGTCTTTTGAATGGGAAAACCTGACTGAGGCCGAAATCCTTAGCATGACCTAACAAGCCCTTCAAGATCTAGTTCCACTCTCTTTCCATCCTTCACTCACACATAACCCTTCTCCTTGCTACCTCACTAGTCTTGCCATTTCTTAAAATGGCCACGAACTTCCCCACCTCAGGACCTGTACACAAGCCGCTCCCTGTGACGAAGAGCATTTTTATCATTCCTTGGCAGAGTCAATCCCTATTCATCTTCCTGATCTCACAGCAAGGATCATTTTCTCAGGAAAAGCCGTCCCTGAAATTCCAGGATCAAGTTTCTCTGGGAATCAATGCTTCTTCTTTAAGGCACATCACACTGTTTATATTCCTGTGTTTGTGAAGTGACTTGTTTAACATCTGCCTTTCCCAATGTGCTGCAAACTCAGTGAGGACCTAAAACTATTCAATCATTTGGCAAAGTTTGGTCTCCGGTGCTGAGAAGTCTTGGTAGGTGAGAGACTTGTAGTATCAAACAGGAAGCCCCTGAAGAAAAGGGCTTTCACATAATGAATCAAGACTTCCAGGAAAGCCTCAGCTTTGATGATATTTGTGTGCCTTTCTAAAGCCATGGAGGCTGATAAACCACGCCTCCCCATGACCATCACCAGCCCATTAGCAAGAGATGTCAGAGCGAACCCTTCCAGTCGAAGGGGGCTGTGCTAGGGAACAGCATCTCTTGCCATTCTTGCAGTGTCATGATTCCTGCAGCCAGGTATTGCTGCAGATGACAGCAATTAGGAACAGAACCGGGCACAGCGAGAACAGCAACAGAGCTGGTGAACTCTAGGTCAGATATTAGTCTTCCGTGACTGTGAACAAATCATCACAAACTAAGTGGATTAAAGCATCACAAACTTATTCTCTTCCATTTTCCAGGGATCAGAAGTCTGAGCGCAGCTTCGCTAGATCCCTGCTCAGGGTCTCACAAGGCTGCAGTCAGGCCTCCAGCCATTCTGAGTTCTCATCCTGGGTCCCCTTTGAAGCTCAACCGGATTGTTGGCAAAATCCAGTTTCTGGTCAACTAGTAGGAATATGTTTCCTGTTTGCTGCTAGCTGTCATCTGGAGATCGTGCCTGGCTCCCAGAGGTCGCTGGTATTCTTTGCCCTGTGGTCTCCATAGTCCATTCACAGCATGGATGTTTGCTTTCTTCCAAGCCAGCAGGAGCCCTCTTCTAGGACTTCTCCCCTGTGACCAGCGGAGAAAGCTCTGTGCTTTTAAACCAACCAGGTCAGGTCCAACCCATGACCTCCCTTTCGCCATATAACATACCACAGCCATGGGAATGACAGCTCATCATATTCACAGGCCCTGCTTTGCCCAAGGAGATTAAACAGAGCTCCACATCAGGGGATCCTGCCTACCACCTGCAGCTGATCATATTAATAATAAACATTAGTAATAACAATGAACTCTCGGGTGTGTCTTTCTCGCCAGCACTGTGTTAAGTGCTTTTAAGCACTTAATCTTTAAAATAAACTATGAGGAAAATTGCATTGCTTTCTTTGTTTTACCTGACATAGGAGCCAGGTGACTGTCCAATGTACACCATCAGTAAGATGTGTAGACTTTAAACTCTGATCTCTCTGACTCCAGAATCCATTCGTATCCACCTTGCTTCGTCAGAGCTACTTCTCTGCACCCAGAGGAATATGATTATTATGTTTTATGGCTGTAAACAGTGGTTTGGGGAGATCAAAGAACACACTCGAGGCCGCCTGGTTAGTGAGTGATAGAGCAGCTGTCAATCTAACCTTCTCCTTCTCTGCCCAAGCTGTCAGCATGTAATAAGGGGGCTGGTGCACTGGGACGACCCGGGGGAATGGTGTGGGGAGGGAGGAGGGAGGAGGGTTCAGGATGGGGAACACATGTATACTAATTAAATAATTTTCTATTAAAGAAAAAAAAAAGTCAAAAAAAAAAAAAAGTAATAAGGGGACAGCCCAAACCGCTTGTCAGCTGGAAGAAAACTTGGTAATGAACCCTCCTCCAGAGACAAGAGAAATCAGCATGCCTCCAGGCTCCAAGGCTTGATCGAACAACATAACACATGTTATTGGTGCTATTTCTATTAAACTGTAGTGAGTGAAAGCAGAAGTGTTTGATTCCTAAGCTGAGGATACTTACCTGGAAATCATTCCCCCGGATGTTTCCTGATACTTAGCACCAGAAGTCACTCCTCCCAAGATGGTACAAGATAAGTGGTCATTAACTTCTCTCTTCTGTGCATTTACACCTGAGAATGAAAGGTGTCCAAGGGCTGGAGCAAATAATTACTCAGGAGGGAAGATATGCTTCCTGCAGGGAGACAACACAGCTCTGGCCTTGATGGGCTAACAAATACAATCATCCACTGTGAATGTGATCCCCTACCCCCATCTTGTGCCTTGGCGACCAGAGGTCAACCTCCCCCACCCCTGACCCCCGCCAAGCGTCATCCACCTTGTTTCTCTTTATGGCTCTCAATGCCGACAGTCAACCTGGTGCAGAAACAGCTATTCAGATGGCATGGTTTCTCCAATATCTCAAGTGTAACCCCCTGTTCTGCTACTATGCTCCAGGCAGTAAATAGAAAACAAAGTTATCAGAAAAGTTTCATTGCATCTGTTTGCCTTGCCAGGTGGTTTGGGTTAGACCTGCCTTCCTCAGTCAGCAGCCACAGCTCCCAGTGGGCACCACTCCTCCCACGGCTGCAGTGCACTGGGCGCTGAGAACACCATGCCCTCCCCAAGCCCCTCCAGGACCAGGGCTGGCAGTAGCTGCCCACCTGGCACTCACCCCCAGGTGCTACACTGTTCCCTGATGACCCACACCTCAGTAAACTGCTCCATCCTAAAAATGTTCTTAATCAACCTTTAATTAATTAAAGTGTAACATATGCTATCAAGAACCCTGGCTGATAATCACTAAACTCTTAATAGCATTATTGACTTACACCAGGACTATAAACCGGTGATAAACACATCAAGCATATGGTCAATGGGGCAGTGGGCATTTTGTATATTTCCAAAATAATACCACAGAGTTTACTTGCTGGTCACACAGGGAAAACCTCATGCTACAATGGAAGGATGAGACTGCCATTTGCCTTCATTGATGGTTTAATGCTAGGATCCTTAATAGTGAGTCAACCAGAATATATGTATCTTGTGATGAAAGGCAGTATAAAGTCCATCTCTATGATATAATCTAGCTAATAAGGCTTAACTTGAATTCATCACGCCTTTGCTTTTTCCTTCCAGTTTATAAAAATTAAGCGAATTAGAGAAACAAACTAAATGATTCTGCAAAGAAGCAACCAGGCAAATCCAGAAGATGGGATTTTCTATGTATAACTGGCCAAATCCATTTAACAAGCATGATATCATGTCTATACTTAATTTTTTAAAGGGGACTTTAAAAATGGCCATATATTGTACGTGCTTAAATAGGTCCTAAGTGAACAAACGAGCTAGAAAGGACATTCAGGGAATGATTAAGGTGATCAAACATGGACTAGGAATTGGGTAAGATGTATTGACATGGAAAGTTTCAGATCATGAACCGAGAGTAAGCGACACTATCCAGGGAAGAGACCATGAAGAATAAAAGAGGGCTGAGGACACAGCCTTGAGAAATATCAAGATTTCAGAGAAAAGACTGGAGGTGGAGAGCTGCTTGGGGACTGACAAGGAGCCGGGAGAGAACAGAGGAAGCAGGAAAGCCAGGGGAGGAAGGTGTTTCCAGAAGGAGGGAAGATTCAGGTGGATTATCTGCTACAGACAGGCGAGCAGAAGGAGAGAGAGGCCACTGATGTTAAGTTACAGCAGGAAGTCTGCGGAGACTTTTGCATGTGGAGGGGTAAGGAACAGAGGTGGCTCTTGTAAGAATGGTTATCAATATTAGAGGGAAGGAGGGACACAGGACACCAGCTGGAGGGAAGTAGCGCAGCGATGCCCATCTTTGCACAAGGAGGTGCAAGAGGAGGAGTTGCTTTCAGGCTGTGTCCTGGGTAAATGAAACTCCTGGAGCACGGACTCCTGCACCCAGAATACGGTGTGCGTGGCGCCCCCTGGAGGACATAAAGGGAAGCGTTTAAGAAGCAGGCAGAAGACAGAGTTGTTTGGAAAAGGAGTTAAGCAATTTGTAGACTATCTGGAAAAGGCCAATGGGGACCTGGATTCGATCCCTGGGCCGGGAAGATCCCCTGGAGGAGGGCATGGCAATCCACTCTAGTATTCCTGCCTGGAGAATCCCCATGGACAGAGGAGCCTGGTCGGCTACAGTCCATGGGGTCACAGAGTCAGACACGACTGAGCGATTAAGCACAGCACACAGCACAGTGGGGATGGAGAGACTGAAAATCTAAGAGGAGAAGGAGAGATCCTTTATGGCACAGGACGCAGAAGTTCACAGAGGAGGGAATAAGGTGACGAGCAGCAGAGGAGGCTGATGAGGCTTCCTCCGAACCAACAGGGGAGGAAACAGGACCCCAACTGTGCAATCTCACTTATGGAAGTCACCAAGTTGGTGATGATGAGCAATCACAAACCACCTTTGAAAGCAGGTTTTCTAAGTGACCGCATGCTGGTTTTGGAATTCTGCAAAGCCACATCAGCAGTCCCTAGATTGCATGAGCCTCACGCTTACTGGAGCGGGGGGCTGCCAATATGATGGGATTTGAGGGGTGAACACATCACCCGAAGCAAATCTTCCAGAAGCTTGTCATAATGGCAATGTGACAAAGTGAATAAACAATACAAGACTGTGTCAGGTGGATCTGGGACAAGCTCTTGGTCACAGGGCTTTCTCCCTGGTGACTCTTCGCAGTTAGGCTACTCATCTTTCCAATTTATTCTCCAAGCAATATCTTGCTGGAGAGGAGCGGTATCCCCCACTTCTCTCCCAGCTTTAGAAACTCTGGGGCTTCACACAAATGTGCACAAACTGTGGAGACTCCAGCCAAGAGATGAGAGTGGGAAGGAAAACTGCAAAGGGAGGGAGAGCTGGAAGGTGCCGGGCCATTAATTCCAGCCCAGCAGGGATGGGGAAGGAAACGATAACTCAGAACGGAGGTCCAGAGCTAAAGCAAACAGGAAGGTTTTAATGAGAAAGTCCCTGAAAGGAAATGACTCAATGGTTTGGAAAGAGTGGGCTCCTGCAGGGCTGGAGGTACCTACCACTTGGAGCCCCATTCTTGGGGACGGAGGGGAGCTGGTCCACAGGGGACTCACCAGGGAAGGGCAGGCCTTTCTTTCTGGAGCCAAGACAGAGCAACCTCATCTTCCACTTGGATTTCCCCCCCAACCACATTTCCCTGGAACAGGCGCTGGGTAAAAGATCCTCAGGCAGGAACATCTATTCCATTTGTGACAGAACTGAGAAAGTGTCTTAACTCTTAGTACAGAGCGGGGACTGGGACCGTGTGGTCAAGAATCTGTTTGGAGAACAGACCAGAATATTCTAGAGCTGGGCCTGCCATGAGAGATTGTTCCAGTGCCTGAAACAGAGAGCTTCCTTTCTTAAAAGAAAAAAAAAAAAAAGTGCTGCTAAAAGGAGAACTAATGTGCAGCGATTACCACGAATATACATAGACATGGTGCATACCTTAGGGAGGGGACAATTTTCTGATTCAAAAATCAGGGCATGGCATTGGACAAAAATATCTTTTATCTGGTTTCTGAATTTGCTATACATGAGATGCCTTAAAATTGTATAAAATGAGATCATACTTAGTCAAAAATGGAACCAAATGAACTTATTAGAAAGAACGGAATTGCACGAAATTGAAAGTATGCTGGAGAATCTAGCAGGAATCAGTGCTGTGTTTAGAACTGAAGTGTATCTGAGAGGAGCCAGGAGATGAAACTTTACAAATCCTGACTTCAGTAATGTCTGCATGAATCAGTGGTGGGGTTGGGGTGGGGAGGTAGGAGTGGGAGGGAGAGCACTCTCCCTTCTGCAAGTAGGGGTGTCAGAGGAGAAGCCAAGGTCCCTCTGCATGTTCAAGCGAAAAGTGCTTGGGGACCTGGCTGGGACCTAGAATTGAGCCCTGGCTCTTCAATGTCCTGGGGCTTCCCAGGTGGCACTAGTGGTAAAGACCCCACCTGCCAAGGCAGGAGACATGAGTCGCGGGTTTGATCACTGAGTCGGGAAGATCCCCTGGAGGAGGAATGGCTACCCACTCCAGTAGTCTCACCTGGAGAATCCCTTAAACAGAGGAACTGGTGGGCTACAATCCATAGGGTTGCAAAGGGTCGGACATGACTGAAGCAATGCTTCAACGTCCTAGCTGTGTCTCCGGCAAATCTGGGGTCTCTCATCTGCCAAGTGAGGACTCACGTGAGGCTTCCAGGTAGCCGTGAGCGTTCCAGCTAATGTCCTTCAGGCCCCTGGTCCTATGTCTGCCTCGGATGGTTGCGCATAACATCAGTTCCTTTCCTCCCTCTGCCCATCTCCCATCCCCGTGAGGTAGAGAAAGGCATGCCAGCTTTGGAAAAGTACCCAGTGGCTGAAAATACCCTGCAATTTAGCAGATATTTGGGGCTCCTCCCCAAGGAGGAAGGGCTCCAAGGAGGCCCTGCCTTGTTCCCTCTGCCCCCCATCCCTGGCCCAGGTGAGCGGCTGAGCACAGGTCTAGCTGCCTGCTGCTCAATGGGTGCCCCCTGCAAACCAGGCTTCCACCGGCTGGAAAACTGCGTGGAGAGGAAGCTGTAAATAATCTGGGGGGAAGGAAAGTTTCCTGTTCAATGAGGGGCAGCAAGAGCATGGTGACTTGTGAAGAGCAGAAGAACAAGGGCAGCCAAGGGGGGAAAATAGAACCACAAATGAACCATGCGCCCCCAGTGCATTTCATGTGACCCAAGGAGCAGCCGGGGCAGAAAGAACGAGGGAGCCTCAGTTATGCAGCACATGGTCACGAGAACTTCCCAGCCTTAGCTGATCCCGTGGACGGCTCCTTCAGCAACCAAAAAGGGCATTTGGAAAAGTGTTCTCCAAGGCCCTCCTGCAAGGGGGATGGGGAAGATGCGTCATCTCCACCCAAACCCAGCTTTGCAATGCTGTCACTTCGGTGCGCCCTGGCTTTTTCTAAAAAGGTCTCTGTCTTTTAAATTTCATCATTTACACCACTTGCTTCAGTGACTCTGAACTTGGCAGGCCGCTCCGTGGTTTTGCTGCGCTCTGAATCACACGCTTTGGCCTACATTACGAAGCAGGGCTTGGAGTTCAGCCTCAGCAGTTGCCAAGACTTCCCATTCCTTCACCAAGGCTGCTGGTGGGACGTTTCCGGAGTTGTCAGAAATACACTCTCCTCCTCAAGGTCCTTTTTTCCTAATTTTAAATTAACCTTGAAGGATGATCCCAGGCTGGGCAATGACTACCTTGCAGGTCAAGCCAATTCAGATTAATGAATATTTGGGCACCTACTATGTGCAGGGTTTGGAGAAGGAAATGGCAACCCACTCCAGTGTTCTTGCCTGGAGAACCCCAGGGACAGGGGAGCCTGGTGGGCTGCCGTCTATGGGGTCGCACAGAGTCAGACACGACTGAAGCGACTTAGCAGCAGCAGCAGCATGTGCCAGGTATGATGGGGATTCTGAGGTAAGGATACTTAGTTTCTACTCTGTAGGGCCTTCCTGCCTGTAGAGGAACAATTTACAGGGTCCATGTAGAATCTGCATAGGAGACCGACTTCTGCGGGCTGTGAGTAGAGTTGACTGGAACAATAGAAACAGCTTGTTGTTATTTGCTGTTTTGCTACTGGTGTTCAGTCATTAAGTCGTGCTGACTCTTTGCGATCCCACGGACTGCAGCACTCCTGGCTTCCCTGTCCTTCACCATCTCATTCTCTGTTGCCCCCTTCTCCTTCTGCCCTCAATCCTTCCCAGCAGCTGGGTCTTTTCCAATGAGTTGGCTCTTTGCATCAGGTGCCCAAAGAATTGGAGCTTCAGCTTCAGCATCAGTCATTCCAATGAATATTCGGGGTTGATTTCCTTCAGGATTGGCTGGTTTGATCCCCTTGCTGTCCAAGGGACTCACAATATTCATTCAAAAGATGTTTATTAAGTACTGGTTATGTACATACACTTTTCAATACCTTGGGGTCACAGTGAAGAATAAGAATGTGGGATTTGAGGTCAGGCAGAACTGAGTTAAAGCCCTACCTCCGATGCAACTCACATCTCAAACTGAGCTCCAGATTTTTTCAATTTTAAATTGGGATCATAATAAAATAATATTAATAATATTATCTACTTTGCAGAGTTCTTGTGAAGTCAAGGAGTAGTTACGATAGATGCTTATTATGGCTGATTGGTTGTTCTAGAATAGATGAATAGATAAGGATGATGACAGGATACACAAACAAGGGAGGTAAAGAAAATTAATTTTGTTTCTTGGGCATGACAAAATGCATGGATATGGTAGGAGATATAAAGTCATATACAGAGAGATGGCATTCCAGACCAGGTTATGCCCCAAAACAGTATTTTTCCACAAGGGACCACAAATTTTCTAAAAGAAGAATGTTTTACTCTTTTATTTTAAAAACTGAAATTTAACGATTATTTCATGTACATAAATGCATATGCATCCATACATATGTATAATGTATGTAAAATAAATATGTTCTTATAAGCACATGTATTCTAAATTGTCTGACTATCCGATGTGTAGTCCACAGTCATCACATGATTGCAGCCTCCATCTTTGTGTCTGGGATCACATTAATGCCAAATAAAGTAACTTTATTTATTTTCCTCTAATGAAGAATGGATAGAGGTGGACTTAGCGTATAAATGTATTTTCATCTGCTGGAAGCTAAAAACAGCTTTTTATCTGAAAGAAGGCTTAGAAGTGGTAGAAGAGAGAAAAGCTAAGCGAGAGAGAGTATGTCTGCACTTGGCCAGGGTTACAGGGTTACATTGGGAAAGAGCCGGGCTTGGACAGTTAGGACCACACTGTGCTGTGAATAGAGACTCAGCTTTAGGAAATCAATATGATGTCACCTTTCGTTAGTATTAGTAATGCTTTTTGTGAATTTTTTGGCGTTTAAACCATATATTGATGGCTGGATGGCATCACCGACTCGATGGACGTGAGTTTGAGTGAACTCCTGGAGTTGGTGATGGACAGGGAGGCCTGGCGTGCTGCAATTCATAGGGTTGCAAAGAGTCGGACACGACTGAGTGACTGAACTGAACTGAACTGAAACCATATCTTTGTTTTAGTTTTATATAAGCACTAAAGTAAAATGGGTTAATATCTGATTTTTAATTGCACAAATTTAAATGACATAAAGTGAAAGTGAAAGTCGCTCAGTCCTGTCCAATACTTTGTGACCCCGCAAACTATATAGTCTATGGAATTCTCCAGGCCAGAATACTGGAGTGGGTAAACTTTCCCTTCTCCAGGGGATCATCCCTTCCCAATCCAGGGATTGAACCCAGATCTCCTACATTACAGGCAGATTCTTTACCAGCTGAGCCACAAGGGAAGCCCAAGAACACTGGAGTGGTAGCCTATCCCTTCTCCAGAGGATCTTCCCAACCCAGGAATCGAACTGAGGTCTCTTGGATTGCAGACAGATTCTCTACCACCTGAGCTATCAGGGAAGCCCTAAATAACATATAAATAAAAATAATTTAAGTCTAACCCAGGTGTCCACTAAATCCCTGAAGGGCAGGCCTTGTCCTGCGTCAATGAGCAGGCTGTTGGAGTTCATTCCAAGTGTAGGAGGAGAAGAGGCTAACCGAAAGAGTTGCTTGCTAGGTGAGAGTCTGAGTCCACAGTTTCCTGCGAACTATGAGCAAGTTCTGGGGAGAAGTGAGATCATCATAGAAGAGCTTGGAAGGGTACAAAGCAGCATGTGCTACAGAGAACAGATCCCCTTTCCCCAACTTTCTCCCAGCCTGTGGACTCACAGAAGCATCACCTCCTGTTCCTTCTCTCCACTTCTCTCACCGCTGCAGATCTGCCTGGTGGAAAATTCTGTGCTGGGCACAGGAATACAGGGTGTGTACAAGGCCCTCAGGGAGCTTGTACTGAGAGAGTACTGAATTCATACTTATTCAACTCTCACTTCTTGTCCTTTCCTACAAATTTAGTCTTTAGAATCCTATACAGAATTCCCACTCCCATTTCTACAAAGAAATGATCAAGCATCGTTTGATTTATTCAACCGCATAGCTGCAAAGGGCATGTACCAATCATGTCAGGGATATTTCTCCTGCCTTTTCCTTGGTGATGTCTGAGTCTAGGCCAAGATAGAGAGTTGGAAGAGGCAACAGGACACAGGGCACGATTGCCCAGGAGGTCAGGGTCCCCTGTTAAGGCTAGTAGGTCCCGTTTCCTAGGCTGAGGGAAGCCAGCTATAGGATTGTGATTGGTGTAGGTTTCCTTGACAGTGAGGCATTCCCCGTAAGTGAGAAATTATTTATGTTTAGATTTGTGATGGGGGCCCCTGCCACTAGGGTGGCCTCCATTTGGAAGGTCCTGATATTTGAGTTAATTTTTATCACATCTTGGGCTTCCTGAGTGGCGCTAGTGGTAAAGAATCCTCATGGCAATGCAGGAGACATGAAAGTCATAGGTTTAATCCCTGGGTTGGGAAGATCCGCTGGAGGACGGCACAGTAATCCACTCCAGTATTCTTCCCTGGAGAATCCCATGGACAGAGGAGCCTGATGGACTACAGTCTATAGGGTCACAGAGTCAGAGATGACTGAAACAACTTAGCAGGCAGCACACATCACATCTTAGTTTATGTTCTTTGAAATCAGAGCCTGAGACAGGGTTCTAGGGACACCTGATTTATTGATTTATTCAGGAAAAACTTATAAGGGAGGAAGGGATGTTGAAAAGTGAAAGGAAAAGAGTAATGCATGGAAGAAGTCCAGATCTGATCCCCAGAGAACTCTGAAGTATAAAGATATCACAGAAATGCCCCCACTATGAAGGAAGAAGGCCAGACTTCTGTGGTTGGGAGCATGTGTGTGTTGGGGGAAGGTGTGGTCAGAGGCATAACCTCGAAGTTGAGGCAGCTCCCATCAGCTGTAAGGGTAACTGCTAGAGACGGGGGAGCTGTGAGCTCTCCATCTCTGTAGGATGGGGGCACCAACCCAGTCAAGGAAATCCAAGTGAGGCACCAAATGAATCCAACCCACGTAGATTCAAATGCAGGGTTCATGTCCACAAGTTAGACTGACCATTATATGAGATGATTATGAAGAGCCCCTGCGACAGTAACTGTCCCCTTTGAGACAGGCTGGGACCTGAGACCCCTGGCTGCAAAGCTTGCACCTGGGCACATCTCTCCTTAAACAAAATACAAGGAAACTATATGGGACTAAAAATAACTGCATGCATGCACAGTTAGGTCAAATTCTGGACAAAAGATACAAAGAGCCCAAAACACCCAACTACCACTTTTGAAGAGCCTGGAACCAAAGCAGGGTATCGTGCATGCCCCCTGCACACAACACCACCTAACGGGTGGGCAGGCCACCTAACGGGTGGGCAAACCACCTATGCCACTCCTCTACCCCGACCCCTGGACACACCCCTACCTCAAATCATATAAGGAACAAGCTTGCCCTCCCTCCAGGGAGTGAACAAGCAAGGGAAACTGTTGTTTGTTCTCACTTTCCTCTGCTGCAGCAGGGACCCCATAAAATCTCACCTGAATTTCTTGTCTGGCCTCTGATCAATTTCTATCAATTAAGGAGGCCAAGAACCCTGATTGGTAACACCTTCCTCTCCTTTATGGCATTAGAGCCAGAAGTTCTTGATAGACCAGCCCAATCAGAAAATCTACCTGATTCATACTCTGGCTAAGCAAGAAGATAAACTTTCACTGAAATCTATTCCTCTGCACCCCTGGCTCCAACTTCACCTGGTCTTGTGCTCACTCGGTGCTTTTGTTATTTTAAGGGCCTCTGAAGAATGGGTTTCTTTCCTGTTTAGAATTCAGCCCTCTACCGCAGTGCTTCCCAAACTGTATTCCATGGGGGTTGGGGAATGAAGGCTGTGGTAGGTAATGACTCTCCCAAAGATGTTCACACCCTCATCCATGGTACCTGTGACTGTTGTGTTACATGGTAAATGGAACTTTGCAGATATGACATAGATCTTGAGATGAAAAGAACATCCTGGTATACCCAGGTGGGCCCAATCTCATCACATGAGTTCTTAAAAGTTGAAAGTCTTCCCTGGCTGTGGTCAGAGAGAAATGAGACAGAAGAACATGGAGGAGAAATTCAAGATGTGAGTTATTCAACCTAC
This sequence comes from Bos taurus, assembly GCF_002263795.3. NCBI lineage: Eukaryota > Metazoa > Chordata > Mammalia > Artiodactyla > Bovidae > Bos > Bos taurus. The sequence goes on along the minus strand of NC_037343.1, from coordinate 65,196,167 downwards.
CCCTGCTGGCTTTGCAGATAGAGGAAGGGGCCATGAGCCAAGGAATTTAGGCAGCCTTTAGAAGCTGGGAATGGCCCTCAGCTAGCAAGGAGACCTTGAGACCTTGGTCCTATAACCACAAGGAATTCTGTTCTGCCAAGAGCTGGAATGACCAAGGTAATGTCTCTTCCCCTTGAGCCTCAAGAAAGGAACATAGCCCTGCTGACACCTTGATTTGAGCCTGTAGAGACCATCATGAGACCTCTAATCTGCAGACTGTAAGATAAGGCATTTGTGTTGTTTATGCTGTTGAGTTTGTAGTGATTTGGTACAGCAGCTATGGAAAACTGATACAGGGGTCTTGATCAAATAAATTTGGGAAATGCTGCCATAGATTATAGAACATGTTAATCATCTTGTTATAAAAGAGTCATAGTAAAAACACAGCCAGTAATAAAACATTAATGGAATCAAGTAGCAGATAACTTGTTCACTACAAAGGGAGGGGCTGACACTAATCTGATTCACAATTCTGTGTTCCGACAGCATCGTGTGTGCAAATAGAGGGCTTCTGCGGAGTCGCAGCATCAGTATCACACTCCGTTGTCATAGTTACACCCTGAAAAGGAAGATGCCCTGACAAAGACCAGATTGGCTGTGGTAAGTGGTGGGAAGTTACCCTGAGGGGAGCCAGATGCTTCTACATTCATGTCAGAGATGTTTTCTGAAATTTGTATTCAGTCAGCTCTGCCCCAAAGGGACTCATGGTCATTTATGTTTCAAAAACAGGAAGCCTATATTCATGATGGATACTTTCTAATAGGGAGGATTTGTCCTTCTAGGGGAGCAAACATTCACAAACGAAATGTTTTGAAACAGATTTTGCCCCAAATTAAGCTTCAACCACCGGTAACTTCTTATACCTCATTTCCTACCCTACTCCAACTCAGTCCCTCCATGCTAGCCACAGGGCTTCCTGTTATGCTTTGAATACATCAGGCTTATCCTTCTGTAGGGGTTTGGCACCTGCTCTTCCCTCAGGCTGAAATGTCCTTCCTCCAAATGTCAGCATGCTTCACTTCATCCACTTAAGTGTCTGCCCACCCCAGAGAGGCCATCACTAAGCTCTTTACCTAAAATAGACACATACACCCTTATATTGTCAGTCTTCTTACCCAGATTTACAGTTACTGTAATTATTTGAGCGAGTGTTTATCATGTCCCCACCAGACTATAAACTACGTGAAGGCCAGGGCCTTGCTTCTTGCTCACTGTTGTGTCCCCAATTTCTGGCACATGAGAAGTACCCAGTAAACACTTGTTGACTGTAAGAAGGGATTTCTTGGAGTCTTGATTCTTCCCTGCCCTTCCAGCCCTCTGGCACGTAATCCTAGCTATAGTCCCTCATCCAATTTCTCCCAAATTCAAGTTCTTCCCTAGTCCAGTGTGATTGGCATGGAAGATTGCATATTTCAAAAATGGCCACCATAGTATATATCCCATCTCACATGCCTTTCTTAAAAATTCATGTTGATTCTCCTCCCTTTGAGGAATGTGTCTGCATTCTATCCTCTTGAATCTGGCCTGGCCTTTGACCATGATGGGACTATACAGTGACACTGTGTGACTTCTGAGGTTAAGTAATAAAAGATGAGGTATAGAGTTTGCCTCATTCTCTTGGGTCTCTCCCTCTGAGAACACAGCCCTCTTCCTATGCGGATATTCAGGCCATGTGGAGAGATGATGTACAGATGTCCTGACACACAGCCAAAGTGAAGTTGCAATTCACAACCAGCATCAATTTCCAGATACGTGAGGAAGACTTTACGATGACTCCAGCCCCAACCATTGTCCAGCTGCAACTGCAGGAGAGACCCTAGTGAGGACCAGACAGCCAGACAGCTGCCCCCACATCCTCGCTGTTGTTCAGTCACTAAGTCATATCTGACTCTTTGCAACCCCATTAACTGCAATATGCCAGATTTCCCCGTCCTTCACTGTCTCCCAGAGTTTGCTCAAACTCATGTCCATTGAGTCAGTGATGCCTCTGAACCATCTCATCCTCTGTTATCCCTTTCTCCTCCTGCCTTCAATCTTTCCCACATCCACAGGAGATCATAATAAAATGATTGTTCTTTTTTTAAGCCCCTAAGTTTGGAGAAGACTCTTGCGAGTCCCTTGGACTGCAAGGAGATCCAACCAGTCCATTCTAAAGGAGATCAGCCCTGGGTGTTCTTTGGAAGGAATGATGCTAAAGCTGAAACTCCAGTACTTTGGCCACCTCATGTGAAGAGTTGACTCATTGGAGAAGACTCTGATGCTGGGAGGGATTGGGGGCAGGAGGAGAAGGGGATGACAGAGGATGAGATGGCTAGATGGCATCACTGACTCGATGGACGTGAGTTTGAGTGAACTCCGGGAGTTGGTGACAGACAGGGAGGCCTGGCGTGCTGTGATTCATGGGGTCACAAAGAGTCGGACACGACTGAGCGACTGAACTGAACTGAACTGAAGTTTAAGGGTGGCTTGTTATGTAAGAGTAAACAACTGAAGCAGGGGATGTGGAATTGCCTATTAAAAGGTCTGACTTCTAATCTCTGTTTCTGTGCCACTCGTGTTTGTCAGTCCCTCTACTTTCCAACCTACAAAACCAGAGCCTGAGTAACTAACTTCCATCCTCGGGTGCTCGGTCATCCTCAGGAACCGTGCTCAGAAAAAAGTCCATATAGCTTTCAATATTTTCCTATTATCACAATTCGGAATCTGCCTGGATTCAGCCACTCTGAAGATTAATAAGTCACTCAGGTCAGCTGGGTTAATGAACTGCACTCTGCTGTTAGTCTTTTCAGCTCCAGGCCCATGCCATCCCTTGTGGCAATTCCTATTCCAACACTTGTCATTTACAAGGACAAATTCCATACTTGTCTCTGCACCTCTGCAGCTGGGGCAGACTCTTATAAGGCTGCTCAACGGCTTCCATCAAACACATCTTACTCAAGGCTGAGGGCAAAACCAAGAGCCCCCTGCCTCACTGGGCCATTTCTGGGCCCAATCTGGGAGAGGTTTTTAGAAGAATCAGCACAGTCACAGTGGGGCTGGGTAACAAACCTATGGCCAGAAACTCTTAAATGCAGTCAAACATTCAATCTGGAAAATAAGCTACCAATGGAAATAATAGGCAAAAAAAATTACAGTGTCTATTGCAGAGAGATTCACTGGGTAGGAGATACAGAACTGGTCAGTATGATAACCGTAGTCTGGCTGATGATCATGGTCTGGTTTCAGTAAGTCCAAGCTTGGATTCTGACTCTGCGAGTCCCTGAGCCTCTCTCAGCCTCAGTTTCCTAGGCTCTAAGCTGGGACTAAGACTAGAATCTCCCTCATAAGGATGTCATATGGACGAAGTGAACTAATGCTTATAAATGTCAGCACCGGAAACTGAAGCCCTCAGTAAATGGGACACCTTATCTTTCACTGAGATGGATCACAAAGGCAGTACGGGCTTGGTTAAGGCTGAGTCTGCCCAGTGATTTATGGATCTGGCATAGAGGAGCTCTGAGATGGGAAAAGCCAGCATGTTGCCTCAGGGATGCTGCAAAAGCCTTCGGCTTTTTATATTTGGAGAAGATATATATCTTCCCCAAACCCAGAACTCCCCTCCGCCTCCTCTGCAGCTGCCACCCCTGGATTGCTTTTGAGTCACTGAAAGTGTAGACCCCTGGGACTCACACCCTGGGAAAACCCTGCCTCCATCCTCTACCAAGTCTCATTTGAAGGGTGGTTGAAGGGCTGACTCACAACACTTAACATAAAACCCAGAGCATCCACTTAATGCCCCTGGTTTCCCACGAACTAGCGGTGGAGCAGTCACATTTGCACAAACCGGCACATACAAAAATAGGCAGTTTGAAATATTCCTGGCAGATGGTGCTAAATATAGACCCAGTGACAGATTGGCCCCATAGCGCAGCTCTTCTCCTGAGCATTAAGAACGTGCAGGAGCCAAGAAGCTTCTCTTTCAGGAAGACTGTAGCAACAGCCCCAGGATCACCATGCCAGAGAGCTGCTAAGATGCAGAGAAGGGAGGTACCTGAGAGAATGAACACTGGTGCCGTGGTAAGAGGTTCCCACATTCCACGAGTGCTGGAATGAAAAAAAAAGGTACCGAGAAGAAATTTGGATGAACTGGAATTATTTATTGGTCTTCCTGAAGGATCACTACTCTTTCAAGAGGTGTCTTCTAGGAGCAAAATTTAAACTGAAGTAGAGGCAGTGGAGTACACTGATTAGGGGTGGAGGTTTGGGGCTGCAGTGAGTGCTTTGAACTCTGGTTTTGCTCCTTACTAGTTAGTTATATGGAGAAGGCGATGGCACCCCACTCCAGTACTCTTGCCTAGAAAAGCCCATGGACAGAGGAGCCTGACTGAGCGACTTCACTTTCACTTTTCACTTTCATGCATTGGAGAAAGCAATGGCAACCCACTCCAGTGTTCTTGCCTGGAGAATCCCAGGGATGGGGGAGCCTGGTGGGCTGCCATCTCTGGGGTTGCACAGAGTCGGACACGACTGAAGCGACTTAGCAGCAGCAGCAGCAGCAGTTAGTCATACGAGGGCTTCCCTGGTGGCTCAGATAGCAAAGAATCTGCCTGCAGTGCAGGAGACACAGGTTCGATCCCTGGGTGAGGAAGATCCCCTGGAGAAGGGAATGGCAACCCATTCCAGTATTCCTGCCTTTTGGAAATCTCATGGACAAAGGAGCCTGGTGGACTACAGTTCATGGGGTTGCAAAGAGTCAGACATGACTAAGCGACTAACACTTTCATACACTTTCAGTTATATGAGATTGCTCAAGTTATTTAACCTTTTGCTGCTTCAGTTTTTGCATACACGAAATGGGATAAGAATAATACTTATCTCATATGAAGATTAAGTAGCATAATGTATGTAAAAGCCGTGCATACTGCCTGATACAGAATCACTGTCACTTGGGTGGTGGCTATCTTATTTAATGGACTCAGGAAGGAGAGAGAGGTACCTGAAATGGCTGAAAAGCTTTAAGGCTTGGAGGAATATTTTGGATATAAACCAAGCCTAAATTAAAAATAAAATCAGGTTGCAAATTCTTAAGCAGTTTCTATATCCACTGAGATTGTATTTGGAATAGGCAATGCCATAAATAGCTACCCCATGGAAAGCGATCACTGTGGGCAGAGTGTTGGTGTGTGAAAGGCTGGCTTCTGTGGGAGGGAGATGATCTAGAAGGGGCTCAGTCATTATCTTAAAAGGGAAGGGAGATCTCTCTTTTCATAAGGAGTGGGCCTTTGAATACTGTGAAATTCCATGTCTAACTTCCATGCAGTAAAACTTTTTAAAAGCCAGGAGGATTTTCTCTTAAATTCTAATGCCAATACCTGCCAGTCCGTGGCGAGTGCAACTGAGGGGCCCAAAAGGTGGCCCTGTGCTCTGTCGTCTGCATGCATGCTGTGCTCCATTGTGACTATGCCTCTGGTTCCTTCTATCCAGCCCTGGTTTCTCCAAATGCTGGAGTTAGAATTTTGTACATTTTACAATCTGTGTGCTGCTAGGACCATGTCCCACTGACCAAGAGAAATGTTGGCTTTAAACTGTCTTTGCAGGACTAGAGTACTCCTGACAGCCTAAGTACTGCCCCCAGGAGCCAGAGGAGTCTTTTCTACAGAATCTTCTCGGTGGGGATTGTGGTAAAGGCAACCTCTGCAAGAGAATGATGGGACTATATTTAGGGCTCTGGGCCCAGAAATAATAAGCAGCGCATCGTCTCATGATACAGACGTGCCTACATTCTTACACCCTGTCTTACTTCAAGTAAGCTAACTGATGTTATGACCCACCCCCAACAGTTCAGAAGCTTAACAGGGTAAAAGTTGATTTCTCTCTCAGGCAAAGTTCATTTGCATTGGGACGAGGAAGTGTGGGGGTGGGAAGTCCCTGCTCCATAATAGTTCTTCAAGAACCCAGGCTGACAGATGCCTGGCAATTTTCAATCTGTGACTTTCAAATCTGCCTGGGTATCATTATCCAGGAAGGTGCATGGAGAACCACAGTGGGTATTCTCTATGGGTCAAACACCATGGGTCTCTCTAGAAGAGGTGTACGTCATATCACTTCCACTCATATTCGATTGATTAGAACTTAGCATATGACCATATATAGAATGCAAAGGTGTCTGGGAAGTGTAGCTTATCTGTGGTCTCAGGAAAGAGAAGAAAATCAAGGATTTTGGTGATCAGTAGGCACGATATTGCACTTTTTAAATCTGTTTCAGAAGACATATTTTGAAGCACCATTTTGAACATGTTCTAGAACTTTTTTCAAATTTCCTGTGCTTTTTTCATTCAATTTTAAATCAGATTTATTAAATAGTTGCTTCTAATCTACGTCTCTTCCTACTCAATCTTGTAGTCAAAGAACATCCTAGGTTCCCTACAATGAAAGTGGAATTGATCCATCCTTCTCAGCCTAAGTTTCTTTGTGAATGGCACAGTGAATGAGTGCCTCATTTTAATGAGAAAACACCAGTTATTCTTTAAAAGAAAGCTTCTTTTCCTCAATGCAAGACACAGAGTTTTGCACTTTGCACTACTGCTGGGGTTTAGAAACTGCTGCTGCTAATACTCCTCTAATGCTGTTTATATCAACAAGCTGTAAAAGCGCCTAGTAGACAAAGGAAAAAAAGAAAAGGAAAGAAGCCTTTCATTTACGAGAGGACTAGTCCTGTAACAACCACAGAATATGCTCCCCACTGTTTAAGTAGAAGCTGCCTCATTCCTATAAGGGAATCTGTATGCATGGATATAATGATATGTGTACATTTACAGCATTCTCTTACCTTTATGATCATTTATATGAACATTAACATTTTCTGCAATTTTAATGAAAATAAACCATTTGCTAAGGCTTTAAAGCCCTAACAAAAAAATTCCATTAGAGCTTAAAATTGCAATAATGTTGTTGAGTGTACCATCTACTGCTGTAGGGAGATACAAATGTAACAAAATTTAATACATATACTCTATCCTGTGTGTACTTGTATCTGACACCCCTTACATTTTATTATATTTAAGTTTTTCACTAAATGCCTTTACATAGAAAAGAGTTCCAAACTGAATCAGAATCACACAGAGAGCTTGTTATACATGAATTCGTGGAAACTACCCTGGGACCTACTGAATATGGGGGTGGTGATTGGGGCATATGTATTTCTAGCAAGTCTTCCAGGTGATTCCAATGCATACCAAGGCTTGAGAATCACACCTGATGTGTCTTAACATTCCTAGTGTCTGGCATATAGCAGGCACTTAACATACATTTGATGGATAAATGAGTGAGTGAATGAACAAAATAAATTTGTTGCTGAGTCTAAAGCTATAAAATAAAAATTCATTGGGAATTTACTGTCACTAACATTAAACACAAAAATAATAATCTCATCCTCAAGAATGCTTCAGTAATAATTCCACATTTTTTGTACAATGCTTGTCATCTTGTTTCACTAACGTCAAATATTCAAATTTACTACTAGAATGCCAAAAAGCCATTGATGAATAATAGAGCATCTGGAAAGGGTATGTCACACTTAGAGGGGGAGGTAAGATTGGAGTGAAAAAATAATTTTGCTGAACACAATGTCTTAATAATGCAAAAATCTACATCTTTCCGGTCTTGTAGGTACATCTGGCTGAGAACTATTTATCTAGTGTCAAAAACAAGTTCAGAACCACCCACTTAATGATAATTTTTAATTAAATGACAAATACTTTACTAGGAGTTAGACTCCCCCAAAACAAACTCTGTTATGACAGTTGCAAGCTTTCAGAAAGCTGACAGATACCTTCCTACGTTTAACACTCTCCCTGTTTACCTCTAACCTCTCTGGATGTTCCTTCTCTGCCTTTCCAAGCTCATCATCTTCTACTCAGCCATTAAAAGTTAAATTTCTCAAGGTTTTGAGCTAGGCTCTCTCTTCTTCTCACTCTCCAGAGCATATGATCTATTCCTATAGCTTTAATTATTATTTTTTTTATAACTGATACTCAAAATGCTGTCCCTAGCCCAGATCACTCCTCCAAGCTCCAGTTGGTTATACACACCCATGTAAGAGTGGTTTATAAAACTTAGGCCTAATATTAATGAGTAAAAGAAAAATATTAGTTAGTCTTTTAACTAATTAAATATATAGGTATGCAAAGTATCTAATATATAGGATACATGTGAAATATCTTGCTATCATATGAAAAGCACTCAGTAAACATTAGATGCTTTTTTCCCTAAAGCTATTGTATAATATAGTTCTCCAAAGCAGAATAAACCTAAAATTTCAAAGCTACATCAAGATGTAGGTCTGAGTAGACAGTGTCGTGTTAAGATGGAATGATGTTTGGTTGGAATCATGAACACCCAATCTTTAACCAGCCACTTAAGACTACCTCTTCAGGTTTAGGAGGAAAAAGTATGGATACGGAGGAAAGCTGTTTGTTACTCTGAAGTTCCAGCCCACCCTTGCCCTCTACATTTAGACATTAACCTCCACTGGCAGCACAGGGACATCTAATGCAAGGCCGGTGGGGGAGGGTGTTGCTTTGCCTGGAAAAGGCAGCCAAGCAGTCTGGGTCAAAATCAAATGCAGTAGCCAATTTCCTCAAGATCTACATCCAGTCCTGGTCCTCAGGTCCTACCACTTTGATGCCTAGAGAATGTAAGGAGAGAGATAAACCCAAAGGAAAAACATGAAGGGGGAAGGAGAGTGTCTACCTATGACTACCCCATCTCATCATTCCACTGGTATTGACCCATCACAGATCTCCTCCAGGTGGTAGGGTGAGGAGTTTTATACTTGTCCAAGAGAATAGCGGGTGCCATTTGTTCAGTGATATATTTATTCATCCAACAAATAATTTTGAGTGACTATATGCATCAGGCACTGTTGCAGATACTATGGATATGGTGATAGTGAAAAAACAACAAAATCCCTGCCTCATAGGACCTATATATTCTAGCACGTAAGTAAAATATATTCTATGTCAGATGATGGTTAAGCCCCACTGAAAAAAAAAAATAAAGCAGGGAGTGCTAAGCTATTACAATAACTTAAGCAGGAGATGATACAATTTAATTACTAAATGATTACTAAAAATCATTGAATTGTACACTTAGAATAGGTGAATTTTATAGTATATAATTATACATGAATAAGTCTGTTTTAAAAAGAGAGAGAGAGTTGATGGTGATTTGGACTATGCTGTCTCAGAGAGAAGGTTATGAGAAGTGCTATCAAAAGTTGCTAGAAGACATTATACTAATAGGTGGGCGAAATGGGGAGAGCAAGGTCTTTATAGAGAAACAGAACCAACAGGATACGTATGTATGTATATTTATATTTAAGAGGAAATTTATTATAGGAATTGGCTCACACGATTATGGAGGAGGCAAGTTTACTATCTGCTATCTGCAAGTTGGAGAACAGAAGCCAATGATGTAATTCAGTCCAACTCTGAAGGTCTGAGAACCCAGGGCGCTGATGGTGTAAATCCTGATCTGAGTCTGGCCAGGAGCATTGATGGCTGAGGGCAGGTCAAGATGGTTTTACCAAGCAAAGTGAGTGAAAGTCGCTCAGTCATGTCTGACTCTTTGCGACCCCATGGACTGTAGCCTACCAGGCCCCTCCCTCCATGGGATTCTCCAGGCAAGAGTACTGGAGTGGGTTGCCATTTCCTTCTCCGGGGGATCTTCCCGACCCAGGGATCGAACCCAGGTCTCCCGCATTCCAGGCAGACGCTTTAACCTCTGAGCCACCAGGGAAGCCAAGCAAAGAGAGCAAATTTGCCCATCCTTCTTTTTGATCTATTCAGCCCCTCTCTAGATTGGATGATGCCCACGCATAGAGGTATTGGTAATTGTTAATCAGCCTACTGATTCAAATGCTAAGCTCTTCCAGAAACACCCTCACAGACCCACCAAGAAATAACATTTTACCAGTTATCTGGACATCTGTTAGTCTAGTCAAGTTAACACATAAAACTAAGTATCACAGTCGCTTAATAGATCAACATATGGATAAAAGCAATATTTATGCTTCATTTTCTCACCATCGCCTATGACTGCAGGTCTGTTTCTTAGGAAATTCTAGGAAGCTATAAGGAGAATATTTCCCTTTGTATACAACAAAGACCCTTGACATGAATGCCTCTATTTCTGCAGTCCTCAGTTCTATACCCAAATTGGCTATTGCTAGTCAAGCAGTCAGTTCCCGTGGGACCAAAATGTTAGACTCTTGACTGAAGTCCAGAAGATGGCTTTAGGAGGGCGGGTAAGGGGTGGTATGCGAAGCAGTGTTTGGAGGAGGAGGAACTCCAGAGCCCTCTAAAAAGAGAGGCAAGGGGAGGTAAGTTATTTTATAAGTCATTACAAGGTAACACAGTCTGTCCAAGGGCAGGCATCTCATTCACGGCCAACGTCCTTACAGGGGGCCTTACATAATTGGTTTCCATGACCTCTTTGACCTTATCTTGTAATACTTCTCTGCTCCAGCCACATCCTTCTCCTCAGTGTTCCTCAAACCCATTTAGCACGTCCAGCCTCAGGGCATCTGCACTGACTGTTTCCCCTTCTTGGAATGTTCTTCCCCCAAATATCCATATGCTGATCCTCTCATTTCCTTCAGGCTTTTACTCAAAAATCATCCTTTCAGTGAGATGTTCTCTGGTCACCCTATTTAAAATTGTATGCCTTTGCTCTTCCAAGCTCCCATCACCATCTTGGTATAGTCACTGACTGACATACTACACATCCTCTTTATCTTTTTTATTGTCTATTTTTAGTTGACAATCTGTCTAAAAGCTGCCTTTAGAATCTCTGGGATATAAGAATATACTGACCCTTTAGAATGTAATCCCATAGGGCTGGGATTTTTGCCTACTTTATTTACCTGTGGCAGTATCTGTCATCTAGTATGCCATCAACAAATATTTGTTCAGTGAATGAACAGCTGACAAACAGGAGTCAGAAAAATACCAGTGGGTAGAGCCCAAGCCTGGGCACTCAGAGTGTAGCCCTAGGGGCCCTTTACAAGAATCACTGCCTCTATCAAGGAAGCTTGGCTCCCCATCCCATTAGCTAGACTTCACCACATCTCATGTCAATGTGTTTTGATAATTGACTCTGACCCTTTGGGAACCAGGCAATATTTTTACCCCATTCTTTACCATCTTTTACTTCTTGTTAAAGCTCAATCTTGAAACAAGTTCCCTGGCAACCAGCGGTTAAAACTTCACCTTCCAGGGACTTCCCTGATAGTTCAGTGCCTGGAGCTCCACAGTCGAAATGCTAGGGGTCTGGGTTGAACCCCTGGTTGGGGAAATAGACCCCACATGCCACAACTAGGGTTCCCCTTCTACAGCTAAAAGATTTTGCATGCCACAGCTAAAGATCATGCATGCTGCAAGGAAGAGCAAAGATCCTGAATGCAGCAACCAAGACCTGGTGCAGCAGAAATAAATAAAAAAGGTGGGTTTTTTTTGTTTGTTTGTTTTTTAAAGAGGATTTCGCCTTTCAGTACAGCAGGGGTGCCAGTTCAATACCGGGTCGGGTAGCTAAGACCCCATATGCCTCACAGTGAAAAATCCAAAACATAAAATGGAAGCAGTATTTTAACAAATTCAATAAGACTTTTAAGATGGTCTACATCAAAGAAGATCTGTACCAAAAAGATCTTCATGACCCAGATAATCACGATGGTGTGATCACTCACCTAGAGCCAGCCATCCTGGAATGTGAAGTCAAGTGGGCCTTAGAAAGCATCACTACGAAGAAAGCTAGTGGATGTGATGGAATTCCAGTGGGGCTATTTCAAATCCTGAAAGATGATGCTATAAAAGTGCTGCACTCAATATGCCAGCAAATTTGGAAAACTCAGCAGTGGCCACAGGACTGGAAAAGGTCAGTTTTCATTCCAATCCCAAAGAAAGGCAATGCAAAAGAATGCTCAAACTACCACACAATTGCACTCATCTCACACGCTAGTAAAGTAATGCTCAAAATTCTCCAAGCCAGGCTTCAGCAATACGTGAAGTGTGAACTTCCAGATATTCAATCTGGTTTTAGAAAAGGCAGAGGAACCAGAGATCAAATTGCCAACATCGCTGGATCATGGAAAAAGGAAGAGAATTCCAGAAAAACATCTATTTCTGCTTTATTGACTATGCCAGAGCCTTTGACTGTGTGGATCACCACAAACTGTGGAAAATTCTTTAAGAGATGAGAATACCAGACCACCTGACCTGCCTCTTGAGAAACCTGTATACAGGTTAGGAAGCAACAGTTAGAACTGGACATGGAACAACAGACTGGTTCCAAATAAGAAAAGGAGCACGTCAAGGCTGTATATTGTCACCCTGCTTATTTAATTTCTATGCAGAGTACATCATGAGAAACGCTGGGCTAGAAGAAGTACAAGCTGGAATCAAGATTGCTGGGAGAAATATCAATAACCTCAGATATGCAGATGACACCACCCTTATGGCAGAAAGTGAAGAGGAACTAAAAAGCCTCTTGATCAAAGTGAAAGTGGAGAGTAAAAAAGTTGGCTTAAAGCTCAACATGCAGAAAACTAAGATCATGGCATCTGGTCCCATCACTTCATGGAAAATAGATGGGGAAACAGTGGCTGACTTTATTTTGTTGGGCTCCAAAATCACTGCAGATGGTGACTGCAGCCATGAAATTAAAAGACACTTACTCCTTGGAAGGAAAGTTATGACCAACCTAGATAGCATATTGAAAAGCAGAGACATTATTTTGCCAACAAAGGTCCGGCTAGTCAAGGCTATGGTTTTTCCAGTGGTCATGTATGGATGTGAGAGTTGGACTGTGAAGAAAGCTGAGCACTGAAGAATTGATGCTTTTGAACTGTGGTGTTGGAGAAGACTCCTGAGAGTCCCTTGGACTGCAAGGAGAGCCAACCAGTCCATCCTAAAGGAGATCAGTCCTGGGTGTTCACTGGAAGGACTGATGCTGAGTTTGAATCTCCAGTACTTTGGCCACCTCATGCGAAGAGTTGACTCATTGGAAAAGACTCTGATGCTGGGAGGGATTGGGGGCAGGAGGAGAAGGGGACGCCAGAGGATGAGATGGCTGGATGGCATCACCGACACGATGGACATGAGTTTGGGTGAACTCCGGGAGTTGGTGATGGACAGGGAGTCCTGGCGTGCTGGGATTCATGGGGTCACAAAGAGTCAGACATGACTGAGGGACTGAACTGACTGAACTGAACATCAAAGAAAGATCTCTAAAACACACACACACAAAAACCAAGTTGTTCAAAATATCTCCTTGGACCTACAGCATTCACTCAATTCCTGCTATTGCCATCGCACTTTTCATTTGTCTTTAGGATTTTGCTCTACTCCTTTGTGTTTCTGATAGAATGGAATGTCTCCCACTTGCCATATTATTCTAAAAATCCAGCAACCAAAGACATGACAGAAACACTTTTAAAGGCATGTTTCAGTATGAGCACAGTTTCCTTGTCTCCCTCTACACTGTGAGTCAGTCCACTGCGTGTTCCTCACGTTTACAACTGCACCCAGCCTGACAGTTCACATAAGGTCTCTGGTTTAGATCCACAGCCTGCTGGGAGACCACCTACTACGTCAAGCTCTGTATGTTTTACTCATGGACCCTCAGACTGTGTAAAAACTTCTGGAGATTGGTTTCCCATTAATTTTTTTTAATAAAGGCATAAAAATAAAAACAGAAGAATCCTCCTATAAAAAGCCTACATTTCTGTCCCATCGGCAATATGGAGCTTTTAATCTTTTCATTTATTGCAAATGCTCCCCGTAACCGCCCCTCAACACATGTTCACTTTTCTTGCCTACTTGTTTGTAGTTATGGAGCTGGATTCCGTGTACCGTTTATTAGGGTCATTGCAAAAGCCATCACATCTTCCTGAGCTCATTCATCACTCTCCTTCTCTCTCAGCATCATTTTAAATATGCAAGGTCTCATCACCAGTATCGAGGTCTCTGGTCTACGGAAGGAAGTAAAGAAATACAATTTTAAGACACAGTCTGCCTTGGAATCATCCATTCATTTTTCATGTGTCCAGAAATTTTTCACTAAATTGCTAATATGTGAAGGTCACCATGGAGGTGCTTCAAGGAATCCTGAAATATAAAATAGTGTTTACCTTCAAAGAATTTACTGGCAAGTAGTGTGGATTAAGAGATAGAAAAGACAAAGGCAGCAGAGGATAGACTCCTTAGTGAGCTGGAGTTTCAAAGGAGTTTCCAAGATCACTTCAACTGGCATAGCCAGAGAAGGTCTCCTGGAGGCAGTGACTAGATGGTGGCATTTGACCTGAGTCTTGGAGGATGTACAAGCCTTTGGAAACCAGAGAAGGGAGGCAGAGGAGAAGGAATTTTAAAAGGAGGATGCAGTATCAACATCATAGAAACAAGAGAACTTAAACTGTGTTTGGGGATGCTACAGTCAGTTCATACTTTGGGACCCACAGAACAGAGGTCACCCCAGTGGCCTGGCCCATATCATAGATCTGAACCTAAGTCAGGCTGCACTTACAAGAAATTCACTGTCAAGGAAACCTACACCAATCACAACCTTCCAATTCACATTTAGCCAGCTTCCCTCACCCTTGACGATGGGAAATGTAAGTCTTATCAGGAAATCCTGGACCTCCTAGTCAACCATGCCTTGTTGCCACTTGCCTCTTCTAACACTCGGTAGAACTCGCTCTTCCCCCGAGATCCCCTGGAAGACTGCTCCCCTGCTTGTGAGGTACTGTCCTCCTCTGGTCTGTGCAGAGCTTCCCCTTGGATACAGGGCATCAAACTTGTTGCTAAACTGTTTAGGTTGTGTCATCTGACAAGGACATCATCAAGACCAGGCACTCCTTCATTAAAAGCACCCAGGAAACAGAGCAACAGCAGGGATTCCCAATTCTCAGCCAGAGATTCCACTGGAATGCTCCTCCCACTTCTCTGTAGGCCTACTGCTACTGCTAAGTCACTTCAGTCGTGTCCGACTCTGTGCGACCCCATAGACGGCAGCCCACCAGGCTCCCTCGTCCCTGGGATTCTCCAGGCAAGAACACTGGAGTGGGTTGCCATTTCCTTCTCCAATACATGAATGTGAAAAGTGAAAGTGAAGTTGCTCAGTCGTGTCCGACTCTTAGCGACCCCATGGACTGTGGCCTACCAGGCTCCTCCGTCTATGGGATTTTCCAGGCAAGAGTACCGGAGTGGGGTGCCATTGCCTTCTCCTCTCCGTAGGCCTAGCTCCTTCTTATCCTTCAGCTCTGAGTTTATGTCAGTTTTGAGTTTGAGTATGCTTCAGTGGTGTCCGATTCTTTGTGTAGCCCATCAATCAGGCTTCTCTGCCCATGGGGATTCTCCAGGCAAGAATACTGGAGAGGGTTCCCATACCCTCCTTCAGGGGATTTATATAATCCAAGGATCGAACCCATGTCTCTTATGTCTCCTGCATTGGCAGGTGGGTTCTTTACCACTAGCGTCACCTGGGAAGCCCGTGTCAACTCCTCAAAAGAGACCACCACCTCAACAAGCAGGATTCCTTCCTGCCAATGTTATCTCTCTCAGTGCCTCCTCCTTTAAATCTTAACGTGTGCTGCGGTGTATAATCATTCTGTCAATATCTTTGCTTACTTGTCTAACAATAGCATCCAAAGTCTCTAATAACAGAGATCACATCTGTTTGCTCAGTGTCTGAAAAACAGTGGGAGCTTAATTAATATTTATTGGTTGAATGTATGAAAAGCCAGGGCTGCATGATGACTTTTATGGGCCTTAGATACTTCTGTTTTCATTAGCTCCTTCTCCCATAAAAAATTATTTGAAATTATGTTTTATAAATATGAATATAATCCAAGCTGGACAATATTCATTTTTTATTTTGACTTTAAAAGAAATGAAAACACATGAAAAATGAAAGCATTTTATGGATCCCCAAAGCATGATGGGCCCTAAACACTGTGCCTCCTGTCCCCAGTGGACCAGTGAACTCTGTGAACAGCAAAGCATTTCAAAGAATTATTTAGAAAGCAAAGCTAGACAAACAATATGGAGTAAAATTATGGGAGGTCAGGTACACCTGACTTTGAATTGTGTTAGTTTGAACTTTATTTAATAGGTGTGATATTTGGATTTATAATAAGAGATATATATTTAGCCTTTGTCTTGTTTCATGCACAGAGCTCCTGAAACCCTTGGATACTCCTAAGTATTGAGAGAATAAAGATGTACTTCGGAAAGCTTTATGTAACCTAAAGATGGGGGTCTTTTGCTACGGGAGCCAATCATGTGATTAGAGTACCCCTACCTCAACGTCCAAGTTGTGAGAGGGACTGAAGATTGAGTTCAACTGGCCAATGGTGAATGATTTAATCA
The DNA here is from genome assembly GCF_002263795.3 of Bos taurus. NCBI lineage: Eukaryota > Metazoa > Chordata > Mammalia > Artiodactyla > Bovidae > Bos > Bos taurus. Next base: position 65,179,725 of record NC_037343.1, on the reverse strand, counting down.
ATCATACCTATGTAATGCTGCTGCTAAGTCGCTTCAGTCGTGTCCGACTCTGTGCGACCCCAGAGATGGAAGCCCACCAGGCTCCCCCGTCCCTGGGATTCTCCAGGCAAGAACACTGGAGTGGGTTGCCATTTCCTTCTCCAATGCATGAAGGTGAAAAGTGAAAGTGAAGTCGCTCCGTCGTGTCTGACTCTTAGCAACCCCATGGACTGCAGCCTACCAGGCTCCACCATCCATGGGATTTTCCAGGCAAGAGTACTGGAGTGGGGTGCCATTGCCTTCTCCGACCTATGTAATGATGCCCCCATAAACACCCAAAAGGACAGGGTTTGGCAAACTTCCAGACTGGTGAACCAGAACACATCCGCATGCCATCACGTCCAGTCCAAACTCCATGACGATAGGAGTGCCTTTGTTTGGGACCTCCCCTGTGTATCTCTGCATCTGGCTGCTAATCCTTTAATATCCTTTGTGATGAACTTTTGATGGAGTGAATCAACTGACTTCCTGAGTCCTGTGGACTGCACATGAAAATTCATCAGATCCAAGGAGGGGGTGGTGGATACCTCTGGTTTATAGCCAGCTGGGCAGAAACATAGGTGACAACCTGGACTTAAAATTGACATCCGAAGTAGAGGGACATCTTGGGAGACTGAGCCCCTTGATTTGTGGAATCTGATATCATCTCTGGGTAGATACTGAGTCAAAATTGAGTTGAATTGTAGGATACCCTACTGGTGTCCAAGAATCGCTTGGTGGTATGGGTGGAACACCCGCCACGTTCCACAAACCACTGGAATTGATTGCAGAAAGTTTTCATAAGCAATTAAAAATCATGAAACCTAGAAAAATGGAATAGATGATCTTATTAGCAAAAACAGAAATAGAGATGTGGATGTAGAGAATAAACGTATAGACACCAAGAGGAGGGAGGGGGGTGGGATGAATTGGGAGACTGGGATTGACATATATACACTTCTATGTATAAAATAGAAAACTTTAATAAGAATCTAATGTAGAGCTCAGGGAATCCTATTCAGCACTCTGTGGTGACCCAAATGGGGAGGAAAGCCAAAAAAGAGGGGATATATGTGTATGTATAGCTGATTCACTTTGCTATACAGTAGAAACTAGCACAACATTGTAAAGCAACTATACTCCAATAAAAGTTAATTTTTAAAAAAACCATGGAGAAATTCTGAGTTCAGGAATGATACGGTTTCAATTTTCCAGAGCCACTGTAGGAAGAAGCTACAGGATGAGCAAAGAAGGGAAACATTCGCTTCCAGAGTGTGGTCCAGATGCCACGAGGTGAAAGGAATCTGGACTGCGGTGCTGACAGTGATGAGAGTGCTGGAAGAGCAAAAGCAAGCCCAGAGAATGTGTGAAAGTCTCTCACAGATGACTGTCGAAGGACGGCTCATCACAGGCGGTTGCGGTTCTGAGCCCAGCCGAGGAGAACAGTGTCATCAGCCTCGGTGGGGAACATGATGGATTTGATTTGGGATATGTTTTGGAGAAGGGATGCTGGCAGAACTATCAAATGGAATGTTTAAACAGTCAGGTACTTAGAAATGTAGGCCTGGAACTTCAAAATTTTAAGTAATGATCAGCCAACGTTAAGGTTCTTTAAATCGTCATTCATTCGTCCCTGAAAATGGAAAGTGCCCACTGCCTGCAATGTTATTCAAGTGTTTGTCTGAATGCAGAGTTCTGGGCCCCACTTTCCACCAATGGGATAGTGATCTCTGGGGATGGGCCCCAGAAATCTGCCTTTGGACAAGTTCTCTAAGAGGTTTTAGTCTCCCTGGAGTTTGAGACCCACCAGTCCACTGGGATTATATCAAGTGTGGACAGCATTAATGCCTTACTGCCTTACTGCCTTGCCTCCATGTCCTTCTTCCTGGAGGAACTATGGAAGTATTCCATCATCTAGAAACCCAAGACCTGAGAGGTGGTGATTCTTCGAAGGCATGATGGAGCCCAGGTCAGAGTCGTGGAGCCCATGTCAGCAAGATCACTCTGAAGAACACCTGAGTCTTGATCCACCCCTCAGCCTTGTAACAATTAAATTTCACCATCTGTTATGATCCATTCCTAGCTGCAGTCACTGGAGGGAGCCTCCCACAGACATCAGCTTTCCTAGAAGGAGATGCGTTTGGGGAGCTGGGAGATGCTGTGAATACATCCGTCACCACATCAATCAAGTCATATCCACAACATACATGATTCCTGTTGCCTCCTGGCTGTGATTTATCTGATTCCCTGGCATGTCAGCATATCAGATGATTCATTTTGAACCTCAGCCTCACTGGATGTGATATTCAAATTGGACTCCTCTGAGAATCCTTACCCCAGAGTAGTCATGGCATGTCTCATATGAGAATCTTGCCACAATCATCATAGTGATCACAATACAAAATAATGAGCCCTGTTTTTATCAGACTTAATGGTTGGTTGTCAAAAAACTTTCACAGCTATTACATAGCAAGTCTTCACAATGGGAGTTAGGGAAAACAGGAGCCCCTGCTGCTTTATAGAAAGCAAAACCTCCAGGAGTTTATGTGACGTCTCTAAATTCACTTCACAGTTTAGAGGCTGCTATGACCAGTGATTCTCTATGCTCTAGCCCAGTCTTGTCCTGGGCCCTATGCAGCTTCCAGCCTTCGTGTCCTCAGGGTGGAAAAGAGGCAGAGTGATGAATCTGAGTCCATCACTTTGAATCTTGAGTCCATTGCTCACTAGCTTTGTGATTTTGACAAAACCTACCTCGAATGGTGGTGAGATAAGGATAAAGTGTACAGCACAGAACTTACAGGTGCCGCATGTTAACATCCTTGCCATTATTATTAACTACAGATATTACTGACAGTGGCAACGGCTCTGAGCAAAACGGCTGAGATTCTATCATCTCAGAATATGTCTCCTCTCTTACATATTTTTTTTGAGAAAGAAGATAAGTTGGTTTTTATGTTCTTTTGCTTTGATAAAGTAGAGAAAACTTCTGGAATGCATTTCCTAGTTTTAAAGAACTTTAGACTAAATTATTATAAGATGTTATACTTGACACAGGGAATTGAGGTTTATTTTCCATAGAGAACTGAACTTAAATTCTACTCTCATCCCATATCAAATGAGTAGATGAGTTAATTTACTCTGTTTGTTTCATTAATTTTTGACCAGAGTAAGAAGACGTGATACACACACACACACACACACACACACACACACACACACACACTGGAATATTACTCAGCCATAAAAGTGAATGAAATACTACCATTTGCAGCAATGTGGATAGACCCAGAGAATATTATGCTTAGTGAAATAAGTCAGACAGTGAAAGACAAATATTACGTGATATCACTTATATGTAGAATCTAAAAAATAATACAAATGAATGCATATACAAAACAGGCTCACAAGTATAGAAAATGAACTTGTAATGGTTACTAAAGAGGAGAGGGAGATGGGGGAGGGACAAATTAAGGGTTTGGGATGAACAGATATAAGATATTGCATATAAAATAGACAAGCAACAAGGCACAGGGATACCCATTATCTTGTAATAATTTAGAATATAATCTACAAAAATACTGAATCTCTATGGTGTACACCTAAAACTAATGCAATATTGTAAATCAACTATACTTCAGTTACAAAATTGAAAAATAAGAATGCCAAAGAGATATGCTGGATCAGATGAGCAGGCAAACTATGACCAGGGAAAGGCAAATATATTTGTTGGATGCATTTCCCTAATATCTGCTTGACCTGGTCAATTGGTCCCTGACTAATTTCTCAACCACATCTAGAAATTTAGAATGAAATATTAAATAAAGGATTAAGTAAACATGGTGACACTTGGGGAACCATTTGCCTTAGATGATGTGATTGTAACTTTCAGTTAATTACAGTCTCAGAGATCTTATGCCTCTTTCACAATCACTTCCTACTAACAACAGTTTAATTCATTGCCACTACCTTTGCATCTTTCTGTTCCACATACAACACTCACCAGGAACTTAAAAGGCCCTTGGGGGAAAGTGCAAAGTGAAGGAGAATGAGCTACCTGTCAGGCAAAGGCCATGGAGATCCTGAGTGCAGAAAAAACCCCAAGAGAGGCAACATGCTACAGGATAAAGCATATTAACACAACAACTTGAATTCTCTGTACATCTAATGAGGACAATCCTCCCCCTGCCTGCCACTGCCCCCCCACCTCCCAGAAGTGGCTGGTACCCTCCCATCCAGGCAGGACAAGCAAAGCCCGACACAACAGGGTTTTAGGCCATCTGACACTCAGAGAAATGACCCATGAGGAGAAGGTAAGCCAGGAAAATAACCTGTGGGGAAAAGATATTCCCAGCAGCAGTAGTTTTAAGGGAAAAAGGCTATAAAGAATGAAAAACCATACAAGTGTGTAGAAGGGCCAAAAATACCATGAAGAAACCATGATGGAATACTACACAGCTAATAAAATAACACATTTATAGGCTACAAACATGTAGAAATGTTTACATAGAACAGTGTAAAGTGTAATTTTCTACTTCAGCTAACAAAGTAAAAATTAATTTCTGTGTCTATAAGTGAATCCTGAACACTGCTATAAAAATTCTCACCTTAGATATTAGAATCTTTAAAACTTTTTTAAAAAATTACAATATAATTGCTTTACAATGTTGTGCTACCTTCTGCTGTATAACAAGGTGAATCAGCTATACATGTACATATTTCCCTCCCTCGTGAGCCTCCTTCCCACGCCAGCTCCTCATCCTACCCCTTTAGGTCATCAGAGAGCCACAGAGCTGAGCACTCTGGGCTATACAGCAGTTCCCCACTAGCTATCTATTCTACACATGGTAGTGTAGAATTTATGAATGTATCCTATTTCAGCTTAAAAGGACCACATAGCCACACTTTCTCTAGTAAGTTCATTCTCTCAGCCTTACAGCTTCTATTCACATTTCCTCCACTAGCCTCACACTTCCCAGCTTTCTCGTAAGAGAATCCCAGGAGTCATCTATGACTCTCACTCTGCCTGTCCGGTTTCAGCTTCCCAAACCCTCTCCTTTCCTGTGTTCCAGCCGCAAGTGCCTCTTGGATCCTTGAATTCGCCCAGTGCTCTCCTGTCTTCAGGTTTTCCCCTCTGCACTTCCTGCTTCACACCAGTCAGCTCGACCGAGTCTCATATTTACACCCCTCCATTGTTATCCACATGCAGGTTTCCCTCCATAGCACCTAGCATACTTTATAATTTCTGATGTATTAGCATGGATTGTTGGCTTACATTGTCCCTCTCACCTAATAAAATGTAAGCTCCCTGAGGAATACAACCTGAGTTGTTCACAATCATATAATTGGCCCAGACTGATTATCTAATATAACTTGTCAAATGAATGAATGGATGGATGGATGAAGTGATGTGAATATAAATTTTTTATTCACATATAGCTGATGTAAAACATTGTATAAGCTACAAGTGTACAAGGTAGTAATTCACAATTTTTAAAAATCATACTCCATCTACACTTATTATAAAATATTGCCTGGATGTGAATATAATTTAAAACTCATCAGGTTTTCTTTTTCCACAAAAAACAATATGTAGTGTACAGTACTGAAAATGCCTTGTGCTCGTTTGAGTAGTGCTTTCTAGTTCCGAAGCATTTTATATATAATAATAACATTTTAGAATTCTTTAGAATCCTACGAGGTAGACATTATCCCAGCTTCACATTGGAGACTCAGGGAGATGAAATAGTTGGTCCAAGCTGAACTAAGTGGTAGAGAGAGGTCTGGAATCCACACTTGCTTAGATTCAGTGACTTGGACCCTCTGCCCCTGTGTCCTCAAGTATGTCGCTGTGTCCACTATGAGGTGCATTGGGAACACTGGAGGCCGGAAGGTGCAGAGGCAATATCCTGATGGGAATGATGGGAGGCGGTAGGGCTACAGTCTGGGGACAGAGCCCTGGCCCTGGGTGGGGGCGGGGGGTGGAGTGATGAGGCAGGGGGCTGTGAGCCCCAGCTGTGGTTCTCAGGTCACCCTTTCACATGCAACCTGCAGTTATTCAGCACTTCACGGTCGGTGTTACTCTGGTGGTTCCACAATAGTCACACGAAACTACTGATGAACAATAATTACACAGATGGCTCCACAGTCATCGAACACAACAGAATGGACAGAGTGTGGGCTCAGGGTCCAGACTTCTGGGTTGAACACCGAAGGTGTGGTCAGAAAGGTGACACAGAGAAGGCAAGGAGAGCCAGCATGTATATTTCAACATTGTCACTCCGGCAAATCCATGATTATTCATCATATTGTTCATCCTTTCTGAATATTTACAAAAATACACACTCAAAGGGCAGAGGTGTGGTGGGGAAGGATATGATATAAAAAGACAAGTAACCCAATGAAGGCCTAATTCTGAAGGCAGAAAAATCCTTTTCTTGGGATGATGTTAGTGCACCCTTTTCATCATTTCAACTTGCACACTGTGTTAAAGCCTTCATCTTCTTTTCAACTCCTGTCTACAGCAGTTTTCCATAAGGAGCTTGATGACAGCTCTGTCTGTTGGGAAAACCATAACTTCATTTTTTTTCTCTCCTCAGAAGAAGAGAGAAAAAAATCTTAGAACGCTGATGCTTGCCACCACTTAACACGGTGGGGCTGCAAGGCCAGCAGTGGAGAGGTCAGACATTTCTTCCCCCATAGCATCTGTAATGTCAGCAGCTGCCTCTCGGCCAGTGGCAGGTGGTGTCTGATGTCGGTTGCACAGCCCCAAATCCGAGATTCACTCCAAACAACTATTTCCTAAAACAAATCAGGAGTTGAATGTTCATTGCCTTTCTTATGCTTTTTGCATTATTCAGTTCAGTTCAGTCACTCAGTCATGTCTGACTCTTTGTGACCCCATAAATCACAGCACGCTAGGCCTCCCTGTCCATCACCAACTCCCGGAGTTCACTCAAACTCATGTCCATCGAGTCGGTGATGCCATCTAGCCCTCTTATCCTCTGTCATCCTCTTCTCCTCCTGCCCCCAATCCCTCCCAGCATCAGGGTCTTTTCCAATGAGTCAACTCTTCCCATGAGGTGGCCAAAGTACTGGAGTTTCAGCTTAAGCATCAGTCCTTCCAATGAACATCCAGGACTGATCTCCTTTAGGATGGACTGGTTGGATCTTCTTGCAGTCCAAGGGACTCTCAAGAGTCTTCTCCAACACCACAGTTCAAAAGCATCAATTCTTTGGTGCTCAGCTTTCTTTATAGTCCAACTCTCATATCCATATATGACCACTGGAAAAACATAACCTTGACTAGACGGACCTTTGTTGGCAAAGTAATGTCTCTGCTTTTCAATATGCTATCTAGGTTGGTCATAACTTTCCTTCCAAGGAATAAGCGTCTTTTAATTTCATGGCTGCAGTCACCATCTGCAGTGATTTTGGAGCCCAGAAAAATAAAGTCTGACACTGTTTCCACTGTTTCCCCATCTATTTCCCATGAGATAATGGGACCAGATGCCATGATCTTTGTTTTCTCAGTGTTGAGCTTTAAGCCAACTTTTTCACTCTCCTCTTTCACTTTCATCAAGAGGCTTTTTAGTTCCTCTTCACTTTCTGCCATAAGGGTGGTGTCATCTGCGTATCTGAGGTTATTGATATTTCTCCCGGCAATCTTGATTCCAGCTTGTGCTTCTTCTAGCCCAGCATTTCTCATGATGTACTCTGCATAGAAGTTAAATAAGCAGGGTGACAATATACAGCCTTGACGTGCTCCTTTTCCTATTTGGAACCAGTCTGTTGTTCCACGTCCAGTTCTAACTGTTGTTTCCTGACCTGCTTATAGGTTTCTCAAGAGGCAGGTCAGGTGGTCTGGTATTCCCATCTCTTGAAGAATTTTCCACAGTTTATTGTGATCCATACAGTCAAAGGCTTTGACATAGTCAATATTAAATTACTAAACTTTTGCATTATGTTTTTGTATTACTAAAAAACCAATACCATTATTATTAATAATATAATTACTTGGAAGGAACACTGTAAGATTAAAACAAATCCAACAATAAATATAGCTACCATTTTAAACAGCTTGCCTATGTTACATTTTTTGTCTCTCACAATAATCTCTTTAACCAACAAGGAAAAGGAGATTCAGATTTACCCAGTAGGGTGTGGAGTCGGAAGTTAGGAGATTAAGTCTGTTCCTAAGTTATTAATTAGCTCTGTGGCCATGAGTAAATGTGTTTACCTCTCTGGACTTCAATTTCCTTTCTGGAAGCAGAAATGAGTGAGTTAGACTTGTAGATGGCACAGGAACCTTCTTGTTTTAAGGGTCTTTATGTCGAATTTTGGGCTTCCCTGGTGGCTCAGACAGTAAAGAATCTGCCTGCAATGCTGGGTTCGATCCCTGGATCAGGAAGACCCCCTGGAGGAGGAAATGGCAACCTGCTCCAGTATTTTTGCCTGGGAAATCCCAAGGACAGAGAAGCCTGGCAGGCTACAGTCCATGGGGTCGTAAAGAGTCAGACACAACTTCATAACTAACACAGGTTGGATTTTATGGCTCTCCTTTATCAATCATAGTTCTAGTTCTTGTTTTGGATTTGAGATTTTTAAATTTCTTCATCCCCATAATTTTCTCATCATCCAACTCTCAGTATGTCACCTTTCAGAGAGATTTCACTGACCAATCCTGCTAAAATAGCTTGTCCAGCCTCTTCCACCATTTATTACAAAGTCTAAACACTTGGCATGGCACACACAGTTGCTGCAGATTGGCTCCCATTTTCTCCTCCAGAATCTAGTATACAATCAATGAATATTTGTTGATTGAATTTATTAATAAATCCAATTTGTTAAAACTTTCTTTGGGTGTGTCATAGAAAACCCTAGAATTGTGCTGTTGAGTATGGTAGCCGATAGCCCCATGTAGCTATTTAAATTTAAATGAAAACTTCATTTCCTTAATCTCACAGGCCACATGTCAGTACTCAGTGCCATATGTGGCTAGTGGCTAGTGTAATGGGCAGTGCAGAATTACACATATCCATCATTGCAGAAGGTTCTACTGGGGAGTGCTGATCTAAATCCCGGCCCTTCCTCTCTAACCCCACCATGATTTGATCACCTGAATTTCTATAACAGACTTATTAAAGGTCTGACAATAGCCTCCTCCTGGGCTAATCCATTCTCCACCCTGCCTTTATTTGTTTAGTTCATTTATTCATGCAGTGAATACTTAAGGAGGACCTTCTACATGCCAGGTCTTTGCAGGAGACCAAGCAGGCATATATCAGAATTATCCTGCCTCAGTGAACCTACAGGCTGGAGCTACTGTGTGTATGCCATTCTCATGTTGCAAAGCCAATGTTGGGTCCTCTACCAAAGTGCTCTACAGGATTGTTCCTAGAATGCTGGACTCTGAGGGATACGGCAGACGGAGTCAGCTCTGTTCTCAGGACAGGGTTAACCAATGGAGGTGTTCCTCTGTTTGGGGTGGGTGGTGCGTGTGTAATGGCAGGAGGGCCCACGGGCTGCACCAGTGCCTTCCGGCCCCTGAGTTGGAGGACAAATGGCCTCCTCATACACTGTGGTCTCAGTTCCAGCTCTCCCTCAGCACCGCGCCTGCCTGTTCTGTTTCTCGTCCTCTACCTCAATGCTCTAACGCTATTCCCTGGCCTCTACGCTCCCTTCTCTCAGTGGTATCTTCTTCATCTTACTCTGATTGTCTTATCCTGAACTCTTATGCTTCCTTCAAAACCTACTTCAAATATCACTTTCTGTGAACTCTTCCAGATAAACAAGGGGATCTTTTTCCTGTGTATACACAGCTACCTGCAATTAAGTCTAGCCATCTCTGGGGTCACACAGAGTCGGACACGACTGAAGCAACTTAGCAGCAGCAGCAACACTCATTATGTTTACTCTTAACCATTTATTGTATATACCTCCCTCCAGGAAACTGAAATTTTTCCAGATTAAAAACTTCTTATTCATCATCATAGCTCTAATGCCTGAAATATAATAGGTCTCTAATAAATGATGTCATACAGATGATTAATAAGTGATGACTGGAAAAATACACGAGTGGATAAATGTATGAATATTAGGAAAGTGCCTGGCTATCTGAGTTCCCCAGGGAGATTGCACTGGTTCTGGAGCTTTAAAGTGAAATTAAAAAACCACAACTATCTACTTACTCTTATCAAAGAGAAATCGCTATTTTTTCTTGACATTCCTATTTCTAACCTGTTCTAAATATCCCTTCTGCTCTTTTTTTCCTAGAGAAGAATTTTTTTTTTTAATCTCACAAGCTTTCTATTGTGACTATCCAAAATTCAAGGATCAAATACTTCATTCCTAAATGCCATGTCTCCCAGGCAGCTCCTTCTTCTAACTGGGGAAGAACCTCAGTACTGCCAGAGGGCTTATTTACCACTCCTCCCAACTTTCATGTTTATGACTGCTGTCAAAACTGTTGTGCTTACACAGAAAATTTCTTCATTAAGCATTATTATACAATTTTGTGAGTGTTTTATGAACCAATATGAAGCAGGCCTAACATGTCTTAATTTTCCTCAGACTTCTAAAAACACAAATCTCAAAGCAAAGAGAAACTTCATGAAATAGTCCTACGAAGGTTCCTTTCAGGTGCCCTGAGGTGATCCTCCATTCACCCAACCGTTATTGTTATTTCTGTGGTTTCTATGAAACCCCTCAACAAGCCACTTCAACAAAGCAAATATTAATTAACCTTCAACTAGCTCACAAACTTTCTGAGATTCAGATTGATTTTCTTGATATTTCAGGATATTTTAAGCAAGCAGACTAATCTCCCTGCATCTGCACCCCAACATGACTCTTCTGACACCTCATCTGAGTTGAGAATCTGGGTGTCTTTACCAAGTGTACTTTTGGTAAAGACATGAGTTTAAGTAAGCTCCGGGAGTTGGTGATGGACAGGGAGGCCCGGCATGCTGCAGTCCAAGGGGTCGCAAAGAGCTGAACATGACTGAGCAACTGAACTGAACTGAACTGACTAAGGGGGAAACTGGGTATTTTTCTGATGTGCAGAGCAATGCTCAGTAAATCTTTAGTCCAGTTTTCTGTTAATGGGCAGGGCTGTGTTTCGTCCCTGTTGTTTGACCTGAGGCCAACTATGGAGGAGGTAATGGAAATAACGGTGACCTCCTTCAAAAGGTCCCATGCACGCACTTCTGCATTCAGTGCCCGCAACCCTGCAGCAGCCCACCGCCAACCCACGCCTCCCCAGAGACTCCTGGACACTCATGGGCAAGTCTGGGTCAGTCCCTTGTGGGGTCACTGTGCCTTTCTCCTGGGTCCTGGTGTGTACAAGGTTCTGTTTGTACCTCCCAAGAGTCTGTTTCCCCAGCCCTGTGTAAGTTCTGACAGCTCTATGGTGGGGCTAATGGTGACCTCCTCCAAGAGGACTTATGCCATACCCAGGTCTATGGCACCCAGAGCCCCTGCCCCAGCAGCAGTCCACTGCTAACCTGTACCTCCGCAGGAGACACTCAAACTCAGTTCTGGCTCAGTCGCTGTGGGGTCTCTGGGTCCTGGTGCACACAAGGTTTGTTTGAGCCCTCCGAGTGTCTCTGGCAAGTATAGGGTTTGATTCTAAACGCAATTTCACCCCTCCTACCATCTTGCTGGGGCATCTCCTTTGCCCTTGGACTTGGGGTATCTTTTTGTGGTGGAGTCCAACATTCTCCCATTGACGGTTGTTCAGCAGTGAGCTGTAGTTTTGGAGTTCTCACAGGAGAAGATGAGTGCGTGTCCTTCTACCCTGCCATCTTGGAGTCATAGAATTTTTCCTAGTCACCTTAACCAGGAATACTCAGAGGCAAAGCCACACCCAAGCCCTTGTTACATCTACAATTTTGGTATACAAAATTATAATCCTTGAGTGTTTTAGATTATTTTCTGGTAAACTCCTGCTCTGATTTTAGAAATGATTCAATAATGTGAATTGCTGTGATCAAGGCTGCATAAAGGGAGTCAGGTACGTGTGTATGTGTGCTTGCTTCTCTTCTCAGGGAATTAGTAGACATTAAACCAAATCGGTAAAGGAGTTTTTGCCAAAAGATTAAAAAAATAAAGGCTTACCAGAGACTCTGGCCTTCCCAGCTATGACTTTCAGAAGACGAATGCTTTCCCAGATTGTAAGACCTTTGTTGACTTTTTTAACTACTAAAAGAACTCATCTTAATATGAGGGAAATGTTATGGGTTTCTTAGAACAAGGTCTTGTGTCAATACAATGCTTCTGCTTCTTTATCCTGGCTTAGCCTGGAAAAGCAAAAGCTAAGAGAGATGCACTGCTGCTGCTGCTGCTGCTGCTGCTTCTAAGTCACTTCAGTTGTGTCCGACTCTGTGCGACCCCATAGACGGAAGCCCACCAGGCTCCCCCGTCTCTGGGATTCTCCAGGCAAGAACACTGGAGTGGGTTGCCATATCCTTCTCCAATGCATGAAAGTGAAAATGAAAGTGAAGTCGCTCAGTCGTGTCTGACTCTTAGCGACTCCATGGACTGCAGCCTACCAGGCTCCTCCATCCATGGGATTTTCCAGGCAAGAGTACTGGACTGGGGTGCCATTGCCTGCACTAGCCTTTCTCAAGTATAGATACAGGTTTGGTGAGAACATCAGACGTTTGCTCTCCATTTCATGGAAGATCAAACAAGAAAACAAGGACTTAAGTTTCAACCAGGGAGAGTGTGATCTAGCTTAAGCGAGAACTTCTTGATTATTCAGCTGGTTTATGCAGCTTTCCTAAAGAAGAGCAGGGGATTTGACAAGTACTTACTGAGTGTCTGTTGCATCGAAGGGTTAAGTAGTGGAAGATACAAAGAAAAGAAAGGACATTCCATCTCTGCCCTTCAGGAAGTCACAGTTGGCAAGAGAAGACAACCACTCAGAAAATTATGGTTAGTATAGAATAAAAACTCAAGATATGGCCTGAGACAGTACAGACAAGGGCCAAATGAGTAGGGGAGTTGTGTACTCTGAGTCAGCATAGGGAGAGATGCCCAGAGACTGAAGCAACTGGAAAATCTTGGTATTGAGCCTTGGAGGGTGGAATGGGTTTTGAAAGGAGGAGAGAAGGAGGAGAAGCAGGGAAGGCATTTCAAATATGTGTGCGTACTCAGTTGCTAAGTCATGTCTGCCTCTTTGCAACCCCAGGGATATAGCCCAGTCCCATTGGGATTTTCCAGGCTCCCCTGTTGATGGTATTTTCCAGGTAAGTATACTGGAGTGGGTTGCCATTTCCTCCTGCAGAGGATCTTCCCGACCCAGGGATCAAACCTGCATCTCCTGCATTGCAGGCAAATTCTTTACCACCAAGCCCCCTGGAAAGCCCAGGGCATTTCAAGAGAGGTTACCAAATATCTTGAAAATAAGCTTGAAGAACAAATACATAATTCAAATTTATGTAACTTATTTATTTGAACTTTTTTATGGAAACTAGAATAGCCAAATTAAAAAAAGACAAAAAGTAGAATGACAGTTGCCAGGGAGAGGGGAAGTGGGGACTTTACTCTTTAATGGGTATGGAGTTTCATCATGGAAAGATGAAACCTTTCTAGAGCTAGATGATGGTGGTGGTTGCACAACAATGTGAGTGTACTTAGTGACACTAAACAGCATACTTAAAATGATTAATTTTATGTTATGTGCATTTTACCACAACTTTAAAAAATTGAGATAGACAATTATCTATTCCTAAAGGAGAGAGAATGGGTTTATACTGAACTTCTGGGGTCTTTTTTATAACTCCATAATAACTCTATATGTAGCCCATGTGATAGCAAGTGTTAACTTAATTAATATAATCCATCCCTGGGCTGTTGCATTTCAAGAGTATTTGATGCTTGTGGTTGTCTTAGTCTGTTGAGGTTGCCATGTGTGTCTATTCAGTCACTCAGTCATGTCTGACTCTTTGCAGCCCCATGCACTGTAGCCTGCCAGGCTCTTCTGTCCATGGAATTTTCCAGGCAAGAGTACTGGAGTGACCATTTCCTACTCCAGGGGATCTTTCTGACCCAGGGATCAAACCTATGTCTCCTACATTGGCAGGCAGATTCTTTACTGCTAGTGCAGGCGGTACTAGTGATGAAGAATCTGCTTGCCAATGCAGGAGACATTAGAGACACAGGTTTGATCCCTGGGTCAGGAAGATTCCCTGGAGGAGGACACGGCAACCCTCTCCAGTGTTCTTGCCTGGAGAATCCCTGGACAAAGGAGTCTGGTGGGCTACAGTCCATAGGGTCGTAAAGAGTCAGACACAACTGAACTGACAGCACAGCAAGAACAATGCCACCTTGGAAGCCCTGAGGTTGCCATAACAGAACACCATAGACTGGATGGCTTACAGAAATGCATTTCCAACAGTTCTGGAAGGCTGGAAGACTGAGGTCAGGACGCCAGCATAGTTGGATCCTCTTCTGGTTTCAGACTTTTGCTTATATCCTCATGTGGTAGAAAGAGCAGAGAGGAAGCAAGCTCTCCTTTGACTCTCATTAAGGGCACTAATCCCATTCATGAGGGCTCCAACCTTATGATCTCATCTAATCCAAATTACCTTCCAAAGGTTTTCAACGTATGAATTTGAGGGAGACACAAACATTCAGTCCACAACAGTAGTTGACTACCTAGCAGCTTTCCCCCTCCTTCTTCCTTACACACAGAAGTCCACTTCCATAATAGAGGCCATTTACTTTCCCAGCTTCATCATAGCTAAAGCATAGGCATGTGACCCAAAGCACAGGCATAGGCCTTTAATACTAAGGGGAAATCTAGGGGGTAAAGTTTTGGAAAAATTTCCCCCCTATTTAAAAGAGAGAGAAAACTCAAATGGTGTACACTTTCTCCCTGTCTTCCTTTGGATATTGTTGTATGAAGACATAATGCTTAGTGCTGGATAGTTAATCTGCATCCACAAGGGAGAGACTAAAGAATGACTGATAGTCAATCTGGAGTCCTCAATACCTTGGTACTATATTACTCACCCTCCCCAAATAGTTTTACTCCTTGTTTAAGTTACTATTAGTTTAGCACTCGTTTATTTGCAGCCAAGATGGTTCCAATGAACTACAGTGTTACAAAGACAGCCTTACAACTCACTGCAGGAAACTTGTATTCAGCTGAAATGTGTTCTCTTCTTTCCTTAAATAATGTGTTTATTATCATTTTCTTCCATTACATGACAGGCAAAATAAAGAACAAAAAGAGCAGGACAAAAAGATTAGCCAGTGCTGGGTTTGGAAGGGCCCAGGACAATCAGCAAATAAGCTGGCAGTAAACAAAGTGAATAGCCGGTGTTTTCGCCATGTGCTGGAAGGAATCTCATTTTCCTTTGCAACTGAGAAAGGTTGCATTTAAAGGGAACGTTGGGTACAAGTATACACAAAGACTAAGGACTCTGAAAATGGTAAGGGTCTGGAAACAAGAAAGCAATACCCAGTGGAGAGCAGAGCAGGGTATTAACAGCATAGCCTAAGAAGTGGGTCCACAGAGTCCAGAAGACAAACCCAAGGTCTACATCACACCAGTCTTCTCTCAGCTCAGATCTATATGTTTCAGAAATTCTCGACTACACTTTTTGCTTTTCTTAGTAAGACTCAAGTTAAAGCAGCCCTCAACATATGGCTACAGATAGATACAAGGTCTGTATGTGTCTGCTTTGATCTTAAATAAAAATCCAGGCATTCTTTTGTCAGATTTTTCTAATAGCATGAACACCTGTCTGGTGGTATTGCAGTTTAGATATTTATTAAGACTTTTATTAGCTGGTGGTATGATAGCTCCTTCCAAAGCTGATTAAACAGATATAGCCAAGGAAGGGAGGATGGCTCCATCTGTTCATTAAAGATGCTGGCAGTCCAGAGCAAGAGGTCCAGGAATGGGGCAATCTGTCACATCCCAGTAATGAACATCCTGTGGTGCTTTTAACAGGGAAAGATGCTTGCTCCTTAGAAGGAAAGTTATGACCATCCTAGACAGCATATTAAAAAGCAGAGACATCACTTTCCTAACAAAGGTCCGTATAGTCAAGCTATGGTTTTTTCCATAGCTTGTGAGAGTTGCACCATAAAGAAGGCTAAACACTGAAGAATTGATGCTTTCAAATTGTGGTGCTGGAGAAAACTCTTGAGAGTCCCTTGGACTGCAAGGAGATCTAACCAAGTCAGTCCTAAAGGAAATCAACCCTGACTATCCATTGGAAGGACTGATGCTGAAGATGAAGCTCCAATACTTTGGCCACCTGATGTGAAGAGCCGATTCACTAGAAAAGACTCCGATGCTGGGAAAGATTGAGGGAGGGAGGAGAAGGGATTGACAGAGGATGAGATGGTTGGATGACATCTCCGACTTGATAGACATGAAATGGAGCAAACTCCGGGAGACAGTGAAGGACAGAGAAGCAGCGTGCTGCAGTCCACGGGGTTGCAAAGAATTGGACACAACTTAGCCACTGAACAGCAACAAGCTGCTGCACTGGGCAGTTTTGCCCTAAAAATAAGACTCCTCGACGAGGCAGCTAGAATTAAATCACTTACCTCTCCAGAAAAGCGAATTCTTTGATATGGTCTACTTCCTTTCCCGTTGACCATACGCTAGTTTTTTTTTTTAAAGAGGAACTTGAGTTCCCTGAAAGGAAGCTGAACATAATGTTTACAAAGGACTTTGTTACACACACACACACACACACACACACACACACAACTCAGAGCTGTGAACGAATGCCACAAATGTCCTCATAAAACAGCAGCCCATGTGAAGTATGGCTGATCTAACACATCAGGGATTAGCAAGCTTTCCCACAAGGCCCAGCTTGCTTTAGGGCTAAAAATGGAATTAGAAACTCCAGCTCATGTCATCTGATTGTGATCACGGGCAGAGTCTTTGGGCTATTCTCTCAGCATTCAAAGAATGTGATATTATTCCCCTGATAGCACACAAACTCTCCATGAGTCCCATTGGAGATGTAAGTGTTTTGCTTCTGGTGGAAACGAATGTCCATGGAAAATGTGACACCAATGCTACCTTTAGGGTCTCAAATGAATCAGGTTTTATACCAGAAAGACTTTTCTCATTAAGACTACACTCATTTGTGGAAGTGGCTTGTGGGACTTCCCAATGGTTCTCTAGGGCCTGACTGCCCCACTTCTGCCCCTACAACTTGGTCTGTTTTACTCAAGTTTAAAAGATAGAAAAATACAGAGCAGTGGGAAGAGTATGGTTCAGGGAGTCAGATCTGTGATTAAATTTTAAGCCTGCTGCTCCCTCACTGTGTGATACTGGACACATTAATTTCTCTGAGCATCTACTTTAGAGGGTTGATGTGAGCCAATATATGTTAAGTACCTAAGAAAACACAAAGAATCAGGTTGTTAAAACAGACTCGTAAAAAATAGATCTTACCGCATCTCAAGCTTTCCTAATAACATCAATGAAACAAGTCATTGCAAGATTCAGGCAAAGCAATGAGTGATCTGAAGGCTACAGCAGCCCTCCAGGCCCTTTTATGACACATCAAGGTATTCTCTTACCCAGATGAACACAGAAAACCTTTGAGCTATATGTGTGGCCGCATTACCTATACAGAAAAGAGTCATTGGGAAGTACCTTCATATTTATACTCAAATAGTTACCTAACTTACTTTACTTTTTCCCAGAAGCCATGCTCAAAGCATCCTTAGATTCTAGGTTTGTAACAAATGAGCAACCCAGACAGATCAGGTTTCTCTTTATAAGAGCATGCCATAGACAAGGACCCTGCAGCTAACAAATATGATTAACTTTGTTTACTCGGATGTCTATCATTAACGTGTTCACATGAAGATTTGATTGAGTTGCCTTTCCCATGTGCTTCTTCCTGGTAAAGAAAGAGGATGGCTTGTAGACCTGTTGTTAAACATTTCTGTCCTAGCACCTAACCCAGACTAGGACTTGACAGAAGCTTTTATCACCTTATGAAAAATCATAACTACAATACAACTGTGCTTACTGTACTTCTATTTCTTCCTGACTTTCCAGGCCTTGCCTAATTCAGCCTCTCTCTTTCATCTAGGCCTCACCTGCCGAATTGTGTGCAATTCTCATCTGAGCCTTTTCTCCCCTAATTCCTGTCTACTGTGCCACCCCTCTTTCAAGGACAGGCAAGAGCACCTTTCTCCTGAATATGTCCATGCCTACTTTTGCCCCCTGATCTCATCCTTTCTATCATCTATAATCCATGATCTAATACTGAGTCTAGAGTATCTTACATCATTCTGTTTCTTACTTTTGTATGCATGACAGTTTTATTTCCCTAAATAGATTATAAATCCTAGGAGAACTGAGAACTCTGACTAACTTGCTCTGAGTCACTTTTACCAGGAAACATCGTTTGATCCACCTCCCCAACAGATGTGGTCCCACTGGTACTGACCCGTTTAGCACCCAGCTTCCCATACTGTGATGTTATCTTAATTTCTTGTAATTCTTGATAACTGCTATCTCTCTTTAAGGGCCACAAGTTCCACGAAGACAGGGTCATGTCCCTCTTGCTCACTCTTATAAATCTAGTGCCTGATGCATCACCTGGCAAGGAGCAGGTAATTAATACATATTTGTTGAAGACCTAGGCTTCTTAGTGGTAAAGATAGGTGGATCAAGGAAGACTGATAATGTATACAATGAACATATTGAGCATCTACTCTGGGTACTCAGGGTTCAGAGATGACTAAGACATGACTTCAGTCATCTGATGTCTGGACTGAGCAAGTTTGAGTCAATTTCCTTACCACTACAATTTGTGTCTATAGATGTGTTTTTAAAAAAGGTAAGCAGATAAAGTCAAAATCAAACTTTATTAGTTAAGCCCAATGAGTTAATGGGAGAAAATTAGGGGATGTAGCTAGAAAATAAGAGAATGTAGCTAGAAAACTCTAGAGGGGTTGTGGGTGTTCTCAGGAAGACCTCCTGCTTCCCCTGCTTCTGCTTCTGTCCCAAATGGCCACTGTACAGGTTTCGCCACTGGCCTCAATTCACGTGAAAAGCTTACAGAAATCCTTAAATTGTGCTTTAGACTTGCGTACAGGTATATGCTAGGGCACCTTTCTGGATACCTTTTTTTAGAATGATACAACCTGAATAGAATTCCAACTCATTTATAACAGATTTTGGGGCTTCCCTGGTGGCTCAGATGGTAAAGAATCTTCCTGCAATGCGGGAGACCTGGATTTACTCCCTAGGTTAGGAAGATCCCCTGGAGGAAGGCATGGCAACTGACTCCAGTATTCTTGCCTGGAGAATTCCCATAGACAGAAGAGCCTGGTGGGCTACGGTCCATAGGGTCGCAAACAGTCTGATACAACTGGGCAATTAAGCACAGCACATAACAGATTTTGGCCACCAACATGTTTAATTAACTATCGTGTTCAAACTATATAATAATTCATACTTAATTTTATCCATCTTAATATCACCCTACATAGTAAAAGACATCATATTATCATTGCTTTTCTTAAAGTCAACAAAATTTCACAGGTTTTGTACAGGGTAAATTCATTCCTTCATATTCTGAGAAATAAGGGAATCAATGAATTTGGTGGTTATTCATTGTATCCTATGAAATCTAAACAAAGATTCTGATGGACCAATCTCTTAGCTCCTCCTGAGAAGAGGAGTAGGGATTATCAAATGGAGACAGATAGATCCATTTATATATAATATATTCCCAAGCATATAAGGTGATTCCTGTCCTTCCTCCCTTCTTTCCTTCCTTCCATTCAGTGCCAGATGATTACACAGTGCTGCTCTGTGTGAGAAAGTTTCTTCCACTCAGGCTTTCACCAACTGAGGCTACTTCCTGGTACCCAAGCTTAAGCTGTCTGCAACCTACACCAACATCTTTAGCTGCCTTTGGCCATACATCAAAAAGACTGATTCTTTCAAAAACAATCAGCTGGCTGCTTCTTTTTCCCCGTTACATTTTCCTTCCTGCTAAGGGCCTTCTCTTCTTTTTTCCCTCCTGGAAGGTCACCTCTGTATCCCTTGGTACTCCCTTCAGAGCCTTTCTCCATGCTCTGTCCTCCTCCGCAGCCATGTGTGTGACTATTTCTCTGCTCTCCCACTAAACTGGAGCCCTTTGAAGGCAGGGTCTATATCTCATTTGCCTTAGCATCCCTATTGACTTCAAGAGGGCCTGGTGCAGGAGTGAGTATTGAGTAAATGTTTGTATTTAATGATATTGAATCAGAGGGCAAATCCTTAGCATATGGGAGATACAAAAAGAGATAAGCTTAGTGATTCGTGTTGGAGCACTTCATCCATCTGTGACAGAGGAATAAAGGGATCCTATAGGCTACAACATCCTTCCCTGTGAAGCCAGGATCAGTGGAGAGGCAGCAACAGGAAAGAACAATAGAAATCTGAGCTGTGCCTTATGTAGGCTCGGGGGACACCGGGCAATTCTGATTTAAAGACAAATTTGAGAAAGGAACAGAAAAAAAAGAACTCCTTTAACTGGTTTCAATTAAGCCAATATAATCCCCTTCCCATTTATCAGGACTCAGCATATTTTCTTCTCTTTCCACACCACTTAGAACTTTGACCAATGACTCTGATCTCAGATGGTTCTTTTTTCCCACATAGATTTTAGAACCATCTCTAATGCATTCATTTGGGTTAAAAATGAAGACAAAAAGAGCTGCAGTTTCTTAAGAAACGTCTTAGGGGATTCCCAGGCAGTGCTAAGTGGTAAAGAACCCACCTGCCAATGCAGGAGATGCACGTTCGATTCCTGGGTATGGAAGATCCCCTGGAGGAGGTCATGGCAACCCACTCTAGTATTCTTGCCTGGAGAATCTGGTGGACAGAGGAGCCTGGAAGGCTACAGTCCATAGGCCCTCTTGAAGTCAGTGGGGATGCTAAGGCAAAAGAGATATAGACCCTGCCTTCAAAGGGCTCCAGTTTAGTGGGAGAGCAGAGAAATGGTCACTAACACATGGCCGCAGAGGAGGGCATGGCAACACAATCCAGCATTCTTGCCTGGAGAATCCCATGGAGAGAGGATCCTGGTGGGCTGCAGTCCACAGGGTCGCACAGAGTTGGACATGACTGAAGTGAGTTAGCACACATGCATGCAAGAGGCCTCTTCTGCCCCCTCAGCATTCTGTCCAGTGGAGGGCCGAAGCCCAGAGGTCTACTTTAAAGGGTCTGATGGAGGTGTCCTGAGGAATGTAAACAGCTTCATGAAACCAGAACCTCAGAATCTGGGGGAGAGAATGGAGTTTTGGGAGGTCCCTCTCCCTGATGTGTCCGTGAGTCAGAGTTAACTGTGCTTCTTCTAAAAGAACTGGAACAGCCATTAGTCAAGGCCAACTGAAGGGAAAATCTGTCTTGTACTGTAAGCTCAACCCTGCAATTCCTAAAATGGGCCAGTCTGGCCCGCTTCCAGACTGCACAGTCTAAACTACAGATAGAGTGGAACAAATGCGATGATCATATTTCATTAGGGCTCCCCTGCGCACAGTCCTGGTCTCAGGCACCCAGCCATCTAAGACATCCTATTCGCTCATCCTCGATGCAAACATTGGCCTGATGGATAAGTAGTTGGCATCAGCACATTAAGTTCCTCAGAGGAAAGACGCAGTCATGTTATTTGACACAAATCATTATGACCGAGACACAAAAATAGGATTGGAAAATTTCAGCGAGTGTGGTTTGCCTTCTTTCTGATGTCCTCAGTCTCTCATCAGAAGCTTAAAGTGAATTTGCGACTGTTTGGTACAGGGTTTCTAGAATTATCGTTCTCTCCTAGAAAGGTGGGTATTTTATTACAAGCAATAGTAGTAGCAATTGCTACACTTGACGAATCTCCACCTTGTGTCAGCTACTGTGGCAAAGCCCTTGATGTGAATTACCTCCGTATTGGTTTTCTAGAGCATCCATAACTAAATCTAAAGCCTGGGGAACTTACACAACAGAGATTAATCTTCTCACAGTTCTGAAAGCTAGAAGCCCAAGATCAAGGTGCCAGAAAATTTGGCTTTTGCTGAGGCCTCTCCTCCTGGCTCGCGGAGGGTACTTTTTCACTGTGTTCTCACATACCTTTTCTTCCAGGCACACAAGATGAGAGAGAGAGTGAAAGATCTCTGGTGTCTCCTCATCTTCTGATAGGGACATTCAGTTCAGTTCAGTTCAGTCGCTCAGTCGTGTCTGACTCTTTGCGATCCCATGAATCGCAGCACGCCAGGCCTCTCTGTCCATCACCAACTCCTGGAGTTCACTCAGACTCACGTCTATCGAGTCGGTGATGCCATCCATCCACTCATCCTCTGTCGTCCCCTTCTCCTCCTGCATTAGTCCTATTGAATTAAGGCCTCCCCCTATGACCTCACTTTAACCTGATTACCTCCTTATGGGGCCTCCAGCTCCAAATACAGACACACTGGGGACTAGAGTTTCAACACATGAACTTTGCTAGAACACAGTTCAGTTCATAGTAACCTCACTGGGTCCCCACCACAAGTTCAGGGCAGTCTCTACATTTTGCTGCTGAGTAAACTGAGGGTAAAATAATTTGTCCAAAATTTCACTGCCCGCAAGTTGTTGGTGTTGCTATTTTAATAGGAGAAGTGGAAACACAGGGAGCTTGTGGGTATGAACGTAGGGTAGCTAGTAGAAAAGTCAGAGAGGAACTGGCAGCTGGCAACAAGAGCAGAGCGTTGAATTCACTGAATTCAGGAGAGCAAGAAGCTAAGCCAAAGGAAAGACCAGACATGCCCTCCTGTGCTGCAGAGCCTGAAGAAGACGTTAGAATTTTGTGTCCAGCAGATCACCGCCTGAACGGAGAATATAAAGTATGTGAAAAGTCTGGTGGTTCAACTACATGAACACAAAGACCAGGAGAGTCCACACGGGGGTATATTCCAAAACACTGCTTTCCCTGCACTCATGGGGGTGTCATAGGTCCAGGTATAGAGAGGATAAAAAGAAAATATACTTCAAAATAAAATATTTCTAAAAAAAGAAAGATGAGTTCATCTAGATGAGTCACTGGTCACTGTGCTGAGCTCTGAATATAAAGACGAGAAGACGTGGTCGCTACCATCCAAGAGCTCAGAGTCCAGCAGCAGTGAAGGAAGTCTTCTTTTCCCAACCCCCTGATCTGGATAAAACCAGGAAACAGGAAATGTCTCTTTGGATTGAATCCTTTCTTTTTTTAATTTTTAAATAAAAAAAGATTTTTTGTGTGTGAGAACCATTTTTAAAGTCTTTATTGAATTAGTTACAATATTGCTTCTGTTATTTTATAGTTTTTGTGTTTTTTGGCCATGAGGCATGTGGGATCTTTGTTCCCTGACCAAGGATCAAACCTGTACCCCCTGCATTGGAAGGTGAAGTCTTAAACACTGGACCCTTTTCTTCTCTAAGACACCCTTGTGAGTTCCCCATTGGTGCCACCCTTCCCAGAGGCTGCCTCTTCCATGTCCACCTCCAGTCCGGCAGCTGGCACCCAGAATATCCAGGGTCTTCAGTGGCGGTGACTCACCCCTCATTATTCTTCCCTGATCCTCACCTCATCCGGAAATTTCTTGATATTTCTTCCATTAAAACATCTCTGTTCTGAGTCCCTTTCCCCTGGGTTCTGGCTAGGAAAGGAAAGGTCATAGTGCATTTTTTCCTTCTCCTGAGTAATGTCCTGACATATTATTGGTGGTCTCTGGAGACTGGTGACTACAGCACAGATTTCAGGCACCAAGCAGGCAGTATGGTGGGAATGTTTTTGAGGGTGGGTAAGTCTGTCAATGGATATCAAGCCCACAGTGAGTGAGACATCATCCATCCTGGGCTTTCCACAAATGAGGCTATTCCTGCTCCTACGCAGAACTGGGCGAGAGGGTGTGTACCAGCCCCTGTCAGTGCTCCGCTCCTATCTCCTGGACCTCATGTTCCAGAATGAGGAAGGCCATGCTGCTTCTGGCTGCGGGCCAAGGACATCCCAGGGAGTCACCCTCCACCAATGACTCTCCAGGAATGGAGTATAAATACCTCAGCTCCCTCAGCCCTTGGGGAGGATCAGTCTGAGGCATGGGTTTTATCCTATGACCTCACATTTCCCTGTGGATTTTCAGTGACTCACAGTGGAAAATGGATAATAATGTACCTCTTATTGGCTGCTTCCCCTTCTTTTCTGATGTTTCCTGTGCTTCACAAATCAACCACTTGCACTGAAATCCTTTTCTCAGTGTCAGCTTCTGGAGGACCCAAAAGGAGACAGGGTGTTCCATCAAGAAATGGCCGGACAGCGTGCACGCTGCACTCTCTCATCATGCCACATCTTTGGCAGCCTCCTGTGGGGAGTCTTGCCAGCACCCCACTCTTCCCTCTGCACGGCCATGGGAAGAGGTTGGGAAGCCCACATCAGAGCCAGTCTCCCTGGGGAGATGTTTGTAAAGGGCAGCCCCAGCTGAAGGTGTTTTCTAACTTCTCTGAGTAGAATCTTAATTGGAATTAATTCTGCCAAGGCCAGTACAAGAAAGTGAAGTGAAAGTGAAAGTCACTCAGTCGTGTCCAACTCTTTGCAACCCCATGAACTTATACAGTTCATGGAATTCTCCAGGCCAGAATACTGGAGTGGGTAGCCTTTCCCTTCTCCAGGGGATCTTCCCAACCCAAGAATCGAACCAGGTCTCTTGCATTGCAGGCGGATTCTTTACCAACTGAGCTATCAGGGAAGCCCAAGACACTGGAAATAAATCTGTTTCAGAAGGGTGCATGGGATCTGGTGTTGGAAATGTCTTATCTGGATTGATTCTAGGTCTACCACGTGTGAGCTAGCTAGCTACTTAATGCTTTTGTGTTTTCCTCATCTATAAAATGAGATAATAACTTCCTCAAAGTATTGTTTCCAAAGATGACAATAATAGTCAATAGCATTCCAAGAGGCTTATTGTTCAGTAGCTAAGTTGTGTCTGACTCTTTGAGACCCCCTGGATGGCAGCACACCAGGCTTTCCTCGTCCTTCACCATCTCCCAGAGCTTGCTCAAACTCAATCCATTGAGTCAGTGATCCCATCCAAACACCTCACCCTCTGTCACCCCCTTCTCCTCCTGGCCTCAATCTTTCCCAGCACCACGGTCTTTTCCAATGAGTCAGCTCTTCACATCAGGTGGTCAAAGTAGTGGAGCTTCAGCTTCAGCATCAATCCTTCCAGGGAATATTCAGGGTTGATTTCCTGTAGGATTGACTGGTTTGATCTTGCTGTCTAAGAGGCTTACATGAAGTTAATGTGGCTCAAAATAGCCTTATGAGAGTGTGTCAAGGCTCCCTTACCAAAACTCTTGGAGCCAGATAAGCTTTGAATTCAGAATTCAGCATATGAATGTATGGCATATGAACATATATCCTAGAACCCCTCAGAATTTTCAGGAGTTCCCTGGACTCAGTCACAATATTTCTACATCAAAATTAGGAAGATTTATACTAAGTGGGATAAAGTTCATAAAAAGCTTCATTTTGGAACTGCAGATAAAGGACTGCATCCCAGAAATCAAGAAACTTGCTCAAGATCACAGCCTAGGATATGAGCCCCAAAGACTCATGCCAAAGCCTCTGCTCTAATCACTACACAGTGCTGCCCCCAGCAATGAAATCCTTTCACCAGAATGAATGAAGGGAGTAAGAGGCTTGTATCTGATTCATATACAGATATGGTGGGTGAGAGCTGCTTTTTGTTATTATAAAAAACAAATTTACATAATTGCTAGAGATCTCTTCAAGAAAATTAGAGATACCAAGGGAATATTTCATGCAAAGATGGGCTCGATAAAGGACAGAAATGGTATGGACCTAACAGAAGCAGAAGATATCAAGAAGAGATGGCAAGAATACACAGAAGATCTGTACAAAAAAGATCTTCACGACCAAGATAATCACGATGGTGTGATCAATGACCTACAGCCAGATATCCTGGAATGTGAAGTCAAGTGGGCCTTAGAAAGCATCACTATGAACAAAGCTAGTGGAGGTGATGGAATTCCAGTGGAGCTATTTCATATCCTGAAAGATGATGCTGTGAAAAGTGCTGCACTCAATATGCCAGCAAATTTGGAAAACTCAGCAGTGGCCATAGGACTAGAAAAGGTCAGTTTTCATTTCAATCCCAAAGAAAGGCAAAAGAATGCTCAAACTACCACACAATTGCACTCATCTCACATGCTAGTAAAGTAATGATCATAATTCTCCAAGCCAGGCTTCAGCAATATGAGAACCGTGAACTTCCAGATGTTCAAGCTGGTTTTAGAAAAGGCAGAGGAACCAGAGATCAAATTGCCAACATCCGCTGGATCATGGAAAAAACAAGAGAGTTCCAGAAAAACATCTATTTCTGCTTTATTGACTATGCCAAAGCCTTTGACTGTGTGGATCACCACAAACTGTGGAAAATTCTGAAAGAGATGGGAATACCAGACCACCTGACCTGCCTCTTGAGAAATCTGTATGCAGGTCAGGAAGCAACAGTTAGAACTGGACATGGAACAACAGACTGGTTCCAAATAGGAAAAGGAGTACGTTAAGGCTGTATATTGTCATCCTGCTTATTTAATTTACATGCAGAGTACATTATGAGAAACGCTGGACTGGAAGAAACACAAGCTGGAATCAAGATTGCCGGGAGACATATCAATAACCTCAGATATACAGATGACACCACCCTTATGGCAGAAAGGGAAGAGGAACTCAAAAGCCTCTTGATGAAAGTGAAAGTGGAGAGTGAAAAAGTTGGCTTAAAGCTCAACGTTCAGAAAACGAAGATCATGGCATCCAGTCCCACCACTTCATGGGAAATAGATGGGAAAACAGTGGAAACAGTGTCAGACTTTATTTTTCTGGGCTCCAAAATCACTGCAGATGGTGACTGCAGCCATGAAATTAAAAGACGCTTACTCCTTGGAAGGAAAGTTATGTCCAACCTAGATAGCATATTAAAAAGCAGAGACATTACTTTGCCAGCAAAGGTCCGTCTAGTCAAGGCTATGGTTTTTCCTGTGGTCATGTATGGATGTGAGAGTTGGACTGTGAAGAAGGCTGAGCGCCAAAGAATTGATGCTCTTGAACTGTGGTGTTGGAGAAGACTCTTGAGAGTCACTTGGAGTGCAAAGAGATCCAACCAGTCCATTCTGAAGGAGATCAGCCCTGGGATTTCTTTGGAAGGAATGATGCTAAAGCTGAAACTCCAGTACTTTGGCCACCTCGTGCGAAGAGTTGACTCATTGGAAAAGGCTCTGATGCTGGGAGGGATTGAGGGCAGGAGGAGAAGGGGACAACAGAGGATGAGATGGCTGGATGGCATCACTGACTCGATGGACGTGAGTCTGGGTGAACTCCGGGAGTTGGTGATGGACAGGGAGGCCTGGCGTGCTGCGATTCATGGGGCCGCAAAGAGTTGGACACGACTGAGCGACTGAACTGACTGACTGACTGACATAATTGCTCCAGAAACAAAATTTAAAACATAGTCACATTTGAAACAGTGATCCTATAAAATAGTAGCCTACAAAAAATAATACCTGCTATTTCTTGAAAATGTATTGGGTAGTTTACATATATTCATCTCATCTAACCCTATAAGAGCCCTAAGAGACAGATTTTATTAGTACCACCTATTCTGTAGATGAGATTAAGTAACTTACCCAAGGTCACCCTTAAAATAGGAACTGGCAGCAGATCCAGTCTGGGTCTGCTGCAGCCTGCGCCCCTTCTACTACACCACCCTGCTGCCAAAGGACAGGTGGGTGCCACCAACCAGCATTGTATGGTTCGCCCAAGGTCACGGGAGAGAGAGCCCAGAGCACCAATTACCGTGACCTTGCTACTTCAGAAGGCCTTGCAGCGAGTAACTTCTACTTTGGAAAGCTCCACTCAATATCATTTCTTTTTTGCTGCCTACTCTTGCCACTCTGAGCAGAGAACAGTACCCAGCGTTCACTAGAAGATGCAAGGGAATTGATTGGAAAGAAAATGTTATCTTACTCCAGTCCTGTCCATAGCAGTGTACCATTCTATATTTAGATAAGTGCTCTGTGCAGGCAGCCAAAGAGGCAATAAAAACAAGCTAAAAGGGTACTAGGCTCATGCCAGGAAACACTAAGAACTTGCAAGGTCTTATTCTTTGCCCAAAGATGATTATTTTTAAAAAAAAAAACAAGAGACAATAAAAACAAGCAACCTCTGCAAGCACACAGTGCTTTACAGGCTGGAACGCCTCATAGCCCCAGGGCAGCTGAGGACTCGGGAGGGCAAGCAGGGTCTTCGTCTCTCTTTGCAGAATTGAGTCCCTAAGGAGGAACCTCAGCAGGTCTCAGCCTGAACTACTTGTGAAGTCAGGGAAAAATTCAATAGGGAAGTCACGGGCTGGATGGAGGGGTCGCTCAGGGCCCTGGGTATCAGCTGCAACTCCACAGACCAAACCTGAACTCTGGTATTTTAAAAAGGGGAAGAAGAGTATGAAAGATGACCAAAGTTCATTCATTCGTGGGTCTGAGGGCTTGAAGGGTAACCAAAGTCCATGCTTCCCAGCCCCCTTGAGAGCCCCTTCTCTCAGAGAACCCCTTGCCCCAGAAGGTTGTAATTCCTTCATTATTTATGCACGCGTGCCAAATTGCTTCAGTCGTGTCTCTTTACAATGTCACGGACTGTGTAGCCCACCAGGCTCCTCTGTCCGTGGCAATCTCCAGGCAAGAATACTGGCGTGGTCTGCCATACTCTTCTCCAAGGAATCTTCCCAATCCATGGATCGAACCCACATCTCTCATGTCTCCTGCATTGGAAGGTGGGTTCTTTATCACTAGCATCATGTGAGAAGGCCCCATTATTTATAGCCACAGATAATCCCATGATTAACTGTGTCTACTACAGTTATTTATATATGCTTTATCCTTTTTAATAAACTGTTTATTAACAGTTTATTATCCTTTTTAATAAACTGCACACTCTTTGAGGGTAAATAACAGTCCCTAGTTATTTTGTAGCCTCTATAGAAGCTAGCATGGTGGAGAGGTCTGACAGAATGTGGTCCACTGGAGAAGGGAATGGCAAACCACTTCAGTATTCTTGCCTTGAGAACCCCACGAACAGTATAAAAAGGCAAAAAGATAGGACACTGAAAGAGGAACTCCCCAGGTCGGTAGGTGCCCAGTATGCTACTGGAGATCAGTGGAGAAATAACTCCAGAAAGAATGAAGAGATGGAGCCAAAGCAAAAAGAATACCCAGCTGTGGACGTGACTGGTGATAGAAGCAAGGTCCAATGCTGTAAAGAGCAATATTGCATAGGAACCTGAAATGTTAGATCCATGAATCAAGGCAAATTGGAAATGGTCAGACAGGAGATGGCAAGAGTGAATGTTGACATTCTAAGAATCAGTGGACTAAGATGGACTGGAATGGGTGAATTTAACTCAGATGACCATTATATATACTACTGTGGGCAGGAATCCCTTAGAAGAAATGGAGTAGCCATCATGGTCAACAAAGAGTCCGAAATGCAGTACTTGGATGCAATCTCAAAAATGATAGAATGATCTCTGTTCATTTCCAAGGCAAACCATTCAATATCATGGTAATCCAAGTCTATGCCCCGACCAGTAATGCTGAAGAAGCTGAAGTTGCACAGTTCTATGAAGACCTACAAGACCTTCTAGAACTAACATCCAAAAAAGATGTCCTTTTCATTATAGGGGACTGGAATGCAAAAGTAGGAAGTCAAGAAACACCTGAAGTAACAGGCAAATTTGGCCTTGGAGTACAGAATGAAGCAGGGCAAAGGCTAATAGAGTTCTGCCAAGAAAAGGCACTGGTCATAGCAAACACCCTCTTCCAACAACACAAGAGAAGACTCTACACATTGACATCACCAGATGGTCAACACCGAAATCAGATTGATTATATTCTTTGTAGCCAAAGATGGAGAAGCTCTATACAGTTAGCAAAAACAAGACCAGGAGCTGACTGTGGCTCAGATCATGACGTCCTTATTGCCAAATTCAGACTTAAATTGAAGAAAGTAGGGAAAACCACTAGACCATTCAGGTATGACCTAAATCAAATCCCTTATGAGTATACAGTGGAAGTGAGAAATAGATTTAAGGGCCTAGATCTGATAGACAGAGTGCCTGATGAACTATGAATGGAGGTATGTGACATGGTACAGGAGATAGGAATCATGACCATCCCCAAGAAAAAGAAATGCCAAAAACCAAAATGGCTGTCCAAGGAGGCCTTACAAATAGCTGTGAAAAGAAGGGAAGCGAAAAGCAAAAGAGAAAAGGAAAGATATACCCATCTGAACGCAGAGTTCTAAAGAATAGCAAGGAGAGATAAGAAAGCCTTCCTTGGTGATAAATGCAAAGAAATAGAGGAAAACAATAGAATGGGAAAGACTAGAGATCTCTTCAAGAAAATTAGAGATACCAAGGGAACATTTCAGGCAAAGATAGGCTCAATAAAGTACAGAAATGGTAGGGACCTAACAGAAGCAGAAGGTATTAAGAAGAGGTGGCAAGAATACACAGAAGAACTGTACAAAAAAGATCTTCAACCTAGATAATCACGATGGTGAGATCACTCACTTAGAGCCAGACATCCTGAAATGTGAAGTCAAGTGGGCCTTAGGAAGCATCACTACGAACAAAGCTAGTGGAGGTGATGGAATTCCAGTGGAGCTATTTCAAATCCTAAAAGATGACGCTGTGAAAGTGCTGCACTCAATATGCCAGCAAATTTGGAAAACTCAGCAGTGGCCACAGGACTAGAAAAGGTCAGTTTTCATTCCAATCCCAAAGAAAGGCAATGCCAAAGAATGCTCAAACTACTGCACAACTGCACTCATCTCACATGCTAGTAAAGTAATGCTTAAAATTCTCTAAGCCAGGCTTCAGCAATATGTGAACCATGAACTTCCAGATGTTCAAGCTGGTTTTAGAAAAGGCAGAGGAACCAGAGATCAAATTGCCAACATCCGCTGGATCATGGAAAAAACAAGAGAGTTCCAGAAAAACATCTATTTCTGCTTTATTGACTATGCCAGAGCCTTTGACTGTGTGGATCACAATAAACTGTGGAAAATTCTGAAAGATATGGGAATACCAGACAACCTGACCTGCCTCTTAAGAAACCTATAAGCAGGTCAGGAAGCATCAGTTAGAACTGGACATGGAACAACAGACTGGTTCCAAATAAGAAAAGGAGTACTTCAAGGCTATATATTGTCACCCTGCTTATTTAACTTCTATGCAGAGTACATCATGTGAAACGCTGGACTGGAAGAAACACAAGCTGGAATCAAGATTGCCGGGAGACATATCAATAACCTCAGATATACAGATGACACCACCCTTATGGGAAAAAGTGAAGAAGAACCAAAGAGCCTCTTGATGAAAGTGAAAGAGGAGAGTGAAAAAGTTGGCTTAAATCTCAACATTCAGAAAACTAAGATCATGGCATCTGGTCCCATCACTTCATGGAAAATATATGGGGAAACAGTGGAAACTGTCAGACTTTATTTTTCTGGGCTCCAAAATCACTGCAGATGGTGATTGCAGCCATGAAATTAAAAGATGCTTACCCCTTGGAAGGAAAGTTATGACCAATCTAGACAGCATATTAAAAACAGAGACATTACCTTGCCAGCAAAGGTCCGTCTAGTCAAGGCTATGGTTTTTCCAGTAGTCATAGATGGATGTGAGAGTTGGACTATAAAGAAAGCTGAGCACCGAAGAATTGATGCTTTTGAACTGTGGTGTTGGAGAAGACTCTTGAGAGTCCCTTGGACTGCAAGGAGATCCAACAAGTCCATCCTAAAGGAGATCAGTCCTAGGTGTTCATTGGAAGGACGGATGCTGAAGCTGAAACTCCAATACTTTGGCCACCTGATGCAAAGATCTGACTCATTGGAAAAGACCCTGATGCTGGGAAAGATTGAGGGCAGGAGGAGAAGGGGACGACAGAGGATGAGATGGTTGGATGGCATCATTGACTCGATGGACCATGGGTTTGGGTGGACTCCAGGAGTTGGTGATGGACAGGGAGGCCAACACTAACCAGCAAAGAGTCAGACAGGACTGAGCAACTGAACTGAACTGAACTGATAGAAGCTAGCAGGGCATCTATTAAATTGAGATTTTTTAATGCATCTCTTGCTCAAAGTCTTTTTCCAGTTGTATCTTCTACTAATTGGAGCCAAAGAGTAGCTTTCTCTCTTCCAGTCCTATTAAGCAACAAATTTCTGGACTCCAACTGCTCCCTTTCATTTCTGCTCTCATACACAAACCAGTTCTTATCTGAGGTCTCTGTCTTGTTATACCTTGTTAAATGCAGTAAGTGATAAGCATCCTCTCCCTTGGAGACAAAGGCTTATCAGGCACTTGGCCTGCCTTATAAATTATTAGTAGCAACAGATTTACCAAATGCTTTGCCATCACCTCCACTGGTCTCCAGCTTCCCAGACTTCCACACCAGTGCCTGTGCCACCCACCCTCCAACTGCTGAGCTGATGCAACATATTTTAGGTTTTTCTTACATTCAGCCTCACTTCAAAGTGCCCATTCCTAAATTCACAAGAGTAATTAACACATGCTGCCATAATATATAATCCCCAGAGTCTCATGGACCCAGTAAAAATTAAGCTTGTTTCTTCCTTATATAATCCAATACAGATGTTGCTGAGTGAGAGACGGCTTTGCTCCAGGTAGTGATTTAAGGACTTGTGGCTCCATCTAGCTTGTGGTCCCACCATCTCCTAGAGTCCCTTTGTCTTCTGCCTCCAGCTAGCGGAAAGGGGAAAAAGAGATGGAGAAGAGATACCCTCTTCTAAAATCCATGTCCCAGGAGTGACACACAGCACTCAAATTTCATTGTTTCCAGGCCATGTGTCCACACCCAGATGTAAGAACAGCCTGGTGTTTCTGCCACCAGTGTCTAAAAATTGCTAGAATATTTTATGCATCTTCATTTGGCAAATCATGTACTTTATTTCATACCATCTACCTAATCTATCAATCAATTTATTGATCTAAAGAACAGTTAAAATGTAGGAATTATCGCCATTTTAGAATTGAAAAAAACACATAAATATGTATGAAGTGAAGTAAGTCACTCAGTCGTGTCCGACTCTTTGCGACCCCGTGGACTGTAGCCCACCAGGTTCCTCCGTCCATGGGATTCTCCAGGCAAGAATACTGGAGTGGGTTGCCATTTCCTTCTCCAGGGGATCTTCCTGACCCAGGGATCGAACTTAGGTCTCCTGCATTGCAGGCAGACGCTTTAGCCTCTGAGCCACTCAATGACTACATATATGTAAATATACATATATGTATATGTATGTATACACATACTGGGACTCAGATGTTAAATAACTTTAACCTAAGTGGCAGGTCAAGATTTGAACTCAGGTTTGTATGACACTCAAGCCGCTTTCTCCTCTTTTGTACCATCGAGCAAGAAATAACCTGCTTTCGGACTGGTGGGTGGGAAAGATTAGGGACAATGACTCAAGCTATATTCTTGAAAAATAAGTATCTGACAAGTCAGAGACGTATTCAGGCTGGAGAATGACGTTCCTGCTTGTAGCAATGATTCGTACAAAGGCATTGAGGCCTGAATGAGCATAGGATACCTAAGAAAGACTTATTTTAGAAATAATTATGATGGATAGTATTTATCCAAGAGTTTTAGGATTACCAAAATCAAGTCCTAAACCTCAGCTGTCTTTCTCCAAAACATCCCTGAAGGAGCTGTGTACCTACAGAACAATGGTAAAAGAAAGCAAAGTAAGGGTTCCAGTCTCAGCTAAATCTAGGCTCTTACCCCAGTGCAGGGCCTCTGTAAGCTGGGCCGGGGCACCTGTGTGACTCTGAAGGCTTAGAAAGGAAACAGTTTTTCTCCCCAAAAGTCCAAAGTCAACTTCAAGATTTCACCACACCTCACCTGCCATAACAGCTTCCCAGGTGGTGCTAGTGGTAAAGAACCCACCTGCCAATGCAGGAGATGCAAGACATGTGGGTTTGACCCCTAGGTCGGGAAGATCCTCTGGAGGAGAAAAATGGCAACTCACTCCAGTATTCTTGCCTGGAAAATTCCATGGACAGAGGAGCCTGGCAGGCTACAGTACATGGGGTCGTAAAGAGTCAGACGTGATTGAAGCAACTGAACATGCACGCACGCACCTGCCATAAATAGAGACAAAAACCCAAACAGATGAAGCTTCACGATGCAGAATGTGAGCAGAAGGCTAGCTGGATGTGTCCTAAGCTGGAAGGGCCTGAGTTTCCCCTCCTTCAGGCCACACAGAAGCAGAAAGGAGAGCTAGATTTAACAACTGCTTCTGCAGCACAGGTGAAGAGGTACAGGAGAGCACCAGAGATGCAATCTTTATTCAAGACCTTAGCTTTAAATCAACTGTATGGAGGTGTAATTCACATAAAATAATATATACCTAATTTGAAGTGTAAGTGTGGTGAGTTTTGAAATTATAATCATACACGTAACCACTGCAAATATCAAGATATAATCCATCCCTCCTGAAAATTCCTTCATGCTCTTTTGTATTCCATGCCCCCTCTCAGAAGCACCGGGCTTCCCTGGTGGCTCAGACGGTAAAGAATCCACCTGCAATACGGGAGACCTGGGTTTGATCCCTGGGTTGGGAAGATCCCCTGGAGAAGGGAACGGCTACCCACTCCAGTATTATGGCCTGGAGAATTCAACAGACAGAGGAGCCTGGCAGTCTACAGTTCATGGAGTTGCAAAGAGTTGGACATGACTGAGCGACTTTCACTTTCACTTTTCACTACCAGAAGCCCCAAGCAACCAGTGGTCGGTTTTCTGTCCCTTTTTGCCTCTTCTAGAGTTTCATAGGAATTGAATCATATAGTATGAACTCTTTGACTTCTCTTGTTTAACAGAATGTTTTAGGAATCATGAAAGTGTTAGTTGCTCCTTCATATCTGACTCTTTTGTGATCCCATGAACTGTAACCCACCAGGCTCTTCTGTCCATGGAATTCTCCAGGAAAGAATACTGGAGTGGGTTGCCATGCCCTCCTCCAGGCGACCTTCCTGACACAAGGATTGAGTCTGGGTCTCCTGAATTGGCAGACAAAATCTGTACCATTTGAGCCACCAGGGAAGCCTACATGTATGTATGTATACCAGCAGTTTGTTCCTTTTTGCTGCTGAGTATCCAGTTACTTACTGATGGACATTTAAACGGTTTCCAGTTTTGGCTATTATGAATAAAGCTGCTATGAACATTTATATGCAATTCTTCATGTGGACCTTGTCCATAATCCTTTAATGAATAGTCCAGGATCTTTTATTGCACCTACTGGCAAACATGGTCCCGTGTCCTAGAATCTGTAGCAACTCTGCCCTGTAGGATAAGAAAGAAAGAAGGGGAATGTGGAATATGATGAGAGAAACTGTGCTTCTCTTCTATAAATCTAAGACATATGGCTCCATAATATCCACGGGTAATGTACATTACACTCATTTTATCCCATGTATTTCTCTATTTTCCCTCATTAGTTTTCTTCCTGTTTTTTCTCTTACCTCATTCCTCATTCAATTTAAACTTATATATATTTACAGCCTTGAGCACTGGAAAGAGTGTTTTTTCATCATGAGAATTTCTACCTTCATGAAATGACTTTGATGTTTTATTCTACTGCTAATACAGGGTCTACTTTAAATAATCTGTGAGGTTATTAGAAGAGTCGTCACCAAGATGTGGCCAAGTGCATCTTGGCTATTTCTCTCCCACCTCAATTGTGAGGCCTGAATCTGCCAGAGGAATATGCTGTTTTCTGTGTGGTCTGTTGTTTTAGGTCTCTGAAAGCCTGGAGGGTTTCAGTACCTCACACAGTTCTGTTCAGTTTCCAGAAATAAGATTCATAAATATATAGGGTCTGACCCATTATACTTTCTTTTAGAAAATAAAAACAAAAAAGCAAACACATAAAAGCAACCCACACAAAGCTAGTGGTCACAATAGGAAACATAAATAGAAAAACACAATTAAGCATGATATAGAAGGACATAAATAAGGCATTCAGACTAATGACAACTGCTGGCGGACTAGGGGTTGGTTAAAGCCGGCAGACATGTTTTATTTGGTTTTTGGTTTTTAAATATAATTTACCCAACATTTAGAAGTGTCAAAACCACACCAAAAAATTCACACACACACAAAAAATAAGAATATCTGGCAACCAGGCCCATGTTGCCACCTCACAAAAAAGTCCGGGAGCTGAGAGGCAACCGCTTCCTTTGGCCAAATGTATCACTCTCGCACTGGCTTGGCTCCTCTCATTGCCTACCTTGTAAGTATTTTGTGTTTCAACCCTGGCATCAAGGCATTCATCTAGTGATGGAAAGAAGTGGCTGGACACACTGCACTGTCAGGATCAGAGGTGGAGACGATGTCCGAGATAAACAACCACACTCCAGACAGGGATTGTTAACTTGATATCTTATCCAACACTTTCATTCTCCTCCTCCTCCCCCTCAAAGAGACAGTACAATATTCAGGCTGAGGGGTTCCTGCCCCTCTACAATGCTCACTCAGCGTGGCTCCTGTGGCATCTCTCTTGTTCTCAAGTGACCAGGTCAATGGGCCAGGAAACAGGCACCCCTAGGCCTGTTTCTGAAGGGGCTCTCTGCTCCTTCCTCTTCAGCTTATTATGCTTCCAGAGTAAGCAACCGAGAAGACTGGAACTTTCCACAGTGTTTCCCGGTGGTGGTATATGGATGAAGCTCTGTGACGATTCTACTTGCTGTTAGTTTTCTCTGCTAAGCTCCAGATCCACCCATCCAACTGTCCACAGCTCTCTCCACCTCTGTCTCCACAATTACCTCAATCAAAGCTTTTCCAAATCTACATCTGTAATCTTCCCTTACCATCCTCCTGGGATAAAATATGTCCTGTGTCCAGTTTTTCCTTTTTATATCCTTTCAATCAGCTAAGCCAGAAACCTTGGACTCATTCTAGCTTCTCTCTCTCCTGATCTCATCTCTTCTGACTACTTTTCTACATCCAAGCAATTAATGAAAAGAACAAACCACCTCCTCACCATGTGTAAGATGAAGTTGCTCAATGGCTGTTTCCAAGATGGCTGCTCTTTGTACATCCCCGCCCAACCCGTCCTTGCCTCACCTACACGCTACTCACCTGACTGAGCTTCCCTCTACATCACAGAGCCTAATCAGTAAATGCCTGAGTACTTGCCCCTGGCCCCAGCTGTTCAAATCTTTAGATCAGAGCTATCGCCACCCTGATAGTTTATCAAAGGAGCAGTCAGGAGGACACCCCTCTTCTGGTGTCCCTGACAATGATGAAACAAACTCAGTTCCCCTTTAACTGGTAATCTCCCCTCCCCCACCATCAGTGAAGACTGCTGTCATGTTCTGCCTGCCCTGTGCTGTGGAGCTGGGGAAGGAGGCTGCTCCAGGACCTGGCTTCAGATATATAAGCTCCCCCATCCATTACACCACTGATGTCTCTGTCATTGACTCTGGGTTCTCTCTTTGGTCATAAGGCTGGGCAAGCATCAGGTTTGCAGGCCTGCACAGTCCAGGCCTGTGCGGCACACCCCAACGTTATCTTTTTCACATTCCTTCTTCTTCTCTATCATTTGTGTAACCAACCTAGTTCAATTTCTTACACAAAATATTCCAAATGTCTCTCTAAGTGCAATCTTACCCACCCCATCCCTCTAGGTTCTAACCACTGGCAGTCAGAGTGATTTCTTAAATAAAGTTTTCTTCTGATACACACAGTGGAAATTTTGGAACAATCTAAATAAAAAGAAGGGAATTTAAATCACCTGAAGTGGGATTTATTTTCACTGAGGAATGGGATAGTATTTTCACTGAGGAAAATACCACTGATATTTTTAATATCCATTTTACATAATAATATTATTTTGCATAGGCAGCTTTTCATCTTTTTCTCATGCAGTGATCTTGCCTCTCAGTTCCTTGACCTCCTCATATCAACTACAGACTCCATGTTCAGGTTCTAGACCAAACCTTTGCTACTCAAAGTGTGGTCTGTGGACCAGCTGCATCAGCACTGCTTGAAACCTTGTTGAAATACAGAATCTAAGATCCCATTATGTTCTCAAGACATTTGTACTTGCAGCTTCCTTTGTTCACAAGGCTAATCCTTGTACGACTAATCCTTGCAAGACTCATTCCCTCACTGTCTTCTGGTCTCTGCTCCAATGTTATCTGCAGAGAAAAGCATTCCTGACCTCTTTTACTAGAGGTATATTCCTGTGGCACTCTATCCTCACACCCTGCTTTACTTTCTTCAGAACATTTATCACCACTCAACATTATATGTATTCATTTGCTTACTTCCTTTCACAAATATTTAGGCAACACCCACTATGTGTCAGGCACTGTTCTAAGCTCTGGGGACACAAAGAAAAACAAAATAAAGTCCCTACGTCCCCCACACTAATGTAAGCAGGCTCTGCAAATACAATTTGTTAGTCATTATATCATGTTTCTTTACTTATTCATTTTTTCAAGAAGAGGCCCAATCCCTACCATCAACAGAAGGCTGCATGCCAGGTCCCATGACTTAAACCCACCCTGAACATTCCAGCTTCTATTTAGAGGGAATTTTTCAATGTGCTTTTATGCTGTGCTGAGCTAAGTTTAACCGGGTTGTTTTCAATCCCAGTGAATTATCCCAGTACAGCTTCTCTGCAGTGGAAATTTCCCTTACTTGATGTGAGCTGCCAACTACATAGCTGGTAGCTGTCTCATTCCTGTGCAGTTTATCTGAGTTCAAAGGGTTCCCCCAAATGGGACCAAAACATTTTATCAGAATCATCATCATCATCACCAACAGCAGTAGCAGCAGCAACAGCAGCCGCAGGGTTAGGCCTGATAAAATTGTCAAGGGGCCAAGTTTATCTTTAGTGTCCTCCTGTGTCCTCTTCCTACCTGAGTGTGCATCTAGGGCCCACTTGGAGGCCTGGCTCTCAGCTGATTATAATGTATTCCCTCTCGAGGTGGCAACTTGCTCATCAATGAAAAGGGCTTAGAGACTGCAAAAGAAGGAGACACGGATAGCTTATCATGTGCCAGGCTTTGCTTTTCCCCACACAATCATTTTATCTTGCAAGGAAAATACAACCTAGAAGAACATTCCAGCTTCTATTTAGAGGGAATTTTTCAATGTGCTTTTATGCTGTGCTGAGCTAAGTTTATATTTTGTCCATCATTTTACATATTTTGTAAACATATTTTGTCCATCATTTTACAGATGTGAAACTGAGGCTCCAAGAGATTACCTGCCTCTCCCATGTCACTCTGGATGGTCTGAAGTCAAAACTCTGTCTTTCAGGCCTCCTGAGCTTCAAAAATTCAAGAGTACATGAGCGCATTTCAAACGGTTGATTATCAAAACTCACGATTGGAAGAATTTTTTTTTTTGAATATGACGATGAACATGGGAAGAGAGAAATGAAAGTGCTGATGAGAAGGAAGATCTATACAGCAAGATCTTTTTTCCTGCACCACACAGCTTGTGGGATCTTAGTTCCCTGACCAGGGATCAAACCGGTGCCCCCTGTAGTGGAAGCTCAGAGTCCTAACCACTGGACTGCCAAGGGAAGTCCCAGCAAGATCTCTCAGTTACAGATGGACCAACATTTAAGACAGAATGGAGCTCAGATTGTCTGCACCAACTCCTTCACTTTATAGAAGTGGAACAGTAATTACCAACGTGGGTGAATTATATTCATTTAAACCTAAAGGATTGGGGTGAGAACCTATAGTCCAGGAAAGGTACTCACTCCTATGTGATTACATTTACAGCAACCGAGTTTTCTAATGCTCTCACACGAGATGGAAGAAGAGGTGAACAATTTTTCTCCCATTTGTAAAACCACACTGTCCCATCTGCAATCATCAACAGAAGTATCATCACCATAATTTAATAATTTTGAGTAGGGAATTGCCATTTCTAAGTAGAGTTTCCAAATTTAGCAATATTTATATGTCTACACCCCCCAAAAAAACTGTTGGATAAATAAAAATGTACAAGTTTAGCATAGAAAAGAATATGTAATAAAATATTTGTGGATAAATTTTGTTTAGAAACCTCTGTCTTGATTCCTTAAAACCACTGAGGCAAAGATCAAAATATAATGGATGTTATAGCATGAGCACATTTAGAAGAGCGGGTGGCATCTTTCATGTGGCCCAAGGAACACAGGGCTCCCCTTTCTACACAGGGCTGACAGGGTAGAGAGGCAGCTTTGTCCCTTAGAATGGCAGGGACAGGACTGAGTAAGGAGTAGTCCATTTATGAACGTTTGAAGGTAATCAAATAAAGCATTTATTGAGCTCTTACTCTGTGTCAAGTACTGGTAAGATATGATATATACTAAGAAATCAAATAGTTCTTGTGAGCATAAATATGCATGTTAATGATAATTAACACTTTCTGTTTACATTTGTAGCAGAATAATATTTTGATGTATTAACTGAAATGTTTTCCCTTCTCTGTAGTTCCCGTTACCTGTGAACCTTTCCCCACACAGGCTTTCTTGGCGCACTGCCTCGGGGATAGGATTATACTACAAAACAAAAGAGGCAACTTCTTGCCTTTTGAGTTTTCAAAACCTGAAATCTTGGCAAAAACAATATATTTGGAAGAAAAATAGATAGTATTTTCCTATGCCTAAAGTAAGATAAAACTAGAGGAAGCACAACTGGTGATGGGGAGAGGTGAGAGCAAAAGCAGAAGAGGCAGACGCTTGAATGGGTCACCGAGCAGAAGCTCCTGCTGCGTGCCCCGCCCTGACCTCGTCGGGCTGCATTCCTGCTGCAGAGGAGAGACAACAGGCAACCGAGCCTGAGTCCTCTCTCCACGATGAGAATCTGTGGACAGCAGGGCCGCGTCCCCCCGACCCTCCGCCAACCACCTGCTGCTGCCTCCAGGCTCAGGTGAAACCTCACAGACCCCAGACCCTTATGGTCATTCACCCAGCATTTTATTATCTTTTTTCAAAAGATTTTATTGAAGTATAGTTGATTTACAATGTGTTCATTTCTACTGTACAGCAACATGATTCCGTTCTACATACACATGCTGTTCCATTATGGCTTATCATGGGATATTGGATATAGTTCCTTGTGCTATACAGCACGGCCTTGTCATTTATCCATGCTCTATAGTTTGCATCTGCTAATCTCAAACTCCCAATCCATTCCCCACCCCCCACCTCTCCCTTGGCAACCACAAATCTGAAGAACTTTTGTATTCTAATTGTCCAGAATTTTACTGAGACAGCAGAGAAGAAAGTCCAGCAGGAAAGTGTATCTAGATGGAGGGGACCCAACATGGCCTGCACTTGTCCCCACATGCCGTGGAGTCCAGGGTCAGAACCACATATTTTTCCAAGTGCCCAAGAGTTCTGAGAGAGTACTGAGAGAGCTCGTGTCCAGGGGTTAGGTGGACACAGCGCTGACAGGTGGAACAGGGGCGCTGCAGGGCGATGCTCAGCTCAGCCAATCCAGCGGGGACTGATGGGACTCCCCGAGGACTGGTGTCTATCCCCAGCTTTCTCTCCCTAGCCCAAGCTAATACTACCCTCGGAAAGCTTCCTAGACCTACGTGAATACCCCAGGTTTGTGATCCCACTAGATAATGACCCACCCCCCAAAAGAAAGCCCTGTTTCCTCACAAACCCACCCCTACCCAGGCATCCATATTTAACCAGCATCCTTCAGAAATACTCTTGCAGGGTTCAACTCATTCCCCTAAACTACAGGCACAAATACTTCCCCTCACCCCCGCACCATTAGGAAGTAAAGACCAGACAACATAGTCTGTGTAATAGCCCACAATACACCAGACGAGGGAGAAGAGTAAGGTCTACAGTGATCCTGGGTTCCTGTTACATAAAAGATCTCCCTTCTGAGCTCACATGTTAAATCCAGAACCTGAGTACAAAAGTAGGGGAAAATTTGTCTTCCAAACTCTCCTCTCTCCCAAAGCCCGTAGATCAGCCCTTTTCCCACCTCTGTGTCCCTCTTGTAAAGTCCTCTCACTATCTCTCCATTGCAACCTGAAACAGTCACATGCAAGGAAAGGGACTCAGAATAGTTTGAGGTTCAACTTCTTTTCCTTCTCCACTCTTGACAGCTAACGAGTTGTTAGATTTGTCTCCTTGCTACCTCTCCTCCCCTTTTCATTACCTGGGAGTGCTCTTCTCTGATTATCCCCTGTCCTCAGTACAGGAACACAGTGGACATGCCCTTCCCCTCCTTCTTGAGGTTGATCATGGTCAACCACGTTACTTGCTTTGGCCAATAAAACGTAGGCAGGGATGACACATGTTTACTCCTGGAAGTTTCATTTTTGCTTTTTAATTTTTATTTATTTTTGGCTGCACCGTCTTCCTTGTTGCACTCGGGGTTTCTCCAGTTGTGGGGAGCAGGGCCTACTCTAGTTGTGGTTCACTGGCTTCTCACCTGCTGTGGCTTCTCTTGTTAGGGAGCACAGTCTCTAGGGCACATGGGCTAAATAGTTCCTTGGCATGTGGAATCTTTCCAGACCAGGGATTGAACCTGCGTCCCTTGCATTGGAAACAGGATTCTTAACCACTGGACCATCAGGGAAGTTCTCCTGGGAGTATTCATTGCAATACATGACACTATAGTACTTCCTTCTTCCTGTCATTGAAACCAACATTTCAGCTGTGGGAGGCTCTGTGGACCAGATTCCCAGAGTAAGGATGCCACATCTACATACAGGAGATTAGTAATGTGAGCAAGAAATAAACATTGATTTAACTAATTCACTGGTTGTAACTGAACCTGTTAGAAATGGTTATTAAGAGCACATGACCCCTAGTTGACCCACAAGCTGGACCAGAGCAATTGAAGAATTGCTCCTGACC
Organism: Bos taurus; assembly: GCF_002263795.3. NCBI lineage: Eukaryota > Metazoa > Chordata > Mammalia > Artiodactyla > Bovidae > Bos > Bos taurus. Next base: position 65,136,727 of record NC_037343.1, on the reverse strand, counting down.
CTTTCCCTGTCCTTCGAAGGTATGCTCTGCCCATCGTTCCCACAGTGTGAGCAATTTGAAGGATGCAGCCTTGAGATAGTAATGTGTTGTTGAGACCATCTGGACTGAATACATGGCTGAATCCAGTTAAGGACTGGAATATAAACTTTTAACATTCTGGAGGGTGGGTGCAGAGATCTGCCTGTCTTATAGCTGCCCAAGATCAGCGTTGTATGTAAGTTTCCTTGCTTATTAAAACTGCCACATACCCATCTAGGTGGCTTGTTTCTTCAGTCTCTGCTTGCCCTTGCTACAAGAGCTAGCTTCATATTTCACCTGGGAAATTTCCAAGGTTGTGAACGAGCAGCATCAGAATCTTGTCCATCCTGACATACCTGGGCTACTGTTGCAGCCCATCACTTCTCATCTGAGTTCTAACACGAGCTACTCAAAGTGTGGTCCATAAACAGAAGTCAATTCACAAAACAGCTCTGGTCTGCAATGAGTATTAGTCGCTCAGTCGTGTCCAACTCATTGTGACCCAATGGACTGTAGCCCGCCTGGCTCCTCTGGCCATGGGGATTCTCCAGACAAGAATACTGGAGTGGGTAGCCTACTCCTGCACCAGGGTATCTTCCCAACCCAGAAATCAAACCAGGGTCTCCTGCATTGCAGGCAGATTCTTTGCCAGCTGAACTACCAGGACCTCTAACACATGCTACTCAAAGTGTGTTCCAAATACAGAAATCTATCCACAAAATATCTCCGGTCTGTAATAAGGTAAGTATAGAAATTAAACATTTAGAAATTCATACGAAAGTTCAATTGATTAACTTTATCTGTTGATTCTAATAATAAAATAATTGGGCTTATAGTTCCCCAGAATCTTAGCATTGGGCCTTGCCTCTTGATGAAAGTGAAAGTGGAGAGTGAAAAAGTTGGCTTAAAGCTCAACATTCAGAAAATGAAGATCATGGCATCCGGTACCACCACTTCATGGGAAATAGATGGGGAAACAGTGGAAACAGTGACAGACTTTATTTTTCTGGGCTCCAAAATCACTGCAGATGGTGACTGCAGCCATGAAATTAAAAGACGCTTACTCCTTGGAAGGAAAGTTATGACCAACCTAGACAGCATATTCAAAAGCAGAGACATTACTTTGCCAAAAAAGGTCCGTCTAGTCAAGGCTACGTTTTTCCTGTGGTCATGTATGGATGTGAGAGTTGGACTGTGAAGAAGGCTGAGTGCCGAAGAATTGATGCTTTGAACTGTGGTGTTGGAGAAGACTCTTGAGAGTCCCTTGAACTGCAAGGAGATCCAATCAGTCCATTCTGAAGATCAGCCCTGGGATTTCTTTGGAAGGAATGATGCTAAAGCTGAAACTGCAGTACTTTGGCCACCTCATGCGAAGAGTTGACTCATTGGAAAAGACTCTGATGCTGGGAGGGATTGGGGGCAGGAGGAGAAGGGGACGACAGAGGATGAGATGGCTGGATGGCATCACTGACTCGATGGACGTGAGTCTGAGTGAACTCCGGGAGTTGGTGATGGACAGGGAGGCCTGGCGTGCTGCGATTCATGGGGTCGCAAAGAGTGGGACATGACTGAGCGACTGATCTGATCTGATCTGATCTGATCTGATGGGGTCCTGCAAAAAGGCTTGTCAAATTGGATCAAAGCTTCATGATCAAGAATAGAATTATGGTAGCATTTCAAGCAGTAGCAAGCATATCTGGGGGATATCTAGGGTGCCAGACCCTTCCTCATTGAGGGTGAAAACATCATTTAGAAGTTCCCCGAGTCTACTCTTTGTCCCAGCACAAAATTTAGCTCCAACAAGCAAAGAACCTTTCTGAGTTCTTTCTCGTTTAACCTTAAATATTGTTTTAGGTTTGCCTACATAAAAGCATGGACATGAATGTATTTATTCTTTTGGATAAAACTTTATCAATACATTGCCAATGCATCTATTTAGTTCAATAGATAGTTATTCAGCTCAGTTGTGTCCGACTCTTTGCAACCCCATGGACTCCAGCATGCCAGGCCTCCCTGTCCATCATCAACTCCAGGAGCTTGCTCAAACTCATGTCCATTGAGTCGGTGATACCATCCAACAATAAAAGCATCATCTAGCTTTTATTACTTTATACATATACATGCATATACTTTTACACATAAAGTAATAAAAGCAAGTAAACGGGGCTTCCCAGGTAGCGCTAGTGGTAAAGAACCCACTTGCCAAAGCAGGAGATGTAAGAGACATGGGTTCAATCCCTGGGTCGGGAAGATGCCCTGGAGGAGGGCATGGCAACCCACTCCAGTATTCATGCCAGGAGAATCTCATGGACAGAGGAGACTGGAGGGCTACAGTCTGTAAGATCTCAAAGAGTCAGACATGACAGAAGCAACTTAGCACAGCACAGCAAGTAAATAACATCAGCTCTGCTGTGAGAATCAAAATAAACAGTACTGAAGCTCTCAGTAGTGAATGAAGTGAAGTGAAATGGCTTAGTCGTGTCCAACTCTTTTCAACCCCATGGACCGTAGCCTGCCAGGCTTCTCTGTCCATGGGATTTTCCAGGCAAGAATACTGGAGTGGGTTGCCATTTCCTTCTCCAGGGGATCTTCCCAACCCAGGGATTGAACCCAGGTCTCCCGCATTGTAGGCAGATGCTTTTACCCTCTGCGCCACCAGGGAAGTCTCTGGAAAGACAGACTAATGGTAGTGAATAAAAGACTATAATTATTGTTTAGCATTTATATGCAATAACTGCCTTGTAACATTCTCAAATTATCTGTACACAAAGATTTTTCTCCTTGTAAGTCAGACAAAAAGTCTTTGAGAGGTGCCCTAGGTAATGTTTCTCTGTATCTTGTCCAGTGTTCAGTCATTTGGGACAAATAATAAACATGCAATGATTTTCTGAAAACTGTTCAGTTGTGGAACCCCTTCACCATTAAGTAAACGGCAGAAACTTCATATTTAATATGCTGTATGATAGGTATTCCTCACTCACACTGGAAACACTCTTCAGAGTTTTGGCCAGGAGAGTTGTAATATGCTATCTGCGCTCCTTAAGAGCACAGGTCATATCTCACTAATCTTTGTTACCTCAGCACCTACCATAATCATCTAAGCACAGAGAAGTCCAGTTAATGTCTGAAGATAAATTAAATGTTAATAAATTAATAAACTTTAAATTAAATACCTCCCTAATACTACCTCCAATTTGTATCCTGAAATCTAAAAAGCCAATCTTTGTTTTAGTTAAAATGGTTTATCTTCCAGAATCATCTAAACATTTTTAAAGTAGACCCATCCAATAAGTCATGTGATTTTCCCATCTTCTTCCTTTGTGAACCTGAGTAAGCTCTTATTCAAAGATCATTAAGGGGATTAGCTGTAGGAGTGGGGGTGGTAAGGAATGGACAGCTCTTGGTCTGCAAGGAGGGAAAATTGTCTAATTGTTCAGAGAATACGACATTATTCCGCACATGTAAACAGTCAAGGTAACATACTGCAGATGGATAAAGAGCTTCTGTCTAGAAGAACTATAAACTTTGGCAGGAACCACGGTGCTGCCGCAGTGAAAGCCCTCCTGCTGGGGCTGCAATGGAAAAAGTGACCTCAGTGAGGAATTCAGAACTGAAACGCTCGGAGAGAGAAGATGAAACACCATGAAGTTTTGATTAAGTCACTTGGTTCCAGGCATATAAAAGTGTAAAGCTGTTTCAGCTTTTTTAAAAACTGCAGATTCCATGAACTTTGTGGATGACTATTCTATTCTAGTTGTAGCTTAGAATTCCTAAGTGCCTCCACCCTCTGTTCTTCATGAGGATATGCAGTGTTTAAGACCGCATTGTCCTAGACAGCCCAGGTAAGGAAGCAAAGTAAGGTCAGTCTGGAGTCACAGGACCTAGATCACTCAGTGTTCTGAACCGTCTCAGCACAGAACGTGCACTGAGGAGGGACCCCAAAAAACAAAGGCAAAGACAGTACTAGAGGGAAACCTTCACACACCCTTTTCTCCATCCTGCTCCCATCTAGAGAGGAGGTCCCTTTAGTGGACAAGTTTATAGGTTTAACAGTAGCAATTTACATCTCTCACCACCAGGAGTTAGCCAGTTCAGTGAGTGTTTTAGAGCTGGTATCTCTTGCTACCTCATCTGCTCTTGAAATTTTTATTTAATATATTAGGCTTCTGCATGGAAAAAATGAAATGCATCATGGCAAACAAATATGAACAAAACCATATTCTAGAAAAAAAAAAACAGCCACCCACCCACTCTCGCCCCAAACAAGCTTTTATTTTTAAATGTAGATTTATATTTCCAGTAACGCATGAATCAAGTCACAAATTTAATGTCAGTAGAGAGTGTAATTTTGGAGTCATACCAGAAGCAAAAAGTGGGGGGAAGGTGTGAGCACATAAAAATTATTTATATTTTTATTTATTTCCATCGATTGAAAATAAATTTTCAGGAGTACCACTTCTCAAGTTAATTCATTTCTAAACTCTGAAAATTTTGTGCTTATTTAGCAGTGCCCTCTGGTGTCCAAATTGATCATTTTAGTTTGCCTTCTGGCTAAAAGTAAACCATTATACAACTAAACAAGTCTACAATTAGCATTCATTTATTCACGAAATATTTATTGAGTGCTCAGTATATGCCAGTTTGTGAAAGGTGATGAGATATACAGATGTATTTTAAAAAGAAACATGGTTTGTTATCACTTATATGTGGAATCTAAAAATAAAACAAACTAGTGAATATTAACAAGAGAAACAGACTCAGAGATACAGAGAACGAATTAGAGGTTACCAGTAGGGAGGAGGCAGAGGGAGGGGCAAAACCTGGGTAGGGGGTTAAGAGACACAAACTACCATGTGTAAAATAAACAATCAACAAGGATACACTGTCTAGCACAGGGAAATATACCATTGTGCTGTAGTAACTTTAAATGGGGTAGAATCTATAAAAATATTGAATCAGTATGTTATATATCTGAAACTAATATTGCAAATCAACTATAATTTAATTTAAAAAATTTTAAGGACACAGTTCTTTGTTCTGTTCTTAAAGAGCCCATTGTCTAACAAGAGAAGTAGATGTAAATGCAATTATCTAATAAAAGGTTAATTACTTGATCATACAAAAGAAGTCAGTTTACCTATTTTTCACTAAAATGAGACCAACAGAGCTGAGTTGTCTCCATTTTCAAACTGTTCTGGACCATTGTTCATACGAGCAGGTATATGGCTGTCCTGGGACAGAGCGACTTCCGTCAAGTACATAGGGAACATTACAAAAAAGGAGTAAACGGTGCAGAACATACAGGGAGATTGAGACCTAGATTTGGAGCTTTCTCACAGAAAGCTCCTTTCACAGTCAACCCCAAGGCACTTCTGATCTTGTAGTTACCTAGGGGCCCACCGGTCACCAGGCCTGACACATAAATTTAATGTTCACTTAGTCTTACTTATCTTTCTGAAAATACACTGTTTTCTAACACTGCAATGAAAAGCCTCAGAAGGAGTCGAATGGCAGAGACCCTAAGAACCGATAAGTCTGCAAATTTCCACCTGGGGTCACAGAAACACACTTTGTTCTGAATTGGTGGATCTTCAGGCCTTCTGGGGAAGCAGAGGAGCCTGAAGGAGTTACCAAGACCTTCCATCAAAAAGAAAAGTCAAATTCAAATAACACCAAAGGAAGGAGTCAGGAACTATGGCTCAAGAAAGATGCTTTAAACAATTTTCCTTCTTTTGGCCATGTTTCCATTCTTGTTCCTGCTGTTTTCTAGTGTAATAAGCCCTGGTTTGCTTCTAACCCATAGAAAATGGCAAAGGTGACAGGACACACATGACTACATTATGTAAGATTGCAAGGTCCACCCTGCCGACTCTCCTTGTCACTGGCTTTGAGCAAACAACCAGTTATGCTGGCAAGGCTCATGCAACAAACAGGGTGGCCTCTTGCCGACAGCACACTAAACTGAGGTCCTCAGTACATGGCCCACAGGAAATAGAAAGCTGCTACCAACCACATGAGTGAGGAAGGAGACCTTTCCCCAACACAGCCTCAGATGAGACTATGGCCGTGACAGCAGCCTTACAAAAGACCCAATTCTGAGATATTAAATGTGTTGTATTTTTAAGCTGCTAAGTTTCTGGTAACATTAGTATATAAAAATAAATAACAAATATAGATCTCAGGATACATTTTTTTACTTTAAAACATTTTTATTATAAAAGTAATACCAACAAAGAAAAACTAAAATCTTAAAGAAAGACAAAGCCATCCATTTACTGCCCTGCCCTCCTATTATAACCACAGTTAGGAATTTATTTTGTCCTCTTTTTTATTATATACTTGGTGTGTTATTTACAGCCATAATCATACCCATTCATACACTTTTGTATCTTGCTTTTTTCTTTTTACTAAGCATTTTCTCATGTTTTACAGTATACTCATTTCTAATTTTTAATGGGTACATAACACACCATTCATTACCTTTGTATGTTTATTGACTATTTCCCCAGACCAGGTGTTGGCAAACTATGTCCAGACATTTGTAAATAAAGTTTTATTGGAATACAGGCATATCCATTCATTTACATACTATCTACAGTTATTTTTATTCTACAAACAGGATAGTTGAGAAGTTGTGAGAAAATCTATATGGCCTGAAAAACCTAAAATAGTTCCTTTCTGGCACTTTCCAGAAAAATTTTTCTGACTCTTGCCTTAACTTTTAAAATACCGTTCTTTGCAACAATTAATTAAGAAGAAGTAGAAAAACTAGGTCTACTGAAGAAAGATGATTTTAAGGTCCACACTGTCCGCTACTATTAATATCTCTCCTACAACAGTCTAGCTATGATACAATATGATGGCAGTAGTAAGAATGGGAAAAAAAAAAAAGGCCCAGTGCTCTTGTAGGTAACACTTCTCTGGTCCCTATTAATCTAGATATGCAATTTTATACTCTGGATGAGCATATTTTTAATTTTGATTTAAAGTTAACCAAAGAAGGAACTAACATTAATTGTACCATGAAAACCAATCAAAAGGACACTTTCTACTGGGGATGAAAAAGCAGGCTAAAGTAAATTCTCCATTTCTGCAGACTAGCTGTAGTGACCAAAAGGCACAGAGAGAGTTGAGTAAGGGGAAAAAATGGTGGTCTCAAGAATGTCCTATCCTTCTGAACATGCCATAGGCATAAACTTGCATATGACTATAATCAAACTGTCTCCAGGTGAGAAAGTTCTAGAGCAACTATCTATTTTTTTAACAAAATAAATTCTTCTATACGGGAAAGTTTTATTCTTCAAGAAAGAAAACTTCTGGGATGGGACCAGCTAAGTCAGCCCTGACTATCTCTGAGATACAAGATGAACCAGGCTGATGGTTCTTAATCCAGTCTTGTGTGAACAAAGTAAGCATCAGGAAGTATAGGTGTCATCTTCTAAGGGAAATATTCTGCAACATAAAAAAAGGAAAAAGATCAGGATGGACCTTTTCCCCAAAAGATAATGTAACTTAAAGCAAAACTTGAAAGATATTTATTGTGATTATCTCAATTATGCTAACAATGTATGTAAAGAAACATATAAAACACATTTATGTATTAAATCATTCCTGTCAAAATGCCAACCAATTTAACATTTCCTTAAATGTTCTTTTGGTCAAAACTATTACAAGCCTTTATATTCCACCCCAGTTACTCATCAAATAATTAAATGCGTCATGACTTCACGAAGGACTCTTGGAAACTATAAAATTTTCTGTAGAGTGAGAAAGTTAAATAATTTTTTGTGAAAACAACTAAGAACATGTTACTTTGAACAGAACATAGCTAGTTTTCTGCGGTATGAGACATCAAGTCCTTTTTCCCTTGAATTTTCATATTGCAAAAGAAGCAATGGTTCTGTGAATGCATTGATTCACACTTAAAATCATGTCATAATTTTCTTCTTTTTTCACTGTTTTACTGATAGTCGCCTCCAAACTGACCTGAGGATCCGGCAGCATAAATCCATCAGTGAGTTTGTAGTAGACTATGGTAGAGTCGGACTCCACTATGGCCAAAGTAAATGACGTGGGCGAGTCGGGATCACCTTGCAATTTTCGTGACGCCTTCAAGATTTCCCTTATCCTGAAAACAGAGTCATATCACATTTAGGATTCACAGTCACTCAGTTAATAAGAAGGTCAAACACTGTAAAATCTTGGAGACAAGGTACACAATAACACTATATCCAAAACGTTGACTCAGGAAATGTCTGAAGGCTCAAATATAAACATTTAAGTTACCTTTTTATACAGAAAATCCCACAAATAAGCATTATCTACTGCTTTTCAGTTCTCCTCTTTTGTATTCACTTCTCTCTCCCGATCATTAAACCTAAGAGAATCAAAACCGTATCTAGGGAACCTTCAGAAAGGGACACTAACAGCATTTAGTGCTTCTAAACTGGCCAAAAATTTTCATTACTCATCTTCCAAGTTTCCAACTTGGTATCTTACAGCAAAACAACTGGTATTCAGGGTTTTGTTTTTTTTTTTTTTAAATAGATTATAATACATATTTCCCCATATTTCTACATGGTGCTCAAAATTACAATCTTTATAAGGTTATATAATATTCTATTGATTCACAATGCAGCCAATCATTCCCCTATTGCTGTAATGTTCTTTCAGGTCTTTTCTGTGTGTGTGAGGAAGATGGTGCTAATAAAGGTGAACTGTGATAAGCATCTTCTTTCAGGTCTTTTCTGTGTGTGTGAGGAAGATGGTGCTAATAAAGGTGAACTGTGATAAGCATCTTCTTTCAGGTCTTTTCTGTGTGTGTGAGGAAGATGGTGCTAATAAAGGTGAACTGTGATAAGCATCTTCTTTCAGGTCTTTTCTGTGTGTGTGAGGAAGATGGTGCTAATAAAGGTGAACTGTGATAAGCGTCTTTCTGCAGGTAGTAGTTTCTTTTTAAATAATCCTGCTGGGTCTTTCCAAGTATCAGAACTATTGGATATGAATACAGATATTTCTGTGGCTTTCATGTATTCTGATACTTAATAAAAGCAAAAAGAAAAATACAGAGAGAAAAAATGTTTTTATAAAATTATATGTCAAGTATCAATGTTATGAAGGATTCTGGTTTGCTTGCTGTGGAAAATAGTCGACTAAATCCAATATCAAGATCTTCAAAGCACTGTTAGCTTTTGCTTACCATGAACTAAAAATCCTTATTACCTACCTGACAAAACCTGTGTTCAGTAATTGAGGAAAATGTAAGCTCCAGGGGAGACTTCTTAAAAGGGCAAATAAAAAATGATCAGTTGTGTTTTTCATTAAGCTAACCAATTTTCTGGAATTGGAAAAAGATTTACTAGCATATTAACATGCTACAACTGAATACATAAATAACACTATACTCTCTTTAGCAAAAGTCTAATTTGTCCCCTTAAATTCTACTGCCAACTCTAAGTAAAAATTCTTGTGGTGACTCTTCACCCATCCTACTAGCTCTTTAATTTATAAAGCATCTAAAAAGAAGTCTCTGCTTTGAAATAGTCTTCTTACAGTAATTATAATACTTTTTTAAAAACCTGTGGAGAAGACAAGATTTTAAAAGTGATTTAAAACAGCAATAAACCTCTGGGAAAGCTGAAACTGAATTGTTCTTGCTAAACTACCATTTAGTCACTGCATAATATGTTACAGAGTGATAACTGGTTTCTTAAAACAGATACAAAAGGCTGCTTACCTACTACCTATCATTTAATATTCACAAGTATATAATCACATAAGGAGAGAATGAGTTTCTAAGTTTGTCAAACCTCATAGTCAAACCATTTCTAAGATGACCTTGAGAGAGTTAATTCAATAGCATGGTAATACTGGTATTATTGGATAAATAAAATTTTTGCCTGAAAAAAAATCTTAATTCCTTTTCAAGAGTCAGCAAAGCATCATCTTCTTTCCCCAATCCTAGAGACACCTTGTGCAAACTTTCATTACTGTAATCACTACCTCCTATTTACACACCTAAGTGTCTGTTTCCACTGGCTTGTACCAATTTTGAGTGTCAGAGCGTTCTAAGAAAAAAAATTGTTAATAGTATGTAGTAGAATGCTTCCAAGTATCTGTAGTAATTTCTTCAAAATATCTGACATTTGCTTGCTTTTTGTTTAATGGGCACGCATGCTAAGTTGCTTCAGTTGTGTCCGACTCTGCGACCCTATGGACTATAGCCTGTTAAGCACCTCTGTCCATGAGATCCTCCAGGCAAGAATACTGGAGTGGGTTGCCATGCCCTCCTCCAGGGGATCTTTCCAACCCAGGGTTCAAACCCACGTCTCTTACGTGTCATCATAACATTCAAATTGCTTTATCATTTGTCTCTACACCAGGGCCTGGCAAACTCTGGACACCTGTTTTTCTATAGCCCATGAGCTAAGAATGATCTTTATATCTTCAAATGGTACACTTTGAATGGTCATATAAGTACCTACGTAATAGCCTTGATTTTGCCACTGTGCCCATGAAGACAAACATACTTACTACCTGATCCTTTAAGAAAAGGTTTGTTGACCCCTACTCTACACTATGGAAAAAGTTAAGAATAAAAATTGTAAGATATGATCACCAAGGCAGTGTTCCTTTTTTTCAATATTACATATTCAAAAGTCAGAGCAGAAGGAGATTTCACTTCTAATTAGGATATAGAAGATCTCAAAAGACCACCATTCCTATGATAATAAAGAGAAAAGACCTCATTTGCTTAAAAACATACCATTTTTCTTTAATGCCACAAAAGAGAGGTAAACACAAAGGGGTATAAAGGAGCTAAATTCCAATGAGAAATGAGCCCTTCCTGGGTAAACTAGAGACCAAGACACAGCCACTTCTACCCCTCAAGGGCAACTGCTAAGTCTGGTCACTGTGGCTGGAGGAGTGAGCCAGTCATATGAAAGTGACTTCACTGGGACAAGGAGAAAACAGCACAACATCTAAAAGCCACACTTGAACTGGTGTGGTGGATTGGAATCTTGAGGGACATTAGTCCCTCCAGTTCACCAATTCTTACTCATGGGACTTCTGCTGTGTTTAAGCAGCAGCATGAAAAGCTGGGGAAGGGGCTAGAAAATGACAGGCAAGCCCTAATCACTAGGCTCTGCTGAAGAGAGAGGCCTGATTCCATTCTCAAGACATTTGAAACCAGAACAGAACACTATAAAGCTGCAACCCAGCCACGATTCCTCTTGACTTCTGATCTGAATGAATAAATAAGACCCTGCCTCTACCTGCCAAAGAGAGGAAAGGATGAGCTCTTTGGGGGGCAGAGTGGTGGGGGGCAGGTAGGTAGCATCCACATCAGTCTGTCAACCTCAGTCTCTTCTTCATACACAATGGCCAGCATCCCATGAAAAACTCAAAGCTATGTGAAGAAGGTGGAAAATATATCTAATAATCAACAGTAAAAAATCAATACAAGAAGACCATCAGAAAACTAAGGCTGTTGAAAAACTAAGATGCTGGATTTAAGATTCTAAAATAACTACAATAAATATTATGGTATTGATTAAAAACACAGACAAAATGAATGATAAGATGAAAAATTTAAGCAAAAGAATGAAAATTCTAAAGAAAATGAACATTCTAGAATCTAAAAACACATTTTCTCAATTATTGACTAGGCTCAATGACAGATTAGACACAACAGAAGAAAGAATTTAATGAACCTAAAAACAGGTCACAAAAAACTTAATTGAAGTATAATACAAGGAGAACATTTTTTTTTCTTTAAATAAAACATCAGAGGCCTTTAGTGCAGTATCAGTCTAACATACGTGTAAATTACAGAAAGAAAATGAGGAGAGAATAGTGTGTATCTTACTCTGTTCAGGCTGCTATAACAAAATACCACAGCTTATACACAACAGAAGTTTATTTCTCAGGGTTCTGAAAGTTGAAAAGTCCAAGATCAAGGCACCAGCATCGTCTCTTTCAGGTGGAGGTCCTCTTCCTGGTTCACAGCCAGAAGCCTCTTACTGCATCTTCACATGGTGAAAGGAATAAGAGATCTCTGTGAGGTCTTCTTTAAAGGCACTAATTCCATTTAGGAGGGTTCTACCATCATTGATTGCTTAAGCACCTCCAAAGATCTCACCTCCTAATACCATCATCTTCTGGGCTAAGGATTTCACCATATGAAACACAGGGGACACATTTAGACTACAGCTGCTGCTGCTGCTAAGTCGCTTCAGTCGTGTCCGACTCTGTGCAACCCCATAGACGGCAGCCCACCAGGCTCCCCCATCCCTGAGATTCTCCAGGCAAGAACACTGGAGTGGGCTGCGATTTCCTTCTCCAATGCATGAAAGTGAAAAGTGAAAGTGAAGTCGCTCAGTCGTGTCGGACTCTTAGCGACCCCATGGACTGCAGCCCACCAGGCTCCTCCATCCATGGGATTTTCCAGGCAAGAGTACTGGAGTGGGGTGCCATTGAAATAGTTCAGACTTTCCCAAAATTGTTGTCTCTGAATGTAAAATGTCTCTCTTACAGAGAGTATGTAGATGGATCTTGTTTTTATATTCAGTCTTATAATTTATGTCCTTTGATTAGAAAGTTTAATCCATTCACATTTAAAATAAAACTAATATTGTTGGATTTACATATGCTATTTTGCTATTTGTTTTGGGTGGCTCAGCTGGTAAAGAATCCACCTGCAGTGAGGAAGACCTGGGTTCAATCCCTGGGTTGGGAAGATCCCCTGGAGAAAGGAACAGCTAGCCACTCCAGTACTCTGGCCTGGAGAATTCCACGGACTGTATAGTCCACGCGGTCACAAAGAGTTGGACACGACTGAGTGATTTTCACTCTCACTTTCTGTATATCACATGTCTTTTTTTGTCCCTCTGTTCCTCCTTTACCTCCTTCTTTTGTATTGATATTTTCTAGAGTACTACTTTGATTACCTTGTGGGTTTTTTTTTTTTTTTAACTATACAGTTGACCCCTGAACAATACAGATTTGAACTGTGCAGGTCTACTTATCTGTGGATTTTTTTTTTCAATAAATATATATTCAATACTATAGTACTATGATCCCTGGTTTATTGAATCTGTGGATACAGAACTGCAGACACAGAGGGTCAACTATAAAGTTATACTCAGATTTCCAACTATGCAGAGGATTGGCATCCCTAACCCCTGCATTGTTCAAGGGTCAGCTGTATTTTTTTGAGTTTCTTGGTGGTGGTTCTAGAGATCACACTATATGTACCTTAATTTATCACAATTTACTCAGATTAATTCTAATCCAATTCTAAAACAAATATAGAAACTCCAATATAATTTCATTCCTTTCTGCCTCCTTTGTGTTATTATTGTCATATATATTATGCCCGCTGCTGCTGCTAAGTCGCTTCAGTCGTGTCCGACTCTGTGCAACCCCATAGATGGCAGCCTACCAGGCTCCCCCATCCCTGGGATTCTCCAGGCAAAAACACAGGAGTGGGTTGCCATTTCCTTCTCCAAAGCATGAAAGTGAAAAGTGAAAGTGAGGTCGCTCAGTCATGTCCGACTCTTAGCGACCCCATGGACTGCAGCCTACCAGGCTCCTCCATCCATGGGATTTTCCAGGCAAAAGTACTGGAGTGGGGTGCCATTGCCTTCTCCATATTATGCCTATATACTATAAACTCAGTACAATGTTATATTATTACTTTATACAATCTTATATCTTTTAAAAAGTTATGAGGAAAAAGGAAACAAAATATATTAACCTACATATTTAATATTTCTGGTATTAATATTTCTTCAAGTTGCTCTCTGATGTCATTTCCTTGCTTCTTTACAGCCCCATCCTTTGTGTTAATATTATAATCTGTATTACTTCTTAATACGCTATAAGTCTGATCTATTGATTTGTGACAAAGGTACAAAGGCAATTCAATGAAGAAAGTCTTTTTAACAAATAGTGCTATAATCTGAAGATAGTATACCTCGATGTCTACAAATAGGATTACTGTAATAATCAATGGAGTGGCATACATGAAAAGGCTTTACAAATTGACTGGTAGTCACTGAATACAGTATTTTTATCAACTATCTATACCAGATTTCCTTCTTTGAAAACTGGGACGTAATATGATAATCACTACCTTCCTCTTAAAAAACAATCTCCACCTATGTTGAATGGTATGACAATTAGCTAGCTTACTGCTCATATCAGAGGTTTACTTTATAAAGAGATATTTAAATGAAACAACCATAAATACTAATCAGTAGTGTTATTACACAGCACTGATGGAGAGTAATACTCTGAAGCCACAGCAATATACATAACTTACAAATAAGTTTCTTTAAATATCCCTAAGCAGGGTATGACGAAGATGGGACACAGATGGAAGGGGAAAAAAAAAAAACAACTTAAGACAACTTTTACCTATTTTCTTTTTCTCCCAATATAACATGATTTAAATCAAAAAGGTGTATGTGTATGTGTGTGTGCATGCATGTGATTTTTTCCCCTAATGTAAACTGCGTGGGAATTCTAGCTCAAATACTGAAATTTAGGATAGAAATTTCCATCTCATTCATATTTGTTTCCAGAGTTCTTTGATATAAATAGCAAAACATTTTCAGACTTACTCAAAACACCCATGTGGGAAACCCTCACATTTGAAAATTAGCTCAGAGTTGTAAAGGGGGTATTGTCTTCAGAGTTGAGGGGAATCACTGTCAAAAATGAAATGGAAGTTCCCATCTCACAGCTCTGTCTATCCTCCATGGAAGCAGGGGGCGGGGCGGGGGGGCGGTGCGGATTACCAATGAATTTTCTCAGTAATAACAGAATTAAATCATTTCTCTGCCTCTGTTACTCAAAGCACTCTTGGGAAGTCTCACAAAGATTCTTGTTCAGGATCTCTTCTAGTCAATGGCAATTTTTAACTCATGTTTAAGGTAATGCCATCATCTTTGTCTATTTGAGATCTGTGTTTTTGTTCCCTTTATGGGGTACTAATAAACTCCTAAAGATGTTTACTTTGCCTTTGAGTCAATAGACTGTGCTTTCTCAATATGACACCAACAACAGGTTTCAAAGTTCTATTTTAAAAATCATACATGATTGTAAAGATGCTGAGGATAATGAAGCATCACTAAAATACTATAGTCTCATTTAACCTCTAACAAGCTCATAGTTTGAAATCTTAATTTAGAAACCACAGAACAAAGACTCCTTATATGCATATTTTTTAAAAGCTCAGTTCTTTGGAAAGATATTGTAGAGATGTTACATCAGACAGATCTAAAATAATAATTTAGATAATAAAACTCTTTATAGTTCATATCTGATAGAAATTCACATATGTAAAACATAATCTATGTATTAACAATAAGATCTTCAGGTTTTTGAGTTCATTACATTTTAAGGGAAAAATCCCACCTAAGAAAGAAACAAATCAGTATCACAGTTGTTGATCAACAATAACAGAATTTGATGTTTGTAACAGGTTTTTCTTTCTTATAACTGTTTAGAGAGGAGCTCAGCATACTGAAAACAGTGATTCTGAAGTTTAACAAAGTTAACTTGAGAATGTATCTGAGGCAAACACACAGAGAACATTATTTGGCTACTGCCATTTCTCCAAGCTATTTAAATTCTTTTGATAAATCTTAGCATATATATATATATATATATATATATATATATATATATAGTTTTTTTTGGTTAAGAACCCTACAATAGAGACGAAGTAATCTCTGGAGATTTGCACAAAGGGCAAAAAAGTTGAAGACAACATTAATTTTAACTTCAATCTTAATGCATCATGGGTTAAAATTATTAATTTCACCCCACAGAAGGCAATAAGTTCTTCAGTCCTCTTCAATGTGGCCAAATTGATACATGCTTTAGTTACATTGATAAAAGACATTAACTCCCTGATCTGCCTCATTATGATATATTGAAAGGACACACCATAATGCAACTCTGAAACACAATGCAAGATTAAATTGGTGCCCATGGGGCCTTACTCATCCACAGGCTCAATCCTCAAAGTTTCAAGAATAACAGACCACCCGCTAAGGGACCATGCCAATGCCTTCCTCATAAAAAATCAAGGCAGCTACAGTCTCAGGGGGGTTTACTCAACAATTAAGTGCCTGTGTGGCTATTTGCCCCAGTGGGAAGTCATTCTGCTAAAATAAATTGCAAGTTTGTTTTTTGTTTTTTCCTTGAGGGTAAGAGGGAAAAAAAAATGCTATGCTAGTTGAAAGAAGCTGCCAGAATGGGTGGTTTCACCAGCAGATTTCCAGCAGAGGTCGAATGAGGACACACATCCTGATATGCAGGCAGAGAAACGCCAGAAGCCACTTCACGAGTTACCAGACTTCAGGCCTCATATAAAATAATGATCACTTAATGAATTTGTAATAAAGAGTATATACTTTTGGAGAGAAGAAACATTTTTTACAGGGAAATGATAATGGAGTATCCTTCAAAAAATATGTAGCACTTCAGAATTAAATCTTATAACCAAGAACATCTTTAAAAATGTTCTAAAGGAGGAACTGTTAGTTCTATTAACCCTTTACTCCACCATTACTATAAGTCCTTCTTCCAAGGCACTTAGGCAAAAGAAGGGCGTGTTGAGCGGTGAAGATATGGATGAAAAACAATTTAACTAAAAGGTAAGGAGCCTATTCATAGCATCAGCAGAGGGACTCTCCAGATCCGTGACTGTTCTCTCCTCAGATGTAGACAGTTTCAGATACCGTGTAAAGTGTGGGAAAATCTTGCCAACAGATGAATTTTGTAGACACTCTAGTTCTATAGAAAAGATATTACTCAGCAACTTTCTTTTGCAGAAATTGAGTCATCTCCCTCACTCATCCAACAAATACCTATTTAACACCAGATATCAGGTACTAGGTTAGGCACAGGGGAAGTATTAATAGCAATGAACAGAACAATGTTCCTGTTTCCACCAAGGAAGTGGGAGGAAGAAGAAAGTAAATAATACATAATACACTGGGTAGCAATAAATGTGGTAATAAAAGAGGGCCACTTCGTAGGTTGCAACAGTACCGAGGCTGAGACATTAGTAGCTTGTACCAGCGTGATATGGTATAGCAAAAGAGGTGAGAGATGGTCAAATTTTAGATAAACTTCTAAGGGAGAAGTGACAGAATTTGTTAACAAATTAATTTGGAGGTCTGAGAACTGGGTGGATTAAAACTAATCAGAGATTATATAGCAAGGTTAACATATGAAAGTCAGTTGCTTTCCTATATACCAGCAATGAACAAGTGGAATTTCAAATGAAAAACACAATGCCATTTACGTTAGTACCCAAAAAGTTAAATACTTTAGGTGTAAACTAAGAAAAATATACACAGGATCTGTTTAAGGAAAACTATAAAACCCTGATGAAAGAAATCACAGGAGATCTAAATAAATGGAGAAATAGTCCATATCCTTGGATAGGAAGATTCAATATTATTAAGATGCCAATTCTTCCATTGTGATCTATAAATTAAGCACAATCCTAATCAAAACTCTCAACTATGCACCATTCTGAAAAAGGCAAATCTACAGAGAGAGTTAAAAGTTCAGTGGCATCCAGCAGTTCAGAGTGGGGGCAAAGGGATGACTATATGCAGCACACAGGATTTTTAGGGCAATAAAACTATTGTATATAACGGTGGATATGTGACATTATGATTTGTTAAAACCAGTAGACCTGTACAATAAAAAGAGTGAACCTTATTGTAAAACTATGGACCTTCAGATCAGATCAGATTAGATCAGTCGCTCAGTCGTGTCCGACTCTTTGCGACCCCATGAATCGCAGCACGCCAGGCCTCCTTGTCCATCACCAACTCCTGGAGTTCACTCAGACTCATGTCCATGGAGTCAGTGATGCCATCCAGCCATCTCATCCTCTGTTGTCCCCTTCTCCGCCTGCCCCCAATACCTCCCAGCATCAGAGTCTTTTCCAATGAGTCAACTCTTCGCATGAGGTGGCCAAAGTACTGGAGTTTCAGCTTTAGCATCATTCCTTCCAAAGAAATCCTAGGGCTGATCTCCTTCAGAATGGACTGGTTGGATCTCCTTGCAGTCCAAGGGACTCTCAGGAGTCTTCTCCAACACCACAGTTCAAAAGCATCAATTCTTCAGCGCTCAGCCTTCTTCACAGTCCAACTCTCACATCCATACATGACCACAGGAAAAACCATAGCCTTTACCAATATTGGTTCATTAATTATAACAAATGTACCATACTAAAGCAAGACAATAATAACTAATAAACACTGTGCTGGACTGAAACTTCAGTGGGAAACCTCTGTACTATCCATTCAAGTTTTCTGTAAATTTAAAATTGTTCTAAAAGATAAAGTACAGACAGATACAAAGCGATAACTATCTGCAAGGTTTCTGGCCTGAGCTTCAGAATGCATAGTGTTGCCATTAATGAAAGAAGGCAAATAAAGAGTTTTTTTTTTTTTTAACATGCATCTATTCTACTTCAGCAATATGTGAACCGTGAACTTCCTGATGTTCAAGCTGGTTTTAGAAAAGGCAGAGGAACCAGAGATCAAATTGCCAACATCCGCTGGATCTTTGAAAAATCAAGAGAGTTCCAGAAAAACATCTATTTCTGCTTTATTGACTATGCCAAAGCCTTTGACTGTGTGGAGCACAATAAACTGTGGAAAATTCTGAAAGAGATGGGAATACCAGACCACCTGACCTGCCTCTTGAGAAATCTGTATGCAGGTCAGGAAGCAACAGTTAGAACTGGACATAGAACAACAGACTGGTTCCAAATAGGAAAAGGAGTACGTCAAGGCTGTATATTGTCATCCTGCTTATTTAACTTCTATGCAGAGTACATCATGAGAAATGCTGGGCTGGAAGAAGCACAGGCTGGAATCAAGATTGCCGGGAGAAATATCAATAACCTCAGATATGCAGATGACACCACCCTTCTGGCAGAAAGTGAAGAGGAACTACAAAGCCTCTTGATGAAGGTGAAAGTGGAGAGTGAAAAAGTTGGCTTAAAGCTCAACATTCAGAAAACAAAGATCATGGCATCTGGTCCCATCACTTCATGGGAAATAGATGGGGAAACAGTGGAAACAGTGTCAGACTTTATTTTTCTGGGCTCCAAAATCACTGCAGACGGTGACTGCAGCCATGAAATTAGCTTACTCCTTGGAAGGAAAGTTATGACCAACCTAGACAGCATATTCAAAAGCAGAGACATTACTTTGCCAAAAAAGGTCCGTCTAGTCGAGGCTATGGTTTTTCCAGTGGTCATGTATGGATGTGAGAGTTGGACTGTGAAGAAGGCTGAGCGCTGAAGAATTGATGCTTTTGAACTGTGGTGTTGGAGAAGACTCCTGAGAGTCCCTTGGACTGCAAGGAGATCCAACCAGTCCATTCTGAAGATCAGCCCTGGGATTTCTTTGGAAGGAATGATGCTAAAGCTGAAACTTCAATACTTTGGCCACCTCACGGGAAGAGTTGACTCATTGGAAAAGACTCTGATGCTGGGGGGAGTTGGGGGCAGGCGGAGAAGGGGATGACAGAGGATGAGATGGCTGGATGGCATCACTGACTCGATGGACGTGAGTTTGAGTGAACTCCAGGAGTTGGTGATGGACAGGGAGGCCTGGCGTGCTGCGATTTATGGGGTCGCAAAGAGTGGGACACAACTGAGCGACTGAACTGAACTGATCCTTTTTCAAATTCTTTTTCCATTTAGGTTGTTACATAATATCAAGCAGAGTTTCCCATGCTTACAGTAGGTCCTTGTTGGTTATCCAATTGCTATATTCCAAGTATAGCAGTATGTACATGTCAATCCCAAACTCCCTGACCATCCCGCCTCACAACACTTCCCCTCTAGTAACCACAGGCTAATTCTCTAAAGTTTTTGCACAGCAAAGGAAATCATAAACAAACCAAAAAGGTAACCCAGCACACAACAGATGCCTAATAAATGAACAAGCAACCTAAAATATGAGGCAGCAATACGCAACCCCTCAAAAAGATGCTTCTTTGACTCTAGATGGTCTATAATTCCATTAAAATTCATTTATATTCATATTTAATGCTTCAAGAGAACATATAATTATGGATATTCATAAAATTTTTTACTGAAAGTTATACTATTTTAGTATAAGAAGAATAAATAAAATTTTAATTTTTCCTACACATCTTTGTTTTAAAATATGGGTTTTTTCCTCTTTCCTCAAAAAAAACACTGGGTACAATGAATTTAAAAATAAACAACTGGTCCATTTTTATTATTTGGGTTACTGCTGTGAGAACACATAAACAGCTAATAAAATATTTTTAAAATAATTATGTCTTTTAAAAAAAGAAAAATTACTCTTTACAGGCCTTAAAAACGATATTTAAAAGCTACATTAACTCCGACAAAGTAAAAAGAACTGCAGTTAGGAAGAATGTATTCTTTTGAAACACTGAAAACCTTGACAACAACATTGCAGGAAACAGGTTGATATGGTTTAATAAGCTGAGCATCAGATTAAAATGCACAGGATTTCTAGTCTAACTTTGGCTCTGACACTCATTTCTATGTGTAATGAATTTTTTCACTTCTCTTAAAGCATAAACTATATAAAGATCTCGCCAAAAGAGTTCTGATCAAATCAAATGACAAAAGTTATTAGACTTTTAGCCTTATGGCTGCTGAACTAGCAGATGACCAATCTGGTATATGAAATGTTAAAGGCTTTTTTTTTCCTAAATTTCCAGAGTGATGTTCAGACAGGAAGATGCTAAGAAAGAGAACATTTGGAAAAACTGCCTTTCAGATAAGCTGGTAGAAGGTACCCATTTTAGAGAGGTTATCAATCACCAAACATCAAAAGAAACGCCACTAATTTGCGGAAGTGGAGGGATAAAACGGTCATCAGAGAGGTTCCATCCTCACATAAGCTATCCACTATCCTTCCCTGGCACTGAGACAAGAGAGTCATTTATAATTTAGTCAGGTTTAAAAGGATGAATGATGCATTGGTATTACTAAGCAAGGAACTATACAGCCCTTTGTAACAAAAGAGAACTGCCCCTGGATCTCATAATTGTAAAAAACACTCTGCTTGGCTATTTAAAAAAGATTCTCTGCTTGGCTTATTTAAAAAACATATATATATAAACAGATAAGGTTAAAATATGGCAAATGGGGTTTGAATTTTCAGCACATCTCTCATGTTTTACTGAAGAAACTAAATTGATATGGAAATTGGAAGATGACGTAAGTACTACCAGGAAAAATAAAACTGACAGCTAAAAAAACACAAAAATATTTTTTTCCCCTCACAATTTGCTATGGGTCCTTGTCTAAGTTTCTTAAGGAAGGTATTTTCCCATATACAACTACTCATAATACTAGTACTATTACAGAAGACTATAAAACTACCTTAATTTTGTTGTAATAGACCTCATTCATTTAGGGACATTCAACAAATATCAATGTCAGGATGGCAAGAATACTGGAGTGGGTTGCCATGCCCCCCTCCAGGGGATCTTCCTGACCCAGGGAGCGAACCCAGGTCTTCCGCATTGCAGGCGGATTCTTTACCACCTGAGCCACCAGGAAAGCCCAATATTGTATAGCACATGGAACTCTACTTAATGTTATGTGCCAGCCTGGATGAGAGTCATGACTGGGGGAGAATGGATACATGTATATGTACGGCTGAGTGCCTTTCCTGTTCATCTGAAACTACCACAGCATTGTTAATTGGCTATACTCCAATACAAAATAAAAAGCTTAAAGTTTGGGGGGAAAAAAGAGAAAGAAACGCATGTTCTATCCCTGGGTTGGGAAGATACCCTAGAGTAGGAAATGGCAACCCACTCCAGTATTCTTGACTGGAAAATTCCATGGACAGAGGAACCTGTGGTCCACGGGGCCACAAAGAATTGGACAGGACTGGGGACACACACACAAATTTTATGTATTAATTGCTTTAGAGAAAACAATGAGCACAGACTGTACTTTTGCTCAAAGCACTGCATTAACTCACTGCTATTCAAACACACATTTGGTCTGTGATGGAATCTGTCTGTATTCTTGCCAGAAACTACATACACAAAACCAACAGGGGCCAACTCTGGGAAAATGAGTAGGAAATGGAAACAAAAACTGTCTGGGCATTCTGAGAAACTGACAGATATAACATTATATGTTGCCTAGAACTGTTACCTTTTAAGGAGTCACCAAATAATTTGGTTGGCCAAAAAGTTCAATGGGGGCTTTCCATTAAATGTTATTGAAAAAACCTGAATTAACTTTTTGGCCAACCAAAACATATACACCATAAAATAAATAATGGAAAGAATAAGCTTTTCAAATATATATGCCACTCTCTCACTCAGTAGTCAAGCTGCAAGATAGTTACTACCATAGTTTTAAGGACTACGGTGAGATTATTATCACTGGGGAAATAGTTCTTAATTAAGTTTAATTAACTATGAACAGAGTGTGGTCCAGTATTACAAACAACAGATTTTAAAACTTGGGATTTCAGTAAAGGCAACAGCTAACAAGCCTTGGCTACACTGTACCCTTTATGGATAACATGTAATTGTACCCACGGCAACTGCCAACTCCTCCGGCTCCTGGGCTTTGTATACTACCCAAATTCCCTAGTAATAAAAATGCCATTTTAAGTTTGTGAAGATACAGAACATTTATAAGAAAAAAAACACCACAATCAAGCAGCTAAGCAACACAGTCTAGGATAATGATTTACAGCTGGTGTGCTCAGGTTGATTGTACAAGTGTGTGGTAATTTATTTCTAACAACAAAGCTTTAAAGTTGGCAGGCTATATTTTAATGTAAAATTAATATTCCCCATAATATATCGCCATTCTCACCTACTCACATTCTACTATGCTTTCCTGGGTGAGAGTCAAAGTGAGGAGTCAATACAAAGAAGCCCTGGGAACAATGTATAAACTAAAGCTCTAGTATATCTATACTGCAGGTCAAGGAAAGTGGGCTAGAATCATGGGTCAGGACAACAATAAAGGTTAAATAAAAGTTAAAACACAGGCTAAAACCACCAGTCACAGCTAGGCATTAAACATCAGTAGCTACTAAGATCACACAGAGAGGAAACCAGACATTACATGTCTCCTGATGAAAGAATGGACTGCCAGCTAGAGTCTTACTAATGGGATCCAATTGCATCTAACCAAGCTGCTGGTTTCAGCTGCCAATTTGCAGAAAATACAGAGGACAGGGAAACATGCTGAAATGCACCATGAGTGAGTAATCGACAAACCCATACTATGGGAGAGTATGTATGTCAAACAGCCTAGGTTCTTTAACAGAAAAATTGTGAGAAAAGAGGACAGAGGCAGAACCCACACATTAGGAGTTGGTAAACCACTAGTCTATGGATCAATCTGGATGCCCTCTGTTCTTCTAAATAAAGTTATAAGAACACAGCCACACCCATCTGTTTATATATTTGTCTAGGGCTGCCTTCCCCCTAACGTGACAGAGCTAAGGAGTTGCAACAGAGACCAAACAGCCAGCAAATCTCAAAATATTTACTATCTAGAGCTTTATGGATAGCTTGTTGATCTCTACTGCAGATTAACAGAGTTTTACAGGATATAACCAAAACCATTTTTTAATGGGCAAAATTTATGAGATACAAATAAGGAACTGCTTTATTTGTAGAAATTGATTTTAAAATGTATATAAAAAAATAAAAGGGCATTACATGCCTCCTGATAAAAGAACAGACCACCAGCTATAGTGGTCTTATTAATATGACAATAATCAAAGCCCTGATTCCAGCTGCCAATTTGCAGAAAATACAGAGGACAGGGAAACATTAAAATGCACCACGAGTACACCATACAGTAGTATACCAAAATAAAAGTTATTATCCTAAAAGTAAGAATAATGCGAAAGGCAAAGGTTATGCTTAGGACAGGGCACACTGAAGGAGTTCTGAGATGGCTGGAAAGGTTTTATTTCTTGACTAGGTGGTGGTTACAAGTGGTCAAAATGTTCTCTTTGTAACTCAGCCCATGCATTTATACTGTGCTGCTTTCTGTATCTGGTTTTATTCTCCAATAAAAGATTTTAAAGTCACCAGCAAAGTAAGAAGAATGATAGCTATGAGACTTTGTTATCTACTAGGAGATCCTGGTGCAACTCATTGAATCCTTTATTATCTTTGGAAACAGTAGAGCATAAATAAAAACATCTTTTTAATCTCAGCTTTTTATATATGAAATTTGGATAAAAGAAGAACTCTATACCACTAAGGGTTCTAGAGCTAATGAAACAAGTGAAGGTTCTCTGAAATTCTGTAACATTCTCTACCAATGCAAAATATTCTTATAACCACATGGAATAAGCTACTGCATCATTTCCCTGCATAAAGTCCTTCCACAACACCATCCACATAGCAGCAATTTTTAAGAGCTCCTTCTGGAAACCTAGGACTCAACAGACATGCTTCGGGGGTAGGGAATCATGTATATTGTACAGACTGTGCCTTGCACAAAGGTGCCAGGTACAAGGGTGTCTGAAATCTGGTTGATGGAGCTTGCCAAACCTGAATCCTGGTGAAGACTTTTTCTGTATGTCCAAGGGAGTCCCTTTTTTCTAATTCGCTCCAAAGCAAGTCAGTCATGAGCTAGCTGTAGGCCTGTTCAAACATCCTCCCAGATCTACCTTTTGTCAAATTTAACATCATAAACTGTCTGAAAAGCTTCTGCATCATTAAGCTAAAACATGAACAAGCACATCTTACATCTGTATTTCCCTGATTAATTCCTCTTCTGTGAACTGCTGTTCATATTCTTTGCCCATATTTTTCATCTGCTTTTTCCCTCGAGTCACACAAGTTATTTACATATTCTGATTGAATCTTGGTCAGCTATACATCAGTAAATCTCTTCTCCTAGTCTATGGAAACTTCTATATTGTCAGTGGGACTATGCACTGATAACCTTCTGGAGAGCAGATTACTAATAAGCAGTAAAGAAGAAGATGTAAATGCTGTATGTCCCAGCCATTTCACCTCCAGATTTCTACCTTAGAGAGACTCTCATACATGAGAACTAGGATATACTTCCATGGATATTCATTACAGTATAATTTGTAACAGCAAAAAGTATAAACAGTGATGTCCTTGAAGATGTATGTAACACTTCCTCCCTCGTTTCCCACCCATCCCTCTTTTCCCATGAGTTCTAGACATTCATTTGTTCATTAACGGCCTTAGCCCATGCCATTAGGCACCTACTCTGAACCAGATTCCATAATAGGTAGGCAGTCACTACTTTTACTTGTCTTGCTAACACATGGTCTCTTGCACTTTCAGGAGGCTTTTCACATCCTTCTGGGTCCTGATACAACCTTAAGTAAAGTGTTGATCAGTACTCCACTACTCCTGTTTTTCAATTTGTTGTTGCCGTTTAGTTGCTAAGTTGTGTCTGATTCTTTTGTGACCTCATGGACTGCAGGCCACCAGGCTCCTCTGTCGATGGGATTTCCCAGGCAAAAATACTGGAGAGGGTTGCTATTTCCTTCTCCAGGGGATCTTCCTGACCCAGGGATCAAACCCATGTCTCTTGCATTGCAGGTGGATTCTTTAACACTGAGCCAATAGGGAAGACCTGTTATTCAATTACCTAACAATAAATTAAGTGGAGGTGGTCCCAAATTACTGTTAATTAAATTTCTGAACAAAGGACAACTTTTTTTCCTAGATCTCATCTAACAATTACCAAAAAATGAAATAAAATTTATTTTCCAAGCCAACAATTAGAGCTAGAACATTACTTTCAAGAGAAGGTCTTAAATACCATATGGTCACATGCATATGAGGAATTGCACACCCACACGCAAGTTCATAGACACAGAAAACAGATCGGAAGTTGCCAGAGGCAGTGGGTAAAACAGGTGAAAAGAGTTAAAAAGTATAAACTTTCAGTTATAAAATAAATAAGTCATGGGTATGTAGTGTACAGCATGGTGACTATAGTTAATAATACCATATTGCATTATTTGAAAGTGGCTAAGAAAGTAGATCTTAAGGGTTCATATCACAAGAAAAAAAACTCTAATTATATACAGTGACAAATCTTAACTAGATTTATTGTGGTAATTATTTTGCAATATATGCAAATATCAAATCATTATGTTGTACACCTGAGGCTAATATAATGTTGCATATCAATTATGCCTCAAAAAAGAAATAGGCTGTCTTGATCAGCACAGTATCTCTAACACAGACCACCTCCTGACATAACAGTCAATAAATATTTGCTAGGTAAAGACTAAAAAGTCCAAGCAATATTATCTGACAATAATAATTTTTAAAGTGAACCCAGTGATTTATTTTTATAGATGGTTTATTATCAAATAAAGAGCTGTTTATTCTCTTAAATTTAAAAAAAATGCATATTTTTTAAGGTGAGTTATCTTCATAAATTCCTACCCAAATACTTTTAGGACTTAATGAAATTCCTCCCTATACAAGGCGGCCAGAGATTCAAAGTCAATAATTTTCTTTGTGTTACTAATGAAGGAAAATTCCTACATTAACCACAAATGTCTTAAACTGCACCATTACTGTTATATATGCAACATTTTATATAGAAAGTACACATGGGAGTAAAAATAGATTAAAGTTTGCCTATTACCTAAAAATATCACTCCTGTTAAAAACTGAGGAATGAAATCAAACACACAAATCTTTATTTCTTAAAAGGTTATTTGCATTCTTTGAGTTGAGAACATTTTATGCCATAGAAAGCATAATAAATCCAATGTGTATTGGGTCCCATTTGTGCCATTTTCTATATTATCATTCCACTGCCTAATATAATCATGAATATTTACATAAAAATAAGACACACAGACTAAGCTCTCTGCTTCATTTGCACAAGAGTGTAAAGGGATTACTAATTTAACCTTCCAGCTAATTCTACTTAAAGAAGAAAACAAGCTTAAAAAGCTAGAAAAGCAATAATCACAATTAGGGAAAAACTAGAAATTAATCAGGCAAATTTATAGTTCTAGATTTATGAAATGATTTTGATTCAAACAGACTATATTCATTTTCTTTTTTAGGATTAAATATATGTTAATTCTAAATGATAGTTCCTTGTCCAAATAAATAATATAACAATAATACTAGCTAGGATGACATTGTTACAGCAATTTAAAGACACAAAGGGAGAATCTGAAGGAGTGAATTATTATGTCTTAGATAGAAGCATTATTGGAAATAAAGCTAGTTAAATTGTTGTGTACTGATTCTCAAAACACACAGAAAAATCTCACAGTAAGAAGCCTCTCAAAGAATAGTATAAATAGCCTGAAATATCAAAAGATAATTCTCATAACAAATCACACATATCAAAAATATTTAATAGAAATCTAAAAATTAGCTTAATATAATTTTATGGAATACACACAATGAAAAAAATAACCAATTATGGTAGCTTTGATTTGGAAGGGATCTCATATATTATCTACTGATAACTTGTAACCTTCAATAAAAGACAAAGTGAAACTCAAGAATTGTGTGTCTCCAATCATCAAACAAAAATCTGCACCAAGACCAGAATCCAGGTCTTCTGGCTTTAGTCCACGGTCTTTCTCCTAAATCAATATGTATTAATTCTCTATGCATTCATAGAGAATTAGGAAAAAAGCAGATATTCATCAAAGTGCTTCATGTTGGAATTTAAGGTGCTCTGCCTTCTTCCCTTTCGAATTATGGTTCTGGACTCTTGAGAATCCCCTGGACTGCAAAGAGATCAAACCAATCAATCCTAAAGAAAACCAACCCTGAATATTCACTGGAAGGACTGATGCTAAAGCTGAAGCTCCAGTACTTTGGCCACATGATGCGAAGAGCTGACTTACTAGAAAAGACCCTGACGCCGAGAAAAACTGAAGGCAAAGGAGAAGAGGGCAGCAGAGGATGAGATGGTTAGATAGCATCACTGACTCAATGGACATGAATCTGAGCAAACTCTGGGAGATACTGGAGGACAGAGGAGCCTGGCATGCTGCAGTTCATAGGGTCACAAAGAGTCGGACATGACTCAGTGACTGAACAACAGCTCCAAGCCCTCTTCCCTACTTATATACCCACTCAAATACACCTATGTCTTTATCTGTCCTTTCTACCTGCCCCACAGCCTCAGAGGTTCAGGTGCTCCTCTTCCAGCTCAGGATTAATCTCTTTAACTTGTCTCCTGAATCCTCCCCTCCCCATCTCGCAAGAAACTTGGCTCCATTACTCGTTACTTTCACTCCTCAATGTTCAGCCCTTCTCTAGGACAGTTCACAGCACAGCTGGCTTACCTCAGAACAAACAAGTCAGAGAGAGAGTGCCCAAGAGAAGCCACTGTTTTTTTTCCCCAAAGTATCATTGATTTACAATGTTTCAGGTATACAGCATGTGTATGTGTGTGTGTGTGTGTGTGTGTGTGTTAGGCTTTCCCAGTGGCTCAGTGGTAAAGAATCCACCTGCAAGGCAGGAGACACAGGAGAAACTGCATTCAGTTCCTGGGTCGGGAAGATCCCCTGGACGAGGGCATGGCAACTCACTCCAGTATTCTTGCCTGGAGAATCCCACAGACAGATGAGCCTGGCAGGCTCAAGTCTTTGGGTTGCAAAGAGTCAGACATGACTGAAGAGACTGGACACACATGTATATATGTGTGTATATACACACACACACACATAGATAGATATGCTCTTGTCAGTTGAACACTTACAAATATTTTCTCTTATTTCACAGGCTGTCTTTTCATTTTGTTTATGGTTTCCTTTGCTATGTAAAAGTTAAGTTTAATTAGGTCCCATTTACTTATTTTTGCCTTTGTTTCCATTACCCTATGAGACAGATCCAAAAACTAGTGCTGTGATTTATTATGGCCTGTCTGTATTTCTTCTGGGAGTTTTATAATACACATAAGTCTTTAATTCATCTTAAATTTATTTTTGTATATAGTGTTAGAGAATGTTCTAATTTCTTTCTTTTATTAATAGATATAGCTGTCCAGTTTTCCCAACACTACTTAATAAAGAGATTATCTTTCCTCCATTGTATATTCTTGCCTTCTTTTTGGCAGATTAATTGACCATAAGTGTGTGGGTTTATTTCTAGGCTCTCTACTCTGTTCCATTGATCTATATGTCTGCTTTTGTGCCACTACCATACTGTTTTGATTTCTATAGCTTTGTAGTATATTCTGAAGTCATGGAACATGATTCCTCCAGCTCCATTCTTCTTTTTTAAGATTTACTCCATTTCACAAGATTTACTCAAGAATCACTCCATTTTTCTTTCTCAAGATTTACCATTGCATCAAAAAGAATAGAATACCAAGGGATAAACCTACCTACCTAAGGAGGCAAAAGACCTGTACTCTGAAAACTATAAGACACTGATGAAAGAAATCGAAAATGACACAGACAGAAAGAAAAATATACCATGTCCTTGGATAGGAAAAATCAATACTATTAAAATGACCATATGATCCAAGGCAATTTATAGATTTAGTGCAATCTCTATCAGATTATCAAGAGTATTTTTTACATTGGAAAAGATCCTGATGCTGGCCAAGAGTGAAAGCAAAAGAAGGGGGCGGCAGAAGCTGAGATGGTTAGATAGCATCACCAACTCAACAGAAATGAGTCTGAATAAACTCTGGGGGATAGTGAAGGACAGGGGGCCTGGCAAGGTGTAGTCCACGGGGTCACAAAAAATTGGATATGACTCAGCAACTGAACAACAACAACTTTTGACAGAACTAGAACAAAAAATTTTCAAATTTGTATGGAAACACAAAAGACTCCAAATAGCCTTACATCTTCTATAATCTGATCTTAGAAGTAACATCTCATCATTTTTGCCAAGTTTTATTTATTAACATTAAGTCACTGGGAATTCCCTGGTGCTCCAAGGGTTAGGACTCTATGCTTTCACTGCCGAGGACCTGGGTTTGATCGCTGGTTGGGGAACTAAGATCCCACAAGCTGGTCAGTGCACAACACCCACTCCCCAACAAAAAAGCAAGTCACTGATTCCAGCCCAAACTCCAGGGAAGGGAATTACACAAGTGTGACCATCAGAAGGCTGGATTACAAAAAGCCATCTTAGAAGCTGCCTGCCACAGCTTCTAAGGAAGAAAAACAGAAAAGGAGACTTTTTAACAGGATACCAGGTCTTCTTAAGAAGCAAGCAATTGGGAAAACCTGGTACTGGCATAAGAGTAAATATACTGACTAATAGAGTATAAAGAGAGGCCAGAAACAAATCAAAGCATAGCTGCACAAAGATGGTAGTGAGATAATAAGGAAAGGAGGGAATATTCAGCAATTGGATGCAGAGAAAAATGGTCATCCAACTGAAAACAGGGTCCCTAGCCTTCCTCTCATAACATTAAAAAAAGCAACTTCAAAACTCTTAGTGAAAATACAGGTGAACTTCTTTTAAATCTTTACTTAGGAAATAGCTCTTATATTTGATATACAGATATTGATTATTAAAATTAATAAATATGATTATATTTAAATTAAAAACTGTTATTCATCAAAATATACCTGAAAGACAGATTTTTTTTTTTTTTTTAACTCCTGGGCAGGCACCACCCACCGTCTTATACCCATGATGATGGCCACTCACACCTGGGCCCCAAGTGCCTCTCTTCCCCCTGAAAGACAGATTTTTAAAGCTGGGAAATACAACCAAAAGGATTACTATCAAGAATATATAAAGAACTTCTAGGAGTCAATGAGGAAACTACAAATAATCCAATAGGTAAAGGATGTGAAAATGCATTTTTCAAGAGAGGAAATAATAAATATATAAATTAATGTTCAATATCAGAGACCTGCAAATTAAGACCACAATTAGACAAGCCATTCAACTGACAGAAATTTAAAAGTCAGAGAATACCAAATGTCAGAGACCATATAGCTTCCAAAGATCTTATTTACTGTGCAGGGGAAAGTAAACTGAGGCAACCACTTTGGAAAATAGTTTGAAACTATCCCCTAAAGTCAAACATGAGCAACACTCCATCATCAGGAGAGATGTGAAAACTAAGGTATAATCACACGATGGAATGCTGTACAGCAGCCCACCCTCCCAGCCAAAAGACACCATAATATAACCTTAACAATATAAAGCAAGCCTCAAAAGATGACATGCCTTTTTATAAAGTTAAAAATATCTAAAATGAAACCACTCCCAACGAGCATGAAAAATACAGTAACATTTTACAGTAAATAAACACTTGTTCAACACTCATATTTAACTTAGTTCTCAAATAACCAAGAATAAAGCCATGATTCCTATACCCCAAATTCCTTTTAAAATATACTGTTGCTGTTGTTTAGTCACTAAGTCATGTCCGACTCCTTATGACCCCACGGACTGTAGCCTACCAGGATTCTCTCTGTCCATGGGATTTTCTAGGCAAGAATAATGGAGTGGGTTGCCATTTCCTTCTCCAGAGGATCTTCCTGACCCAGGGATGGAACCCGTGTCTCCTGTGTTGCAGGCAGATACTTTACCCTTGATCTACCAGGGAAGCCTTTAAAATATATTACTACCTCTAATTTAAGGATTTCTAGTACTTTATGCCAGAGAAGGCAATGGCAACCTACTCCAGTACTCTTGCCTGGAAAATCCCACGGACGGAGGAGCCTGGTAGGCTGTAGTCCATGGGGTGGCGAAGAGTCGGACATGACTGAGTGACTTCACTTTCATGTATTGGAGAAGGAAATGGCAACCCACTGCAGCGTTCTTGCCTGGAGAATCCCAGGGACAGGGGAGCCTGGTGGGCTGCCGTCTATGAGGTCACGCAGAGTTGGACACGACTGAAGTGACTTAGCAGCAGCAGCAGCAGCGCTTTATGCAGGAAAGGAGCTAACCTGCTAAACAAAAATCAAAATCAGCTGCCCACCTGTTATGGCTGAGGGAAGCACTGATGGGTGTAGGTACCACAGTCTGTAACCCTTCTCCTTCTATCTCAGTACCAAGAAGGCAGATGAGCTGGAGATCTGGTAGTCCCACACAGTTTACTTCATGCCAGCTTTTACCTGAAAGTGTATCATCGAATGGACAACAATATTTATCAAAAATAAAAGATAAAAGGTCTAAACATCTACCTAATACTCAGCTGAGCAAACATCACTTATAATGCTATGTCCCTTTATCTTTCTAGTATTTTCTGTTACTCATAATTCCCAGTGTTAATGAATAAAGAAATCACAACACTGACAAAATTAACAGCAAATGCATAAACACTATATCCCAACCCAACTCCTCACTCCCCCACCGTAGCCCCAATAATAAACAAATTACTTACTCTCCATGAGGTCCAGGTAAACCAAGAACGCTATATAAACTTGGGTGGCATCTCCTATATCTAATTCCATCATTTCTAAATACTGAAAATCAAAATGTAATTGTCAAAGAGAGAAGGAAGAATCTCTTAGCATTTGCTTTCAATTAACAACTAATCAATAGATAATGTATAAGACTCTCTTAAAGGTATAGTGGGAGTTACTTGGCAATCAAGCCCTGATCCCTATCTCTTAAAAAAACTTATGGATTGCTAGGGTAAACACATTCACACTTGCAATTGCAGATAAATAATAGTGCATTACAGTAAGTGACTAAAAACCAAGTGAATGGAAAACGAAAACCAAAACATGACACAACAGGTCAAAGCAGCTGAGCTCAGGTGGCTTGGTTGGTGAACGTTTCCTGGCAGAAGTGGGATGCAAGCTGGGCCCTGAAGGACATGTATGAGTTGAATAAACAGAGAAAGAGTGACAGTGTGAGTAATCACATGAAAGTGGAAATAAGCAACATGGGCTCAAGGGCCTAGAAAGAAACCTACCTGCCAGGAGTAGAGACATCTTAACAGGACTTTTGTCAGGGCAGGTTAGTGGGAGCCTCTGATTCCCCGGTCTCATTTGCCGGTGGAGAAGCTGTGCTGGAAGCGCAGTCCTGGCCTCTCTCCCCACCCCTGCTCACTCAAGAGTAGGGAATTCATTAACTGTTGAGTTTCAAAGAAAGGATCAAGGAAGCTGCTGCAGCTTTCAGACTTGTTGGTCAGCACAGAGTGAACACTCTTCAGGGCCTGCCCCTGCAGAAGCCTGAGGTATTCCAGCTCTGTCAATGACTAGGTAGGTGGGGAGCAGGGTCAATGCAGAGGTGAGGCATCTGCAGACCCACCTGGGTGTACTAAAGTCACACTTTGCACCAGCATCCACCAAAGTGTGTACAGATGCAGGAAAAGAGGAGTGCTACTAACTGTCCTCCTCAACCTCAAATGAGTTTGGAAATGACACCGAAAAGGCAACCGGGGACCAGGGCCGAGGTCTTGATGGCCAGGGTAAAAGTGTGAATTTTACCCTTCGGCAAATTCTCTAAATATGAGAATTACATAACCAAAGTGGTCTTTAAGGATGATAAATCTGATCCTATGTTATTGGATTGACCTAAGTTGACTATGCCAAAGCCTTTGACTGTGTGGATCAGAACAAACGGTGGAAAATTCTGAAAGAGATGGGAATACCAGACCACCTGACCTGCCTCCTGAGAAACCTATGTGCAGGTCAGGAAGCAACAGTTAGAACTGGACATGGAACAACAGACTGGTTCCCAATAGGAAAAGGAGTACGTCAAGGCTGTATATTGTCACCCTGCTTATTTAACTTCTACGCAGAGTACATCATGAGAAACGCTGGGCTGGAAGCACAAGCTGGAATCAAGATTGCCAGGAGAAATATCAATAACCTCAGATATGCAGATGACACCACCCTTATGGCAGAAAGTGAAGAGGAACTACAAAGTCTCTTGATGAAAGTGAAAGAGGAGAGTGAAATAGTTGGCTTAAAGCTCAACATTCAGAAAACGAAGATCATGGCATCTGGTCCCATCACTTCATGGGAAATAGATGGGGAAACAGTGGAAACAGTGACAGACTTTATTTTGGGGGGCTCCAAAATCACTGCCAATGGTGACTGCAGCCATGAAATTAAAAGATGCTTACTCCTTGGAAGGAAAGTTATGACCAACCTAGATAGCATATTCAAAAGCAAAGACATTACTTTGCCAACAAAGTCCGTCTAGTC
Organism: Bos taurus; assembly: GCF_002263795.3. Lineage (NCBI taxonomy): Eukaryota > Metazoa > Chordata > Mammalia > Artiodactyla > Bovidae > Bos > Bos taurus. The sequence continues at coordinate 65,102,540 of NC_037343.1, read as the reverse complement.
AAGGCTATGGTTCTTCCAGTGATCATGTATGGATGTGAGAGATGGACTGTGAAGAAAGCTGAGCGCCAAAGAATTGATGCTTTTGAACTGTGGTGTTGGAGAAGACTCTTGAGAGTCCCTTGGACTGCAAGGAGATCCAACCAGTCCATTCTAAAGGAGATCAGACCTGGGTGTTGCTGAAGCTGAAGCTGAAACTCCTAATACTTTGGCCACCTCATGTGAAGAGCTGATTCACTGGAAAAGACCCTGATGCTGGGAGGGATTGGGGGCAGGAGGAGAAGGGGATGACAGGGGATGAGATGGCTGGATGGCATCTCCAACTCGATGCACATGAGTTTGGGTAAACTCTGGGAGTTGGTGATGGACAGGGAGGCCTGGTGTGCTGCCATTCATGGGGTCGCAAAGAGTCAGACACGACTGAGCAACTGAACTGAAGTAATTTTCAAACTGAATGATGCAAATGCAGAACTGAAAATCAAACAATTAATGTATTTTCTTTTTTTTAAGATCAATTAGATCCTTCAAGAAGAAAAACCAAAAGAAAAGATTTGATGGTTCGAGCCTATAGAGCGTTTGACTTTAAAGAAAAAAAAAAACCCTGCAAGTATGAAAATTAAATAGTAACATCAAATCTAGAAGTAGCTTTTAAAACTTATTACTGGTGTTTTACTTTAAATATTTAGGTAGTGGCTACTGTACGTTGCGCTTTACTAATATTAACTGACTTAATCCTCTAACAACCCGATAAGGTTAGTACTATTCTTATCTCCATTTTACAGAAGAGAAAACTGAGGAACAATGAGATAAAACATTTTTTCCCGCCCCCCCCCCTCAAATAAAAAGAAAAATCACAAAGCTGATGACAGAACCAGGATGCAAACTCAGGCAGTCTGAATTCATGCTCCTGACCACCATGCTCCTTCTCCATATTTTGGTTCTTTGATGGCACTGAATAATATCTCCATGTTATCGTTTGTTTTTCCTAACCCTGAGAGGGTGTAAGGGGATCAGAGCAGAAGGATAAAATCAAGCAAGAGAAGATGAAAAGATCTTCAAATTTTTCCTTTTCTGGGATGTTTGTAGATGATTATCTATGAAATACTGCTCTCCAGCAGAAGAATGCGATTCTATTCAAACAACTAGACCAAAGTTACTCCCTGAGATTCCTGCAAAACTCATATCCATTCACTGTCCATTCATTGCTTGGGCCGTAGCTGGTAAAAGGCAGCAATTTGCCAACAGAGGCAAACGAGGACTGTGCCTAAAACCTTGACCATAGTAGACTACTACAGCTTACTCAAGGCCCACAAACTGTTCCGCTTGTTTACTATGAGGATTAAATGAGACCATCTCCAAGAACGGCCCTAAACAGCAAAACTCGGATTAATGGTGCGGCTGCAATCTGGCTCCAGAGGCTATATAGTTAACGATGTTCCCTCCAGTTAAGAACGGTTCGAGGGAGGCGAGGCGGGAGGGGGCGGTGTCAGAACAATAGTTTAACTCATTGAAACAAACAAAAACAATGTTGCCTGCACCGGGCCATGAGCAAACAGAATCCCCTTTCCGTGAGGTTCGAGGGAAACTCTGCGATCCCATTGGGTGGGAAGTCAAGAACCCAAGGAGGAGCACGGCCCGGGGGTCCCGCCTTGGGTACAGGCCTGGACAAGGCGCCCCGCTCCTCTCGCGCCTGCTGACCTTAGGGTGCGTGCCCATCCAGGCGTCCTCGGGGGCCCACGGGTGGGCGCTGCCGCCGCCGCGATCGTCGCCCGGGAGCACATCGCCGCAGCCCGCGGTCGGCTGGGACTCGCCGCGCTCCTCCATGCCCGGCCGTGCGGCGCGCCCGTGGTGCACCGCGCCGTGCTCTCCGCGCCCGGCCAGAAGCTGAGACTCTCGCGTCTGGGTTCCGCCTCCGCGTTGTGTGTTGCGCCGGCGCGGGAGAGCTCAGGTGCTGGGAGAATCAGCCCCACCTTCAGACCAGCATAACTTTAACCTGAGCGAACGCCCTCCCGTTTCCGTCCGAGCTTATTCAGATCTGGGTGGATGCTAGCGTGGAGAAGGATCAGAAGCTCTTAATTCTCCTTACATCAGCGCCGTTTACAACTCTATTGAGAAAATGGGGGCTCCTTAAGGCCTCTTTGCCCTGACGTGTCAGCTCAAAGTGTGGAAGTGGATGAGATCTCCAAAGAAAGCGGAAAGGAGAGAGACCGGAATTTCAAGAACCACATTTTTAGGGTGAACGAACCGTTTAGGAGTAGAGGAACAAGAGTAAACACGAGTTGTTGAATGTAAACACAAGTGGTTAGAAAAGTAGGATGCAAACCAGCATAAGCATGTGACGTGGAAGTCAAGGCTGAGCAGTTTCAGACAGGACGTGTAGGACATTTTAAGCATTTATGGATTTACTGTGAGTGAAATAGGGGTACGCTAGAAGTTCCCGTTATGTTTTCTGCGTCCCTCTGCCTGAAGTGCTGAGACTAGATCTTAGGGGTCAAGGGTGGAAGCAGGGACTGCTTAGGAGGTATTGCCTTAATTAACCAAGGCAAGAGATGACTCTCAAGAGTCAAAGTGCCAGACAGGGATAGAACTTCTGCTTCCAAATATGACAGACTGAGGCTATACCCCAGAATAAAACATCTATAAAAATTGGACATAATACAAAAATAGAAAATAGATATTAGGACAAATACCTAAAAGGACATAATACAAAAATAGGTATTCCAGAATACTCTGGAATGCAAACAGAAGCACCCTGATCCTAGTCAGGAGGGCAAGCTTGCTTGGAGGGCAATGAAGCACCACAAGGAAGGTTTCCCTTTTCTTGGACTTAGCTTGAGCTGAATGCAGAAGAGCCAACTCACTGGAAAAGACCCGGATGCTGGGAAGGATTGAAGGCAAAAGGAGAAGAGGGCGGCAGAGGATGAGTTGGTTAGATAGCATCACCAACACAATGGACATGAGTTTGAGCAAACTCTGGGAGATAGTGGAGGACAGGGAAGCTCGGTGTGCTGCAGTCCGTTGGGTTGCAAAGGGTCCGACAGGACTTAGTGACTGAAGAACAACAATAAAGTACAGTCTGGGAGGCAGGTTCTTCAGCAGCAGGGGCATATGCGGGAAAACTCTGTTTTTCTTATCTGGAGAAGCAAAAAAGTGAAGCCAGGAAACTTTGAAAGCTGAAGACATCAAGAAATCCCCAAAGGGTAGGAGCCAGAGAGAGAGGATCCCCTAACTCTGCTTTCATCTCTGAACAGATCCTGAACCACCTGAAACAAAATCCCAGCAGTTCAGTTAAAAACAAAAGATCTGAACTGAGACTAAAGTTGTCCCCCAAGAAAGAGAGTTTATGGTTTAAATTTAGTCAAGAGAATCACCTGCTAATGCAAAGAAAATAATACTCATCACAGCAAAATAATGCAATCTAGAACATCCACAGTTCATCATTCATAAAGTCCAAGATACAATTCAAAATTAGTGACATATGAAAATCAAGAAAGTGGGTCACATTTTCTGGAATCTGACCCTGAGATGAATCAGATGTTGAGATTGACAGATGAAAACTTTAAAGTAACTATTATAACTATCCTCAGTGAAGTAAAACACAACATGTTTTCAGTGAATAAAACTCTCAGGAGACAAACAAACAAACAAACCTCACCAGAGAAAATGAAAAAAAGGATCAAATAGAAATTCTGAAGCTAAAAATTAAAATTTCAGAAATACAAAATTCACTGGGTGGATTTAACAGCCAGATGGAAATTACAGAGGAAAAAATAAATGAATTGAAGCAATCATCCAAGACATCATCCAAAGTGAACAACAAAGAGAAGATGATTTTTTAAAAAATAAACAGAGCTCAGAGAACTGCTACATAATATCAGATAATCCAACATATATGTAAATGAAATACTAAAAGGAGAAAAGAAAGAGAATGGAATAGAAAAAAATGAAGAAGTTAATAATTCCCCAAGTTTGATGAAAGAAATTTACAGGTACAGAATACTAAATGATCACCAGGTAATATAGACACAGTGAAGTCCATGCTGAAGTCAAACTTGAAAGCCAGATAAAAAGCCTGAATGCATTAAAAAATGCATTATGTATAGAGAGAAGTGTATCCTGTGATGTGAAACCACACATGAAGATTCACAAATTGCCCTGCTGCTACTGCTGCTGCTAAGTTGCTTCAGTCGTGTCTGACTCTGTGCGACCCTATAGACGGCAGCCCACCAGGCTCCCCCGTACCTGGGATTCTCCAGGCAAGAACACTGGAGTGGGTTGCCATTTCCTCCTCCAATGCATGAAAGTGAAAAGTGAAAGTGAAGTTACTCAGTCATGTCTGACTTTTAGTGACCCCATGGACTGCAGCCTACCAGGCTCCTCCATCCATGGGATTTTCCAAGCAAGAGTACTGGAGTGGGGTGCCATTGTCTTCTCTGCTTCAAACAGCTTCTAAGCCCTAAAGAAGCAAATAACTCTGAAATTAGTAGGTTCCTTGGGAGAAGGCAATGGCAACCCACTCCAGTATTCTTGCCTGGAGAATCCCAGGGACCGGGGAGCCTGGTGGGCTGCCGTCTATGGGGTCGCACAGAGTCAGACACGACTGATGTGACTTAGCAGCAGCAGCAGTAGGTTCATTGACAGTAATTCAAGTAAGTAGAGGTCTAAAGATCCCAATCAGTTCACATGATGGAATTTAGAAGCATTTAGGAGCATTCTGTTGCTCATATGATGAAGGGGGAAATTTTATAAATAAGGAGATCCAATGGAACTAGGTACTAGGTGAACAGGTCCAGACATCTTCAGGGGGAGATTTTCAACTTAAGGGGAAGAAAAAAAAGATGTATGGGGCAGAGAGGTTGGAGAATCCCAAAAGTATACAGAAAGATATTTCAACTGAAAAAAGAAAAAAAAAAAAAAAAAGCAACAGGCTAATGCTAGCCTTTGGCAAATAAATGAAGTTCTGTTGCTTAGAAAAAATATGATCTATTTAAGCATGAATATTAAATGTTTCTGACTTTTAATGTCATTGTTTATTACAGAGAGTTGAAGAATAAAAATAGATTGTCCCTTGGCTTCCATACTAAGCAATGGAAACTTATTTATAAATAAATCTTGGTGATTTGGAGTAGCTAAGAAAGAAAACAAAAGATTTGGGACTACCTAAACAGCCTGGTAGGAGAAGGGGACGATAGAGAATGAGATGGTTGGATGGCATCATCAATGCGATGGACATGAGTTTGAGTAGGTTCCGGGAGTTGGTGCTGGACAGAGGAGCCTGGAGTGCTGCAGTCGATGGGGTCGAAAAGAGTCGGACACGACTGAGTGACTTAACTGAACTGAACTGAAGTGAACAATGTCTAGTGTGGTAATCCAGAGTAAAATACACCCAAAAACAGGTTAGAGTTTCAACTTCTCATAGACTGAAGAATTTCTCCTTTTATAAATGTTCCCATGGTTTAATATATCAGAGAACCAAAGTGGTTAGGAAAAAAGCTAGATAAGTAACAACAAATAAAATTCTTCCTGAGTATACTGGGTGATATCAAATTCCATGTAATCTGGCACTTGCTCTACTGATTTCCCATCTTGATATCTGAGACAGACCATTTTATTCCCGCAAAAAAGTCTATAAAGTCCAGGCCGAGACATTAATTCAGTTAGAGTCTCCAGAGGAAAAACGAACTTTGGATTGTGATGTGAATGTTTAATGTGTTAAAAAGAAAACGTTTTTACACAGTGTTATGTACGATAGTGATCTCAAGCTTAAAAATGTAGGCTAGCATTCTGGATCAGCTTTAATTCATTGCTTGTAAGAATGTTCATATGTATCTTGTTCCTTTTTTGTACACAAAGCATGTAATTTCCCATTCTCTGTGTTTCACAGAGAATAGTTAAGATGTTTATACTTTTAGTAAAATATTTAGGATACTATGATATTTTACTACTCATGTGCATGAATATGTTTGAAGAACCTCATACATATAGAATTTAGAATAATCAAAATATCTTCTCTCCATTTCTCATAAATTTAAGAATGCAATCTAAATTCCCCATTTTAAGAATCAGGCTATAGTATATTTAATTTTAAAAAATGCTGCTTACATAAACAACAACAAAAATAAGGTACCTAGAATACAGATGAGCAAACCCTTTATGGAGAACATAATAAATGTTACTGAAGCTTATCAGAGAAGTATGTCTGTCCATTAATTTAGGTCTTCTCTAATGAGCTTTGATAACATTTATAGATCAGTTTGGAGGAAATTGCCAACTTTACAATACTGATCTGTAAGTTCTAGCTATTTCAATCACAGTCTCAATAGGGGTTTGTCTAATACTTGATAAACTGATTCCAAAATGTTAGCATGCTGCTGCTGCTAAGTCACTTCAGTAGTGTCTGACTCTGCGGGACCCCATAGACGGCAGCCCAAAGGGCCAAAAATAACCAAGACCCTTCTGATGAACAAACTGAGAGAACTTTTTATAAAGGTCTATAATTAAGAGTATGTGATATTTCTACAAAGGTAGATAAATAAACCAATGGAATCAAGTAGCAAGTCACGCACATACGGACAGAGATTACATTACAGATGTAATGCAGAGTTGAGGCAGTGAATATGTGTATATGTATATGTATGTAGAAGGCAATGGCACCCTACTTCAGTACTCTTTCCTGGAAAATCCCATGGATGGAGGAGCCTAGTAGGCTTCAGTCCATGGGGTTGCTAAGAGTCGGACACGACTAAGCGACTTCACTTTCACTTTTTACTTTCATGCATTGGAGAAGGAAATGGCGAACCACTCCAGTGTTCTTGCCTGGAGAATCCAGGGACGGCGGAGCCTGGTGGGCTGCCGTCTATGGGGTCGCACAGAGTCGGACACGACTGAAGCAACTTAGCAGCATATGTATGTACACATATACACAAGTAGGTATAAAGAGAAATTGGATTGCTAATTGCACCATAAAGTCTAATTTCTTCTTTTTGTCCCTCTTTAAATTATAGCTGATTTACAATTTTATATTAGTTTCAGATGTACAATATAGTGATTCAATATTTTTGTACATTATGCTCCATTTAAAATTATTATAAAATAATGGATATATTTCCTTGTTCTGTACAATATATGCTGCTGCTCCTGCTAAGTCGCTTCAGTCGTGTCCGACTCTGTGCGACCCCATAGATGGAAGCCCACCAGGCTCCCCCATCCCTGAGATTCTCCAGGCAAGAACACTGGAGTGGGTTGCCATTTCCTTCTCCAATGCGTGAATGTGAAAAGTGAAAGAGAAGTCGCTCAGTCGTGTCCGACTCTTAGCAACCCCATGGACTGCAGCCTACCAGGCTCCACCGTCCATGGGATTTTCCAGGCAACAGTACTGGAGTGGGGTGTCATTGCCTTCTCCGTGTACAATATATACTTGTATCTTATTTATTTTATACATAGTAGTTTGAGCCTCTTAATCTCATATCCCTATCTTGCCCTCCCCCCTTCCCTCTCCCCACTGGTAATCTATAGTTAGTTTTCTTTATCTGTGAGTCTGTTTCCATTTTGTTATGTTCATTTATATTCCACATATAAGTGACAACATACAATATTTGTCTTTCTCTGTCTGGTTTATTTCACTAAGCATAATACTCTCCAGGTCCATCCATGTTGTTGCAAATGGCAAACTATTATCTTCTATATGGCTGAGTAATATTCCATTGTATATATACATACCACATCTCCTTTATTCATTCATCTGTGGACGCATGCTTATATTGCTTTCATATATCTATTGTAAATAATGCTGCTGTGAACATTGGAGTAAATGTATGTTTTTGAATTAGTGTTTTAATTTTCTTCAAATATATACCCTGGAGTCGGGTTGCTTCATCATCTGGTAGTTCTTAGTTTTTTGAGAAACCTCCATACTGTTTTCCACAATGGCTACACCAATTTACATTCCCACAAACAATGTACTAGGGTTCCCTTTTCTCCACATCCTCGCCAATATTTGTAATTTGCAGACTTTTTGATAGCCATGCTGACAGGTATGAGATGATATCTCTTTGTGATTTTGATTTTCACTTCTCTGATAATTAGCAATGTTGAGTATCTTTTCATGTGCCTATTGGCCATTTGTATGTCTTTTAATGAAAAATGTCTATTCAGGTCTTCTGCCCATTTTTTAAGTTGTGTGTGTGTGTGTGTGTGTGTGTGTGTGTGTGTTAGTCACTCAGTCACGTCCAACTTTTTGCGACCCCACAGACTGTAGCCCACCAGGCTCCTCTGTCCATGGAGTTCTGCAAGCAAGGATACTGGAGTGGGTTGCCATTTCCTCCTCCAGGGGATCTTCCCGACACAGGGATCAAACCCACGTCTCTTATGTCTCCTGCATAGGCAGGCGGCTTCTTTACCACTAGTACCACCTGGGAAGAACTATAGGCTTTTATTTGCCCTTAATATGTTTTTATATGTTTATAAAATAGAATGGTTTTTATCAGTTTAAAATAAGATATTTAACCATATAAATTCAAAATTACTAAGCTTGAAAATCTGTATATTTAAACTAAAATTTTGCTTTTGAGGCTTTAATCACCTGGAGCCTGCAACTCTGCCATATGGTTGTGACCATTCAATATCATATATTCATATATTCAATATGACATTTGAAAGCACTATGTAAGCCAACTATACATCAGATATTTAGCTCATTTTTTCCATTTTAACAAAGTTTTTAGCTTTTCTGTAAAAGGTTAACATACAATTATATGAAAGTCATAGAATAATCCAGCTTTCTCTCTTCCCCCTTCCTGCCCTGCCCTCCAGTCTTGCTCTTCTCATCTCCATTCCCCAAGCTCTGTGTTCTCTCATTCTTTTGCTTGTATAGTTCCATCAGCCTGAAAGTCCAACCTCTCCCAACCCTCTGTCACTTTCCTAAAATATGCCCCTCATTTTTCAATACTTGGTTCAAAGGCATTTCTTTAATGAGGCATTTCCTAACCATCCTCACTTCCCTTCCTTATCCTCTTTTCCTACCAGTTTGTGGTTTTTATTCATTCATTCAATATACCTTAACTATCCATGCATTTCCAGCACCCATGCCTTGGCACAGCAGGCACTGAGAAAATGCTGAAACAAATAAGTGAAGACAATTTGAGAAACATATCTAGTCTTTTTAAATGAGATAAAAGGAATGCATTTTAAATTTGTATAAATGTGTTTGGAATTGAAAAACATTTTTCTATGGTAACTATTATATAGTGCTTGGATACGGGCCAGAGCTTAGACAAAACTTTGAAAGTGGCACAGTTTAATTTTATCCCTTCCCATTTCGGCCACTGCTCTTTTTCTCACGCTACCCTCCATATCCTTTCCCTACTTGGACTTGGAATCCTCAAGCACGTATCAGAAATCCACAGAACTTGCTTTGTCATAAAGGGTGCCATGCTCCATATATGGATCCCATTCTGTTCCCTTCATCAAAGCTTCTTATAGTACACCTCAGTTTAGCTATTGAGGTTAGAAACTCATTTAATTCACACAAATGTAGGAATACCAAAGCTATTGCCTAATATTCTTATCTCAAGTGTTTTAGTGTTAAAATTGGCACACTTGTCACTTTGAATGAATGTTTATGTTGTAGGATTTTAGGTTGGCTAAGACACTCATTGGAAAAGACTCTGATGCTGGGAGGGATTGAGGGCAGGAGGAGAAGGGGACGACAGAGGATGAGATGGCTGGATGGCATCACTGACTCGATGGACGTGAGTCTGAGTGAACTGCGGGAGTTGGTGATGGACAGGGAGGCCTGGTGTGCTGCAATTCACGGGGTCGAAAAGAGTCGGACACGACTGAACGACTGAACTGAACTGAAGACAAGGGAATAAAAAAATCCAAGTAGTGACAAAAACAATGTGTGTGCATGCTCAGTCATGTCCTACTCTGCAACCCCATGGCGTGTAGCACACCAAGCTCTTCTGTCCATGGGATTCCCCACGTAAGAATACTGGAGTGGGTTGCCATTTCCTTCTCCAGGAGATCTTCTCTACCCAGGATTGAACCCATGCCTCCTGCAATTGGCAAGATCAGCAGGTAGATTCTTAACTACTGAGCCACCTAGGAAGCCCCCCAAAAGGTATTTTGGTGCAGGAAAAACTAGCCCTGTTGATTCAGCCAAGACTCCCTCCTCCAACTTTGACCCAGCCAGATAAAAAGGGCAGGACACCTTCTGCCCCTTTCTCTGGAGAAGGATTCACCACCTTCTGCCCCTTTCTCTGGAGAAGAAGGATTCAAACACTCAGCACCCGAATGATTGACATTTAGTAATTTCATAAACGGTTGTTGAATGAGAAAATAAGGCAGGAACTTAAAAGGCTTTTACATAGGAAGAAATTGATGTCCAGAGAGGTCAAGTCTCCAAGGTCACACAAATAAGTGACACATGTGAGACAAAAATTTAGCTCCAACTTCCACACACAAAGAACTTCAAAAAAAGAATTCCACACAAAAAAGAAATTAGTAAAGAACTTCTTTACTAGCTTTCCTCCATTGTGTTCAAATTAAATATCCTTTGACGGTATATTTCCTAGCGTTTTCACTTTACCTGCTAATTGCGTTCTTCTTCTACCCTTCCTTCTTTCTTCCTTATTCTCCCTCCTCTTCCAGCATGTATAGATTTTCCCTGTTACAATTTATCAGTTTGGGTCATTAAGGAAAAAGAAAACCATCTGAAGTGAATCTGGTCCTTAACCAGCCACCCTTTCAGGAAGTTCAGGACCCTGAGTTGTCAGGTAGAGGACATGCCCCATGAAGAGCTTTCCTTTCATTTGAAGAGTTCGATCTGGCTCTAAAATTCTTCAGGTCTTCCAGCTAGATCTTATTGGGGAGACTACTCAGTCAAAAATGAATTTAAAGAGCACTTGAGGGTGAGGAAATACAAATATTCTGCCTTCGTGGAAGTTAAAAAAAAAAAAAACAACCTGTTTATCATAGTAATGAATCACTGGGTGACTTTCCATTTTAGAAGTCTACCCATTTAGTCAATAGGTGCATTATGAAAAACTGGATACATTGCATCACTGTGAAGGACTTTAGACTGCGGTTTGCAAAAGCAGAATAAATTTTCTTGGAGTTGTACCGTTATGTACACACGCTCGCTCGCGCGCGCGCGCGCACATACACACACACACTCATTCACACGCCCATTGGCAGACACGGCCACACCTCACAGCCCTGGGGAAAGCCACAGACCTCAGTACAAGCTGAACCTGAACTAGAGGAACTTTCCGCCGGACTCGGGACAAACAGCCGCACCGACACGACTGTCTGCGAGCCGGAGCCCAGGCGAGCGCCGGCGGCCGCAGGTACTCCGGAGCGCCCGCGGCGGGGCCTGGGCGGTGCGGCGGCGGCTGCAGCGGGAGGGTCCCGGCGGCCGAGGCCGTGCCAGTGCGCGCGCGCCAGCCGCCTCCCCTCCGCCCCTCGCCGCCGGCCTCGGGCATCCGCGCCGGGTCGTCCCGCCGCCCGCCACGGTCCGGAACATGGCCGCGCGCCCCGCCGCCCCCCTGGCCTGGGCGCTGCTGCTCCTCTCCTGGGCTCTGCTGCGCGGCGGCTGCCGGGCGCGCTTCGCCGCCGAGGCGGACTCCGAGGACGACGAAGAGGAGGCGGTGGTTTTCCCCGAGTCGCCCCTGCAGAGACCCACGGTGCTCGTGGTCGTCCTCGCGCGCAACGCTGCGCACACGCTGCCTCACTTCCTCGGCTGCCTGGAGCGCCTGGACTACCCCAAGAGCAGGATGGCCATCTGGTGAGCCCGCCGCGCCGGGCCGGGGGGTCGGGGGGCAGCTCAGGACGCGCGGGGGACATGGTGCGCACACCCCTCGCTGCCTGCCCGGGTCCTGGCCGGATCAGCGGTTGCGGTCGGGAAGGACGCGCGCGTCTGTGTGCGCCACGGGTGCTCCTGGGGATAAGCAGCCCGCACGGAGCTCCCCCGGGGACAGTACGAATGGGGTGACCTCGTGCCTCTCCCAGATAGGGCTGGGGAGACGCCGCGAAAGTGCTAGCTTCTCCGCCTTTGCACTCGCGAAGATTCCTTTTTTCCTCACCTCTCATTCTTCGTCCGGGAGTGAGGGAATAAAGGTGCCCGTCGTCGCCGCCAGCTCCTTGGGACGCGACGTGGTCCGTCACTGCGGCTGGCAACGGGGGACTCCGGAGTGGCTGGGGTGCGCCGCCCTGGCTTCCAGGTGCCAGGCTTTCATCTCAGAGGCTGGAAAAGTGGCTCCGGGTTCTCCCCGGGTGTGAGGGGAAAGGAGAGAGGGGGGTCAGGATCCAGAGATTAAGGCTAGGTGGAGCCCGCTGCGTTCTAACCACGCCACCACCGTGGATGCTCTCTCGTCTGAGCGCTCCAAGCTGTCCCGTCCCCGCATCCTGCCTGGGCCCAAAGCGGCCGCAGATGCAAACATCGCCGGGTGCCTTGGGGTACTGCGTCCTGGGGACTGAGCAGCCTCAGGAAGGCAAACAGCTAAGATTTGATGCTCTTAGAATAGAAACCCGGGCCTGGTCCCGGTGCTTGCTGCGGGGAGGGTCAGGGCATCAGTGGGGGTGGCTGCCCATCTCAACTTTAGAAATTGGTCCTGTCCCCACATCTTTGTATAAAAGCAGGTATCGGAGGGTGAGAATTTGGTGGCCAGGTGAGCCGCTCAGGGGCCTGTGGAGGAAGAGGTGGACCCTGACCAGAGGAGATAAGCCACCAGATACATGGACAAGAGGCCTTTGGTCTCCCGAGGAAGATAGAGCCCTGGTCACTGGGGAACGATTTCTGTCTTGTGTTGATGAAGGGAGCTGTCCACAGACGAGATATCCTTAAAGCCTTGGTGGGGCAGAAAGGGAGAAGAAAGGATAAAGCAGTAGCTGGAACTGGCAGCCTAAGGGTACCTGGTGGGCAAAGTGCAGAGGTGAGAAAGCAAACATGAGATATAGTACCTCACTGTGCTATACACTGCCTTACTATATACCCCGTTATACGTGCCGGCCGCCACGCAGGAGGACATGTTATGTGGAAAGTGGGAACATTGGTGCAGCCAGGTTTTAAACCAGATGATTTTTTTTTAACCATTTCAGTACCAAAAGAAAATTTTGCAAGTGTCAGTTCTCAGATGCTTTCTTCAAAAGAGATGCTTTACAGTATGGCCTGTCTTTATGCATTGTTTAATTTTGAAGAACATCCCAATAGTTACTAGGAAATGAGTGAGTGCAGAAGTCAGTATGAGGCACAGGTTTTGCTATCCAATGTACAGACATTACCCCTTTTTTCATATAGTAAACTTGGCACAGTGGTAAAGAATCCACCTGGGAGTACAGGAGATGCAAGAGATGCAGGTTCAGTCCCTGGGTTAGGAAGATCCCCTGGAGTAGGAATTGGCAACCCACTCTAGTATTCTTGCCTGGAAAATTCCACAAACAGAGGAGCCTGGAGGGCTACAGTCTGTGGGGTTGGCGCAGGGTGTCAGACACGACTGAGTGACTGAGCACACACGCATGCAAACTTTTAAGAGATACCTGTGGCGGATTCATTTCAATATATGGCAAAACCAATACAATATTGTAAAGTTAAAAAATAAAATAAAAAAAAGAGAGATACTATGATTCTTATTTTACAACAAAGAAACTGAGACTTGGATCAGTTTAGTAACTCACTCACTGAATTAATAAATGATTAAAATGGGAATTTTAACCCTAGTTTGTTTCTAAAGACCACCTCCAAAAAGATAAAGGGAACACAACATAAGCAAAATGTATATAAACCTATAAGCTACATATTAAGCGACTTGTTTTGTTTGTTACTAGCTTGACCTTGGTTTGGGGCCAGTTGCTTGGGAGTCACAGATATGTTTCCTCATCAGTAAAATAAGGGAATTAGAATAAGTGATTTCAGAAATTTTTTCTGGCTCTTGAATTCCATAGATTGTATGATATGATCATAATCATTGAGCAGTGATTGTACATCCTCAGTTCCCTGGATGTTCCAGATTCTATGGATGTTGGTGTTCTCTTTAGATAAAGAGCATTCCAGTTCTGCATAGACCTTAGGGATCTCTTTTCCCTTACCCTTGTTCGTGGTTTATGGGACTGTACCTTTATGGTCAATGTTGGAAAGTTAAGGAAGAAACCCACAGCTTGGGTAAGGCCTTGGGCAACCCCTGCATTAGCCAGCCACTGAAGACTCTTCTTTGAGTTCTGGCTTAGAGTGTTGTATAATTTATTAAGTAAAAATAATAAAATGCCAGTTTTTAAGTAGTCCTTTACAGCTTTCAAAGTACCAGCTGTGTTATCTCCTTTGACGTTTGCTACCATCCTATGGAGAAATAAGATTATCTCCATTTCATAGAAGATATTGTGTCTAAAGTAACTAACTTAGTAAAGATTATATTGGCTTGTTAATTTCACAGATATTTAATAATAAGAGCTCACAGTTCTTCTAAGCACTTTACAATTCATTTTCTGGTTTCATCTCCACAATAACCCCATCAGGCATGTCTTATTATTATACCTTTTTACAGATGAGAAAACTGAGGGACAAAGAGGTTGTGCAAGCATGTAAGTTTGGGCTCCTAATCACCTGCTTTTGTGAGAACCAGGCATTACGCCCTGTTCAGGCGGGAAAAGGTTGAATAAGATGTGGCTCCTCATAGATAAGTATGTTTTGGTTTTTTTTTTAACTCGGCCGTGTAAGGTGATCTGAGTGGCATTTGTAGCTACTGGAAGGGTGACAAAAGAGTTCTAAATCAGATTAGGGCAGTCGTGTGGTCATGGAAGATTGGTTTTTTTAGGATAGTTGACAGTTTGAGTTCAGTTTTGAAGGACAAATAGGAATCCACAAAAAACCTGGGAAGGAAGAAGGGTTCCAGAAAAAGGCACTGGGACATTAACCAGAGCTTCCTGTCAGGGGAGATAAAGTGAGTGGGGGGTCTAAGTTTTGCAAATCTCCAAACCCATTGCATTGTACTCTGGAGCTGCTGACTTCACGACTAGCACTAGAAGATTATTTGACTGGGAAGGTGATGGGTTATAACCCTCCAGGAGAGGCAGTAACTCGGTTTAGGATGCTGCAGCTTTGAGGTGCTTCTACCACTTACTTACTCCAGTCCCACACTCTACTCAACATTCTGAGATGGCAAATTGACTAGTATCCACTCTGCAGAGCCAACACATGCTGATGTCAAAAATAGGCAGTGTCAAAAATGGCCAGAACTTTATAAAACAGAACCATGTTGAGTGTAGGGACGGGGTTGCCAGCTTCGATTTCATCTTATTTTAGTAACTCTATGCAGACTCACTCTTCTTCATCTGCTTACCGTTAACAATGGCGGGAGGAGTATCTGATGAGATTTCTTACCTGTATGAGTAATTAAGAGCCTGGTTCAATGATCACATTCAGATTTCCCAGTAGTGTGATGTTTTTCCCTCAGCTAAAGTTCTGGACCAGATCTGCACTGAGTACCAAAAAATTGACCTGAAAACCTCTTCAGAGGATGAGTGCAGTTATCTCAGCATCAAGTTTATTTGTATTCAACTGAGTTAAAGAAAGTTTATATTTTAGAGATACTTTGTACCAGCAAAAGGGAGAACTTGTCACATTATTTACCTGTCTGATCTCAAAACCCCACCAAACTGTTTTCGTTCAGCTATCACAATTGTGTGATAAGGAACTAAGATAATCCTTGTGTTCTAATTAAAACCTGTGCTGCTGAGATGAAGGGAACTGGTCGGCATTGTGACCTGCGGCAGTGCACTTGAGTGGGTTCTCTTCTATTCAGTGGAGCCATGAATAGTGGCCTTAGCAGTACAGGGAAGGCTGACCTCATCCCCCCTGTCCCAAACCTATGATTAAGGGGGACAGTGCCCAGTAATATGATGATGAAAAATGGAGCTGGGCCCAAGGAAAGACATTGGACCCAAAAGATACATTAGCTTGTGTTTTGGAGAGCCTGCTGCTCCCTGTGGGAAGGCAGTTGGGATTCACAGTCTGTGCAGTCACAAGGCAGTGACCATCATGTAATTACAGAACAATTTGGGCATTTCATTTGGTAGACTTTTGAAAAGTAATATGTATGCTAACTTGGAAACCATCATATGGCTTTTAAATAAAGAGATGTTTCTGTTGACATGAACACTGACAGTGACAAACTCTACTTGTTCAGGGTGCTGAGCCTGATGTTTTCACAGTTTTATCTGTGCAGTGTTTGGGGATTAGCTTGGATTTATATCTACATTTTAATGCCCAACCAGTAGCATTTTGTTGAATGTTTAACTTGATATACAAATATAAGTGTGGTTTATAAAATGTTCCAAACTACTACTAATGCTAGTTTGCGTCAGCAGTGAGAATGATGTCATATTTTATCATTACCATCTTGACATTAAGTGTTTTTGTTTTACTTCTAGATGGAAGTTTCAGCTCATGGCTGAAAACATAGATGGTACTGGAGTCCACTTCTATCCATTATTTTATTTTCCCCACCTTACCCTTGCCTCCTCCCCTCTTTGTCCTCCAAGCCTGGTAGTTTAGTTTGGAGGGGAGAGTATGAAAATTAAAGTCAGATAGACTAGGGCTCAAATCTCCTGTATGCTCATGGGCACATCAGTGCAGCTCTAAGCCTAGCTGCCTCATCTGGAAATGACTAATAATTATACATACCTCAAAGAGTTATTGGGCTTCCCTGGTGGCACTAGTGGTAAAGAACCCACCTGGTAATGCCAGAGATGCAGGCAACAAGTGTTCAGTCCCTGGGTTGGAAAGATCCCCTGGAGAAGGGAATGCCTACCCACTCCAGTATTCTTGCCTGGAGAATCCCATGGACGGAGGAACCTGGCTGGCTACTGTTCATAGGGTCACAAAGAGTCGGACTTGATTTAAGCAATTTAGCATGTTTGCAAAGAGTTATTGTAACAAGCAAATGAGATAATGTAATATAATTTTTTGCACATATGCTACTAAATAGATAGTAGTTGCTATTTCCTATATGTCTTTTCCTTTAGGTCTCATTGCCATTATATTTCTCTTCCTTTCTCTTCTCTTTAAAATTTTAAAATGAAAAATTTAAAGAAGAAAATACGTTCAAGCTCTATTTATTTCCTTCCTTACAACAAAAATTATCAGCATAATGGAAATGAACATTTATGGAAGGGCTGTTCTAAACCCTTTGGTATGATAACTGATTTACTCCTGACAGCAAGCCCAGGTGAGAAGTGTCATCACTGTCTTCACTTTAGGCAGGAGGAGACTGAGGCACAGAGAATTTAAAAAACTTGTCTGGGCTCACAAGACTAGTGCATGGTGGAGCCAGGATGCGATTCAGGCAGTTGATGTCTCAGACTGAGTACAGAAGGTCTGTTTAAGATCAAGAAAGGACCAATTAGTTCTAGTTTTTGCTTCTGTCAGTTGACCCAACTTAGAAAGATAAGAATGCCAGTGTTTCTTTCAAAGAAGAATGGCCCCTTCTGCTTGAGTGACACAAGGACTCAGTGGCTCCCTTCCGCTGTCTTGTTAATTTCATCAGTTAGCTTAGGCACTTTATAGTTACTAAACTCTGTTCTGTGTTGGTAGATTTTATAGGAATAGAACGAGACGAAATATATGTGTTGGACATAAATATACAAGTCACTTCCCAGGATCTCAGCTATTTAGCAACAGAACAATTTATCAAGGATTTTTAGTGACAAATGAATATGACAGCATTATTCATATGCATGGTGATGGCAGCATTTTTGGTAAGACGGAGGGTCAGCTTCTCAGCCTTTTTAATTAGTGGTCTTGGATTTGATTGACACATAAACTCAACTTTCTTCCAAATAGCTGGAGAAAACTATGAATCCTTCTCCCATCCTACAATTTCAAAACAGAATTGGACCTCAGAATTACATGTTTCCTTTGGTAAAAACTGAAGTCACCTATCCTTTTGCTCAAATTCAGACAAATTGCTTACAGAGTTAAAATGATGCCTAAATTGTCCTGGATCTGTTTTATTAGTTGACTTCCACAGGTGCAGAAACCAAAGCACAGGATAGTTAAGGGATGCTCCCCCAGTATATTATATAATGAATAAGTGTTGGGGTGCAATAACAGATTTCTAGATTTTTAAACCCTTTGTTGCTCAGTGGTTGAGTATTTTATAATGCTGAGTGGTTTATAACCAGTATTGCTCCTGGTTTAAAGGAGCATGCAGTTTTTCTAAGCAGAGTTTGGTTTCACGTATCTGTCTTCAACTCAGTTCTCCCTATGATTCTATTGCTGAGTTTCTTTGCGACTCCAGGTATATAAGCACGCTCCCTGTGTCCCTCTCCCTTGACTGTCTTGGTGGTCAGAGGAATGAACAATGAAAGCTTTGTAATCAGAAAGGCTATTGGTTGTGCCTCAGTCCTTTTCCCAGGACTTACATGTCCTCATGGGTCCTATGATTGTGAGGCACTGTCTTCAAGTCTAAGACACACTATAGTAGGTCCATTATAAGGCTTATCTAGAGAGGATAGTAGAACTATTATAAGGCTCAGTTCTGCACATTTCTTCAAATCATGTAACAATATACAGTCGAGTTAAAGTTTGAGAGAAAATGATCAGCCCATAGCCCGGTTGTTAGTTCTATTCACCAGTTGCCATCTGAGGTTACCAGTTACCATGAAGAGGTTGCACTGTAAGTGTTTAAATCATGGCTATTATTCATCAGGACTTATAAAATGTGTATACTGTATATGTCTTGACATTTTTATTCTCAAAGGAGTGACTTGTTCATTTAATTGCATTCATGTTCTCAGCATATCAAATTGCTGATTTTTTTTTTTAAGTTAAATCTGTTAGAGTCCTCATAGGTGGCTCAGATGGTAAAGAATCTGCCTGAAATGTGGGAGACCCGGGTTCAATCCCTGGGTTGAGAAGATCCCCTGGAGAAGGAAATGGCAATCCACTCCTGTATTCTTGCCTGGGGAATCCCACGGACAGAGGAGCCTGGTGGGCTACAGTCCACTGGATTGCAAGAATCGGACACATTTGAGCGACTAACACTTAATTTTTTCAAGCATTTTCTTTCCTGATTGTTTCTCTTTTATCTTTTTAAATTTGTTTTTTATATTTTTATTTTTCTGGCTGCACCACATGGCGTGCAGGATCCTAGTTCCCTGACCAGGGTTCAAACCTGTGCCCCCTGCAGTGGAATTGCAGAGTCCTAACCACTGGACCACTGGAGAATCCCCCTGAAAATTGTACACAGCAACAACTGTGGGGCTGGCTAGCCCCTGTCCCCTGGACTTTGTCCAGGCAGTCATGTTGCCATCAGGCCCACGCTGTATGCACTTGCGATTGGCTCCTGCTGTCCGACTCTCGAATGTGGTTTGCCTGACCCCTGTAGGCAATTGGGGGGTGACCGCTGCTCTCTGCTCAGGCTTCTCAGGATCCCTAGGGCTCAAGTAGTGAGTGCTTTCTAGAGCCAGAAGGCTTGGCAAGCTGCCAGCGAGTGACCTAGCGGTGAAATGATCAGAATTGCATTACTTTTCCCTCGGCTCTCCATTCCCATGGTTGGAATGCTGTGTGTGAATGTTCATAAAGGTAAAAAAAAAATTATAGGTGGTAATTGAAAAGCCATGCAGAATATAAATAGGAGTGGCTGTAATTAATTCCCTGGAACTTGCTGCCATTCAGAGCCATGAAAACAGAGCATTTGTGGTCGGTGATATTAGCCAAGTCTCTTGCATGAATTAAACCTTAGATTTGGCTGGAGGGCATTTCTTTTCCTCTCTAGGAGCACTGTACAGAAATCCTGTCAGACTCAGACTTCCCATAATGGCTTCACGACATCCTGCCAAGGCTAAATTTATGATTTTATAACACATCTCATTTAAGTGAGGCAGTAATTGTAATTATTTTAGTTGTTTGTCAGGTTCAGCAAGCTGATGCCTCCCCCCTGACTTAACTGGGTTAGCTGATGAGATTTTGTTCCTCGGCAAACATAACGCAAAGTAATCTCCTTTGCCCCAACATTTTTGATTAATGTTTCAAAACCACTTAGAAGATGTACACTTCAAAAAATATAAATGATAGCATAAGTAATGATCCTAGGCTGCACACCCCTAAGAAGACGGCAGAAGGCTGTGGCCGGGGGTGGGGGGCAGGCTGCCCTGATGAAGCAGTCTCCTGAGTACTTAGTTTAAGGGATGAATGGGCTATGTTGGAAGCATTCTTCTCACCTCCTAGGTTGGATTATTTCAAAGTCTATTGAGGGACATATCAGGCTAGAGAGAGGAAGTTCCTTAACTGGAGTTTTCCCCATTTTGGCTGTTGCCATGATCTGAACATCTGTTCAGTTCAGTTCAGTTCAGTCACTCAGTCATGTCCGACTCTTTGCGACTCCATGAATCACAGCATGCCAGGCCTCCCTGTCCATCACCAACTCCCGGATGGACCACAAAGTTCATATGTTGAAACCCTAACCCCTAGAGATGACTGTGTTAGGTGGTAGGGATTTTTGGGGGGTGCTTCAGTTATGGGGGGTGAAGCAAGAATGGGATTAGTGCTGTCATACAGGGTCTCCAGAGAGCTCCCTCCTCTCTTCCACCACATGAGGACGCCACAGGAAGTCTACAGCCCTGAAGACGACCTTCACCAGAACCCGACCATGCTGCCGTCCTCATCTTGAACGTCCAGCTTCCAGAACTATGAGAAATAAATGTCTGTTGTATATGAGCTACCCAGTCTGTAGTATTTAGTTAGAGCAGCCCAGAGAGACTAAGTTAGCTGTCAAGCCCAGGAAAACCATGGAGGTAGCCCAAAGTGCCTACATTTTAAACAGTAAAGAATAGAACTCTTACTGTCCAGTTGCTTTGCTTTCTGAGAGCAATTGTATACATTTTGGAGGTGGGGAGGGCAGTGAACCATGTCCAACTTTCCTGTTCTTACAGGGGAAGAAATGATTCTGTGAGAAAGAGGAATGTGTGGTTGTGTGTTGATTGACATTCTCCCTAAAAGTCATATTGGGTGAGAAATTGCCACTTTTCAGGGTCTTGGGAAAGGCAGGGTTTCCAACAATTTCCAACAGTGGAACTTAAATTTCTGGGCTATCCGTGAGAAATATGGTCATGGACATTTGGAGCCATGGCATTTCCAACACAGAGTCCCTTGCTGGACTGCTGGACTGCTTTTTCGTCTCTTGGTTTCCAGCCAGCCCCATAATTTGTCCAAGCTCCACACACCACAGTGATTATGGCTGAGACCCGCCAAGATAGTGGAAAGTTGCTGCCAAGTGGAATCAGGATTTTTCATGTCATCGCCGCACCACCAAACAGTAAGCTTATATGCAGTTCTTCCAGGGCTGCATTCCCTCTGCTGGAAGCAGGTGGGGTGGAAGGGCATTCAGACAGTCAGACCGTGTCTTGCATTTCAGATAGATTTTGTAGAGTTGGCCTGTAAGGCTCAGAACAGCCAGGATGCTAAAATATTTTAGAAAATCTCAAGTCTCCCCTCTGCCTTTCCTCAATCTTGTTAGACGCTGTGTTCAGTCGCCAAGTTGCGTCCAACTCTTTTCGATTTCATAAACTGCAGCACACCTGTCCTTCACAAGCTCCTGGAGCTTGCTCAAACTCATGTCCATTGAGTCAGTGATGCCATCCAACCATCTCATCCTCTGTTACCCCCTTCTCCTCTTGCCCTCAATCTTTCCCAGCCTCAGGCCTGGAACCTATATCTTAAACATGTGCACGAGTAATTTATATGCACCTCTGGGTCTGGGAACTGTGGGAGATGAGTGCCTAGAAGGCCCTGTGAAGAATAGGGGGCCCTCATGGAGGGACTGTATATGCATCCAAAGTACAGGCCCTGGGATTTTCAAAGCTTGGAAAGTTGGCACTCGCTGGAATCTTCTAAACCCCAGGTTCCAGATGCTTAAGCAATCAAGACGGCCAAGGGGCTTTCTTATTAAGAGAAATTGTAATGTACAAGATTATGAAGAAGAGGCTCTGCCAGGCAGCATCATTTGTATTTTTTATGGAGTCAAGCAAATATGTCCTCCCTCCTTCCAATAGTGGCTATTTAAAAAAAATTTTTTTAATTTAAGGGAGTGCCTCAGATTGCCCATTATATGAAGAGCCTTGCATTGGGGCTTGATGTAAAATGACACTCCCTCCAACCCTCTTATTTGCTCAGTTATCTCACATCATGAGCTCATGAAGTATTTAGGTTTATAGAAGAAAAGCTATCTACTGATGAACATCTCTTAATAGTCTAGAGGGAAATCAAACCAGTGCATTTCTTTCTACTGAGTGGTAATCATGTGACCCACTTCAGGATCCATATGCCCTTATCTTGTTTCTTTTGTGCTGGTATTTAATTTTCTTACCTTTGATTTTCTCTTTGGCATGCCATTAAAACTCCTCCTGTCATGTGTGAAAAGAATAAACAGTCTATTAAATAAGCTTAGTTGAAAAGTGAAAAGTGTTAGTCCTCTAGTTGTGTCTGACTCTTTGCAACCCCGTGGACTATAGCCTAAAAGTTTCCTCTGTCCATGGGATTTCCCAGGCAAGAATGCTGAAGTGGATTGCCACACCCTTCTCCAGGGAATCTTCCCGACCCAGAGACTGAACCCAGATCACCTGCATTGCAGGCAACTTCTTTACCGCCTGAGCCACCAGGGAAGCCCAGTTGAGTTGAAGTTCAGCCTTAATATTATGATATTACCAAGTCCCTAACCTGGTGTCTGCACTGGTTATGAAACCAAAATAGAGCTTTTTGGAGATTCATGCTATTCGAGTCCACTGTACCAAAGGTTTTTCTGAGTTTGTCACTGCTGCACAATGGTATGTTCAGGCTTGGTATAGTAGCGTATTACAACCTCACCCACAGGCAGCCCTCTCTGGGGACGATCACAACTCAGTTGCTAAGTCTCATAGTGTTTACACCCTTGTTTTATCGTGTCCTTTAGGTAACACTGTAAATGTCTTCAAGTGTATGTGTCCCATTTTCTTTCCAAGTCCTTCCCCTTCTCTGAAATGTGAGCTGCATTCCACAGCTCAGTGTCTCCCGCCAAGAAGATCATGATCACCTGCGAAGGAAGGTGAGGCCAAGTGCACTGGGGGTCTCCAGGACCGCGGCCTCCAGCCCAAAGCAGCCTCGTCCATTTCCCCTGCCCCCTGCAGTGTGCAAATGTCCTCGTTTTCTAATTTATGTTGCCTTGTGGGTTTCCTTGGTGGCTCAGCTTGTAAAGAATCTGCCTGCAATGTGGAAGGCCTGGGCTCCATCCCTGAGTTGGGAGATCCCCTGAAGAAGGGAACGGCTACCCACTCCAGTATCCTGGCCTGGAGACTTCCATGGACTGTGTAGTCCATGGGGCTGCAAAGAGTCGGACACGACTGAGCGACTTTCACTTCACTTCTGTGAGTGGACAGGGAGGTGCTGTTCACTTGTGTCACTTTGAACAAGCCCTTATTCTCTCTGGACCTCAGTTTCTCCTCCGTAACAAAAGAGAGAGGTGCCAGAACTGTGGCTTTAAAATGTGGCTGCTTATTAGAATCATTTGATTAAAATATAGAAAAAAAATACTGATACCTAGGCCCCACCTAGGCATCAGTTAGGTCTGAATCTCTGCAATAGGATCAGGGCAAGTGACATATTTTGAAAACTTCCCAGAGGATGGGACTGTGTGGCCAAACGTAAGAATCCCTGGATGAGACAGATGTTCTCCGGGATCCCTTCCTGATCTGACATCAGTAGTCCCTTCATGGAAGTGCTCAGTCACTCAGTTGTGTCTGACTCTTTGTGACTCTATGGAATGTAGCCCAACAGGCTCCTCTGTTCATGGGTTTCTCCAGGGAAGAATACTGGAGTGGGTTGCCATGCCCTCCTCCCGGGGATCTTCCCGACCCAGGGATCGAACCTGTGTCTCTTTCGTCTCCTGCATTGGCAGATGTATTCTTTATTACTGAGCCACCTGGGAAGCCCCTTCATGGAAGTAACAAAATCTAAAGAATTTTCATGAAATGTGACACTGCACGATTGATGTTTCCTGGACCCTCAGCTGAATTTTAGATCTTTTGGGGGGTGGCCTAAAAAAAAAGGTCTTAAGTTTTCTTAGAAGCTCATTTTTATTTCACACTGTTGTGTGTGTGAAAGTTGCTTCAGTTGTGTCCAACTCTTTGCCATCCTGTGGACTATAGCCCCGCCAAGATCCTCTGTCGCTGAGATCATCCAGGCAAGAATACTGGAGTGAATTGCCGTGTCCTCTTCCAGGGGATCTCCCTGACCCAGGGACTGAGCCGTCGCCTCTTACGTCTCCTGCATTGGCAGGCGGGTTCTTTACCACCGGTGTTCACCCTGTTGGGTACAGTGCCCAAAGGTGTTCCCTGAAAGTGTTGTCTCCTGCAGAAGGCCTGTGCCACATGATGACTGAACTGCCAAGGGGACGTGGCAGCAAGAGGGCTGGCCTTGAGAGCACACGTTGGAACTTCTCAGGACGGGCCTGCATGCCCCAGGTGGGGAGCGGTGGTGGCCCGGCTTCCTTCCTGCGGCACACAGAGGCTGCCCCTTGGCTAAGGAACTGCGGGCACCAAGGCCTCAAGCACATTCAGGCAGGCTGCGGCCACTCAGGATTCCTTCCCAGTGTGTGTTTTGGTGTGCTGCCCAGCCTCACTTTCAGGCATTCTGTTTCACACTGGTGCAGGGCCTCTAATCACCCCTGGGTATTGCATTTCTGATGTTACTTTTAATGGCTCTGGAGTCTAGCTTCTTTTGTTTCTAGATTTGCATAAACAGTGCTGCCTTTGTCCTGCGGTCTTGACACAGCTTCAAAGCCTTGACTGGGCATCAAAGATGCACTGAATCCCCGTTTCTTAGGCATCAGATTGCAGCAAGGCCAGCAGGTGACTGAAGGTCACTGCCCCACTTCTGGGCCAGTTTGCTGTCTCGCAGAGATTAGGTTCTGCCAAGGCCCCTTTGATAATGGTGCTGAATCTTAATAATTTGTTTTCAAGGCCTGTGCAAATGCTCGTCAACTAAAGGGACCCACTGCTGGCATCTATCTGAGGAGGAAAGGAGAGTAACTCACTAATATTTGCTGAATCTCACCCCCACCCCCACCCCATGAGAGACAGATTATTAAGGGTCCCTCTGGGAAGCATAGAAACCACAGATCCACTAGCCAGTCTTTGCTGATGTTGGCATGGTGGTGGCCAAAGCCTCATTTTCCCATGGAGCTTATCAAAATAAAGGCAGTAACTGAACTCTTAGTTATCCGTGCCTGGATGGCCTGTCTTTTGGATACACAGAGGCCGCTTTTGATAACAGATCAGCTTGGTCCAATCATCCTGCACCCTGCTCAGCTGTCTTTCTCTCTCTATCTTGGTGTTGCCCAGAAGTTGTATATTTAGACAGTGGAGTGTGATTTTGATCTCAGAAACATTCCACATAAGGCATTCCAGTGTGAGTTTTATCTGGTTTCTTAGCTGTTTGCACTTTTGCATCAACTGTGCCATGCACCACCCCATTCTCAGATTTTATTGAATTCTCCACCTTGCCTTGGTCTCTTCATCTATGCCCAGTGCCAGGTAGGCTGGTTTTTAAAGACTGTTCTAGCCACAGCATGCTATGAATTTGTAGTTCCCCAACTGATACCATGAAAAATAAAACAACTTAGTCTGTCACCACATTATTTAAGATGCTTTTTGGGCCTTTAAAAAAATTTATACTTAGATATAACTTTTCAGTACTTTTGACTTAGCCTTGTCTCATATCATTGGTGAATAGACTGATGGTTCGTATCTATAACAAATTATAAATATTTTTTGCCCTTTGGGATGGTTAATTTTATGTGTCAGTGGTGCCTGGATATGTGATCAGGCATTATTCTGGATGTTTCTTGAGGGTGTTTTTAGCTGAGATTTATATTTAAATCAGTGGCCTTCGAGTAAAGCCTTCCATAATGTTGGTGGGCCTCATTTCATCAGTTGAAGGCATGAACAACACAAAAGACTGACCTCCTCCAGCAAGAAGGAAATGTGCCATCAGATTGCCTCTGGACCTGAACTGCAACACTGGCTCTTCCCTGAGTCTCCAGCCTGCTGGCCTACCCTACAAATTTTGAACTTGCCAATATCCATGACAGCATGAGCCAGTTCCTTAAAATATCCCCCCCACAACAGTAAATATATTATATAGTAAATATATTATATAGAGGTACATATTATATGTATTTTGTCTCCCCCTACCCTCCACTTCTTTCTCTCTCTGACTCTCCAGCTATCTGTTGATTCCATTTCCCTGGAGAACCTTGACTAGTATAACCTTTATCCTGAAAGAAAATGCCATCTCTTTCATGAACAACAAGAGCTGAAAGAAGGGCTGTGCTGAGAAGAAAAAGAACCCAGAGAATTATGTCAGAAGAGATAGTTCCAGATCTGAAAGCTGGGGAAACCATTGCCGTGGACATCTGGGGTGAAATAGTTGTGGCATGAGTGTGTATACTGACTTTCCTCATGCGTGCAAAACAAGTAAGTGCAGGTTTTCCTTAGAAGATGTCCTCCTTCCCCCTCACCCTTTTTTTTTTTTTTCCTTTGAAAAGGCAGAAGTAGGAGTTTGGCATTTGCCATTGTGATGGGAAACAATATACATGTTTGTTCTTTGCAGAAGCCGCCGATCAGTGTGTAGGCCTGTGTCTTTTGCTCGGTCTACCGTGTAAGGGAATTAGTTTGTGTGTGCACTTTGGGGTTAGCAGAACCTGGCAGTAGAAGGCAAGTGTCCCCAGGCTAATGGGCTATTGCACTGAAGTGACGGCGCCTCCCCAGAGAGAGGCTTTACTTCACAGCGGTGTCATTTATTGTGGAGATGCTGAAGATCGGTCTCTGATGACACCTCCGGAGACCAGAGGCATGAGTGCCTGTGAAAGGTCCTTGTAACGTGGAGCTGGTTGGAGCTGTGACTACCCTTGCCAATGCTTTAACACAGAAGCAGAGGTTGGTTTTTCATGCCTGGGCTGTAGAAAGATCAAATCAGGAAGGCAACAGTTTTCTTTTCCAGAGAGAACTCTCATTGGTGACTCTTGGACTTACATTCCTGGGATTCAGTCTAAAATGAAACTCTTCCTTTTTTGAACTGAGTAAAAAAGGAGTCCATCTGCTGAACCAGAATGATCTTGAGAAAGCCCTGCTCTCTGGCTGCCTCTCTCAGCTCTCTGATCTTGGCTACTCCGCTGATACTCTCAAGCTTTTAGCTAGCTGCCTGCATTCTCAACCATCTAGCACCAGCTGTTTTGAGTTTCTGGAGAAAGAATTTTCTAGGATGCCTTTGTTACACTGGGGTCCATGCATGGTAGCATAAAATGTGCTAGTGAGTTTTTCTTCTAATATGAAGTAAATGTGACTTAAGGGTCAGTTTCTGCCCTGAAGTGAAGTGGAGTTTGAAGTTTTTCCTCTCTTCTCTGTAACTGGGTATCTGACATTTGGTGTGGCTTCCCCTAATTTGTGTGGTTTTGTGGCTCAGATGGTAAAGAATCTGCCCGCAATTTAGGAGACCCGGATTTGATCCCTGGGTCGGGAAGATCCCCTGGAGAAGGGAATGACAACTCACTCTAGTATTCTTGCCTGGAGAATTCCATGGACAGGGGAGCCTAGTGGGCTACAGTCCATGGGGTTGCAAAGAGTTGGACACAACTGAGTGACTACTCCCACCCCCGAATCTGTGTATCAGCTGTCAAGTTTTAGATAACAAGTCGCAGTGACATTCTATAACTTTGAGCTAGAAAGCAAATAGTCTCTCTCAAAAGAATGCTCTATCTTTTGGATGTCAAAAGGGACAGCAGATGAAAAAAACATCGTCTTTGTTTTACCTTCTGAAATCATTTCTCCATAGCAGATTTTTGGGGTTCTCATTCTAGTTAAATCTTGCTACTTTTACTGATGAAAAAAAACATCGTCTATGTTTTACCTTCTGAAATCATTTCTCCATAGCAGATTTTTGGGGTTCTCATTCTAGTTAAATCTTGCTACTTTTACTCACTACTCTTATTAACATCATGGATTTGGCTCCATTTTCTCTTTCCCAATCCTTTGCTTTTCATTTTTTTTTTTTTAAGTAGCATTTTTTGAGGTAGTTTTGGTTAATTTATTGATTGATCAGTTTATTCATATAGAATTAGCAATATTAAAAATGCAAGAGTCTTATCTGAAATAATTAGGAGAAGCTATTCTTCACATCACCTTGTGAAAAATTATTATGAATTTTAAAAATCCAGACAGGTAATTCTTGTTTTCAGCAAGATAAAAAAAAAACACACACACAACTATATTTACCTTCCTTGGCCTTGATCCCTGAGAAGATCAAGGTTACACATGGCTATAGTCTGTTGTTAATTTCACCCTGGGTGGTAAAATAATATACTGTGGTTTCCAGACCCCTGAAAAATCAACTGGTAACAAGTGAGGTAATTTTTGGTGTAAGAATTGCATATATCATTGTCTCAAAAGACACATGGGCTGCAGATCCTGTCTGGGGACCTGCTTCAAATACTGTGTGAACTCCCGGTTCAGTTTGAACTTAGCCTTTAATCTCACTTCTACACTTCAAAGAGCGTGAGTGCTGCACATCCCCAGCTAAGTAGATACTAAAACAGAACCAGCAACCTATTGTTAAACGGAAAATGAAAGAGACAACAGTAGTCATTTTATGATTCTTTACATCTAATTCTTTCACTAGGAAGAAATTCAAGTATTTTTTCCAGGCTCCATAGAAAAGTAGAAAATTTTATTTCTTTTAAAGTGTTTTAAGTAAGGAATCCGCTGCCAGTGCAGGAAGACAAGGAAATGCAGGTTCTCTCCCTGGGTTGGGAAGATCCCCTGGAAAAGGAAATGGCAACCCACTCCATTGTTCTTGCCTGGAAAATCCCATGGATGGAGGAACTTGGTGGGCTACACTCCATGGGGTCACGACTGAGCAGGCACACACACACACAAATATTGAAGTCATATGTACAAATATGAGATGGATGGATATGTGCTTGCCTTACCTTAAAGGCCTGCTGTTTCAATAGTGAACTGACTGTAACCAGCAGTGTGGTGACCGACCTCCATGGTGATTCCCCATGATCCATGCCTCATTCCTGGCGCTCACTACTTTCCAGTGTCTAATAAAAAGATATACCATGTGTGAGTTGCGAGTGACGTTTTATTTGGAGGCAAAATGAGGACTGCAGCCCAGGAAACAGCATCTCAGATAGCTCTGAGACACTGCTCCAAAGAGGTAGTGGGGCAAGGTCAATATATAAGATTTTGGTGAAGGGGGAGTTCAGTGCAATCAAGCACTTACTTTACTGAAGGTTTTCTACTAGCCACAAGGAGCTTTTCTAATTATGAAGGGATGCAAGCATTAGGGTCATGAATCCAGAAAATATCTAACTGTATACAGACCTGTCCCACCAGTTTCCCTGGAGCACAGAGTGCCTCATTCTCTACACTGAATTCCCCTCAGCAGGTGATGAAGTTTGTCAGCTGCAGCAGAACAGGGTTCAGTCTCTGCAGAGGCAGATGGCAAATGCCCGAGTTTTTGTCGCTCAGGCGCTGGCAGATGCTCTTGTCAAGTGCCAGTTTGTGGTTGACACCAGCCTCCTCCCATGCTGTCTCCCATGGCCAGTGGAATGGTGGAAGTGTGAGTATGTGACTTTAGAGGTCAGATCATAAAAGGCGTTGCAATTTTTGCTATTGTCATGTGGATTGCTTGCCCTGAGGGCTGCCCCTGTGCCATGAGGACATTAAAGTGGTCCCAAGGAGAGATCCACGTGGAGAGGAATTAAGGCGTGCTGCCATGTGAAGGATCCTCCAGGTAGTCAATTTTTCAGCCCAGTCCAGCTTTTGGGTGACATCTGTTTATAAGACCATGATAAATTCCAAGTGCAAATGTCCTAAACACCTGACCTACAAGTCTAAGAACATCAACTTTGTCATTTTTTGAGATGCTCTGTGTGCAGAAATAGACCCTGTGTCCATGGAGCCTATACTAGGGGAGAGCAATGATAAACAACAACAAACCAGATGCTTTGAAAAGATGTGTTAAGGAGAAAGCAAAACAGAATATTAGGGTATGGATGAAGTCATTGGGCAGGAGAGTGCTTCATATATGAGGTGGTCAGAGAGGGGCTTTTTGAGGGGGTGCTATTTGAGCCAAGCCCTGAATATGAGAATGAACCACCTTATCAAGGGAGGGTAGGACTGGAGAAGAAAAGGGGAGCCAATCAGGTTCCTAAATCAGTGAAAGGTTATGCTTGTTGGAGGAAAAGAAGGTTGATCGGTTGATCTGTTTTGGACATTTGTCAGATTAGCTGTCTAACCAGCATTCCATTCTTCTTTTGGGGAAAAATATGGTCAGTTTTCAGTATCATCCACAATAGTATAACAATAGTACTTTGCCACCCCATGGACCCACCAGGCTCCTCTGTCCATGGGATTTCCCAGGCAAGAATACTGGAGTGGGTTGCCATTTCCTTCTCCAGGGCATCTTCCCGACCCAGGGATCGAACCTAGGTCTCCTGCATTGTAGGCAGATGCTTTTACAGTCTGAGCCACCAGGGAAGTCCCCAACAATAGTATAACAACACCTATATGTTCTTCAGTCTCTAAATCATGTCCGACTCTTTGCGACCATATGGACTGTGACATGCCAGGCCTCACTGTCCCTCACTATCTCCTGGAGTTTGCCCAAGTTCATGTTCATGCTATCCAACCATGTGTGTATCAACCTCTGTGACATACAGTTAAACCCTCGCCAGTTGGGAAATAAGTATGTGTCGTTAACCTTTGAGTATTATGTCAGCAAATTCGCTACTTTAGCACCCCCTACATCCTGATTGAGCTTCCCCGGTGGGTGGGTGGTAAAGAATCCGCCTGCAGTGCAGGAGCCACAGGAGATGTGGGTTCGATCCCTGGGTTGGGAAGATCCCCTGGAGGAGGGCATGGCAACCCACTCCAATATTCTTGCCTGGAGAATTCCGCCGACAAAGGAGCCTGGTGGGCTACAGTCCATAGGGCCACACAGAGTCAGACACGACTGAAGTGACTTAGCATGCACCGCATGTACACAACTTGATTACACAGTGAAATGTTCTCAAAAGACTTTTTTGCATCTTTCTGTATTGTCATCAATGGCAATGCCATTACTGATAGGATTCAGGGGGCAGTATTCTTAAAAAGTGCTTTGTTTTAAAATGACATAATAAAACTAAACACAACATAAAACCCAAATAAGAAGTGAAGACATTCTACACATCCAGCAAAGAATCTAAAAAACAAGAGAATGCTGGACATTGTTGGTTCTGCATAGATCTCTTATTTAAACCACAGAGTAGGAGTGTTGAAAGAAAGTGCTGGGCTTCCCTGGTGGTCCAGTGGTTAAGAATCCACCTGTCAGTGCAGGAGACACAGGTTCAATCCCTGGTCTGGGAAGATCCCACATGCTGTGGAGCAGCTAAGCCCGTGCCCCAGAACTACTGAAACTGCGCTCTACAGCCCGAGCACCGCAACTGGAGAGTGGTCCCTGACCCCTGCAACTAGAGAAAGCCTGCATGCAGCAATAAAGACCCACCATAGCCAAATAAATAATTACATCTTAAAAAAGAAGAAAGGATGCTTCAGAGCATGCCTTACTGAATTTTAGGTACATACACTTTGAATGGCAACCCACTCCAGTATTCTTGCCTGGAAAATCCCGGGACTGAGAAGCCTGGCAGGCTGTATTCCATGGGCCGCAGAGTTGGACATGACTGAGTGACTGAGCGCATGCACACACACTCTTCGCAGTACTTGAACTTGTTTTCTTGAGGCATGAAACACAATTTTGAAAGACTGCAGATCGGTGTTTATATTCTGCTCCGTAAAGATACGGAAATCATTTGAATACAATCCACTTTTGATGTCCTTGGCCCCTCTGTTAACATCACAGCACATCTTGCCTTGATTACAAAGAACATTGCTCAGGTCAGCTCTAGGCTAAACAGAGCAATTTGTTTTGGGTGTGCTTCAGTTTGTGCTTAATTTCCGAGTTGCAGTTGTGGAATATTCAACTCCTTAAAAATGCTTTCATCCATTTCAGTTGTTTGAGGCTTTGATTTCTTCATCTCCTAAAACAGAAACGAGACCACTAGACATAAAGAATGTGAGTTTAAAACAATTTGTTTTAGTTGAACATTGATTTCCTTTTTAATTTCCTACTTTATCAGTCAGTGTACCCGAGAACTTTGTTAGGCTTAACTACAGGCAAAGGCTACTGATTACTGATTTAAAAAGAAAAAACTCTGTAAATCAATATTCGAGTTATGTTTTCTGCATAAACCCATTAGTTCTGTCCTGGGGAAAAGTCTCAATGAGTAATTATTTCAGACCGGTGAGCTCATAGCTGTCTGCTTGGCAAAGCTCAGCTCTGGTTTCTTCATGAAAAATAAGATAACTGCCAGGATTTTTCTGTCTCATACCTGAGTCCTCACAAGTGCTGCCTGTCACCCCTTAAGATCTAGCTTCTTAAGTCAATGATGTTTCTTCCGCCTTCCATGCAGTGCAACCATGAAGTGAGTTGATATTATGAAGCCAAACAGCAGAGCAGAGAGCAATGATTTATTTATTTCAGAAGAGAGAGGCACATTTATGGGGACTGTGAGAAGGGACTTGAGCCATTCAAATTCACGTGTTCAAATTTAAGATGGTTCAAAATTTAATCTCTAATAAGTAATGATTATCATCTGGTTTGCTTTAAGTAGATATATGATTCCACAAAGATCTTTTCTGTTTTTCAAAAGCTTCCCTATGTCCCCTACATTTGGCACTCTTGATGCTTGCTACTGGCAGAAAATATTTCTTTCTTCTCAATTTATTCTGATCCTTGCTGTCTGGAGCATCTTCCAGCATATTCACTTATGACTTTGAAAGGTCACATATTTGGTTTTATAGGGGCCTCTATGTCAAACTGGGCTTTAAAATAGCTTATGCTTTTGCACTTAGAAAATCTGTACAGTAATTCTATGTATACTTTATTGAATAACTAGATTTTGAAGGTAAAATGAAGAATGTGTGTAGTCTGAAAGGTTTATACTCTTCCTTGATGTTATTAGCAATGAGAAGTTTCCTATGAATGAAATCATTGTTAAAGTTTGTTTTCCGTTTTGTTTACTTTGCTTCTGAAGATGTTTTGAAACCTTGATTTCTGGGAATGGAATTCTTTATATGCTTCCTAGGAGGGGAAATATAACACATCACTTAGAATAATTCGTACCAGAAAAGCAACATCCTTCTTGTCCCCGTAATATTGTAGTGGAACAAATCACCCATCCTCCAGTTCAACGACAATGAGATGGGAAGAAGAGGCATTTGTTTTGTACAAATTAAATCTCCCAAATGTATTTTTTAAAAATAGCTTCATTGTTTTCAAATACACATGGTGATTTAGGGTGATGCTATTGCTATCCTTAGAGAAATCATTTAAAATTAATATATGGTGCTTGTGTCTGCTTACTGTCTTTATTGTTGATATATGAATAAGTTTTCTAAGCACACATTTATTATCTTATATGCTTGCATGCTAAGTCACTTCAGTCATGTCCGAGTCTTTGAAACCCTATGGACCACAGCCCTCCAGGCTCCTCTGTCCATAGGATTCTCCAGGCAAGAATACTGGATTGGGTTGCCATGCCCTCCTCCAGGGGATCTTCCAGGGGTGGAATCACGTCTCTTAGCATCTCCAGCATTGGCAGGTGGGTTCTTTACCACTAGTGCCACCTGGAAAGCCCATTATCTTATATGGTGCCCTGCAGTATTTTACCCTTTACTTAATGCTGAGAGCTAATGTTTATTACATACTTACGGTGCGCTGAGTATTACGGTAACACTTTCCGTGAGTTAACTCATTCAGAGCTCACAACAACCCATGAAATACTTACTGTTAGCGGCAGCATCATCTGACAGAGGGGAAACTGAAGTTGAGACAAATTAAGGTTTTTCCAGAGCCATGGGCTTAGTGGCAGAGCAGTGACCTGACTCTGGTCAGAGGCAGACTGACGTGGAAGTTGGGCAGGCTTAAGTTTCAGTCCCCCTGCAGGGCACCATTGCAATATGTTCTCATCTGCTTGGGTGAAATGTGCAAAGGGAAAATATTTCACCAGCAGTGGTCCAAGGACCACTAAGGCAACTTGCTGTCCGTCCTTCTTCCCCTTGTTTCAGGCCGTGATAGAATGGCAGGGGGTTATCTGGAATCGAGTTAAGGGGGGTGCACTTAGTTTGGGGATAGTGGGATAGTTCGTGGTCACTTCTGTATGTAGTTTGTTACTCTGTAGTCCACTTAATACCCAGATAATGGACCAAAGACTCTGCTGTGTAGCTGATCTCAGAAGTAAGTGAGGTGCAGAGGAGAAACAATGATTGATACTTACCTCTGGAAAATACTTTCAGTCATCAGGCATGACAAATTTTAAACTGCTGATTTATTTCTCTCATTAATTCCTGGTCAAAACTAAACTTCTCTTCTATCAGAAACATACTTGATAATACAGTGACTACAATTGAATATAATTGTAAAACTGTTGGAGGCTTTTCTTCTTTTCAATGGGAGTTACATGGAACAGAATATATCAGAATTGCTCTCTGGAGATCACAACCAGAGGCAGTGTGTCTGAGTACATGCAACTTTTCTGCCTTGCAACACCTCAGCTTGTGTTGTGGCAGACAGAAGGCATCCTGGCCTCACAAAGTCTGGCGGATCCGTTTGAAATGACGCTCAAAACCATCAGCAGCTCAGTGAAATAATTAGAAAGCTTTCTACACTGTTAATAATAGAAAGGTGGCGCTAGTTTTAAAGAACCTGCCTGACGATGCAGGAGGCATGAAAGATGTGGGTTCTGTCCCTGGGTCAGGAAGATCCCCTGGAGGAAGGGATGGAAACCCACTCCAGTATTCTTGCCTGGAGAATCCCATGGACAGAGGAGCCTGGTGGGCAACAGTCCACAGGGTCATAAAGGGTCAGACATGACTGAAGCGACTTAGCACACACACACACAGTTGACTTACAATGTTGCGTTAGTTTCATGGGTGCAGCACAGTGATTCGGTGTGTGTATACACACACACACATATGTCTATTCTTATCTATATACTTAGTATATATGTTCTTTTTCAGATTCTTTTTCCTTATAGGTTATGACAAAATATTGAATATAGTTCCCTGTGCTATACAGCAGGTCCTTGCTGGTTATCTATTTTAGTGGTGTGTACGTATTAATCCCAAACTCCTAATTCATCCATCCCATCCTTTCTCCTTTGGTAACCATAAGTTTGTTTTCTATATCTGTGGCTCTATTTCTATTTTGTAATAAGTTAATTTGCATTTTCAGGTTGCACATACAAGCAATATCATATGATATTTGTCTTTGACTTATTTCACTTAGTATGATAATCTCTAGGTCCTTCCATGTTGCTGCAAATGGCATTATTTCATTCTTTTTTTATGGTAGAGTATTACTCCATTGTGTGTGTGTGTGTGTGTGTGTGTGTGTGTGCGTGTGCGTGTGTGTATATATATGTATATGTATATATATACACACATCGCATCTTCTTTATCCATTCATCTGTCAGTGGACATTTAGATTATTTGTAAATAGTGCTGCTATGAACATTGGGATGCACGTATCTTTTCAAATTAGAGTCTTCTCTGGATATATGCCCAGGAGTGGGATTGCAGGATCATATTGTGACTCTATTTTTAGTTTTTTATGGAACCTCCATACTGTTCTCCATAGTGACTGCACCAATTTACATTCTCACCTACAGTGTAAGAAGGTTCCCTTTTCTCCACAGTGTAAGAAGATACCCTTTTCTCCTTTTCTCCACACCTCCTCTATCATTTATTATTTGTAGACTTTTTGATGATAGCCATTTTAACACAAATTCAAGAAAGTTAGTTTATAGAACTATGTCAGGTATGTCAGAAGTATTTTTCTGGATTTTGGATGTCTGTGGCATTTCTCAGCCTTTGAAAATTTGTTATAATGACAATTATAAAACAAATGTATTATTATTTGTTACAATTGTTTATATAGTAATTTTCTCATTCTAAATAAATATTCACTTCCATACTTAATTTTACATTTGGAATCTTGTATTCCCTTTTTCTTAAAGTGGATTCCCCAAACTTATATAAGCTTCAAGCCCCACAGAACCTTGATTCAGTCCTGCCCAAGCCCTGAGACTTCAAACCCAGCTCCTGCCCTTTTGTACCTCTCTGCCACTGAAATTGTACAAATAGTCCCTGCGAACCTTGTTTTTCCTTTGATTATCTCACAAACTAGCTGTTCTTTCAATTAAATTTCATATTAGGGCTTTCTGAATTAATGAAATTTATCCTTATTTAACACTGAAATCTCACTACTGAAAAAAAAAATCCCCAAATTCAGAGTTATAAATAGTATTTCCACACCCACATTCATGTCCCTAGTGAAATGCTTTGAAAACATTCTGTCTGTCTGCTTTGCCACACTGCGGGGCAATTTCCAGCACACCTCACCCTACTCCAGGCTTGCTGTATTATTTGCTCCTGGATCTTTGGTGTAATTCAGGGAATGATAAAAATTTTAGTGACTGATAATTTATAGTCATGGTGGAAAATTTTAAATCATTTTGACTCTAAGTAGTAGTAACTAAGGGTCACTTAGTCCATAAAGAACCCATTTTGTCACATTTTATTAACTGCATATGGCCTCAGAAATCACCATGTGCCTGTAAATAAAGTCACCTGTGACAGTTTGAGATTTCGAGTAAGCATTCATTTTCATAGCATCACTTCTGACATTTTAAGATCTTCAGAATATTCACTACAGTT
The DNA here is from genome assembly GCF_002263795.3 of Bos taurus. NCBI lineage: Eukaryota > Metazoa > Chordata > Mammalia > Artiodactyla > Bovidae > Bos > Bos taurus. Next base: position 65,065,694 of record NC_037343.1, on the reverse strand, counting down.
AATATGCTGTCAAAAATTGTAATGAGTTAGAATTTCTGTTTGACTTTCATGCATATCTATGACATCTGCTGCTGGGACTCAGGCTATTTCACAGCTTTACATAAATAGCTGTTTATTTGTTTTTTAATTTTTATTTAATTTTTAAACTTTACATAATTGTATTAGTTTTGCCAAATATCAAAATGAATCCACCACAGGTGTACACGTGTTCCCCATCCTGAACCCTCCTCCCTCCTCCCTCCCCATACCATCCCTCTGGGTCGTCCCAGTGCACTAGCCCCAAGCATCCAGTATCGTGCATCGAACCTGGACTGGCATCTCGTTTCATACATGATATTTTACATGTTTCAATGCCATTCTCTCAAATCTTCCCACCCTCTCCCTCTCCCACAGAGTCCATAAGACTGTTCTATACATCACTGTCTCTTTTGCTGTCTCGTACACAGGGTTATTGTTACCATCTTTCTAAATTCCATATATATGCGTTAGTATACTGTATTGGTATTTTTCCTTCTGGCTTACTTCATTCTGTATAATAGGCTCCAGTTTCATCCACCTCATTAGAACTGATTCAAATGTATTCTTTTTAATGGCTGAGTAATATTCCATTGTGTATTTTTGTACCACAGCTTTCTTATCCATTCATCTGCTGATGGGCATCTAGGTTGCTTCCATGTCCTGGCTATTATAAACAGTGCTGCGATGAACATTGGGGTACACGTGTCTCTTTCCCTTCTGGTTTCCTCAGTGTGTATGCCCAGCAGTGGGATTGCTGGATCATAAGGCAGTTATATTTCCAGTTTTTTAAGGAATCTCCACACTATTCTCCATAGTGGCTGTACTAGTTTGCATTCCCACCAACAGTGTAAGAGGGTTCCCTTTTCTCCACACCCTCTCCAGCATTTATTATTTGTAGACTTTTGGATCACAGCCATTCTGACTGGTGTGAAATGGTACCTCATAGTGGTTTTGATTTGCATTTCTCTGATAATGAGTGATGTTGAGCATCTTTTCATGTGTTTGTTAGCCATCTGTATGTCTTCTTTGGAGAAATGTCTATTTAGTTCTTTGGCCCGTTTTTTGATTGGGTCATTTATTTTTCTGGAGTTGAGCTGTAGGAGTTGCTTGTATATTTTTGAGTGTAATTTACTGAATCCTCTACTTGCTCAGGAGGTGCCCTATGAACACTGTGGCTTGTATCTGCCACTGAAGCCTCACTTCTTCACATCAGCCACATGGCTCCTTCTGCAGCTTCTTTTCTAATTTTCAATATTAGTTCATGGCCCAGAGCTGGGGATTTGCTGTGTGGATTTCGGAACTAAGAGTGTTCTACATGTACCTACGCAGGGAAAATGCACAAAATCTCTGCATTTCACCAAATGAGAAGATATGGAGGTATACTTTTCTCTCTTCATTTACCAATGTTGTGGATAATCTTTCTAATGGTAAGAATTTTGCTCTGAAAGTGAGTAAAATACTGCCTCTGTCTACCCTCTGGAAAGCCAGCAATCACAAAAGAGGCCTAGGAGGTTCAGGAACAAGGCAGTGTTCTGAGAGCTTGGAGGGTGAATGAGACAAAGTTGCAGAGGTTGGTTATGGCCCCATGTTAATGGCCATTTAGAAAAGCACCAGGATTAGAGATGTTTACCTTACATAGGGGTTCCTTGGTAGCTAAGACAGTAAAGAATCTGCCTGCGACACATGAGACCTCGATTTGATCCCTGGGTCAGGAAGATCCCCTAGAGAAGGGAATGGCAACCCACTCCAGTGTTTTTACCTAGAGAAGTCCATGGACAGAGGAGCCTGGCGGGCTACAGTCCATGTGTTCACAAAGATTCGGGCACAGCTGAGTGACTCACACTTTCCCCCCATAAGGAGGCTTCAACTCTCCCTCTGCTACGCCCTCTACAATCTGACCTTTGTCCTCAGTAAGGCCTCATTGGTCCCACTTGCCCCTTACATCCTCAGTTCCTTCTAGTTTGGCCCAGTTGCAAATACCTCAGATGCCCTTGTCTTTTTGTTTTACTCACTTAGAAAAGCCCAATCCCAGATCAGTCTTCCTGCAGTCTCTACTTTGGGGTCATGGTCATTCTCTACTTATCCCTCCAACACCTGCTCATGCTAATTTTGCCACATGAGTCGAGCTCTCCACACTCAAGTGGGCTCAGTGGATCCTTCTGTTTCCCAGTTGGTTCTTGTCCTTCTCTCCACTTTCCTAAACCTACTCACTCATCATCTCCACTAACATTTTTAGCACATCACCTTGCTTCTGAATTCGTCAAGAAAGTGGAAGCCATTTGATGATGTGCATATGTGTTAAGTCACTTCAGTTGTGTCCAACTCTTTGTGACCCTATGGACTATAGTCTGCCAAACTCCTCTGTCCATGGGATTCTCCAGGCAAGAACACTAGAGTGGGTTCTATTTCCTCCTCCAGGTGATCTTCCCAACCCAGGGATCGAACCTGCATCTCTATGTCTCCTGCATTGGCAGGCAGGTTCGTTACCACTAGCACCACCTGGAAATGACAGTGGTTTCAATTTTCTTGTCTCCTTTAATCCTATCTTGAGAGAAGAGATATTTAATCTTCCTAAAGTAAATGTCTCAATTTCTGCTCTGGATTCCATCCTCCTCCTTGACTTTATCCTCCCAGTAGCCTTTTGTCTCATCTCCTTCCCCTTAACATTAATTCAGTGAATATTTATTTCTCGCTTGTTGTGTATTAGACCTGGGGATACAATAGTGTCAAGTCCTCAAGGACTTAGAACCCTCAAGTTTTTTGAGAGAATGGTCTAATTTGCCACTTTTGCATTCTCACCTGCATTCATTCCTCTGGTTTCTGTAATCTGGTTTCACTACCTCCTCTCCATTCAAAGTTTCCTTGCCAAGATCACCAACAATACAGTTATTATTAAATCCAGTGGCACTTGGACAGCTTCTCTACAGTGATCTTTTTGCTGCATCCCATCATGTGGACCACACTTTCCTTTTTTATAGCAGTGTCTTCTCTTGGATCCGTAATTCCTCTCTCCTAATTTTCTTCTTACTTGTTGTCTTCTCTTTGGCTTACTTCTTTCTCACCTCATATTCCTCAAAAGTGGTGTTACCCAGGGAATCTAGATTGGACCCATTTCTCACTGGACAACCTCATTCTAAGTGGTCTTGTCCATTCCTGTAGCTTTGGTTACCATATGTGTGTTGCTGCTGCTGCTCCTGCTAAGTCGCTTCAGTCGTGTCCAACTCTGCGTGACCCCATAGACGGTAGCCCACCAGGCTCCTCCGTCCCTGGGATTCTCCAGGCAAGAACACTGGAGTAGGTTGCCATTTCCTTCTCCAGTGCATCAAAGTGAAAAGTGAAAGTGAAGTCGCTTAGTCGTGTCCGACTCTCAGTGACCCCATGGACTGCAGCCCACCAGGCTCCTCCATCCATGGGATTTTCCAGGCAAGAGTACTGGGGTGGGTTGCCTGTCCCCCCAACTCTTAATTCTGTGCCTGATCGTTTTTCCAGATCTCTACAACTGATATCCCCCTGGTCATCTTCATGGGGATGGTCCATAGATTCCTCTAATTTGTAAATCTCACACTGAACTCACAACCTTCTCATACAGCTCCATCTCCCACGTGCCTCCTGCTATGCATCATTTGCTCACAACAGAAACATGGACCTCTCTGCTACCATTCACATCAAGTTAGTTAAATTCTGTCACACTCTGCTTCTTAATCCTCCGTAGTTTTTTTTTTTTGCTTTTTCCTAGCCTCTCTGTCATGTCCTTAGCTCAAGTCACTGCCCTCTCACATCTCCTAATGGATTGCTCTGCCCTCAGTCTCAACCCCCAACAATCCATGACCCACACTGTAAGCTGTATGCTCTTTCTTTAAATAAAAGCAGGCTATGCTACTTCTGACTTCCAGTGGCCTTTGAGGGTAAAGTCTATATATCTCAAAACGGCCCACCAAGCCCGTCAAGATACAGGGCTTCTGCTAGTTTCTCCAGCTGCATTCATCCTCACCTCTGCTTTATGTCTCACTCTGTGATCTTGTTGAGCTGCCTTCCAGGGAACCACAACTCCCTCTGATTTCTGGGTCTTTGTTAATGCACTTTGCTGGATGAAGACTGCCTGCTGTCCACCCTTACTTGCCTATTTTTCAAGGCTTATAACAGCCCTTACCACCTTCCAGTAGGGTCTCCCAGGGGCTGTGATCTGGGCAAGACCTCTGTGGTATGGTTTCATGTGCCTTCCAGAGCTTTCTTGTACAGGTTTCTCCTTTTAGTATTTATTTTTGGTATTTTTGGCTGCACTAGCTCTTAGTTGTGGCATGCAGGCTTAGGGCCCTGCAGCACGTGGGATCTTCATTCCCCAACCAGGGATTGAACCAAATACCCTGCACTGGAAGGTGGATTCTTAACCACTAGGCCACCAGGGAAGTCCATTGTAAAGGTTTTTAATGACCTCTTTGCTAACAGGGCCTGTCTTCTGATTGTATCCTCGGTTTCTGGCATGGAGGTGCCTAGCGGGAAGGCGCTTAATAAATATTCAGCAAAGAGTAAATAAGTTATTTTAATAGATTCTTTCATCAATATTGACTTTATCTATTTATGTTTTATTATAATACTGAGGCCCCCAAAGATAACTAGGCGTTTCCTCCCAGTTCCTTTGGGCCTTGTCTGGTTACAAAGTTGGGACCCGAACTGAGGTTTTATTCTTCTTTTCCCAGAAGCAGGGGAATTAGACTTCTCTTTTGTAGGATCCTGTCTCTTATTTTGCTTATTTGATGATGGAAATGGAGTGCATTTTGAAGTACACAGTGAGGGTGAATTTCACATTTCTTTGAATCCTACATCCACACTGAAAACATAGTTTTTCGGTCATGATACTATATTCTGTTAAAACAGTGATTCATTGTTTTAAAGAGTAATCCCCTTCATTACGTAAATTAGACTCAATCTTTTCTCTCTTTTAAGAAAAGAATTTTGAAATGTATCCATGATGGTGTTTTCATTTTTCTCCTCTAATAACCCTAGATGCCACACACACAGTCTCCTTTCGATTTAATGACTACTAAAATCTCTGATGAAGCAGATTCTTTTTCTATGTTTGTATTAGCAGATAACGTTTTATGATATTTTCAAACACTTATAAAGACGTCTGCACAAAAATGCTTGTAAGAATAGTGGATTAAAAAAATCACTTGTGGGACTTCCCTGATGGTCCAGTGGTTAAGAATCTGCCTTCCGATGCAGGGGACACAGGTTCGATCCCTGGTTGGGGAACTAAGACCTCACAAGTCACAGGGCCACTAAGCCTACACACCTCAACTAGAGAAGCCTGCCCATCTCAAGAACCCCTTGTGCCACAAGGAAGATCCAGTGCAACAAAAACAAACAAACAAAAACAAGAAACACTTGTACTCACCATCCTAAAGCAGGAGGCAGCAGAAATGCTGTACGCTGTGGGCGTGATGGACTGGATTCAGGAGAAGTTTGAGGGGATCTCTGCTCTCCTTCTTTTCTTTTTTATTCTATTTTTCATTCTTTTTGGGGAAGCAGGATCTGAGAAATATATCCTCAGCAGGCATGAGGAAGGACAAAGAAATACCATTGTTTTTCTGCCTTTCTCCTTCTCTTATAGCCTTCTTGGAGATTACAGTATATTATAATGAAGTGTTTTATAATAAAAGCCTGTGTGTGTATGTGTGTGTGTGTGTGTGTGTGTGTGTGCTCAGTTGCTCAGTCGTGTCCAACTCTTTTCAATCTTATTGACCCCAGCTCTCCAGGCTCCTCTGACCATGGGATTTCCCAGTCAAGAGCACTGCAGTGGGTTGCCATTTCCTCCTCCAGGGGATCTTCCCGATCTTCCCGACCTGGGGTTGAATCTGTGGCTCCTGCGCTGCAGGCAGGCAGATTCTGTGCCGCCAGCCAGTGTAAGTGGGGGGATTTTGTTCAGTTTGCATTTCCTGCCAAACCAGAGTGGTCAGGTCATCTTTATTATTGGTTTATGTGACAGTCTGGGAGCACATCAACTAATAGATCAGAATGCCGCCTGCTTGTGCCTGACACACGGATTTTACACATAGGGTTTACACACTCCAAAAGTGAGGCAAGAGAACCTTGTAAGGATCCTAACTACATCATTACACTGGGCAATAAAGGGAAGTGTAAGATTGTGACACCTTGGATTACTAATTAGAGTGGTCTCTGACCATGGATCAAAACTCATGACAGCCCATTGGAATGAGGAAGTTGGTTTTGCACGTACCGGCTGGCATCTTAAATCAGAGCTGCTAGTAGAGACGGAGGCTGGCTGGGTCAGACAGCATCAGACAGCTTCAAAGGTCACTGGAGGTTGGAAAGAGGAGATGGTGAATAGCAGAATGGTCTCCACTCTGCTGTTTCTTTCTGGATAATTTCTCTTTCCCAGTTAAGCCATCAGGGAAGCTATGTTGGAGAAGGGTGCCAAAATGAAAGCTTTTCTGGCCCAGATTCCAGCTTTCAGTTAAATAGGCTCTCAAAACAAACCATGTGGTCAACACTTGCGTAGCAAACATTCACTTGGAAGGGTTCACAGTGTCTCTGTGTTCAGCTCTAGGTGGGGACGTGCAGTAAGAAGGGAAGTGAAATATAGATGGTATTGTTCTGACCAGTTCTGAGTTGTTTCTTGAAAAGGCTGCAGTAGCCCTTGGGTCGCCACCGGCTGCCTCGGTAGGTCTGCTGCCACTGGTGATTATATGTCAAGCCGTGGCCTTCTCCCAATTTGTGGCCCTTCCCTGAGCTGCTGCATGGTGCCACGGAAAATTAAAACCAGACTTCCTCCCCGCTGGTCTGCTGTCTTTGCTTCCCCTGGCTGTAGGGTACCACTGGCTCCCTGCTTGGCAGTTGCAATTCATCTCCTGGAAGCTGATTATCCTTTGTTTCAACTGCCCAAAATCAGGCCACAACTTCTGCGGGTGCCTCTGTGACAGGTGGCCAGCACTTTTAGAGCAAAGACAGGCCCAACTCCAAAGGAATCTTGAAGTTCTTTCCTCCAGCAGTTGGTCAAAAGCAGAGCGTTTGGCAACTCTAAGCTTAAATTTTTAGTTGCCCTGTCATTTTCCTTTCTGTCTACAATAACTACTGTTCTTGTGAACTAGAGAATATGAGCAAGAGTGGAATGAACATAAATTATGTCCAGAAAGCAGGGAGAGAAGTCATATTTTAAAATACTGTAATAAACACAAATTTTAAATTTAAGCCAAACTCTTTTTGGTTTTTTAACTATATTGACTTTTTGGATTGTCACCACCAGTGCTCTGGATGTTGGGAGATTGGAAAAAATGCCGTGTCATCTTCCATTGACAGCTTGAATATAATCCCCAAGATGATCTACTCATCAGTTTCCATTTAAAATCTGAAAGAAACTAAAAAACTGATGTTTTGATCTTTAGAGAAAGGAAGGGGGTTTCATAATGGAGAGCAGAGTGTAAGACAAGCAGATTGAAGAGTTGCCATTTTTAGTTTGGTTAGATGTTTTTGAAATAATTGGCTAATGCAATGCATGTGGCTGAGAAAGAGACCAAGATAAGAATCATACATCTGTTAATTTACTTATACTTCACCTATTTCCAAAACGGATTTGAGGGAATTATGTTGATTAGGAAAATGCCAATCTCTTAATAAAATGTAATTTCAGGAATGTTGAAACAGGGGGGAATTTCTTTTGCTCTTAATTCACATTTAGTTAATCATGTTTAATGCTGACAACTCCCTCTCGGATCTTGACTTCATTGGGGTCATTTCTCAAGATTAATGTGTTAGAACTCCAGACCCCAAGGTTTGCAAGCTTACTTGTCTATACTTCTCACTGGATTTTTTTTTTTTTTAAGTTTAGGAATGGAGTTCTTTTTTTAAAAAAAAAAATTATTCAAATATAGTTGATTTACAATGTTGTGTTAATTTCTGCTGAACAGCAGAGTGATTCAGTTTGTATATACATGTCATACATTCTTTTTCATATTCTTTTCCATTATGGTTTATCACAGAATATTGAATATAGTTCCCTGTGGCTATCCAGTAGTTGTTGGATATCCATCCTACATTTAATAGCTTGCGTCTGCTAATCCCAAACTCCCAGTCCATTCCTCTCCCACTCCCTCTCCTTTTTGGCAGCCATGTCTGTTTTGTAGATAAACTCATCTCTGGTGCATTCTAGATTCCATGTATAAGTGATAGCATATGGCATTTGTCTTTCTGTTTCTAATTTACTCCACCTAGTGTGATAATCTCTAGGCCCAATCATGTTGCTGCAAATGGCATTATTTCATTCCTTTTTTATAGTTGAGAAGTATTCCATGATATATTTGTACTACATCTTCCTTATCCATTCATTTGTCAATGGACTTTAAAGAATATATATTTATATACGTGTTTATTTATCTGGCTGTGCTGGGCATTTGTTGCTGCAGGCAGGCCTTCTCTAGTTGCAGCGAGTGGGTGCTACTCTTTGTTGGGGTGCGTGGGCTTCTCATTGTGCTGGCTTCTCTTGTTGCAGGGCACGGCTCTAGATGTGCAGGCTCGGGGGTTGCAGTGGGTGGGTTTAGCTGCTCTGCAGCATGGCACGTGGAATCTTCCTGTACCAGGGATTGAACCCGAGGTCCCTGTATTGGCAAGCAGATTCTTAACAACTCAACCACCAGGTTTTAGGTTCTTTCCATGTCTTGGCTATTGTGAATAGTGCTGTTATAAACATTGATATGCATGTGTCTTTTTGAATTATAGTCTTTTCTGGATATATGCCCAGGAGTGGGATTGCTGCATCATGTGACAACTAAGAATAGAGTTCTTTTTTATTGTGTGACAACTTTACAAGCATATACAAAAGACTTTCATGTGGATTATCAGTTTTTTACTTTTTATTTTGAAATAATTTAAAGCATTACAGGAAAGCTGCAAGAATAATACAGAAAATTCTTGTATACAGATCCTTTGTTATATTTGCAGTCATTCTCTTTCTCTATGTATTTGAGATAGCTTGCATGCCTCATGATTCAGTGTATTTTTCCTAGGAACAAGAATATTTTCTTACATATTGGCAGCAGTTCAGATATCAAATTCAGAAGTTTAACATTGATACAATGCTACCTGAATCTACAGTCTATATTTCCATTTCCTTAATTGCTCTAATAATGACTTTTACAGAATTTTCTTTCCTCCTTCTTTTCAAGAGCAGACTCCTGCCCAGGATCATTTCTTGCATTGCATTCCATCCCTTTCATCTCCTTTAATCTGAGTAAATATTTAATGCCAGCCTTTCCATATCTTTCATGTCCCCGACCTTTAAAATATTATACAGGCCAGCCATTTATAAGATATCCCTCAGTCTGGTTTCTCTGATGCTTCCTCACGATTCACTTCTGTTTAGGCATTTGGGCTGAAATACTGCATTAGGCAGATTTCTTCAGGATCCATCTGGAGGCTGATGTCTGTCTGCTCCTTTCTGGTGATAAAGTTGATCACTGGGTTAATGTGTGTCCAGTGTCTCCACTGTATGGTGATTTTTTCCTTTTGAAGTTGGTAGTTTGCCTCAGTAGATTTTTAAGTTCCTCATTAGCAGGAAGCATTCTCTGTGCGCCAAGGTGTCTTCAGGGTGGAGCCTGGGACCTGGCAATAGCAGGTGCTGAGTATTTGTTAGATAAAATGGATCTGGGTATATATTCTGCTTCAGTAGTTCTCAGAGATTTTGGGGGAAGGATGAGCTAACTTTGGTAAAGGAGAGATTAAAGCAGAAAAGATTAGCAGAGTGGTGCTGTTTCCAAGATACTTGTAGGAAGAACCTGGGAGTCTGTGGCGCTGTGGACCTGACTCCACACCAAATGGAGCTGTGGTCTTGGTTCTCAGAGTAGCCACCATCCCAAGTGGATGAGCTTCTGTTCTTACTCTTCTTCAAAGAGTGACAGCGTATTAGGAAGGAAAGACTTAAAGCCACATGATTTGTTGCAAGTATGAATTATATTAATAATTGCTTCAGTTTCTGTTATTTTAAGATGTGGTATTTTGTCAAATCTAGGATACACCATGACTTTTGTGTATTACAGAGAAAGAAAGAAAAACTGCCAGATACACTGAAATATGCATTTTCCTTATCACTTAGAATTTTTACACTCTGACACTGGCGGTTAGGATGTCAATATATGAATTTGGGGGGAACACAAACATTCTGTCTATGACTATAGGCCTGGGGCAGGAGAGAGCCGATGATTCACACCTGGAGCCTCCTGGGAAGTAATTCAAGTTGTATCAGCACACAGGGATCAGATCTGCACGGCACACACAGGCTGTGTGGGGCAGAGATGGCCAGGCAGAGTGTAGGGGGGCTGTACCGGATGCTGAGAAAGCTTCCCATAGAAAAGTTATCCCACTCAGGGAGGATGGGACGAATTGAGAGAGTAACATTGACATACACAGGCTACCATGTGTGAAATAGCTAGCTAGTGGGAAGCTGCTATATAGCACAGGGAGCTTAGCCAGTTGTGCTGTGATGACCTAGAGGGGTGGGATGGGGATGGGGGTGTGGGAGGGAAGTCCAAGAGGGAGGGGACATATGTATAATCATGGCTGTTTTGCCTTGTTGTACAGCAGAAACTAACACAACATTGTGAAGCAATTACACTCCGATAAAAAAAAAAAAAGTTATCCCATCAAACTAGTTCTAGGCAGGATGGGCAGCTGAGTAGAAATTCTGAGTATGTCACTCCTGGTCGTTTGGCCACCAGCAAAGAAGTCCTATACCTGGGCAGTGACAAATGACCAGCTAGGAGAGAGAAAGACGACCAGCTCCCGTGGGGTGACGGGGTCGGGGGAGCTCTGCAGGAGCTAGAGGTCCTGGTGGAAAGGTGAAGGATCAAGTGTCAATAAGGCTTGACAGTTATCGTTGATGGGTTTGTGACTTCAGGGAAGCTTGAAGAAGTCTGGGGCTTCCTTGATATTCATTCATTCATTCATTCAGAAAGTGTTTCCAGAGCCCCTACTTCGTGCTACTCTATGTTTTGCTGTAGGTCCACCCTGGTTACAGGCAAAGGGGGCGCCGAGCACCTGCTCGCACTTTCCAGCAGCATTCCATCAGGCCCTCTGTTTTCAGGTGGCTCCCGCTCTCAACATGGGAATTACCTTCTCGTTTGTAGAAAAAACAGCTTCCTTTGGGTGTAAAATAGTAATTATTCCCAATGATTTTCATAAAGAACCTGCCTACCTATGCAGGAGACGTAAGAGATGCGGATTCGATTCCTGGGTCGGGAAGATCCCCTGGAGAAGGGCATGGCAACCCACTGGAGTATTCTTGCTGGAGAGTCCCATGGACGGAGAAGCCTGGCAGGCTACAGTCCATCGGGTCACACAGAGCCAGACACGACTGAAGCGAGTTAGCACGCACACGCGTGCCTATTATGAGGAAGTCTTTTAAAGACATTCAGGGTCAGTCCCCGGACTAACCACTGATCCCAGTCACAGTGGACAACTCCCACCCACTGCACCTCCTCCTGGGGGCTTGGCTTCCTGTTGCTGTGTACTAAAATTGTTTTGTAATAGAGCAAAGTAAAATGATTTTTCTATAAAAACTCCCAGAACACTAATCTCTAAATGTCAACAGAGGCCCAGTCTGTCCCTCAGGACATTTGCAAGTCATCCATTTTTCCTATTTAGAAATCATGGAATTAGAAAATTCTGTATCATGTATGCTCTTTAATTGCTGAGTAATTTTTATAGAGAACTGCTTGTTTCTTGCTACAACTCCACCTAAAAGGGTTTTATAAATTTAAAGATGCAGGAGGACACTTTAAAATGCCTAAGGAAGTTGTTGTAGAACACAGAGAAGTCCTTCGGTTGTTTTGGTTTATGATTTCTATTTCCTGGTGTCGTTTGGAATAGGCCCTCTGAATTACTAATTGCATCCCATTTTCTCCCTTAACTTTTCAGTTCAGCAAAGTGGATGGGTAAGGTTGGCTTTCTTCTGTCATTACCAGATTTCAGGGCACTTGTATGAGTTCTCAGAATGCACACTTCCCTGCAATGACTGGAGAAGAAGGACTGACTACCTTTTAGATCTTAAGTTCTCATCCGACTGCCCAGTGCCTCCTGTGGTTAGATGGGAAAGGAGTTGCTGTTTGGAAGATGTGCAGTGAAAGTTGTGTTCAACATGCACCATAATCTGGATTAAAATAGTGCCATTTTAGATCCTAGGCACTAGGCTAGATGGGGGGAATTTTTTTATTAATAACTTGTGGAAAAAGAGTGATAGGACTGTATCATTGTGAGATTCTATTAAAGTTGGCAACGTGTCACCTAATTTTAGAAACTGGAATGCCTGTAATATTATCTTCATCTTCTTTGGACTTTTTAGTGAATGTTCTAAATGGAGATTAGGGTTTTTTCAAGTCCTGTTGCTGGTAGGAGCTGGCAGACCTGCTTACTTCTGGTATCACATATCTTTGTAATAAATGTTCTTTTTTATACAAACTTGAAAGGTGCAATAATACATGCACATGATAAAAGAAAATTTGCAATGATAAGAAAAAGCATAGAGTGAAACCTAAGTCTTTTCACCACGCTAGATCCCCGTCTCACTCTTCAGAAACAGTCAAGGTTAATGGCTTTTGTGTGTCGTCTTCCTGAAAATTTTTATACAGGAAAAAACATGCTATTACTGTGCATCAAGCCATTCCAAGCTTCATGATAAAAAGACAACAATTTTGCTGTGCTTTCCAACTCTGTGATTCAGAAATCCAGAAAGGGCACAGCAGGGATGACTTCCCTCTGCTCCATGATACCTGGATCCTCAGCTCAAAAGACTTGACGGGTAGGTGACTGGAATCATCTGAAGGCTTATTCATTCAAGAGTCTGGTCCCTGGACAGGGTGGCGCTGAAGACTGAGACCACTGAGCACAGCATCTGCTCATGGTTCCCTCGCAGCATGGTGGCCTCTACATGGGGACTTTGGCTCTGGGTGTGAGTCTTCTGGTTGACAAGGAGAAAGGCCTCACCTTTCTGACTTGGCCCTGGAAGTCACAAAGGGTCACTTCTGCTGTCCGGATTTAAGAGGAGGAAAATTAGGCCCTGTATCTTGATGGGAGGACTGTCACAGTCATGTCATGAGATGGGAGATATTGCTGCAGCTATCTTTGGAAAACATAGTATATATTCTTTTTTCTCCCCTAAATGGGAATTTACTCCATTTAAAGATTATTCCATGTAGATCTCCCAAGCTAACAGCTGCATAGTAATGTACACCACTTGAATACAAATCATTTGCTTAACCAGTCACCTGCAGTTGAACATGTAGTTTGTTTCCAGTCTTTTGATACTGCAGTGATGCAATAGATTTTCTTTGTAATACATATGTTTGTTTGTATCTTTTGTGTACATATCTCAGTACATTTATAGGATATATTTTTAAACGTAGGACTGGTGGGTTAAAAATGTGAAATTTTAATGTTGGTCGACAAACTACATAATTTTTTGCATCAGAATTATGTTTTTGTTGAGTGTAATTTAATACAGAAACTCAAAATAATATTGACTTAAACACATGGGAAAATCCTTTTCACCCATAAGGGAATTTGGAGATAAAGAACCCAAGGCAAATATGGTGATTCAATAGTACCTTTAGAAACCTAGTGTTCTTCCAACTCTTCACTCTGAATCTCTCTTTTGATTTGAATTAAAGACAAATTTATCTTTTTTCTTCCTAGTCCTATATGGTTGCTGGCCATCTCATCCAAGTTCCAGGCAGTAAGAAGGAACAAAAGCCACCGACTTTCCTTCCTTTAAGAGCACTTCGTGAGAATCATATTCAATACTTCTTATGTATCAGTGTATATTATCATTGTCATATATATATATATATATTTAACCCAATCTTATGCATCCCTAGGCATGTGACTTGTGGGAGTGTATCCTTTTCTCAATGTAGGGGTATGCCCAGATGAAATCATAGTTCTTATTACCAGGAAAGAAGGGGAGAATTGATATCAGGAGGTAACTAGCAATTTCTCTATCATTTCCTTATATGTATCATCTCTGATTGTCGTGGAGACAATTATTATTATGCCCATTATTGAAATAAGGGAACTGAAGTTTAGAAATGGTAAGACACTTGCCTGTGGTCCCCAAAATAGAAAGTGTGGAAGGAGAATTCAGACCTAAGTCTTTTTTTCTGCTATTCCAAACTAAAATGGGACTTCCGGTTACAAACTCAACATTTACTCAGCCTGTTCTATGTTACTGCCTCTGTGACCCCAGTAAGGTGCTTTGGTCCTGTTTTGTTACGTGGTGTTTCATTGCTTACACAAAGATGAACTGTCTCATGAATTCTTTAAATGGAACACTCTCTTCCTGTCACTGCAAAGCAGCAGCAGCCTCTAACAGCTGCCCTCGCACCTTGACTTCAGTGACTTCATCATCTCTGCAGTTTCCTCTGCTGTGCCTTCTTCCAGATCGTCTAGCCTCCTTCTCCTCACACACAGTGAATCCTTTCATGAGGAACGGCTGAGTCATGAAAGGGAATGCAGATGGCCACGAGTTTATTTGCAGGCCTGGAGTGCAACCCAGGTTCCTCCTCGCAGCCTGCAGGGCAGTCGCCTGACTGCCAGGCCCGGTGGACACTGTGCTGTTGGGTTCACCTTCTCAAACACGGGCTGGTGGGAGGAGCGCCACCCGTGGAGCCTGGGACCAGTAGGCAGTGAGCACTGGGCTTCCATCCCAAAACCCTGGTGGAGGAGGGCGTGCTTCCTGCAGCAGCGAAATGGGAAAATCGTGGTCTTCAAAAGGGAGTGAGAAGGAGGAGGAAAAAAGGAGCATGGGGTAGTATAACTAGAGAGTTTAAACTTTGTCATTTAAAAGCTCCAGCTGAAGGAACCTTATAAATGAGGTTTTGTACCAGGGAAGCATAAAGCTCAAACTTGCAGGCTTGTGGGATATTCCCAACTATCACTAAGGGTTTAGACTTCTGACTTGACCTAAAAAGATTTAGGTAATGACTTTGAGATTCAGGGGCAAGAAGGCTCTAGAGCAGAATGTTTCATCAGATCAGATCAGATCAGATCGGTCGCTCAGTCGTGTCCGACTCTTTGCAACCCCATGAATCGCAGCACCCCAGGCCTCCCTGTCCATCACCAACTCCCGGAGTTCACTCAGATTCACGTCCATCGAGTCAGTGATGCCATCCAGCCATCTCATCCTCTGCCGTCCCCTTCTCCTCCTGCCCCCAATCCCTCCCAGCATCAGAGTCTTTTCCAATGAGTCAACTCTTTGCATGAGGTGGCCAAAGTACTGGAGTTTCAGCTTTAGCATCATTCCTTCCAAAGAAATCCCAGGGCTGATCTCCTTCAGAATGGTCTGGTTGGATCTCCTTGCAGTCCAAGGGACTCTCAAGAGTCTTCTCCAACACCACAGTTCAAAAGCATCAATTCTTCGGTGCTCAGCCTTCTTCACAGTCCAACTCTCACATCCATACATGACCACAGGAAAAACCATAGCCTTGACTAGACGGATCTTTGTTGGCAAAGTAATGTCTCTGCTTTTGAATATGTTATCTAGGTTGGTCATAACTTTCCTTCCAAGGAGTAAGCGTCTTTTAATTTCATGGCTGCAGTCACCATCTGTAGTGATTTTGGAGCCCAGAAAAATAAAGTCTGTCACTGTTTCCACTGTTTCCCCATCTATTTCCCATGAAGTGATGGGACTGGATGCCATGATCTTCGTTTTCTGAATGTTGAGCTTTAAGCCAACTTTTTCATGGGGTTTTATAAATGAGACAGAATATTTCTATGTGATTCCAACTCACTTTCCTCATAACAAATAGATTCATATACTAAGTTCAGTAATAGTTTTAAAAATAACGTGAATTGAATTGGCCTGTAATGAAAGTGCTTTGGGAAAAATGTGCTTCTCTGTATATATGAAAATGTGAAATAGGGATATATAAGTCATTTCTAGAAATGAAAAAATTATGATGCTTTAGTTTAGAAATGAAGACCAAGTATAGTATAATAGAAAATTCATAAACTGGAAAATAGAGTTGAAGATTTATCCTGAATTCAACATAGAAAGTCAAAAAGATGAAAACTATGAAACAGAGGTTTAGACATGTGGAGGAAAGGATGAGAAAATTAATATATGCTTGTTGTAATTCAGGAGTAGATCCTAAAGAGAATAGAAGAGAGGCAATCTTTGGATAGAACATGGCTGAGAATTTTTGAGAATCTGTAAAAGACACCAGTTTTCAGATGTGGACTCCAATGAATCCCAAGCAGGATAAGTAAAAAGAAATTCACAGCATGATACATCATAAACTGCAAAATGTATTTTCTTTTAGAAAGCTGAGACCTTAGAAACAACAGAGAGAACAGATAAATCACTAAAACGGAGCAACATACTACAGCTGAGTTTTCAAGAGTGCAATCAAAGCCAGAATGTCTTTAAAATGTTGAAGTAAAGCTGACTTCCTAAAATTCGTTAGCTAGCAAAACTTCCTTTCAACAAGAAGAGTCAGTGAAGGCATTTGCAGACTAAAACTGAGAGAATTTTCTATAAGCAGATACCTACTAAAGAAATATCTAAATGCCTGTATTTAAGGAAGAAGGAAAATGATACCAGACAGAAGATTTAAGATACAGAAAGCGATAGACAGCAAGGAAAATGTTAAACATGTGAGTGAATTTTAACAAATTATTGACCTCATAAAGTGGTTGTTGTTGTTCAGTCATGCAGCCATGTCCAACTCCATGGATTACAGCGTGCCAGGCTTCTCTATCCTTCACCATCTCCTGAAGCTTGCTCAAACTCTTGTCCATTGAGTCAGTGATGCCGTCCAACCATCTCATCCTCTGTCATCCCCTTCTCCTCCTGCCTTCAGTCTTTCCCAGCATCAGGGTCTTTTTCAATGAGGCGGCTCTTTGCATCAGGTGGCCAAAGTACTGGAGTTTCAGCTTCAGCATCAGTCCTTCCAATGAATATTCAGGGCTGATCTCCTTTAGAATGGACTTGTTGGACCTCCTTGCAGTCCAAGGGACTCTCAAGAGTCTTCTCCAACACCACAGTTCAAAAGCATCAATTCTTCGGCGCTGAACTTTCTTTATAGTCCAACTCTCACATCCATACATGACCACTGGAAAAACCACAGCTTTGACTAGCCGGACCTTTGTTGGCAAAGTAATGTCTCTGCTTTTTAATATGCTATCAAGGTTGGTCATAACTTTTCTTCCAAGGAACAAGCATCTTTTAATTTCATGGCTGCAATCATCATCTGCAGTGATTTTGGAGCCCCCCAAAATAAAGTCTGTCACTGTTTCCACTGTTTCCCCATCTATTTGCCATGAAGTGATGGGACCAGATGCCATGATCTTTGTTTTTCTGAATGTTGAATTTTAAGCCACCTTTTTCACTCTCCTCTCACTTTCATTAAGAGGCTCTTTAGTTCCTCTTTGCTTTCTGCCATAAGGATGGTGTCATCTCTATATCTGCTGCCGCTGCTGCTGCTGCTAAGTCGCTTCAGTCATGTCCGACTCTGTGCAGCCCCATAGACAGCAGCTCAGCAGGCTCCCCTGTCCCTGGGATTCTCCAGGCAAGAACACTGGAGTGGGTTGCCATTTCCTTCTCCAATGCATGAAAGTGAAAAGTGAAAGTGAATTCGCTCAGTCGTGTCCGACTCATAGTGACCTCATGGGCTGCAGTCTACCAGGCTCCTCTGTCCATGGGATTTTCCAGGCAAGAGTACTGGAGTGGGGTGCCATTGCCTTCTCCGCTCTATATCTGAGGTTATTGATATTTCTCCCGGCAATCTTGATTCCAGCTTATGCTTCATCCAACCCAGCATTTCTCATGATGTATTCCGCATTTAAGTTAAATAAGCAGGGTGACAATATACAGCCTTGACGTACTCCTTTCCTGATTTGGAACCAGTCTGTTTTTCCATGTCCAATTCTAACTGTTGCTTCCTGACCTACATACAGATTTCTCAAGAGGCAGGTCAGGTGGTCTGGTATTCCTATCTCTTTCAGAATTTTACACAGTTTGTTGTGATCCACACAGTCAAAGGCTTTGGTATAGTGAATAAAGCAGAAGTCGATGTTTTTCTGGAACTGTCTTGCTTTTTCAATGATTCAGCAGATGTTGGCAATTTGATCTCTGGTTCCTCTGCCAGAACTAAATGATCATAAATGGCTTTCCAGGTGGCGCTAGTGGTAAAGAACCCACCTGCAAATGCAGGAGACATAAGAGATGAGGGGTCGATCCCTGGGTCAGAAAGATCTTCTGGAGGAGAAAATGGCAACCCCCTCCAGTATTTTTGCTTAGAGAATCCCATGAACAGAGGAGCCTGGTCCATAGGGTTGCACAGAGTTGTACGTGACTGAAGCCACTTAGCATAGTAGAGCAATAACATTTAGTTTGGGATGTGATGTGACTGCAGTTAGATCATTCTAAGGTCCTTGTGTTGGTTTACAGAGAGTGAAAGTATTGCTCAATTAAGAGTTTGTTAAGTTAGATGCATGTATTCCGATGATAACTAATAACCGATGGAGGAGAAATTAATGAAATAAGAGGAAAATATCTCATCCTAAAATAAGTCAGGAGAGGAAAAATAGAAAAAAACAACCTAGTGTAGCTGCAGAATGGATATTCTTCCTCAAGCACACATAGGATGATTGCAAAAATTAAATCCAATATAGGCTAAAGGCAAGCGTCAAAACATTTAACAGAATGGTATTACACAGACACTCTTATATTGGGCATTCTCAGATTATAGCACAAATAGACAGATATCAACAAAAAAATAAGTCAAAAATTGCCATGTATTTTGAAAGCAAAAATCACAATTATAAATAACTCAAAGGTCAAGGAAGAAATAATAATGAAAATCTGGAAGGCATTTAAGGTTGAATATTACTAAATAAGCCAAGCAGTGAAATTCAGTCACTAGGGGAAAAAATAGATTAAGCCCTACAAGAAATGAAGGAACAAAGCAATACAAATTAGATAGAAATTAATAAGATAAAAAATAAAGATACAGTGAAAAAAAGAACCAATAAATCCAATATACAATTATCCTCTGGGACACAGTGAGGGACAGGAAAGCCTGGTATGCTGCATTCTATGGGGTTGCAAAGAGTTGGACATGACTGAGCCACTAAACAACAACAAAAAGAATTTTAAAAATCAATAAAATCTGATAAGACTGATCATGAAAACAGTAGAAGTGAAAAAGAGGATATATAAATAATACTAAAACTAATGGTAAGAACAAAGGTACAAAATACTGTATGTTTATACTAACAAGTGTGAGAAATTAGGTAAAATATTAAAAGTTCTTAGGGAAAATGCAGCAATCTGATTCACAAAGAAAGAAAAATCCTCTATGTTTGTATACCATTAAAGAAATTTAGTCAGTAGCTTTAAAATATTTCTGCAAAGAAACCATTAAGCCTGGAAGATTCTTCAAGATTAGTTCTACCAGCAATTTAATGAACAGATAATTCCAACATTCTGTATACTCTTTGAGTTACTAGATAAACAGCAGGTACTTTCCAGCTTGTTTTATGGAGTCATAACTGAATACCAAAACCTCAGAAGGGCAATACAGACAGGGAAGATACTGGCAGATCTTAACCATGTTCACAGATGTAAAAATTCTAGGCAAAGCGCTAGCAAACTGAATCCAGCAATGTCAAAGAGATATTTTTGTCATGTCTAAGTTGGGTTTATACCAAGAATGGAAAATTATTTCAACACAAGAAAAATCTGTAAATGTATCTTATCATAATAACATATTAATGGAGAAAAGCTATATGTTCATTTCAATAGATGCAGAAAACATTTTATGATATTTCACCATCTAGGAAGGCAAAAAAATTTCTCAACCCAGTGAATGATACCCATAAACCAAAATAAAGCAAAAAGAAAAACCAAACACCAAAGCCAACTGTTGCAACCATGATATTTGATGTTGAAATGCTAAAGCATTCCCTTTAAAATTAGAAATGAGACAAAGGTACCAGTATCATCACTTTAATTTAGCATTATTCTGGAGATTCTGACCTCGGTAATGTGAGTAGAAGAAGAAATAAAAGGCTAAGGATTAAAAAGGAAGAAATAAACATCATCATTCCAAGATAATATGACTGCATAGAAAACCTAATAGAATTTTCAGGTAAGTTATGAGAACTTATAGAAAAATTTAGCAAAGTCCACATGCAAAAGTCAACTGAATTATGTACCACCAACTAATGGAAAATCTATTTAAGAAAAGATATTATTTATAACAGCAACCAAAAATGTAAGATACAGAGGAACAAATCTAACAAAAATAGGTAACAAAAAACACTTTTATAAAGAAATTCTAAAATTTTATTAAAAAACACCGAAAAAGACTTAAACAAATGTGGAGCAAGAGATGTTTGTACATAGGAAAACTCAACAAGGATATTCTCTACAAGCTGATCTATATAGATTTAATGCAATTCTTTCTAGTGAAAATCCCAGGAGGATTTCTCATGAACCTTGTCTGCTTCGTCTCTCACTCATGTCCAACTCTTTGAGACCCCACGAACTGTAGCCTGCCAGGTTCCTCTGTCCATGGGGATTTTCCAGGCAAGAATACTAGAGTGGGTTGCCAGGGGATCTTTCCAACCCCAGGATGGAACCCAGGTCTCCTGTGTTGCAGGCAGATTCTTTACCAGCTGAGCTTGAGAAGCTGATTATAAAGTTTATCTGAAATCGCAAAGAATACCAAGAATACATATGTCATTCCTAAAGCAGAAGAACTAGTTGAGGTGAGGGTGGCCTTTTTTAAATCAAAAAACACCGAAAAATAATGGGAAATTATTTTTACAATGGACAGAGTTATAGTATTGAGAATAAATAATTCCTATAAATAAATAAGAATAATCAAAGAACCCACTAGAAATAAGGGCAAAAAATATGAACAGGTATTCACAAAATGGAAGTATGAATGATCTCAAGTATATGAAACATAATACTACCTGATCAGTAATAAAGAAAATGTAGATACATGCTACAATTAAATATCATTTCTTACCTGCCAGGTTAGTCAAAATTTTAAAGCCTGACAATACCAAATATTGCTGAGTGTGTAACAGGAGCTTACATATACTGCTGAAGGGAGGAAAGTGGATTTGTGCAACTACTTAGAAAACAATATGGCATTTCCTCATTGGGAGGAAATGTGAACATACATGTGAATAAAAGTGAACATTCTCAGAACTCTGACCCAGCAATTCCACTCCTAAACACACTATTGTTCATGCATATCAGAGGATACACATTACAAAGGTCATATAGCACATGGTTCTAACAGCAAAAATCTGGAAACATCCTAAGTGTGCATTGACAGTCAGTAGATCACTGAGTTACAGCACTAACAATGAATTAATTAGGGGTATAAGCATCAACATGCATGAATTTTAAAGTCAATGATAAGGCCATACAAAACACATATAGTGTGTGTCTAATTATATAAAGTTTAAAAATAGTCCAAACTTCAGTATTCTTTGTTTAGGGTTATATACATTTGTGGTAAAGCTATTAATATAAAGAAAATAAAGAAAAGCAAGGGAATTAAAACCAGAAATTCAGACTAAAGATTACTGGTTGAGATGTAGGAGGAGTGACTAGGAAAGGCATATAGGTTACTTCAAAGGTATTGATAATGCTTCTTAATACCCCTTAAGCAAGGAAGGGGGCACGTAGGTGCATTTACTACTCTTTTAAGCATATGTTGTATTCACTTCTGTGTGATGTAATTTGCAATAAGAAATATAACAGTCATTTCTTAGCTGTATATAATGCTTTCCAATGAAACTTTATTTTATATTTATGTTCATAACACGTCTGTTAATTCTACAGAAAACAGAGATATAAATCAGCGAACTAAAATGGACTGGAATGGGTGAATTTAACTCAGATGACCATTATATCTACTATTGTGGGAAGGAATCCCTTAGAAGAAATGGAGTAGCCATCATGGTCAGCAAAAGAGTCCGAAATACAGTACTTGGATGCAATCTCAAAAATGACAGAACGATCTCTGTTGGTTTCCAAGGCAAACCATTCAGTATCACAGTAATCCAAGTCTATGCCCCAATCAGTAATGCTGAAGAAGCTGAAGTTGAACGGTTCTATGAAGACCTCCAAGACCTTTTAGAACTAACACCCAAAAAAGATGTCCTTTTCATTATAGAGGACTGGAATGCAAAATAGGAAGTCAAGAAACACCTGGAGTAACAGGCAGATTTGGCCTTGGAATACAGAATGAAGCAGGGCAAAGGCTAATAGAGTTTTGCCAAGAAAAGGCACTGGTCATAGAAAACACCCTCTTCCAACAACACAAGAGAAGACTCTACACATGGACATCACCAGATGCTCAACACCAAAATCTGATTGATTATATTCTTTGCAGCCAAAGATGGAGAAGCTCTATACAGTCAACAAAAACAAGACCAGGAGCTGACTGTGGCTCAGACCATGAACTCCTTATTGCCAAATTCAGACTTAAATTGAAGAAAGTAGGGAAAACCACTAGACCATTCAGGTATGACCTAAATCAAATCCCTTATGATTATACAGTGGAAGTGAGAAATAGAATTAAGGGACTAGATCTGATAGAGTGCCTGATGAACTAAGGAATGAGGTTCATGACATTGTACAGGAGACAGGGATCAAGACCATCCCCATGGAAAAGAAATGCAAAAAAGCAAAATGGCTGTCTGGGGAGGCCTTACAAATAGCTGTGAAAAGAAGAGAAGCGAAAAGCAAAGGAGAAAAGGAAAGATATGAGCATCTGAATGCAGAGTTCCAAAAAATAGCAAGAAGAGATAAGAAAGCCCTCTTCGGCGACCAATGCAAAGATACAGAGGAAGACAACAGAATGGGAAAGACTAGAGATCTCTTCAAGAAAATTAGAGATACCGAGGGAACATTTCATGCAAAGATGGGCTTGATAAAGGACAGAAATGGTATGGACCTAACAGAAGCAGTAGATATTAAGAAGAGGTGGCAGGAATACACAGAAGAACTGTACAAAAAAGATCTTCATGACCAAGATAATCATGATGGTGTGATCACCCACCTAGAGCCAGACATCCTGGAATGGGAAGTCAAGTGGGTCTTAGAAAGCATCACTATGAACAAAGCTAGTGGAGGTGATGGAATTCCAGTGGAGCTATTTAAAATCCTGAAAGATGATTCTGTGAAAGTGCTGCACTCAATATGCCAGCAAATTTGGAAAACTCAGCAGTGGCCACAGGACTGGAAAAGGTCAGTTTTCATTCCAATCCCAAAGAAAGGCAATGCCAAAGAATGCTCAAACTACTGCACAGTTGCACTCATCTCACACACTAGTAAAGTAATGCTCAAAATTCTCCAAGCCAGGCTTCAGCAATACGAGAACCGTGAACTTCCAGATGTTCAAGCTGGTTTTTAGAAAAGGCAGAGGAACCAGAGATCAAATTGCCAACATCTGCTGGATCATCGAAAAAGCAAGAGAGTTCCAGAAAAACATCTATTTCTGCTTTATTGACTATGCCAAAGCCTTTGACTGTGTGGATCACAATAAACTGTGGAAAATTCTTCAAGAGATGGGAATACCAGACCACCTGACCTGCCTCTTGAGAAACCTATATGCAGGTCAGGAAGCAACAGTTAGAACTGGACATGGAACAACAGACTGGTTCCAAATAGGAAAAGGAGTACGTCAAGGCTGTATATTGTCACCCTGCTTATTTAACTTCTATGCAAAGTACATCATGAGAAATGCTGGGCTGGAATAAACACAAGCTGGAATCAAGATTGCCGGGAGACATATCAATAACCTCAGATATGCAGATGACACCACCCTTATGGCAGAAAGTGAAGAGGAACTAAAAAGCCTCTTGATGAAAATGAAAGAGGAGAGTGAAAAAGTTGGCTTAAAGCTCAACATTCAGAAAACAAAGATCATGGGATCCGGTCCCATCACTTCATGGGAAATAGATGGGGAAACAGTGGAAACAGTGTCAGACTTTATTTTTCTGGGTTCCAAAATCACTGCAGATGGTGACTGCAGCCATGAAATTAAAAGATGCTTACTCCTTGGAAGGAAAGTTATGACCAACCTAAGCACATTCAAAAGCAGGGACATTACTTTACCAACAAAGGTCCGGCTAGTCAAGGCTATGGTTTTTCCTGTGGTCATGTATGGATATGAGAGTTGGACTGTAAAGAAGGCTGAGCACTGAAGAATTGATGCTTTTGAACTGTGGTGTTGGAGAAGACTCTTGAGAGTCCCTTGGACTGCAAGGAGATCCAACCAGACCATTCTGAAGGAGATCAGCCCTGGGATTTCTTTGGAAGGAATGATGCTGAAGCTTAAACTGCAGTATTTTGGCCACTTCATGGGAAGAGTTGACTCATTGGAAAAGACTCTGATGCTGGGAGGGATTGGGGGCAGGAGGAGAAGGGGACGACAGAGGATGAGATGGCTGGATGGAATCACTGACTCGATGGACGTGAGTCTGAGTGAACTCCGGGAGGTGGTGATGGACAGGGAGGCCTGGCGTGCTGCGATTCATGGGGTCGCAAAGAGTCAGACACAACTGAGCGACTGAACTGAACTGAACTTGAAATTCCACATGAAGTTGGCTGAAGCCAGATCCAAGTCTCTTGTTCTATAGAAATATTTCTGCAGTTCACCATTTCCATGCCATAAATTCATTTTTTCATGTACTTGCTTGTTCATCCATTCATTAACTGAATATGTGTTGTCTCCCTTCGTGATTCAGGCACTGCATTATTAAGATTCTTTCAAGAAGATAAAGCTCAAGAATATAAAAAGCTTAAGTACTTAACTATCTTGATTACCTGAGTGCTAGTGGCCTCTGAGTGCATATTCTCCTTAATATGTATATGTTTCAGGTATATAGCATTATAGCTCAACATGTGTATATACTACAAAGTGATCGCTGCCACCACCATTTGCCCATTTAGCTCACTCCCCAGTGCCCTTCACCTATGATAACTGCTGATCTGAACTCTGTATCTGTGAGTTTCTTTGTTTATTTTGTTTTTAAGATTCCATATATGAGTGAAATCACATGATATTTTTCTTTCTCCATTGAACTTGTTTCACCTAGTCTTATATCCTCAAGGTCCAACC
Organism: Bos taurus; assembly: GCF_002263795.3. Lineage (NCBI taxonomy): Eukaryota > Metazoa > Chordata > Mammalia > Artiodactyla > Bovidae > Bos > Bos taurus. The sequence continues at coordinate 65,040,522 of NC_037343.1, read as the reverse complement.
ATGTTGACAGATGGCAGGATTTCATTCTTTTATAGAGTTGAGTAGTATGCCATTGTATATATATATAACACATCTTCATCTGTTCTCCCATTGACGGACCCTCAGGTCGTATCTGTACCTTGATTGTTGTAAATAATGCTGCAGTGAACATAGGGGTGCACATATCTTTTCAAATTAACGTTTTTGTGCTCTTTGGGTAAGTAACCAAAAGCAGAATAGCTGGATCATATGGTAATTATATTATTAATTTTTTGAGTTTTCCATAGTAGCTGTCCCAGTTTACATTCCCATCAACAGTGTATGAGGGTTCCCTTTTCTTCACATCTGCTCCAACTTTGTTTCTTGTTTTTTCGATAACAGCTATTCTGACAAGTGTGAGGTAATGTCTTGCGGTTTTCATTTGCATTTTCTTAACAGTTTGTGATAATGAATATCTTTTTATGTGCCCGTTGGACATCTGTGTGTGTATATATATATATATATATATATATATATATATATATTTTTTTTTTTTTTTTTTTTTAATGTCTGTCCAGATCCTCTGCCCGTTTTTTATTGGACTGTTTGGTTTGTTGTTGTTGTTGTTGTCTGGTTGTATGAGTTCTTTACATATTTTGAATATTAACCACCTGTCAGATAAATGATTTGCAAATATCTTCTCCGTAGGTCCCTTTTCATTTTGATGATGGTTACCTTTGCAGTGCAGAAGTTTTTACATTTGATGTGGTTCCATTTGTTTTTGCTTCTGTTTCCCTTGCCTCTGGAGTCAAATCCACAAAATCATCGCTAAGACTAATGAGGGTTTTGTTTTGTTTTGTTTTGTGGTCTGTAACACAGCAAAATCTATGGGATGCAGCAAAAGCAATTCTAAGAGGAACTTTCATAGTAATGCATGCTTACCTCAAGAAGCAAAAACAATTTCAAATAAACAGTCTAACTCTACACCCAAAGAAATTAGAAAAAGGAGAACGAATGAAGTCCAAAAGTAGTAGAGGGAAGGAAATAATAAAGATCGGAGGGGAAATTATCAAAATAGAGAATTTAAAAGCAATAGAAAAGATCAAAGAAACTAAGCTGGCTCTTTGCAGAGATAAGCAAAATCAACAAACCTTCAGCCAGACACACCATGAAAAAAAGAACTCAAAATCAGTATGAAAGAGATGTTACAAGAGATACCACAAAAGGATCATAAGAAACTACTATGAACAATTACACGCCAACAAATTAGACAACCTAGAAGAAATGGATAAATTCCTAGAAACATACAATCTTCCAAGACTGAATCATGAAGATACAGAAAATCTGAATTGATGATTACTAGTAAGGAGATTGAAGCAATAATAAAAAATCTCCCAACAAACAGAAGCCCAGTTTCAGATGGCTTTGCTGGCATATTTCGGCTAGATCATGTCTTTCAGCCTGAATGTATTTGCTTTCTTCAGGATCTCAGATACATGCTGTGTGTCCTAACCCATCCTCCAGTTCTCTCCACAGGTATTCTCACTTTAGAGAGAGCTGCAGTCTTCTCCAATTAACATCCTTGTCTGTGTTTAAAAAACACTGGTGCCCTGAGGTTTCAGGGCAGATAAGCAGCACATCAGCTGAGAGGTCCTGGCCTCCAGGCAGGCTAGTCTTTGTTCACAAGGTGAAGAATTCAGTGAGCCTGCAGGAAAGTCAAAACATTTATTTTTGTCTAAGGAGAGAGAACTTGGCAGAAAATATCGTTCCTTTCTCAGAGCTCCAGAGTCTGTGGTTTGAGGTCAGTCTCCTTATTGCATCTTCATAGTTTTCTTTCCACTTGCCTCGTCAGTCCTGATTTTGGGGATTTCTTTACTGAATATTGAAACCCAGTCACTCTCTATACCTTTAAATCACTTTATCATTAGATGGACTTAGCTTCTAGTGGCTTCTAAACATTATCATCTTAAATTTCCTGCATTCTGTTCCTCAGGTAGGTTTTCTTTCCTTTGCCTGAAGGGCTCACATATGTCTTCCATGGGCCAGCACTGTATTAGGAATTGGAATGTCCAGCTATTTAGGACAGGGCTGCAAAGAATACTCTGAGATTTAAAATATTAATAAAAGAAAACTAACATTAGTTTCATTAGATAGCAGATAGCTAAACGAGCAAAACACATTATACATGTATTGTAGTTGGGATTGAAGATTAAGGACAAGAAATAAGAATAAAAATTAATAAAAGGGCTATACTTTTTAAAGAAAAAAATGTAAGAGTGGTAAAGATATTAAGGAAAGATGGCAAATTAGAAAACCCCATAAAAGTACAGTTAAGAGTATAAATGAAAACAGTGCACTTAAATGTATTCAGGTAATTTGTTGTTGTTCAGTCACTCAGTCGTGTCCAACTCTTCACCACCCCATGGATTGCAGCATACCAGACTTCCCTATCCTTCACATCTCCTAGAGCTTGTTCAAACTCATATCCATTGAGATGGTGATGCCATCCAACCATCTCATCCTCTGTCATTTCCTTCTCCTCCCGCCCTCAACCTTTCCCAGCATCAGGATCTTTTCTAATGAGTCGGTTCTTTGAATCAGGTAGCCAAAGTATTGGAGCTTCAGCTTCAGCATCAGTCCTTCCAATGAGTATTCAGAATTGATTTCCTTTAGAATTGACTGGTTTGACCTCCTCACAGTCCAAAGGGACTCTCAAGAGTCTTCTCCAACATCACAGTTCAAAAGCATCAATTCTTTGGCGTCCAGCCATCTTTATGGTCCAACTCTCACATCCACACATGACTACTGGAAAAACCATAGCTTTGACTATACTGACCTTTATCAGCAAAGTTAATGTCTCTGCTTTTTAAATATGCTGTGTAGGTTTGTCATAGCTTTTCTTCCAAGGAGCAAACATCCTTAAATTTTATGGCTGCAGTCACCATTTGCAGTGATGTTGGAGCCCAGGAAAATAAAGTCTGTCACTATTTTGGTTGTTTCCCCATCTATTTGCCATGAAGTGATGGGACTGGATACAGTGATCTTAGTATTTTGAATGTTGAGTTTTAAGCCAGCTTTTTCAGTCTCCTTTTTTACCTTCATCAAGAGGCTCCTTAGTTCTTCAATTTCTGCCATAAGGGTGGTGTCATTTGCATATCTGAGGTTGTTGATATTTCTCCCGGAAATCTTGATTCCAGCTTGTGCTTCATCCAGCCTGGCATTTCTTGTGATGTACTCTGCATATAAGTTAAATAAGCAGAGTGACAATATACAGCATTGACATACACCTTCCCAATTTGGAACCAATCTGTTTTTCCATGTTCATTTCTAACTGTTGCTTCTTGACCTGCATACAGATTTCTCAGGAGGCTGGTGTGTGGTTGTTTTTTTAAAATTCTTTTCTTTTGTTTATTTATTTATTTTGGTTTGACTATTTATGGGCTTCCCTGGTGGCTCAGATGGTAAAGAATCTTCCTGGAACACAGGAGACCTGGGTTCAATCCTTGGGTTGGGAAGATCCCCGGGAGAAGGGAATGGCAATTTACTCCAGTATTCTTGCCTGGAGAATCCCCATGGATAGAGGAGCCAGCTGAACTACAGTCCATGGGGTCGCAAAGAGTCGGGCATGACTTAGTGACTAAGCAACAACAACAAATAACTAAACTGAGGTATTAACAGCAACACAACTGTGAGGAAAGTCCAAAGGGTTTCTTTAGAAAAACAAACCAAAAAAGTCAAACCAAATAAATAAATAAGTGAAAGTGTTAGTTGCTCAGTCATGTCCAACTCTGTGTGACCCCATGGACTGTAGCCCTGCAGGCTCCTCTGTCCATGGGATTCTCCAGGCAAGAATACTGCAGTGGGTTGCCATTCCCTTCTCCAAGGGATCTTCCCAATTCAGGGATCGAACCCAGGTGTCCTGAGTTGTAGGCAGATTCTTTACCATCTGAACCACCAAGGAAGCCCATAAATAGACAAACCAAAAAAATAAATAAACAAAAGAATAAAAGAAAAAAAACAACCCTACGCACCAGCTGGCAGCATGGCAGTGATACACGGAGCCTTTGAGCACTTGCTCAGAGTGCTCCCTCTAGGCTCAGGGTGCTCAGATTCTGAAGAGGATGCTCGGGGATTCCTCCTGCCCTTCTCGCCACCCCTTCCACTTCCTCACTAGGACAAGTCAGTACTTCTTTTTCTGAGTTCATTGTGTTCTGTTTTGTTAAGGTTTTAAGATTTTTTTTTTCATCTCTCTTCAGATATAACTATATATATTTGGAATTGTTCATTATAGAGTTGAGGTCCAAAAATCATTTTTGCAAATACATTAGATTTCTTTAAGATTTTTTTTATATTTGGAAGGTGTTTTTTCCCTCACTGAATCAGAAGCAAATGCAGTTTACTGGATTACAGTTTATATTTCTTTTATTGATGAGCTACTTATAATTACAATGTCTTGCTATGTAAGTTTGGAAATTTTATATATTCAAAAATATGACTTGAAGGTATATATCAGTACTATTATTTCTCTCCGTTTCACTTCTTTCTGTTAGGTTTACTCTTTTGGCATGGTGTTTCATAGTTTTTATAACAATACAGATGAAACAATGGCATATAGGTAGTACATAATTTAGTCAGAATTAAATAGCTGAAGGATTCCAGAAGCCACTTCAATCAATACACAGCCTACTGTATGGGATGGGAATCTGTCTGTGGATAGTATAGTCAGATATACTTGACTTTATTTTCTATTTTTTAAAACCTGAACAAATATAAAATTCTTGATTTTATGCCAGGTATTTTGTTATTCCTACCCCTGAGATGTTACCACAAGGAAATCTCTTCATCCATTGCTTTTGAAAATTCACTTTTAACTTCCAGGTTAACTAGACTTGAGTCCTGGGTTCATAATTTACTAGTTTTGTGACTTTTCTCATCCAGAAAGTGGGGAGAATGTGTTTCCTAGAATGCTGTGAGAATTAATGAAAAAATACATGTGCTTCATTTTACCACATCCTCATCTTGAATGCTGCCTTGCACCTAAAGGCTGCTGTTATGTCTGTGTACAAATCAGATCAGATCAGATCAGTCACTCAGTCGTGTCCGACTCTTTGCGACCCCATGAATCGCAGCACGCCAGGCCTCCCTGTCCATCACCAACTCCCGGAGTTCACTCAGACTCACGTCCATCGAGTCAGTGATGCCATCCAGCCATCTCATCCTCTGTCGTCTCCTTCTCCTCCTGCCCCCAATCCCTCCCAGCATCAGGGTCTTTTCCAATGAATCAACTCCTCGCATGAGTCCAGAAAAAAATGTGGTTCTTCTCAGGCTATGCTCTGATCCTCTGCTGAAGAAACTAGGGTCAGTGAGTTCAAATCTGGCTCTAGTGATGCCTAAGTCTTTCTCTATCAACTCTGTAGGAATGAAAGTTTCACCAGTGACAGTGAGGTAATTTACAGAAACATTGAACCGAAAAATTGATCAGAGGATTCTGGGGGAAGTGAACTTTTGAACATTGGACTTTGTTGGCTCCCTTCCCATGATGCCTCCAAGAGAACATCGCAGCAACTAAAGACTGAAGCTTGCCTTAGACCTGCCCTGACCTGAGGCTGGGTAAGGAAGGGCGGTGAGAGCTACTGTTGGGCTCCTTGGCCCTGGGAAAGCCATTGCGCCCTCTTTTAGGTCAAAAGGGAAGTTGAAGCTTTCTCCCTGAATTGACTGGATCTGAACTCTGTTTATGACAGTCGGTGCCAAGTCCTTTTGCTGGTTTTGTAATTCGGTTTAAGGGACACACCCTAATGAAAGCCGGGAAGAATGACTCACCTGTTGCCGTATTTACCGTGACCACAATTCCATTTGCTTGAACTCTGCCCTGGTTAAATGTCTCCAGGGACTGCCTTCAAAGTAATGGACGACATTCCCCCACTTCCTCCTGGACAGGCTATTGGACTCCTTCAGAGCCTTTCACAGCCCAGTACCAAATAGCATCTGACTCCAACCTGTTTCCAGGGCCCGCTTGAGAGTGAGACTTTCCGGATAAGGATAAGGAAAGCAGAACGGAAGTGCTCCAAAAGACATTTCCCCAGTCTTGTCTGATTGTGTGATTCATTTTTCCAGGTAAAGTGTCCACATTTTACATGTTTAGTGATTAAAACTGAGGGTGAGGATCGAATTCAGTTATTCAGTGAGCATCGCTTTACTCAGTGCGGATGTCACGTGCTGTCCCGGGCTTGACAATATAAGGATGGGCAAAGGCAGACACGTCTCTGTATAGACCAGACATGAGAAATAAATTAATACCTAGAAATACATATAAAATTGCAACTCTGATAAGCACTACAAATAAGAGGTATATGGTACCAAAAGAACTCACAACCCAGGGATCTGACCCATGTGGAAAAGTCAGGGAAGGTCTTGGAAGCCTAAAATCTGGGATTTTTATCCTGCTTTCCAAAGTCACCAGATGAAATTTGGGGCAGGCTTTTAAAAAGCTTGTGTCCCATGATGAATTAGACAAAAATCTCTGCTTTAACTTAACTCAATGTAAAGGAGAAGAGAAAAGTAACTGCATTGATGGTGTGTTACAAAAAATATGAGAGACTGCTCTGTGAAATGACACCAGGAATCCAAATCACAATGAAAGGCATTGTTTTTCAGGGAAATATAAAGTCAAGAACTAGTCTGACTAAATCAATAACCCTTATTTTTAAATTTCACTATTTGTCAAAATTTACCTCCCAAACCTGTGGCGTGATGGTTGGCTTCCAGGCTCGTTCTGAATAACCTTTATAGAACCAACGGTTCTGGTGCCTTATAAGCTACTCCATGGCCCAGAATACCGGAGGTTTCCCTGTGCATTTTAAGCAACTGGAAAGACTCAGCTACCAAGATGGGAAACAACAAAACAGCCCCACTTGGGGACACTGAGACCGAAACTGAATACAAATCCACAATTTCTAATCTAGAATTCTGAACATGAAAAAGCTCTGAAACCTGTTTTTTTGTTTGTTTGGTTGGTTGGTTGGTTGGTTGGTTTTTAATTCATTTGGTGGTGCCGGCCAGTGCTATCCAAACTCCATTCCCTTTGTTCTGACTCTCATCCATTCGGGGCACACTGCTGACTATGGGGTGCAGTTCCCTTGTCCCATGGGGACAGCTCAAGAGTCCTGGTTCCCAGAACCCCCATGAGACATGGAGCCAAGGTCACCCTCCATAGGACATCACTGGCATTCTTCTCTTTCTGCTCACACTTATCCTGGGAAGTGTTTTTCCTGGGAACACTTCCTAATCCATCATCCTCACCCCTTGTCTGGAGGCCCACTGCTGAAGAATCCATCCCAAGACAGAAAATCTGACCTCAGATTCTTTGCCGCTGTTCTTGACCTGAGACTATTTCTAGCATTTATTTATTTGACTTAGTTTTGCGTTCTTATGTTTGGCTGCTAAATATTAATGTGTTTGATTACAGGGTACTTCTCCAGACTCCACTGGGATTATTACATAACATTCACAGTATATGCATCAGAGTACCTTCCTCAAGTCTAATAAGATATAAATTGCAAACACATTTCACCCAAAGGGTTTTAGGTAAGGGATTATGTAGCTATATAAAATACTAACAAATCAAATCCAATGCTATATTAAAGGAGTAATAAATTATAACCAATTAAAGTTTAAAAAAAATGTTTGTGTCTCCTTAAATCCAGTGTCTCCATTCATAAGAAAGGCAAAGATCCTTAAGCCTCTCCATTAGAGAGAAGATAATCAAGTTAGCATAAAGCTTTGAGAAGCATTAAAGAAAGCAATCATTTTTAAGTGTCACTTGCTCTTCAAGGCTTTATTCAAAATTATGAGCACTTGGTTGGATATGTTTGTTCCTAAGGCCTGAAGATAAGAGGTGCAGTGACCCCTGGGGGCTCTAAAATGATGTAAATGTCCCGCGGCTGCAGCCATTTGACTAATCACATGGTGTCTATTGATACATCTAGTACTTTGAAGACAAAGCTACAATATACCCTCTACCTTTTGTAAAATATTTCCTTCTGTTTTAAACTTCACTCCAAGTACAATTTCAAAATAAGACTTAGGTGTGGACAGACAATCCTCTGAGTCCTGTTGTCTGACTTTGGCTCTCTTATGCTTTTGAGACTTGGGGCATGGTATGTCCCTTCCTGGACCTGATTTTCCTGATCTGTAAAATGGGTTCTAGTTCAGGGCCTGAGTGGTAGTGAGCACTCAGCTGAGGTAGGCCCCTTCCCTGCAGAGGTGTAATGAGTAATAAAGGTAGCAGGGACTCATTGAGGCCCCATGCATTTGTGTTAAAAGCCATATGGATCCTGGAAATGTTAGGAGCACAGAGTGTTCCTTCCCTCCGACAGTAGTTTTCCATAAAAGAGATTGGAAAAAATACCATCAGAATAGCCTCCTGTTTGCCTCTGACACCAGAAATAAGAGTAAAGTAACTTGAAATGCCTCAAAAATGTGTCTTGGTACTCTTCAGTTTGCATGAGTGAATATAGATTATGAATGTGGACCCAACACCTGCCAAACGGTAGTCCCTGCCTCTTGCCCTCTCCCACCCCCTGGAAAGAAACCCCAAATAAGCCATGTGGGGAGGCCAGACTTACAACTTTGCAAAGCAGGTAAATTCAAGGCAAATATTTCCTCTCTCTCCCCTGAGCTGACCGGGTATGTTATTCCTGGAACCAAGACAACAGGTATTGGGTACTAGCAATGGTCTGGGCAGAAAGTTTTTATCAGCAGGAGCCAAGTTCTCATTCTGGGTGACTCTGTGGGAAAAAAACAGCCTTGAAGTCAACTGGCAAATCAGACACTTCCTGTCTGTTCATGTTTCTAGCCTGTTTCAATAGGAAAAAGGTTGAAAGCTTTTGAAAAAATCAAAATGGTTAATATGAGTTTCATGTTATTCTATTTACTGTTTCTTTTGCTTGCATGATAGACATGCAGATACAGAAACGAGGCTTTTATTTTGTCATCAATTTATGTGAACACTTATTCATTCTTTTAGTCATTCAAGAAGCACATCTGTTTGTTTATTATGCAGAAGGCAGATTTTGAGTGAGAAAATTTGTAAATGTGGTCTAAGAAGTATAAATGAATTTATGAAGAAAATGGGTCAGAATGTTAGAAATCACTCCTTCGCAGAAAACCCATCATGTGTGGCAGCCATCCTGTGCATGAAAATGGAATAAAGTGAACCAGCACTTGGATGTATTTTCAGCATTTCCTTTGAGGAATTCAAAGAATAGACTCTTGCTAAAGGCAATACCTGTCACAATCAAGCAAAATATATTATTTCAGATAATTATTCATCAGCTTATCTTTTCCAGCAGGGGAAGATGCTGAGGGCCCAGGGAAGTGGGACACACATCTTCACTGCTTCCTATGCTCATCCCCTTCCCGAGGGACAGCTGTGTGTTGTCCCTAACCTTCAGCAGCCATCTCACTCCTTTGATCTGTAACTCCTAGACCAAAGTTACAAACATATCATACTATTTCATACCTCTCTGCCTCCACATGTACTGTCCCTCCATCTGGAATGTTCTGTCTACCTTCCACCTCCCTCTAGATACCTGCTCATTCTTCAAATGCCTGTTCAGGCTTCTCATCCTTTGCCTCCTCCCACAGCTTACCAGCCACGTTCTCCTCTCTGGCACTTGGAGACGTTGCCATCCATCCACCACTGCAGATGTCATGCCCAGTTACAGTTATTTATTTGTACATATCATCCCTGATTTATATTGGGATTACATCCCAGTAAACTTACTGTAAATTGCAAATATTGGAAGTTGAAAATGCAGTTAATACACTTAACCTACCATTGTGGCTGAGCCTAGCCTACCTTCAACATGCCCAGAACACCTACATGAACCTACAGTTGGGCAAAATCTTCTAACACAAAACCTACATGATAATAAAATTTTGAAAGCTTCCCTCGTAGCTCAGTCGGTAAAGAATCTGCCTGCAACATGGGAGACCCGGGTTCAATTCCTGGGTCAGGAAGATCCCCTGAAGAAGGAAATGGCAACCCACTGCAATATTCTTGCCTGGAGAACCCCACAGACAGAGAAGCCTAGCAGGCTACAGTCCATGGGGTCGCAAGAGTCAGACACAACTTAGTGACTAAACCACCACCGCCACGTGTAACTTATTGAATGCTGTACTGAAAGTGAAAAGCATGTCTCTGTATAGAATGGCTGTCAGTGTTTACCTTCCTGATCCCATGGCTTATTGGGAGCTGTAGCTGCCGACCCTGCCCATAACCACTAGAGAGTATTTTACAGCTTATCACCAACCCAGGAAGAGATCAACACATGAAAAGATACTCAACACCGCTCATTCTTAGAGAAATGCAGATCAAAACTACAATGAGGTATCACCTCACACCAGTCAGAACGGCCATCATCAGAAAAATCTACAAACAATAAATGCTGGGAAAAAAAAAAATGCTGGAGAAGATGTGGAGAAAAGGGATCCCTCTTGCATTGTTGATGGGAATGTAAATTGGTATAGCCAGTATGGAGAACAGTATGGAGGTTCTTTAAAAAAACTAAAAATTCAGAATTTGAAGTATGGTTTCTATGGAATGGGAAATGCTTTAAAGTGAAAGTGAAGTTGCTCAGTCGTGTCAGACTCTTTGTGACCCCATGGACTGTAGTTTACCAGGCTTCTCTGTCCATGGGATTCTCCAGGCAAGAATACTGGAGTGGGTTACCATTTCCTTCTCCAGGGGATCTTCCCGACCCAGGGATGGAACCCGGGTCTCCTGTATTGGAGGCAGACGTTTTAACCTCTGAGCCACCTTAGCACCATCATAAAATTGCGCCATTGTTCAGTCAGAAACCATCTGCACACCAGTTTTTCATTAAACTGTCTTGTTTTCCAGCACATGCTGCATTGTTGGCACAGAGGAGGTGCTTAGGAGATACATAGGTGTCTGTTGCACTGAGAGCATTATACAGGTGTTTTTACATTCCTTATTGGAAGTTTAATGGGAAACGAATCATTCAACAAATATTTGTTGTGCACCTACTCCATGCCAGCCCTCTCAGAAATGCTAGGCACAGAGCAGTGACCGGAACAAACAAATGACCTGCCGTCACGGTACTTAAAATCTTTGTCTCGGATTGATGGTCTTGAGCTCAGCTAAAAATTCTATTACTGGGGAAGAAGAGGAAAAACTGATACTGAGGCAATTAGCAGTCTTTGCCACACTGTTCTTTGCTTCTTTCTGTGTTTAAATGGGCATGTGACCGATAGGGCCCACATGGGGTCTCGCTAATAAGATGGCTCATTATGTCGACCTGGAAAACAAAGAATAAAATCACAGTGACCCATGAGACTGACCAAATTGCTCAGATGGCATTCTGTTTTCTCACTGGCATCTGTCTTCTCAAAGCTGCGAGACCACCAGATTCCAGACCTCCAGCTACGTGACCACAGGACTCAACTATAGGCTAAAAATTAACCATCCCTTCAGAGAATTTTTCATCGGTGGGGTATAAGAAGGACCCTGTCAGAAAGGGAGACTGCTAGTTCTCCTTAAGAGGCAGTCACCCTATCTTTGCCCTCTAATAAATTTCCCTTTTCTTGCCTGACTGCCAGGCTCACTCTCTTTTTCTCTGCACTTGCCTTGCAGTGAGTTTTTTGATTGTTAAAAAATAGTAGACTGTGGTAATTCTGGTTTCTTTAACTTAAATGCCAGTGTTGAATTTTATCATGCATCTTAACAGCCTGTTGAATAGGCTGTCTTATTTCTTATTTGGAGCTTCCTTGTTGCCTCAAATGGTAAAGAATCTGCCTACAATGCCAGAGGCCCAGGTTCAGTCCCTGGGTTGGGAAGATTCCCTGGAGACGGGAATGGCAACTCACTCCAGTATTCTTGCCTAGAGAATCCCATGGACAGAGGAGCCTGGCAGACTATGGTCCATGAGGTTGCAAAGAGTTGGACACGACTGAACAACTATCACTTTCACTTTCTTGAGAGTGTGTGTGTGTGTGTGTGTGTGTGTGTGTGTGTGTGTGTGTTGGGGATGGTGAGGGAGAGGCCAGATTTCAAAATGAGCTATTGAAAACTCCAGGTGCTGTTGTCTCTTCCCAATAACCCACTGTTAGGTATGAACAGCAGGTGTTATTATTCCATTTTACAGGTGGAAAAATTAGAGCTCAAGTAAATTCATAAAGATGAGAGAGCTAACTGGCAGAAGAGCCATGTCTTCTGACTTGATACTTTTATATTTGGTTAAGGATGTGGTTGGTTATATAATCTGGCAAGTAACTCTGGCTCACTGGGTGACTGAAATATTTACTGTTGTTTTCAACTGCAGTTGTTTCTAGAAATGAATCAAAGTAAACCTTTCTGTACAGAACACGGCCCCTTCTTTCAGCGTCCTTGTGACCTTCCACTCAAATGCCCACCTTTCCTTTACATGTTTTGCCCAGATCAGCCAGTGTTCCTCTTCACACAGAGACTGGATACTGATGCTGAGATCTCCCACTGTGCTTTGTTGAGCCCACCCAGTCCTTGGGCTGGGACTTTCTCTGTGGTCACCCTGGCTCCAGTTCCTCATGACGTGATGTTTAATGGCTCTGTGTTTGGCCAGGGCATTTCCCCACCAGGGCTGAGGACCGACAGTTTACATCGACAGCCTCTCCTAGCTCCTTGGCTGAGAACTGGCCCTCCTTGCATGCTGGTGACTGCGCCATGTTCTTGGGTTGCATCTGTTCCTGTCATTTACAGTCAGGACATTCACATAGCAGAGTAAAGGGTCTCTATTTGTTGCATTGGAACAGAAAACTGAGGGTTTCAGAATTTAAGAAAAATACTTATCAGTGATGAAGTGGAAGTGAAAAGAGAGCAAGCTTTGGGAGAGAGTGTCTAATCTCAGGCTCCTCACCCTGTAAAATGAGGATATACCTACCTTGAGAATTACAGTAAAAGTTAGAGATAGGAAATGTCCAGCTTAGTGCCCAGAACATAGTGGATTCTCCAAAAATGCGAGAGAATAAAATCTATTTTCTTCACTTTCCATAATAATCAAAATTTGGGCAACAATCCCAAGGGAAATGAAAATACATGTTCATACAAAAACTTGTACATGAAAGTTCATAGCATTGTTCTTAATAGCTAAAAAGTGAAACAGCAAACCTCCATTACTGGTCAATTGATGAACAAAATGTGGTCTATCCACACAGTGAATACTGTTCAGCCATGAAAAGGGATGAGGTACTGATACATGCTACAATATGGATGGACTTTGAAAACATCATGCTCAAGAAAGAAGTCAGACACCAGAAGGCCACAGTTGAATGATTCCATTTCTATGCAGCCTCCAGAAAATGCAAATCCATAGAGACAGAAAGTAGATGAGTGGTGACCAGGGGCTAGAGAGAGGGGATGATGAGAAACGGCTGCTAACGGGTACAAGGCTTCTTTTGGGGTGATGAAAACCACTAAAAACCACTGCATTATATACTCTCAAAGGGTGAAACTAGGTGTGTGAATTACAGCCCAATAAAGCTATTATTTACAAATAGGAGCAGGACTAAATATGCCTTAGTTGCTCTGGGAAGAGATGTTATAGATGGCGTTTGTGCAAGTATACCTGTGTGCTTACGATAAGTTTCCTTGTTTTTTCTTTTTTCTAATAGTGACTCTATTGCTATTAGACTGACTGAGAGAATTATTTAGACCTTACCCAACCTGTGCATGTCAGTCTTTCTTTGTCCCTGAAGATGCTTTCTGAGTATGTGGAAGCAGGACAGTGATATTACTGCTATCCTCCCAACCATGCCTGAAATATTTAATTACTGAAATATGTGCCCTGAGTACGTGCAGATGGATGGGCAGTGGTTACTAAGGGCTGAGATAATGCGGTCTTTGTGTTGGGTCCCTGGTTTCCACAGAGCGCCTGCCATGCTGGAATATATTTATGGCATTTCAACCTAACCGGTTAAAACAGGCTTTTATCTCTAAACCTGAATATCTGGCTTTTCTTTGGAAAGTCTAGCATTTCTGGGCACACATTCTAGCATGGCAGCAATCGGAGGGCGTCTGCGTGTATCTCTGCCTTACAGTTCTCCTTTCACGCCCCCAGACCAGGCCCATCTCACTCCTGTATGTAATCTGTGCTCAGCCTTTGTAGGCATTTGGGTTGGACTGGGGAACATCTTCCTGAAATTGCTCATTTATTCATTCATTAAACTGATGATTAGTGCCTGCTTTACATGGTGAGCTCTATTAGGTGCTGGAATAGTCCTGTCCACAGGGAAGAGGCTCAGGTAATGGAGAAAGGCAGGAGCAGTGCAAGAGCAGCTGTGATGTCGGGAGTATGGGCAGGGAATTGACGTGTGGCTACAGGTCTGGGGCGGGAGGTTCAGAGCTCCTGGGGAGTGTGTCCCTGGATAGGGTGGTATCTTCTCTCTAGTATCAGAACTTTAGTTTTTGACCCATTGAAGAACATTTCACTAGTAACTCCATTTCTTCAGGGCATAGCCACAAATTAAGAAAACTTAATAGAATTGGAAAATCCAGCAAGGAAAAGAGGAAAGAAAGAGTGGGTGAAAAGGAGTGGGAAGAAGAATAAACAAAGGAGAAAGAAGAAAAACAGGAAAAAGGGTACTTAGACAAATGAGAGACATATTTATCTTGTCTCAGATGTTGTCACTGATGCTTTCATGAAATGCCAAGGTTTTTGGCTCCCAGGAAAATTATGCCAAAGGGAACTTCGACAAAGCTTATGTGGAACTAATGAATCTTCCCATTTTTCTTGTTTTATTTCCTGTCATCCTTTCATGTTGAGATGTTCACATTGATTAATCTGCTTGATCAGGCAGAGAATTCCTTCCAGTTTAACAGGTGGGCATCACTGTCTGTGGGTGTGTGTGGTGGGGTGTGTGAGCTGGTGTTGGGAGGGGTATCAAAAGGTCTGAAGGAAAAGCTCAGGCTCTAACCCCCACCATTTATATGGCTTCAGCAAGACATAACCTCTCATCCTCAGCCTTCTCATCTACGTGTGTGTGCTTAGTCGTTCAGTCATGTCCGACTCTTTGTGACCCCATGGACTAAGGCCCCCCAGGCTCTTCTGTCCATGGGGATTCTCCAGACAAGGATACTGGAGTGGGCAGCATATCCCTTCTCCAGGGGAGCTTGCCAACCCAGGTATCAAACTGGGGTTTCCTACATTGCAGATGGATTCTTTACCAGCTGAGCTACCAGGGAAGCCCTAACATGGAGAAATAAAAAGAATGTCTATCTTAGCTAGACATGAAGCTCAAAATGGGACAGTGTGTGACATACGGGGGTGGGGTTCTTAACATCAAGAGAGGAAAATCTAGCTCACGATCGAAAGTATCAAGAAATGGTCTATTTGTAATATGTCTAATTAAGTTTGTCCTGATTTTATTAAAATGATAATGGGCTTTTGAATTCACCATTACCTGGTCAATCTGTGAATTTTAACCATGCCTCCTTCTTGCTTTTAAGGAGTGCAATTGATTACTTGGTTGATTCCATTTCCAGAATTAGCATGTCTTTTTACACCACTCTTACGCAGTCTTTAGATGTAACGCCTATGATTGTTTCTGAGACTGAATGGTTCATACTGAGGAAGGACATCAAGAAAATAGAAATATTTATTTGTTGATGAGGAGGGTTTCATGAGAAGTGAGTTTCCCTGATTTGTTAGTTCATTAGGAAGCATTGCTACTAACTGATTTGGTAGGATCTTGGAGAAGGAAATGGCAACCGACTCCAGTGTTCTTGCCTGGAGAATCCCAGGGACAGGAGAGACTGGTGGGCTGCCGTCTCTGGGGTCACACAGAGTCGAACACGACTGAAGTGACGCAGCAGCAGCAGGAGAAGACTTTTGTTGGAAGAAATTCCCAGCTTCCAGTTCATATCTGTATCCTGATAGGAAACATAGTCACAGCTAGTCCACCCAGCAGACAGAGTCTAGTTTTTTAAACAACACTACACAGTAGCCAGGAGGCAAGAATCCATTGTATTTTGCCAAGTGGCCAAGCATGTCTCTTCCCACCTTTGCAGGACAGCAGCTGGTGAGCCTGTCCCTGAGAGCAGAGACAGAGGTGGTGGGACTGATAACATGCCCTTTCTTGAAAATGAATTTCACTAGTTGCTTCTAAAAGTGAAATTTTATTCGTAGGTGGAGCTCTTTATTTTCTACACCAATGAGTCTTCCTTGCTGGATGAAAACATGAGGCAATTAAGAGGGCAATTCAGATTTTGAAGTCTCAAGTTGGAAAATTCATTTTTTGCCAGCTCGCTAGTCATGGCGAATGGTCCAGGTGGTGACTAACTTTGTTGTTCATTCCATCACAGCTCCCTTGAGCCCCTTGCAGGTTCCAGGACAGCGAAGATCAGTCGCTGCACAGCATTGCCTTCCTCCTGCCCCACTGACTGCAGGCCTGTTGCTCTGTAGCACTGGAAGTCTAGACTTTCTGGGGTGGCAGGCAAGCTAAGAACATTCCCTGAGGGTCAGTGCAGAGGGGGGTGATCAGGAGTGCCAGATCCTCAGTGTCCGTGTTCCTCTCGCAGAGTGGTCCAGTCTGCATCTTTAATTTGGCTCCAGTGGCCCTTCACTTAGTAACGTGAGTTTAGCTCTCACAACCTCAGTAGTTCTTATAAAAAGAAATGAGCCAGTTGCAATTATTTCAAATTGGCTACTTGTTTAGGAGCCAAGACTGAGGAATGAAAACTGACCTTCTAAAACAAGGAGGAAAGTCAGTGTGTTTAGACGTCGCCAAAGAAACTTCAGTTTTATTTTTGGCCGCAGCCAAATAGGAAAGCTTGGTCACTCTGAAGACTTGTTTATCTGCTGGTCTGCTGCAGAGGCTCTTGCTTTCCCCTGTAACAGTGACCATGCACCTGCTGGCCTGGGGACTTCATCAGCCAAGAAAAGCCCTGTACATGCTTTTGACTGAATTTGCAGTATGAGCGTGCGTGCGTACCAAGTTGCTCAATCATGTCCGACTCTTTGTGACCCTTTGGGCTGTAGCCCGCCAGGCTCCTCTGTCCATGGGATTCTCCAGGCAAGAATACTGGAGTGCACTGCCATGCCCTCCTCTAGGGAATCTTCCTGACCAGGGATCAAACCCATGTCTCTTACATTTCCTGCATTGGCAGGTGGATTCTTTACCACTGAGCCACCTGGGAAGCCTGCAGCATATGTTTACTGCTGTCCTAATCTGACTTTGAATCCAAGACTCATGGGCCTTTGCTGACACGCACAGGTAGGGAAGAGGAAGAGGCAAGAGGAACTAGAAGCAGAAGCAGAGAGGAAGCGGACATGCAGCTTGATGGTGAGATGTGACCTAGACTCCCTCCCGAGGCCATGTGGATGGATGTTGCCCCTATATCTGCCAGCTCGTGCATTTCAGGTGTCACCAGCTCCAAAGAAAGCCAGCAAAGACTAATGGACAGAGAGGGGACCAACCTCGAGCATCACAGGGGTATCAGGGCCACAGTCCTCCTGAAGGTGGAGGAGGGAGGTTCCAGTACTCCTGGAACTCCAGGTCGCTCTCCCATGAGGCCTTCAAAGACAATTAATTACATGAGGATTGGCACAGCTCAAGAGCTGAGCTCTCCTTGCTATGTCATTGGGAGCCGGAGAGATGATTTAAGATGATTTAATGTGACTCTCTACTCTGGTTGGGAGAATTGAGGCCAAGATTGAACAGGCTTCGCGTCCCAGGAGCCTGGTGTTCCAGCCAGTACCTGTTTGTGCTTCGTAAACAGTGGTGCTCCAGTCTGACTGGTGAAATCACTAATCGCTGTTTCACTTTGTCGGTCACCTCTCCAGGGGTATCTTCACATCATTCCTTGCTTTCTTCAAGGAATCCTCTAGCGATGTCTGTTATCTCTTCGCGTGCTTTTCTTGATCTCTTTGGGAGTAGATGGCAGACTCATCTTCCATGGGACTGGAAAGAGCTGTGGGTTTGAGAGAAAGCCTCGGCTTCTCCTGCACGCTTTGTGTCCTTGATGGAGAAATCCGTCCAGCTGCAGATTTTTGTGTGTCCTGCAGCTGGTGGAGCTGTAGGACGGGTCAGGCACTGCACCGTTACATTTTCTACAGGGCTCTGAAAGCAGAACCTTTAACCCAGGCCTCACGTTTCCTCAGGGAGCTTGCATCTGGGCCTTTGCTCTGTCTCTCTCTCTCCAACCCTCTGAAGACACCAGTGCCTGCATGCTTTCATGATTATGTATTCGAACGGAAACACATTTTCATCAGAGGGATTAAAAAGCAGCAGTTAGAAGTGTCTGCCTGGATTTCTGTTTATTTGCTTTCGCCAGGGGAGTGGAGGAGCAGGGTGGTGTTCTTGAGGGGGCGGACTGCAAGCCCTCCTCAGTGGCCTGGACCCGGCCCCTCTGTTTTTCCTGTGGGACAAGGCAGGAGACTGGCTGTGGGCATCAAAGGCGGGTGTGGATGGACCTGCAACCACAGTGGGAGGACTTGCTCATTTCCTCGGAAGCCTGAGAACAAAGAGAATCTGAACAATGGGGGGAAGTAACCGTATAGGAAATATTTAAAACGTAATCAGGAGAGTATTCAAAGTCTCTGCCTCTACTTTTAATTAGACACATCTGTCTCTGCAGATTCCACACAGCTAATTTCTCAGGATGTTTGGCAGTAGTGGATACTTAGGCAGAGTTTGGAGTTGTTTAGTCTGTACACCAGGAAAGTAAATTTCATATAATGAGACCTTTGTTAAAATAATTAGGAGAAAATGCAGCAAGGACTAGGAAGGGCGAAGAGAACGTCAGCCCCATGTAATGCAGAAGCAACAGTCAAGGAAAGAAGTAGACGCTGTCTGAAGTTGCCTACACCGTAAGGCATTTGGGAATAATATGGAATTCCTAAAACTTTTGGCTCGCACTGCAGTCAAGATTTTGGGGTTGGTTTTGTTTTAACTTACTCTTACCCATAATACTTTGCGTGAAGAAGGATATGCATTAGAGCAGGTTCTCAGTTTCAGGACTTGCTCTACACGTGCTCCATACCGTGAGATGAGTGGGTTGACAATCCTGGTGCCCTTCCGGGCTATGATGCCGGACGTCGTGCTGGGCTTTGGTGGCTGTGGCTGTGTGTGACTGTGGATGTGGTTTTTGCTGATACGCTGTACTTCTCGGCACAGCTGCAAGCTGGATGGGGTCCGTGTCTCCCTCCCACGTTGCTTCCTGGCCCCTTTTCCCACCTGCTTGTATTCCCCCACCTCTGTCCTAACATGCTCACCTAGGGTCCCCCAACACTATCAGCTACACACATCACCTCTCTTCCCTCCAGAAAATAGAATGTCCAGGTGAGTCTGTGGGTCCCTCCCTCCTACATCTTGTTTCAAAGAAAGGAGCTGATTCTAATCTGATTTCCAAAAAAGACTTGAAAGTAGATTGAATCGGCCATTGGCATCACCTCCTGATCCCCTATTTTTTGAATAATGTTTTAAATAAGGACAGTTTTCATTCAAATATCCATTTTATGAAATAAGATTTTCAAATATTAGTCATATCCCTCTTTCCTTCATTTTCCTATACCTTGTGACATGAGCTACATATCATCATGTTACTTGGTGTTTTACAGAAATTCATTCCCTGTGTAACATGGCCTTTCACTATGCTTTGCTTAACAGTGTGTTTTTTCTCTTGAACATTATTTCTCTTAAAGATTTCTCGTCCTCTCTTAGAGATTTCACTTGTTACTTTTGGAGGAGCCGTGACCCCCAAAAGCTCAAGTAAGAAGAATAAAAACCATTATAGATTGGGTTTAACAAAATTCTATGTACTGAATTGCTATAAATGGAAGAAGTGACCACTGTTCACATCTCTTCATTTGCTCTTGTCAAGGCCATGCTCCCAGGGAACCACCACTGCTGATAATGCCAACAGCTTTCCCTCCCCAGTAGGAACTGCTGAATTGCCAATAAAGTATAAATTGCCAATAAAGTATAAGTGAGAGTATATTTTTACTCACTTAAGTGTCTCAGATACCTCTATTTTCCCATGACTGTTTCTTTCCCATTGTTCCTCCATTTCTTCCTTCCTTCCTCCCTTCCATCCTGTTTTAATTTTATTCAGTGTGGTTTTAAAAAATCAGGATTAGTGTTGAATTTTCACTAATGCTTTAGGATTTTTGCAGCATATTCATTGAAAGATAACTGTTCTGTAGTTGTGTCTTTATCAGGTTTAGTTATCACTGTCGCACTTGCATTATTAAAAGGACTTGGAACAAGCCACGTAACTATGGAGGTAGCTAATGTTAAGATGGGCTTTCCAGATGGCTCAGTGGTAAAGAATCCGCCTGCCAATGCAGGAGACAAAGGAGATGCGGGTTCAATTCCTGAGTTGGGAAGACCCCCAGGAAGAAATGGCAACCCACTCCAGTATTCTTGCCTGGGAATCCTATGGACAGAGGAGCCTGGCAAGCTGCAGTCCATGGGTCGCAGAGTTGAACATGGCTGAGTGTGCACACACGCACACATACTCTTAAGATATCTGGTAGAATTTCCCTATGAAACCACCTGGGTCTAGTGTTTTTTTTTGTTTCTTTATTTCTTCCAAGAAAACTGTTCTGTTTAAGTTTTATGTTTCAACTGGAATCAATTTTGCTAACATGCATCTTGCTAGGACATCTTCTATTATATCTAGTTTTCAAATTTATTTTGTATTGAATTATATGAATTAATTGCATATGATTTTTAAAAAAATTCTTTCATGTCAGTCATATTCCCTTCATCTTTGTCTTTTCTTATTTTTAATTTTTGTGTTGTCTGGGTTATATTAACTAGTGATTGTCTTTTGTTGATTTTTTTACTTAAAAAAAGTAACATTTCTTTTGTTTATTAATTCTGCTTTTTCTCTGTTTTCTACCTCATGACTTTCTACTTTCATCTTTATGCCTGTTTGTTTTGTTGCTCTTTCTCTAGCTTTTGGAGTAGGAGTTTAACTCAGTAATTTTTATTGATTTAAGGATAAAAAACTGAATTTTCTCTGACCACTGCTTTAATTGTATCCCTCAGTTCTGATCTCTAGTGTTTTTATTATTTATCTTTAGAAGTTCTAAAGTTGATTTGTGTTTCTTCTTTCACTTAATAGTTGTTTAATAGAGAGTTTTTGATGGAATTTTGGAGGTTTTATTACTAATTTTTTATTTTATGATGTGATCAGAGAATGCGATAAATATTATTCCAATTTTGTAAAGCTTTCTTCATCATGTAATTGTTGGTCAATTTTTGTGAATGTTTCATGTGCACTTGAGAAAAAAGTGGAATCTCTATTGTTGTGTTCCATAGCGTGCTGCGATTCATGGGGTCGCAGAGTCGGACACGACTGAGCGACTGATCTGATCTGATCTGATAGATTCTTTACATATTTACTTTCTCCACTTCGTACTTTCTTTAACTGAAAGTAGTATATTAACACCTCTTATTATTGGTGCTTGCTTTACCTTTCTGTACTTTCTGCTGTATAGGGGTTGGCAAACCACAGCCTGTAGGCCTGTTGCCTACTTTCATAAACAAATCTTTACTGGAGCACAATAATGCTCATTCATTCATGTGTTATGAATGACTGCTTCACTGCTACAGTGACAGTTAAGTAGTTACAACAGACAGTATATAGCCTACAAGCCTAAAATAGTCACTGTCTGGCTTTTAAAGAAAAGTTTGCCAACCCCTGTACTATATATAGGTATGTGGATATGCACATTTATTATATCATTGTGAATGACATTATTTAGCATTATTATTATAATTACAATTTTGCCTTGTTATGTTTAATAATTTTGGCCTGAATTCTGCCTTATTTGATGTCAAGATTACACCCCATGCTTTCCTTCTTTCTTTTCCAGTTGACTGGCATATCTGTTCATTTTGGGGTGTTCTGAATAACTTTGTCTTAGATACATTATAGTATACACAGCATGTGTTTGCTTTGTGACACTGTTTGAAAACATTTATGTTTTAATAAATGACTTAAACTCCTTTTTCAGTGAATCAGTTTGTTAAACTTTCAAGATAGAGCAGAAACAAGTTTACATACATTGTAGACTTCTGAAGGTATTCTATCTTGTGAAAGCCATGGTGGAGTTATCCAAAATAAATAAGTGGAGATACCTTGGGCTTTGAATTTTATACTGAAAACTGTCATTGTGATTTTCCCCTCTGTTGCGTGTGTGTGACTAAAGCAGCACTGGTTAAACATTCTGTGGGACTTGAAAATGCAACTGAATTATTGCTTAAATTGAGAGTTGCTCTTATGAAGTTAAAAGGTAGATACCTAAAAATCGGACACCTAAAAATTAAAACAAATGGAAAACTTTCCAAGAGTATTAGTTAACTAACCCATTCATTTTACACATATACTGTTTTTTAGATCGCTTTTACTATTGGCCAAGTCCTGCTTAGGGATCTAATGACACAGAGATGGTTGAAAGCCATCTCTCTCGCTTCAGAAATTGTCTAGATTGGAACACGAGGGAGTCATTTTCATATGCACAGTGTCTAGAACTGGCTGTTCTCCTTTCGTTTATCTGGAGCCCTTTGGCTTCCTTCCTCGGTCTTTGGATGACATAATAACGGAACTGTGTGGTGCTTTTTCTCATGCAGGGCGGCCACTGACCACAATGTGGATAATACAACAGAAATACTCAGGGAGTGGCTGAAAAATGTACAGAAAGCCTATCACTATGTGGAATGGAGGCCTATGGACGAACCTGAGTGAGTAGCAGAGAACATTCTGTCAACTCGTTGTCTACCCTTCCCCCGCCGTAATCAGTTTTCCAGTCACTTAGGTTTCTAATCTTAGAGGCACATGTGATTTTTCATTGTCTTTTGTCTCTGTAACTGATAGTAAGTTGCAAAGACCTGCTATTTCTTTCTTTGACAGATCTTTGTATTTCTTTTCCTCTTTGCTCATGCAGCTACCAGCCAAGTTCAGACTCTCATTAGTTCTCAAGTAAATTAACACAGTAGTGTATGTTTTAAAATATTGATATTACTTATTCATACTTTGAGTATTAACCTTTTATACTTGAGGGATCATAGTGAAAAGTTTGTATTCTTCTTATATATACCTTGCTTTTTAACCCATCATAACTTGGTAATTGTACCATAAGTTAAGTTGCCTGCTCAGTCGTGTCCGACTCTTTGCGACCCCGTGGACTGTATTCCTACCAGGCTCGTCTGTCCATGGGATTCTCCAGGCAAGAATACTGGAGTGGGTTGCCATTTCCTTCTTCAGGGGATCTTCCCAACCCAAGGATCGAACCCAGGTCTCCCACATTGCAGGCAGATGCTTTAACCTCTGAGCCATAGCAAGAGTTAAAGAGTGTCTCAT
Organism: Bos taurus; assembly: GCF_002263795.3. Classification (NCBI taxonomy): domain Eukaryota; kingdom Metazoa; phylum Chordata; class Mammalia; order Artiodactyla; family Bovidae; genus Bos; species Bos taurus. The sequence continues at coordinate 65,017,199 of NC_037343.1, read as the reverse complement.
TATTTTTGTGACTGCAGAGTATCCACTGATGGGTGAACCATAATTATTTAACCATCCTCCTACTGATTGACATTTACATTATTTACAGTCTTTACCCTAGCAATTTTTTTTTTTTTTTTGGCTGTGCTGCACAGCATGCAGGATTCTAGTTCCGGGACCAGGGATTGAACCTGCGCCCCTGCATTGGCAGTGCAGAGTCTTAATCATTGAATCACAGGGAAGACCCTACTGCAGCGACTTCTTAGTTGCTTTATCTTCAAAATGATACTATATACCACACTGTCAAATCAATCTACCTAAAAGATTAACGATGGCCTTTCATTTCTTTGTTGAAAAAACTTCAGTGACTCTCTACTGCCTACAGAATGAAGTTCAAATACCTGATTTGAAATATTTAATAAATATTTTTAAAATATCCATATCTTTATACCAATATTTCCTAAAACAAAACTGCCTTATCCAGATGTTCCTTTTATTTTCAACCCCGGGCTTTCCTTCCCTTCTTTGTGATAACCTTTATCCCAAATTCTACCTGCTACCAAAAGCTGTGGCTAATCATTCCAGTTACAAATGTCTACCTTCTCTCAACACTTGTATTGCTTATTTCCTGTATCATCTTGTTTGGCACAACAATAAACTTAATGAACATTGACTATCTAATTCATGCATTTTTTCTAAGTTATTTTATTTTTTATACAGGGGCTAAAATGTACAAATACTTTATGTTTCACTCAGTGCTATGTTCCTGTAAGCACTAAATTTATGCTTGTTGAATAAACAAATGAGTGAATGAGAATATGAATAAATATATTTCAAACTTAATACTCTAAATGTTCCCCAGGCTACTATAGTTCTAGATTAAGGAACTGTAGAAGTGGGATGAATTGAGCTGCTGAAATTTTTCCCAGGAAAAGTCATTTATTGGAAATTGAATATGTATTATAGAAATAATAAATGCTGTTCCAGAACAAAATTTGTTCTTCTAGTCTCTCACTGTATAATATTTTTTATTACATGTACATATATATATATATCTACATCTAGGTCTCAATCTCAGCATATGGTCTGTAGATGGAGCAAACCTTAACAATCAAATGTGGACACTGTAAAAGATTCTGAACACTTTTTTGGAGTTACTTATAATGGAATTTGGCCCAGTTAGAGTGGCCCAGAAAAACTCTATGTACCTCTCCCAAATCCTGGTAATTTTCTCCATAGCCAGATTTTGACTAAATATATTGTATGCCAAGGTCAGTGTGAGAAATATCAAAGAAGGTATTTTTAGGGGCAACATATTCAGAAAAAAAAAAAGACAGGAATTCCACTGAGTTTTGTATAAATGATTGGGGAAAACATTTCAGAAACTTCCTGTGTAATAAACAGTTTTATTCATCTTGTTTGTATGGTTATGGTCTCATTTTTGTGGTTTCTCTTTTACTGAGGCAGATGTCCTGCCAGTGTGCAGCTACGAGAACTTGAAGTAGTGGCCAGTTTGGGGCCCCTGTGACTTTATCAATGTCCGTACCAGGTGGGAGCTTTCAGAAAGGTTCTCAAGGGTGAGCCAACCCGGCTGCCTCCATGGCCGTGGATGAGTCCTGGCAGCCTTGTGGGTGTTGAGAGACATTCCAGCATTATGTATTTGCTCCGTGATCTCACTCCGTCTGGGGGAGATCAACATATTGGACTCTGTAGAGTCCTTTACTGACACTTGACCACAGAAAATAAACCTTTGTTTTTCCCAGGAAGCTCCTAATTTGATGCTGTAACATTTTCAAATGTATCTGATGGCTGAATGTATGAGACAGTGTCTAGGAACATGAGCTTTGGGGTTATTCCTAGATTCAAATTCTGGCTATACCCCTTATTAATGGCATAATGTTAAGCAAATGACTTAACCACTCTGACCAATTTCCTCGGCTGTAAAGAGGGGAGAGTGGTAGCACTTCATCATAAAAATAGTGAATTCTAATGAGAACTGAAATATTGGGCCAGCCAAAGAGTTCATTCAGGTCTTTCCATAAGATGTACAGAAAAACCCAAACAAACTTTTCGCCAGCCTAGTGTTTTGTATAAAGATTCCTGTGTATGGGAAGCAGAAAATTACTTAATCTCTCCTTGCTCCAATTTCTTATATGTAATAAGGGGATAATGATAACCATAATAGTATCAACTTCCTAGGGACTACTACTGGAAGATAAAATGGATTAGTATGTAGTGCCTGCAATATATACGCATTCAATAATTATTAGCCATCATCATAATTATTATTATTATTATAGGTCTTACCCTGATGAAATTGGACCAAAGCACTGGCCTGCCTCCCGTTTTGCCCACGTGATGAAACTACGGCAGGCAGCCCTTCGAACTGCGAGGGAAAAATGGTCAGACTACATTCTGGTAAAACAGATGTTTAATTTCTTGACAACTATTATCTAGAATGTGTCCAGAGCAGCAATCAAAATGACCACTTTTAGGCCTCTCCTCCTCAGTGTTCTAATAAAGGCACAAGAAAAAATCTGAAGAACTTAATATCGTGAGACCTGGATTTCATCTCAGACCCATTCCTCATATGCATTTTTAGTGAGTAAGCAAATACTCCTGAATTGTTCTAGGTCTTTATTGTAGTAAACATGAAAAACCCTAAATCTTTTTAGTTCAGAGGGAATGCTGTGGGTAAAGCAACAGTAAAGGTCTTAACTTCTCGGGACTTCCCTGGTGGTCCAGGGGCTAAAACTAAGCTCTCAATGCAGGAGTCCCAGGTTTGATCGCTGCAGCATGAGGGTCAGCTAGATCTCACTAAAGAGCCTGCGTGGCTGCATGCCGCAACAAAGATCAAAGATCCACACGCCACAGCTAAGACCCGGCACAGCCAAATAAATACATAAAAAAAAAATTTTTTTTTTTTTTAAAGAAAAACTCTTTAGAAGAGTTTCGGGGACATGAGAAATTAATTACTTTTAAATAGTCAAATTAACAGCCCTGAAATGCTGTTCCTTTTGGCTCCTGAATGTCTGAGGACCGGCGCCTCTTGCTTGGTTTCCTAGTTGCTCCCAATTATGCTGGACCCTCCTGGTGAATTTCTCTCCATAAAGAGGCCCCATTACTTTCCTTAGAACTTGCAGAGTGGTCCAGAACATGCTGGCCTTGACGATTAGGAATCCATGTTCTGTCCCATCCTTGTCCTCCAGGAACCTGGGTCTCGGTTGGAAAGGACAGGTCCCTGAGCAGTAAGGAGCCGCAGTCCCTGTTCTCATTTGAAAACGGACAGTCTTCTTTCTCCACAAGTTTATGGCAACCAAGTTCTTCCTCTGTGTGCACCCCCACAAATCCATTTAATTCTTTTGGCAAACCTTTTTCAGTACACACTAGAAATACCACCAACGAAACAAAGCCAGTGATGTTTCATAAAACTAATGGACGTCTGCTCTCTGACTCCTAAAGGGAACACTTTTGACCATCCTCAGCCTTGCAATCACAACAGAAATCAGCCCAATAGTTTATCACACACCCATTTTCAATACAAATAATTTCATAGAAGAGTCCAGTTGTGCTGATATTTAACATTGCATAGCTGTCTAAATGTCTTTGAAGTGTACAAGTGCTGAGCCACAAAATTTTGAGTAAAGAGACCGACTATCAAAAGAATGAAAGCTTCTGAGGTTTTACTTTCTGTATGTGTGGGAAGTATACATAACATAAACTCTACCATCTTAAATTTTTAAGTGCACAGCTCAATGTGATTATTTTATATAATAGAAACTGCTATGCTGTCCCTGTAAATGAATGTGTTAACACAGATTTCTGATGAGAATGGGAAATAGCTTCACTAGTAAGTAATATACTTTAAACAAAAAAATCTAATTGTAGCATTAAGAGAGCATTGATGGATTCATTTGGGGCCAGTTTGACATTACTATAGACAACCTAAATAGGTCTGTTCATTTGTACTTAGAATAAGCATGCAATAAATGCAAATGAATCTTTTAAGGGCTTGAGACCCATTCATATTTTATACTTACCAAGGTGTAGCTTGAGTTCCAGTCTAGTATTTGCCCAGCGATAACACCAATTCATTGCTTGGTGCCTTATGCAGAGCTAAACATGTGGAAGTTAGACTGGATGCATTTTGCCTAAATGAAAGCTATCCAGCCCTAAGGGGTTTCCATAAGTAAAACATGGACAGCTGGTTCTGTATGTCATGGGCAAGTTTCCATGATCCTTTGTCAAGTATTAGGTTACTCTTATACCCATTACTGAAAAGTACCTTTTCATCTGATGTTGTCCTTTTCTTTTCCTAGTTCATAGATGTTGACAACTTCCTGACTAATCCACAGACCCTCAATCTACTGATGGCAGAAAACAAAACCATTGTGGCCCCCATGCTGGAGTCTCGGGGCTTGTACTCTAATTTCTGGTGCGGAATCACACCTCAGGCAAGTGTGTTGGTTAACAAATTAAGGTTATGAATTTTAACAAGGCAGCCACCTGTCAGCAGTAGCCCCGTGAATCTTTTCTGATTTTCTCCCTTGAAACACGCATGTCATTGTGTTACTAGAGCAAGGGTTTTCAGGAAAGGAGGTAAATCCATGTCCAATACCAGAACCCAAAGAGCTCTTCTGTATTAATGAATTGTGAGGACATTATTCTAATGAGTTTAGGATTAGAAGCTTTAAATTAACCAATAAAGCTTACTGGGATTTGTACTTTTCTTCTCCCTGATTCAGAGATTTTCAAAAAATTAAATATTTTTGGTCATTAAAACTCACATGTGAACACTGTAAAAAACTGGAAATAGAAAAAAAGTTTTTTAAAAAACATCATGTTAATTGCTCCCATTCTAACATCATAGATAACAGATTACATGTTTTAACTATATCATCAAGTGGCTATTATGCAATTTACTTAGCCTTTCTTTTAGTTTAAGAACATTTATTTACAACTTTTAACTATTATAATAACCATCATGATTAACATAAAATTTTTCATATTTAGTATTATTTCCTTGGGACAGCTTCTAAGAAGTGAAATTAGTGAGTTAAAGAGTATTAAACATTTTAATGACCCTTGATATGTTGCCAAATTTATTTCCAAAGAAATCGAATAATTGGAACTACTGTGGTAGATGTTTTTACAAAATTTAAGTTATTTCCATCATCTCTCTTTTCCATTGTAAAAATCTTCAAAGTCTAGAGAGGTGTTGCAGTGAATGTTTATGGCTGGTTGTATTTCTGATTCTTTAGTTAATAAATTAAGAGAGATAAACTGATCAATGTAATATATAGCAATGTAGGCTAAAGATGCTCTAAGGGAAAAAGTGTATGTTAGATGTGTTCTCATGCTCAAAGAGCTAAATTTTCAGTCCCTGTTTTATATTTGGTTTGGTTTTGGATGAAGAAAGAGGCCAGTGGTGTGCTGGTAAATACTTGGTGGTGGCTGTCTGTGGGGAAAACCCCTGATTGGCAGCATTTGCTGGTTTTCACGGTGTCAGTACTCCCACCTTGCAAATGTTGTTTAAGCTGAGGGGAAGGTTAAGTCAACTGAAGTGCGGTCACTTGATATAATTACTAAGCGCATGCAAAGCTTGCTGTTCGTGGTTTACTTAGAATGGTGGGTGTTAGCATGATTTTTGTTCTTACAGATTTTAAACTATCAACATAAAAACTGGCTTGCAAACTCCCTGAAAATTTAAATCCATGGCTCTTGCACACAACTGGAGTGGGCATTGCTCTTTTGTTAACAAATATTTCCCGCAGTTCCAAGGGATTTTGAATGTATGGTATCCACATCTCTTTTAGGGACGCATTAAGTTCATATTTATAAAAGCCAATCAGTTCCTTGAGGAGAAGATATTATATTAAATTTAAGTTCATACAGTCTCAGTTAATAATGTGCAGCACTTAACATGGCAGCATCACTCTAGGGTGTTTTGAATGAGTCAGGCACTGCTACCAGCATCGAGAGTGGATTATCCTCACAACTGTGGCCTTCCGGTTTCTGTTGTCTTACTTGCTTTAATATTAAAAGCTCACTTACTTTGCACGGTAAAAGTAAAATCTAAGCAATTTGGGGGCAATTCTTATTCATGTCTGTTTCTGGCTTTCTGTCATCCTCAGTCAGGCTTCTGCGAGGGCAGGAACAGAAACAGCCAGTGACTTCATAAGCTTAAGTCAAGCCTTGATGTCCAGTGCCTTTAAACACATTCAAAACATGACCTCGGTTATGTCTGGCCACTAAGTAGGAATGATTACCAACAATATTCAGTTTATGTGGAAAAAGAGACGCATCTGTTGCCTCCACCTCTCTGCAGGAAGCATATGAGGTCTCTTTCTCTCCTTTCTCTGCTTCCTTCCTCCCTGTCCCCGGGGTATTCTGTGATTCATCCTCATGAATTTTCCAAGCTCCTCAGTCTGAGAATATTGTTCCTAAGTAGTCTAGAACTTTGCATTTGGTGTGTGTTCCTAGGCAGTTCCTCTAAAGAACCAGTTTTCCCTTTATCCCTTGGAAAAATTCTTCTATCCCTTGGAAGAATACTAGTAAGCTGAAAGATGTAAAGTAATCTTTGTTAAAGGCTAATAAAAAATCGCGGGAATAATAATCCTTCATCTAATGCATTACAGTTTCCAAGGTATCTTCATAGACTGGATCACATGTGATCCCTTCTACAACCCTGGGAGATCAACAGACCAGTTTTTACCCCATCTTTTCAGGAGGAGAAACTTAGGCTCGAAGAGGTGAAGCATGGAGTAAGATCAATCAGCTAGATGATGATGAATCACATATCTTCTGAGGCTTCTTTTGTGATCCCCTTGTACCTTATCACGTGGTCAGTGTGAGCATTAGCTAGACTAGAACACTAGTCTGGAGACTAAAAGAAATGCTGGAGAAGAGGCTGCAGTGCCTACCGTGTGGGTAGTGACACCACTGCAGGAAATGTGACCCCAAAGTAATGTGACTGATTAAGGAATATGCGAGAACTTGTACAACTGCTGGGTATCGTGCCCTTCAGAGTCCTGGCCCTGTGAAGTCTTACACTTGTTCCATGAGCCTGCTGTTGCCTAAAATGTATTTCAAAATGCCTTTCCAAGTTTCCACATGCTTTAAAGTATATTTTGAGACACATCTTCATCCTCTCTGGAATGGATTTGAGCTTTGGCAATAGTCAAGTTACAGACTTGGTGCCACTGGAGTATAAAGCTCCAGTGGATTCTGCACCCATGTGGGCTAAAGCTGGGACTGTCAATTTACTGCTGTGTCTCCAGCATCTCACACAGCTTGGATTGCAGTAGGCATTCAGGAGATGTTTGTTGAATGAACAGTTGAGCTTGGAGGGAAAGCAAGCTGGGTTACTCCAAACCAGTGTGTTCAGAACCACAGAGTAAGGGCATTGGTTGTCCTGTGTACTTGCCCAGACGGAACTTTCAAAGAGGAATCCCCCCTAAAACATGTAGCAGTGGCAGGTCCACCAGAATAGTGAATGAATAATTGCATTGGAAGAAGGCCCCATTAATATGTTTAAGTACTGCACGTTCAGTTAAAAATACAGAGTGAAGTAAGTCAGAAAGGAGGGCTTCCCTGGTGGCTCAGCTGTAAAGAATCTACCTGCAGTGCAGGAGACACTGGTTTGCTCCCTGGGTTGGGAAGATCCCCTGGAGAAGGGAATGGTGACTCGTTCCAGTATTCTTGCCTGGGAGATCTCATGGACAAAGGAGCCTGGTGGGCTGCAGTCCATAGGGTTGCAAAAGAGTTGGACATGACTTCGCAACTAAACAATAAGTCAGAAAGAGGAAAACAAATACCATATATTAACACTCAGTATTGCATATATATGGGATCTGGAAAAATTCTCCTGACGAACCTATTTGCAAGGCTGAAACAGAGACACAGATGTCAAGAACAGACTTGTGGACATGGTGGGAAGGAATGGGGGTGCAAATTGGGAGAGTAGCATTGATACATATACGCTGCTGCTGCTGCTGCTAAGTCACTTCAGTCGTCCGACTCTGTGAGACCGCATAGACGGCAGCCCACCAGGCTCCCCCGTCCCTGGGATTCTCCAGGCAAGAACACTGGAGTGGGTTGCCATTTCCTTCTCCAATGCATGAAAGTGAAAAGTGAAAGTGAAGTCGCTCAGTCGTGTCAGATTCTTAGGGATCCCGTGGACTGCAGCCTCCCAGGCTCCTCCGTCCATGGGATTTTCCAGGCAAGAGGACTGGAGTGGGGTGCCATTGCCTTCTCCACATATATACGCTACCATGTGTAAAACAGATGGCTAGTGGGAAGCTGCTGTATAACACAGGGAGCTCAGCTCTGTGCTCTGTGATGACCCGGAGGGGTGGCCTGGGGGATGGGAGGGAGGCTCAAGAGGGAGGCGATATATGTATACATATAGCTGATTCACCCTGGAGAAGGAAATGGCAACCCACTCCAGTATTCTTGTCTGGAAAACCCCATGGACTAAGGACCTTGGCCAGCTACAGTCCATGGTGTCACAAAGAGTTGGACACTACTGAGTGACTAACACACAACATCTAGCTGATTCATGTTGTTGTACAACAGAAACCAGCACAACATTGTAAAGCAATTATATTCGAATTAAAAATTTTAAAAATCAGCCAATGTAATGTAATTTTAATAACAGCCATTATTTATCGATGCTTTCTTGGTGCTGGGCACTATTCTAAGCATTTTTCAGGTTTTTCCTTACTTGACAGAGAACCCCATGGAGTAGATAGTGCCATCATTCCTATTTCACAATGAGGAAATAGACACAATAAGGCTGAGTGGCCTGACCAACACCTTCATGCAGTAAGCAGCTGAGGCAGGACTTGAACTCAGGCAGCCAAATCCCAGAACATCTGCTTTCCACTGCTCTGCTCAACCACCTCTGACTGCTCACACTTCGTATACATATATTCAATGACGTCATATACATATTCAGTGACGTCATATGTGAAAGCTGTTATGTGAATCTGTTAAATGAAGAGATGTGCTGAAACCAAAACTGTTTCTGATAACAAGACCCTTTTAGGATTTTTTTTAAAAATGTAAGCAGCATTTCTTAAGCTCAGTTGGAAATTCTTAGGCCAAGAAAGAGAGAAGGTGGCTTTGCTCCAGGATTGGCACTGGTGTTCATTAGGAGTCCATCTAGTGGAAGGTTGGGAAAGGGGAAGCCCTCAGATCAGAGAAAATAACCCACCCATCTGCTCTTTCCAGGGCTTCTATAAACGAACCCTGGACTATCTTCAGATTAGAGAATGGAAGAGAAAATAACCCACCCATCTGCTCTTTCCAGGGCTTCTATAAACGAACCCCGGACTATCTTCAGATTAGAGAATGGAAGAGGTTGGGCTGCTTTCCGGTCCCCATGGTTCACTCCACATTCCTAATTGACCTCAGGAAGGAAGCCTCTGACAAGCTGATGTTCTATCCCCCGCACCAGGACTACACCTGGACCTTTGATGACATCATCGTCTTTGCCTTCTCCAGCAGGCAAGCAGGTACTGTTTGTATGCATGTTGTATTGCCACCGTGGAGATGCTGCAAATGACCAGCTCCTTTGTTTTGTGCATTTTATAATAAAACACTCTAAGTAAGGAGATGGGCTTCCTACTGAGGTAGTGTTAGAGGCACTCAGTTATCTGCAGTAACCATACCAGCACCCTCTGGGTTGCTGTCTCTATGAGCACCAATGACCAGAAGCCAGAGCTGGCCCCTACCCAAGAATCCAGTCTCTCTTTTTAAAAAAATGTGGTGACCATGGCCAGAGGCAAGTGATTGGCTCTTGATGGTGCTATTGCATTCTCTGCTCATTAAAGAAGTCCTTTTATTAATTAGAAAACTGTGACAGAGGTCCAGAACCACACTGGAAAGGCCCAGACTTCAAAAATGGTGGTTTATTTCTTTTCAAATAAGTGAGCTAGTACAGTGACTGTGTTCCACAAAGTTTTCAGAGACCCAGGCTCCTTCTCTATTGTTTCTCCACTCTCTGTGAAGTATTAACCCCTTAATAATATGATCCGAGATGCCTCATCATTATGGATGTAATATTTCAGTCATCAGGTGAAAACCAGAGAGGGGAGGGCACTCTCCTGTCCTTAGAGGGTACCATCTAGGAGTTGAACACATCACTACCTTGCATAGCCCAGTAGCCAGATTTAGTCATAAGACAACTCCTAGCTGTAAGGGAGGCTCAGAATATTGTCTTTATTCTGTGCAATCTAGAGCCCCAGTTCTCTCTCTATAAGAAGGAGAAGACAGATTTTGGGAGGCAGCTAGCTGTCTCTGCCACAGTCCTCATGGAAGGAAAAACAAAGCCAGACTTAACTGTTTCATAAACCCTTGTAGACTTTTGAGGAAGACAAGTCAGTAGGAAAATAAGTTATTACCCTGTGTCACTTGCACAAGCAATCAGAGAGGATATAGTTCACTAAAGCAGGTCAGCACAAAGATACATGATATCCCGAAAGCAAAGCTTTCTGAGGATCATTCAGATCTTCCTGACAGAGGGCAGCTCCCATTATCAATGAGCCAGAAATGTGTCACTTAACCACTTGCAACTGTGAGTTTAGAAACCAGAAGAATGGTGTATAAATTCATGTGGCCATACAGTCAAGGTGGATGGGATCATCTACAGACCGCAGGTGACTGAGGCAGGTTGCTGGCAGGTGAGAATATTAATATAGATTCAAGTTACAGCTCACATCAGGCCATCCTAGACGCCATAGGTGTCCACTCATCAGTTGTAAATTTGGTAGAAATGAGAATATTTGGTGGAAATGTGGAATGCTGGCTTTTTTCCCCTTGCCTGCTAGAGCCATTTAGACTCTCTGGCCAGGTATAGACACTTTTTAGGACTGTGTCAGGGCAAAAGCAAGGTCCTTATCCTCATGTAGATTGGAGGGTTTTGTGCAAATCCTTGTGTCAAGGTTAATGGTAACTGCTTCTTTCCACATGGTCTGCAATTGGCTCTGATTTCTCCAGGATGGAAGCAAACTCAAGGCCTTCCCAATCCTTCAGCTTGTGCCATTGCCTTGGCTTAAGAGCTCGAAATAAGGATGTTTCAAGAAAGTGAGCTGTTAACAATTACAATAATGATCCGTGCCTAACAAAGGCCTCCTTGATAAACATTGCACGAGGCATTATTGTGACCCAGGCACTAAATTATTATGATATATCTTTTAAACCAAGATTTGGATTTGGAGCTGGAAGAATGACACAGGCTGGATAGGAGTTTTTCAGCTATGCCGCTTGCTTGGGCTGTTCCCTTGGATTCCATGCTTTATTGGTCAGATTCCCGCGGGCCTGCCCAGGACATTGAAAGCAGATGCAGAGGTGCAGAGCCGTTGGGTGATTCAGGTGGGGAGAGGCGAGGCAGGGAAGCAAGGGGAGAGGATCAGTGCTCTAGGCTTTCCTGCTGTACCCAGCATTGTGTTAGGCTCTGTGACAGCTAGGGAGGTAAGATCTTTACACGTGGAAACATAAGTAATAGTTATGAAGCAGTGAAAGCTGAGGCTCAGATTAGTGGCATAAACTGTGAACAGGGCAGGAGTCAAGACAAGAAAGAATGGCTGTCATTTGGGAGAATGACAGAGCTTTCCTGATAGTCATGTGGTTCTAAGGTAGCACTTTTACTTAGCTTGGAGTATTTTTAGATGAGACTTAAATGAGCCTCAAGTCCTGCACAGCCCATGGAGTGTTTCTAAGCTCTTTCCTTCTTAATTTCAAAGCAAAACACTTCCCTTCTCTCTTGAAAGAATAAGATGAAAGATGATTTATATTCTTTTGTTCTCACTCTTATGAAGCTCCCCAGCTGTGGATCATCCATTGGAGTATCATTTTGTAAATACCCAGAAGGAAAGAGAAGGTCCACATGTCCCAGGCAGGACCATCTAACCACAAACCTTGAACCTTAATCTTTCACCTTCGACTCCAGACATTGCCACACGTGGGTGATGAATGAGAGGAGCAATCCAAGGGTGCTGGGCTGTGGTTGCTCATCCAGCCCAAGAAGAGAGCACAGGGGTCATGGGCAAGGCTCTGTGGATCCTATGAAGCCAGGGTCAGGAGTTCACCTCCCGCTGTGGCCAGTGAGCTGGGCTGTGTCTTGTGGCCACACTAACCATCTTTGGCGCCAGCCAATCATCCACCGTATGTCTGCTGTGAGTCAGAGAGGCAAGAGATGCGGGTGACGGGCAGGCAGAGCTGCTCCTGCACATCACGGGTAGTGACCAAAAGGGCATCCTGTGTGCAGGGGTGGCAGTCCAGAGTGACCACTGGTTCTGAGACTCGGCTTCCAGACCCTGGGCAGGTGGAGAGATACTTGGCATTGGCTTTTTAGGGACAGAGGTTTAGCACTAATGACTTATGTGGTGACCTTGGGCAGGGCACAGGTTCTCAGACTCTGAGTTTCCATCACCAAGGATAAAGGTAGGTAGATCAATCTTGCAATGTTAACGTACTATATGAGAGCAAGAAAATGTTTTCCACCTTCCTAAGAGAAGTACAGGCCTTCAATATATAGTATCCTTCACCATTCGTTTTTAGAAAGAAAGTTGTTTGCCCCAGAATTAGCTTTCACTGAGAATACCAGATTCTTTTATAGATTTTATGCAATTATCAGCACATTTCCTTTTCAAATTTTTATATTCTTATCCAACTATCCAGTCACATAGTCACATCAAGTTCAAATAGTCCCTCTTGGTTTATTATAACATTAGCAGTCACCATCCTGTGCCATTTCCCCCTTTCAGAAGACCCAGCATTTTTCACTCTTAAGAGTCACATCCAGGTTTCTAAATAGCATGCTTATAATGAAGTTTCTGGGGTTCGGGGCTGTGCCGCGTGGCTTGTGGAATCTTTGTTGCCCTGACCAAGGATTGAACCCAGGCCCTCAGCAGTGAGATGAGACCCCAGTGTCCTAACCACTGGACCACCAGGGAGCTCCCTTAATGCTACTTCTCGAATTTCTGGTTTTGCTTTAGGCCGTACCTATTGCCTCTACTGGGCTTCCCAGGTGACACAGTGGTAAAAAAAAAAAAACTGCCTGCTAATGCAGGAGACACAGGAGACATGCGTTCAATCCATGGGTCAGGAAGATCCCCTGGAGCAGGAAACGGAAACTCACTCCAGTATTCTTGCCTAGAAAATTCCATGGACAGAGGAGCCTGGCAGGCTCCAGTCCATGGGGTCGCAAAGAGCCAGACATGACTGGGTATGCATGCAAACTGACTACTACTGAAGAGGAGTTAGTTCTGTCCCCTCCCGCTGCCCCCTCCATGCAAAAACATTCTTCCCATCACACGTCCTCTTTTTATTACTACTGCTTACTTTATTTTTGGCTGTGCTGGGTCTTCGTTGTTGCACATGGGCTTGCTCTAGTTGCGGCGAGCTGAGGACTACTCTCTAGTCGCTGTGTGCAGACTTCTCATCGCCGTGGCTTCTCTTTGGAGCTTGGGCTCTAGGGTGCGGGCTCAGTAGTTATGGCACATGGGATTAGTTGCCCCATGGCATGTGGGATATTCCTGGATTATGGATTGAACTCATGTCCCCCACATTGCCAGGTGGACTCTCAACCACTGGACCATCAGGGAAGTCCGACCCCGTTCTCTTGATAGTTATGTGGTACTGATAGAGCGATGATCAGTGTTTTTGTTCTTATAATCATGGAAACCAAATTCCATTTATAGACTGTGGGTAGTTTTCCTTCCATATATGACTTAACAATTGCCTTTTTTATTTGCTTAGTTTTATTATCGCTGCTGTTGCTGCTAAGTCACTCCAGTCGTGTCCGACTCTGTGCGACCCCATAGATGGCAGCCCACCAGGCTCCTCTGTCCCTGGGATTCTCCAGGCAAGAACACTGGAGTGGGTTGCCATTTCCTTCTCCAATGCATGAAAGTGAAAAGTGAAAGTGAAGTCGCTCAGTCGTGTCTGACTCTTAGCGACCCCATGGACTACAGCCCACCAGGCTCCTCCGTCCATGGGATTTTCCAGGCAAGAGTACTGGAGTGGGGTGCCATTGCCTTCTCCGATTATTATTGCTAATACAACCCCAAACGAATCCCTAATCGTCTAGATCTCCTCTCAGAGCAGTCAGATTTCAGCAGATGTTCTTTGTGTGTGTGTGTGTGAGGATTCTCCTGGAGCTCCCTGGTGTCCTCCAGTCTGAGAGGAGCCACAGTCGTGGACCTGCGACCATCTCCTCTTCTCTTATTGACTCTTCTGTTCACTATGTCCTGCGTTGTCATCTTCTTTATTTTTTTTTTTATAATCCTCCTCCTCCTTCCTCCCTCTACTCCCCTTTCTTCTCCTTCTTCCACATCATCCAGCTACTGTCTGAGAAAGTGTGATGGCAAGTAAATATCTATGACCTTGCGTGTCTGAAACTGCCTTTCTTGTCTCCTCACACTTGATGGATAGCTTGGCTAGGTCCCATCTCTCCTTTATAACCAAAGCTTTGGAAAGTTGAATGGTAAAATTATTTCCCTAATTAGGGTCGAGAGGCAACCTAAACATTAAATCATTTCCCTCTGTTTCCTGAATTCATCACCACTTTGCACATGGGTCCATTTGAGTTTGAAGTTCCTCAGAAGCATTTATGTCAGCAAACAGTAGCACTAGTGAGTTCTCCTGGTGAAGGCAAGAGAAGTGACAGTGCTTACTTGTCCAGCCTTGATGGGAACCAGGTTCAGTCACGGGGAGGAGAAAGACTCTTTTCTTTTTTTGTTCTTCCCTGCTAATGCTACGAGACGGCCTCACCTGGTTCGACAGGTGATGTAGCTGACTGGAGGAAATGTCATCGGCACAAAACAGAGAAGTCTCTATGCAGGTAATTCTCTGTCTGGAAAGCATAGGTGATTATAGAAATTAACAAATCGGAAGCTTGGACACATGCACCAGAGCTTGGCAGGTTCGTCTATTTACTTAAGCAATCTTTTCATTTGTCAGGACTGCCAGCTGCTGGATCTCTCTGAGGCCCTTTTGATTCCAATATCCCCAGCTCCCTGGTTGAACCAAGATTCTGTGTAACCCTTGGAGTTAGCCAGCTGGGGCAGCGAAGACGGGTGTTGAAAACGAGAGGGCTGTGCCATGACTCTGGTATTGTCATACTACAGCTTCTTACCAGGTCTTGAAATGCAGGCTTCCTTTTGTCCCTTTCTGACTCTTTTATAGAAGTTTCATGTCAGTTGGTCAACTCCAAGTCCATGTGGGCTAAGAGAAGAAATCAAGCCATGGAGACTCATGGAAAATTTTAAGTTTCCTTTGTTTTTTATTTTTTGTTCTGCATATGCCTAGAGTTAGCTTTAATAATCTGTCAGCCTTACGGGATTTTCCTGTTTGCTTTCATATCAAATGTGGCTTTTATTCCTCGTCTTCTCTTTATTTCCTGTAGGTGGATTATAGTGTTCCATTCTGTTCTCTGGAACAGGAATTCCTTGCCTCCTTTTTGATCCCTTTGTGCCTTTAGTGTTCCTTCCAGGCCACGAGGATGCTTTCTCTTCAGAGAGAAAATATCAATTTCCTCTGAGCTGAAGAGTGGCCCAGGTTTTTTATTTTGCCTCCAATACTGTGTTATACTTTCTTAATAAAGGAGCATTTTTGAGGTCTACATACCCTGCCTGAAACAACTACTTGTTCAATTTCAGTGCCAAACAGTCTGGTCTCTTTTTCGTTAGTGGTCATCGTAAAATGAAGAAGTGTACTTTCTTTTTTTGAATTTTGTTTATTTGTTTATTTTTGGCTGTGCTGGATCTTCACTGCTGCTCGGGCTTTTCTGTAATCGTGGCGAGTGGGGTCTGCTCTTCTTTGCAGTGTGCAGGCTTGTTCTTGTGGTGGCTTCTCTCATTGCAGAGCATAGGCTCTAGGGCATGCGGGCTTCAGTAGTTGCGGCACCCAGGCTCTAGAGCATGGGCTCAGTAATTGTGGTGCACAGACTTGGTTGTTCCATGGCATGTAGGATCTTCCCCACCCAGGGATCAAACCTGTGTCTCCTGCACTGGCAGGTGGATTCTTTTCCCCTGAGCCACCAGGGAAGCCCCAGACGAGTGTTTTCTGATTGGCCGTTTTTGTCCCTCTCTTGTGTCCGCAGGCATCCAGATGTACCTCTGCAACCGAGAGCACTACGGCTACCTGCCCATCCCCCTGAAGCCCCATCAGACCCTGGAGGAGGACGTCGAGAACCTCATCCATGTGCAGACAGAAGCGATGAGTGAGTGACCCAGGCTGGTGGTAGCGGCTCGTGTTCTGTTGCCCCCGTGTCCCTATCAGCCACTTCTCTGCTCTCCCAGGACTGAACTCTCATAGTCTGCCTTGGCTGAAACATAGCTGTTCGTTTGTCCATTCATTTCAAACTTCTCCTTATGTGAAATACAAATATGGAAATGTGTCTTTGCCCCCAGGGAGCTTTGCCCCCTGGGAGCTTCCCATCCAGGTGGAGATCTGGGGACACAGTAAATCCATTTCATACCACGTTATAATGGCTACAATGGTGTTTTGTTGTATGGATTTAAACTCTTATTTTGCTGCTTTCTAAGTATATGACTTTAGGCAAGTAATCTAACCTTCTTAGTTGTGAAATGAAGGTAAAACATCTAGGATTTGGGTGCCAATTCCCCATGATATATATAAAAAGTATATTAACAAAAACAGTAATTACAACTTCAACTTAATAATAGCTTATGATGTAGCAGATATCATGCTAAACATTTTTTGTACTTTGTCTCATTAATCCTTATAATACTCAATGAAAGGGGTTTTATTATCCTATTAAAGATGAAGAAATTGGGGTGCAAAGCACATAAGTATCTTACTCTAGATCATTCTGCTAAATAAATGACAGATTGGGATTTGAGCCCATATTGCTATCTCCAAAACTCAGGTTCTTAAACACTGTATCATATTGCCTCTGGGTCTGGCATGATGTCAGAACTGGTAAATGCTTGATAATCAGGGGCTACACTAATTATTATGTATAATGTGCAGTGGTGTTTAAAAGAGAAAGTAACAAATATACTCTGCCTAGGGGAGAATCTTGGAAATGGCTATGCAGAGGAGGGAACATTTGCATAATTGAATCTTCACTCCGTAGCTGGGAAACTCTGTTATTCATCACTAGCGTGTAGGAGGTGGGTATGTGGGCAGTGGGTGTGACTGGGGAGGCACAGTGGAAAGCAGGGCTGGAAGGTGGGCAGGAGCTCAGTTAGAAAGACCTCTGGACTTTTCCTGAAGGGAAGGGAGCTTTTAAAGAGATTTTAGCAGTGAAACGTCAGGTTAAAATCTGGATTTAGAAAGGTCACTCTCTTGGTAAGAGAAGTATGGCTGCAGCCTAGGGCACTGGATGCTGGTCTCGGGTCAGAGGTGAAGAGATCATTTTGGATATTACATGGTAAACTAGGCAGAAGGTGGTGAGGATCTGAGCTAGGGCAGGAGCAGTGAGAGTAGAGATGAACCTTATGACATAGACTTGAAAAGACTTAGCCAAAGGTTTGTGGATGAGCAGAAGAGGGACTGAGGGAAACTTCTAAGTTCTGACTTGAGTGTCTGGAATGACTGTAGGAATGTTAAACACATGTAGATTTAAGAAGACATTTACAAAGAAAAATCATGAGTTCATTTTAAAACCTTGAGTGGCCTGTGAATATCTGTTTCCTGCTGCTCACCCCCAGGCAATAAATTCATTGTTTCATGTTAGTCTCAAGACATAACCCATCCCCTGCTGCCTAGGAGGCACCCAGCAAATCTTTGTTGAATAAATGAACGAACTGCCCAGTGAATAGATGGAGCGATGAGTCTGACACTTAAGTTCTATCAAGTCTAAAGATGTTAAGTGGGGATTCATCAACAAGATAATGTGATATCATAGAATTTTAAGAAAACAGGAACATGAGATATAGAAGGAAGTTCAAGTAAGATAAGGACTGAAAAAGAGTCCAATGAGTTTTTTCAGCTAATTTCCATAAAAAGGATGGTTTCAGAAAAGGCTGGCTCAGAATTTAAAGTGTTTGAGAAGTAATTAAAAATCAAGGACACAAAGAAGAACAGAAATGTTTCTTTTAAGAAACATAGTTAGGACCAGAAGGTAAGAAGGACAATAATAATAATAAAGACTCATCAGAAGATCCCTTTAAATAGCAAGGTCTCCTACTGTATTCACACAGGACTGTGTTTGCAAAACATCAGTCAGCCCAGTATAGCAGGTCATATTGGTGGTAATGAGCAAAGCATGACCATAGACTATACTTGGAATGGGGAGCAAAGCACCCCCACAGTACAGCCTTTGCTGCTGATGCACATGATCATTTGCAAGCCATTTGGTCTTTCCTAGTCTCAATATCCCTGAGTTTGCAGAAAGAAAGAAGAGCTCACTACTATTTTCTATAAGTACAGAGAATAATAGAGATAATGTGTGTGTTGAGGGCAGGGAACCAGTATTCGTAGAGGGAATGAGATTTGAATCATCAGTTGGTTCACTAGCACAGTATTTCTAGAACCAGCCCTCAGGAATTTCTTTTGTGAATTTCTTTAATTTCAGTGTGCCTGCCTCTTCTCTATGCTCTAGACCCAGAGGCCAAGGGCAGTGTCTTATTGCCTTCTATCTCAAACACCTAGCACAGTCCTTGATATATAATCGGTAACGGACAAATATTTGCTGAATGCATGACCAGACAATGAAACAATGAGCAAATGAATAAAACCTGTGTCGCAAAGTGCTCTGAACATGAAGTTAGATTCACAGACTTGAACTCAGGCTGTGTCATGTAGGCAGAGAGAACAACCTCTCAAAGCTTTAGTTCCTTTATCTGTGGAGTAAGGATAAGAACACTGACTTTGCAGGGTTGAGAGGAGCACATAAAAGAACAGACATCAACCTCATAAGACTGAGAGTGTTCCTGTTACTAAGACTCCATTCAATGCTTGGTAATGTGCCTTCCCTTATCAGCCCCATTGCATGACTGTCAGTCTTGACTCCAAGTAGATGTCAGCTCAGAGAGGCTGGCCAGAGCCCTCTCTTCTTTTCCTCCACAGCAGGAGTTGCCAGCCTCCAGTATCTAATGCCCGATGATCTGCAGTGGGGCTGACATAATAGTAATAGAAATAAAGTGCACAATCAATATAATGCTCTTGAATCATCCCCAAACCATCCCCTTGCTCTGGTTCCTGGAATCTGTCCTCGACCCTCTCTAGACCATGCACAGCCTGTGGCCACAGTAAGGGATTCAGGTTTTTATTCTAAGAGTAATAGGATTCCATGTGGATGGGGGAGGGAGAGTGACATGATGTGGTTTATGTATTTAGATAAATCATTCATGCTGTGGTGTGGATACTGGCATGTAAAGGGACCAGTACATCTCTCCTGGTGAGAAATAATGGTGGTTGGAATGCAAACTGTAGCCGGGAGGTGATGACAAGCAGGTGGATTTGGGATATATTTTGAGGGTAGAGCCAACAGGACTTACAGAGAGCTGGATGCAGCCCATGAAGGAAAGAAAGGAATCAAAGACAACTCCGGGAGTCTGGCCTAGTGTACCGTTCAGTGAAATTGGAGAGGCTTTATGGGGAAAGACTTGGAAGGGAAGTTGTGGCCATGTAAGCTTAAGATATATATTAGACATCTGAATGGAGAGATTAGGAGACACTTGAATATGTGAGTCTAGACTTCAGGAAAGAGACTCCAGTTGGAAACAGACACTTGAGAGTCATCAGCATTAAAAAGACATTGGAAGCCATGGAACAGTGTGAACTTGCTTGGCTGGAGAGCATAGAGGAGGAAGAGGACAGGGTGGAGGACAGATCCCGGGGGCGGGGGGGAGACACACAGCCAGTGTTTCAAGAAGGAACCAGCTGTTTTTGAGAAGTCAAGTAAAATGAGGATAGGGAACTGATCACTGGTTCTCTCAGATAGAGATCTGTGATGACCTTGATAAGAACTACTTCAATGCAATGAGGACAAAAGTCATTGGAGTGGGCTGAAGAGAGAGCCATGGGGAGATGAGAAAGTGGACTCTTGTTGGCATGGGAGATAGAGAAATAGGGTAGTGTCTGTAAAAGAGTGAAAAATCAAGGGAAGAGGCTGTTTTGTTTCATTGTGTTTTGTCTTTTAAGTTTTTTTTTTATTTTTTAGGATCAGATTTTAACTTGTTTGTTAATGAGAATGAGAATACTAATGAGAAAAGTCCAAAACATAGTGAGAATTTAATGATGTAGAAAAGAAGATATTTAAGGCCCTTGAGAAAACAAGTTCTAGATAGAACAGGGATACTGTAGCGAAGGGAAGGCAGGGTATGTAGGCACAGAGGCAGCTGGGCTTGATGTGGAAGGGAAAGATGGGTCTAACCGGGCTTTAAACATTTTCTCCGTTACATATGTGATCCAGTCATCAGCTCAAGAGAGTGTTGAGGATTTCAGGAGAGAGGACAAGGCATAAAATAGACCTCTCAGAGAGTGGGAAAGTAAGTTTACTGTGGCAGCATAATTGCATCATTTGGCAGTATCGAGTGCCAATTTGACATCTGTGGTTGTAATTTTGAAGTCACTCAGTCAACACAACAGTGTGAATTTCTCTCTTCAGTGTTCTTGGTGGGAAGAGAACAGTTGGGTTTAACCAGGATTGGAGTTTTACCAAGCAAGATCAGTGGAAGAGAATGAAGGGTCCTTCCAAGGGATGGTTAGAGCTGTAGACCGTGAAATCTAGGTTGGGTACTGATGGGAGTGACAACAAAAAGGGTGTGATGGATGCAGACAATGTGGTGGGCCACTGGAAGAATGATCGCTGGTGCTGGATTGTTGGTTGTTGGATCACCATGTGGATGCTGTTTCTAAGAGTGGTGGCGGGGTAGTGAGACTGGGAGCCGGTGGCTGAGGGAGCATGAATAGGAGGTACAGAGCCCTGCAACAGGCTTCAGAGAAGCTGGGCTTTTTGAAGAATAAAAGAGAAATCAGTTGGAGTGAGTTGGAGGACATGAGGAAAATCAGCTTTCACACTAACAGCTGAAAGGGAGGCAGTGACCTCAAAGGAAAGCCAAGTCTTGGTCAAAACAAAAAGGCAAAGAGACATTCAGAAAAAGTGAAGGGACTTAAGATATCAGGGAGTTTATGAATTTCAGACTGGAGTTTCTAGAGATCAGAGTAGAAGAGTTTGGATTGGGTGGAGACAGTGTGTAAAAACAACAGTTAACACTTCTAAAGGCACTGACCATCACCGTCATGTACTTGCTCATTTAGTACAGTGGGAGTTGGATAGAAAATTGCGGGACGTATGACCAGAGGCTCAATCTTGTCAAGGGGATAGTAGAAAACAGGTTGTGAGGCATGAGAAGATTGGTTGGACAAATCAGCATGAGGCAATGGGCTAGCTTAGGTGCCTCTTCTCAGTAATGACATTTTGAGGCAACAGAACGTCATGTAAAGATTGTTTAAAATATTGCATCTGAAGTTAAAAGATCTAAAAACTGAGTTCCAGCTCTGCCAGTCACTCACTATTTGAACTCGGGCAAGATTCTGTCTGGGAGTCCTGATCTCAGTTTTTACATCTATCAAGACAAAGAGTACAAGCATGGATGCTCAGTTGCTCAGTTGTGTCTGACCCTTTGCGACCCTATGGACTGAAACCCACCAGGCTCCTCTGTCCTTGGGATTCTCCAGGCAAGAATACTGGAGTAGGTTGCCATGCCCTCCTCCAGAGGATCTTCCCAACCCTGGGATCAAACCTGAGTCTCTTACATCTCCTGCATTGACAGGCAGGTTCTTTACCACTAGCCAACGGGAAGCCCCAAACAGCACACTCTGCCCCCAGTAAAAGTGAAGATAAAATGACCTGGTGACTAGGAAATCACTTGTGTGTGTTAGTTGCTTCAGTCGTGTCCAACTCTTTGCGACCCCATGGACTGTAGCCCACCAGGCTTCCCTGTCCATGGAATTCTCCAGGCAAGAATACTGAAGTGGATTGCCATTCCCTTCCCCAGAAGATCTTCCCGACCCAGGGATCAAACCCTGGTCTCCTGCATCACAGGCAGATTCTATACTGTTTGAGCTACAGGGAAATCCTTAACAAATCACTTTACAAATTGTAAAGCACCTAAATGCCAAGCGTGACTGTGTGGTCAAGAACAGAGAAGTGCCTAAGGAAGAAGATTGTTGTGGCCACAGTGTGCATAATGAGTTGTAACGAGCAAGACAAAGAGCATACAAGTGTTTGCTGTTGCTGTTGCTGTTAAGTCGCTTCAGTCGTGTCCGACTCTGTGCGACCCCAGAGACGGCAGCCCACCAGACTCCCCCATCTCTGGGATTCCCCAGGCAAGAACACTGGAGTGGGTTGCCATTTCCTTCTCCAATGCATGAAAGTGGAAAGTGAAAGTGAAGTCGCTCAGTCATGTCCGACTCTTCGCGACCCCATGGACTGCAGCCTACCAGGCTCCTCCATCCATGGGATTTTCCAGGCAAGACTACTGGAGTGGGTTGCCATTTGAAAGGTGTTAAAACAGCCCAGACATGTGAGTGAGGACCTGAGCAAGGGGGGTGGCTGCAGCCATGGAAGAAGTCCAGGAGAAACTATGAAGAAGTGTTAGGATTTGGTCCTAGCACAATCTTGCAAATGTTTTTCTGGGCATGACTGGGCTGGTGCTCTGTTCTTTGGGTGGAGTTTGTTCCAGTATAGATGACAGAAAGAGCAACACGTGGTGGTCACCCAGGAGCAAGGTCTTAACAACTGAGCTTCTGCGAGCTCAGCCCCATTGCCCAAGGCCAACTTGAGGCCAGTGGCTATCAAGGTCTAGCTTTGGGGGCAGGGTAGAGTGGGAGTTAAGGGTTCATGTGCAGGACCTAGGTCTGACTAGGGTCAAATACCAGCTCTATCAGCTCTGTGACCTTAGGCATGTTATTTAAGCCTTTGTTTGCCTATCTGTAAAAATAGGGACCTGGCCTGTGGGACATGTTGTGAAGATTAAATAAATGTGAATATATATATCAAGAGTGTAGCCCAGAGTGCAGTGGGTAATAAGATCGCTATACCAATAGCTATTATTGTTATTCCTAGATCTGGAAACAATTCAGGCACCAATGAGGCACATCCCACCTGGTGGCAGTACACTGAGGACGTGTATAGGGAGGGATTCAATGAGGGACTGAATCAACTGCGGTTAATGGAGTCAGAAATGACCCAGAACAGAAGCTGGGATGTCTGATGACAGCAAAGAGGCATCCCTTCTCCCCACATAGTCACCTTTTAGGTCTAATTAATATCATCTCCTGTTCGTCCCTGTGGCTTAACTCTACCTTCAGCTACAAAACCCAGACCTGTGTCTCATATTTCTGTTCAATGGTGGCTTTCAGGACCAGCCACTTGTGGCTTTTGGGGGGATACTTGTCCTGTGCACACAATGACTACCCATGTTTGATGGAAGCAAAGTGGCTAAAAGCAGACTCTTCAGCTGAAACGTTAAAGCCAGGCACCCAAATGGAGACCAACAGAGACCAACAGGGAGACCAAAATTTACCCTCCTCTCAAGTCTAAGGCCCAGGGAGGGAGGACTAGACAGCTCCTCAAACAGCATGAACGGGAAGGAGTTGGTATGTTAAGATTTTTTGCTTGTAAAACCTAACCCTGTACATGGTGACCCTGCAATCAACATTTGTTGATTTTAAAAGCAATTAACAGAGTTGGGTGGAACAGGAAGAACCAAAATATTCTGGGCTGCTTAATGGAAACAGAAACACACTCACTGTTTACTCATAGAAATGTGATGGTGAGGGTCAGGTTTGAAATAATATCATCTCCTGTGTTTGGCTTAGGAAATCTGTTTCACTAGTTTCTACAGTTTCACATGACTTGATCATAAGAGAAACTGGATATCATGGTTTCTCTTTAATATCCCAATAAAGGGTGAGTGAAACAAAAAATATTCTTTGGACAGCATCTCAATCAGGACAGCTGAAGTTATGCTGGGATATCTCATAGAGAATGCTGAAATCTCATTTCCACGTGTTGGCACCTCATTCTGCTGTTGCTGCTGCTAAGTCGCTTCAGTCGTGTCCGACTCTGTGCGACCCCAGAGATGGCAGCCCACCAGGCTTCCCTGTCTCTGGGGTTCTCCAGGCAAGAACACTGAAGTGGGTTGCCATTGCCTTCTCCGGCACCTCATTCTGCTGCTGCTGCTGCTGCTAAGTCACTTCAGTCGTATCTGACTCTGTGCAACCCCATTCTAGGCTGCTTCAAATTTTTGCCTTCTCCATATCAACATTGGCTACTAAGATCATTGTGGTGGGGCTGAGTAGGGAGCATGGGAGGAGAGTTTGTAGATCTGAATAGCAGCAACTCATATGGCCATGACTAACTTCAAGGTGAAAAAGCCCCTTTCATATACCTGAAATAGAGGGGAATGGATATTGATAGACAGTAGCAGTGGCCGTCAACAATAACCCGTTTACCTGCTCTCATGTAGCATTTTCCTTGTATTACGTCTTCAAGGAAAACCAAGTGAGTACTTTGACTTTATTTGGGCTCTTTAATCAATATTATTTCTAACCTTTAAAACATATATATAAGCTTTTCTAAATAAAGCTTTTTGGAAATATGAAATAAAGAAAACTTTTATCACTTGAGATGTGACACTCGTCCCATCTGAAAACTTCATTGTAAGCCCTGTACCAAGTTCTGGGATGTGGCCTGACCCTTGGAGGTGTGTATTAGGGGCTTCCCTGGTGGCTCAGATGATAAAGAATCCGTCTGCAATACAGGAGACATGAGTTCCATCTCTGGGTCTGGGAGATCCCCTGGAGAAGGAAATGGCAACCCACTCTAATATTCTTGTCTGGAGAATTCCATAGACAGAGGAGCCTGTTCATGTTAAAATAAAGGATCTTTTGAGTACCTATAGCTAAACTTGCCTGGATGGAAGAAAAAAAAAGTAGTCCCAGAGTTTTACAATTTTAAATGTATAGAAAAAAAAGCATTCATTAGAAAAAGTCTAGCCTATTTCTGAGTTCTTTCATCATGGGCCACTATGAGTAGTAACTGGGAGTTACTGAGCATTTACTGTGTTGATTTACTGTGGTTAGTGCTTTGCATGTAGGTCTCATTTAAATTTTCTAACACTCCAAGATATGCACTTTTATTATCCTGATTTTACATGCAAAGAAAGAAAGAAACTTAGAGAGGTCACCTATCTGCTCCAGGCCTTCACAGACCAAAGTTTAGACCCAGATCATCTGACTCCAAGAGCCTTCACCCTTAAACATTACCCTGAATGTCCTTCCAAGTTTGGAATGGACATGTACGCACTGCTCTATTTAAAATGGATAACCAACATGGACCTATCGTATGGCACATGGTACTCTGCTCAATGTTATATGGCAGGCTGTATGGGAGGGGATTTGGGGGAAGAATGGATACATGTACATGTATGGCTGAGTCTCTTTGCTGTCCACCTGAAACTATTACAACGTTGTTAATCGGCTACACCCCAATAAAAATCTTTAAAACTATCCTTCATATATTCTTAAAAATAGGTCTTAAGGGAAATGGAGCACATGTTGCAATCTGCATAAAAACAAGTGCTCTCAAAACCAGCACAGTGACCACTGGGGTTCTTGTGTAGCCACTTAACTCTGGAAAACTACTGAGAAGTTATTCCCTACCCTGACCATGCAGGTTGTGTTTCCAGAGGTCAGGCTGCGAATGGGATGCTGTTCTCTGCAACTCTCACTAACAAAGCACTCTGCATGTTTCTTGTGTCTTCCAGTTGACGGTCCTCCAATGGAACCTTCCCAGTTTGTCTCAGTTGTCCCTAAATATCCAGACAAGATGGGATTTGATGAGGTAGGCAAGGTGTCTGTGTCTGTGTGCACCTGTATGTGTGCACATGTGCACGTCGTGTTTATATGTTTATATCAGAACAACAAGCCTGGGCACATGTCTGAGTCAGCCAGAGCAGCTTGGCTGCCGAAAAGAAACTTGGAAAAAGTTCTCAGTTTTTGTTGTGCGTTATTCACTTATCTTTAAAAAGGAACATTATGGGAAAGTGAATTGATCATTGAGTCAGAAAGATGTTACTAATTAGGCATGAAAGTCATATTTTCTAAGAGCAGATATTGCCATGTTTTATCAAGATTCAAGGGTAGGGTAAAGAAGATATATGTTTTAGGTATTAGAGGACTTTAACTTTATTCTGAATAAGTGGAAACCATTCTGGAACATTCTTTGCTTTATTTTCTCTTTGCTCTTCTTCCATGGGAAAAATTGGAGGGCAGGGTTTAGAGGACAAAGGAAAAGAGAAAAAAGAAACCCATTCTAAAATTTGTTTTTGTAGCAGGCAAGAACTTCATAATAATGCTCCAAGGGCTATATTTATTATTACACTATAATTGTATAACGATTGAGCAGAAATGTAACAAGATGCCTGTCTTAGTGATATGCTCAGCAGAACCAGAATTGTGACCCCAAAATCACTGAATCCTTCATGGGTCCCTCATGTCACATAATTGCTGATCCATGTTCAGGAACTTGATGATCTGGAGGCTGGGACAGTGCCTTGGGAATCCACAAACTACGATGGAACTTTTCCATGAATCTGCGATATGTTATAAGCCAAACTTTGTGCTCTATGCTCCTTGCCACTGATTCACTGAAAGAAAATGCCTTGTTTATCTCCCTGTATTATGTCATATGGGTCTCCAAAGTACAGCCATCTTAAATTCCTGCTGGAACTGGAAGTTGGGGGTTAGTCTATGGAATTTATTTGTTGGCAGATTTCAGAAATGAAAAGGAGTATTTCATGAATATTAATTGGAAAGGAGTTAGAAACTATCATGCTATTTCTGCAGAGGGCAAGATGAGATTAGATGGTTTTAAGTGTAATAGAGATGAATTAGACTAAAGTAGAGAAGAATTAAAGTGTAGATAGTTTTATAAACAATCAGGGCTTCAGAAATATTGGCCCACCCCAGATACTGAACTGGCTTCCACATATTACTTACAGCTCTCCTTTTCTGCAGCTTTCACTAACTCTCATGTCTCCAGGTAAAAGAACCCAACGGTCTTTATGTATATTCATTTTTCCCTTTATAAACACATTCCAATAAGGATCAAATCAGAGCAAATACCATGAGACAAAAGCAGGATCTTCTAGCTCTGGTCTTCCATTTGCAAAGACTGGGTCACTTTTAGAAGCCTTCTGAAAAAGGCCAACTCTATGGAGATACAGACATGGGAACTCTGCTCTCCTGAGCCCTGGCAGTCATCTCCCTGGAACAGAGATAGGATAGTAGAAAAGAGGATTTCAGGGCTTTTTCAACCTTCCCTGTACTCTGTGACCTTGTTGGGGTGTCTGGGCTGCATTTGGCTGGGTGGCTTTTTGTCTGTTTACTATTCACTAATATGAGCAAGCCATCTGTGTTTTCCCTTCAGAGCTGCAGTTTTTACTGCACTTGTCCTGGCAGGACCCCGGATGGGATTATTATTTACCGAAGTCTTCCCAGACTAGAGGTCTTGGGTCTGAGGGGACTTTTTGTTGTATTTCTGTTAGTTTTTGGTTTCGTTTTGCTCTCCTGGCGTGACCTCAGGTAGCTCCATGTGTACACATGAGGAAATGCCCATTCCTTCCCATAGCCTTAAAATCAGGAGATGGAACGTGTTCCCATCACAGTAGGATTCTAAACAGGAAGAAAACGACATATAAATGAACACAACTCGTTGTTATAAAATCCCAAGTAACAGGGCAAATACAGTTACCACAGAAATTTTTTTTTAAAGAATTGCACAGTTAAACAGTGGAGGTAATAAAATCATGATATACCTAATCCACTTTGTTCTGATTCAGATGGATGATTTTTTCAAAGAAGACGTCTTGCTCCCCCATCCATTCTTTTCCTTGAGCTGTATAAGTGGATGGAAGTGAGAATATTTTTATAAAATATTGAAGAGTTGAAATTTTACTTAATTCAGCTTTTGATCTGGTAAAATGTATAACATTTTGATACTCCATTCAGAATGATTGTGTGAACCATGGCTTAACCCTCAGTAAAGTCAAAACTCCAGCCTGCTTATATGACATGACTTCTTCTTTATTCTAGACATAATGCAAACTTTATCACAAACCACATATTATAGACAATTTAATCTGTATTGGCCTTGAAGGATAAGATTACTCTACTCCCTCTTTTTACAAACAAGGGAACTGGACCCCATAACATTAGATGTCTTCCTCAAAGTCATCTAGATGGGTCTTTAGGATGAAGCCAGTATTGTCCAACTTTTTCCTGCAGGCTTCTCCTTTCCCATGCTATTCAGTATTTCTCGCTGGCAACTGAAGTCTCCCTCTCTCTCAGGACTAGTTTAATGTACAAAGTGAGTTTATTACTGCTTGCAGAAAAGGACCTTATTAAAGTACTTCATTACCTGTAACAACTTTCATGAGGCTTTGGGTTCTTCTGTGGCTCCTTAAATCTGGGAATAATCAGAGCAGCCTCCTTATCTGTGTAACTCCCAGTAGCACTCATGATTGGTGTGTGTTCGGTGCAGTCATCAGGAATTTCAAGGCTACTGTGAGGAGCTGCAGGAAGACCCAGCCCTCATGGGGGACAATCTGAATGCACACTTTGGGGACTTCATGGATCAGTACATGTCTTCTTATAAGACTTCCGTCAGATCCATGTAATATGGAAATTAATGACTCTCCCTAAAGGACTAATCCCAAGAGCAGAGTCCTTTTTTCTTTACTTGTTTCAGAAAAACTCAAAGAGAGTTGAAGAGGTCTGGTAAAGAAGCTATGAAAATTAAGACCTTAATAATTCGATTTGGAACTCATAGTAATAAGAGGAATTTGTTAAGACTAGATTTTTCTTACTCTTGGAATGACTTTAAACTTTTCTACAGAGGATGTAAATTATAAGAATAGCTAATACTTTGTTCCCAGGTGATAGGACCAGTATGACTTCCATTTTACAGATGAGGAAACTGAGGTGTAGGAATTGGACCAACGAAACACTTAGCAGACTTAGGTCTTGATAAATCCAGCCACTTGCCAAACTTCTTCCTTCCCCTTGGTCTCATATGTTTTGGGTTTAATTCACCTTTGGCCTCCTGAAGAATAGCTTTTTGACCCGATATGAAATACAAATAAATCTTCACCACTTCCCCTAACCTTTCCACTCCTTATTCTAACTAAAGCTTTGTTCCTTATACTTCCTTTGCTTTTCAACAGCCTAAAATAAAAACTGAGTAATCTGTATTTCTTTTCCTTTTTTCTTCTTGTATTAGATTTTCATGATAAACCTCAAGCGCAGAAAGGACAGGCGAGACCGGATGTTACGCACCCTGTATGAACAGGAGATTGAGGTCAAGATTGTGGAGGCTGTGGATGGAAAGTGAGTTGAGTTTTCTCCTCAAAGCCTTGCCGCTGTGGCTGGAGTGGATATGCTCCCTCTCCAACTGAGGTTTAGTCCCAGTGGGCGGAATCTGCAGTCATTGCGAGATAGACATGCTTTCACAGTGCAGCCTATTTTGGGAAAACTTTATGACTCATAGAAGTTTATATATGTTAATTTCACTGAGCAGAGAAGAAATCCACTCATCATCCTGTGCTCTCTGGTCTTCACTATGCTTGCCCTGGGTGTGATTTTCCATTGTCTCTGGGGGTTCTTGCAATGGTCATGGTGGTTGCCAGCCCTGTAGTGCCTTGGAAGGAATGCGTTCAGAGTTGCATTCAGAACCTGATTTAGAGCAAAGCATCTTACCTTGTGTGACTTGACCTGAAGAAAATAAGTGGAAAAAATGCCTAACAGTCTGTGTGTCCTGTTGCACAAGGTGCTTGCCACAGTCTGCGTGGGCTGATTACTTTTTCCAGGAACATGGCAGGAAACTTACATACAGTATCTGGTTGGAGTCCTTCAAGAGTTTTTGTTATTGATGTTGTTATTTTGTTTTGCTTTGCCCTTTAACATTCTATTATTTCAAGGAGTATGTTAGCAGTCGTGTCTTACTTTTTGTAATCCCATGGACTGTAGCCCCCCAGGCTCCTCTGTCCATGGAATTCTCCAGGCAAGAATACTGGAGTGGGTAGCCATTCCCTTTTCCAGAGGATCTTCCGTGCCCAGAGAGTGAACCCTGCTCTCCCACATTACTGTCTGAGCCACTAGGGATATTTGCAAAACCTCCTATTCCATGTTATATATAAATTTGGAATATGAATGACTCTAAGGAGTATGGCTAGAAGCTCTTGTGGAAGTTTTTATGACTCTTTTAGAGAATCTCGTCAGTGTTTCTCAAAGTGTGGCCTGGACACCCATGTCACCGTCCCCAGGGGCTGGTTAAGAGGGCAGCTTCCTAAGTCCCAGAGCCGCTAAATGATGATCTGTGTAGGGCTGGGCTGGGAATCGGCACTTAAGAAACCTCAAAGTGATTCCTGGGTAAGGTTGCCACGTAGAATAGAGGACACCTAGTTCAATTTGTCCCAAACATTGCATGGGTCTTGTACTAAAAAATGACTGTTTATCTAAAATATAAATTTGACTGGATATTTTTGTGTTTTACTTGCTAAATCTGGCAACCCTATTCTTGGATGTACTAGAATTTGGGAACCACAGTCTCAAATACCTCTAATAACCCCAATCTCCTTCATAGACCACATGGACGAAGGAAAAGTAGCCGAGCTGTGAGAGTTCTTTATGTGCTCTGCATACAGGTCTCTTATCAGATGTATAAATTGCAAATATTTTTTCCCATTTTATGAGCTGTCTTTTCACTCTCATGATGGTGTCCATTGAAACACAGACATTAATTTGATGACGTCCAGTTTATATTTTTGTTGTTGATTGTGATTTTGGTGTCATATCTAAGAATCCGTTACCAAATCCAAAGCCATAAAGACTTGGTTCTGTCTTTTCTTCTAAGAGTGTCATAGTTTTATGTTTTATATGTATCTCTTACACATTATTAGATCTTTGATTTATTTTGAGTTAGTTTTTATATAATGTGAGGTAAGGGTCCAATTCATTCTTTGTTTCCAATTCATTCTTTTGTACAAAGTTATCTATTTGTCTCTGCACCATTTGCTAAAAGATTATTCTTTCCTTTACTGAATTGTCTTAGCAACCTTGTAAAAAATTAATTAAATAGAAAGGTTTATTGCTGGATTCTCAGTTCTGTTCCATTGATGCGTGTGCCAATCCTTATTTCCCACAGTAGCTTCTTATGTGTAAGGAAGTCTCTTCAACTTAGTTATTCTTTTTCAAGAATGTTTAGGCCATTCTAGGTCTCTTGGATTTCTGTATAAATTTTAGTATTAGCATACCATTTTCCACAAAAAAGTTTGGATTTTGATAGAAATTGCATTGACTCTGCAGGTCAGTTGAGAGAAGTACTTCTCTGTAATATGAAGTCTTCTGATTCATGATCATGAATATCTTTCCATTTATTTATATCTTTAATTCTTGGATTGATATTTTATAATTTTTGCTTGCACATCTTGCATTAATATTGTTAAATTTATTCTCAAGTATTTTACTCTTTTTGGTATTATGATAAGTGGAATTGTTTACTTCATTTCATTTTTATATTGCAGATTGCTAAGTGCATAGAAATAGTTGATTTTTGTATACTGATCTTGTTCCTACAACCTTGCTGAACTCACGTATTAGTTCTAATAATGTGTTTGTGTGTAAGTATGATCAGGCCATTCAAGATGACTCCTCTCTTGTTCTCTGTACAGCTCCTACTTGACCAGTCCTTGCTTCACTCACATAACCCTCTTAATTATAGGGCTTAATCAGTAACTGCCTACGTGCTTGCCCCTGCCACAGTCACTGGTTTCCTTGGTAACTGATGAGCCAATGTGATGTTAATGCCCCCTATAAATGGTAGCCTCCTTCTCACCCAAGTAGTGAAGACTGCTGCTGTGTCTGGCCTCTTGTCTGTTGTACACAAGAGAGTGACATGCTCCGGGATCTTTGGCTTTAGACTTGTAAGATCCCCCTATCCAATAAATGATTAACGTATCTGTCACTGTCTCTGGGTTCTTGCTTTGGTTTCAAGGTTGGCTAAATTACAAGGTTTGCAGTCCTGGGAGGTGCAATCCAACAGTTTTTGAGCCAGCCAGAGGCTGAGGAAACTCCCATGAGCACCAAGATGTTGTTGAATAAGGATGAGGAACAAAAAGTCATGGGGGTAATCCTTGGCTAAATCCTCAAGTACAATGTTGGATAGAAATGATAAGAGTGGACAAAGGAGGCAAGAATATACAATGGATTAAAGACAATCTCTTTAACAAGTGGTGCTGGGAAAACTGGTCAACCACTTGTAAAAAATGAAACTAGAACACTTTCTAACACCATACACAAAAATAAACTCAAAATGGATTAAAGATCTAAACGTAAGACAGAAACTATAAAACTCCTAGAGGAGAAAATAGGCAAAACAGTCTCCGACATACATCACAGCAGGATCCTCTATGACCCACCTCCCAGAATATTGGAAATAAAAGCAAAAATAAACAAATGGGATCTAATTAAACTTAAAAGCTTCTGCACAACAAAGGAAACTATAAGCAACGTGAAAAGACAGACTTCAGAATGGGAGAAAATAATAGCAAATGAAGCAACTGACAAACAAAAAAATATACAAGCAACTCCTACAGCTCAACTCCAGAAAAATAAATGACCCAATCAAAAAATGGGCCAAAGAACTAAATAGACATTTCTCCAAAGAAGACATACAGATGGCTAACAAACACATGAAAAGATGCTCAACATCACTCATTATCAGAGAAATGCAAATCAAAACCACTATGAGGTACCATTTCACACCAGTCAGAATGGCTGCGATCCACAAGTCTACAAGCAATAAATGCTGGAGAGGGTGTGGAGAAAAGGGAACTCTCTTACACTGTTGGTGGGAATGCAAACTAGTACAGCCACTATGGAGAACAGTGTGGAGATTCCTTAAAAAACTGGAAATAGAGCTGCCTTATGACCCAGCAATTCCACTGCTGGGCATACACACTGATGAAACCAGAATTGAAAGAGACACGTGTACCCCAATGTTCATCGCAGCACTGTTTATAATAGCCAGGACATGGAAGCAACCTAGATGTCCATCAGCAGATGAATGGATAAGAAAACTGTGGTACATATACACAATGGAATATTACTCAGCCATTAAAAAGAATACGTTTGAATCAGTTCTAATGAGGTGGATGAAACTGGAGCCTATTATACAGAGTGAAGTAAGCCAGAAAGAAAAACACCAATACAGTATACTAACGCATATATATGGAATTTAGAAAGATGGTAACAATAACCGTGTATATGAGACAGGAAAAGAGACACTGATGTATTAAAAAAAATAGGAACACATTAGTGTACATTTTGAAAACAAGATTGCAGGCTTGTGTATCAAATTATGCTCATTGTCTTTGGGTGGTAACTGTTTTCCTTAAAATAATTTACTGTAATCTACTTTATAAAACTTCATTAAGAACTTACTTTTATCTTTGTTAAGATGGACATTTAAAAATTTTCATAATGAAGAACAAAAGTTACAAAAAAAAGAAATGATAAGAGTGGATAGGCTTGGCTTGTTCCTGTTATTAAGGAGAAACATTTAGTCCTTCACCATTAAATAGGATAATTGGCTCTGGAGTTTTCACAGATGGTCTTGATTGGGTTGAGTGTTTCTATCTTGAAAGGGTGATGGTGTCTTAGTTTGTTTGCTGCTATAATAAATGACCACAGACCAAGTGGCTCAAATAAACATTTGTCAAAGTTCCAGAGGCCGGGAAGTTCCAGGGAAGGGTGCCAGCATGGCTAGATTATGGTGAGAGAGCTCATCCTGCTTTGTAGATGGCGATCCTCTTCCTGTGGGCTTCCCTGGTGGCCCAGTGGTAAAAGAATCGCCTGCCAATGCAGGAGCTGCAGGTTCCATCCCTGGGTCAGGAGGATCCCCTGGAGAAGGAAATGGCAACCCACTCCAGTATTCTTGTCTGGGAAATCCCATGGAGTGAGGAGCCTGGTAGGCTACAGTCCACGGGGTCACAGAGTCAGACCCAACTTAGCAACTCAGCATGATCTCTGTCCTCTTGCTGTACTCTCCTATGGCAGAGAGCAAGGAGAGGGGAGAAAGCAAGCTCTTGCTTTCTTATAAGGGCACTAATCTCATTTACGAAAGTTCTACCTTAGGATCTACGGCTCCACCTCCCTATCAACATGTGAACTTGGGGGAATATAAATAGTTAATTCATATACAGTAGGATTTTTGTCAAGTTTTATGTCTGTTTAGATGATCGTGGAATTTTCGTCTGTTAATAATGATGTGTCACTTTTTTTTTTTTTCCATGTGTTAAATGAACCTTACAATCCTGGGATAAATCCCATTTGGTCATGATGTATAATCCCTCTTCTCTGATGCTGGATTCTGTTCCCTAGTATTTTATTGGGCATTTTTCTATTTATCTTAAGGGATATTGGTCTCTCATCTTCTTGTGATGTTTTTCTGGTTGTGTATCAGGATAATACTTTATAGAATAAGTTGGGAATTGCACCCTCTTGAATTTTTGGTAAGGGTTTGAAAGATTTGTGTTAATTCTTTAAATGTTTGGCAGAATTCTGAATTCTTTACTGAAGCTATCTGGTCCTGGACCATGTTTTGGAACTTTTTTTTTTAATCTTTACAAAGTCAGCCTCTTTAACTGTTATAGGTATTCAGAATTTCTATTTCTTGAGTTGGTTTGTTTCTTTTGAGCAATGTGCCCGTTGTATCTAGATTATCTAATTTGTTGATGTATAATTGTTCATAGTATTTTCTTGTAATCCTCTTTATTTCCACAAGACCAGTAGGGATTGCTCCCTCTTTCATTCTTAATTTTTAATAATTGAGTCTACTCTTTTTATTTGC
Organism: Bos taurus; assembly: GCF_002263795.3. Taxonomy (NCBI): domain Eukaryota; kingdom Metazoa; phylum Chordata; class Mammalia; order Artiodactyla; family Bovidae; genus Bos; species Bos taurus. The sequence goes on along the minus strand of NC_037343.1, from coordinate 64,982,323 downwards.
CTAAAAGTGTTATCAGTTTTGTTCTTTTCCAAAGAACCAACTTTTGGTCTTGTTTTTGTCAGTTTTTCTATTCTCTGTTTCATTCATTTCCTTCTTTCTGCTTGCTTTGCATTTAGTTTGTTCTTTTTCCAGTTTCTCAAAATGGAAAAGCAGATTATTTAAGATTCTCTTTTTTAAACATAGACATTTGTACCTGTAACTCGCCCTCTAAGTACTGCATTAGATGCATCTCGTAAGGCTTGGTATGCTGTTTTCATTTTCATTTGTCTCAAAATATTTTCTCATTTCCTCTGTGATTTCTTTGACTCATTGGCTATCAAGGAGTATATTATTTAATTTCACATATTTGTAAATTTTCCAAGTTTCCTATCAATTTTTAATTTCATTGTGGTTATAGAACATACTTTGTATGAATTCAACCATTTAAAATGTACTGAGGCTTTATTTATGGTCTATATAGTCTAATGTGTGGTCTTTCTTAGAGAATGCTGCACATACAGTTGAAGAATGTGTATTTCGCTGTTGTTGCCTTTAATTTCAGTGTCAAATCCAAGAAATCATCACTAAAGCAGTCAAGGAGTCTTATCCCCTTGTTTTCTTCTAGGACCCTACTATTAATATGAACTTGATGGCTATAAATTAAGATGTTAATTATAATCCCTAGGGCAATCACTAATAACTAAAAATATACTGAAATATAAACAAAGGAATTAAGATGTTAAAGTACAAAATATTGAATCCTTATATTGTACACCTGAAACTAACGTTATATGTCAATTATATCTCAATAAAAAAATGCCAACTTCAATACTAAGGAAAAACTTAACAGCCATATAGCTTTATTCCTTCCCCTTCCTTTGTTCTATGGTCACACTAATTATTTCTTTATATGCTCTTTATACATTATTTGCTCTTACTGCTTTATGCAGCTATAATTTAAATCAGATAAGGGAAAAAGTTATGAACAAAAGGATACTTACACTATTTATATTTACCTATCCCAGGTGGCGCTAGTGGTAAAGAACCTGCCTGATAATGCAAGAGACATAAGAGACACTGGTTCAGTCCCTGGGTCGGGAAGATCCCCTGGAGGAGGGCGTGGCAACCCACTCCAGTATTCTTGCCTGAAGAATCTCGTGGACAGAAGAGCCTGGCAGGCTGCAGTCCATCGGGTCATGAAGAGCCAAACACAGCTGATGTGACTTAGCATGCACGCAAACACCTGCACTTCCGTTTACCAAGGCTTTCATTCCTTTATGTGGATCTGAGTTATTCTCTAGTTTCCTTTCATGTTAGCCTGAGGGATTCCCTTTAGCGTTTGTCGTAGAGCAGATCTACTAGTGACGCCGTTTTTGTTTATCTGGGACATCCTGGTTTTTCCATTTGTGAGGTCTAGCTTGACTGGATACAGCATTCTTGGTTGAGTCTCTCTGAGTCGGCACTTTGAATTTGTCAACCTTCTGGCCTCGATGGTTTCAGATGAGAATCAGCTATTAATCTTACTGAGAATACTTTGTTTGTAGTGAGTCACTTCTCTTGCTTACATGACTCTCTCTGCATTTTAATTTTTAACTCCAAAGGAAAGATGTACACATGTGTACAATTCCTCTTGTGATTCTTTCCTGTCCTCATTCCTTCCAGTGTTTAATAATATTTAATGTTTCTATTAGCCACTCTCCTTCATTAGGAAAATGCTTTTTCAAAGGTGCCAAAAAACTGATGATACTTAGAACTACATTGGGTGTTGTGAGGGATACATAAAATATAAGACCGCATCTTGTCTTCACAAAGCTCATAATGCTACAACACACTAACCCTGAGGAGCTTCTAAGGAGCCTGCTCAGTGTGGGGAATACACAGACCTCTCCCTCCTGGCTTGTGCAGTGGGGACCTCTCAATGTGTTAATTTAGGGGCGTGTTCTATCTTACAGGGCACTCAACACAAGCCAGCTGAAGGCCCTGAATATTGAAATGCTGCCTGGATATCGAGATCCCTACTCCTCCAGGCCTCTAACCAGGGGTGAAATCGGCTGCTTCCTTAGCCACTACTCTGTCTGGAAAGAGGTGAATAATGCTTCATTCAGATGTGCAGTTCTGTAATGAGAAGGGAGGAGAGTGGGACCATTTTACTGTTGATGAACCTTCACCGAGATTCCAGTTATGAGCTATTATGTGTTGTGCTACTATACTTTTGACTTTTTAATACCTATTTTGATTAGATAAATAAGTATCAACTTTTCTTCGGGTATCTTCCCCCTGACCTTTGCAGGTAATTGACCGGGAGCTGGAGAAGACTCTTGTTATTGAGGACGACGTGCGTTTTGAACATCAATTTAAAAAGAAGCTGATGAAGCTGATGGATGACATTGATCGAGTTCAGCTGGATTGGGAGCTGATGTGAGTGACAAGGCAACAGGCTTTTCTAAGAGTACTGAGAACTCTTTCAGTTCTTTCAGCACCAAGAGCCCCAACTCACAGGAGGTGGGGCTCAAGCTTCCACTTACCTGGCTTTCTCTCCATATATGTTCCCAGCAACAAGAAGTAGGTAGGGGATACCCACTGGTCTGGGGGCTTCTCTGGTGGCTCAGATGGTAAAGATCCCACCTGCAATGCAGGAGATCTGGGTTTGATCCCTCGATCGGGAAGATCCCTTGGGGAAGGGAATGGCTACCCACCCACTCCAGTATTCTTGCCTGGAGAATCCCATGGACAGAGGAGCCTGGCAGGCTGCAAAGAGTCAGACATGAATGAGTGACTAACACTTTCACTTTTGCATCTATATGTTCTTCAGGGTGAGAAAGTATGGGACTTTCTTTGAGACTTGGAATCTGCCTGCAGATCTGGGGTTTTCAGTATGAGCATTTACCTGAGAACGCAGCAGAAACCCACCCATGAAGCAGCGTGGTGCATAGAGCATCTCCAGGGAGGACCCGTGCCAGGGCAAGGGTCCTGTGTCACATTTGAGCATCAGCTCCCTGGAGGATGGGTTTCCTCTGCAGTCTCTGATGGTGTGTGTGGAGGGAGGGGAGAGGGGGTTGGAAGGTCAATGGGAGAGCACCCGTTGGGGAGGGGAGCTGTACAAATAGGGAGAACACTGACAGCTGGGTTTGGAGAGTCAGAGGCTGTCTTAGGAAAACCAGACTCACCAAGGGAGTCCTGGCTCTGAACAGAAATTTAGTTAATGCTCGTTGCCTGCTACCTCTGGGAACTGAGTGTGTGCTCTCTCTCTGGGAACTGAGTGCTCGCTCTCTCTCATTTTGTTTTTACAATGAGATGACACTTTTTACTTCTCTCCAATGAGGCAGAAAATTCCCAAGCGTCATATTTACTTCCCATCTGTGTGTCAAAGGCAATTTCATCAGATCAGAGGCTGTTCCTTTAGCAGCTGCAGCCCACAAGCTGTCCCCGTTCCTCCCATCCTCGGAGGGAAACTTAACTATGCACTCGGGTGGAATACTTGTTCTCTTAGAAAATGTACCGTTCTGAGCTCAGAGGAAACCTAGTAATGGCTCACGTAACCGTGGGAATTAGACCCAGCACTATGTAATAAAGAGATTGGCTCCTGTCGGGTTTCAGTCATGTCATGAGATTCTGCACTGTCTCTTCTGATCATTGTCCCTAGAATCCTCTAGGAGTTCTCGCACCTCAGGCTTTCTGAGTCTGTGGTCCTGCAGCCTGCAGTTAAGGCCCCACAGGCATGGAGCTTGAAAGCTATTTCATGCTTATGTCACATGTACAAAGGCAGCTTTCACTTAAGCCTTGGAATCAGAGGACTGGCCTTGGGGAGTCTAAGGCTTAGAGTTGACATACATCCTTGTTCACTTGTGGTTTGGTTGATGCATTTCTTAGGAAAGCGTACAATGGATCCAAGGAAGAAGAGTTATTGTTCTGATAAGGATATGGGGGATGGAGCTGGGGAGATGTTTTCTAAATTTCCGTGACTGATCAAGGGCAAGTGTTCCATTGAAATCTATTATCTAATCACAAAGAATTATAGCTGTTTCCAATTTTTCACATCTCACTTTATAAAATGAATAAAGCAAATGTACTTAAACTCAAAATATGAAAGCATATAGGCTGTCTGTGACAGCAATATTAAATTTCTCCAGAAAAAGGAAATAGTAATCAGGGAAAAATAGAACAAGCCATTGAAATCATCTAGGGCAGCGTGTCCAATAGAAATATGTGAGACATATCATTTAAAATTTTCTGTGTGTGCTCAGTCATATCTGATTCTTTGCTACCCCATGGACTGTAGCCCACCAGGCTCCTCTGTCCATGGGATTTTCCACGCAAGAACACTGGAGTGGGTTGCCATTTCCTCCTCCAGAGGATCTTTCCGACCCAGGGATCAAGTCTGTATCTCTTGTGCCTCCTGAATGGGCAGGTGACTTCTTTACCACTGCACCATCTGGGAAGCCATCATTTAAAATTTTCTAGTAATCATATTAAAAAGATAAAAATAGGCGAAATTAACTTTAATAATACATTTTATTTAATCTAACATATCCAAATATTATTTTAACATATAATCAGTATTTTAAAACTATTAATGAATTAGTCTATATTCTTTTTTCATTCAGTCTTCAAAATCCAGTATGTATTTAATGCATACAATACACCTCAGTCCATATGCTAAATTTTCAACTGTTGAAGTAAACTGTAGCCCTACCAAAATAATACATTTCGAATAAGAGAAAAAATATTTTACACAAAGTCAATTTTAAAATTACAGTTTACATTTAGTATAACAAATTAAGTATAAGCTTAGTTCCTCAGTCACTCTGGTCACAATTCAGGCGTTCAATAGGATTTTCTCTTTCACTTGATACATGAGAGAAATTCAGGCTCTTTGCTTTTAAGAGGCTGCGGTTGAGAGGTGACTATATTTATCTCCAGAAGAACTGAAGATGAACACAGACTTATTCTATATATCCTAGGATGTTTCAACAAAGAGGATAGCTTAAATATTGAAAGAGATGGTTTTTAGAGCAAAATAGAGGAATTCAGCTTTTTCTGACAGACAGAAAGCCAGATCTCCTCAACTTGGCCCAGGCAAGCAGAAGCAACCAGGCTCCAGACAGAAGTAATGGATCACAGATCCATGGGTAGACTGGGGATGGGGAGAATAGTTGAGGGTACATCCTGTGTTGCAGAAGTAGTTCCTGGAGGACAGAACCCGGGAGGAAGCATGGGCAGAGATGGGTGAGGGAAAGCAAACCGTGCCAGTGGTGCCATCCATTCTTTCCCAGAGGAAACCTCTTGAGCTACTCTTGGGTTCCTAGGTCTTTCACTTTGGACTGTATCTTTTCCAAAGCATTTTCTCTCTTGTGTTTACCACCAGCATTTGGAGAGCTGTGCAGAAAATATCAAGTCCCCAGACTGAAGCTCTAGGGACTTGAAAGCAAAGTTGGGATTCTCACATCTGGTCTTTGTTGTCCCCTTCCAACCTCTATAAACACAGCTGAAAATCCTACACTACCTTTGGGAAATGATTGGAAAAAAATCTGCTTTTCGTCATGAAATTTTTAAAAGATTTTTTTTTAATATTGGAGCATAGTTGATTTACAATGTTGTTAGTTTCAGGTGTATAGCAAAGTGATTCATTTATACTTGAGATTCTTTTCCCATATAGGTTATTACAAAATATCTTGAGTATAGTTCCCTGTGCTACATAGTAGGTCTATGTTGATTATCTGTTGTATACATAATAGTGTGTATGTGCTAATCCCAACCTCCTAATTTATTCCCCCCCCCACACACACCTTATCCTTTTGGTAACTATTAAGTTTGTTATCTAAGTCTGTGACATATTTTTAAATAAGTTTGTGTGCATCATTTTTTCAGATTCCACATGTTAGTGATATCATATGATAGCTGTCTCTCTATCTGACTTAATTCACTTAGTATGATAATCTTTAAGTTCATCCATGATTCTACAAATAGTATTATTTCATTCTTTTTTATGGCTGAGTAATGTTCTGTTGTGTATATATACCACATCTTCTTTATCCATTTCTCTGTTGATGGAAATTTAGGTTACTTCCGTGTCCTGGCTTTTATAAATAGTGCTGCTCTGAATACTGGATGTATGTGTCTTTTCACATTATGGTTTTCTCTGGGTATATGCTCAGGAGTGGGGTTGCTAGATCATATGGCAGTTCTAGTTTTAGTTTTTTAAGTAAAAAGACTTGAAAAATTTTGTATCCTACAACTTTACCAAATTCATTGATGAGTTCTAGTGGTTTTTGGTAGTGTCTTTAGGATTTCTTATGTATAGTATCATCCCATTTGCAGCAGTGGACAGTTTAAATTCTTTTATAATTTGAGTTCCCTTTATTTCTTTTTCTTCTCTGATCACTGTGGAGGACTTCTGAAACTGTGTTGAATAGAAGTGGTGAGAGTGAGCATCCTTGTCTTGTTTCTGATCTTAGAGGAAATGCTCTCAGCTTTTCACCTTTGAGAATGATGCTAGGTTTGTCATATTTGGCCTTTATTATGTTGAGGTAGGTCTCCTCTGTGCCTGCTTTCTGGAGAGTTTTGTTTAAAAAAAAAAAAAATGGGTGCTGAATTTTGTCAAAGTTTTTTTCTGCCTATATTGAGATGATCATGTTTTTCTTCCTTTAAATGCTATTCTTTAATAATATTTATACTCACTTGCTCACACTGGTGAGTATTCCCTTGTACGTCTGCCCCCAGTGTCCTGGCCCCCACAGTGAGTCATAGCCACTCCCCCACCCCGCCAGGAGACACTCCCAGACCATCAGGCAGCTTTGTCCCGCACTCCTCTGCAGTCACTGCTTTTGCCCAGGTCCTGCTGTGCACGAGACTGTGTGTGTACCCTCTGGGAGTGGAGTTTCTGTTTCCCCCATTCCTGCGGAGCTCCTGCAATCAAGCGTCCTGGCCTTGAAAGCTGAGTGCTCCGAGGGAGTCCTCCTCTTGATGGCAGACCCCCAGACTGGGGAGCCTGACATGTGCTTCAGAACTCTCACCCCTGTGGGAGAACTTATGAGAAATAATTATTTTCCCCCTTGTGAGTCATCCACCTGGTGGGTACAGGATTGGATGCTATCACGAATGTGCCCTCCTTCCATCTCATTGTGACTTCCTTGTATTTGGGGGTAGAATGTCTTTGGTGGTGGGTTCTGGTCTTTTTTGTCGATAGTCATCCAGCAGTTAGTTGTGATATTGGTGTTTTTGTGAGAGGAGGTGAGCTCACCTTCTACTCCACCATCTTGTCTCCAACTTCTGAAAGATCTTTTAATCTCTTCATTTCAACTTTCAGGCCTTAACAGCCTTCTAGGCAAGGATAGCTGGGCTCTTGATAAGTGGAACCACAGAAATGGCCTGAAATTGATGGAAGATGGTGACAACCATGATTGATGTGCTGTGCCCTGTTGTGTGATACATTTAAATAAGACACAGTTGGTCCAAGCTTTCAAAAGTGTCTGCAAAGCTGTGCTCCATTCTTATGGATGTTTAATACTCAAATTGGAATTTTCTCCCCCACCCGTTTCCTTTTAGTTATATTGGTAGGAAGAGGATGCAAGTAAAAGAACCAGAGAAATCTGTGCCCAACGTGGTAAATCTGGTTGAAGCTGACTATTCCTACTGGACCCTCGGCTACGTCATCTCTCTGGAAGGAGCACAGAAGCTGGTTGGAGCAGATCCTTTTGGGAAGATGCTCCCAGTGGATGAGTTTCTGCCAATCATGTACAACAAGCATCCTGTGTGAGTTGCCCTGAACTGCCTACCTGTCCCTTGAGCATAATTCACTTATGAATTATGCTACTTGGTTTTGGGTAATACTTGGTATTTTTTAAAGGGGTACTCCTTTCCTAAATGATCTTTCCATAATCATGACAAAGAGAGGCCAACTCGAGTGATTACCTCCTTTTACAAACAGGGGATATAAGGCAGAAATGGTGAGTCTTGCATAGGAGTCCTCTTTAATACCTGCTAGGAGTCAGACACGACTGAGCACCTTCACTTTATTTTTTCACTTTCATGCATTGGAGAAGGAAATGGCAACCCACTCAAGTGTTCTTGCCTGGAGAATCCCAGGGACGGAGGAGCCTGGTGGGCTGCCATCTATGGGGTCGCACAGAGTCGGACACGACTGAAGCGACTTAGCAGCAGCAGCAGCTTAACTGTGCATACTATGCTCGGTCCTCTCGTCTTTGATTTTCTTACTTCCATAAACCTGTACATCTCAAGGTGAAGGTCATCTTCCTAAGCACCTCAAATTTTTCAGTTCGTTTCTTAGTCCATTGTGTATACTGTTGGCCAGGCAGTGACTCACAAGCTAGTCAGGAACCCAGACTCATGAACAGTCATTGTGATATATTGTGATACCTACGATCACAGAGATGTGTTAGAGGCTCGGGGAGAGTGGAGATGGCCTCTGAGCTGGGCGTCCACAGAAGACAGTGTGATGCTCAGAGTTGCCATAGCCTGGAGTTCAGTATGACCTAGTGCTGTATCATCACAGAGTCCCCATAGCCTGGAGTTCAGTATGGCCTAGTGCTGTGTCACGAACACGGTAAATGGTGGGTTTATGTATCAGTCTCCCCAGTAACCTGTGAGCCTCTGAGGCAGGGACCATCTTTATCTCTGTGTCCTTAGAGTCTAGTCCAAATTCTACCCATGCTACCTGCTTGATTGATGCTTCCGAAATTCGTTAATGGAGCAGACCAGGTTCTAACCTTGGCTCCTTCTCTCGTTGCTGGGTGATCTCCTCCCTAGATGGTCTTCTTTGTAGCAGTTCGATGTTCTTGTCCTGCATCTTGCCCATTTTGTCTCCTGTCCTCAGTAAAAATGGATGTGTCAGAGACTGATTTTTATCTCTGCTACCCGACAGAAACATGGAGGTCAACCATCACCCTCTTAACAGAAAGGAAATTGAAACCTAGCTGCTGAGCAGACGTCACCTCGTGTAATCGGCAGAGGAGCCCTGGGAGGGAGGGCTCCTTGTCCCTTCATTTACACTCACAGGCTGCTGGACTGCAACACCAAGCTGGTGTGCCTCCAAGCCTACACCACATCACTCACACCTTCACTCCAGCTCCCAGCCATCTCATTCACTGATCCAGGATCAAAGCATTTTCTACAAAGTGATCACTTTATTTATTATTGTGGCCCAACAGAGCTTAAACCTTAATTTTTAGAATAAGACCTGAAATTCATTTTTAAGCTACTCTATCTAAATTTGGATCTTCCCTTATAGCTTAGTCGGTAAAGAATCTGCCTGCAATGCAGGAGACCCGGGTTCGATTCCTGGGTCAGGAAGATCCCCTGGAGAAGGAAATGGCAACCCACTCCATTATTCTTGTCTGGGAAATCCCATGGACAGAGGAGCCTGGCAGGCTTTAGTCCATGGGGCCTCAAGTGTTGGACATGACTTAGTGACCAAACCACCATCTAAATTTAACAAAAATACCCTGACCTTTTTCTTTGTGTACTTGTTTAAATCATCTGAAAGCCTTAAGAAAAAAATCTGTTGTGTTTGTAGGCTAAAGTTTTCCACAATTTAAAAAAATAATCAAATCCATGAGAATTTAGGAGGTAACAAGCAAGACCCTTTTCCCCTGTTCTGTGAGTGCCCTGCCCCCTCACCCACCTGTCTGCCTCTTGTTTTCAGTGCTGAATACATGGAGCATTACGAATCCAGGGACTTGAAAGCCTTCTCTGCAGAACCCTTGCTCATCTACCCCACGCACTACACAGGCCAGCCGGGGTATCTGAGTGACACGGAGACCTCGACCATCTGGGACAATGAGACGGTGGCCACTGACTGGGACAGGACACACGCCTGGAAGTCCCGGAAGCAAAGTCGCATCCATCGCAACGCAAAGAACACAGAGGCCCTGCCACCACCAGCCTCCCTGGACACTGCACCTTCCAGAGACGAGCTATGAAGGCTCCATGGAGGGCTTACTACACTTTGGTTTTCCTAATGGGCCAACCATCTGTTTGCTCCAGTTTCTTTTAATGGTTACAGTGACCTAACCAAAGCGGTCTAATGTGATTGATCAAAATTGATATATTTTTAACAGGGGAAGAGAATAGGGAAACTAAACCCAAATCTCCTAGGATGGCTAGAAGATAGGCTTTCTGGCCACCATTAGGATGAACTTCAACCCAGACACCTTGTCCTTTAGTTCATTACCCATGATACCGGTTCCCACATTAAGGTTGAACAGCATAGCTCAGAGATGCTCACTCAAGGGAAAGGTGGTCACCAACGCTGTCACATCAATAAATGGGTAGGCCCGGCAGCCTACCCAACTGGACCATGTCTAGTGGTCTGGTGGGCCCGTTTTATGTCATAGATGTGACCTTGAAAACTTGAGTATGTTCCAAGTTTGGTGGTGGGGGGTGGGAGGGCAGGAATCAAATAATTTAGAAATCAAATTAATCGGGCTTTTTCTTTAAAGGTATTTGTCATGAGCCTTATTGCAAAGTGAGCTTTGCATCTTAGTCTCCGTTATCCAACAGGGATGGGTATTTGGGTCTGTCTGAGACTTGGCCTTTGACTATCGTGACAACTGAAGCTCTCATCAAGAGCTGTCCAGTTTGCCATGTGGACATATTGAGTATAGTTTCATAGATATTTGAGGGTGTGTGTAGCTATTTGAAGAAAACACTCAAGCTTTGGCTTTCTTTATTATGGTCACTTGAGTTGGGATGCTCTATTTATGAAGATAAATTTAATATATAAGGGGCCAGGGCTGGTCTGTAATTGCTGTCCCAGGGGTTCATGTGCTGCCCCAGCAGGTCAGACTCTCCCATCCCTCCTGAGCCTGGGAGTGAATTGCAGGCTTGAGGTTCGTGGGTCTGTGAGAGACAGAGCACATGTTCAGGCCAGCAACTGTCCTTGCCTGGGATTTTCATTCTATTTTGAATTATTTATTTTTACAAAATGTTGGGGGTTGGGGGAGAGTCTGCAGGATAAGGCAGAGAAACAGATGCATCAGGCTTTCATCACTCCTGAGAAGTGGTCAGTGTAGACTTATTGGTTCCAGAACCTGGTTTTTCTGCATTTCCCAGGCCTGTTGAATGGGAGAGTCTAACCTATAAACAAATGATTCTCCACTTCAGGTGAGAGACCTTGGCTAGAAACAATGAACTGATCAACTGACATAGGCCAACACCCAGGGAAGCTCTTAGGGTCGCAATCCTGGGCAGACCACCTCTCTGCTTTCTCCATAAATGGATTTTATGTAAAATGCAGAGTTGGACTACATCATCTCTTCCAGTGCTGCCGTCTGTGATATCTCATGATGGTTTGCTTCAGGTATCTGTTCTCATGCCCACAAGCAGTAAAACTCAGTCTCCAGAAATCCCCGCCCCAAGCATCCTGTCCACACCGGCTCCTCTCCCCGTGTCCTGGCTGTTGGACTCCGAGCTTCATGCTTGGGAACAGAGCCCCAGGGCGGCCTTGCTGAGTGTACCCATGAGGGTACTGCTGACTGCTCCCCATGAAGGCCCCCGGCTGCAGGACAATCAGGCAGCTCCCCCCCACAGAACGCCAGCCTTGGCCTTCCCTCTTGACATATGGTTGGTTCTTCTGCATTGACCAGTGAGCCAGGAGACAGAGGAGGGGGATCTCAGCTGACTGATTTTTACTGCTTAGACATGGCAGTCAGAACTTGATTCTTTGTCTAGAAAAACAGAGCATCTGGGGAGCTAATGAAAAACACTTAGGTGATTCCTAAGCTTTCCTTGGGTATTTTGTATTTTGCTTGAATATTTGAGTGTGTGCAAGTGTGCATGAATTTTATGTTTGTTTTTTTTTTTTTTATATAAAGAGGGTGGGAGGTGGCTGAGATATTAGGAGTGGAAATGGAGGCAGATTGAATTAATTTTTGTGTGGTTTTGTTTAATAGAGAACATTGGTGTATTTTCTTTTTCCCTGTCAGCTGGTCTGGTGGGTTTATGCATTCTCATTCTTAAAAGACATTGTTGATAAATTCTAGAATTTTAGCTTAGGACTGTTCTACTGTGAATAAAGTTCTGGCTTTGTCAGCCCAGCCTTTGTTTCTCTTCACTCAGGTCTAGAATCCCAAGCAATGTTCTTTTGTTGTGAACATTGTGAACTGCAGACCCAGCATTTCTTAAAAAAAAAAAAAAAAAAAAAAGGGATTCCTTGACCTCATTACTCTTCCTCTCTCCCGTCTAGCCTAGTCTTAAGTCAAGACATTTGACCTTGGCAGTGTCAGAGGACTTTGCCTCCAGCCATGGCACCTGCTGTCTGCTTCTGGAAGTTAAACCCTCTCTGGATTTTGCGATGCAAGGTGGAATCTTCTGGATGGACAACCTTGACTTCAGCGGTGCTGGTGCTGCTGAGCGTGGACTGAGTGTCTACCATCTGCAGAGGACACACTGCCCGGGCCTTGCTTTGTTCACCGGGGCCTGCTGCAGGATCTGGGATGGAAGAGCGGGCATCCCAGCCTCCACTACTGTCTGTCATGCTCTGTTGTTTCAGGGTGGGGAAGTGGTAAATGACTTGCCTTCTAGAGCTTGCTGTGAAACAAATTAAAAAACAATGTGCAACCCTGTGACTGTTCATTGGTTCCTCCAGCGCTGGTCAACAGCCCCCACTGCTGGGATTTCCGGGTTTGCACTGGCCCTAGGATGTCGGAGGCCAGAGATAATCATCACTTTGCTGTGGCAAAGAAGAGAGAGTAGTCACCAGCCTTCCCGGCCAGTTGGGGGATGTTTTAGACTGCTGAAGAGGTGGGTAAGCCAGAGAGCATTCAAAGGTACAGAGAAACAGGAGCCCCCAGTGGGAGGATGATGAGGGAGAACTCATCTTGCATTTCTGTGCTGTTGATCAGCCTGTTCATCAAAAGATACTGAGATGCCTGTCCCAGGCCAAAGAGCTTTATCTTGGGGCAAAAAAGGGAGAAGCCATGTTGGACCCAGTGACTCCTTTGAATTTCAGGTCAAGCTCCACGCACACCCCCCCACCCCCACCCCCGGACCTCAGAATCCAGTGTGAGCATGACCTTGTTTCAGGCCCTGTGCTGGGTGCTGAGATCCTCAGAGATCTGGGAAAGGTGCCTACTGCTGCGGGGTCCGTGGTCCAGGAGAGCTGCCATGTATAGCCGGATGGTTGTCTTTCAGAGGCTGAAACAAAGGTGACTGTAGAACCCATGGAACCTGGTTGTGCCGAGGAGGGGGACCGTCAAGGGGACCCGTTGAGGGACCAGCTTTGCTGGGAATGTGACCGTTGTGTTGGGTTTGGGAGTGTGAATGAGAGTTTAGGAGAGGGAGGAGAGTTGAGCGCAGAGGGTGGGGATGCTTTCAGGCACTGTGATGGTGTGGGGCTGGGAAGGGGCCTCCACGGGAGTGCTGGGGAGCGGGGCAGGATGGAAGAGTCAGCTATGTGCTGGAGTTGTTGACAGGTAACAGTCTTGAGACCCACTGATGATGACAAGGCATGGCAGCTACCCCTCCACGCTGGGCCGTCCTCGTGAATGCAGAGGCCGTTGTTTCTGGGGGAATTCTACGTTTGGTTTGTCTCCTGACAGACAATGCCGAGACTTCCAGTCAAAGGTTGGTGTCTGAAACAAAATTTCCATTCAGCTACACGCTTGGGAATCTTTTCACTTCTAGTTGGAACAAATCCATCTAATTAGTAGCTGTAAAATAAAGATGAGTCTTCCCAAGAGGCTTCTACACTGTGCTTTTGAGACATTCTTTCCAAGTAAGTGATCTCGATGACTGACAAGTTAATTCACCGAAGATTTAACTAATGACAAAGGCAGAGTGAAAGTGAGGCCGGTCATTTGGTAAGATAGCATGTTATGGGTGATACAGTTGGAAAGCACAGCACAGGCAGCCTTGGAAATAACCGTTTCACCCGAGTTTTATGTTTGGTGGTGGTGTTTGTTATTTCAGAGAGAACCTCCCTCCCCTAGAGGTGCTCTGATTAAATGTGTCAGAGGGCGGGGAGACATGAGAAGCGAGCAGTGGACATGGGAGGGACTCCCCTGTGACCAGGCTGATGGTGGCCCTGAGTCAAGGAGGCACTGCTGAAACAAGGCTGAAGAGTCTGGTCAGTGGTGACCAATACATTGTTTTTGGCTTTGTTTTTGCTTGCTTGGAAAACAGAGAAATAATGATGGTGGGTTTTAGTACAATGTGTTAACAACAGATTACCTAGAAATTGTGCCTTCTCTTTTTTTAAGAGTTTTTTTAATTGAAATGTAGTTGATTTACAATGCTGTGTTAGTTTCAAGTGTACAGGAAAGTGATTCAGTTATACATATGTGTATTTTTTTTCTTTCTCTTTCATTCTTTTCTTTATAAGGTATTGAATATAGTTCCCTATTCTACACAATAGGTCCCTTTTCTGGTTATCTATTTTCTATAGAGTAGTGTGTATATATTAATCCCAAACTCCTAATTTATCCCTCCCAACTACCAAGATTTCGCATTTTCTATATGAATGGCCTCATTTTAGCCACTTCTTTCTGAGAGTTAGGCAGGGAAATGTAGCTATTAATTGTTCCTCATTATTAGGGCTTGTTTAAATAGCAAGTTAAAAGCATCCCTTGGCATACACACAGTATATTTTCCTCTAGCTTTCAAGAATGCCCACAGTTTTACAAAATGAACTTTGCCAGAATAGGTGATGTGAAGATCTGTAGATGAAAGGGACGCTCCATGATGTTCTGGGGTAAAGGTTTCAAGCTGTAGTAAAGAGAACACTCGATTGCTCAGCACTGCAAGTGAACGGGGCAGAGTGTCTTTTATGATATTTTGCTTAGGAATCACTGTCCCCTGGAGACACTTCTGTTCTTCCCTATGACCTCTGGTTCGCCACATAGCATGGTATCTTTTCCAATAGTTTCCTTTTCCATGTCAGGGAGGTTTTTAGCTATTATCTCTTCAAATATCTTCTCAGGCCCTTTCTCTCTCTTCTTCTGGAACCCGTATAAAGTGAATGTTGGTGTGCTTGATGTTGTCCCAGAGGTCTCTTTGACTGTCCTTTCTTTTCATTCTTTTTTTCTTTGTTCTATGGCAGTGATTTCCACCACTCTGTCTTCTGTTCATTTATCCATTCTTCTGCTTCATTTATTCTGCTATTGATTGCTTCTAGTGAATTTTTCATTTCAGTTATTGTATCTTCAACTCTGGTTATTCTTTATTTTTTCTAATTCTTTGTTAAAAACTTAAAACTTTTTGCTCCATGCATCCATTCTTTTCCTGAGTTCTTGGATCATCTTTACAATCATTACTCTGTACTCATTCTCAGGGAGGTTGCAGTTCATGGGGTCGCAAAGTGTCGGATACAACTGAGTGACTGAACTGAACACCCTTAGTTCTTCTTCTGGGGTTTTATCTTGTTCCTCTGTCTGGAACATATTCCTCTGTTGTCTCATTTTGTCTAAACTTTTTTGTATTTTTATGTATGTGGAAGGTCAGTCATGCTTCTCAACCTTGGTGAAGCGGCCCTCTGTATGGGATATCCTATGTGACCCAGCAGTACACTCCCCTCTTGTCCCTCAAAAGCCAGGGGCCTGCGGGTCTCAGGATAGGTTCTAACTTGTGTTTTTTAGACTCAGTTTCACATGCTGTAGGACAGGATCTTTCTCGCTTCTGGTGTCTGCCCCCTTGTGGGTAAGGCTGGGCTAGAGGCTCGTGCAGGCTTCCTGGCAGGAGGAGGAAACGGTACCTTATCATGTGCCTGGAATGAGGAAACGGCTTGAATTGCCGCAAGAATAGTCTAGGTGTGCTTTCGGGAATATTTGACAGTGTTACTAAATATTGAATGAGATTCCAAGGCAAGGGGTGGAATGGCTCCATTAAAATTTGTTGTTGGGCCGGAAACTGGCTTCCTTTCTGGTCTGTGAATTTGCCTAGAATGGCCTTATACCCATAGGTGTATTGGCACAGAGATGATCTTAGTTTAAGATCATTCTGCCACACTAGGCAGGCAGCTCACAGCTCAAAGCCACCTTCTTGCATGTCCTCAAAAAGGATGGAAAGAATGAAGAATCATCTCTGAGAACTGGTTTTCTCTCTATTTTTAATTTACTGCATTTATTTTTCTGCCCCTCCCTGGCATTTCTTCAGCTTGGTTTCTCTGTAATGGGCACTTTGACCAAATCTCCATGGTCTGAACACCAGCTTCGTGGCCCTGCTGGTCCAGACGAGACTCCTCCGGTGCTTCCTCTTCTAGGGGAATGAGTCTGGGCTCTTGCTCATGGGGGAATGTGATTTTCAGTGCCCTGGACAGCCCTCTCTTCTCGTTCTTCGGAGACCTTAGAAAATAGCTTGTAACAAAGTGTCCTCTCCCAAAGGGAACCGACAGTTTGGGGAAGCCCTTAACATAGGAGTTGAGACGTGTGTGTTGATGGTATTGTCTGAAGGGTTTTAACTACTTTGTAAAATGCCAGCATGAATCGTGAAGACTTGAAGGGGATATTACTGTTCAGAACGGACATTAGGAGGAATCATGCCCACAGCATGAGCAGGGAGGGGACAGAAGAGGAATGCAGGCTTAGGGTATTAGGAGAGAAAAGAGGCAGGGCACAGCACAGGGGTTCGAATCCAGGAGAAAGGGGCAAGGCCGAGGGGATAAGAAAACAGACTCACGCCCATTGTTGGTGGAGAAGTAAGGCCAGCGCACAGGCCAGGAAGGTGGGGGTTCGTGGTGAGGGCAGGGAACCAGAGGGGCAAAATAGTAGAAAAGAGGCTTGGAATGGAAGTGGCGACCCTGGCCCTTAAAATGACTCTTTAATCCTTGCCATCCAGCCACAGTGCTGCAGAGGTGAGGTGGCGGTGAGCGGGACAGCCTGCAAAGGAACAGGTGGGATGCCTGGGACCCCTGATGCTTGTGGAACAGCAACAACTCACTGTCCTGCATGTGAGTCATCCCTGGACAGAGGGAGGGTCACAGCAGACAGCCCCATCCTGCAGGGAAAGATCCAGGTTCAGGTGGAGACGGGAGGGAGGAGAAAGGAATGGGAGGGGGCGGGACTCAGCTTCCGGTGAGAGAATGGTCCCTCCCTGACCTCAGAGGAAAGCCAAGAATGGGGGGCTGGGGGCGCCCTGATGGAAGTCACTGTAGGCTCGGGGAGGGGAACGCTCCAGCTCGGGGCTGCTTCCCCGGGGCCAGCGGCTCCCTTTCCAGCCTGTCCAGCAAGGGTCCCTGTGCCGCTGCAGCCCCACCAGGAGGCGCTGTGGGCAAGGCTGGGCCCACACTCCCCTCTCCCCAGCCTTTTTGGAGCAGGGCTGTGGAACAGGCTGCAGGAGCCCCCTGGCTGCCCTCCAACTCCATGAGTCAGTCTTTCCCCCAAAGCAGCGGCAGGCTCAATTTTCCCAGGGTGCCATTCAGGCATCTGCGGGCCCACCTCTGAGTGTCACGTGTGCCCCACGTGGCTGCTCATTGGGCAAGGCGGCTTCCCAGGAATACCAGCAGTGAACTCTCGCAGTCAGCGCCAGAGAGAAGTGCTTTATGAGCACTGTGTAATTTAATAGTATGAACCTCAAGAGGTAGAAACTATCTTCCATCCCCACTTTGTAGATGAGGCAATAGCTAACAGACTTGCTGAGGATAAAATACTAAGTGGCCTGGGAGTCAGCCAGGCAGTGAGATCCCACCCACACCAAACTGCATGCGTGCAAAGCTTCTGGGGAGAGAGTCTGCCTCATTTCTTGTTTTCTCATTAATGTCTAATGTTTCGATCTCTTGCTTTCTTGCCCTCTCTCCCCCCAACTCTTTATCTCACACACATAGAAGCTTGCAACTCCAATGTTTACTTCCCACCTAGTAAATCTCATATACTGAATTTTTTTCAGCTGATCAGGCCAATTCTCTGAGGCTTGGATATCAGATGTTGTATAAATGAGGATCAGAAATCAACATCTGGAGGCAAGGCAGCAGTCAGTCTCATTTAGAATGCTTCTCCCCTTTTGAACTGATGCCTTGGTATTATTTTCAATAACTGGAGCAATCTAGAAACAGTTTCAATCATCCTTTTTTCTTTCTTCAACTTGATACCATTGTGAGAGATTGTGACTACAGTGCAAAATTTTTCTCTCAACAACATTTTGTTGTTGGGAGGAAACAATGGTAGGATTAAACATGATTTCTTCTGAGAAGCCTGTGATAGAGTACTCGGTCCTGATCACTGGTGTCCACTCCTTTAACGCCTCATTCAGTTGGTGCTTTTCACCCACTCTGTGGGTGCATCGTGGATCCCAGGCAGGAGCTAACTTGCAATGTAATCTTATAGCCCTGTTTCCCCTTCTGTGAGATGGAATGATGCTCAGGATAAAAGCTGACCAGCTGCAGGTCTCTCCTTGGAGACTTGAAAGAACCAACCAGATGCCCATCTAACCAAGGCAGCTTGTGGAACTTCACATGGTTGGAAGGCTGGGTATGGAGCCAGCAGACCCCAGGCATTCCCTCCAGCTCCAGGAGGCTCTGGGGAATATGTCAGGATAGCCCTGCCCCATCTGATACCCACAGAGTAGAGTCTGGTCATTCAGAGCCCTGCCCCTAGCCTCTGGAACGTGACTTAACTGTTCTGAGCCTCGGCCCCGGGGATCTGTAATATGAGGACGTTGACTGTATGATTTGTACGATGCCTTCCAAGTCTTAAGAAAATGTTAAATACCTCAGACTGTTAAGTAAGTGAATTACTTCCACACAGTTTTCTAGGCAGAGACACTGAGAAACCACACCAAATGGTGGTTTTCTAATTCAGAGTCTAATTAAATTTGCCTGGCTTCTATTTGATTTCACAGTTTATATGTCAACATTTTAAATTTCCTAGATTAAAATAAAAAAGATTTGACATACAACTACATCTGTAAAGGAGCTCCTAGTTTAGTCAGAGTAGGGACCACATTAGAAGCATGAAAATTGGTGGTGACCACATGTTAAAAATAAATTCTGTAAGGCTAATTCTAAACAAAATTAAATTACTCTTGTATTAATATTTTTTCTTCCTCTGAGCACCTCTTTCTTTAACCCTTCTTGGCTCTGTGCAGCCCCCATCTCAAGTCCTCGCTGTCATCTCCTCCAAACACTTTTTGGTGACTGTGGATAATGAACAAAGCCGTGTACCCTAGTGAAAAGACAGCACTCCTTTGGGCAGAGATGGAAATGCTCATCTACTCCAAGTGTCCTCCTCCATCTTCCTACCTCCCCTGCACTTAGACTGGGGCCATTGACTGGCCAATGGACTGTGAATGGAAGTGACACGGTCCCTTTGAAGTAAGGCAGTCAGGAACGGCTGTGAGTTCTCTCCACCATCGCTGTGATTTTGAAGGAAAAAAATTTGACCATGGAACTAAGTTGCAAGATGGAAGCTGCCTGGATCCTGGAGCCACTAAGCAGAGCTGCCCGATTTGCAATACCTATGACATGTTGAAAACTAAACTACCCTAAGTTACTGAGATTTCATACTTTGTTACTTTAGGCTCGCCTAGCCATCCCTTCCAGAAGTTATTTCATTTTAACAGAGATCCTAGGGGAAACAGCCATGCACAACACAATGGAAATCACTTCTCAGAGTGGAACTGTGGGTACAGGTGGTAATTGGGGCCCTTGCAACAGCTGTACAGAAAACGAGGGTTGGCACTGGGGAACTTCTCCAGACCACTGAGATCAGGATGTGAAGGCAAGACTGCATACTTCCTAATGATCCTGTGCCGCACAGCAAATTTGAAAAGACTCCAAAGAAGGAAATTTTAAGACATTATTCCTTCAGGCAAAATGTCACCAAGCTGCTTCTGGAGGGAGACAAAACAAGGGAACCATTTTCTCAGATAATCTTGACAATAGAGTCACCTAGTGCCAGAAACGGCCCCCTTTTCCTGCCCATATTATCAATTATTATAACTCCTACTTGACTTTCTCCTATATCCCACAGGGCCCCAGAAAACTCGATAATCTGGATCTATTTAGGAATCCCTTTCTTGGGGAATGATATGATGGAATGCCGATGAGCATTTATTGAATGAAGCTTGCCTAGGTCTGACTGAATTTTGGGAAGACCTTCCTTCTTCCCTCCACAGAGGCCCTCCCGGCTTCTGGAGCACCAAGGATGGTTTCAAGAACTGTGCCGACGGTAGCAACTGAAGACTCAGGAAAGGCTGCTGGAAAGAAGGCAAAGTCCTACCTTGGACCCTAAGTTTGATTTTATACAGGGTCCCCAGCCAAACTACCCTTAAGGATGCCCTCCAGCAAGCCGTCACATCTGACAGCGATTTCCTAAGATGTCATTCTTGCCTCTGAATGCAAATGATGCTTGACAATGGCGAGGACCCCTCCTAACTGGGCCACTGGCTTTCCCTCTGCTCCCTCGAGCTGGACCAGAGTGGGTTCCCAAAATGCTTACTGACACATCTGAAACCCAGATCCACCAGGTTAACACTCCAGATACAATCCCTTTGAGTCCAGCAGCACATGCCAACCAAGTCCCAAATCAGTTTATTAACCAAAAGGTAAACAGATGATGGAGAGGCAGAAAGACAAGCATGTCAGCAGCTAAAAGCATTACCCGGCAGTCCACCAGGAAACAGATTTAAGACATTTAAAGTGGCATTAAATAAATGAAGCTATGTTTTATCTACTTGTAACTTCCATTGTCTTTTATAAAAGGAATATATATATATATTACATTGCAGTATATAAATCTAGACTCTACATATACAGTATAAATACACAAGGCGAGCACATGGGCATAACTTGTAAGTCTTGGTCGCTGCACTCTAAACCAGGCTGACCATCCTACATTTTTTTTTTTTTTTGACCTTCAAGCCAAGAAATTCAGGCTGAGGATACATTTCCCTCAGTCTCCATGATGTCTAGCACCCTGGCCATCCCTCCTCCAAGCACAGAAGCACAAATCAGACATGCCTTGCAAATAGGAAAAAAAAAAAAAGCTTTTCAACTAGTTGAAACCAGTCAGTCTTTACAATGTACAGTCTGACCTAGGAAGACCTACAGGAAATCTGAGGCCTCCCTGGCTCATTCTCATTCTTTGGTCCAAGGGCACAAATCTCTAGATTTTCCCTGGTGTTTCTTGAAGAGTTCATATGACTATTTACAGAACATGAGTCACACATAACCTTTGGGAGCTGTCTTTCTTTACAGGACAGGGGGGTGGGGAGTGGGGGGGGGTTGGGGAGTGTTGGGGGGGTGGTGAAGAAAAGAAAGAAAAAGCTCTACATTACAATCTGCACTTCTTATTTGGGTCTGTTCTTTATTTTTGGAATAAAAACTGGTATTTTGAGAATTTTTTTTTCTTAAAAAGGACAACATTCTGAAAGTGCTTCTTATACATGTCAACATCCCACATATTATGGCTTTATAGCTCAAACCCCAGCACAGCTCAGATTTGGAAGGGAGAGGACGATGGAGATACTGGAGACAAAAGTGTCACAAACACTGACACTGGGATACAGTGTGGGAACCTGAAAGGGCAAGTTACTGACTCCATCTGGAAGAATGTGTGTACCTCGCTAGAAATGGTCTGGATAGTACGCAAAGCCCCATCTCTGTCCCCATGACTAGGCACAGGAAGGCTGTAGAAGTTAGTAAAAACAGGACACTACTCTCAGCTGGGAACATCTGCAGGGGGCTATTCACAGAACGACGGCTGTTGAGAAATCTTTCACAGGTCTCAAAATGATCAGACATAGTCAACCGCAGTAGGAATTTCTACACCTGAGGAACAAATTGCACGTTAATACATAGAGGTACTACGATCCAGATGGCAGAACACTGCAGACGCATAGTTTCACATGCAGAAGGCAATCAGAAAGAAACAGTGAAGCAGTGGCATTCTGAGACAGATCAGAGTCCAAGTGAGTCAGCATCATTCTGAGCTTTCTTTTCTGGCTGATACGTTACCAAAGAACATGGCTACGTGTGCAAGAAATGCTTGTGATATGTTCTTTAGGGGGTGGGAGACACACGATGCCGTTACCAGAAATCAAAATGGGCTTGCACTGCCTCCAGAGGCGTCATGATGGCTGGGTCAGTGGCTCAGAGGGGCCTCCGAAGCTGCTCCTTGCCCTCCCTGGGGTAGCCGATGCATTGGCCAATGCAAGCAGAGGTCAAAGCCACTGGCTCATCCAAACCCTGTCTGACGTGGCCTTTCATTCAGCCTGTGGCAGTTCCCACCTCTGCAGTGGTTCTTTTCTGGTGGCACTTGATTGAGAAAGTAATCCTCTCCCTTTATAAAAACAGTTTGGACTTCTTATAATACTGGCACAAAGGACAGTCTGTAATCCTCGGGTTGATTCCATTTACTTGGGAGGTGTGAGACGAGGTGCTCAGTTCCTTGTTTCCCTGTAAAAAGTGACCTCGACTTCCCAGGCCATTGTGCAAATTTGTTTTCCCGTAGTCCAGAATATCCCATAAGTCCCTCATATTTATATATATACACACACATACCACATATGTGTACATACATATAGATTTATAAATGCAGATAATTTTGCATTTCAATCTCAGGTCAAAGAGAATCAGTGAATCCGTCATCCTTTCTGTGTCAAGCTCATCTCCGATTTCCCCACGATGCCCATCGTAGTGCCCTGCACACCAGAGTTGCTCAACAAACCTCAGTCCACTTCACCAATGACCCTCTAACACTGAGTGGTAGCTGTGATCACGATGGCCTATTCTCAGCCCCACCCTGCCCTTGGCAAGTGAGGAGCCTGGGTCTCTGCCTTCAGAGGGTGATTTTGCTGTGTCTGTTGCTCCAGCAGCCCCGTTTAGCTGTCCTGGGCAACGTCAGGCTGGTCCGGCTACGCAGTTTTACTTGCTCTTCCACAGAGTTCTTTTTGCGTAAGATGAAGTCAAAGTTCACTTGGCTGTTCATGGCATAGAAGACATTTGCCGAGTCTGGGATCACAAGTTCTAAAAAAAAAAAATGAGAGAGATGAGGGAAGAGAAGGTGGTCAGCTTGTGCAGGTCAGCCCAGTGCTGACCATGGCAGATGGAAATTTTGCCCAGATTCATGGCTGGAATTATAGCCATTTGTTCCTAGAATGTGAGCAGAGCTGGATAATGACCATCACTCAGTCACACCAAATTGGTTTCAACCATTTCCCAATCCCAATTTAAAACATTTAAGTGTGAATTCAATCTTGGAAATTCAAGCTGTGAACAAAATGCTCAAATGTGGGATGTTTTAGCTGGAGGGACGTAGAATAGGAAACGGAAGCCTGGAGGAGTTAAGAGACATTCCTGTGTGCACAGCTAGTCAATGGCAGGACTAGCAGCAGAGCCCGGGGTTTCCAGCCTTCCGTGGTTCATTTTCTACCCAATATGAAATTTTTCTCAGAGACTAAGTGAATCCGATGACATGGAGAAAAAGGCAGAAAATCTACAGCACTTTCCAGAAATCTTTACTTGGGTCTTCAGAACATTTTTAAATTAATCCCAAACCAAGTCAGTATTTTATACCATTTGACAGCTTGCTTCATTAAGGGCTTGCATTTTAATGTTAAAGGGAAACCAGACAAGATAGGCTATATCTGTTAAAACTTAAACAACTGTCTATTTCAATGAGTCCCAACTAGATAACTGTAATTTCTGAACAAGGACTGTTTCAAGTATAATATGAAGTTATCGAGCAAAGTGATTTAAATTCATCTTTACTTTAAAAAGGAAGGTATACACTCTTTAGCACTCAGGGGTAAGGGATATCTTTAAAAATCAAGAGGGAATTAAAGAGGTAAAGTGTGCAAAACCAGCTTTGTAGCAGTGGAGTAAGGGAGGCAGCCAGGCGAGGTCTGTGATTGCAGAACTGGAGTAAGTCAAACGAACGTTAACGTCAAACACGGAGATTCCACCGCTAAGACGGATGCGATCAGGTTCCAAGGGACTCTGCTACATTTTGCACAAGTGTTCCATAAAGGATAATTCCCTGAAAGTGTCCCCAGTCTCTTGCCCACATATTCCTGAGGTCAGTAACAACTTACCTCACAGCTATATATATATATATCTGTACTGTATCTCTTTCGGGTACATTATTTCCTGTCACCATCTCCCCATGATGCATGAGGGGCCAGTAGGGTACTGTCTCCATTTAACTAATTACAGACCAAGGCCCAGAGAGGTCAGGCCGCCCACCCGCCACCACCCAGTGCTGAATGCAGCCAGGCCCCAGCTGTGCTTCGGGACTCCTGGATCTTCAGACCCACCAGGTCTCACCTTGCATTGGCTTGGGGGCGATGTGGGTGGTAAAACCCAAGAGACCACTTTGTAGGCTTAGGTTTTTAACAGTAACTACACTAAAAGATATAACTGAGAAAGGTTTGCCCTACAACCTTGGGCTCAGCTGGATAAATGAGAAAACTTCCAAGAGACAGTGGGAAAACAGTTTTTTCTGAGGCTGTGGCTTTTCATTGCTTGGAAAAGGTTATTATTCGAATTTGGCCCACTCTTGTCTGGGCCCGAGATGACAGCCCTGGGTGATTTTTTGGGTAAATGGGGTACGAGTAGCTGCTCCCTTTGCGAATCCCCACCTTGTGAAGTTTCTTTCTTTTCCTTTACAGGGGGAATGCTTGTTGGGGAACAGTCCCACAACGAGACACCTGCGTTGGTCAGTGTGTTGGGTCAGTCAGCAAACAGGGTTGGCCTCAGTCAACATACTGGCTGTTCCTTCTGCACTTGGAAAGCAGACTTATTCTGGTCGAGTCACTTTCTCGGATGTGCCGTGGCATAGACAAGTCACCTACCAGCTTGCCTCCTCCTCTCAACAAAGAAAGAAAGAAAGAAAGTGAAGTCGCTCAGTCGTGTCCGACTCTTTGCGACCCCATGGACTGTAGCCTACCAGGCTCCTCTGTCCATGGGATTTTCCAGGCAAGAGTACTGGAGTGGGTTGCCGTTTCCTTCTCCAGGGGATCTTCCTGACCCAGGGATCGAACCCAGGGCTCTCACACTGTAGGCAGACACTTTACCGTCTGAGCCACCAGGGAAGCCCTCTCAACAAAGACAACCCCAATGCAAATTAACAAACTGATACATTCAGGGGGATTATCTGCCCAGAGTTTCCATGAAGGAGATTTCTTTAATTAATGGATTCTTCGGCAAACTGCTGCATTTCATATTCACGGGTTCTTTGCTTCAATAAGCGTTAGGTCAAGAACCTTCTACACTCCTGGCATCAGAAGCTTTTGCTACTTGAAGATCAAGTGAGTAAAGAGCAACTGAAGGCTGAATTCTCATAAATGGTTAACTGAAACAATGAGAAGTCATTGCAGCAACTGCTACATTTCAGGTTCACATACAACCTGGACACGCATTATTGGGTAACGGAGGTAGATGGCCACTGGCAAAGACCAGACAGGCTCCACCTACCCCCACCCCACACAGGGAGGGAAGTCTTCCTACAAGAATGCTTGACAAGAAATTTACAGAGAATGGGCGGGAGGCATGCTTAGCAAAACTGCAGAAAAAACAAGGTTTGTTTGGGGGCTGGCCTGAGAGAATTAACAAGTGAGGTGACGGCATGGTTCCCCACACAACTCCACTCTTGGGCAATTCAAAACCCCCACTTGGAAAAGAGAGGATATAGGTATACATATAGCTGATCATTTTGCTGTAGAGCAGAAACTAGCACAACATTGTAAAGCAACTCTACTCCAATGACAATTAACAAAAAATTAATTATATAAGTAAGTAAATAAAAATACCCACCCCCCCCAACTTGGTTCCATTTAAAACAGGCACTGTACCCACGTAGAGTCGTCTCACACGGGGGCGACCTGGTTTGAAGAGGACACGTGCCTACCTTTGTCCTCCGAGATGACCTGCACTAGCTCGTACTCCTCGGCCGGGTCCGAGTCCAGATTGTGCTTCAACATCGCCCTCTGGATCACGGCAGGAGTTTTATCCTGGCTCGTCAACTGGAAAGCCAAATGAAAGGGTGTGTAAAGCATTTAACTCTGTGTTTCCTGGAAGAGTTTTCCTGACCTGCTTCTTCTTGCTGTCTTGTGCCTTCCCAGGAGAAACGGCCCAGCGAAATGAGCAAGGCCCACGAGCCAGCCCTCCTGGATTCCAGTCCCGGCTCTACCCTCAGAAGACAGGTCATCAACTCTTTCCATCAGCTCCTCTCGCAGAGCCACAGTGTCTTCCCCCACTCAAACAGGAGAGACAGCCCGGGGTGCCTTGCCACTTCCAGTGGAGGTTCCAATGGAAGAATGTGTATGAGGGGATTGTGGGGAATGCACAGCGTTTTCAGTCCTGTGCCAAGCTTACCCTCACCTGTGGAGCACCGGGGACAACCTGTGGGTTAGAAATGGCCACGGTTCCACACACTGACCGTTGCAAAAAGCACAAGTGACCCCACAACCCGGGGAGCCCACCTCTAGATATTTACCGGCGGAATGAGTGTATCCTCAAAAGGCCTTCTGTACAAACTGTCACAGCAGATTTGGTCATGACAGCCCCAAACTGAAAACATCTTGCATCTCCATCGACAGGAGAACAGGGGAGGATAAAGATAGTGCTGTGTGTTCATGACAGAGCATGACGTAAGCGCTAAAGGGAACTGAAACACGCAACGTGATGAATCCCACAAAGCACACGCTACAACGTGATGAATCCCACACCCATCACGGACAGCCGGAGGAAGGAGACACGGAAGACAACATGCCACGGGAGGCTGTTCGCACCAAACAGGCCAAGCTAACCTGTGGGGTCAGAAGGCTAACTTTAGCTAAACTCATATTCAGCTAAGCTTAAAGTAGGATTGGAGGGGCATAAGGGAATTCGGGAATGAAGAAGGGATGAGTGGATGAAAAATGTTAGAGAGAAATAGCTTGCAGTGGTGGTTACATATATATATATAACCATATATATATATAACCATATATATACATTATATAGTGGTTACACAGATAAACACATATATATGACAGCTACATATATATAGGTATATGGTGGTTACATACATATATATATAAACATATATATACACACACATATGGTAGTTAAATAAATATATATATATTATACTTATAAAAATCCAAAGACTAGAACACTTCAGATCTATGTAATTGTATGTAAACTTTGCTTCAATTAAAAATTAGCTTCTGAGTGTTTACAAACAATAAATCTAACATTTTTCCAAAGTACAAGTAAAAGCTCCTTTCAGCCCAAGTCTCCCCTTCATCTCTGCCCATCAGTCAGCTGTTTCCAGGGTGCTCAGAGAAACAGGAGAAGGGAGAGCTGACTTTCGTATTATTCCTTGGCTGATTTCTTTACATTTGAAAGAAAGCAAGAGAAAACACAGATTTTTCTTACTTAGAAATAAAAGCTGCTCTCCCCAGGAGGCACGAGGAGAGAGAGCCAAAAAGAGAAGAAGTCTGATTTCCTCCAAGAAACTGTCATTGTGAGGCCGAGATGTTGGGCCCATGAGCCCCTCTCTGGTCTGGAGAAGCAGCTGTATTTGTGATACAATAAATAACGGGCATTACAATGGGGTCCCTGTAAGTGACAAAGACCCTGCTCAAGTGTGTATCACCAAAACATCTGGCACATCCTTATTAAAGAATCTGCCTGCAATGCAGGAGCCCTTGGTTCAATCCCTGGGCCTGGAGGAAGCCCTGGAGAAGGGAATGGCGACCTGCTCCAGTATTCTTGCCTAGAGAATTCCATGGACAGAGGAGCCTGGTGGGCTACAGTCCATGGGGTCTCAAAGCATCAGACATG
The DNA here is from genome assembly GCF_002263795.3 of Bos taurus. Lineage (NCBI taxonomy): Eukaryota > Metazoa > Chordata > Mammalia > Artiodactyla > Bovidae > Bos > Bos taurus. The sequence continues at coordinate 64,954,629 of NC_037343.1, read as the reverse complement.
ACTGAGCAACTAACACTTTTATTTTTCACTTTCATGGTTAATGTTAGGTTCAGCTGTCAACTTTGAACCTACTTAAAGAGAAAGCCAGGCTACCCTTTATTTTCTTTATCTTAAACCTCCTCAGGTGTGTCCATAGGGATGGGATGGCCAAAGGCTTTCCTTGAGGGTTTGTTACTTTGTATCATAAAAGCTACAGGAGAACAGATCATCACAGATAGCACTGAGTTCAGCCCTATGCTGATATACTAAACCAGCAGTGTCCCGTAGATACATACTATAGGAGCCTCATTTGTAATTTTAAATATCTAGTGGCTACATTTGAATTTTTTTCAAAAGGGGAATTAATTTTAATATTTTATTTAACCCAACATACCCAAAATATTATATCAGCATATAATCAATACGAAATTGTTAATAAGATATTTTACATCCTCATTCCTTTTTTTTGTACCAAGTCTTCAAAATCTGGGTGCATTTCACACTCATAGCATATCTCAATTTGGCCTCTGCCCATTTCAAACCCTCACCTGCCAAACATGGCTGGTGGTTACAGTACTGAATGGTGCCTGGATGTCTCCTTCGCACACCTTATATAGGAACTCAAAACATTCCCTGTGCCCTTCCCTGAGGTTAGTTTTCTAATGCCCCAAGCCAGGCCTGTTTTTGAAAGATCAGATCCCTTGCAGGATGCAGGATGCAGTATATCTGATTTCTCTGGCTCAACAGGGTGTTTGAGAGACTCATCCACGTTGACTGTGTCCAGGTGTTCAGTTCTCAGCTCCTTTCAGTGCCGAGACACTGTGGTTACACAGCTGGCACTTAGTTCCCTGGATGGCATGTGAGAGAAGCCATGTGAATAAACTACCCTGAAAATACAACAGTAACGCCGATGACCTTGGCTGCCTGGCGGCTCCCCTTCCGCCCCCACACTCCTTTATCAGCCCCTCTGTCACCACCATGCGGGTTCCGTCTCAGCTTTCCCTCCTCCCCTGCAAGACCACGTCCACCCCGTGGGGCTGGACGACCCCTAGTGTTCGACCCAGCACCGGCCTTGCACCAACCTGTGTTTCTGACCATGTACCAGGAAGGCCGCGCCATCTGGATGTCCTGCAGTGACCTCCAGTGTAAGTGCTCCCAGACCTCCTCCTCCAGCAGTTATATGGCACTTGACGGGACCACCACCATCCAGCTACCTTAATCCTTCCTCTTCCACTCCCCCACAAAAGGAACCAAAAAGTTGATAACTTAATGGATAGATCCTAAAATTCTAACTTACAAAAACTTTCAAAAATCTGTATCATCTCCAGCCACATGACCATCGTTCAAACCCTTATCACCTTCTACGTGGAATATGATAGCAGCTTCTAATTTGCTCCCTCATCTCTAATCTGCCCGCCTGTGTTCCAGCACGAGGTCTCCACAATGCCAGTTACTTCTCTAAAGAGCAAATCTGACTGCTACATAAAAGCCTTTGATAAGACTCGACTGCCTGCAGGATTAACGCAAATGCCTTCGTGGGGCCCGGAGGCCCTGGGAAAATCTGATCGCACCTCTATTAGAATATTCAATATGTTTTGAAAAATGCTTTACAATCTCCTTTTTGATTATAAATTCCTCAAAGACAGCAATGTATCATTCGTCTCCCTACTCCCAAAGCCTGGTCCCGTGACAGGTACTCAACTAATGGTCATGAAACATTTTGTTGATTCAGTGAATGCTTTAGTAAGGTTTTTCTTTACATGTTCACAGACAGTGCCTCCAGACCATTTACGTCATATTCAGAGCTGAGCTTGTAAGTAGTCAGTGAGTCCTCAAAGAAGGCAAGTGATGAAGCTGGGGAGAGACACGGGAGTCGGTGTGATTGATTCTACTACAGGGAGTCGGTGTAATTCTACTACAGGGAATCGGTGTGATCCTACGACAGGGAGTCGGTGTGATTCTACTACAGGGAGTCTGCTTTTCTTTCATTTGAATGATAGTATTGTATCAGTTTCAGGAGTAGAGAGTCTGCTTGTCAATACATGATGCCCTTTAAGATAAGGAGTCTGCTCTCGTAATAAACACACCACACCTTACATACCCAAGGTTAATACCAGGAGAGGCATGGTTTGTGATCCAAAAAGACCGCCATTATTTAAAACACATTTTAGGGACTTTGCTCAAAAACACACACTTTTTACAAGAAGCTCAAAAAGGCCAGTCTCACTTTTTTGTAAGCATAGTTCCTCGTGGACACAAACAATACGTCCAGCTTGATCATCCGCTTATACTGTATGTGACTCCAAGTGACTAGAGGAGAAAACTGCTACCACCAAGGACATTGCTGAGGATGCATGGCAATCCAGTTAGACATGTGGACACGTAAGTCCCTGGGAAGACTTCCAACGAGCTGTGCAGCAGTTGCGTCCTCCCTGGGATACATTTAGGTAGTCACCCCAATTGAGAGTTTTGAAGAAGGTGACAATGACTTGGATGAATAAGGCTTAGCAACTTTTAAGACATAAAAAATTGTATCTTATACACACTGCTGATATGCACATTTTTATATAAATATGTTATTAGTCTATATAAGCCAAGATGTGGAAGCAACCTGGCCACTGACAGAGGAATGGATAAGGAAGATGTGGTACATATATACAATGTATACATTAAAAAGAATGAAACAATGCCATTTGTAGCAACATCGATGGGCCTAGAGAGTGTCATGCTGAGTGAAGCAAGTCAAACAAAGAGAAATATCATATGATATCCCTTATATGCAGAATCTAAAAAGAAATGATACAAATGATCTTATTTACAAAACAGACTCACAGACTTAGAGAAGGAACTTATGGTTACTAGTGGGGGAGGGTGGGGGAAAGGGATAGTTAGGGAGTTTGGGAGGAACATGTACACACCGCTGTATGTCAAATGGATAACCAACAAGGACCTACTGTACAGCACATAGAACTCTGCTCAGTATTCTGTAACAACCTAAATGGGAAAGGAATTTGAAAAAGAATAGATACATGTGTATGTATAACTGAATCGTCGCTTTGCTGTCCACCTGAAACTGTTACAACATTGTTAACTGGCTATATGCTTCGATATAAAATACAAAGTTTAAAGAACATGCTATTAGCCTATATCCAGGGAGACTCTGGCATTGATTCAGTGGCACATGTCCATTTGGCACGAATGCACGTGCGCACGCTGACATGGCAGGTGAGTACCCGGGGCGGTGGTCTGAGAGCCTTACCATGATGCTCTTGTACATGTTGCCATTATTGTCCTCTATGCTGATGCGGATTATGCAGGTGTCTTCGTTCTGCTGGTTGTAAACGGGCGGCAGCACTGTCGAGGTAATGGATGTCACAGAGACAGAGCGCTTGTGGATTTTCGGGTTGTTGTTGCAGGACGGAGGGGAGGAGAGGGGGTTCATCAAGGATGACATCCCTGAGGAAGTTGTGTCCATGGAGTGGATGGAGGAACAGGAGGAGGAGGACTCGGAGAGCTGGAAGAGTAAACACACCCCAAAAGGAAACCAAACTGTTAGAACCTTGGCCAACAGTGCGCTAAGTTGCAAAGCAGAGGTCAATGTCGAGACTAATAAACTTCAGTTATTTGCTCTACAACAGCCCATAGCACACGTGCGTCTCATCTCTGATGGAAGCACTACCATGGCAGAGGCCTGTCAATGATTCAGAAACCAGGGCACAATCACTCTGCATCTGGGGAGCGAAGGAGGTCCTCTCATTTCCTGAGAAGCTTTTAACTGCTCTGAAGGAGGTTAACCAGCAGATGGCAGCAGATACCAGAAACTACAGGCAACATAGACTCCCAAAGGAAGCTGGAAGATAACAGAGCAGGAGGAAAGCCCCATCGCCTGCCTGGAGCAAGAAGAATATTTGACCTGCCCACAGAGATCATTTCTACTGTGATTCTGCTTCATCACTGGCTTTCAAAGCAGGAGAGAAATGGCTTGTATTTTTAGACGTTTCTAAGATAAGGACCACAGATTATCCAGCTCTGCATGGAACATTAGCCCTGGAAAGGGCCCTGGAGATCGCCTGGTCCCACTCTCTTTCTGCTGCTGAGGAACCTGAGGCCACAGGTGTTGACAGCACCATTAGGACATGGCTCAAGTTTCCTGGCTCCCACGGGCAGGTTCACGTAGCAAGGGCATAACCGAGGCCCCGTCCACAGTCCATGATAAGGTGGTGAAGGAACACAGTACGCCAGACTCAGGGATGCTCAGCACTGAGGTCTGTGATGAGATTTCGGGTATCTTATCTCAAGAATAAAATTCAGGGCATTATAAATATGAGAGAAATTGATTCAGAGAAACAGAGTAACTTGCCTGAGGGAACACAGCCTACCCTTAACCACATTTGTTTCTAGAACCAACTGTACACATTTTCATGTTGCATATCAAGAATAATTAAGGAATGATATACTAGAGTTAATGTGTTTTTCTGCTTCATGACAGAGTTCTTATATGTGCAACATCAATTACCAAAGAAAGAGGATGTCCCCAACTCATTAGGTGGTGTTCCCCCCCAATAAAAAAAATCACTAATTGAATCATTTAAAATATCAATTCTTATTATAGAAAATTACAAATTATTTCTCAATGAGTTAAGCTAAAGTATACCACATTAATCCAATAAGATAATCTGGAGGTCATTTAAAAAATAGAAAACTTACTAATTTCTTTTACACCAACCTACCCTCCCATGGAAACAAAGTACAGAAATTTAGTTTTCTGATTATCTGGCCTCCAAGTAAAATGAAGTCTACTCTATTTTATTTCCTATGAACTTTTTCCTATTGCATAACGTATATTAAATTCAACTGCATCATTAGTTTAATTAGAGCCAGTCAGCTGATGTGACAACTCTGGTATGCAGAAGTCTAACTGAAGCTCTATCATAATATGGCTTACTTTTTTTCCCTTAGCTTCCCAAGTGAATTACCTTAGTGGCTCAATTCAAGGACTAACTGGTGGTGAATAATTTAACAGCCTGACTTTGCTTGCAGGTGTACCACACAGTAGCGAAGAGGGTCCGTTTTCCAATTACTGGTTCAGTTCTTCCCCCTTCCCTTTCCTCCATGTGAATTTTTTTTCCTTTGTTAGATTTTTCATGATTTTAAAGATATTTATATTCAAGATACAGCCTTGAAGATGCCTGGGTTATATCACCATTAAACAGACCACCTCATGAGCCCAAATTCTTCCTGGGAATCTAAGTAATGTGGAGCAAATGTGAAGCAAATGTTTAGGAATCATAATCAGGGGAACCAAGAAAAAAGGAATGCAAATTACACTTTACAAAAGAGCAACCTCACAGCTAGCCAAAGGGAAAGGCAGGGTGTGGAGGGCTGCCGGACCTCAGGGTAGGGAGGAGCCACGGAGGTCTCCGGGGCCAGCCGAGCCCTGAGCAGAACTGAGGCCTTTCCCGTTAACACCCTGGGGTTCTGCAGCCCAGCAATTACTTGGCATCCAATTCAATTACTCATTTTTAAACCTAGAGAAATCTGTGACTCTGAGAAAGGTTCAGCCAAAGAATTAAAATTCATGACTTGTGCAAGAAATTATAAAGAGCCAGCGTGTAAGGGAGGAGACAAAAAGAACACGGCAAGGGGGGTGCACAGGACACACGCCGGGCTTCTGCACAGTTTCAAAGGGATGACCAGGACCTGTGGGTACGTCCACGGCACCAACAGATGTCCTTCCTGCACAGGGAGAAATCCCACAGCAATGGGGGCAATAGCTGTCACTGCTGCACAACGTCCATCATCCAAGTCCATCGGAAACGGAGCCTACAAAGCCCGAGAACCTGCCACAAGGTGAGTGATGACGCTTCACCCCAGATTTCTGACAGATTCAGTGCTGAATGTCAAATCATGAAGAATGATTCCATCCCTGGTTAGGGAGACATGCCTGAGAGAACAGCCAGTCCGTGGGTGTTCGCAGAGCTTTCCTTCAATATTTGGAGCATTAAAGATGTGTCTCCAGGTTTTAAAACAGGAAGGTGAGAAATCCCACTGGGGCAGCATCTGAGTCATCTCAGGCCTAATAAGCCCTTCCTGGATTGACTACTTCAGTGACAAGGTCATCTGAGGGCTTCCAGTTTGCTGCTGGTGCTTGTACCATAGTGTGAAGCAGCGCACACGCCCCCTTACGGAATGGCAAATCTAACCAAAATGAAGAGACTGCGACCAACACTCCACCTCACTGGCCTCAGCAAAAGCTAAGGGGCCAGTAGACACTTACACAGCAAGTCTAGCCAGGCAAGATCCTCTCCCAAAGGGTGCAAGTTCTAGTCACGTCAAAGCTGACATCTCTCATCCAATCTCCTTGATCAACAGACTGAAGCAGGTGTGTATAGGAGATGCACGTGGACTTTTTGTTTTCTTTTCACTGATTTCTACAGCCACAGACATGAAGACTCTCCCTGAGAACTCCTTTATCACCTCTCATCACTCTCCCTTTTGGGGGCCACGGCAGATTGTATCCTTGTTAACCATTCCTCACCCTCCCCTGCTTCCATGCCCTGTGACTCCACACTTCCTCCCACTGGAAGTGGAGTATAGTTCCCCACCTCATTTATTTATGTGGGATTGGGCCACACAACTTTGCTCTGGAAAATAAATTGGTAGATAGAGCCCGTGCAGAGGCTTGTTAGGCACATGCAATGCCCTGTTGCTCATCCAATTTAGCACGCTAAGAGCAGGCCCTGGGTGACTCCAAAAACCACAAGAGGCAGGTAGAGAAGACCTGGACCAAATCATGACCAAGCCCAAGCCAAACCAACCAACCTGCAAACGCAGGACAGAGAACAAATGGCTGTTGCTTGAGGGCACCGAGTCTGGAGTGGCTTTCTCCGCAGCATTACATGGGATACGCGTGGCTGAGACCAGGTATGACACCAAGAAACTGACACGTTCTGGCTCTTGACTTTTCGCTCCTTCGAAGACAATTCTCCATCTCCCAAATAAAGGGTAGCTCACGTTACAAGTCACAGTCCTTCAGCTGCCTCTGGATGTGAGTGTGGAATGATGTTTCAAAGGCTCGATGAAGGAACCAACAGCCTTATCACTTCTGGACACTTTCTATAATAAGGGACGAGTCCCTGGACTGAACTCTGCTTATAACACCTGGTTCAAAATATGACTTGCAAAATCCTCTAGCGAGATCAACCAGAAAACAGACATTCCTCATGTGGCAAACGCTAGATCAGATGGCCGCATCGGGAATTATGGAAAAGGGTTAAGGATGTACCTTTTTTTGAGGCTCGTCGGGTGTGTCCATTGGAGTGATGGAGCCTTCCTCCACCTCTGAGTGGTTGGACTCGCAGGATGACACGCTGACGGAGTCCATGCTCTCACCAGAGCTCCCGCTGGTAGCGGACTTGGGCTGCTCTTTGGTGGGGGCGCTACTGGTGACAATGTCCGACCCCAGAAACAGTCTGCAGAAAGCATAATGCCAGGCGTTCAGGCTCGTAAAAATCTGGAATCCATGATTAAGCAAGTATTTTGTGTTAATAAGTCCTTGATGTCTTCTCAGTTTTGTGTGCCCTGTCATTATTAGGAAAAGATTTTTTACCCAGTTTCTAATAGATTGCAGTAAACATCTTGTCCCAATAGGTTATTTCTAACCTCAAAGGAGACACATTGCCTAGCTGGAGGAAGGACCTTATTAATCTGAGGTCTTCCTGGGTCAATGGTTCTCCATTTTTTGAGAGTTCCTGGACCACTTTGGCAGGATCAAAGTACTGTGGCCATACTCCTATCACTTCCCACCATAAAATGAAGTCCAAGAGGCTAAAAAAGAAGGCTGGCCCTGTGCTGGACAAGAAACCAAGCAGGAAGATTTCTTCTCCAACAATCCCATGAACTACAATAACCTAAACCCCTTCATCATTAAACAACTAGATGAGAAGCATTACAAATTCTTCTCAAAGTTGGGCTTACAAGACAGTAAGGAAAATCCCTGCAGGCTAGAAACAAAAAGGGAACTGAAAACCAGAATATGCAAGCTAACTCTGCAGCTGCTCTGGATGGGGAGTGGGAGGTGCCAACCTTGGCAAACTCCGCACATGGGTTCTGACACATACACAGGGTCCAAAGATGAGGGCTTCTGTTTATGTAAGGTAGAGAGTTAGTACTGACATCCTTTATACAGAGCCAGGATCCTCAATGGGCTATCTATACCCTTAGTAAAAAGATGGGCTAAAAAAAAAAATCTTCCTACCCAGGAAAATTTATCTGTTGGCCTGAGCTTAGGTAGGAGAAAAATCTCTCCCCTAAATCATATGTGATTTTAGCCAGCACCTCATTCAGATTTGCTACTTAGCTAATCTAAGAACTAGGAACTCTCCAGCCAGTGATCCTTCTGAAGAAACTAGCATTTAAAAAAAAAAAAAAAAAAAACACCTTTCTGAAGGAATATATCTTCAACTTAGGTTTCAGAGAATTCCCTGATAAAGATGAACTCACAATATACACACAAGAAAATAACCTATCCAAAGAGAGAAGCATAACAAACAGGAAGTCTAGACGATCTTTTTTTTTTGGTCTCGAGGCATGTGGGATCCTAGCTCCTTGACCAGGGATCAAACCCACACCCCATGCATTGGAAGGTGAAGTCTTAAGCACTGAACCACCAGGGAAGTCCCAAAACAGCAAGTCTAGACTCCTGAGAACTTTAGATGATAAAAACCGTCAGAAACAAACTAATAATTCATTCATTCAATCATTTGAGTGTCTACCACGAGTCAAGCTATAAAACAAATACATTGAAAAACATCAAAAACATATGAGAAGAAGCTGAAACAGTGGTTAAGAGCAAGGCACTCTGACAAAAAGGTAGTGATTTAAATCTAAAAACTCAGTGGAAGGATTAACCAAACACTGAAAAGAAAAACTGCCAACTAGATGACAGGTCTGAAGAAAATCCTCAGAGATCAGCATCAAAATACAAAGACATGAATAACAAAAGCGGTTAAAAGACACAGAGAATGGAAGGAATGCCTGCAATGTCTGTAAGGAGAGTCCCAGAAGAAGACAAATGATGGAATGGAAAAGACACCGTATCTGAAGGGTCTGAAGAGATTCCAGAACTAATGGACCACAGGAATCCTCAGATCCAGGAAGAACAACCTGAATAGGATCAGTAAGACGAAATCCTCCCTTAACCTGCACAGCGGTGTATTAAAGACAAAAGAGATTCTTAAAAGCAACAGGGCACGGGGCATAATACACAAAAACAAAAATTAAACACACACCAGACATCTCAAGAGCAACAACAGAGGTCAGAAGATATGGAATAATAGCTTGAAATTCTAAACCATATGACTCCAAGAGTGAGGGCAAAACAAAGACTTTTTCAGACAATGACTATTTACCATTAATCAACAACAGGAAGGAAGGCATAAGATGCAAGAAGGAATGGCATGTAAAGAAACGAGCAAATGGGTCCAAACCCAAATAAGCACTGACTATGTCAGGAAGGTCTCCTGGAGAAGGGAATGGCTACCCACTCCAGTATTCTTGCCTGGGAAATCCCATGGACAGAGGAGCCTGTTGGGCTACAGTCCATGCGGTCACAAAGAGTTGGACACTACTGAGCGACTAACATATTCTATGGAAAATAACAAGAGTAGAAACAATGAGGATAGGCTTGATTTTTTTATTAAATAATTTAAGGAATTAGAAGCTTAAATTCCAAGACCTAAAAAGCGTATCTTTGCTCTGTCTCAACTCCATCCCACCATCTCTTGACCCATTTTTCATGTCGCTTCCTTTCTTGGACCTCCAAGCACTAGTGGGGCTTTGTGGGGGGAAGCGCGAAACTCCTGGCCAACGCAGACTGTGTCAGTGAAAGGACCAGACACAGGTATACACCTTCAGAAGGGAAGAACAAATGTGTTAATCAAATGATAATCCTTGCTTCCTTGAACTTGTCTCCCTAGCCGTCATTAGATTCACTAGTCTAAGGTCTATCAGAGTTTAATGTCTATGGGCTCAACTTCAAGACAGACTAGGTTCTCTTAAGACTCTTCCATAAAATTTGCCACATTCAAAGCACAGGGTCTTATTATACTGATGGCTCTCTTCCTTCCCTTCCTTCCCCCTCACTCTTTCCTCCTTTTCTTCTTTCCTTCCCTCATCTTCTCCTCTCCTCCACTTCTTACTTCCTATTTCCTATGTCCTTCTCCTCTTCCCCCAGAAGGTATTTCTCCACTAGACAGACAGTTAAAGGATCCCCTGGCTCTAGAGTCAAATCTTGGATTTGAGCCCAGATCCGACAATAATTGGCATACTATTCACCCTGTCTGTGCCTTATTTTCCCAGTTTATAAAACTGGTTATCAGGACTTCCCTGGCAGTCCAGTGGTTAAGACGCCATGCTCCCAATGCAGTGGGTGCAGGTTCCATCCCTGGTTAGGGAACTAAAATTCTACATGCTTCGTGGCACCGCCAAAAAGAAACTGGCATAATAGTAGAACCTAGTAGGTTATTTTCGGAGAAGGCAATGGCACCCCACTCCAGTACTCTTGCCTGGAAAATCCCATGGACGGAGGAGCCTGGTAGGCTGCAGTCCATGAGGCCGCTAACAGTTGGGCACGACTGAGCAACTTCACTTTGACTTTTCACTTTCATGCATTGGAGAAGGAAATGGCAACCCACTCCAATGTTCTTGCCTGGGGAATCCCAGGGACAGGGGAGCCTGGTGGGCTGCCGTCTATGGAGTTGCACAGAGTCGGACACGACTGAAGCGACTTAGCAGCAGCAGCAGTAGGTTATTTTATGCATCAGATGAGAAATACATACACTGTTCTCATAACAGTGTTGGCACATGACTCAATCTGTTCATTCAATAAATATGTATTGTTCACCTACTATGTATGGGACACCAATTTCCGAGGTTAACAATGAACCAAAAACAGATATAAACTTCTGCCGTCAGAGTTTGCCTTCCATTTAATAAACAGATACATCCAAATACGGCATGTCAACTGGAGGTAAATGCAGTGGAGAAATTCAAAGTGGGTGAGGGTGAGAGAAGGTGCCAAGGGCAGGTAACATGGACAGGTTACAGTTTTATATAAAGTGGTTAGGGAAGGCTCATTTCAACAAAGATGTGGAGTAAGTGAGGGACTGAGCCATTTGGCTATCTGGGGAACAGTGTTCTAAGCAGAAGAAACAGCAAATGAAAATGAGTGTGCTTAGTGAGCTCAGGGCAGCATGGGGGCAGGGGGGCTGCAGTGCACAGAGAGGGGGAAGGTGAGGACAGGCAGGGGCAAGACACGTGGACAGGGTTGGGATGACACTTTAGGTCCTGAAGGGGCTTGAGAGCCACTGTGAAGACTTTGGATTGTGATGAGAGGGAGACAGGTGTTGTTAAGTTAGCTACACCTGGCCCTGAGCTGGACAAACAGCCATGAACACAACGGATAAGGTTCCTGCTCTCAGTGGCTTACATTCCACTGGAGGAGACAACGGGCATGGCTGGGAGTGATCAGGGCAGATGGCAACATTAGACAAGATGCTCTCTAAGGAGGTAATGCTTGTGCCAACATCTGAAGGAGCGAGTCTGGAGAGAACGTGTGTCAGGTCACGGGGACATCTAGTGCAAATACCTGGTGCGTCTAGTGTGCACGGAGCCTGGGGAGGTTAAATGAGGGCTGGGGGATGAGCAGGGCTGGATCGTGGTGAACAAGGGGGATTCCAGACAGAGAAAGGTGGCAAGAAGACTGGGGAAGATCACGCTGGGCCTAGTGAAACAGGATAAGGAATTCGGGTGCTACCTTAAAACAAGACCAGTCGACATTTTACAGCAAGGAAGTGATACAATCCGGGATACATTTGAACACACTGCCAGACTCCTGGGTGGAAAATAGAACTGTTGGAGCAAGGGTGGGGCCAGAAGTCAGTAAGGATCTTGCAGGAGTGTGGTCCAGGCAGGGGATGATGGTGGTCCAGGTCAGAGAGAACAGTGGGGAAGAATGGATCTAGGAAATGTACTGAAGTCGGGACGGACAGGTTAACGATTTAACAAATGAGTGAATGGGCTCAGGGGAACTTTGTTGAATACCCTCCCCCTCTCCCACTCTGATGGGACCCTCTTGGGCCCCAGGACCCCAGGGTGGCACTCACAGGCTGAGCCTCTTCACCATGCTCTTCCGAGGCTTGGGCGATGTGGCGCTGGCATCAGCAGCCGCTTCGATCTCACAGGAGAGGGCGTAGCTGGGGAGAGAGGGGAGCCTGTGAGGACAGAGCTTGGGAAGTGAACAGATTTAAATCCACACGATTCACTGGCTTCCTTTGAGAGGAAGGCTCTGACTGTTCAAAGTCAAGATATGGACTATGTTGTTCTATGACAAAGGTCAGAGGGTACTGACTTAACAACCAGATTTTACAAATTGACATATATGCCTCCTCCCATCAAACCCCCACTGGTATATAGGTTGAGACTGTTTAGTTCTGCATGACTCAAAACACATGGATTTGCTGGTTCTGGCTGTATCAAAGCTGACTCCTTTTGTTTCCCTGATTGTTTTCAGCCTATGGTTGGGCCAGGGAAAGAATCATTTCTCCTCCTATTACTTCTCCCATTACCAGCTACCTCCCATTACTTTGTGTGTCTGTGTGAGTATGCCCACACACGTGTGTGTGTGTGTATATATATACTCAACTTACTGTTTATCTACAGGAAATGAAAGAGACATTTGTAAATGATCTAATCTTCAATAAATAGACATAGGTAGTTATATTATTGATAAAAATATATAAATATCATTTCTAATTGCCAAAACATCCCAAATTAAAAATACTCCAGATTCAGACATCTATATTCCAGGCAGATATAACTTCCATAAGCACAAGAAGAATGTAGGTCTGCCTTGAAATGTCTCTTATGAAAGCTTGTAGCTTTAGTTAGGAGATGTACTTGGTTCTAGGTAGGTGAAGAAGCGTGCATGCATGCTAAATCACTTCAGTCATGTCCAACTCTTGCAACCCTATGGACCATAGTCTGCCAGGGTCCTCTGTCCATGGAATTCTCCATGGAAGAATACTGGAGTGGGTTGCTGCGCCCTCCTCCAGGGGATCTTCCAAACCCAGGGGTCAAACCTGTGTCCTCTTACGTCTCCTGCATTGACAGGTGGGTTCTTTACCACTAGTGCTGCCTGGGAAGTTCAGGTGAAGAAGGTAAGTGGTAAACATTAGCTTGATAAGTTGCTAATATTGTGTACTTTTTTAAACCTAAAGATGTATCCAGGTAGTTGGTCAAGCAGAAGTATTCATTGATATAGGCATTATTCAAATACTAACTTTAGACACAGGGCTTTTATAAATCGCAAGGAAAAAAAAATAGGATATGTTTAACAAGATTCCTTTAATCATTAAAAAGTCAGTTTCACAGCTGATATTCTGACCCTGAACTTTCTGATTCAAATCACTGGCCATGGTGTGAATGTTCCATATATGAATTTGATGCACAGAGAGGAAGTTCATATATACTGATCATCAGACCAGAAAACGTAGAAAGAGGCAGTAACTTTTTTGTTTTCTATCCAATACATAGCAAAAACAAAACCTTCATTAATTGACGTGTACTCCGAATCAAAGAGCTTTTTTTTTTTCTTTTAATCAAAGGTTTTAATGTAACAGGACCAATCCATTCCATTACCAAGGACCTCAGAAAACATCTGCATTTCAAATGAGGAAGCAGGCTTATGGAGTTTACAGGATTGCAACCACCTTCAGAGCTTAGGTTGTAAAGTCAGGAAGACCTGACTTTGAATCTAAAGTCTATCACTGGCAAATTACAGCCCTTCTCTAAACCTCAATTTCCTCATTGGCAAAATACTTGTTTTTCAGTCAACTTCACCTTCCCTGATGAGAAACTTTCAAGGAAATCCCCTGTTCTACAGCAGAGGTCAGAAAATGTGTTCTGTACAGGACGAGATATTAAGGATTTTAGGCTTTGCAGGCCGTGTGGTAACTGTTGCAACTATTCAGCTCTGCCTTGAAAGCATGAAAGCAACCATAAACAAGAGGGAAATGAATGGGCTGTGTTCCAATACAACTTTATTGTGTGTGTGCTCAGTCACTCAGTCGTGTCCGACTCCTTTGTGACCCCATGGACTGTAGCTCTTTTGTGACCCCATGGACTGTAGCCCACCAGGCCCCTCTGTCCATGGGATTTCCCTGGCAAGAATATGAGCGTGGGTTGACATTTCCTCCTCCAGGAGATTTTTACAACCCAGGGATCGAACCCACATGTCCTGTGTCTCCTGCACTGGCAGGAGGATTCTTTACCACTTAGCCACCCGGGAAGCCCTTATAACTTTATCAATGGATACTAAAATTTCGATTTCAAATAACTATCCCATGACACGATAGTCCTCTTCTGCTGTTTCTTTTTCAGCCGTTTAAGTATGTGAAAACAGCTGGTAGGCTGGATAAGGCCTGTGAACTCTAATCCTCTGAACTATAGGGTAAAGCTACACACCTCTGACGGGCCAACATTCAAGGCACTGCAGTGAGTGTACTCTCCAGGCTCATCAACCTCTGTTTTGAAACCCGTCCACTCATGAATCAGACACGCCAGTGTTCTAACCATTCTTCCAAATGTCAAGCTTGTCAGGGCACCTGACCTTTGCTCACATTCTTCTGTCTGGAATGTTCTCCTCCAGTTCTCCTGGCGAAATCTTTTCTTTCCTCCACAGCCTAGCCCAGATGTTAGTGCCTTTATGAGCTCTTCCCCATTTCCCCCATCCTTGGCCAAGTGAACTCTTCCTGCCTGTGGGTCCTGCAGCACTTTGATTACCCACTGTTGTTATTTCAACTCTTCATGAGTCTGTTTCTCCTGCCCCCTTGAACACTCCCTCAAAGCTAGTGCCAATTACCAATAGTGACCAATAGTGATGGCAATGATGCTGTCTCCAAGAAGATTACATTTAATCCTCTCAAACAGACATCTTACAGAAGAGCATCCTGAAGATCAGGAAGAATACGTGACTTGTTCAAGGTGACAAAGATAAATGAATGGTACAGCACAAGAATCTGAAAGCACGTTTTCTGATGCTGGCAGTTCAGTTTTTTCTGCTACACTATTATCCTTTGAAAGCCTAGTTGCTGCTCGCTAAAGAGCTGTTGAATAAATGGCCAAGTGAGTGACCAGATGCGGTATTCCTCTGACCAACACTGCAGCTCCACCCGAAGGACGATGGGTCTGCCCACCTCTCCTCCTCGGTCAGGAGCTGCTGCCTCTGGAACCACTGGATGAACTTTGGATCTGGGCTCATGCAGTAGCTGTTGCAGGCAGACTGTAGGAGCTTGATCTGGGCAATCACTTCAAATTCCTGAAGCAGAAAGTAAAAGTGAAGTCGCTCAGTCGTGTTGGACTCTTTGTGATCCTATGGACTCCCCACCGTTCTCCATCCATGGGATTTTCCAGGCAAGAATACTGGAGTGGGTTGCCATTTCCTTCTCCAGGGGATCTTCCTGACCCAATGATCAAACCCAGGTCTCCCACATTGCAGGCAGACTCTTTACCATCTGAGCCACCAGGGAATCCGTCAGAGCACCAAAGAGTGAACTAAAAAGCCAATGAGATATACATCTTCTCTACATGAACACATACGGCGGTGGATAAACAATGGACAAAATCATCGAGGAAGCTTATAAAGAACTGCCTGCCTTAGAAATAAAACAGCTGAATAACTCACACATTTGAATTCTGACTCACTGGCTTTTGTCTATGCTTTGTACCCTTTCTTTTTGAAAAAGCCTTTTACACGAATAAAACAAGTTCCCAAGGTGACCCATACTAGGTATGACCTGAAGTCATAGTGACTTTCTATTTCTCTTTTCCATTTCCATTCTTGGGACAGAAAACTTTTTTTTAAGGATGAATCCTTCTAAAATGTATTTTAAAATTCTACTTTCTACAATATAAAAGAAAAAAATTACTCTGAGTCAGGAAGCTCCCAAGTTCTCCATTCCTATCTTCTTCAACCCTTATGCCCTCAATAAGTAAGTTTTGGTAGGGTTGAATATCTAAATAATCCAGAACCTCATAAACTTGAATGTTTAGATTTCCTGAATTCTTGGGGTTTTACTACTGTAGTAAATCATTTAACTCAGTCTTTTAAAGCTCATAAGAGAAGCAAGTGTACAGTTATGTCCAAAATTATTTATCCTTCTTTAGATGTTTCAATAAAGATTTTTTTAAAGTCAGCAATGAGTATAAGTTTTAGCTTTAGGTTTTATACTCAAACTTTTCAAAAGTTTAACATGCTAGTCTTAAAATGAAAGAGATTTCCCTCTAGGGTTATTCTGAAGAGAAAGGACAAAGATGGGTAACCGTGGAGGCAGTAATTGAATTGGTTTGGATGGTTACAGGACAGAGGCAGTTCAACAACTGGCAGATTCCGTAGGTGTGGATTTCCCATGCAGTGACCTCCCGCCTTGGCCTCAGCATCCGCAAGACGCATTCATCATCATATGCTACCAGGGACAGAAGACTTGCATTTGTCTCAGGCGGTGTTTGTCTCTTGTTACTTATGAGTTCAGCCTGCTTAGCTCCTGAAACTTTGGTTTTAACTGCAATGTCATTTACTCCTGGAAGTTTCTCTGACTCCACAAGTTGGGGACAAATGCCCCTCCTATATGCTCCTTTAATACCCACTACTTTTGCTCATAAGCCCTTATCAGGTTGCATGGTAACTACCTGTTTGCCTACCTACTTCCTTTACTGTAACTTCACGAGGGCAGGGAGCTCTGGGCTTTTCCTGATGCAATCCCTAAACCTATCCCACTTTCCCATCCAGTGTTAGGTCTGCAAAAAACGTTTGTGGGATGAAAGAATGAATGAATAACTAAAGAACAACGAGAGTTCCATGGGGTAATATTATTATTTTCCTTGGGATTATTTAAATATACCATTTTAACACTAAAACCATAGCAAATTTTCAAAGCTCTGTTTTATCTCTCTGTACAGAACTATTCTACTTTCCACAGAAAAATTCAAAGTAATGTTGAACGCCCCTTCCTATGCTGATAGGAAAGGAAAAGAATAATTATCCACATGTAACAATGAAGACCATTTCCTTTCCTCTCTCTAATAGGCCTACCAGAGTTAACCATCTTTAGTAACCCTTCTATATCATATACTCTTATGAAACACTTTCTTCTTAATGGGATAAACCTGTTATTGCTGAGGCTGATTGTAAAGAAGATAATGATGAAGGGGTAAAGGAAGAAATGTGGGCTCAGAAGGAACAGGACAGGATGTGAACCCTGGCTGTGCTACCAGGCGACTCTGGTCAAGTTACTTCATCGGAGTCCTGGTTTCTTCACCCTTGAACTGAGAATGATAAAACCTGCCTCACGAGGGCTCTGGGGCAATAACGCATAAGAGTGTGCCAAGTACAATGCTATATGATACATTTTCAATATGTGTTATTTTTTTTCCTGCCTCAACAAAAAACTTAAGTCTCCACTTCTCTTTTTTTTTAAGCCCAAATGAAGTAAAATGGAAAACCACAGCCAAGACTTCTACTTACCCTTCTCCTCTTCTCAAAGTTTATCAGTCCACCCTGAAAGAAATTTTTTTGAAAAGAATGACAAACCAAGCTATTTTGAAACATAGCCCTCTTTGTTCTAGGTTTTTGTTAAAATAGATCAAAGGGACAATAAAGTCACAATTATTCATGACAGTAATCATGGCTACTTTGGAAGAAGAGAAGCATCATTTGCTTAAAGAAAAATATTTCTTTATCATAGGATAAGATATAGGCGGACAGCCTTCTCTTACAATGCCTGAAACGAACTGAAACAGTCATGACAAAGGACTTACAACACAGAATCCAAATATACTCGCAGAGCCAGTAAAGACAAAAGCTTGGGTAAATGTTCCAGCACACATTTTTTTTTTTTTCCTTGACCGAAAGCAACAAAAACAGATGGTCATTGACTCATACTGGAAACCAAAGTGTCAATGTGTTATCAAAAGGGAAGTCACTTCTATATAACCTCATCACCAAAGTTAAGTTTCAGTTCTCCAGCCCCCCAGCTCCTAGTCTCATAGGCTGAACTTAACTTTTAAAGCATTGGTCACTCCCCCCCAAATTCCCCAACCCTGATCGTGTTTCCTGAGGCAGAGGATGTGAATAGACACAGAGCACTGCTCTCTGGGTAAGCACGTCCACAACATCTACAATGAACTTGGAGGTGGGAATTTGCAAGATAACTGCTACTCCTAACTACGATGGAGGAAAACGCCGGCTGACTGCACGTGATAACCAGGAACGCGAGATAAGGAAATACACGAGAAATCCTTAAGTTTCATTTCAAACATCAAATCTCTTCTCCATGTAATATTCTATTACTGTTACTAACAAGCAGCTGGTTTTTCTAGGCTTCACTTCATTTCCCATTTTGAGAAAAAGAGAGAGAGGGAAGGTAATAATATGAATCAAAAAAGGATATCTGAAAACCCATGAATTTGACTGACTTCCTACCCCAGCAGGTAGAACGTGGGGGCATATTATTCCCTCAGCTCCACCTGCCAAAGTCCTACCCAACACTGGGCAGGATTTGACTTTTAACTTTTAAAATCATCGGAATGACCAATGATCAAAAAGTTAAATTCAGCCCACTGAGACTAGAAGCCGGCAGGGCTGGAGAATTGAAACTTAACTTTGATAATGATGTTACATAGAAGTGACTTCCCTTTTGATAAAACACTGACAATGTTCCAGCCCAGTCCTTCATAATGGATGCCATGACCTCTGTGCCTAAGGAATCAATTGAGGCTTCCCCTCTTGTCCCACTTCATTTCTGTTTGAGTTCTTACTATTTCCATCCATCACTGTCTGCTTTGAAATACACCTTCCACAAGATTGTGAGGCACTGCTGGAGTCACTCATCTCTGTATAACTCATGGCATCTAGCACAATGCCATGTTCATGAAGAGCCCTCAGTTGGGGGTGGGGTGGGGTGTGTGTGTGTGTGTGTGTGTGTGTGTGTGCGCGCGCATGCACTCAGTCGCTCAGTCATGTCTGACTCTTTGCTACCACATGGACCATAGCCTGCCAGGCTCCTCTGTCATGGGGTTTTCCCAGCAAGAATATTGGATTGGGTTGCCATTCCCTTCTCCAGGGCATCTTCTTGACCCAGGGATTGAACCCACATCTCCTGCATTGCAGGCGGATTCTTTACCCTCTGCACCAGCTGGGAAGCCCCACTTGATGTGAACAAAAGTGTATTTCTCTCTTGGGCAACCAATGGGAAGGCTACAGATCCACCTGCACCACCGGCCCGGAACTCACCTCAATGTAGTCCTGGAGGGCAGTGTCTAGCATGGTGAGGTCAGTCAGGAAGGTGCCCAGGTAGGGCACAGTCCCCTGCATCACACCCTGAAGAGCAAGCACAAGAAAACCGTCTCTGCGTTACTGAAAGTCTGGTCCACACGGACCAAAAGGCTCTGTGTCTGCTGCAGTCTGCAGGGAGCCCATTTGCAGATGGAGGCAGCAATCTCTGAATGGCCAGGTGAGCCTCGACAGCATTTGGAGAGTAATTAAGAACCACTGAAGGCCTCTCTTAAGGCCACTAGTGCTAACCTCTATGAATGAAAAATTTTAAATTCCTTTATGAATTGACTGGGAATTCCATCACCAAGGTAACTTTCGAAGTCATGAAAACCAAGCCTCGAAGGCAGGAGATGCTTCAGGTGGATTGAGGTTCGCACATTGCCGACACAAGGTCAGAGGGACCTCTGTTCTCTCTCACAGTGTGTGGACACCCCCGGTGGTTCAGAACAGCCCTGGGAAGGACGGCCTCACCAGGCAGAGGGGTGGCTGCAGCCCACTGCGGGAGTGTGCCCACAGGAAGCTGTGGTATCACTATAAAGTGGCTTGGTGACTCAGTTCTGAAGAAAACAGGAGGGAAAGGGGAAAACAGTACCTTTAAACTAGAAAACTTGCCAAACTCTACCTTACCCAGGTGATGAAGGCTAAAATCACCAGTGACATCCGTGTCACACTGATGCCATTTATTCCTTGATAGGATGAGAAGACACTTCACATCTGTGATACTCCTCTCCAGACCCTTAACCTCAGTCTAATCACTAGGAAAACAACAGACACCCCTGGCTGCAGGACATTCTCAGGACACTGGAACAGTCTTCCTAAAGAGGAAGACTCAGAAACCGTCACAGAGCAGAGGGGACCAGGCTGACAACTACATGCCGTGGGGCACCCTGGATTAGATCCTGGGACAGAAAGATGATGCCGGTGGGAAACTGGTGAATCCAAGTCAAGTCTGGCTTTCAGTGAGCAGCAGGATGCCCATGTCGACATCCTAGTATTGCCAGGTGTGCCACGGTTACAGATGTTAACTGGGGTGGGAGTGGAAGGGTGAGGGGTGCGGAGAAACTCTATGTATTATCTGGAACTTCTCTCTAACTTCTAAAATTAAAAGTTTATTTAAATGTGTGGTGATGCGGATGAACCTAGAGTCTGTCATACGAGTAAAGTAAGTCAGAAGGAGAAAAACAAGTATCGTATATTAACGCATACGTATGAAATCTGGACAATGGTACCGATGAACCTATTTGCAGGGCAGGAAGAGAGACTCAGACGTGGAGAACGGAGCTGTGGACACAGCAGGGAAGAAGAGGGTGGGACAGACTGAAAGCAGCACTGACATACATACGCTGCCATGTGCAGAACAGATGGCTGCTGGGAAGCTGCTCTGGAGCACAGGGAGCCCAGCTGGGAAGCTCTAGAGGGGTGGGATGTGGGGTGGGAGGGAGGCTCGAGAGGGAGGAGAGGTATGCATACGCATAGCTGGAAACAATTATCCTCCAACTGAAGAAAAAAAAAAAATTCCCTCGAAAATAAAGGTAGAAGCAATTCCACTGCAGGTATATGAAATTGTGAGTGTTAGTCACTCAGCTGTGTCCGACTCTTTGCCACCCCATGGACTGTAGCCCATCAGGCTCCTCTGTCCATGGAATTCTCCAGGCAAGAATACTGGAGTGAGTAGCCATTCCCTTCTCCAGGTATATACGTACTAGATTAATTTCACCAAATCTCCTTGGAAATCATTTCTATCCTCCACAAGGCCACCAAGGCACTATTTTGAAGAGAAAATAAAAGGGGGCTTCCATGGACGCACCTTATCCTAAACTCCATTAAGGCACTTATGGAAATTCTAGCAAGAACACAAAGCCTCCGCCAGGGTGAAACCAGGCGGCCTGATGTGCATGTGGCCAGCTGTCTCCTTGGTCAGGGCTGCTTCGTGAGGCTCACACCAAGGCAGGTTTTGTCCTTCAAGAGCTCACTGTCAGCTGCAGTTTGTCCTTCCCTATTATGTGTACAAGGTCTCATCCTGAACCAAAATAATCTCTCTCTTAACAGCTATTTTTAACTTGTCTGAACCACCAAAAATGTTTGAAGTGCTGTGAATATTCTACAGGCTTTATGTTACAGAAGAGGCCCATCACTCAAAAACATTTCTGATTTATGATCAGGCTTTCAAAGAAGAAGAAAAGTCTTCTTCAAGCAGGGATGAAAATATTTAAGAGTTTGTCAGTCTCCAATCTGGTCTCTCTGGTTTTCCCCTTCTATGCTCAAAGTTAGGAGAGTTTTAAAAATAAAGCCAGTGATGTCAATAGTTATCTTTTAGTCTTAAGGAAGGAGGTACGATGCTCCTTTGAATACCAAAAAACCAGAAAGATTTGGTTAGTACGTGGTGTCAGTGAGGAGATCCAGAAAATGACTAGAGGGTTTGGAACAAATGAAAAGATCTCTGAGTACAAGGACCAAGTTCTGGGAGCTGACACTCTCTTTCCCCAACAACCAGGTCCTGGAGCTACTGTGTGTTCAAAGTTGGGACTTTGAAAACAGTTGAGACTTCCCTGGGGTCCAGTGGTTAAGACTCTGTGCTTCCAACGCAGGGGCCACGAGCTCGATCCCTGATCAGGGAACTAAGATCCCGTGTGCTGTGTAGCATGGCCAAAAGGGGAAAAAAAGCTGATTACAGTAGGCATTGCAGGAGGTCTCAGGTCTCAAGCTCCTAAGTACAGAAGTGGATAAGTACAGAAGTGGATAAAATAAGACAGTATAAGGGACAGAAGCCTACCTGCCACAGACTTTCCCTCACTTCCAGAAAAAAAAAAAAAAAAATTCCAGAAAACAAACGCGATCTGGGACTCTTGGACCAAACTATTTCCTGCTGGGTCAAGTGGGAGTGAGAAGAGCTTGCCTCGATAACTCCCAGGGCTGCTGAGGACAGATGAGGTAAAGAGCACGAGAACTTTTTTGGGAGCAGGGGCACCCCACAGACGGAAGGTTCTGGTGCCAAGCGGGAGCCCTGCCACCCACATGGGGTGGCTCCCTGGCTGGCCCTCGGGGAGACCCAAGGCTTTCCATACCATGTCCTTCTGGAGCTGAAGCCGCCTCTGGGTCCGCTTCTGGTTCTCTTTCACGCTGCTGTCCAGGTTTGCAAATTTCGAGGTTCCTTCCTAAGAAACAGATGCACACAACACAGGAGAGAGATGGAGGAAGGTGCTGGAAAGAGGGAAGGGGCGCCTAGCTTCTGGGGCACTACGTGGACACCGTGTGAAATGAAGAGGCCTCCAGCAGGCGCTGGACCGCCTCACGAAAACACCTGGCTGACCCGTGGCAAGCGGTCTGTTCTTGAGAGGGCCTGGTGGCCTTGTCTTATCCTGTTTCCCCCTAGTTTGCAAGAAGAGCCCCCAATCGATTTTATAAAATCAATCATGAATATAAGGCAGGGAATTCCCAGAAATGGAGACAATTTTTACACATCCCGAATTTCACTGCAAGTAATCACATGTCTGGAAACAAACATCTCTTCCTCTGTACTTTTTGTGATTTCTTGAAATTGGTCTGAAAGGCGTGCGCCAGCACCCTGTGAAAGAAAAAAGACTATTTCTGTGGTATTTCTTAGCTAAATGAAACTTTGGTACCGGAAGTTCTCTGAGGAAGTCCCGTGCTGATCTATGAAAGCCAGACCCTCATACATGTTTTTCCCCCTTCTATCCCTCAGCCTTTCCTTCCAAGTTGCCTCTTAGGTTTGGAACTCCTACAAAATCAATTCCTTCCTCCCAGCGCCTGGGGACAGATGGCGACCCTTTCTTTCCTCCCATCTGTTGTAATAACAAACTCTTCCACATAATGACTAATCTCCAGTTTGCTGACTGAACATAAAGTGCTTTGGGTTTTGTGGGTTTTGGGGTCTTGTTAAGTTCTCATTTTCCAGGAACTGCATGAATGGGAGGCAGATTTCACAATTCAGGAGCGCCAGACTCCACACTGGTCTCCCTCAGTCAGTCAGCTTTCCCTGGGTTTATCATATAACCAGAGCATGCGACCTTTCGCTACTGTCCGACTACAAGGGGACCTTTTCCAGTGACCTGGCCTTTCCGGTAACAGTGAGGCATCAGTATCCTATATCATTCACCCGCCTTTACCTGGGTCCAGGTACATCCCTAGGGACAGAACCCATAGTGACTCCTTAGCGACTGTCAGTCTCCCTATTACAAATGACAATAAGAAGAGGTATTGTTTAACGATCTCCTGTTTATAGTTTTTGCTGGGGGATGAATGAAAGTGTCCTAAAATGTGCCACTTCCTCTGCTCGGTGATTGTGAGTCCTCTCAAATTCTTGAGAATCTGCTTGGAGTGAGAAATCAATTCTTCCTGACTTTTGAATGCAAATATCCATCTCTTTGGGGAATAGGCCCTCCTGGTTCCCTTCCAGTTGCTTAATCACTGACAGACGTGTAATGTATGGACAGTACTGCAGGTGCATTAAAATTCTTGAGAAGGATTTCTGAAAAGCTAAGAGGCTGCTGAGAATCACATAACTAGGAAGGAGCTTAAAAGAGCACTGAGGATGACCTCCTTGTGGGGAGGAGAAAGATCTGGGGCCGGGAGCTGGAAGATTTGCTGATCGCCCGACTTCAGGAGAGTGAGGCTCCACTCCTGGCTAGCTAACTAAAAAGACTGATGAGTAATGCCAGCTATTCCAGATGAGGTGTCAACAGAAATCCACTATGTGTCACATCCCACCATGTCAGTGTTCTGCCTCGGCCCTAACCCTGTCCTGCAAGGCTCACGACACCAATCCCTTGAAACTTCGCAAGACTCTTCATGGGCACTGTGACTGCATCTCTCTGGATCTCTCCTCTGCCTCCTTTTCCTACTCCTGCTTCTACTCTCTTGATGATGCTTATTCTTTCTGACCAAGTCATCTTATTTTTTGCTCTACTCAGGTATCTGGATATACCATCCTGTCCCATGATCTCCATTATCACCATGCTTGGAAGAATTCCGAATCTTGCCCTCCGTCAACCTTCCATTCTCCTCTTGTTTCATCCCCTCTCTGTCCTTCTCTCTCTAGCACAAATTTCTCTCACTGCCTATCACCATCTTCGGCAGATGAGTCTCACTGCCTATCACCATCTTTGGCAGAAGACAGCTGCTCTCATCCGTCCTGTTCCTGGGCCTCAAGGGGCCTCTTCTATTGGGTGCTACATAAGCAGTGGACCCCTCTCCATCAATTCAGTTCAGTAGCTCAGTCGTGTCTGACTCTTTGCAACTCCATGACCGCAGCATGCCAGGCCTTTCTGTCCATCACCAACTCCTAGAGTTTACCCAAACTCAAATCCATTGAGTCAGTGATGCCATCCAACCATCTCATCCTCTGTCATCATCTTCTCCACCTGCTGCTGCTGCTGCTGCTGCTGCTGCTAAGTCGCTTCAGTTGTGTCCGACTCTGTGCGACCCCATAGATGGCAGCCCACCAGGCTCCCCCGTCCCTGAGATTCTCCAGGCAAGAACACTGGAGTTGGTTCCATTTCCTTCTCCATCTTCTCCTCCTACTCACAATCTTTCCCAGCATCAGGGTCTTTTAAAATGAGTCAGCTCTTCGCATCAGGTGGCCAAAGTATTGGAGTTTCAGCTTCAACATCAGTCCTTCCAATGAACACTTAGGACTGATCTCCTTCAGAATGGACTGGTTGGATCTCCTTGCAGTCCAAGGGACTCTCAAGAGTCTTCTCCAACACCACAGTTCAAAAGCACCCATTATTTGGCACCCAGCTTTCTTTATAGTCCAACTCTCACATCCATACATGACTACTAGAAAAACCGGAGCCTTGACTAGACGGACCTTTGATGGCAAAGTAACATCTCTGCTTTTTAATATGCTATCTAGGTTGGTCATAACTTTCCTTCCAAGGAGTAAGCATCTTTTAATTTCATGGCTGCAATCACCATCTGCAGTGATTTTGGAGCCCCCCAAAAATAAAGTCAGCCACTGTTTGCACTGTGTCTCCATTTATTTGCCATGAAGTGATTGGACCAGATGCCATGATCTTAGTTTTCTGAATGTTGAGCTTTAAGCCAACTTTTTCACCCTCCTCTTTCACTTTCAAGAGGCTCTTTAGTTCTTCTTCACTTTCTGCCATAAGGGTGGTGTCAACTGCATATCTGAGGTTATTGATATTTCTCCCAGCAATCTTGATTTTGGCTTGTGCTTCATCCAGCCCAGAGTTTCTCATGATGTACTCTGCATATAAGTTAAATAAGCAGGGTGACAATATACAGCCTTGACGTACTCCTTTCCCGATTTGGAACCAGTCTGTTGTTTCATGTCCAGTTCTAACTGTTGCTTTCTGACCTGCATACAGATTTCTCAAGAGGCAGGTCAGGTGGTCTGGTACTCCCATCTCTTTCAGAATTTTCCACAGTTTATTGTGATCCACACAGTCAAAGGCTTTGGCATAGTCAATAAAGCAGAAATAGATGTCTCTTGCTTTTTTGATGATCCAGTGGATGTTGGCAATTTGATCTCTGGTTCCTCTGCCTTTTCTAAAACCAGTCTGAACATCTGGAAGTTCATGGTTCACATATTACTAAAGCCTGGCTTGGAAAATTTTGAGAATTACTTTACTAGTGTCTGAGGTGAGTGCAATTGTGCAGTAGTTTGAGCATTCTTTGGCATTGCCTTTCTTTGGAATTGGAATGAAAACTGACCTTTTCCAGTCTTGTGGCCACTGCTGAGTGCTCCAAATTTGCTGGCATATTGAGAGCAGCACTTTCACAGCATCATCTTTCAGGATTTCAAATAGCTCCACTGGAATTCCATCACGTCCACTAACTTTGTTCGTAATGATGCTTCCTAAGGCCCACTTGACTTTACATTGCAGGATGTCTGGCTCTAGATGAGTGATCACACATCATGATTATCTGGGTCATGAAGATCTTTTTTGTACAGTTCTTGTATATTCTTGCCACCTCTTCTTAATATCTACTGCTTCTGTTAGTTCCATACCATTTCTGTCCTTTATCGAGCCCATCTTTGCATGAAATGCTCCCCTGGTATCTCTAATCATCTTGAAGAGATCTTTAGTCTTTCCCATTCTATTATTTTCCTCTATTTCTTTGCACTGATCACTGTGGAAGGCTTTCTTATCTCTCCTTGCTATTCTTTGGAACCCTGCATTCAAATGGGTACATCTTTCCTTTTCTCCTTTGCTTTTCGCTTCTCCTCTTTTCACAGCTATTTGTAGGGCCTCCTCAGATAGCCATTTTGCTTTTTTGCATTTTTTTCCCTTGGGGATGGTCTTGATCCCTGTCTCCTGTACAATGTCATGAACCTCCGTCCATAGTTCATCAGGTACTCTGTCTATCAGATCTAGTCCCTTAAATCTATTTGTCACTTCCACTCCTGGTTAAATGACAGTTCATCAGTTAATAGTAATTATGTGAAATAGGCCTTCCCAGCCCTATAGTCTTCTACCCCAACTCTGACCTCAGTCATTAAACAGACATCTCTACCAGAGCCAAATGCCTGCCTGGGCCTAGCATTTGTTTCGAGCAATTCAACCCAGGAGAGTTCTTAGTAAGAGTCCCAGGAACGAAGAAGATTTGGTAGTGTTCTGCTTTCCTGTCATACTGAAACGTGTGGACTCCATAGATAAGCTGCTTGGAATGATCCAAGATTCAGAAATCCTAAGAGTAACAGGTTTAAAACAATCTCTGAGTAAAATAAAAACATTTGTCTCCAACAATTAAAAGGAAAACTATTGATTTTTGCTAATTAGGATGTTGTTTCAGCCATAGTATTATAGAAGTAGCACCTTACATCTGCCCAGAAGCAGAAGAAAGGTCATTCAAAACTAAGATTACCCTCCCACAAATCAGTTTAAGTCCAGCGTATTAAAAACAGAGACCAGGCATGGTTCTTCTGAAAACCTAAGTATCTTGATTTCATTTTATTACAACTGTGCTGAGAATTAACATCCAGAATGATATGCATCATATGAAGAATAATAAACAAAGATGACTGGAAAGGGACCCACATAGACATATGACCTGCCCAAAACATTCCACTATCATTAATGATAATGCACAGACCACATGAATTCATAGCCAAGTTTTTCATTTCTTTGGGATTCCAGCCATGTACAAGAAATTTAACTTAGAGCACCGAGGTAAACTTCTACATTTCAGAAAGGTTTATGGGACCTTTAATGTCTAGATGTAGCTCTGCTTCTACAGTTTCAGACAGAAGAGGGCCACCGGGCAATG
The DNA here is from genome assembly GCF_002263795.3 of Bos taurus. Classification (NCBI taxonomy): domain Eukaryota; kingdom Metazoa; phylum Chordata; class Mammalia; order Artiodactyla; family Bovidae; genus Bos; species Bos taurus. The sequence continues at coordinate 64,927,007 of NC_037343.1, read as the reverse complement.
AGCTGCACAGTATTCAATATATCTACTTTGGAAAGATGACTCAGAGCTATTGGGATTTGACTGTGTGGCTCCACTAAGTCTAGCTTTGTATTACTGACAGGGAGACGACTAAGCCATCTCCTTCCAGCCAGATGAGTTTCCATTTAAAGTCTGCAAATCCAGGGGGATGTGAAGCAGGGAGGAGCATGACCTCAGCAAGCCAGGCCTGGTTTAGTGTGCGGTTCATCAGGTGGGCCAAATCCAGAGACACCAGCCACCCTGCCCTGCACACACTGTCTATGCCAAGCAGGGCTAACAGTGGGCAAGTGGTTAAACTCGTGTGAATAAGAAGGCCCGTCAATGCGTGCAGTCCAACATTGTTTCTGAACACTTGTGACATGCCCAGTGTGTTAGAGAGATAACAGCGGAAAAGCCCCTGCCTGCAAGAGGCGTACAGGCCAGCAGGGAGACAGGTGACATTCACAGACAAGTTTAACGAGGCACATGGTGAGAGCTAGGACAAGAGGAATGACGGGCTTCCGGAGCACACAGGAAAGGGCCTAATCAGACCTGAGCGTGTTGAGCAGAAATGTAGTCTTCATGGAGACATGGAGGAAGAGTAGGACTTAGGAGAAGAACAGACAGGAAGATCATAACAGATGCCTTTATAGGAAGAACTAACCCGACAGTTATCACTGAGGCCTTTTCTAAATAAACCTACCCCCACTAGACTCTCATTCCTACTCCAAGTGTCTATGTGAAGCTTACATCTATAGCCTACACTTTTCATTTGTCATGCATACTTTGGTTTCACATGTAGATAGCTTGCCAAATGCTACAAATGACGGACAGCTGCAGTGCTTTCAAATACGTGATTTCAGTAAATCTTCAAAACAATTCTATGAGATCAGTAGACTAAATATAGTACTATATAAGGATCCTCTAATTGCCCAGTTCAGGGCAAAAGGGTAATGTTTTCTTTTTTTAATAACTGCCCACTTTACCACCCTCTCCCATGAGACTGTAATCTCCTTAAGATCAGAGATTGCTTTGGGCACATGGTGAATGCCCAATCAATGTTAAATGAAAGACCACTTCCCTCTCTCTGAAGTTTCACCTGACCTCCCCTGCCTCCTACTCCCAAGTGGTCCAAAGAAACAGTTTTATGCTTAAGTGATGAAAGCAGCAGCTTTAGGGTCTCACCAGGTTGGATTCACATTCTAGCTCCACTACCTCCAGGTGTGGGACTTCAGGGGTATCCTTACCTCTCTGAGTCTTGACTAGCTGCAAAATGAGGAGGGTGGACTCTACAGAAAGGCTGTGAAAATACTCTCTGCTCCCCTCTCATGACTGCTCACAACCTATCGTTCGTCCCTTTCTTTGACTACTCGTTCTTATTTAATGTCTACATCTACCCACTAGAAGGTAAGTTCCTGAAAACAGTCTGTGTTAGTCTTCTTCATACTCCCAGAGGCCAGTCAAATGCTTTACAAATATTAGGCACTCATCAAATATCTAGAGAAAGAAAATGAGCTGAGCTACAGCTTTACCTAGCCTGCTGTTCAGCAGCCAGCACTCATCTGGTGTTCAATAAATACTGCTGACGGACAGGTTGCGCAACTTAGTGCAAATAAAGGATGTGGAATTGCAGGCTTGGCCCCTGCCCTTTTAGAAGATGTTTTGCTGAGAAGGATATTCCAGGCCCTCTCTCTCCCCTACCTAATTGCCAACATTCGGTGTTTGCAGGGCGGCTTGTTCAGGGGCTACAGGCAGGCAGCAACGCCAAGTTTCACAATCTGGTTGCATCCCAGTGAAGCCAACGAACAGGACTTTGAGTTTTCTCAGCTCCAGGCTTCTTTGATTTGGCATAAAAACCCAAAGACCTGCGTTTCAGTCCCTTTAGGCTCTCTCAAGGGACCGCAGGCAGCCAAAGAGCCCTCAAACTTCTCTTGTTCCTTTGAGTAAAGTCCAGAGCACAGTGCAACCCCACATCCTCACCTTCATCAGTAGCTCCCGGCTGGTCAGATGGTTATTATGGTCTGAGAAGATATCTGAAAGCTCTTCAAACATCAGCATTCGGTCCCTAGAAAAGGGATGGAGAAAAAATTAACAAATGAAGATTAGAAAAAGCTTAACACCTTTGGATGGTCTTTCCTGAGGACCTCTGGCTACACAGGGGGTATTACATTGTATAATTGGGACAAGTTCTCTTCAGCAAGTTTAAAAAAAGTCCTCTTAGCAACATGTCCACAGCCCCACAGGACTAGAGAACTCGTCTTGGCCAGTCTCCTCATTTGAGAGATGAAGATGTCAGGGTCAGGGATTTGCCCAAGCTTCTGCTGCTAACTGCTGAGAGCTGCAGCATAGAACCCCGATTTCCTTACTCACAGGCCAGTGCTCTTTCTCTCAGAGTCAGAGTGGACAGTGCAGTCAGGAGGGGCTCTGGAGTCAGAGGGGCTGGGTTCTGATCCCAACTCTGCCACTCACACCCTAAGTGATGTTAGACAAGCTGCTCAACTTTCTGAGCTTCAGTTTTCTTATCTGCACAGTGAAAGGCTGACAGCCCCCTTGCACGATCACATACGTAAAGCACCTACTCCTTCCCAGCCCCTCCCTAATACAGCATGTCTCCACAGGCCTCAAGCTTTTCTCTCCACCCCTCCAGGCTTCCTGAGTGGATGATTCTGAAGGCAATAATTCTAAAGAATTAACAGAGGCAATGTCATTATACACTCAACACTTTCATTATCATGCTGCTGCTGCTGCTGCTGCTAAGTCACTTCAGTCGTGTCCGACTCTGTGTGACCCCATAGATGGCAGCCCACTACGGTTACCCCCGTCCCTGGGATTCTCCAGGCAAGAACACTGGAGTGGGTTGCCATTTCCTTCTCCAATGCATGAAAGTGAAAAGTGAAAGTGAAGTCGCTCAGTCGTGTCCGACTCTTCGAGACCCCATGGACTGCAGCCTACCAGGCTCCTCCGTCCATGGGATTCACCAGGCAAGAGTACTGGAGTGGGTTGAGAAAGCCATTATTAAGGATTTATGTGAACAGCCGAGTGGACACAGCTGGTAGAACAAATTGAGAATGTAGCACTGACATATATACACTACCATGTATAAAACAGAACTAGCGGAAAGCTGCTGTATCACACAGGGAGCCCCTCCTGGTGCTGTGTGATGACCTAGATGGGTAGGAAGGGACAGGGAAGCTCAAGAAGGAGGGAGATATATATATATATATATGATTGACTCATGTTGCTCTACAGCAGAAACCAACACAACATTGTAAAGCAATTATTCTCCAATTAAAAAAAAAGAATTTATGTGTTTTACAATGAGGGTAATATTACTCTTAGAATAAAGAAAACCATTAAAGCTATTAATATTTTGGAAAAAATCATTAAGAACTTAATTACATGTGGGCTGAAATAAAGAGAAGTAAATAGATGTCTTCTCTGTCCACTGAAAGCTATTAAAGTAAAGGGCTACTGGAAAAGTAATAACCGAATAAAACATCTTAACCCTTTTCCTTTAATTTCGCGATAGAAACTATATAAAGCTGATACGAAGGTGACTTCTCTCAGGAACTGTGATACTTCTGCAGCATTCCTGCTAAAACATGAACCCACCAACCAATGAAGAAATAAACCAGATGCCCATACTGTACACAATGGGGCTTGGAGGTTTGTTCTGCGGTATTTCTTCAATACAGAAACCAGCTGGAAGGATGGGCCTTCTCTGATGATAACCAAGGAGATTAAGAAATGAGTCCAGTCATTTTTTATCTTGTGTTTTAGCCTCAAATGTGCTGTGGAAGAAACCTTTGGCTGGCTAAGTGACTTCCACAGTATTCTACTTATCCACCACCAAGGAAAGATAGATTACCTTTCACTGCCTAAAAGAGAAGGCTAAAAGCGGGACAAGGCTGCATTTTAGCCCCAGACCATCCCTTTGTTTCTGATACCACAAGTGGGGAGCAGTGATGAGGGGAAGGGGGAGGTTGGGGTGCTGAGGATGGGGACTCTGTATGCGTCTGATTTCCCCATCATATTTCACCTGGGCCTACCATCTATTGATTTCATATGGTCCATATCTTTCATAAGACTCTTGTGCAGAGGATTCCAATCAACTAATCTATCGCACAGAGTGTCACTTTGATCATCCAAACGAATGAAGGGGAGAAGAACCCAAGAGAAGAGTGGTAATCAAGAAAATTGCACTGGACTTTGAAAAGTCCCATCTCCACTTTTTCTCCTGACAGACAACAGAGCATGTGAGTGCTGGAGACCAAGTGGCAGGGTATCTGTAGATCTGTAACACCAGGCTTTAATATCACCCGCTTCTAAGAGTTATGTAACAAATAACGTGACTTCCCCTAAGCCGCCTTTCCTCTGATGGAGAATGTGAGCTTATCAGTAGCTTGAATACTCTGGCACTCCTTTTTCAGCATAAATCTATGAAACTCTGGTTTACCAATCTGGGTCTCTAGAGAGTTGGGGTAGGGTCAGTCCCTTAAGGCTTAGGGCTTCCCTGGTGGCTCAGATGGTAAAGAATCTGCCTTCAATGCAAGAGACCTGGGTTCAACCCCTGGGTCAGGAAGACCCCTAGAGAAGGGAATGGCTTCCCACTCCAGTATTCCTGACTGGGAAATCCCAAGGAGAGAAGAGCCTGGTGGGCTACAGTCCATGGGGTCACACAGAGTCGGACATGACTGACTGACTAACACTTAAGGCTTGATCAACCCTGAGTGAGCTGATGAAACTGAGTACTGAGACCTGCTCTAAGGACAGAACCTACTAAGCCCACAAGGCAGGCCTGCCTGGGAGCCAGCTGGCCCCTCTCCCGACTGGAACTGACTCTGCCACATACAGCGCGGACTGTGCTGCGTACAGTGCAGGCATTTTTGCAGTTTATAAACAATTTAGGCATTTTTGCCTGTTATGGAATGACTGTGCGATTAGTACAAATGGAAGGAGAAAGTAACTGGCCTGGTCTGTAGTCATGACACACTCCCCAGCCTCTCAATCTGTATTCACGGGGGACCAGAACTGCATCCTTATTCCCCTTCCCACCTTCGTGAAAGGCAGAGTCCAGTGAAGCTCTGGACAAGGGACAAGAGCAACGGTGAAACGATAAGGACGTTCAATTGTTCACCCTTCCAAAGGTTACAGCAAGAAATATGAAGAAAAATCCAATACAGAACGTGGGAGGTTAATCATTTTCAGTCAGGTTCCTAGGAAGGAATACTTGGGGGGGTTTTAACAACACTAAGAGAGCTTGTCATAGGCGGAAGCAAAACTAACTAAATGGATTCATGCTGAACAGCAAGAACTAATGTCCTCCGTGCACACATTATCCCTCACAGCTTGGAACGGCTTAGGGCTTTGAAGGAATGTGACTGAACAAATAACCGGAAGTAAAGGCGAGTTGCTGTAACTTCACTTCTCGGTGAGCTGATCCTTCCAAGCCCAGATGACATGCACATCCTTAAAATCACCCCCAAAGCCGACCATCTTGGCTTTGGCACCCTTCAAGAGTGAGGTTAATTTCTGCAGCAGCCCTGCCTCAAAACTCATTAATGATGATGTGTAAAACACACCCTGCCTGGAACACACAGAGGCTTTCAACGATGTTTCTCTTGTTATATAATATGCACTTTGAAGGTAGAGGGACCCACACCACTGATGCAGCAGCTAATCAGCCCAGCCAAAGAAAGTAGAGCAGACACTTGGGAACTTACTTTGGGACCGCAGCCCAAGTCTTTTTTAAACGATAGATGGAATTGGACTGCAGCGCCGAAACGATGGCCCTCAAGGAGGAGAAATTCTTCAGGATTCTACATTCCTGTACAGAGAGTGATTAAAACATACAAGGCATTTAAATATCAATAATACAGTGAGTTGGTGGTTTCCTGTTTCAGAAGTATCACAGCTGCTATGAATTCTTACCACTAAATAGGCAGCTGTACAAATACTGAACATCAAAAAGTGGCTCCTTATACTCCCACCCCAGTCACCGAAACACTTTACAGATTTTGGCACAGAATGCTTGTTTTTCTCCCTTTAATATATTTTTTTGCGTTGTTGTTACAGTTTTATAGTTTCCAGCTTTCCCAGTAAAAACACGAATGGCAGTCAGCCTACAGAGCTGTGCTAGAGAAAGCAAACTTTCTTCTGCTGAAAGCATACAGATGCCCTAAAAATACACATGAAAGATGACCGTAACCTTTAGACCCACAAAGCGAACCAGGTCGCAGCCGCTTCAAGGTCAGATGCTATCACACATCTCATGACCAAACCTTGTCTGGAAAGGGGTACACAACTTGGCAGTAAAAACTCACCACAAGTTGAACTTTGGCTCTTATGTCCTTAGCCAAGAGGGAATATTTTTATACACATTCATTTGAGCTCCAATTGGCTTGTGCCTCAATCATAAACATTCAGAAACACCTTGGTACTTACAATGTTTCCAAAATAACTTGGGCTTTTAAAAGAAAATTCATTTTGGCAGCATTTTAAAACAAAATAGAAAGCGAACAGGAAACATTCTGGATGTCATTTTCTGAAGAAGGAGAAAGCCTCCCAGAGCCTGAAACTTAAGCTACCATTCAGAGGCTGTAGCATCAGCAGGCAGCGACCTTGGAGTCAAAATCCTGCTGAATGAATGGCAGGCAGAGCAAAACAGTCAGGGGGAGAGAGGGTCCCCTTCACAGCCAGAACGGGGAAGGAGGAAGCCCTGGTGGCGGGGGGCGAATATGCCTTGTATCCAAGGAGGTGCTTCATCCGCAGGCATGTGGGAATGTAAAACTTCCACTGTCGACGACTGAGTATGCCGCGTGACCATGGGTTTGGCTTCATGCGGAACATCTGAGGCAAGAGGTCCCAGAGTGGCTGGGCATAAATGCATACTGCTTAAAAGAACATTTCACGAAGTCACGCTAGTCCTGACTGTGAAGGGAAAATGGCATTCTTTAACTTAGCACGCCCACATCTGGCTGCTTAAAATTACTATGCCAAGCCTGGATAGGAGGGGCATTTGGGGGAGAATGGATACATGTATATGTATGGCTGAGTCCCTTTGCTGTCCACCTGAAACTATCACAATATTGTTAACCGGGTATACCCCAATACAAAATAAAAAGCTTTAAAAAAAAAAAAAAGAAAGAACTAAAAAAAAATTACTATGCCAAACCAACAACCCATCCCCCCAAGATTTTCTTAAAAGTAAATGCCAAAGCTCTTTACAAAAGTCATGCCCACTCTTTTGAAATGCCTCAATGCTTTCTTTTTATTTAAAAAGAGAGCGAGTAAAAGAGAGAGAGCAAGAGCACTGAATTACAGTCTGGAAACCAAGCCCATGAGAACATGGTTCAAGAAAGGTTCAGAATCCAAAAGTTATTTTCAAAAAATCAGGAAACTTGAAATAAATAAAAGAACTCGGGCCCAGCTATTTCATGCAAATTGTAATAAACATATGGAACACATTATTCAGAAAGAGGCTTAAGCTAAGGGTTTAAAGGAATACAAGAGGCATCTGGCCCCACTGCTAAAAAAGGAGTGATCTTTGAGGAGATCTGATGCAAAAATGTAGCAGTAAGGCCACTCCAACAAAACAGTCATATTAGGTCAGAAATATTTTCTGCATGTAAAAGTATCATTTTTCAAACATCCTCTCAATAGAAAATGGCTATGATTAATTCAGGAAAAGTAAAATAAATTTTTATTGGAAAACACCTGTGAGTCTTATTATTTTATTAAGTCACCTACACAATTTCAAGGGACACAGTTTCGTGCATCACAAAGAGTTAAAGACCGCTGGCTTTTAAGCACGTGCTACGGCATTTGGAATATACCTGAAATTATACAACTTGTACTTCTTACCATCACATAAATGCACAATTGGTATTTAATTTGGACCAAGGTCACTGTTTGAGCCACCCTGCCATGTATACAGATGCTATATGCTTACCACAGATTTTAGAAGCAGTTGAATACATTAAATTGAATACATTTTCTTTTGGCATTTGTGGCCAAAAAAATATTTTTTCCTATCAGTCTAAGAAGACAGAAATTTCATATTCTATCGTACTCTATCAGGACTTCCTTTGTGGCTCTTACTTGCTGATAAATATGCTCAATTCAGAATAAGAGAAGTATAAGTTGTGTAAAACATTTGTTTCTTCCGTATAGCATTTTTCCATATACTAAAAAGTCTGTAGTATCAGACCACCTACAGACTCAAAATAAAGGAAACTCTTTGGCACAATTACGGCTCTGCTGTTTAATCAAAGACCACAAAAGGGAATGTGAAACAAAAGAGACAGAGAGAGAATGTAAAAGTTTAAGTCTTATGCCCACAGATAGGGGCTCAATGAGAAAAATAAATAATGGGGTAGAAAACAAAATGTGTTTTGGTTAGAGTTGACCCCATATAGCCCAAAACAGAGGACATTTGCATAAAAATTATTTGTCAAAATTGTTGTTAATTACATAGCTCTTGCTGATATAGTTTCTTCTGCCTAGACAAAAATAAATAAATAAATCTTCCCCAATCTTCAAATACCCCCAATACTATCAGTTATTCAAAGCTAAATTCAAGTATCATCCTGTCCATGAAAACCTGCCTGGATCACCCCAGCCAGGACGGATTTCTCCCTCCCCCACTTCTGCAGCACTTATGTCATATGACTCCACTTCTAGGCTGAGATGACTCCAGTGTCTCTTAGCTTCCTTGTTTGACTATAGGCTCCTGTAGGACCAAATTAACTGTGTTTAGCCTATCTATGTCCTCAACATACAGAATACTGCAGGTCAGAAGCATTTATGGGCTCATGAAATACGTGGTGACTGACTGACTGACTATTGTTCACCTTTTCTCAATCAGGAAATAAGATGCGGATAAATGAAGGTCAAAGTCATGTGACATGGATGCAGCTGATCCGGCACACTGGACTGACACCCAGCAGAATGCAATTCAGCCACAGGAATAGACTCTGTCCCTCCAACTTCAGATGCAAGGCTCTCAGAAAAGCCCTTGATTAATATGGAATCTGTATATTTCAGTCCTTTAGAAAAGGGATGTGAGATCCTGAGAAGGTACTGGCTCTTCAAGCTTGCAGAAGATAGACTGCGTCCAGGTCCTGGAGGGGGGTGGGGTAATCTTTCTGCATTGAAGAGCAGTCTATCTGACACTGAGATCACCAGTTTATATGTACTGAACACAGGGCAGAACCAACAGTCTGTGAAAAAGCAGACATTCTGTTTCATCCTGAAGCAGCAGCAGTATTGGGGGCCCATAAGCAGCAGGAAGTGAGCAAGGGACCCATTTTTTTAAAGAGGAAAATAAACTCCCATGTTAAGAAAGGCAACTTTTTCCCTTACTTTGGAAGGACCACGATAAGAACAACAAAAACCCAATGGGCCCTCACATACGGTTTTCTGACTGCCTTTCAACCAGGTGGGAACATCAGCATGATGGCATGGCCTCCCTTATCTGCTAAGCCCAAAGGATATTTTCAAAAAGACAATTACGTGAGCAATGTTAATCCACTTCTCGATGATCTTGGCTCTCTGCTGAGTCTTGAGTTCTTTGCCCCCCAGGATGGTGCTGACCACACATTTGGTGAGGGTGTTAAACTGAGAGATGGTGGCACGGATCGTAGGGGCCAAGTGTTTGTTCTCCTTCTTATCCCTTCGAGACCAGATGCAGCCCAGGCAGTGGTGAGGCACGACTTTCTTAAACAGTTGCTGGAACAAGAGAGGAATTGACTTTAAGGACAATACACACATTTCATCGGGCAAAGCATGTCATCTTTTGTAACTTGGTACTTTGTGAATGGACAAATTGCCCATTTCTACTTGATCTGCCTCATGGTGTCCATTTCAACAGACAAAAGTAAATAATTAATATATTAACTGATCAGAAAAGCCCACATGTTCTTTCTAAATCTGTTCAACTGAACACATGGAACACGATGACCAACAGAATATTTAAATGACCAGAAACATTTGGGCTTTTCTGTCTTGGAAGAAAATCCAGGTGAAAATCTACTTCTGACCAAGAAGTGGTTAAGATTACTTTGACTTCAAAATCATATCCATGGTACATTCTGGACACTCACAATAATGAACTGTGTATAATGAATATGAATGGTCACCTGAAAAATGACTCACAGGAGTGACACTCATCAAGTTCACTATTTCCCATTGTTTCAAGTGAAGACAGCGAGAAACAAACAAAAGGAAAAACTATTCAGTGTCACACAGGAAAAGGAGGAAAGAGGGATCTGAAGCCTGGTTCCCAGGTCTTTGGGTTGGGAAGATCCATTGGAGAAGGATATCCACTCCAGTATTCTTGGGCTTTCCTTGTGGCTCAGCTGGTAAAGAATCCACCTGCAATGCGGGAGACCTGGATTCGATCCCTAGGTTGGGAAGATCCCCTGGAGAAGGGAAAGGCTACCCAGTCCAGTATTCTGGCCTGGAGAATTCATAGTCCATGGGGCTGCAAAGAATCCGACACAGCTGAGCAACTTTTACTTTCACTTTTTTCTCTTCCAGGTCTTTGCCTAAAAGTCATAGCCAATGAAGTTTTCCGTAGTTCTCTTACACTACTGGTTTTTGAAACAACAACAAATTTGTTGAACTGATCTGATTCTCATTTGTACAACAATTCAATACAAGATGTGAGAGGGTTTGTGTAAAAGCAAATGTGCCAGAATTGGCTTTATAAAGACCATCTGATTTACTTCTGAGAGTCTATTTGCATGCTAAATAGATGGAAACTCACAGCAGCTTTCTATGCTGCTTCCTCCAAAGTAGTAAGTGTGGAAGAGCTGAAACCACTGTGATCCTTGATAATGGCCCTCTTTTCTTTAACCAGCTAACACTGAGCTATGAAATGTGACTAATGAAACCAAATATGTACAGCTAACAAAAATACTCAGACTTCAAAAGACCAGGAAGCACATGTGGAAATGAGCTGCCAGATAGAGTCGCATGTGGATTCAGGGAATTTATTTTGTCCTAATTTATACTTTGACCCCTTTACAATCCTCCAAATAAACAGTTCAGATCTTGAAATATGTATGAGTCTAAAGGGAGAGAAACCCCCATGGAACAGGATAGATTTTGTTTCCCTAGGATTAGAATTCTTCTTTCCCTCTGGGTGTGGAGCGCTGAGTGAAAAGCACCTTCACCCAGAATTGTAAGAAGAGCTGAGGCCTAAATTATTCAGATGATGGATTCAAATCACATCTTCCCTCTGCATTTACTGGCACAGCCTCTCTTGGGGATTTGAAAAGACTTAACTCACATGACCCTACTGCCCTCCCAGGGGCCACCAATCAGTCCTGTCACTGCCCACGTTTTAAGCAGAAGCACGTCAAAGGCACAAAGAGAAGACGTACTGCGTCCATGTAGGTCAGCTGCTCAGCCACGAGATCTTCTGAGAAGCATGTGAACTCTGCAGACCCGCCGCCCTCCAGTTCCTCCTCTTCTTCCAGGCTGAAGGAGATGCTATTGGGAAACCCATCTGTTCACAGGTGGGGGAAAAAAATAATCAGTAGTTTGGTGCTGCTGTATATGACCTTCTTTATAGAGTCAAAATAGACTTATTTAATTTAGGAAGAAGAGGGCTGACCCTGAGAAAACTTACAGGGAGAGAACAGCAAGCATAATAAATGAGTGAAATGAAGGTCTTCCCTCTCGCGGCTTGTCCCTAGAGGCTTTACTGAGTCCAGAGGCCCCACGTTGTCACTTTGACAAACCACAGGATCTTTAGTCAAGCACAAAGTTGGACAAAGGCTAGGAAAAGCAAAGCGGGGCTACATTCAGGGGTCCCCCTCTCAATTTAGGCACCCTCAAATCCCTCTGACCAGCTCAAGCATTAATCCAACTATTTCCTAAACCCCATCTATGCATTTCTTAATTACTGGGCCAGTAATTATCAGAAGCCTGGAAGGAAAGGGAATGAAGGCAAGCCAGGCTTTGGGGAGTAGAATAAGCCATTCTGGTGTCAGAAATACTGATGAAGTCCTCAGAACTCTCAAGAAGTCCTCAGAATTCTCAGAACTTTAGGAGTAGCTTTCAACTTCTACCTAAAATTAAGTACGTATATCTGTTCTCTATGCTTGCATCTCTATTACTGCCCTGCAAATAGGTTTATCAGTACCATTTTTTCTAGATTTCATGTATATGCATTAATATATGACATTTGCTTCTCTCTTTCTGACTTCACTCTAGGTTCATCCACCTCACTACAACTGACTCAGTTTTGCTCCTTTTTATTGTTGAGTAATGGAATAGAGATGCAGACAGGTGTGTGGACAGAGTGGGGTAAGGAGAGAGTGGGACAGATTGAAAGAGAGGCCCTGACGGATATACGCTACCACATGTAAAATAGCTTGTGGGAAGCTGCAGTCTAACACAGGGAGCTCAGCTCGGGGCTCTGTGAGGACCTAGAGAGGGGTGGGATGGTGGGGGCGGTAGGGAGGCTCCAGAGGGAGGTGTTATATGTACACATATAGCTGATTCATACTGATGTACAGCAGAAATGAACGCAACATTCTAAAGCGATTATCCTCCAATAAAAAATAAAGGATGCATGAAGCAGTAAAATAGCCTTAAACTAAATTCACCTGAGCCTTATTAGACATAAGATCATCAATTACAAATTAATAGGACACAGACTGAAGAAGCGAAAAAAAAAAAAAAAATCACTACCTAGGACTCCAAAGGAGAAGGAAATGGCAACCCACTCCAGTATTCTTGCCTGGAGAATCCCAGGGACGGGGGAGCCTGGTGGGCTGCCGTCTATGGGGTCGCACAGAGTCGGACACGACTTAGCAGCAGACTTAGCAGCAGGACTCCAAAAGCATGAGCAGTCAGCACATGGAGCAGGACTGAGGGTCTCTACTGTGAAAGACTATGCAGTTGGAAGAAGTTTACCTTGAGCCTCTAGCCTCCCATCCTGAAAACTTTCCCCAATTCCTGGATTGCTTCCCAACCATATTCCCTGTTCTCCTGCCTGGCAGATCTATTCTCATTAGGAAAAGTCTAGTTGCATACACATATCTCAGCAGACGTTTAAATCAGGGTGTTACTACTCCCCCAGGATGTTTACAATGCAAGCCTTTGCAGAATAAAAGACTTTAGACATCTTGGATCAAATTGGGGTGGTCTTTTCTTAGTTTCCTGTGCTTCCCTGGTGGCTCAGATGGTAAAGAATCTGCCTGCAGTGAGGGAGACCCGGGTTCAATCCCTGATTCGGAAGATCCCCTGGAAGAGGGGGTGGCAACCCACTCCAGTACTCTTGCCTGGGAAATCCCATGGACAGAGGAGCCTGGCGGGCTACAGTCCACAGGGTCGCAAAGAGTCAGACACGACTGAGCGACTAACACTTTCACTTAGTTTCCTAGGGGTGAGGGGGTGCTCAGTGGACCCTGCATCACTGCCCCTCTCAGAGCACCACATGGGAAACTGCCAACTTTGATGATAGGTATGGTGAATCAAGCGGTAAAGAGTCTGCCTGCAATGCAGGAGACATGGGTCTGATCCCACAAGTTGAGAAGATCTCCTGAAGAAAGAAATGGCAACCCACTTCAGCACTCTTGCATGGGAAATCCCATGGACAGAGGAGCCTGGCAGGCTATACAGTCCATGGGGTTGCAAAAGAGTCAGACACGACTGAGCGACTAAACAACAAGAGGATTTAACGCTGGCTGCCTCACCCTGGAGTTGAAGGTACCACTGTGAACGAGGCTGGTTAGACAAGGGTTGGGGGCGGGGGCGGGTAGGCAGGGAAGCAGGAGGGGACCTCTGCCTGCCCCTGGAGGCTGGGATACAAACAGGCATGAGCTAAAGAGAGCTAACACCCCATGATTTCACCACTTTTCCTCCACACAACTCTGGCCCTCTCTCACTGGGTGGAGGAATAAGACATCTGAAATCCCAAAGGTTCAGAATGGGCCTCTCAATCCTCTTGCTAACCACTGGATACAAATCTATCCTCGCTGCTCGGCAATGCAGAGGCTGGCAAGGATATGTGCTAAGGCGTGATTTTCTCATTCATCCAACACTCAAAGTGGCCTGTTGCATGCCCTGGATCTACGCTGCTGAGCCTGAAGGTTACATGGTCCTTTCTCTCTGGGGTCTCCTCCACGCTCTCACTGTTTCTGCTTCTGACTCTTTTCCAGGGGTAAGCAGGCAAAAACCTGAGGCAAAATTTTCACTTTTGAAAAACAAGGAGGAGAGTCTGTTTGCTTTTTTCCCGGCATGAAATAGGGTAAAATGAAGCATATGGGAACCAAGCTCCTAAAACTCTTTTTCGGTAATGATTCCTGTACTTAATAAATACAGAGAGAGTTCTTGATTAAAAATTCACTCCTGGGATTGCCTAAAAGCCTTTCTAAAGTCAGGCAAACTCGCTCTCCCCTGCCTCGGCCTGCCAAAGGAGCTGGCCTTCCAGTGCCTGTTACAAACAACGAACCACTGGTCCCACCAGTTCCCCAATTAGGCCGGGAGCCAGGGGCAGCCCCCATGGGGAAAGCTGGGCGCTAATGGAGTATCCACCCCTGCACGAAGGCAGGAGGGGAGGTCCTGAGGGGAGCAGAGCCCCTACAGCTGGAGGGGTGCCCCTGGTATTCAAACATTCCCAGCAGATGAAGTCATCTGAGATACAGAGGACTTGGCAGTCAGCTTCCAATGATGCAACGACATTTTCCCCCTCCCTGGTCCCCTGTCCATAAAAAAAAAGTCAACAGGTCCTGTTTGGAATTTTAAGGTTGTTTTCCTTGGCACTGAGGCAGCTTCCCTTATCGGTGTTGAGGAACCGCTTCCTTTCCCTCACTGAGGAAATTAGGTGTCACTTCAGGGAAATGCCTGTCAGAAGCTCCAAGTGGGTCAGCCGCCATGGCAACCATCGCCAGGCAGCCAGTGAGGGGACAAACCGTCACCGCTTGGAAGCCTGTCCTAGCCTCTTTCTGACTTTCTTCAAAGCTTGACGGTTCCAAGCAGCCCAGAACCTGCAGTGGTGGCCTTTGCTCTGTCCTTGAAAATAGGCAGTCAGTTCCTCAGATAGGAAAAAAACAGCCACAGAGACTTCCTTTGGGAGAGTCTATTGGAGATGTGAGATCTGCCTCAGGCAGGGGACAGAGAGCAGGGATATTTCCAGCTGAAGGGGAAACATCTTTTCTGAGCTTCCCAAGCTTTTGTGAGGGCAGGGGCAGGACTGGATTTAATTCCCTGCCTGCTGAATGGGGGTGGTTGTCTGTGACGAGTTTTCATTTGACAGGAGGAGGAACTGATCAGGCAGATAATGAAGAACAAATTCAAGTTGAGCATGCTGTGCAATGACAACGAAAGGCAAAAGATCATCAAGGAGATCGTCCTCTGTATGGTACTAAAAGGAACCCTGGGAAATCACTTCGCCTCCCAGAGTCGCTGTTTCCTCAGCCATAAAATGACGGAGTCAGACTAGGTGGTCTTGAATATCCCCTTCTCTGTTCTAAAGCTCTATAGTGTTAGCCACTCGGTTGTGTCTGACATTTTGTGACTCCATGGACTTGTAGCCCCACCAGGCTCCTCCGTTCATGGAATTCTCCAGGCAAGAATACTGGAGTGGGTTGCCATTCCCTTCTCCAGAGGGATTCCATTCTCCAGATCTATACAGTCTATAACTGGGACTTCAATAACCTTAAGAATTTTACACGGGCCACCAATCCCTGGTCAGCTTGTCCTGAGGGAAACCAAGGCCTCCAACCCAACAAGTAAAGGAAGAGCATTTCCTCGTCGTGGGAGGTGTGCAGGATCAGGATCTAGCTTCTGCCCTGGAATCAAATGAGTACTCACTGTCAGCTTCTACTTCTTGCTTGTGAAACTGCTCAAGAAGATTCTGTGCTCTTCTCTCTGGGTCAGAGCCTGGCATCATCTGCTTGAGATAATGCAGCAGTTTCTGTAAGCAGGGGAAGCCAGGCGGCTCTCGGAAGTCCTCTGCACACTGGTCAAGCCAGGCCCTCAGGATGGATGCGATAGCGCTGAGAAAGAGAAGCAGAGAGTCATTGCACCCCACCGGCTGTGGAGACTCGACGCCAGCCCTGGCCTCCAGAGCCCGCCCTGGCCAGGCCCCAGGAAAACGTGGGCCGCTGACCATAGGATAGTTCACCTAAAAGCTTCCACCAGTGTCAGTGAAGTTAAAGCACTTGAAAATAGCCTGACTACCTTTCATTATTTTAAGTGATGGTTGGGGAGCAGGGGAAAAGATAGGCAAGTTTAAAAAAAAAAAAAAAAAAGGACCATAAATTTGGAAAAACAAATATGGGGCAAAAAAAAAAAGACACGCAGGAGAATATTGAGTGAGTCCTGAAGCAACTTCAAAGTAATCCTGTGTATACAACAAGATTATGTGTTTCCAATTCTGGATTCACTCAAGTCAGAGACCACAAGATCTACTGTGCTAACATTTTAGGAAATAACTGACTGTCAGTAGGCCAGAAATATGATGAAAGGAAGGCCTCAGGTTTAGGAAAGATAAATGTGTAAATTTAATTTTACAAAGATCACCACGGCTTCGGCAAAGCACCAAAAATGCCCTCACAACATTATCCTTTCGCTTTTAAAGTGACCAGAGACAACGTGTTTCAAGCAGGAGAAACAGTGTGAGTAGCAGAGTGAGGTAAAGGACATGGTAAAGGAGAAATACTTGATGAGCAAGGCCATTCATTACGAAGGGGACTTCCTCTGGTGGCTCAGCGGAGTCCACCTAAGGACCACGGAACAAAAAGAGAGTCATCCAGACATATTACTAATTACACAAGATTATTTTCTTTAAAGGGGCTTCCCAGGTGGCCAGTGGTAAAGAATCCACCTGCCAACGCAGGAGACGCAGGTTTGATTCCTGGGTCAGGAAGATCCCCTGGAGGAGGAAATGGCAACCACTCCAGTATTCTTGCCTGGGAAATCCCGTGGACAGAGGAACCTGGCGGGCTATAGTCCATGGGGTCGCAAAGAGTCAGACACAATTGATTAAAACAACAATAACATTCTCAAGGTAGGTGAAGATAAAATGACCTGGTGACTATGAAATCACTTGTGTGTGCTAAGTCGCTTCAGTCGTGTCCAACTCTTTGTGACCCCATGGACTGTTGCCCACCAGGCTTCTCTGTCCATGGAATTTTCCAGGCAAGAATACTGGAGTGGATTGCCATTCCCTTCTCCAGTAGATCTTCCCAACCCAGGGATCGAACCCTGGTCTCCTGCATCACAGCAGATTCTTTACCATGTGAGCTACAGGGAATTCCCTGAGGTAGGGGTAGGGGTTTTTTCCAAATTCAAAATTATCATCTAATTATACTTCAAATTGCTTGCTTAGTCAACAAACTGTAAAGAAACTAAAAGCCATTATGCTCCATATATATGAAACCACAGGCTGGGCTTTCACAGGTGTGCCTAAATTTCACAAGTCTCAATTTCATAGTAGAGACCTGGATGACGATCAAGGCATAAATGCAACTGAAGACAATTTAATGCGTAACTTTTGGAACTGAAGTACAAACCCAGAAGAAAAATATATTAGTTCTTTTTACTGCTGTGGAGACCACTGTTTTACTAAAAGGGACATGAAGACTATAATCACATAGTAACAGAAAAAATAAATGGCAGAGAACCATTAAAGTTGGTATTTCAAACATTAGAAATAATTCAATATTTTCTAAATCTTTAGTCCAGATCGAATTAAAAAGAAAAACAAAAGTTTCATTCCCTTGCAAAAAGCTAGAAGAAATTAATCTGGCATCTGGGGCTAATTGAAAGCACAAGTAAAATGAAATTAATGACCTGTTAGCCAGTGAACCTTCCATGTTTGGTTTACTTGTTATCAATACATTATGTTATGTATGAATGCTGAGTCCCTCCGAATTCATACGCTGAAGCCCTAACTACTCCCCGCCATGAGTGACAGACTTCAATTTTTTTAAGCCCACACACAGCACACGTTATTTCTCCTTTCTTCTCCAAAACCAAATACCATGAATAAAGAAAATGATGAAGCAGCATTCTAATATTTCATTTTTATAAGGAAGATGACTTTTTCTATGAATAATTTCCCTTCTTTGCTGATAAGCAATGAGCCCAGAGCTGGGGTAGGCACATAGGTGGGGTGACAGCCGGAATCTAGGAAAACCTGATGCTTGCGTCCTTTATAGTGATTCTCACAGAACAGTTCTGCACTTGTCAAAAGAAGGGCGATTTAACTGAATTAGTACTACAACTCACTATTCTTTGATATGTCAGTGAGAAAATACTCTTTCAATGATACTGATGAAAAAGAGATAATCCACATTCACACAATTAGAAACCAAAAACAGCATCCAACCAAGAGTGAGACCAGCAACTCAGTGAGCCTCATGACCCCTCAGAGGTCCATAACCTAAAAGCCAGGCAGAAATGCAAAATTTCAGTAAAAGACAGACATTAAAGATATCAATATTGCATTAACTCTTTACCCATCATAATTGTTAAAGTTACAAGACTGATTACTTATTGAAAAAATATTACTAATGTGTATAAACTAAAACAACAATATCTACTCCCCTTCATCCTAATTCTATCCTATTCTTATGACTTTATGTTAATAGTTTGGAGTATATCCTTCTAGGCTTTTCTATGGATACGTATACATATATTTAAATAGATGAAATATGTATGAACCATGGATTTTTTCCCACAAAATGTATGTGTGTGTGTATATATATATATATACACATATATACACATACATACATACACCTCTCTATCCACTGCCTCCAGCTCTGTTTCTCAGGGTTACACAGTGTCCACTGCATGCACATGCCATAATTAATATAGGTATTCTACTAGTGCACAGGTAGTTAATGTTCAGTTCAGTCGCTCAGTAGTGTCTGACTCTTTGCGACCCCATGGACTGCAGCACACCAGGCCTCCCTGTCCATCACCAACTCATGTCCACTGGTCAGTGATGCCATCCAACCATCTCATCCTCTGTTTTCCCCTTCTCCTCTTGCCTTCAATCTTTCCCAGCATCAGATCTTTTCCAATAAGTCAGTTCTTCGCATCAGGTGGCCAAAGTATTGGAGTTTCAGCTTCAGCATCAGTCCTTCCAATGAATATTCAGGACTGATTTCCTTTAGGATGGACTGGTTGGATCTCCTTGCAGTCCATGGGACTCTCAAGAGTTTTCCCCAAAACCACAGTTCAAAAGCATCAATTCTTTGGCTTTCAGCTTTCTTTATGGTCCAACTCTCACATCCATACATGACTACTGGAAAAACCATAGCTTTGACTAAACGGACTTTTGTCGGCAAAGTAACTTCTAGGTTGTTCATAGTTTTTCTTCCAAGGAGCAAGCATCTTTTAATTTCATGGCTGCAGTCACCATCTGCAGTGATTTTGGAGCCTCCAAAAATAAAGTCTGTCATTATTTCCTTTGTTTCTATATTTGCCATGAAGTGATGGGCCTGGATGCCATGATCTTAGTTTTCTGAATGTTGAGCTGTAAGCCAACTTTTTCACTCTCCTCTTTCACTTACATTAAGAGGCTCTTCAGTTCCTCTTTGCTTTCTGCCATAAGGGTGGTGTCATCTGCATATCTGAGGTTACTGATATTTCTCCTGACAATCTTGATTCCAGCTTGGGCTTCATCCAGCCCAGAATTTCACATGATGTACTCTGCATATAAGTTAAATAAGCAAGGTGACAATATACAGCCTTGATGTACTCCTTTCCCAATTTGGAAGCAGTCCATTGTTTCATGTCCAGTTCTAACAGTTGCTTCCTGACCTGCATACAGATTTCTCAGGAGGCAGGTAAGGAGGTCTGGTATTCCTATCTCTTGAAGAATTTTCCACAGTGTGTTGTGATCCACATGTCAAAGTTATTGTTAGGTTCTCACAATTACAACTAAAAAAAGTGCAAATCCTTGTTTACATGCTTGTGTACTTGTGTATTCCTATAGGGCATATTGTCTAGAACTTACTCCCGTGGCAAGTTGTAGCCCCGGAAAGTCTGGGCGAGTTTTCAAGAGGGACCCTAATCCATACTGGACTTGCCTTTAGATGTACGTTTCATCCTTCTCAGACGGGTATTGTCTACTAACTCTGGTAATCTACTCATTTCACCTTTTGTGACAGTACCCTTCCCATAGTTTAGCCCAAGAAGGCTTTGAAAGTTCACTACCAACCCAGATACTGAATCAGCTAGAAAAAGCATTTTCACACAGATGATAAATGAAGGTGGAGGAAGAAGAGGAAGACACAGACAGCACAGCACAACACAAGGCAGACCCCTGCCCTCCTATCAGCAGAGCGTTTATCAGCATCCTGGGGAGGCGGGCTTTCTGGACAGGCCTGCACGTGAGCCAAAGATCATAGTACCCTTATGTTCACCAGTCCTGGGAAGAAACGTTCTGTTCTTGACAGACTTAGAAGCAGATAAAATGTGAAACTTTGAAAATTTCAAAAAGGAACGCAACGTCACAATATCATGACAGAGACCACAGGGTTACTGGCCAATGGCTTTTCCTCCTTACTTTTCCTGGCTCCACTCCTAAGATCTAATGTGCATTCTAACCAGAACTGGTTAGTTGGAAAGATGTAGAGAACCTTAATAATAAAGAGAAGACCTGGTTAAAAATCAAAAACTTACAGGAAAGGTGTAACAATTAAGCTAGAGAAGCTACTTGGCTCTGTACACAGAATATGAGATTCAAGAAGAAAAACCTGGTTCCCATCCTCACTGTGCCACCATGAACAATGGGAGCTGGACCCATCACTTAGCTCCACTGACCCTTACCTGGAGGAGAGACAGTAACACCTGCCATCATCGACCTGACACTGATCGGCTGAGTTTCAAATGACATAATGCCAATACAGATATTGAGATATCTGGAGAGAAACATGACTGTTAGCAGTCGTAAGACTAATAGCCATAAGTCACAAAAGGGAGGGATTAAGAGAGGTATGGCTCAATGAAAATCAATCAGTGCTCATGGAAATAACTCAAAAAAGTTGCCACATAAGACAGAAAGTGTGACACGGGATACAAACCATATGTCTACAACACTTGTGGCTCCAGGTTTGCTGAAAGAATCACTGTGAGCAACTACCACACACGTGCGCACACACACCCCTGAGGCATCCTCTCACACACACACACACACACACACATACCCATGAGGCATCCTCACACACACACACCCCTGAGGCATCCTCACACACACACACACACACCTGAGGCATCCTCACACACACACACACACACACACCCCTGAGGCATCATCACACACACACACACACACCCCCTGAGGCATCCTCACACACACACACACACACACACACCTGAGGCATCCTCACACACACACACACCCCTGAGGCATCCTCCTCAGGACAGACCAATTCAGGAACATAACGCATAACACAATCTAAAACACGGTTCCCCGACCTCTGGGATCTCACGCCTGATGATCTGAGGGGGAGCTGATGTAGTAACAATAGAAGTAGACGGCACAATAAATGTAACAGGCTTGAATTATACCAAAACCATCCCCCTCCTCCCCTGGTCAGGGAGAAATTGTTTTCCACAAAACTGGTTCCTGGTGCCAAAAAGGTTAGGGACCACTGCTCTACAAGACATGCTTCTTAAATGATCTGTGAAGACTGAAGAGGCAACTTCTGAAGCCAAATGGAAAGACTATGACATGACCTAAACTCAGTAAAGACAAAAGCTAGCACAAGACTTTCTTTTCCAAAGTAGTCTTGGTAGGATACAGAGCAAAGTTCCTCAGGCCCAAGGGAAAGTGTGTGTCTGATTAAGAAGGATGGTGTTGGGGGTGGGAGGGATCCAAATCTGATGGCAGAGCAGACAACCAGGATCACTTTCTCTCCCTTAGGCATTCTTGGCAAGAAGCAAATCCTTGTAGTATGTGAACTTTTTCCAACCTACAATGGTCTGCAGGGTAGGAAGTCATGCCCAGGCCTGGAGGCAGCTTCTAAGACTTTTACTTCTAATAAAAGTAAAAATTTCCCTAGGGAAAATGAATTCATTAATCCAACTAATATCTGTCGAGTACCCTTTATTTTCCATATTCACAAAAACTATTTATGTAATGAATGTCACAATAGGGGAGTCGAGGGCATTTACCTTCAGAGAAGATGAACCTGGTCAGGGCTCCAGGGAGTGTCTTCCTGAGTAAATGACGTTAAAAGACCTTAAGGATAGGGAGGATTAGCAGGGTGAAGGCTCTGGGGTTATAGCATAGGCTATTCCTCAGGCTAAAGGTCCTGAGGAAAATGCAAAACACTTATAAGAGTCATAAGGAAGGTCTGTTTAAAGAACAAGGAAAGGGGAGAAATGGAGCATGATGAGATTTGCTACACTCATTCAATTTCTTAGCCAAATAGAAATCACACTTAATAATATTTGACTGGAAGACACTGGACAAATGTCTTAGGTGAGAGGTGTAAGGCAACAGTACAAAACTTCTAATCACTCTCAGGGACCTTCAGGTATGCAATGCAGAATAAGAAGGCTGACTGAGGTGAGCATTAGGCTGCTATTACGCTCAAACCACAGATTTTTAACGCATATGGGGATTTTAAGGTAAATGCATTAAATCATTTAAAAATCCCACAGGTAATAAAATACTCTAGAATTGGCAAAAAGTTTAATGAAAAAAAAACTTCTAGGCATGAAGTCATTGCTCCCATGATATGAAACTTCCAAGCCAAGAAATAGGATTATTATGACAAAAAAAAAATAACTGTCCATTTAGAGCTGCTTTCTCTCCCTAGAAATCTATGTGAGATAATAATTTATTGTTACTTAATCATCAGCAGAAAATAAGACATGGAAACATTTTTTAAAAGCAGCAAAACACTCTTCTATTTTAGGATATTCTCCAAGGATTTGATCTTTCCCTAACATAGGTAACAAAAAGGTAAAAAGATCCATGCCGAGGGTGGCCTTTGAAGCAGTGGAGCATGGGACATTGCCAGCCCCTTCGGGTGGGAGCCAATGCACTCTGCCCTCCAGGGAACGAAAGCCAAGTAACCTTGACACTGACCCTGAGCTAGACCCTCCCACCTGGCTCTCCCGTCCACAAAACAGTTTTCTTCTGTTTCCGGGAAGGCTGCCAGTTAGACTCTGCCTCTGAGACCCCTAGCTAGATGGTTTTCCTGATGACAAAGAACAAAGGAAGGTGCAGAGAGGTTTTATTTTTTGTCCCCCCCCCCCCCCGCATTTTTGCCTGAAAAAGCACATAAAGGATGGAAAAACATCTGGACTCACCAAGGTAGTCTTGCAATGCTTTCTTATACATTTTTCATTGTACGTTTTGGTACCAGTAGTGAGTAGGGATTAGAACCCTTGGAGGGAAAGTAAAAGAGAACTTAAGAGAGACTGGGGAAACAAATGTAAACAAAGACAGAGTCAGGGCTAAGCACCGAAGGCAGTACAGGGCGGAGAAGCCGGCGAGGGGCCACGGGGCAGTTAAAGCAGAGAAAAAGCTCCAGGGCAAGGAGGAGGAAGAAAAGGATTGTGACAGGAAGGATACAGAGAGTAAATATGGGTGGGAAAGGGCCAAGAGTAGGAGGAGATGAGCTCAAAACCAAGTGTTTACACACCTGTCTTTCCTTCCCAAACTACACGTACAGGCCCTGGCATCTGAAGACAAATCTGCAGAAACTGGAGAGAACTGCTGTGCAGAGACTTACCCCTATGTCACCAAACCTTCCTCAGTAGGTCACTGACTGCACTCCGTTAGACAAAGCGAAGACGTCTCCTAAACACCTATATTTCGTGAGCAGTATAGCCAATACGGCTAAACACATTCTCCAGAAGTCAGACTGACCCACTGGCTGGTTAGACTAACCTAACCTCTTTATGCCTCAGCTTCCTCATCTGTAAAGCAGATGTAATAACAGATCCCTCCTCACAGAGTTGGTGCGAGGCCTATAAGAGATAATACATATGAAGGACTCAGAACAGTCCCTAGGGCAGAGTGAGTGATCAAAACCATGAGCTATTCTTATTATTTTAAAAAAGAAGAACTGCAGTCTGTAAGATCAAGGACTAAAGGCAAAAGGAGCTGCACAGAATCACTGGGTTCTAGCTGAGAAGTCGTTTTCTTCAGGGGTGTGAGTTAATGATTCTGACAGTGCTATACACATACACTGGAACTGAATAAGTAAACGGAAAGAGGGTAGAAGCCAGCTTTCTCACTGCTGGAGAGGAAACTTACAAATAAGCCGGGAGAGGGCGCTAGAATGGTCCATGTGGTAAGGATTAGAGCTGAAGACATCAGGAAGAATTCATGTTTAACATCATATATTGATGGTTATACATAAAGATACGTACAGACACATATAGTCACATAATTAATATACACCTGTATTTCCTAGCCATGTCAGCTGAGTGGGCCTAAAGAAATGACACCCCAAGAGCAATGAGCACACCTCAGACCCAGAGCTTGGTTTCTGGTGTCATTCTCCAATAAAAAATAAAACAGGTCTCCTTGACGAAACGGCTGATTCTAAGACTGGGATGGGAAATATACAAGCTGAGTCTAGAACATCTTACAAGATGGGCTCAGACAAACACAATACGAGGGGCGTGTGAAAGTGACACAGGAGTCAAACAGAAGAGCTCCCGATGATCAAAGCTGAAACAACCTGAGCAACAAAATACATAAAGTAGCACTGTGTTGTATCCCACAGTATAAATGAATATCCACAAGTCTATACTGGTGTACCCAAAAGACTGAATAAATAAATAAAGTGAAAGTCACTCAATTCTGTCTGAGTCTATACCGATGTAAACAAAGAGTGAATAAATTAATAAAGCGAAAAGTCACTCAATTGTGCCCAACTCTTTGCAACCCCGTAGACTACGGAGAAGTAGAATTCTCCAGGCAAGAATACTGGAGTGGGTTGCCATGCCCTCCTCCAGGGGATCCTCCCAACCCAGAAATCGAACTCAGGTCTCCCACACTGCAGGCAGATTCTTTACCAGCTGAGCCTCCAGGGAAGCCCAAGAATACTGGAGTAGGTAGCCTATCCCTCCTCCAGGGGATCTTCCCAACCCAGGGATCTAACCCAGGTCTCCTGCATTGCAGGCAGATTCTTTACCAGCTGAGCCACCAGGAAAAGCCCAAGAATACTGGAGTAGGTAGCCTATCCCTTCTCCAGAAGATCTTCCCGACCCAGGAATCAAATTGGGGTTTCTTGCATTGCAGGTGGGTTCTTTACCAACTGAGCTACCAGGGAAGTTCAAATTAAAAAATGGAGGAGACAAATCTCCCATGCAGAAGTTTTCCAAATAAGGTGGGTAAATACTTCACCCTAAAAGAGGGGAGCAGAGCAAAAGGATTGTGCATAATGACTTCTTTCCAACCAATACAGAATGGAAAGGAAGGGGGAAGAAAAAGACTTTTGAGGTTAAAGCATCTGCCTGCAATGCAGGAGACCTGGGTTCAATCCCTGGGTTGGGAAGATCCCCTGGAGAAGGAAATGGCAACCCACTCCAGTACTCTTGCCTGGAGAATCCCATGGACGGAGGAGCCTGGCGGGCTACAGTCCACGGGGTCGCAAAGAGTTGGACACAACGGAGCGACTTCACTTTCACTTTTCACCTGAAAAATAACTACTTCATCCAGATGAGCAAGAACAACATCAAACATTATAAATCACGCTGATAGTATGTAATGAGAATGGTATTTTATCCTGTGATATTTCTCTCAAAACCTCATAAATTCAGTCTAACTATGAGGGAAAATGTTAATTACAAGAAAAATTCTCATAAAGAGGTGCCATGTGTGTGCATGCTCCGTTGTGTTTGTGTGACCCCTCTTTGGACTGTAACCCACCGGGTTCCTCCATCTATGGGATTTCCCAGGCAGGAACGCTGGAGTGGGGTGCCATTCCCTTCTCCAGGGGATCTTCACAACCCAGGGACAGAACCTGCATCTCTTGTGTCTCTTGCACTGGCAGGCAGATTCTTTACCACTGTACCACCCGGAAAGCACAATCAAGGGCTATCCTAAAATATACCTGACCAGTACGCCTCCAATCTATCAAGGTCACCAAAAACAAGAAAAGTCAAAAATTGTCACAGTTGATGGGAACCCAGGGAGATATCCCAATTGCAGGTAATGTGGTGTCCTGGATGGTCTTGGAATAGAATTGGGCCATTAGGTAAAAAGAAAAACAAGGAACTGAAACTAGACTATGAACTTTCATTAACAATGCATTGGTTCAATGTTTATAACAAATGTGTATACTCATGCAAGAAGTTAATAACAAGGGGAACTGTGAGGAGGGTATATGGGAACTCTGTATTATCAGCTCAATTTCATATAAATCTAAAACTGTTTAAATCTTATTTAAGATGTCCAAAGGGGCAGGGGCGGTGGGGAGCGGAGATGAACAGGAGGGTCCAACCTAAGTACTTAAGAGAAATAGTCTCATTCATATCACAGGGAAGGAAGTAGGGGCCACACCGTACGGAGGTTAAGGCCTGGGTTAAATCCCTGTCTCACTCATATATTGTATGACCCCGGACATGTTCCTCAGTCTCTCTATGTCTCAGACTCCTCATCTGTCAAATAGGAACAACATTTGGAGCTACTGGGAGGATCTGAAAGGATACAGAGTACTTAACACAGGAACTACTCCTACGAAGCAGCCAATGAATTCTGGCCATTATTATTAGAAAGAGATAGAGCCGCTCACCAAAAATTATTTTTCAGGGACCTCAGTAACTCATTATTCTCTGATTGCTCACAGTCTGAGACCAGAGTTTTTAGGCTATAAATAGGCCTCTAATGAAAAAACTTGCTGAGGCCTTCTACACTTTTCACCATTAGAATGGAGTTTCCGTTGGGGATGACAGATGCTACGAGGCACCGAGAACAGGAAACAGGCACTCAGATTGAGTCCTTCTTCTTTCCTCACATCCTGCAAACCATCTCCTTCCCCAGGAAACAAGCCTAACTTCCACATTTCTAACAGCTGTTTGCGGCCCTTGCTCAGGGTGTTCACTGAATAATAAAGCCAAGCCAAACGAGGAAATAATCCCAAATTGTACAATCTCAGAATGCTAACAAGCTAAAGCATTTGTCCCGATGGTGATGCTACACCCTAGCTCCTCGTGTACTTCTGTCTATAGCCCTTTCACTGCGACACAGACAAACGTAATGTGTGGGAGGGGGAGGACTGGTCAGGATTCACGCACACCAGAGACTCAAACACTCTTTTAGAAGCAGCAGCCCCGACAGCAAAATGGTGAGAAACCCAGGTACTGGATCTCAGTTGGATCTGAGATCAAATAACAGATGTGTCATTAACTAGCTGCTTGATCTTAATCAAAGTGCCTCACTGTTCTGAAACCTCAGTTTACACACCTATAAAATCAGGACAATATCTCACAGCATGTCTGTAATAGTAAAAGAAAACACAAAATGCGGATAGCTCTGCATTAACGTAAGCACAGCTCAAACTGTAGCCGGTGGCAGTGGCCAGGCGGTGGCACTGGCCAGGCGGTGGCCGTGGTGTCATCACTTCCATCATCCCTGAGCCTGCAGGGTGACGAAGTGACAGTCTGGTTGTGATGTCTGTTTACCTTTCTCTGACATGTAGAGAACCTTAGGTGTTTTCTCAGGCAGCCAATTTTTCTTCTTTCTGAATCAATGATGATTAACGTTGTTTCATTCCTCCACTGGCAGAAAAGCATTAATAACTTCTGCTTGGGAGCCTACACTCTTCCCTTAAACACACAGTTCTGATTCAGGATTTCAGGGACTTCTAAAACTATCATTTCTATTTTTCTTAGTCTAGGATGGATGTTTTAAAGATAATACTGTGCTCTTTTATCTGATGTACTTCACCTCCATTTCTTCTTTGGTTTTACTTTTAAAAAATATTAATTTCACATGATAGTCTTTAATTCTTACAAGATTGGAATTTTCAATCTTATTTTTGCTCTGTTCTTTACCCCTCTTCCTTTGCCCCATTTTTGTTACCATTACTCAGATTGATTTTAATTGCCCTGTTAGGTTAGTTGAATTTGATGAAATGTTGATTGCAAACTCAATGGGAAGATTTTGTAATACTTTTCACTACAAAGTTTCCCAGATAGTAAAAGAATCACAGCCATCTTCCTTGAACTCATCTCTCTTTTCTTTAATTTCCAATATCTTAGATTGCTACTACTTATATGTAACTAAAATCTTTACCAGTAACTATAATCTGGTGTGACTATTTACAACTTCTGGGAGACGATTACATGAATGACAATCATATCTGAATGTGTGGAGACGAAAGTAGAATGATTTCAACCATTTAAACCACTGCTGTGGTACAGAGTTTTAGGAAGCAAAACATGGCATTCCAAGAGGGAAGTGATGAGAGTCAATTAAAGAAAACAAAACAGAAAACTATTTCAACATTAATTACAGTAGTCATTTTAAAAAGGAATAAAAAAAAGTAAGATTCCTGAAGAGAGAGTTTTAAACCTCTTTAAATAAAGTTATGCATGTGTATGTATGATATTCTAATCTCAAACACATTTTGGAAAATGAAGACTCATGGTGTCAAGGCTCTATATGGTTAATATTACTTCTTCATAATCTCACTTCTGAATTCAATGACTATAATAAATCTGCACTAAGGAAAGCCTCCTTTTTCCATCTGGTTCAGATTTTATATATTATTCTTAAGAGATAACATTTCACCATGAAAAATGTCAGCAGGAAGGAGAATGTAGGCAGACGTGTTTTCTTCTGTCATAGGAAGTGAGTTTCCCGATTCCCAAACAGTGGCAAGTTTAGGGATTATAGAAATAAACACAGTATGACTTCTTATTTATATCGTTCTAGTACTAACATCAGAAATCCCCGTGTGCAAAGATTCTAGCATCTAAAAGCCCTGGAAGTTGAATTCCTTGCGACTGAAGGAACTCTCATTTTAGCCAGATAACTTAGAAGGTTTATTGCACAAAGCCTAAGCCAGGCACACTCAGGATTAGGAGTCACAGCGCATTCAGATACTTTTTGAAATTCCTGAAGAATACTAGCCACTTGTGGTCCGAGACACTAGACACCAATCTTTCATCTTGACCGTTTCATCTGCATTTCCACATTTTGCCTTCTTTTAAGTTCTTTCAAACCTTTGAAAGGTTGATTAGATCCATCCATATTCAGAAATACAGGAAAGACTGTTATCTTGGGATTTGGGAACCTGTATCAAACGTAAGCCTTGCTCTATGCTTTACATTAAAAACTGAAAAACCAAACAATAGCTGAGCATTTCCCTTCTCATATTTAAGCCCAGTAGTGATTCCCCACCTCCACCCCCCAACCCTCACCCTTGGACTGCAAAACTGAAGGCATCTGTCCTAAAACAGGATGTTTACTTCTTAGACTGTCACTGAATTCCTGCCGTCTGTTTCCCACCTGAAATCACAAGAACACAGATTCACAGCAAAGGAAAACAATGGGCATTTTGCTGCTCCTTGCCTGACCCCACAACACAATGCTTTTTAGCCCATCTCTTTATGCATGATCGTAGCAAGTGGTTCTGATATCACGATTAATAACAAGCAAATCAAAGAAGCGGTCTATTTTTTCTTTCCTATTTTTATCAAAACAAGTTACATAGTCTTTCCAACAGAAACAAGCAGTCAAGGGCACCTCTCACTCAATCAATATAATATCTGGATCTTATCTCTGTTTCTGATGTTCATTTTCATTTTTTTAAATTAATTTAATTGGAGGTTAATTACAATACTGTGGTGGTTTTTGCCATACATTGACATGAATCAGCCATGGGTGTACATGTGTCCCCCATCCTGAACCCCCCTCCCACCTCCCTCCCCATCCCATTCCTCAGGGTTGTCTCAGGGCACCAGCTTTGAGTGCATCGAACTTGGACTGGAGCTCATTTTCATTTTTAAGAAGATGAGAAGAAAACTAGATAAATTTTATCCTGGGCTTCCCTGGTGGCTCAGGTGGTAAGGAATCTGCCTGCAATGCAGGAGACCTGGGTTCAATCCCTGGGTTGGGAAGATCCTGGAGGAGGAACTGGCAACCCACTCCAGTATTCTTGCCTGGGGAATCCCCTGGGCAGAGGAGCCTGGAGGGGTGGAGGTGGGGGTTCTAGGCATCATTAAACTTGAAAGAATCTCAGAGCACTCGTTTTTTAGGTAAAGAGACTAAACTGAGAGAGGTGAATGAATAGGTCAAATGGGTGGCAGGTGACAGTGACGGATGAGGACTCGTTCCCCGGGGCCTGTCACCTGCCGTGAGGCTGGCTCCACAACCTCCTCGGCACTGGATTCACCCAATTATAAGAGACATGAGGGCCCCGGTGGCCCAGTAATTAAGACTGCATACTTTCAACACAAGTGGCACGGGTTCGATCCCTCATCAGGGAACTAAGATCCCACATGCCATGTGACCAAAATAAAAATAAAAAATAGCACAGATTATTGCATACTTTTTAAAAAAAAGAAAAAGAAGGGACATGAATAAGTAAATTTCCAGACAAGTGTGGTATTATTTTTATATATATTTAGATATCCATAAATAAAGACAGTTTTTATTGAGGACTACAGCCTCCTTGCTGTGCAGCAGGGTCTCTTATCTAGGCAATACTGATATTTAGGGTCGGGTAATTCTTTGCTGTAGAGGGGAAAGGGGGCGTCTTGTGCATGGCAGCGTGTTTTG
The DNA here is from genome assembly GCF_002263795.3 of Bos taurus. Taxonomy (NCBI): domain Eukaryota; kingdom Metazoa; phylum Chordata; class Mammalia; order Artiodactyla; family Bovidae; genus Bos; species Bos taurus. Next base: position 64,896,283 of record NC_037343.1, on the reverse strand, counting down.
AAATAGTCCCGGCCTTTGCCCACTAGAGGCCAGAGCATCTCCCCACCAAGTTGAGACAACCCCAAATTTTCCAGATATTGCCAAATGTCCTCTGGGGGCAACACTCCCCCACTGAGAACTGCCACACAGCTGTATCTCCCGCACATCAATCAGCCACTGGGACATCTTCAGTCACTGCTACAAGTCAGCTGCCGCAGCTCTGAAATCATCAAGGAACTTTCCATGTGTTACAAGTGGAACCGAGAAGCTGCTTCTCTGAATTCGTCCCAGGAAGACAAAGCAGGGAGCTTATCGAGTTATAGAAATGATCAGACGGGTAGCATGTGAAAAACAGAACAAAAAGATGATGCTGAAGTGAGATGAAAAATAATGAAAGGAGATGTGGTGGACGGGCGGGGGGCGGTAGAGGGCAGGGAGCAAGAAGACACACAGAAGAAAGGGAAACGGAAAGAAGAAAGAGGTCAGCAGAGAGAAGGGATTTTCACATTCCGTATTTGCAGGACAGAGCGACCCATTATATGAAAAAGTGGCATATTTTCGTCAGGCGTACTTTTTTTAAAAGGCAACTCAGACTGAGGAAGAGGGTCAAGCACTTTCTACCAACTCACTGTGAGGCTTTAGGAAAAGACCATTGTCCCCGGATGATGGACCCCTCAGGGGAGCTCTCTGTGAAAGCTCTTTGTTAAGGCCTCATATGCTTAAAACTGTAAAGCCCTTTAAAACAGCTTATCCTGGAGTCTCACCCACGGTTACTGTTCCTGGTGTACAATGAATCCCAAATGAAGGTTTATAATAGGCCTTTAAAAGCCTGAGCATGACTCTTCACATTCAGGGTACAAATCAATTTTCTTTAACTGCTACTTCCCAGAAGCCTATTTCATCTCAAAACACCCATTGGGAAACAGAAAAGCTCTGGATATTTTTCATATTGTTACTCTCCTCAGAGCATTCAGGTGGCTAGTTAAATGGTAGCTCTAGACATGACGCAATTCCAAAATACATAGATAACAACATGCTTATTTCTGAACCTGGTCACAGGTCAAGGTTACATCTGATAAGCTAGCCACTCAATTTGTACAGTATCTCTTCTTTCACGTATATTTTAAAGCACTCATTATAAAAACATTCCTTTTTTAAAAATTGTTATTTCCATAGGTTTTCATGGTCAACCAAAATTAACAGTAACAAAACCCCTCTAATCCTGCAATCCTCAAACTTTCATAAAAGACGTAGAAATCACTTGAGGATCTTGTTAGAATAGATTTTCATCTAGATCTGGGGCGAGGCCTGAGATTCCGCATTCCTAACAAGTTCTCGGGCGATGCTGAGATGGCTGGTCCATGGACCACACTTTGAGTAAGAAGGCTGTTAAGTCTCACGTGGGACTAACCATTGAATCTAATAAGAGTCTGCCATGCATATCAGTGAACAGGGAAATATGTGTGGATGAGAAGCGGAGAGCACGTGGTCATGAAGGATTTAGGGCTAGGCAGCGGCTTTTGGACTGGGCCCAGCAATGACACAATAAAGAAATACGAGAGGAGTGCTTGCTTCGGCAGCACAGACGCTAAAATTGGAATGATACAGAGATTAGCATGGCCCCTGCCAAGGACGACACGCAAATTCATGAAGCATTCCATATTTCTGAGAGGGGATATATGTATATCTTTGGCTGATTCATGTTGAGATTTGACAGGAAACAACAAAATTCTGTAAAGCAATTATCCTTCAATAAAAAGTTAATTAATTTAAAAAAAAAAAAGAAATACAAGAGGAAAAAAAAAAAGAAAATTGTGAGCCTAATCCATCCCCTCAACCTACCTATCTGATTATACTGCTTCCCTCCTGCACAAACTTTAGGGCTGACTGCCCACTTAACCAGGTAAGGTCCAAACTCTCTAGTGAGAAGTTCAACCCTTTCATGAGAGCTTCAGCTTAACTACCCTCACCCAACATGTACACAGTGAAGCAGCCAAATGTGTTGCTCCCCAAAATGTCATGTATACAACACTGCCCTGATTTGGTCCCACTGTCCCCTCTTCCTAAATGGCTCTACCATCCAAACCCTCCCCCTCCTTCAAAGCCTGCTTCAGATGTCATCTCTTCAGGCTTCTTTGATGGTCCAGTGGTTAAGAATCCACCTTGCAAGGCAAGCGACACTGGTTCAATCCCTAGTCCGGGAAGATCTCACCTGCTGTGGGGCAACTAAGCCCATGCACCACAACTGCTGAGCCCATGCTCTAGACCCCACGTTCCTAACAAGAGAAGCCACCACAGTAAGAAGCCATGTGCCTCAGCTAGAGAGGAGCCTCCACTCACTGCAACTAGAGAACACCTGCGTGCAGCAACAAAGACCCGGCACAGCCAAAAATAAATATTAAAAAAAAAAGTCACCTCTTCCAAGAAGCATCCCCAAGCCTTCTAGGAATAAGGTATTAATTCTACTCACCACACCCTGCACTCAGCATTCAAACACCTACACTGGTGTGTTTGGTTTTCTGGAAGGTTATGGCCCAACCAATAAAATTAAGAAACTACCTGAAACCTAACTCAAAAGTTAAAAGAATACCCAGTTTTCTCATCTTTCCATCCCTGGCTCATAGAGAAAGGAGTCCATCATCCAACCCTCTGAAGAATTAAAAATTCCATCGGATTACTTCCCTGGTCTTTTGATCCTAAAATGAAACCATGAGTGATTTCAGCACCCTGGCATATAGCCACCTACTCAAGAACCCTGGTGGCTCAGCTGGTAAAGAATCTGCCTGTAATGCGGGAGACCTGGGTTCGATCCCTGGGTTGGGAGGATCCCCTGGAGGAGGGCATGGCAACCCTTTCCAGTATTCTTGCCTGGAGAATCCCCATGGACAGAGGAGCCTGGTGGGCTAGAGTCCATGGGGTCACAAAGAGTCAGACACAACTGAGCGACTAAGCACAACAATAACAATTCAAGAAGCTCATTTCTTCAGCAGCCTGTACCCCTGCATCATGGATTTTTCTTCAGTGGCTGCTGGATCATTCTCATCGGCATAAACTCTCTTTGTAAACAAACACAAAACAAAAAGACCATGCCTTGCCCTCTTCCTCCACCCCATTTTTCTGTTCCCCTTTACAACAAAACTCCCAAGAGGAGTTAGTAGACCTTCCCTCCCCACTTCCTCCCCTTCTATCCTGTCTTGACCCACATCTCCATTCACCAAAACGGCGCTTGTCAAGGGTGCCAAAGACCAAAGTGGGGCAGAAGCAGGAGCCGCTTCCCAGACCCCTCTCACTTGATGTCTGGGCAGCATTAGACACAGTTGGTCACTCTCCCTCTGAAAGCCCTTTTGTACTTATCTTCTGGAACACAGCTTCTTTCTTCTCCATGCCCATGCCTGTTCCTTTCCAGTCTCCTCTGCTGGACCCTCCACTTTCCTAACTGGAAGGAACCAAGGCTCAGTCTTTGGACTTTTCCCCTCTCTATCTACCCTTCATCTCCACGAGGTCATATCCGGCCCCATAGCTTGAAACGCCATGTATAAACTAAGGATGCCCAAATGTCTACCAGTCCAGACTTCTCCCTGGAAATTAGACTCACCCAATTACCTCAAAATCAACACATCTAAGATGAAATTATTGACACAAGCTCCCCTCCAAGCCAGCTCTTCCCGCCAGACTTTCTTGTCTCATGAAGCCAGGGCGCTGGTCTATCAGGCCTCACACACAACCCGTGGAGGTGTCCGTGCCTCCTCTGTCTCACATGCCGCACCCTCTGCATCTGTACATCCTGTCAGCAACACCTTTGAGGGCTCTGTAGGCGGTTACTACTACCCGTTGTTACTCCCACGACAAGGACGACTGCTGTTATTACTCAAGCCCGTGCTGCCTGAGCCCATGAAAGGGTCCTACCCAGGCTCCTCCCTGCCACTCTTGCCCCGTCCCCAGTGTCATGGTCTATTTTCCACACAGAGCCAGAGTAGGTCTTTTAAATATAAGGCAGGCCACAGCACTATGCTTCTAAAACCTTATAAGTCTTTCTTATATTCCTTAGAATAAAATTCAACATGCTTCCCCAGGCCCTCAAGTCCACATGTGACAAGGGGCCCCGCGACCCTCCGGATGTCCTGCCCCAGCACTTGCCACTTCCTTCATGTGGCGGCAGCCTCATCCACCTCTCTACTTTTTCTTGAACACTGTTCCCGCCACAGGGCCTCTTCCATAGTCTCCCTTTCCAGACACTCACAAGGCCCTGTCTGCACCATATTCAGGTTTCTGCTCCAACGTGTCTGGATCAGACAAGAAAGCCCTTTTCTGACACCCTATGTGACTCAAACTCCATTGGAATCTAGCCCTCTTGCCCTACTTCATTCATTTCTGTGTGGATTCTCTCTCTCTCTACTAAAACATAACCTTCGTAAGAGCTGGGACTTACTTATTTTGTTATAGCTGCATCCCTTAGCACAGGGCCTGGCAAACAGTGGGTGATCAATACATTTTTACTGGATGAATAAATGAATATCATTTTAGATGGTCAAAAAATAATTCTATGACTTTATGCATTATGGAAAAAAAGCATGACAACATTCCAAAAGAATTTTAAAACTCTACTAAATTATAGTCTTTTAAGATAATAAGTCCTGACAGAGAGCTTGTAATGCAGAGGAGAGGCACACTCACTTCCTGATCACGGTCTTGGACTCTGATGAACTTTGACCTCCATCTTCTTCACAGTTTGGGCTTGTCAGGTTCCCATACCTTTACAGATAAAAACAAACACACAAATATGTAAACAAAACACACAGCTGGTAGTGCTGGAAAGCAATTCTATTCCATCTCAATTACAAGGTAACAGTTACACTTTTCAGGAGTATTTAAGGAAAGTAACACTTGTGAAATAGCATCCAAAAATGATACTGTATTTTTTATATTTATTTAATGTGTATATATGTGTATATATACCTTTTCCATATATATATGTGCAGAATTTGTATCTGCATGCATATATACACACACATTATTTTACTCCTACAGAAAAGTGATTTAATGATGAATCACACTACTTACAACTTTCTCAAACATTCTCAACTACTCAACATTTCTTTGACTATTTTAGATGAACTTGGGCTTTTCCCCTTAGCAGGAGAATCAGTCATTACATGAGGCACAGATCGGAGATTCCTCCTGAGTTCTGGAGCATCAACCCCTCACCTCTGCCCCTCTGTGTATCCACTGAAGGAACATGTGGCTTTGCTTGCTCAGCCTTCATGCCTGCACCACATGTGAGCACAAGCTGATCACTCCATGCTCTGCTTATGAGTCTGGTCTCCTTGAGGATAAGTTCTATTGAAGAAGCATTACGGGAATGATTCTGAACCCTCAGGTTAGGCTGAGATAGAGACAAGGACTGCAGAACAGAATCCTCATGTCTCAACAACCATGAGAGCAGCAGTGTATACAGTGAGGCTGGTCTAGGCTTCCCCAGCCACTGGGGGAGGGGGACATAGGGGCACAAAGCAACCGGTGCTTAAACTTTAAAATCCCTCTCATTAAAAAAAAATAAAATAAAATCTCTCTCATTACAGACTCAAAACTTGCTCAATAATTGATCAGTCCTAGTCACACTGTTAGGTGTCCTTCCAACTCCATAGGTAATGCAAGTCTATTTCATATAGAAATACCATGTTTCATTTGGCTCAGAATATACATTTAGTAAATTCACTTCAAATTCTTAAGGAGTAGCCTATGTTATTCACTTAGAACACCTAGACTATTTCTGCAGTTTCTCTTCCCATCAGTGGAGCATTCAGAGATTCCTTGTAGTTTCACAAGCTGGCAATCTGTCCCAAAGTTTTGGTAACAGAAATTCTAAAACTGGCAGGGTTTACATTTTTAAAGAGCACATTTTTGTCTTCTACTAATGGGATTAAGGGCCCCAGGACCCTTATGGTTCCTTGTTCTGAGGATTTACAAGTCCTTTAAAACATAAAAGCCCGCCATCTGGTTTGACCGAATGCCAGTCCATCTGGTCTCCCCACTGCCCTATCCCGGGAGGTTCCAGTGTACGCCCTTAGGCTTTAGCCTCCCCCTGCCTCCCTTCCACCTGCTCCTTTCTCGAGCTCATCAGCCTTATGGACTTCTTGGCCTCCCAAAGATATTTTCCACTGGCCTCCGCCCTCCCTGTTCCTCTTCATTCTACACCTGCTATTTAGAGGCTTCCAGGGCTACCCTTTGCTTTCCCTGAGATAAGAACCAGGCAGATTAAGACTAATGCAGGCCCCCCGTGAGCAAGGCAGGGCTGGGGAAGGTTCCTAGTAAATAAACAGAGTGGGATTTCTTGGCTCTCTCTCTTTGGCCACCATCATAGTGAACCCTGTCCTCATGTTCCCTCACAACAGACTCTGTGGTTTATTTAAGCAGGAAATACGAGACGAGTGCAGGGAAATGGGGGGCCACCGTGCCACGCCACCCCTCTGACCAGAGTGACCCATCAACTCTTGCCTGCCAGCCCTCAGTGACTAAATGTGGGATTTTGTTTTCGTCACATTCTGTGTTCCTTTGTTAATTCTCTTTCTGGTTATCCTGGAAACAATGCACCAACTAGAATCTCTGAGAGACAGAAATAAAAGGGGAGAAAAGACTTTACAAGGGAAAGACACACATTCTCTAGTTCTTGATATCCTTTCCAGAGATGATGTTTATATTAAAAATCCCCTGACCTTCCCATCCCATGTCTTTACTTAAGCGTCTCATACTCAGCTGCTCTTTCTCTACGGTTTGCAGACCCAGAACTGAAAGGATGGTTGGGATAACATGAACACCCATCACAGTTCTGTTCCCAGATGGTGCCACAGGTACATCAGATAGTGTCATGGACTAAGCAACTGACAATGGTGAGTGAGTGAAGCTCTCTTTCTTTAGCGAACCTGGTACCATCTGCTCAGAAGACCCTCAGATACTCTTCCTCGCCAGCAGAGAATCTAGAGGCTCATAATTGGGACCAGCATGATTGGCTGGTAAAAACTCGGAGACCAGACAGTAAGAAGCATCAGTAACAAGCCTCGCGCGTGTTGGCACACATGGTCCAGGTATTTGGGCTCAAAGGCTGCAGCATCCCTACCTAACTCTTCTCTGCCCAACCCACCAGAAACACTCTCAGTTCTGCCTTTATAACATACCCTGAATCCTAGCACTTCTCATCACTTCCACTCTGGCTCACACTGTCGCCATCTTTGGCTGAGATCAATGCAACAACCACTTAACTCCTCTCCTGGCTTCTGCCAAGTGATGCTGTCCATGCCACTGCTCGGCTCAAAAGCCTCCCCCGGCTTCCACTCTTCCCCACTGAGAAAAGGTCCATGTCTTACCTGTCTCCCAAGGCCCTAAGTGACCTGCCACAGATAATGTGGTATCTCTGACCACATTTCCTGCACTCACTCAGTCTCCTTTGACCTCACTGGCTCTTCCCCACATCAAGCATCCTCCTGCCTCAGAATCTCCGCACGTGCTGTCAAGTGCTTCCCAGGCCCACTCCAATGGCGCACTCCCTGGGCTCCTGCAGGCCTTTACTCCAACGTCACTTTACCAGTGAGGCCTTCCCTGACCATCCTATGAAAATGAAACACTAACACCACTGCTTCATTCTCTCCCACAGCCTTTAATACCTTCCAGCATACTGTACAATTAATATAGTTGTTACGTTAACTGTCCATTAGAACATAAACCCCATAAGAGCAGGACTTCTGTCTCTTTAGAGCTTAAAACAGTGCCTAGCACCAATAGGAATGTTGATGACTATTTCTAGCAAGGTTCCCTAAGCAGACATGAAAATGAACTTCCTAACAACCAACTAGGTTCAAATTTGTCTCTATAAAGGCATCATGTGACTTTTTACTTATATCCATGTCTTAACCTGTCTGTGCCTTCATTTCTAACAATCTGCTGCTGCTGCTAAATCGCTTCAGTCGTGTCCGACTCTGTGCGACCCCACAGGCGGCAGCCCACCAGGTTCCCCTGTCCCTGGGATTCTCCAGGCAAGAACACTGGAGTGGGCTGCCATTTCCTTCTCCAATGCATGAAAGTGAAAAGTGAAAGTGAAGTCGCTCAGTCGTGTCCAACTCTTAGTGACCCCATGGACTGCAGCCTACCAGGCTCCTCCATCCATGGGATTTTCCAGGCAAAAGCTTTACGATAGCTGGGATCATTACAAAAAAATCTAAAATTAAAATGCAAAGGAAGTAAATAAGATCTTAAAGTTGATATCTTGAAGGCATAAACAGTATAAAATGCAAAATAATGTATATATACCATTTACAGAGGAGACCTTTAGAAGCAAGATAAATTTAAAAGCCTACAACCCACTGGAATTTAACGGACTGGGGAGGGGATAATTATTTGCCGCTGCACTTTTCTTATCATTAAGGAGAATTAAATCTTACAGAAAAGAAACCAGACCAGCATTGGAAATAAGATCTTTTTAATGTTCAAGCTAGGTCATTTGAGAGTTAAGAGTTAGTTTTATGAGATTAAGAGTGTTTCTTTGATGTTTCCTGGACCCTCTCATAGCTTCCCATCAAAAACCAAAGTCAAGTTCAATTCATTTACTCCAGGGGAGTAAATAAAGAGTGTGTATGTGTGTGTGTGTTTAATTAATGAGTAGCTACAGACAAACCTGTCAACAATGTCACCTCCAATTTCTGCAAAACCTCCCTAGGATTTAAGATCAAAGTCCAACTTCTTAAGAAGGCTTACCATTGAGAAACTGCCCTTCTTTAAATGGTAATTCAAAACACTTAAATTAAAATACAAATTATCAGGATAACTTCTGACATGGTTTTCTCTATAGTCACAAGGCAAAAGAAAGAATTGTGAATGTCTTCAAAAGTATAAATTATTTACTGTTACCTAGAAATGACTAGAAAAAGAAAAGAAAAAAAACTCATGCTTAACTGGTTGCTAATATTTAAACAGGAAACAGTTATTTTCAAGGGGAATGGATGTATTGTTTGGAGCCTATCTGGGCAGAAAAAAAATGTTTAATATGTGTTGGAAAGGAGGACCAGGGACACCTGTAGTTCAGAGAAATCTTAAAATAAAGTTAACCCCGGGACAGCCCTTCTGGTGGGGGGATGGGGGGCGGCTTTCTAACCTCTACTCCCTAACAGAAGAGTCTCAGCAACATCAGACCAGGATGGGGATAATCCTGAAGAACATTTCAGGCTCCACTTGATTATGGCAAGTGATCCCTTGATTATAGCAGTTAATAATTCCTGAGAGCTCACTATAGGCCAGGCACTGTGCTAAGCACATTACATGGATTGTTTCATTTGGATGGATGGATTATCTCACGCTTATCCTATATGGGGCTTCCCTGGTGGCTCAGACAGTAAAGAATCCACCTGCAATGCGGGAGACCTGGGTTCAATCCCTGGGTTGGGAAGATTCCCTGGAGGAGGGCATGGCAACTCACTCCAGTGTTCTGGCTTGGAGAATCTCCATGGACAGAGGAGCCTGGCAGGCTAGAGTCCATGGGGTCACAAAGAGTCGGACTCAACTGAGCGACTAAGCACATAATCCTATATGATAGAATTCTTCTTCTTCCTATTTAATGAATGAGAAAATAAGGCCCAGAGAGCTTAAGCCATTTGCCCTCGAAGATACAGCTAATCAGTAAAGCAAGGACATGAACCTTGACAGTCAGTCTCCAGAGCCCAGCCTCTGAGCCACCACCCTATCACACAAACCACAGTTATTTTATTTATTTTATGTGTCCCTCCACCGAGTGATAAATTCTTGGATTTTTCACTTAATCATTCTTTTTTTTCCACTCATTTAGTCCTCATTATTTATTAAAGCTTATGTTTGGGTACTATTCTGGGCATTGAGGATACAGCAGTGAACTAACCCCAGCCCCTGTTTTCATGGTGGGGGAGGGGGAGATAAACAATAAACTAGTGATTAGTGAATATAGAATAGTCAGATGGTGAAAAGTGCAATGGAGGGGGGAAAAAAAAGCAGCTAAAGGCGCTCAGACATGACTGGAGAGCCTGAGGTGGCAGCTTCCTAGAGTCCAGGGCAGGCCCCATGCGAACATGACAATGACCTAAAATCTTTCAAGGGTCAGGGAGCAGGCCACCGAGATCTCCAGGAACGGAGCCTTCCAAGAGGAGGAGAGAGGCTACGCAAATGCCCTGGGGCAGTGGCAGGACAAAGTGCTTGAGAACCATCCAGAAGGCCAGTGAGACGGGAGCAAAGAGATGAAACAGAAACAGAGAAGGAGGTGAGCGTGGAGGAGGCGGGGGCAGACCCCGAGGGCCAAGCCGGCCACGGTCAGGGATTTGATTTCACCTTTCATATCACTTACTGGTACCTGCCCTGAGCCTGGAGGACAGCCTGCGCTTGGGGGACACTCACTAAACACTGGCTAAGTGAATTAAATCATGCCCTCGACTATCACGAATAAAAGAGTGGGAGGGGAGGGCAAGAGAGGGCAGAAGCCACTTACTAGGGACGATGAGAGAGCAGAGAGGAGGAAGTCAGGGCAGGGGAGACCGCACAGGAAGCCACTGATTCAGGGACCTCTGGGGGCCTTTGCTTTTCTCATCAAGCCCAGCCTGGGAACATCTGAGGCATTTTTTTCTTTAACTGACCCATAAGAACACAGGTCAGGTATGAGGAAAATGTTCAGAAGCTGACCTTGAGTCAGGATAATGACACGGAGAAATAGCCTGCAGATGTCAGGAACACCAAGTGAGGCCTCGGTGAAGGCTGTGGACTCTGCACCACAGAGCAGCTGGGGGGGATGTTTCTAATCACCCTGAATAATATCCTCCACGGTGGACACCTCTCCACTCAAGCGTGGCCTGACTACTGGGTCACGGCCACCAAGCCTACCTTGGAAGGGTCTTGTTACCATCGTGAAGCCAGTTATTCAAGAAGACAAAGGTCAGAGGCAACAAGGTAAAAACTCCTTGTTCTTGGAAGAGGCCAGTGGCGCTGGACAGGGAACCAGGCAGCGTGCGTTCACACACGAGGTCTGGTTCTTGAGGTAAACTTTCCCCGTGATTAGAAAAAGCCAGAAGACCCAGAAAGAGCCTCAGTCCTCCCCTCTGGGTCTTTGCTGTGAAGGGCCCTCCACCGTCCTTCGATTCACCACCGTATCTTCATGTTAGTCCCTGAGACTTAAGGCATCATTAACAGCGCAAAGAACTTGGTATTTCTGTTCCACTTGACAGTTATGAAACACTGCAAAAATTCTCCTTGACAATAACATCTTCACCTCCAGCCCTGACCCACAATTGTCTGAATGGGAGACGAAGAAAAAAAAAATCAAAGACTTTATAATCCCTATTCAGCCATGGGAAGAAAACGAAAAGGTGTCTCTTGCTAGAACTTGATTTTCATTCACACATCAAGTCGTTTCTCAAGTCTGATGGCCGTCGCGCCCTTGCCATCAGGTTTCTTGGGGTTTTTCCATTCCAAGGCCTGGCCACCCATTTCTCTTCTCTGGCCCGTTCGCTGCCCCCAGAGGGCCCGGTGGCTCCTCAGTGCCTCCTCCTTCCACCTGTGGTTGGTAACAGTTCTAAACCATCAGCTGCAGATCTGTCTTGTTAGCACGCTACAGCCACCATGGCTACAAGGAAGGTTGGAAGTTTGCCCAAAGAAACAGGTTAGGACTGGGAGCAAGGAGTAGGCAGCACCCTGACAACCACAGAATCTGTTTACAAGTCAGGAGTTTCCTTAGGTTTATGACGAATTAATACATTATTAACAACTCAGTGCCAGGCTGTGGCTCAGCCCGTGTGCCTAGCGCCTGTGTGCCGCAACAAGAGAAGCCACCACAGTGAGAAGCCCGTGCACCGCAACGAAGAGAAGCCCCTGCTCACCACAACCAGAGAGAGCCTGACCGAGCACAGCAACAAAGATCCAGCAAACTCATAAATGAAATTTTTTTAAATCAATCACTTTTCTATATGCCAGTAATAAACGAGTGAAATTTGAAATTAAAAACATACTCTTTTTACATCAGTACTCCCACAAAATTAAAATATTTAGGTATAAATTCAAAATATATATACATGGTCTATATAAGGAAAACTATGAAACTCTGATGAAAGATATCAAAGAACTACTATATAATGGGAGAGAGATTCCATGTTCATAGGAAGACTCAATATTGTCAAGACGGTTCTTCCCAACCCCATCTGTAGGTTCGGTGCAATGACAATCAAACTCCCAGCAAGTTATTTTGTGGATTTTGACACACTGATTCTAAAGTTTATATGGACATGGAAAAGAACTACAGAATAGCCAACTCAATTCTGAAGAAGAACAAAGTCAGAGGGCAGATGCTATCTGACTTCAAGACTTCCTATAATGCTACAGTAATCAAGACGGTGGGGTATAAATGAAAACATAGACAAATAGATCAACTGAAGACAAAGTTCAGAAATACACCTGCACAAATACAGTCAATTGGTCTTTGACAAAGGAGCTAAGGCGATACAGTGGAGCAAACGTAGTCTTTTCAGAAAATGATGGGTGATGGAACAACCAGACACTGATGTGCAAAACAACGAATCTAGACAAACACCTTACACATGTCAAAAAATTAACTCGAAATAGATCATAGACCTAAATGTAAAACATAAAACTATTAAACTTCTAGAAAAAAAACATATGAGAAAACCTAGATGACCTGGGGTATGATAATGATCTTTCAGATATAAGACCAAAGTCACAAATCATGAAAAAAATTTGATAAACTAGACTTCATTAAAATTAAAAACCTCTGCTCTGCAAAAGATGGTATCAAGAGAATGAGAAGACAAACCACAGACTTAAAAGAAAATATTTGCAAAAGCCCCATCTGATAAAGTATTGTTGTTCAAAATACACAAAGAACTCTTAAAATTGAACAATAAGAAAGCAAACAACAGAATTTTAAAAATGGGCAAAAGACCTGAAAAGACACCTTACCAACGAAGATACACAAATGACAAGTCCAAATATGAAAAAATGTTCACTGTCATTTGCCAGTAGGGAACTACAAAGTAAAACTGCAGTGAGATACCATTACACACCTATTAGAATGGCCAAAATCCAAAATACTGACAACCCGAATGCTCTCAAGGATGTGGAGCAACAGGAATTCTCGTTCACTGCTCATGAGAACACAAAATGGTGCAGAAACTCTGGAAAACAGTTTAATGGCTTCTTACAAAGCTAAGTATACCTTTCCCATATGATGCAAAATTCTTGCTCCCTGGTATTTACCTAAAGGAGCTGAAAACTTACGTCTACACAAAAACCTGCACATGGGTGTTTATAGCACCTTTACGCAGAATTGCCACAACTCAGATGCAGCCAAGATGTTCTTCAGTAAGGGTTGCTGTTGTTCAGTCACTCAGTCATGTCCAACTCTTTGCGACCCCGTGGACTGCAGCACGCTAGGCTTCCCTGTCCTTCACTATCTCCCAGAGTTTGCTCAAACTCAGGTCCATTGGGTCGACGATGCCATCCAATCATGTCGTTCTCTGTTGCTCCCTTCTCTTCCTGCCTTCAATCTTTCCCAGCATCACGGAGTGGGTAATTAAACTATAGGTCCAATCAGATAGTGGAATGTTGTTCAGCACTAAAAAGAAATGAGCTATCAAGCTATGAAAAAACATAAAGGACCCTTAATTATGTGTTACTAAGTGAAAGAAGCAAATCTGAAAAGGCCACACACTGTGTGACTCCAACAATACGACATTCTGAGAAGGGCAAAGACCACAGTTGGCACTAGTGGTAAAGATCGTGCCTGCCAATGCAGCATATATAAGAGATGCAGGTTTGACCCCCGGGTCAGGAAGAGCCCCTGGAGAAGGAAATGGCAACTCGCTCCAGTATTCTTGCCTGGAAATTTCCATGGACAGAAGAGCCTGGGGTTGCAGGGACCGTCCGTGGGGTCGCAAAGACTTGGCCACGACTGAGCACATACACATACATACAGAGACAGTAAAAAGATCAGTGACTGACAGGGATTCGGGGAGGGAACAATTAACAGACAGACCACAGAGGATTCTTTAAGGCAGCAAAACTATTCTGTGTGATACCATGATGATGGATACGTATCATTATACATTTGTCCAAATCCATAAAATGTACAACACCAAGACTGAATTCTAACGTAAACTATGGACTTTGGGGGATAATAATGTGTCAGTGGGGCTTCTCTGGCGGCTCAGATGGCAAAGAATCCACCTGCAGTATGGAAGACCTGGGTTTGATCCCTGGGTTGGGAAGATCCCTTGGAGGAGGGCATGGCAACCCACTCCTGTATTCTTGCCTGGAGAATCCCCATGCACAGAGAAGCCTGGCGGGCTATAGTCCGTGGTGTTGCAAAGAGTTGGACACGATTGAGCAACTAAGCACACACAATATGTCAGTGGTTGTAATAAGTGTACTCTTCTAGTGGAGAATGTTGATAGTAGGGGCATGCATGGGTGCAAAAGATATACGGGAAGTCTCTGTACTTCCCACTTAATTCTGCTGTGAACCTAAACCTTCTCTGAAAATAGTCTATTTTTTTAAACTGAAGTATAGTTGATTTACAACATTGTGCCAGTCTCTGCTGCATAGCAAAGTGACTCAGGTTTACACATATACACATTTTTTAAAATATTCTTTTCCACTTTATGGTTAAGCCCAGGAGACCGGATATAGTTCCCTGTGCTATACGGTGGGACCTTGCTGTCTATCCATTCTAAATGTAATCGTTTGCATCTACCAACCCCAAACTCCCAGTTGTGATCCCTCTTCCTCCCCTGGGGCAACCACAGTCTGATCTCTATGTCCATGAGTATGTTTCTGTTTTGCATACAGGTTCATTTTAGATTCCACATGTAAATGGTACCATCTAAGCATGAAAAGAAATGAAAGGGAAACCTATGTGGTGGCACTTCTGATGAAATCTACGGAAATAAATGCAATGTTTTCAAGTCTTATACTTGATCGCTTTCTCTCTGCTGTGGAGGAACTGGTTTCTTTGGTTGCACAGCTCCATTCTTGCTGGTTGTCGGTGCATCAGCTTTTACAGAGGAAGGTGTGACTACTCCATGTGTCATAAAGTATGGATTTAAGATTACTATCCCCATAGTAGTGACATATTTGCATAAGTCCTCCCGAGCTGCTGCACTTGCTATACCCCTACCCTCCAAGAAGAGTTATCTTTGGGAAGTAGTAGATTCAGGTCAGGGGGTTTCGCTGAGTACATCAAACAGAAATACTCCAGATACACGGTCCCTATCAGTAGGGACTCTGACACCCCATGACCTATCTAACGACATAATATCACTGGCCAACATCAAGTTTTGTTTTGATAACACCCTCCTCTCCCATTCCATCCTCTCTTACTGTCTCTGTCATAGAACCTAGCTCTTACCTCCCAAGGACAGTATCGATTTTAATTTAATTATACAGATTTATGTGTATGCTTATTTAAGTTACTCTCAGCCATTAAACATGAAGAAGACAGGAGTCATGACTGGTTGTCTACCATTATATGCACAGCTCCTTGCACAGTACACGGTAGATATTAAAACTGATAAACCTCATTTCAGTGGATGAATGAAAAGGAGCATGGATGTTCAACTGAGCTGCTCACAACTGTGTGAAGGAAGTATCCCTCAGGAAATGCAATTTCTAAGGAAAATCAACTGAGATAATAGAGAAAAGGATAAGAGCTAGATAGCCAAATCATCCCTTTCTTTAGAAATGACATTAACATTTTCAAATGACATATAAGGTGATCTGGTATGCTTGGAAAGCGCTTCCAAGTCAGAAAGAGATAGGTTTTTATTCCAGCTCTGCTTCTTACTGACTGAAAGTTTCTGAGCCTCAATTTTCTCATTATATACATGCAGGTAACAATCAATGAACTAAATAAGATAGTCTGAAAATGCATGGCAATCAAACATGGGAAGAAGAAATAAGTTCAAAGACCCACTGAATTAGTCTCCTCTCTAGTGACCTAAGCCAGCAAACCCAAGTCAGATTGGTCTTAAAAGCATAGTGTTTATGGGATGGCCATTCAAAGGTTGAAGCCATTCAACCTTTATCCTCCAGAAGTCCCCCACTGGGAGAATTCACTCAAAATGAAGAGGCAATTCAGATTATTACTCAATCCTTTCTCACTGTGACCTAAGTGCCATTAGTGGCTTAGCAAAAGTTTCTGGAGATCTAATTCACCCCATTTCTCTGGTCCTTAGCAGTCTGCTCATTTCTGATATCAGAGAAAGAAAGAATGACCAAGAAAGAACCTAAAAGTAGCAAGTGTGACAGCTGTTTGAAGAAAAATCTAGATGTCTGTATAGACATTTCATGGTTCTCAGTGAGGATCACTAGCTGAAGTAGGTTTCTCCCTAAATTTGAGGTGGGGTGTTTTCAGTAGTATTTAACTTACTTTTTTAAATGGTACAGTGGGAAGAGAACATATTTTTAAGTGAAATGTATGTTTAAAGTTGAAGTGGAAGTAAACGCATTAGTCGCTCAGTCGTGTGCGACTCTTTGTGAGCCCACAGGCTCTGTCCACTAGGCTCCTCTGTCCATGGGATTCTCCAGGCAAGAGTACTAGAGTGGGTTGCCATGCCCTCCTCCAGGGGATCTTCCCAATCCAGGAACTGAACCCATGTCTCCTGCACTCAAAGAAGAATCTTTACCATCTGCGCCACAGAGCCCAAACACAAACAGCTAAATCACACTCAAAAACTTTCTTAGGTTAAAAGAAAGCCAATGAGCCTTAGAATTAACTCTTAGCCACAGTGAGAAGTACAGAAAACAGAATTTCTTGTTAACTGCTGATCACCCCTAAGGAAGCGATAAGGCACACACAGGGAATTAGCCATATACGACTGCAAACCACTCTCCACTGGTCAATTAACAAAGGCTCATATTAGTAGAATGAAACAGAAAAACTATCACAAATATTTTTAAATCACAGAAAGCAAACAGTTCCAAATGATAAAAGCCACATGATTGGAAGTCTTAAGAAAAATCAAAGTTTGGTTTCAAATATGCTTTTCTCTGGAGGGAAATAAATACCGCAGCATCTGCCTTCAATCCATTCTGGACTGGTTAGGATTAGCACATCCTATAATAACTTCTCAGTGTTAATTTCACAAAGGATAAGTAATCTGCTATTAAGAATCCAAGAGAAATCATTTTTAGAAAAAACAAAGCAGACCACCAGAGACCCATAAACAAGTTGACCACAATTTACTAATAAGAAAACAGTTTATCCAGCTTATCTTCAGAAAAGGTAAATTTATGCAACTTAGTTGCTTACCTCCAAATTACAGACATTAAAATCCCCAACAACCAGTTTAAGATCCCAATGTTTCACAGAATCTGCATTTTGGTTAAAATCAGAGATTGACATTTGGCCATAGGATATGAGTGAGTAGGAAATAGAGTGAGGAAGAAATATTCATGAAGTTTGTATATATATGGACAAATCCAAAGTCTGCGGAGGAAGCAAAATAAGTAGGATATGTTTCTCTGAACTTCTGTAGAAAGTGTTATAGTTTCATTTTTATACCATCTTAAGCAGTTGTCTACTTGTTTTCTAAGTGTAATTATCTTTTGCGGTAAAATATTAAGTTGTCAAGGTGGATCCATGTTTTGCAGGGCTACCTTATGTCATTTGAGGGGCTTTCTCTAAGAAAAAGAATATAAAATTGTGAATATCAATTATGTAGAGGGTATTCCCAGTGAGGGGCCCTGGAGGTTAAACACCAGCAGCTTCACAGTAAATTCATCACAAGGGTGAGAACTTACCAAGTCTCCTATTTCTGCTTCGTCCATACAGTGTCTTGCAGAGCACGGGGTATTTTAAAAACATTTCAGTATGTGTTGATTCCACTCATGTCAGAATCAAAGGATCTGACTATGAGATTAAATTCAAAGTCAAGCCTTGGCCCACCTAAATGGTTCAAGATAGATCTTAACTCTTCATTCAGTTATACCTTAAATGATAGTTTGAATTAAATATAATTTCAAGTCATGTTGATTCTGTTATTTAACAACTGTCATAATATTTTAACAATCCAAAAATGTCTACCCACTATAATAGGAAAACAAACAGAAGATTTTTAAAAATCATCACATAAAAGCTGGATGTACATGAGTCATAGACTAAACACTCTAGTTCCTGTGTGTTTGTCCACTATTTATGATGAGCAGCTGGAATTCATGTGCACGCCCCTTCACAGACGATAGACATCTGCGGTCTATTATCAGTGGAGTTACCCCATAAGCAGCGGAGGTTACCAGTTCCAAAGAAAACTTGTAGGAGTTTCTGATGTGTTGACCTGTTTCCTCATACTGCCTGCCAACAGTTAGCACACTGCATCCTCTTTATAAATACAGAACAGAGGAAAGAAAATGCATATAATTCTTCAGGTTCTATTTATAGGTGTGAGGCTAACAACTATGAGACTATGAAAGAAATGACTCACTAACCCCACAGGTTTATACACCATGCTTAATATTTTAATTACTGCTCTGTAAAAAAAAACCTACAGAACTTCCCACTGACGTCGAAGTCCAAAGCTGTCTAGGCTTTATTAATGCACTGATCCAGTTAAGACATTCTGTGGATGTTTCCTGAATGTAAACATAAGAACATCCATTGATCCAAGTGATTTCACTCTAGGTGTATCTAGGAAGAAAATATCTTGAGAAAAACTGTTATCAATACCTTATTCACATCATAACAGAATTAGATTATTAAAGGCCTTAAGACTGATAAATGACTGCATAAAAAGAATTTTTAATGTGTTCATAAAAAAGAATATTTATAAACAACAAATTAGAAAAAATATATTTCCAACAAATATAAGCAAAAAATGTGGGGGCCTCCCTAGTGGTCCAGTGGTTAAGACTCTAAGCTTCCAGTGCAGGAGGCATGGGTATGATCCCTGGTTGGGGAACTAAGATCTCACATGCTGTGCAGCTCGGACAAAAAAAGAATATATATATATATACACCCACACACACATATATATATATATATATACACGCACACATTTTAAGAAACCTAACTTTGTTATTAGACAAAGAGTTATAATTATATGATCAATAATTAGGTAACAATAATCCAAAATAAAAGATATGAAAATACGAGTTCACAAAAAAACCTACAAATGACCAATAAGTATTTCAAGACATGCTAAACCTCACTCATAAATGTTAAGGAACATAAATATAAAAACAATGAGCTCCTTTTCAACAGACAGATGACAGTAGAGATGGTTTCAATGATGGAGATGAAAATGCTACTCACAGCTGGCCAGACTACAGGGAAAGCAAAGGGACCCTCATTCTCTGTGGACAGGAGAGTGGGTGGCACAACTTTCTGAAGGGCAATCTAGCAACATCATTCACATTTCAAAGTGCTTATATATTTGGGGGACTTCCCTGGTGGTCCAGTGGCTAAGACTCCAGGCTGCCAATGCTTGGGGCCTGGATTCAATCCCTGTCAGGGAACTAGATCTCACATGCTACAACTAAAAAAGATCTTGCATGGTGCAATGAAGATTAAAGATCTGGAGTGCCTTACTAAGGGCTCCTCTGTCTATGGGATTTCCTAGGCAAGAATACTGGAGTAGGTTGCCATTCCTTTCTCCAGGGGATCTTCCCAACCCAGGGATCAAACCTGAGTCTCCTGCATTACAGGCAGATTCTCTACCATCTGACCACCAGGGAAGCCTACTAAGACCCAGTGCAACCAAAGAAATAAAGATAAATATATATATATTTTTTAATGCTTATATATTTTGACCCATCAGTCACTCTTCTGTGAAATTATCCTATAGAATTCTCAGACAAGTGTTAATACTTGCACACACACAGAACATTCTATCCAATAAATACCGTAATGTCACTAAAAAGAATACAGTATCTACCTACATGTGCTGACTTTAATAACAATAACTTATTTCTTGAGCTTTCAATATCCCAGCCACTGTTCAAAACTCTTTATAAATGTTAGACTTTACTGAGTAAAAAAAAAATCTCCAAGATATAGATAAGTAAAAAAAGAAAGCTGCAGAATACACTGTGTACTGTGGTTCTATTCATACTATAAATATTTATAAATATCATATATAAATACAAATATATAAACATACATGTATATACACCCAGAAAAGCTTGAGAATAATACAAAAGGAATAGTTTACAGTTATTACCTAGGAAGAATGGGCCTGGGAAAGGGACTTAGGTAAACAGAAAGTTTTACATTTTATTTTTTACTTTTTTTTTCAGAATTTTCTTTATTGTTTGAACTTTTCACTATATACATGAATTACTTCTATTTTTAAAATATTCATGTCTGCTATCTACTTAATTGGGGAGGACTTTTGGACACAATGGGAGAAGGAGAGGGTGGGATCATTTAAGAGAACAGCACTGAAACATATATATTACCATATGTAAAACAGACAGCCAGTGGGAAGCTGATGTATGATTCAGGCACTCAAAGCCAGTGCTCTGTGACAGCCTGGAGGGATGGGGTGGGGAGCGTGGTGGGAGGGGGTTCAGGAGAGGGGGCACACATATGCCTATGGTCGATTCATGCTGATGTATGGCAGAGGCCATCAAGTAATTATCCTCCAATTAAAATTTTTTCAAAAGCAAAAGAACTTCATGCCTTCACTCTGCAAACAGCCTGACATTTCTGTCACCTCGCACCACCGCTTCAGATTCTTACCTGTCCAGCAGCAGCTCCAGCACTTCTTTAGTGGAGGCAAAGCCTCTGTATGTTGACAGGAAGATGCTGATATATGTAAAGTCATTGTCCCCAAAAGCCGTCAGCAGGTTCTCCACGAGCTTCTCTAAGGTGCCAGCTTTTATGGTCCTGATCTTACACGTCTCATACTGACTGACTGTGTGTCCCGGAGGCAGCTGGTCCCCTTCGACCTGTACGATAAACTCAAGATTATGATCAGGAGAAACGACTCCCTAAAGTAAGAGTGAAAACACTGAACTGGACAAAGCGTGGCCCGTCATGCTTTCCCCTGCTCTTATTTAAGTTCCCTACCAGTCAGGGAAGGCCGACTTCACTCCTCTCACCTGAGTGAGTGCAGCAGCGTGGGTTGGTGGTCGGGGTACCGGGGTGGCCCCTGCTTGTGATCCCACTAGCAGAGGGATTACTTCATCATTTGCTTCTGCTCACTTCCCTATCAAGAACTACGCTGCTGGCATATTCTGTCAAGAATGTTTTCTATGACTCCAGGATCGAGTTGAGCAAATGTTATCAATCATTCCCTTTACACTGTTCTACAGTTAAGCTTTCAAACTCATTCTCAAAGACAGCGCCTACAATGGGGTGCTGGCACTGATCCTACTGACTCTGGAGAGCTGCTTATTAAACTTTTAGATTTGTGTGAGCCAGATGACATTATGTTGATAGTTTGGAGGAAAAAAAAAAAAATCAGCCATGGGAGGAGTATGTTCTCCACAGACATCTAGGGAAATCTGACCATGTGATGTTCTTTGGTCCATGGAGGGCGAAACGCATTCAATATCATCATTAATCAACAAAGTTGGCTAAGCAGCAGTTTTACCAAGCAGGCCTCAGCTAATCTTGGATGAGTAATAGAAACGGTAGGCCGCTGCATGACCCCTGCCTTTTGGAGACCAGCAATGTACAGTACGGTGGTTGTGTAAGGATGTGAGAGCCGGACCACAAAGAAGACAGAGAGCTGAAGAATCAATGCTTTTGAACTGTGGTGCTGGAGAAGACTCCTGAGAGTCCCTTGGACAGCAAGGAGATCAAACCAGTCAATCCTAAAGGAAATCAACCCTGAATGCTCATTGGAAGGACTGACGCTGAAGCTGAAGCTCCAACATTTTGGCCACTTGATGCGAACAGCTGACTCACTAGAAAATACCCTGATTCTGGGAAAGATTGAGGTCAAGAGAGAAGAGGGTGACAGAGGATGAGACGGTTGGATGGCACCACCGATTCAATGGACACGAACTTGGGCAAACTCTGGGAGATGGTGAGGGACAGGGAAGCCTGGCATGCAGCAGTCCATGGGGTCTCAAAAAGTTGGACCCCAGTTGGTGACTGAACAACAACAACAAAGAAAAAATATTTCCCTGTGAAAAGTAGCTACCACATGCGAATGAAGTGACTGTGAATAGTATTGGTAGGTATAATTGCCCCCTGAAGACATAAACCATAATACATAAAAACTGATTAGTGATAAAATCTGTAAAGCTTTAAAACTGAGTATAGGGGAAGAGAAATAAACTGAAGAAAAATCCGAGTGTGCCTTATAGTCCACAATAAATCTGTGCTGAACAAATTATATAATGATGCAATTTTCAGAGTTCAACCTGCCCTCCATAGGCACAGGGGAAGATGACCTATAGAAAGAAACTTGTTCCAAAGCATAGAAGCATTCTAAGTGACGCAGACAATCGCCACCCAATGTCTCTCAATTTTAAGTGTGAATTGTTTCTATCAGATTTTCTTAAGTTGAAATAACCAGACACGTGACAATTAAAGGCGAGCAAAAAAGAGAGAACTGAAATCTCTAAATGATGACATTGTGCTTACAAAGTCACATGTTTGCTATTTCTTCACCTGTCCTGTCAAAAGTTAAACCACTGGAAGGAAATTAGCAGGCAAGAATTGCTTTCTGCAAAACCAAAGTAAAGGCCATCACTTTTAGAAAGGGCTTAGAACAGCTTAATGTCATCATGGCTAACTGCCAGCAGGAATTAATCATAAGACTCCAGCATATGCGGGGGGTGCCTTGATTTCTTTATTTTTCGAAAGATACTTTTAGTTTACAAAGGAAAGGGCTCTGATTCAGGCAAAACTACCAAATGGACTCAGATCATGGCCTTATAATTATTCATTATCACTCTATGAGCAATTTGAGAACAGGCCTGATAATATCCATCTGTCTTCCAAGAGCTTCAGTTAACTTTAACTAGAAACAATCAATGAAGAAGATATATGGTTTCAATGTCTAATTACATTTTTAATTATTTGGTACAGTGTTGGCCTAAATGTGTGCTGTAAAATACTAGTTTCAAAACAAAACATCCTGCATTCAAATTTGGGAACTATGGAGTTAAACAAAGCTCAATATATTTCTTTTCCATAGAATTTCTTACACACAGTATTTAATGTGCTAACATGCTATGAAACTCCAAAGAAGGATATGGTATCTGACATTTCCTAGTGGACTCCCCTTTGGTCTCAGAGCACCCTGCAGAACATTAGGATTAATGTATTTTGGAAAATGTTAGCTTATTAAGTCACTGTGATGCAGTTGAAACTTAATTCACATTTGCCACTTTTCACTTAAAAAAAAAAACCAAGATATTATAAAATTAACTTTTACCTTCAAACATCTATATTCCTTTGATCTCTTTCTTAATACCACTAAAATTTAGGAATATTTTGTGTTTTTTTACTTTGTCACCTCAAAAGATCTGATCAAGATAATTATCACTTAAAAAGCAGAAGTTAAAAAATATACCTCAAGGGCAAATGTTAACAATAACAACATTAAAAGGAATGGCTTTTCAGTTTCTACGGATATTCAAGCTCTAATTCTAAATCAAGCTTCCTTACCTTGTGACAGACAATGTCAGGGTTCCCTTATCAATAAATTTTGTAATTTGATGACACCTATTTTACAATGCAAACTCCACTTTAAAGCTAAATCTTTTCCTATTAAAAGTAGTAACTGTTTAAGAGAACTAATTTTTCCCTAAGCAGTGATGTGGCCAAAAATTCAAACACAGAGAAAAATGCTTGTCAAAGACCCTGATGAAGTGGGTCCCTTTTCCTGCCAGAAAGCAGATTTGGCAGGAAGCCAATGCTCTCGCTTGGAAATGGATTCATGTTACTCATTAACCCAGTTGCTTCCCTTTGCTCCTTCTTCTCTGAAGAAAATCTCAACACACAGGCCTGATCGCCATAAATACCTTTAATGGTTTCTGTTCCTCAGTGTTTGCATCTGTACATTAGGAAGAACCACGACTGAGCTAACGGAATAGCTAACAGAATATTTTGAATATTTAGATTTTAAGAGTTATTCTCTAATTGCAACAAATGAGCATCAACGGCAATAGCATAAAATGAAGTACAAGAATTACTCTGATGCCTAAAGTCGTTCTCACAAAAAATAACAATACATGTCAGCGTCAGAGCACTTGCTTAATATTATTTTCTGAATGTTTACTAAGTACACTAATATCTCTTCGCTAGCAAGGGGAAGGCCAGATTTTTGAAGATGAGTTTTAATTTACCTATATTCAAATTAAGTACAGGCTTCCCAAGTGGCACAGTGGTAAAAGAATATGCCTGCCAAAGCAGAGGACACAAGTTCAATCTCTGGGTTGGGAAGGTCCCCTGGAGGAGGAAACGGCAACCCACTCCAATATCCTTGCCTAGAAGACTCCAGGGACAGAGGAGCCTGGCGGGCTACAGTCCACGAGTTTGCTAAGAGTCAGACATAACTGAGCATGCGCACAAGAGCAACTAAAGTACATTTTTATGAAATAAAAATTTTGTGATTATCTGCTTGTTACTGGAATTGAAATAAAGTTATACAAAAGTGAAACACACAAAAATATCCTACACCTATGGGCAGACTGGAAAAGCTAAAATGTTTAATAGCGACATGACCCTTTTAAGAGACTTTAGGGTCTGTTTTTGTTTGTGATAACTCAACATCTTCAAATTCTAGTTTAAAAGAATAGTGGGGAGAGGCAGTGAGCAAAGTCTTGGCAGACAAGTGTTTAATAACTCAGACTTAGAGAGCAAGACATGGAGGGCTGAGCCTGCCCTCTGGGTTAGCACGCTGACAGGAAACAGCCCAATCTGGATTTAATCAGAGACCATCGCTTTACTGACAAGATCACGATACTGAGGCCACAAAAATGTTTCATGATTGTTTTCTGGCCAATCCGTCTGCCATTAGAATTCAGCATTTCCTCAGAGAATATGCCTGACTCCTATGGGGCAAATATCTAAAAGCCTGCCCAACTGTCCTAGCCATGGAATTTCTATAATTACCAATTTTGATATTAGGGGGACAGGAGAAAGAATGTGAGAGATGAAACATGCCATATTTCAACTGTGTTTCCAGTCATTGAAAATATACTCTTTTGCCTTCTAAAACATAAACTGTTCACAACTTGGGTGTTTTTAATTAAAAAAAAGAAATCCCTTCAATCAAAATAATCTTTTAGTCATCTGATACTTTAACAGGGAATGTGTTAAGTAAACAACCTCATTAAACTGGAGACAGTATTAAGTCTTTCTCCAAGCCATGCTTAATCTTTAGTACATCAGTTCTCGGGCATCCTGGCACGAGCAGTAATGTAAATAGTGAGAACTCTTCCAGTCATAACTCCCTAAGAAAATCTAAAACCCAGAGCCAAGGTTTTACAGAACTTTAATAGCATGTTCCTCTCTGTACATGCATCTCAGAACACCAAGGGTCCGTTTTATATCCCCTATTCAAATGCCCTGAAACCACTACCCAGAAACAATAAGAAACCACCACAGCATAGGAAATATCGTAAGATGACTCACAAACTCGGATCGTTTGTCCACATTGCCTAAACATGCAGAGATTAAATGTCCTTGCCACGCAAAGGAAAACTATGTGTATGTAATGGCATAAGGCACGTTATGGAGCAGCCCAGTGCCTCTGAGTAAAGTGACCCATTTACACATAGGACAATCAGAGATGTAAGGCAGAGTCCATACAAAACCCTACGGCAGGTGACAGCGAGCCCAGTGTGAGCTCTGTGTTGCGTGAACTTCTGTTCTGGGTGTCAGCTGACTTTTTTTTTTTTGGCTAGGTTAGGGTTGCCAGAATGCCCAGCTAAACTTTAATTTTAGAAAAAAATAATAAATAATTGAATAATTTTTGAACATAAATGTTACCTGGAGTATTTAGGACCTACTCATGCAGAGAGTCAGACACAACTTGGCAACTGAACAGCAGCAACAACATACTGAAAAAAGTATTTGTTGTTTATCTGAATTTCCAAACTAACCCAGTATCCTGTACTTTTTTAGTTCCTAAGTCTGGCAACTCTATGCCATATACATACAAAGGGTACAGAATAGATCTCTCATTTATTCATCTACTTATTCAGCCACATATTGAATAAATGGTACTACATGTCAGGCACTGTGCAAGACAGCAGAGATACAAAGGCAAACAGCAGGCAGTTCTAACACCCAGGATGTTCAATATGATGGAGAAAATGGACACAGAGAAACCATTACAATGTAACATAAGTAAAACGGTGGGGAGACAGGCAAATAGCATGCAAGAACCGAGAGGGACTGCGTGTAGAGGCAACATCTGAAAGTGACTGGAAAGAAAAGGATACCACCCACAAGAAAGAAAACTGAGAAGGGGAAGCCAGTCTTCTGAACTCCACTTTAGAAATATAAAACTTGGGAATTTCCTGGTGGACCAGTGGTTAACACTGTGCTCCCACTGCAGGGGGTATAGGTTCGATCCCTGGTTGGGGAACTAAGATCCTGCATGCCGTGTGCTGTGGCCAAAAAAGAAAAAAAATAAATGTAAAATCTGAAGTATTGTTGGGATTTTCCAATGGTATACAGTCCAACAGGCAGTCAGAATCCAAGAGCTGGGTAAGGAGGTCTAAGACGGAAATATGTAAGAGCTATGACTGCAGCCACAAAATTAAAAGGTGCTTGCTCCTTGGAAGGAAAGCTATGAAAAACCCAGACAGCGTATTAAAAAGCAGAGACATCACTTTGCCAACAAAGGTCTGTACTTTTTCCATCCATCCATGTATGGATGTGAGAGTTGGACCATAAAGAAGGTTGAGAGCCTAAGAATTGATGCTATCAAATTGTGGTACTGGAGAAGACTCCTGGGAGTCCCTTGAACTGCAAGATCAAATTAGTCAATCCTACAGGAAATCAACCCTGAATATTCATTGGAAGGACTGATGCTGAAGCTGAAGCTCCAATACTTTGGCCACTTGATGTAAAGAGTCTACTCATTAGAAAAGACCCTGATGCTGAAAAAAAATGGAGGCAAGAGGAGAAGGGGACAACAGAGGACAAGATGGTTGGATGCCATCAGTGACTCAATGGACATGAGTTTGAGGAAACTCTGAGAGATGGTAAAGGACAGGGAAGCCTGCCATGCTGCAGTCCGTGGGGTCGCAAAGAGTCAAACACTACTTAGTGACTGAACAACAACAACGAAGAGTTACAACAATTAAACCAGCTTCACTCTCCAGGCAGTGTGTAGAACAAAAAGAATGGAGAGTGGAGGATGGCCTCTGGAAGAACACTCAAATTAAGAGGGTTCCAAGAGCAAAGATGTGCGTGACTAAAAGAAGCACCTGCACATGGGCAAGTTTACACTCACCTGATCTGTGGCAGCACTTCTGGGCAGATAACCCAGAGGAAAAACCACTGCCAGACTTACATATGCCAACACATGCACCTTCCATCTAATTACGCAAACCTACCGAGGTCTAGCCAGCAGCGTGCTGGAGCCAGCCTGTCCCGCTTGCAGGAGCGGATCGTACACATTCCTCAGTCCCATGTTCCATGACATCATGTTGGTATTGTGAATCTGGCCATGGTGGAAACGGCTACACCATGGAAAATGGCAAACTGGCTCCAAGTCAGGGCTCTGAGTCTGAAGAGGTGATTTATCAGCGCACCACTACCTAGGACTCCCTCTCAGATTATGCCAACGGTAAATTCAGGAGAGACTTCACACCGGTGGAACATTTTTGTCTTTCTGTGACCACTCCAATCGAGGCTGACCTCATAGAAGACAGAAAATTACACCTCTGAACTAAGAAAAAAGCAGAAATGTGAAGGGAGAGAGGTGGAGGAGTATGCAACTGACAAATTAATATGCCCTCAAACAAAACTACAAGATCCCCAAGAGTTGACTTCACTTGAAGCCACATGTTAGAATGTGGTCAGATTTCTACGATGAGTATGCTGCATCCTCAGGAAAACGCTGAGAGCTGTAATAACAAACAAGGACCAGTGTTTCATCCGACAGAAATCTCAGCCCCTTCCGCCATCCTGTCTCCACGGGGTTTCCTAGATCACCCCACAGAGTCCAGGAACTCTCTGAGGGGAAACAGGAAGTTGTGTTTTCCATCCCCATAAAAAATGGTCATCCTCCTGGCTGTGAATCTCTTCCACATGGTGTTAACCCATAACAGACTGGATCTTCTCTGACGCAAACACCCACTGATGTCTTCCTTTAAGGATTTAAGGAGTCTTTAAGGAGGCAGATGGGCTTCCCTGGTGCTCATTGGGTAAACCATTTGCCTGCAATGTGGGAGACTTGGATTCGATCCCCGGGTTGGGAAGAGCCCCTGGAGAAGGAAATGGCAACCCACTCCAGTCCAGATTCAAAAATTAAGTGGATTCAAGGGAGTGTGCTGACTACATTTTTCAAATAAAATATTTTCACTTTTACACACTACTTTGCTGCCTGAAGCTCAGAATGCTAATGAAGAGGTTGTGAGTTAACCTGGCTTCTATTTTTATCTCTGCGGCCAATTTACTTTGGGACCTAAGGCAATAACTTAAAGCTTCAATGTCTTGGTCAAAGACTTTGCAAAGTAAAGAAATTACATGCTGTTTTGAGAAGTTCAAGGAATTAGAGTTACAGCAGGGAGGGAGGTTTGAACTAAAATAGTCACTCCAGCATGTGCCAAATTACATCACAGATCGTCACACCGGATTTTGTGTCCAGAGTGAACCTGCAAAATTCACAACTCCTTCCTCTCCCTTTCAGACCTCAGATGTCCAAGGCCCTCCTATTCTGAGGTCACAGGTTAACAGGGGCCCTGGCCTTCTGGAATTCATTGTTTCTGTGCAGTCCGGCCAAGCTCTGTCTGAAAAGGTCAGCAGGGGGTAGTGAGCTTCTGTGTGACCCAATATTCCCTGTGAATGAAGCCTGCTCTGAATGGAAACACTTCCTCACAGCCCAGAAGCTTTCCCAGACCGCCATAAATCCCACGGACAGTTCCACGGTGCTTCGTCTCCTGGTGAGATATAAAGTGTTCCTTTACCAGTCTCTGGGGGAGCAGAAGGTGGCAGCTGCCTGACATTTCCCACCTTAGTCATTAATTTAATTCTCCTTCTGTGGATCGCGTTAAGGAATCTCCTAACTTACTGTTAGCCACTCAGTCATGTCCAACTCTAAGGATCCTGACTTGAGGACCCTGAGGTTTGGAGAAGTGAGGGGTCTCATCCAACTTTATTTTTTTTTAATTTATTTATTTTAATTGGAGGCTAATTACTTTACAATACTGTAGTGGTTTTTGCCATACATTGACATGAATCAGCCATGGGTTTACATGTGTTCCCCATCCTGAACCCCCCACTCACCTTCCTCCCCATCCCATCCCTCTGGGTCATCCCAGTCTGAGAGAATAGCATTGAAACATGTATATTATCATATGTGAAACAGATCTCCAGTCCAGGTCCAATGCATGAGACAGGGTGCTCAGGGCTGGTGCACTGGGATGACTCATCCAACTTTAATGAGCCAATTTGCATAATTGACAGAGTCCGGATATAAAACCAGCCCTGTCTTTCTATTGGGCTTCCCAGTTGGTGTTAGTGGTAAAGGTCCTGCCTGACAAAGCAGGACATGTAAGAAACATGGGTTCGATCCCTAGTTTGGAAAGCTCCCCTGGAGGAGGACACAGCAACCCACTCCAGTATTCTTGCCTGGAGAATCCCATGGACAGAGGAGCCTGGTGTGCTGTGGTACATGGGGTTGCAAAGAATGGGACATGACTGAAGTGATTTAGCATGCATGTCTTTCTGTTATAGAGTGCTGCATTAACATGTAAAGTGACACAGTATTGTGGATACAGTCTCCTTATTTGTACACCTAAGGTCACTAAATCGGAGAAGGCAATGGCACCCCACTCCAGTACTCTTGCCTGGAAAATCCCATGGATGGAGGAACCTGGTGGGCTGCAGTCCATGGGGTCGCTAAGAGTTGGACAGGACTGAGCGACTTCCCTTTCACTTTTCACTTCCATGCATTGGAGAAGGAAATGGCAACCCACTCCAGTGTTCTTGCCTGGGGAATCCCAGGGACGGTGGAGCCTGATGGGCTGCCATCTATGGGGTCACACAGAGTCCGACACAACTGAAGCGACTTAGCAGCAGCAGCAGCAAGGTCACTAAATAGCCCAGAATCTCCATACTTCATAGGACTGTTGTGAGAAATAAAATTAGAAAATGGAGCTGAAGGTGTGTTGAATGGTGACAAGAACTATTCAGGACTCTATAGATAAAATCTTTTATGCTGTGTGCTGTGCTGTGCTAAGTCACTCAGTCATGTCTGACTCTGTGCGACACTATGGACTATAGTCCACCAGGCTCTTCGTTCGTTGGGATCCTCCAAAAATACTGGAGTGGGTTGCCATGTCCTCCTCCAGGGTATCTTCCCAACTCAGGGATCAAACCTGAGTCTCTTATGTCTCCTGCACTGGCACTGGGCTCTTTACCACCAACACCACCTATATAGGTTGGTGCAAAATAATTGCAGTTTCAGACCCTGAATTTTAAATTATTATAACTAGGCTCACAACTTTATTAATCAAAATAGGAACCATTACAATCAATACATTTTTGCCAGTGAGAAATAAGTTAGCTTATTCCTATGCAAAGAAAAAAAAAAAAAAAACCCATGCTTTGGGATTCGACAAACTCTTGGAAAGCATCTTCTGTGTCCTGCTGATTGTGGAAGCATTTTCCCTTCCAAAAGTAGTCGAGATGCTTGACCAGAGGTCAGGTGAATATGGTGGATAAGGCAAAACTTTGTAGCTCAATTCATTCAACTTTTGAAGCCCTGGTTATGTGATGTGCAGTCAAGCATTGTGGAAAAGAACTGGGCCCTTTCTGTTGACCAATGCCGGCTGCAGGCATTGCCATTTTCAGAGCATCTCATCAATTTGCTGAGCGTACTTCTCAGACATAATGGTTTCGCCAGGATTCAGAAAGCTGTAGTGGATCAGACTAGCATTAGACCACCAAACAGTGACCATAATCCTTTTTTTTTGGTGCAAGTTTAGCTTTGGGAAGTGCTTTGGAGCGTCTTCTTGGTCCAATCACTGAACTGGTCATCACTGGCTATATAAAATTCACTTTCCGTCGCACATCACAGTCCGATCGAGAAACGGTTCATTGTTGTTATGTAGAAAAAGAGAAAAGAACACTTCAAAACAATAATTTTTTTGATTTGGGATCAGTTCATCATGCATTCACTTATCGAGCTTTTTCACTTTTTCAATTTGCTTCTAAGGCCAAAGAAGGACAGAATGGTCAATGGTGAGTTCTTGGACAACTTCTCATGTAGCTGTACGAGGATCAGCTTCGATGACACTCTCAGTTGGTCATTGTGAACTTCTGACGGCTGGTCACTGAACTCCTCATCCTCAAGGCTCTTGTCTCCTTTACAAAACTTCTTGAACCACCACTGCACTGTGCATTCATTAGCAGTTTCTGGGCCAAATGTGTTGTTGATGTTGAAGTTGTCTCTGGTGCTTTATGACTTATTCTGAATTCAAATAAGAAAATCACTCAAATCTGCTTTTTGTCTAACATCATTTCCACAGTCTAAAATACATATAAACAGCAAGTAATAATTCATTATTGCAAAACATAAAGAAAGAAATGCACATTAAAATGATATATAACATAACTACATTTATTTAAGAATGTGTTCCAATATCAAATGGCAAAGTTCAACAATGCAAAACAGCAATTACTTTTGCACCAACTTATATATAATACTAAGGCTACAGTTTTTCCAGTGGTCATGTATGGATGTGAGAGTTGGACTGTGAAGAAAGCTGAGGGCCGAAGAATTGATGCTTTTGAACTGTGGTGTTGGAGAAGACTCTTGAGAGTCCCTTGGACTGCAAGGAGATCCAACCAGTCCATTCTGAAGGAGATCAGCCCTGGGATTTCTTTGGAAGGAATGATGCTAAAGCTGAAACTCCAGTACTTTGGCCACCTCATGGGAAGAGTTGACTCATTGGAAAAGACTCTGATGCTGGGAGGGATTGGGGGCAGGAGGAGAAGGGGACGACAGAGGATGAGATGGCTGGATGGCATCACTGACTCGATGGACGTGAGTCTCAGTGAACTCCGGGAGTTGGTGATGGACAGGGAGGCCTGGCGTGCTGCGATTCATGGGGTCACAAAGAGTCGGACACGACTGAGCAACTGAACTGAACTGAAAATTCCTTTTGTTTTCACTTTCCTTCCCCTACCCCAATTACTTTCACCAAAATTAGGTCTTAACTGCATCAGATATTCTTGATATTATCTGACATTGACTGAAATCTTTGACACCTAAAGATGACCAAAAAAGTGTTTTTGTGTTAAACACCCTCTTTGGAGGAAAACAAAACTCCCCCCTCATTATTATAGTCTCTTAAATAAGTAAATTAAGTCTAATAAAGATGAAGGACTTTATTCAAGGGCTCAAAACAAGCCAGGAGAACAAGGTCAGTAAGTTGCATGAGAAGTGACAGTGTAGGATCCCAGGGGGGAGGGAGGAGTATTCATTAATAATCTGATTTCCAGATTATTAATTTTCCTACCTGCTAGGCTTATAAATCTATCTAGTCATGAAACACTCTCCTTATATTTTTAGAAAGAGAGGAAACAAAAGCAAAATGACAATATGATTGATTATGCGGTATAGCCAAACAAAGTGGCAGTTTTGTAAATACTGACACTTAATACAAATATATAGTATTGTTACAAATATATAGAGGAGAGGGCAGAGGATAGAAAGAACAAATACCTGGCAAAAACACAGATCCAGTTTCCCTAAGCAAACAGAAACTTTCGACAATGGAAGCATTTTGTCCACTAGATTTTAATGTGTCAAAAATATATGTAAAAAAATAGGCATGTTGGTGGTAAAGAAAACATCATTCCCATTGCTCATGACTCACTCTTGAGGTCGGTCAGTTAAAAAAGGTTATTAAAGGAGCTCCCGTTATGCAAAGAACCCAAAGGAGAGGCTAAGGGAATCCATGAAAGAAATCAAGGACTATACTCTAAAAACTTAACAGTAGAGGTTATAATATGAATGTGAATTTTTCAATTCAGTGGCATGGAAGGAAAGGATGTGTAGAGCTTAATGCTAGTGAATATTTAATAGATTAAATAAATGCCAGATAAATAAGCAGTGGCCCTAAAGAAAGAATTTCAGAACTAATGGGAATAAAAGTCTCTTGCAAGTCTGAGCTTCAACCATAAGGAAGGCATGGAACTAGATTCCGTTTCTGGTTCCAGGTCAAATTAATTTTCAAATACTTGTTAGTGCCCTCTGTTTATGTCAGCAGTGAGCTAGAATAACTCTTCCTAATTTGATTGTTTTGTTATTTCCTAAATACCCTTGAGGGACTTCCCTGGTAGCTCAGTAGTAAAGAATCCACCTGCCAGTGCAGGAGACACGGGCTCGATTCCTGAGTTGGGAAGATCCCCGGAGAAGGAGATGGCAACCCAATCCAGTATTCTTGCCCAGAGAATTCCATGGACAGGGTAGCCTAGTGAACTACAGTTCATGGTGTCGCAAAGAGTTGGACACAGCTGAGCAACTAACACAAAGACACATGAAGACCTACAAGACCTTCTAGAACTAACAAATACTATACTAACTCCCAAATCTTTATCTCCAGTTCTTACTTTAACTTCCCTTCTAAATTCTAGACCTGAATTTCCAGTTACCATGTGTTCACCTGGAACTGTAACTCAATGTATCCAAAAAGAAACTCTCTTTTTACTCCTCTAAAATCTCAACTCTTCTCTAGCTTCTGACTGTTAATGATCCAGGTCATAAACCTACAAATTATCTTTATTCCCAACTTATCTCCCCCTTCACCTCTGAAATCCAGTGTGTCCCATTCCCTAAATATGTCTCCATTCTATTCTTCTCCCCCATCTTCACTGTCTTACTTAATTTAGATCTCATTTCTTAACTGGGTACGTGTAACAAGCACTTAACTGGTTTCACTTGCCTCTAGTCTTGCTTCCCAGGTGGCGCTAGTGGTAAAGAACCCACCTGCCAATGCAGGAGACATGAGAGACTCAGGTTCAATTCCTGGGTCAGGAAGATCCCCTGGAGAAGGAAATGTCAACCCACTGTAGTATTCTTGCCTGGAAAATTTCACGGACAGAGGAGTCTGGTGGGCTACAGTTCATAGGATTGCAAAGAGACAGACACAACTGAAGCAACTTAGACTAAGACTAGTGTTGCTAAAAATCATCTTTCTAAAGTACAAATCCTAGTTTCAGAATAAAGTCCCAAGTCTCTGCCAAAGCTAAACATGCCTATCCTTTGACTCAGCAATTCCATTCCTACAAGATATGAGTATTATGTCTGCCAGAAAGCATGGACAGAAACATTCATAGCAGCTTCATTCATAACAGCCAAACACACTTTTCATAGTATGTTGTAAGCATCTGTTTACTTATAGGTATCCTCCACTAGACCATAAATTCGTTAAAGGCATATTCGTATTTATATCTCCAGAAATTAGCTTATAGACACATCAATAAGCACTTCAAGAATATTAAATACATGGTTTTACGATAAAAATGAGTGCTTTATCTAACGAATCTATCCAATGACATTATGTTCCTAAGTAATCTTTTTCTTGATTATTCTAAATTCAGTCAAATTAAAAAAAAAAAAAAAAGGCTGTATATATACACAAGAAGAGCCTATCCATATACAATTAAAGCATACAATGTTTGGTCATCACCTTTGAGCTGAACTGCTAAAGTAAATACCTCTTTAAATTGTTCTTATGGCAATCCCAGCAATCTTTTAAAGACACAAATCAGATCGTGTCACTCCCCTGCTTAAAGCCTCCCACTGGCTTCCCATGACTCCTAGAATAATATGCAGACTCCACCATGGCCCACAGGGCCCTTCCTGCCTACTCCCTTGACCTCACCACCAAAACCGTCTCCTTCCCTCTCTAAGCCCCAGCCACACCAGTCTTCTTTCAATTCTTTAAACACATTCACACCTAGTGATTTTTCACATTTGCTCCTTCTACCTATCATGCTAATGGTGCTCAGCCTGATCATCTCATGGTGGGTCCTTCCCCGTCATTCACTGCTTTTGATCAGGTGGTATCTCCTCAGATAAACTGCTGTACCATCCGTCTGAGGTCACATGACCCATCTTTCCTCACCAGGCCAGATCATGTTATCTACGTTAAATGTTTTATAGCCCTGAACTGTTTGCATGTTTGCTGCCTATAAATTCTGTAGCAGCAGAGCTCTTATCGGTCTTGTTCACTACTATATCCCTGGGGTATAGAATAATGTCTAACACACAGCAAGTGCTTAGTAAATGTTTGTCGTAATGAGTGAAAAACAAATTAATGCTGTAATTAAATGGCAACTTATTTAAAAATCTGAATGAAAGGCTGACTAAACTTCATAGATTACCTAAAGATTGCAAAACTGTCCTCAGAACTAAACATCTTAGGTAAACAAAGTTAACTGATTCTATGTCTTCACAGTGGTTAAAAACTGAAGTGAATTTCTCAACATGACTATATTGGCTTTTTTTGAACCCAAATTAATTCCATACTTGGCTATCATGATTACAGAAATTACTGCAGTCATGGGGTTTTTTCCTCCAGAATTCTTTTCCCATCAAGATTGAGATGCTGAATCCAAGTACACATAACAAGGATCTCTCATTCTCTGAGATTGACACTGCCCTCATTGTTCCACCAGATGTAAATGCCACCGAACCAATTGCTTGCTTTGAAAACAAAGAGTGGGAATATGCTCTTGTTTTGACTTCTTACAACTCCAAGTGGGAGTATCTGAGGAAATGAATACACAAGCTAATCAAGCAGCTACATAATGTAAGTGTAAATACATTGCAAGTTTACTTATGAGGTGTTAGACTACCATGAAGCTTCCAATCCTTTCTGCACGAAAGACATGCTATAAAGTAAGTAAGGATTTTGTTTGCAGCCTTTTAACCTCCCCTTTCTCCCATGCCAGGTTCTAAGCTTTAAACACCAAGAATACTGTTTGAGGTCTCTGAATTAATAGTGTTTATTACTGAAACAAGTAAGTGCTCTAACGCTGTATTCTAGAATGCTAAGGGTGCTTTCCACTTTATAACACGGCTAACATGCAACTCCAGTCATTAAACCTTCTTCAGTGGAGGTCTAAAGCAGTGCATCTTTACCATGAATCCTACTTTTGTTCATTTATTTATTGCAGAATATTTAGTGAGCTCTTACGAAATTCAAGGTACTATCTTACAAGATACTGCAGATATAGAAGTGAACACAAAACACATGAAGCCAAGACAAATATTAAATAGATAATTTAACAGCGAATGACCTAATGCCAACAGAGATCACTGCTCTCCATAGAAAGGTGTGAAAAGGACATATGGCAAGATCAGATTCCACCCTGGTGATCAGGGGAAGTTTCAACAAGGAAACAAGAGATCAGAGTGATCAGAAGGTGTTCACCAGGCAAAGGGTGAGAGAGAGAACATTTCAGGTGAGGAAACTGCATGCCAATGCCCCAAAGGAGGAGGAAACCTGCACCGTGGAGGAGACAGAGAAGCTGATGTGGCCAAAGAGAAGGAGCCGGAGGACAGTGGCAAGAGACGCAGTTAGCCAGGAGGACAATATTGATCTTGAACCTACTATCAATGGGAACCATTAAAAGATTTTAAGCAGGGAGGTACACCATGATCAAATACAGCATGGAGCTACAAGAAGAATGAAGTGAAGTGAAAGTCGCTCAGTCATGTCTGACTCTTTGCAATCCCATGGACTATACAGTCCACGGAATTCTCCAGGCCTAGAAAACTGGAGTGGGTAGCCTTTCCCTTCTTCAGGGGATTTACCCAACCCAGGATCCAACCCAGGTCTCCCACATGGCAGGCGGATTCTTTACTAGCTGAGCCATGAGGAGAAGGATTCAATTAAAAGACGACCAGAAAAGGCAAAGGTTTTTTGCTTTTTTTGCCAAAGGTTTCTCATAATATAGATCATGATCCACCTGCTTCGGAGTCACTTGAGGTACCAGTCCAAAGCAGATTCATGAGCCCAAACTCCAGCCTTCCACGGGAAAACCCCTGTAACTGGGGAATCTGCAGTTAGTCCTAGATTATTATGATAACCATTAATGATTAAGAAGCACAGCAATAATGCCAAGAATGTCCAGTGATCATCAAATGAAATAAACCAGGACTGAAGTAAAATCACCTGCTTTTACTTGGGCATCAGTTTCCTCTTCTAAAATTTTAGTGGGACCACTCACCACTCTAGCCCCCTTTCTCCCTTAAATGAAGGGATCAATTTTATTCTTTTTCCATAGTCATCGATTGATATTAGTTTTATTCAGAGAAGGAACACACACTTACTTTGATTTGTTCCTGACTGAAGGAGATCAGAGGACATGAACACATAGGTTAATCAGTGTTACTACACAAGTTCAATTCTGACTGGACAAGTTCAGACTGGGAATAATGCTATCTTTTGTGTGGCCCTAATATTCAAAGCTCTTGGATATACACAACCTCATTTGATTCTCACAATAAGCCCAGTTTATAGATGAGGACACTAAAGGCTCAAGGGCTAAGTAACTGCTGACCCAGTCCCATTCATAGTAACTGACAGAGGACAGAGTCCAGCCCAGACCCTTCAGACTCCAAAGCTATGTTCAAAAAGCAGTGCCACAACGGCTCCAGCAGCTCGGACGTCCATTTGCTCTTTGAACGTCCCCCATGTGCCACCCTCTGCCTCACTACACACACGTCAAATAGTGACAGCGAACTCCACATCAGGTTCTATGAATGAATCACCAACTCTCAAGTCCTGTGCTCAACAGCAAGTCAAAATTCCCCCTGTGGGGTATTGGGAAGGAAAAGACACCATCACAGGCAAATTAGGACATAGCTGCTCCATGTCACCAAAACTATTTGCACACAAATATTTAGGCTTCAAATTAAGAGAGTAGAGGTTACAGGGCTCTAGGAAATTAAAACTGACTTAATCAAACAAAACATAAACTTCTCTTGTCAAAGAGGTGTAATGGTCACGTTGCCAGTAGTAACTGTATGTCTGGATTTTCAAAAATGCATTCTCCTCTCCCTATTTAAAAAAAAAAAACAAAACTGCAACATTCCCCTTTCCAGGAATGTGATTTAACTTAATAGCTAAGCTAATAATCACTGGCTGCTTATTTGGTACAAACAAAGAAACCACTGTCTCTCCAAGGGGACACAATGGTTCTGAATGTGATTTAAGTATCTGGTTGTGAGTGACCATTATGTTATGTAATGAATGAAGCTGCATGAATACCTATTACATAACTCCATTCTGCTTGGGCACTCTAATTAAAGTGAGGGGACTTCCCATCACTTTAAAAAGCTCTCCTCAGTCACTTCTATAACTTGTAAGATTAAAAAACTTAAATTATACTAAGCCATGGACACAGTGTAGCCAGCTGTTGCATCCAAAGTAAATCATGAAAGAGGGGAATAAGAAAAAAATATGCTTCTGGAAGAAGCAGAAGGTACCTGGGGAAAATGTAAAATGTGTATAGAAGAAGGTGGCCTGAACTGAAGAGCTATGCTTTGCAGCACTGTCTTAATTGCAGAGAAGTGTATTGGGTTGGTCAAAAAAGTTCATTGGGTTTTTCCATAACATGTTACAGAAAATCCTAACAAACTTTTTGGACAACACAATAGCTTCTTCCAAATATATATATGTATTCTGATAAACATCTAGCACTTAGAAATAAATGCAGGCATCCCTCGGTACCTATGGGGGATTGGTTCCCTGAATGACAAAATCCATGGACTTTCAAGTTCCTTACATAAGATATGGTAGTGTCTACACATTACCCACATACATTCTGTATATTTAAATCATCTTTCGATCACATACAATAGTTAATACAAGGCAAATACTATTTAAATACAGTTGTATTTAATACAGTTGTAATACAGTGCAAATACTATGTAAATACTTGCTGAAGTGGCAAATTCAAGTTTTGGTTTCTGGTACTTTCTGAAGTTTCCCCCCCACCCCAATATCTTAACATCCACAGTTAGTTGAATCTGCAGACAGGGAACCCACAGATACACGAGGCCAACTTTACTGATTCATTTTGCCAAAAAGGCATGAGAGACACAAACAGGCTACCAGTATCATATAATAAAGCAGTAGGAGTCAGTGTGGAAGCAAAATCCGTGAGCGTTTCTAATTTAGTCATTTTTAATTCTAGGCTTCCCAGGTGGCATAGTAGTAAATATGCCTGCCAACACAGGAGATGCAGGTTCAATCCCTGGGTAGGGAAGATCCCCTGGGAAAGGAAATGGCAACCCACTCCAGTATTCTTGTCTGGGAAATCCCATGGACAGAAGAGCCTAGTGGGCTACAGTCCATGAGGTCACAAACACCAACAAAGTCTAGCCGTCACATACTTCTCTGTAGTCCCACATCTAACTAACTCCATGCCTTCTGGTCAGAGGACTCTGAGACTGGAAAGGAAGGAGGCAATACCTTTAACATTTCCTTCCAATAGACCTGGAAGGAAACTGTTCAGGGTATGAATGAGGTCAAGGGGGGAAAAAAATCAAAATTTTAACAAACCAGTACATTTAAATCACGTAATAGCAATCCTTCATGGGGAAATTTTATGTTCAACATAAAAAGAGTTGTTTTCTCAGTGACAGATCTTTGAAACACCGACATTCTAAAAGTTTTATTAACTTTATGGAAATGTCTCTGGTTTTTTGCCTTCAGAAAAAAGAATATACTAAGCATGATTTAAACTTTCATTCATAGCTCCGTGAGCCCACCGATGCTACAAAGGATAGTATATGCACCCCCAGAAACACTGACAGAGAGCAGTGCTTATTCCAAAACTAAATGATCCCACATAGTTCAATGCCTGGTATCTAACCATCACTTTCTCTCATTCATTTATTCAATAAATAAATACTCATTGTGTCTTCTCTCTGCAAGGCCCTGCTAGGCTCTGGGAAGACAGTGGTGGTGGAAGGAGAGGACCAAAACCCACACCCTCTTGGAACTCACATAATCAATCAATTATAAACAAACAGTATGTTAGACAGTGGTTAAGTGACAAGGAGAGTGAAGCTAAAGTGGGGGAGTTCCAGGGTGAGAGAAGCTTCCAATTTAAACGAGTGGTTAGGGAAGGCCTCACTGGACAGTGACATTTGAACATAGCCTTCCACTGGTTTGTCCATTTTTGTTGTTACGAACGTGTCTGCCTCCGAAAGCCCCAATCCCTTCAAATTTGCCACATCTTTTCAACTGTAAAAGAAAACCATATCACTATACGTGAATAACCTATTCTGTTACATATTAGGAATTAACATGGTATTAAAGATGATGCTCTTTCCTATGGAGTGAGAGATATTTGGGCTACTCTGAGAATTTTTTCAATACCTTTCACTTTTTAAGTATGCTCTGGAAAGTTGAAATAACCAAAAGTGAGGGAGTGTTATTCTGCTTATTTTCTAGAGTACGTGCGTGCATACTTAGTCACTTAGCCATGTCTGACTCTTTGGGACCTCCTTAGACTATAGCCTGCCGGGCTCCTCTGTCCATGGGATTTCCCATGTAAGAATACTGGAGTGGAATGCAATTTCCTCCTCCAGTGGATCTTCCTGACCGAGCAAACCCATGTCTCCCGGGTCTCCTGCGGATTCTTTACTTCTGAGCCACTTGCAAAGCCCTTTCACATAAGCCTCTTAAGTTAAAACTTTGGCTTCTAAGTTAAAACTTTGGCCTCCCTTGTATTCTGTGATGATGAACTAGCCTGTTTCTCCCTCTTACCTCTCTAACTACACTTTTTATGACCTCTACACCAACTGGTCTCTGCCTTCTTGTCTCCTGAATATGACCTTACTCAAGCCTGGTCCTCTGGAGAAGGCAATGGCAGCCCACTCCAGTACTCTTGCCTGGAAAATCCCATGGACGGAGGAGCCTGGTGGGCTGCAGTCCATGAGGTTGCAAAGAGTCGGACACGACTGAGCGACTTCACTTTCACTTTTCACTTTCATGCATTGGAGAAGGAAATGGCAACCTACTCTAGTGTTCTTGCCTGGAGAATCCTGGGGATGGGGGAGCCTGGTGGGCTGCCGTCTATGGGGTTGCACAGAGTCAGACACGACTCAAGTGACTCAGCAGCAGCAGCAGCAAGCCTGGTCCTCACCCATCTTCTGCTTCCCATGTGGTTCTGTTCTCACTGCTTCAGTCACCTATGTGTGAATGAGACCCAAATGTATTTCTCTAACCCCAAATCTCTTCTGATTGGAAAACTCCTCCAGCGTGCTATGTCTGAGGTTGAAATGATCATGATAGCACTGTTTTATCAGCCACAAAGGAGCTCTCCTTCCCCAAATCCTATTTCTCCTAATGACATCATTAATTCTCCTAGTTCAACTACACCAACAACCTTAGATTCATCTTTGATGCCTCTTTTCACTGTGGTCGCCAACAGATACTGAAGCTTTTTTCTAGGTATTTATCTGCTCTGCTGACAGGAGGAAATGAAAACAACACTCCAGAAGTAATTGTGATCACTGATGAACAGTGACTGCTTCGGGGTTTATAGGAATCTTGGGAGAAAGTGACTCTGTTCTCCTACAGGTGTCAGACAGAACTCCAAACATTAGGAAAACAACCTTCTTTAAAGTTGTTGTTGTTCAGTCACTTAGCCGTGTCCAACTCTTTGAGATCCCATGGACTGCAGCAGGCCAGGCTTCCCTCTCCTTCACCATCTCCCAGAGTCTGCTCAAACTCATGTCTATTGAAGCCATGATGCCATCCAACCATCTCATCCTCTGTCATCCCCTTTTCCTCTTCCCTTCAATCTTTCCCAGCATCCGGGTCTTTTGCAATGAGTCGGCTCTTCGTATCAGGTGGCCAAAGTATTAAAGCTTCAGTTTATAAACCTTTTCTCGCAGTGGCCACTGGACTGGAAATGTCAATCCTCATCCCAATTCCCAAGAAGGGCAGTACTAAAGAATGTTCAAACCACTGGACAATTGCAGTCATCTCCCATGCTAGTAAGGTTATGCTCAAAATCCTGCATGCTAGGCTTCAACATTACGTGAATGGAGAACTTCCAGATGTCCAAGCTGGGTTTAGAAGAGGCACAGGAACCAGAGATCAAATTGTCAACATTCACTGGATCATAGAGGAAGCAAGGGAATTCCAGAAAAACATCTACCTCTGTTTCACTGACTACACTAATGCCTGTGACTGTGTGGATCATGACAAACTGGAGAACTCTTAAGGAGATGGGAATACCAGACCATCTTACACTTCTCCTGAGAAACCTGCATGCAGGTCAAGAAGCAACAGTTAGAAGCTCCGATGCAACAGGACTGGTTCAGGACTGAGAAAGAAGCATGACAAGGCTGTTTACTGCCTTCCTGGTGGCATGAGCGTCACTCAGCCAAGAATTGATGCTTTCAAACTGTGGTGCTGGAGAAGACTCTCGAGAGTCCCCTGGACCGCAATGAGATCAAACCAGTCAATCTAAAAGGAAATCAACTCCAAATACTCATTGAAGGACTGATGCTGAAGCTCCAATACTTTGGCCATCTAATGAGAAGAGCCAACTCACTGGAAAAGAGCCTGATGCTGGGAAAGACCGAAGGCAGAAGTAGAAGAGAGTGACAGAGAATGAGTCAGAATAATTGGCCAGAGACAACCCGGAAATTGACCCCATCACCATAAAACCTTGGTCTGCAAGCCATGGGCAGAACAGTTCTCCTGGGCTCCCTTACCCTCCTGCTCTCCACCCAGGTGCCCCTTCCCAATACAATCTCTTGCTTTGTCAGCATGTATGTCTCCTCAGACAACTCATTTCCAAATGTTAGATAAGAGCCTGCTCTCAGTGTCCACCTTCCTGAAACAGTAGGACAAATATTCCAAATGTGAAATAAAAATTTAAAGAAATCAAGGAGGCTTTACAGGTTTCCCAAATTATTAGAGACAGAAAGAAGGCCACATAATGGAGGCTCTATACTTTGCTAAAAGCAGGGCGACATGAAAGTCAGCAGTCGTAAGGAACGGAGTCTTAGGAAAACGCGAAGGTCAAGTTGACGGGCATTCTTCAGCTCTCTGAGGGGTAAAATGAGGAAGGAGCAGTTCATTGCTGATAGGTGGGGTAATTTTAACTGATAAGAGACAGAAAAGAGAACTACTTCACTCCCCATCTTCACTATCAAGGAAAATGATCTCCTAACTGGAAAAAGGGCAGGACCAAAATGATGAAGAGGAAACTAGAGCCCAGGATAGAGAAGGTGATACTAAGAAAGCACTTAGCCCTTTAAGAGACTTCATGTCTCCAGAGCCAGATAAACAGCCTGAAGAGCACTGAAAGAACAGCAGATGTGATCATAATATTGATGAATGGAATCCTCACAGAGGCAGAGAAAGATACAAGTGTCTGAAGCCTGGCAACAAGAAAACACTGCTTTTCAGAGAGAATTTAAGGTGGACCAGAAACAAAGAACTGATCTGCCTACCAACCACTGTTGCCAACATCCCACATGGGATGTGAGCAATGACCACTCGGCGCTCACACGAAATCACTGCTGCTGCTGCTAAGTCGCTGCAGTCGTGTCCGACTCTGTGCGACCCCAAGAACGGCAGACCACCAGGCTCCCCTGTCCCTGGGATTCTCCAGGCAAGAACACTGGAGTGGGTTGCCACTTCCTTCTCCAATGCATGAAGGTGAAAAGTGAAGTGAAGTCGCTCAGTTGTGTCCGACTCTTCGAAACCTCATGGACTGCAGCCCACCAGGCTCCTCCATCCATGGGATTTTCCAGGCAAGAGTACTGGAGTGGGATGCCATTGCCTTCTCCTGAAATCACTGAGAAAAACAAAATCAGACCAAACTAACTTTCCACCCTATTCTGACCCAAGGCAAGAAAAAAGGAATGCTACAAACAAGATGCCCACAGATTCAAAAAACCATCCCACCAGCTCTCTCCTTAGCTCTTTATGGATATGATGGAGCCCAACGAGTTGAACAGCTGTAGAACTGGTTAGATCTGTATTCCAATCAGTCAGGGAATGCTGACTGTGAAGCAATGTCAATTAGCACTGCTAGGAGCGGGCTTCCCAGGTGACACAGTGCTGAAGAATCCGCCTGCCAATGCAGGAGACGCAGAGACTCGGATTCAATCCCTGTATCAGGAAGATTTCCTGGAGTAGGAAAGGGAAACCCACTTCAGTATGCTTGCCTGGAAAATCCCATGGACAGAGGAGCCTGGC
Organism: Bos taurus; assembly: GCF_002263795.3. Classification (NCBI taxonomy): domain Eukaryota; kingdom Metazoa; phylum Chordata; class Mammalia; order Artiodactyla; family Bovidae; genus Bos; species Bos taurus. Next base: position 64,851,904 of record NC_037343.1, on the reverse strand, counting down.
GGGCTACAGTCCATATGGTTGCAAAGAATCGGACTTGACTGAGCACACTACACACAGCTAAGAGTGAGGAATGTCTCTAGTTATATAACAAAAGTTCTGTCTTTGGACATGTTGATTAAATCATTGTAACAAATGAAGTGGATAATTACTTGTGTGCTCAGTCACGTCCAACTCTTTGTGACTGCCAGGCTCCTCTGTCCATGGGATTCTCCAGGCAAGAATACTGGAATGGGTTGCCATTTTCCTACTCCAAGGGGTCTTCCCAACCCAGGGATCGAACCTGAATCTCTAGTGTCCCCTGCACTAACAGGTAGATTCTTTACCACTGTGCCATCAGGGAAGACCAGATAACTATGATTTACAGAATCAGAATTTTAATTAAAAAAAAAACTGGACATATGGGACTTCCCAGGCTCTCCAGTTGTTAAGACTGTGCTTCCATTGCAGGGGGTACAGATTCAGTCCCTGGTCAGGGAACTCAGATCTCACAGGCTGCATGGCATGGCCAAACAAGTTTAAAAGAAAAGAAAAATAAATAAACCTGCTGTTTAAAAAAATTAAAACATAAAAACTGGGAAATATCAGCTAAAAGTCTAACAAAATTACATTTAATAAAAATAAATATTTTCTACAATTAGATATTTTTAAAATCAACTCTTGGGACTTCCCGGGTGATCCAGTGGTTAAGAATCCACCTACCAATGAAGGGGACACATGTTCGATCACTGGTCCGGGAAGATCCCACATGCCGTGGTACGACTAAGCCCGTGTGCCACAACTACTGAGCCTACACCCTAAAGCTCTCGACCCACAAATACTGAAGCCCGAGCCGGAGAGCCCATGCTCTGCAACAAGAGAAGCCACTGCAGTAAGAAGCCCTCACACTGAATCAAAGAGTAGCCCCCACGCAAGGCAATTAGAAAAAAAGCATGAGTGTAGCAACAAAGACCCAGTGCGAACAAAACTAATAAATCAATTAACTTAAAACAGTTTTAAAAATCTCCTCTCCAAGTCAAACGTGATTTAGTTTAATATTACAAAAAATAAAAAGACCAAGGAATCTTAGCTAAACATGAATCATGAGTATAGTACATGTGTAAAGAGATCTAATTTAAGTTCCATACATGAACACTCCTAATATTAAAAAGAACCATATAATTGCCATTTTACATGGCAATATTCAACCATTTTTAACTGACTAATAGGGTTATCTCATACTGTTCAACCTGATATGATTACATGTGGTATCACAAGATCAGTACAAAGTGCTACAGAACTCAGAAAAGGATAACTTACCACTACTGGGGAAACCAAAGTGGATTTGTGGAAGGAATGGCATGTGAGTTGGAATCTGAGCAATGGCTGGGATTTGAACTGGAGATTAGGGAAAAAGAGGGCATTTCAGATAGAGTCAACAATGAAGTTGGAGGTGGGGGTACGGGGGGAAGGCCCTAGAAAGGAATGTAGCCTAGTAAAGTTAAGCGTGGTGTGTGTAAAGGTGAGACACAGGAAATAACACGAGAGAGATTGGAACTGAACTTCAGAGACCTTCAAATCTACTGTGACAAGTGCTTGAAAATTCCATGAGCTTCCTAGAGAGACCAAGAACAATACCAGGCACGTAGTAGGGGCTCAAGTTTGAGTGAACCAGTGAAGGAATGAAAGGATGAACTATTTGTGATGGCTACAGAACAATAAGAGGTTCACATACACACAGCTCCTGCTTGCCAATTCAGTACGTCACCGCACTGCGATCATATACTTTCCATCTACGAGGGATCTTGGAGGTCGTTTAGTCTAACTCCCTCACAGACTCTGGGTAACTACCAACAGGGCTGGAAATACTCAGGCAAGAGGCGAAAGGCTGCCTGGCCCTCTGCCAGTTCCTGGGGTAATCTGATTCACCAGAGCGAAATCTCCAAAGATTTCAGTTCAGTAACTCCTAAATATTGTGCTTTTGGACTCTTTACTGAAAATGAATGCCATCTAAGCCTACAAGTTTCAGAAACAAATGTTTGGTGGCTTTTGTGGGCAATCGTTTTCAAAACATCAAGCATATCTAAGGTATAATTTTAAAGAATCTGGCTCCAGGAGAAAAAGCTGAAGTATTAGTCACATGTTTTACATTTCTTCCTCTTGCCTGCCAGATTTTTTTTTTTTAATTAAGAAAGGAAAAATGGGTCAGCCTCAAAGAATTTTTACAACTGTCAGAATAAACACAAGGCCCAAGTAATCGCATTTGGAGCCTTTTCTCCCTCCTGTCCCTATGGCTTTAAGTGTCCTTTATTTAGAACCCAGCCCAAGACACAGTCCTGGTGACTGTGCATCTTGCATACTGTAAGGACAGGACTTCTCTCCGTGAAGAGGGAAGAGGATGGTGTGAGGCTACAGGAGAGTACAGCCTCTTCTGATTTCAACAGGACATGGTGGGTGGAGGATCTAAAGGTCAAAGAGATCCCTTGTCTAACACAGCCTGGCTCCAAGGTCCTTAAGAAACCACCCTGCTTCTTAGAAAGTAACTCCACCCATAAGGCAATTCTGAAGACATCTTCAAGAAACAATTCATCAGATGAAAGTCACTCCGGGGCTCCAGGGACATGTTAGTGCTCAGAACACAGGACCAGACGCCAGTCGACAGAACTGGAATCATTCTTAGTTCACCCTTCACTCTGGGGGTCCCCTGAGGTGCACCCACACTCAGGTCCACCTCCTGCTGGGTCTGCTTTCCTTGAATTGTTCTGGAAGAGCTGCCACCAACCAGATCTAAAATCTATATGGTGTTGCTCATAGCAACCTGCCCTCTTACAAGGCAGGCCAGGCCTCCTGGTGACCTGCTATAGTAAGCTGGACCCCACTAGGACAATGAGCTTCAAACTTTAGCCATGATTCAAAGTAAAAAGGAAAGATGCCCTTACACATGACTCAGTACCTACACGTACATATTTAAAACAAGTTTCACAACAATGCTATTCTAATATTTTTATGTCATTCTGTTCTCATTTTAGAATACTGATTTTTGACCCACTAAACTGACTTCAGAACACTCACAGACTACACCCTGCATTCTGAAACCAAAGCCCTAGAAAAACACTGTTCAATAGAAAGACAGTGCCAGCTACAATTTACAGTTCTAAAGTTGCTAGTAGCCACATTAAAAAAAAAAGTAAATAGAAACAGGTGAAATTCATTTTTACGGTGTATATTATGTAACCCATTATATCAAAACACTATCATTTCAACGTATGACCGCTATAGAAAATGACTGAGTTCTTTTACAGTATGTTCATCAAATGAAATCTGATGTGGACTTTGCAGGCAGAGAACACTTCAGACTAGTCACATTTCACGTGCTCCACAGGCACAGGGGGCTTCTCTGGTGGCTCAGCTGGTAAAGAATCCACCTGCAATGCAGGAGACCTGGGTTCGATCCCTGGGTTGGGAAGATCCCCTGGAGAAGGGAAAGGCTACCCACTCCAGTATTCTTGGGCTTCCCTGGTGGCTCAGCTGGTAAAAAATCCACCTGCAATGCAGGAGACCTGGGTTCGATCCCTGGGTTGGGAAGATCCCCTGGAGAAGGGAAAGGCTACCCACTCCGGTATTCTGGCCTGGAAAACTCCATGGCCTGTACAGGTACCTGAGGCTAGCGGCTTCCACACTGAACAGTGCTGCCCAAAGAGTTCTGGTGCCACACATGCCACCCCCCGCCCAAGGCAGCAGGGCCCACGATGGTGCCCCATGGCAGAAAGGAGGCGAGCCGTCCACGCCTGCTGAACTGCACGGCTCAGTTGCTCACACGTCCTCATCTCACACCGTGTTCACAGGCTCCTCGTGAAAGCTCTGATAACAGATGGGAGATTTCACAAGGAAGAAGAACAGACAGGCGGCTTGTTCACCAGTAATAAGCAGTATCACTCTGAAACTCCTCAAAGTCCAAATGCATTCTTTTGTCTGTGACATCCGAAATAGCACAAATGTCACATAAGATTCAAACCAGAAAGTAACTTTTAGAGAATCTGTTCTGGAAAAAAAAAAACAACATATCTTGCTGATTAAAAAAGCTGAATAAATAGTATGACTGCAACTATGTTGAAATGTGTGCCTGTGAACTGAAGACTAGAGGATAAAAAGTGAAAGTTTAAAGACTGGGTTACTGCGGTAAAATTTATGGGTGATCTTTTTTTTCTCCTCTTGTAAAAATAATATGGATCATGTTGTGGAATCACTCTATCAAGAATAATATTGCTTTAAAAAGGTTCTTCCTTCTGCTCCAAAGCAAACATACAGGCCACTGAATCCCTATTAAAAAGACAAAGGTAAGGATAACCTGCTTGTATAAAAGGCAAGAAGGACCAGGAGCAGCCAGAAAACCTGAGCCTGGCAGAGCCAGCTGCACTGGGATGGCCCAAAGGGAAACCCAGCTGGACTCCTGAAAACTTCCAGCATAGGCTTTATGTTTTGCCCCAAGTAGAAATGTGAGAGTTAAGAATGTAAGACCACAGAGCAGAGGAAACTTGGGTGAGAGCAGAGAGCTGAGTTTTACTGATGAAAACTGAGAAGTCTTCAGACACTATCATGCTATACGATGAAATATAATTTACGTGACTTACTTTTAAATCCCTTCTTGTCAATGAATTCTGGTAAGAGACACACACCCTAGAAAGTGCCACACACAACAAGCCTGCCCCCCAAATCTCAGAGAAGCAGCTTTATTGTTACCTGCATAACCCTAGTGGCTATGAGCATGGAGGGTGTCAGATCCCTTTACAAAAAATGTGTTCTACGGAAAAAAGCCAAAGTGGTTTGATACCAGGTTAATACAAGCTTGAAAAAAATTGCAGCCCTCAGATAAGAGATTAAATAAAATATGGGAAAATACATTGTAAGTAGAAATACAATGTAAGTAAAATAACTTTAGAATCCAAAGCAGAACTGGGTTCCCAGAGGTTTATCCATGACCCATGACTCAAACCTATACGTCACCAAGAAGCCTGTGGGGTGGGTGGGTGGGTGGGTGGGTGTGTGTGTGTGTTCAGTCACTCAGTCATGTCCAACTCCCTGCAACTCTATGGACTGTGTAGCCCACTAGGCTCCTTTGTCCATGGAATTCTCCAGGCAAGAACACTGGAGTGGATAGTCATTCCTTTCTCCAGGGGATCTTCCCGACCCAGGGCTCAAACCCAGGTCTCTTGCATTGCAGGCAGTTTCTTTACCATCTGAGTTACCAGGAAAGCCCTTGTGGGTTAACTTTAAATACCATGTAATTCTACCTATAGAGTTCCCCACAATAGTTCAGTCAATTTCATAAGACCACGAAATATGTAGAAGAAGCAATGGTGACAGAAATAAGGCAAAATCAGCATTGTTCTTTTTTTCTTGTGTCATTCGTTGAAGTATAAAATATAAATCAGATCTAGCTTACCTATTCAATATTTTCCTTTTCAATTCAAAGAATGAGATTTACATCATTATCAAATGGCCAAAAAAAAAAAAGATCATGAAGACACATGTTTTATTAGAGTTTAGGTCAAATGACTTGTAAGAGGCTTACTAAGTGGTACTGACTGTGGCGCGGACACGGTTCCCTGCGATGGGAATACGATGATTAATTAAACATGGTCCCACCCTCTGCCCTTGAGGTACTCAAATGAACAGGGTAAAGAGAAACATTTGGAAAAAAAAAAAGGATACAGTGTGATAAGTGCTGTAATTGAGCTTTGGTAAAGTGCTAAAAAGACCCAGATAAAAGGATAATTATTCTAGAAGAGGGAGAAAGGAGAAGAGTACAGATGGCATTTGAGCTGGGACTTGAAAGATAAGTTGTTTACTGGTCAATCAGTGAACAGAAAAGCACTGCAGGCTGACACAGTGGCATCAGCAGTGTCAGGAGGAAGACAGCGCTGCGTAGAAACGTGGACCTCACATGGCTGATGAAATCTACAGCTCTGTATTCTCAACAAAAAGTAGGGCTAGTTCTTTTCATAGCGACATAACCCACGTAGGGAGTTGGAGGGACAGACAGATGGAAAGAAACCTTTTAAGCCTTCATCTGCCACACAGAAAAGTATCACGTGCCCTGCTGCTCTAACTCTTAGCAAAACAGGGAGTTCAGGTTAGGGCTGGGTGCTGAGATCGGAGCTGCCACGATCAGCACTTTTCAGCCCAGTCATCTAAAGTTTTACAAGCCTTTATCCCTAGAGCAGACACACTCATTTGTGGATTGTCTAGGTCAACACTGGACAGAAAGTCACTCTTTGTAAAGAATATCATAATCCTTCAATTCTGACCAAGGAATGTTCATGAAGAAACACTTTAACCAACTTTAGCTCCCTGAGAAATACTTCTGTGGGAGTCAAGTGGCAGCAGGTCCCCCTGGGGTACCCACAAGCAGCATGATGGATGAAAACACTGGTTCCTGGGCTCAGCTGGTCGTGACACCATTGCTCTGCAGAGAAGGATGTTACACAAGCACCTCGAATCACTATATGAGATGCCTTCTCCTTCTGTACCACCCACAGAGTCAGCACATGCAGAGAGAATTCAGGCTCTGTCAGTAACACTTTAACATGAGCAAATCGCTTATTCAGCATCTTTGTACAAGAGATTTAGTTTTCAATTACAGCCCTGGGGACAAGGGTCAGTTAGCCCCATAAGTCAGCTGAGAAGAGGCGTAAGCAACAGAGAATGGATGCAGGAGTCTGATTATCTTGAGAGCATAGTAAAGGATCTTAAGATACTCACGGGGGACCCTCGATGAATAGCAGGAAGGTCAAGTTTGTGGGCAAGAAGCCAGGGACCTTGGAGACTATTTTTAGTCCAGAGGAAGGACAGGAAGGAACAGGAACAAAACAAGGAACTCACCCAGGAGAAATGGAAAGCAAGAAGGAAGAGACTGTCAAAAGCAAATGGAAAGACAGCGAGAAAAAAATAGATCTAAAAACTAAAATTGTATTCCTAACAGGGAAGCCAGGAATGCCGCAAGAAAAGGCTGAAAGAGAGAAGAGAGCCCAGAAGGCAACAACGGGACTACTCAAAGGAAGTATTTTAAATGTCCGCATCTTCTGTGTGGGCTGGTTGGCAACATTTCGCCTCTGGCATTATTAGGTCATGAGTTCAAGTCCCACATCAGGATTTGGCCTCAAAGCAAGCGTTAACTTTCCAGCAGCTCTGAAAGGCTGGAAGCACTTTCCATTCCTTGGTATATGAACTTTACTGTCCTTCTCTGCAACAAATTAAAAGTATCCCAGAGAGAGAGAAAAGCAACAGCCACTACCTCAAAACAAACAAAATCCTACTAGCGAGAAAATAAGAAAAGAAAGAGAAAGGTTTTCATGTGCAGGATATGTACTGCATTTGTCCAGAATCTTGTGAGTTTGGGGTATTTGTTTCCACGTCCAATCTATTGAGAGAAGCCTTGTCTGCACTTTCAAAGCACCCAGAATACCAGTACCAGCAGTAACAATGGTTGTGGCAGAGGAAATACTACTACTTGCTAAACATAAAGATATCATTAGGTTATTAGCAAATGGGAGGAAAAAAAAAATGTAGAAAAGATTCCCTCTGGGATGAGGGAAGAAAGGCAACAGACCATATGCCTGTTAAGCATTTAGGTGATGAGGAGAGGAAAAGAAAATAAACAGCCTTGAGGTAACAATAAGAATATCCTTGGTATTTGTATAATCATTTACATACTTAAAAGTACTTTTATATACATTGGGCTTCCCAGGTGGCACCAGTGGTTAAGAACCCGCCCGCCAACACAGGAGGCGTAAGAGACGTAGTTCAGTTCCTCAGTTGGGAAGACCCTCTGGAGGAGGGCACGGCAACCCACTCCAGCATTCTTGCCTGGAGAATCCCATGGACAGAGGAGCCTGGCAGGCTATAGTCCACAGGGTCATAAGTCAGACACAACTGAAGTGACTTAGCATATATACATTAACTCATGTGATCCTCACAAAACCCAAGGGCAGAAGGAGCATTTCCATTTCACAGATCAGGAAAGTGACGGTTTATACGGTTGTGTGACATTCTAAAAGTCACAACCTCAGGAAAAATTTAGCTCATTCCCAGTCTGGGGCTCCAGTACTGCACTGGCTACCTTCACAATATGTGGCCCAATGAGAAATTTAATCTTTATTCTAACTTGTGCAACCACAACTTACTCACATTCCACATTATGTCCAATGAAGAATGATTAGCATGTTTACCAAGCGATTAAAAAAAAAAATCGTTTCCTACTTTCCCATTTTTCAGGCAGAAATAGCAAATGCAGAAGACAAAATATAGCCCATTGTTAAGTCATAAAATATTTTTAAAGCATAAAAAATCAGAACACTGACAAATTAACTACAGAGGAAAACTGAAGGAATCTGAAATGCGAAATACTGGAGCCCAGGCCATAATTGTCTTTCATCGTACAGGCAGCCAGGCAGAGAAAACACAATGATGCATGTTACTTCTAATAAACAAGGATTAACTAAAGCCTGCCACAGCCCTTCCTCCCAGATGTGCAAAACGAGAAAGGGATGTCAGGGACACGAGGCGTCTCTAAGACCGCGTCTCAGTCAAGCGGTCTGATTTCCATACAACAGCAAGCATCAGGGGGACTCACGCCTCTACACGGTTCCATGGTGGGGTTTTCAAAAGGGCTCCCAGACAGTGGGGTCCTCATGGGAGCCCCACTGCTCAGTGAGGAAGGGAAGACCCTATCCGAGGCTCACTGCCAAGCACCTTACCTACACAACTCCCTCCTCACAGTAATTCTGTCCAGAGGGGACTGCTGATTTCCTCCCTTTCCAGGTGAAGAACTTGGGCTGAGAGAAGTAACTTCAGAGCTCAAGCCCACGTTGCCACACACAGGAAGAGGCCAGCTCTGGATTCAAGTCTGTCTGGCTCCAGAGCACAGACTCATGACCAGGGCTTGAGTTACCTCCCTCAACTGGCGCTCCTGCTGGGAAAAAAACCCCTGAAAAGAAAGAGCAAGTAGGAGGTGCCGTCTCCTGCAAAGGCTCCAAGCCAGGGTGAAAGAAGCCGGAGCTGATTCCCCAGCCAGGACCTGATGGCTCTGGGCCCTGTTCATTCCTGGTTAAGTCGTGTGTAACACAGATAGGCTCCTCGTGTTGTGTCATTGGGAGGAGTCAATATTTGGATAGAAGATAGCAAATGTTTTCCTATGCTGCACAAACTAACCAAATGCTTCCGATTTCCTGAATTTTCTATTTGGGAGGATCCGTTATCTCCATAAAGAATTTCAAGGACTGCAACTTTAATTAGAAGAGCCAGGACTATGAAGCATTTCATTTTCAGCCAATGTCAAATCTAGTTTCAATTATTTTTACCTACATTCATTACATGCACTTTTGTTAGAAATCGTCCACAGATTTTTAGCTCTGTCACCAGCAGTGACAGAAGTCACGGGCAGGAGAACAGCATCTGACTAAAGAACAGTTGCTACCAAGAGAGTTGCCAAAAGCCTCAGCTGATGGCTTTACTGACCAAAGACATTCTACTTTTAGCAGAAACGGTTTGTCTGTGGCCTTCAAATTGTCTTTAGAGTGATGAAGCTGGAAGGATCCAGCCTTGGCTTTGCTTTTATAAAAGATGAGGATGGGTATTAAAATCAGCAGGAAATGAAACAAAGGGAGAAAAGTTAAATTGGTCAATTCCTTGCTGAAAAGAGCAAATAAAGACTGTCTGGAGGAGTGTACATGGGAAGAGATTAACTGTGTGGAAATGAATGCAAATGAGTGGAGCACAGATGGTACAAGCAACTAAACTCTAGAAAATGTAGGGTAATGATTCTGTGAGGGTGGAAGGATATACGGAGCCCCCAGCAACACACCATCTCACTCCCAACCACCACCGTCATTATCCTCAGAAGTCAGGCCTACACGGCATGATATAAAGATGGCTTTGAGGAACCAAGCCACGCAAAAACCCCATTCATCGAAACACAGTACACAGCCACCGTGGTGAAAAGGTGCAGGTGTTCCTACAGTGTTAAGCCCAAAGGATCAGCAGTAGAAGACACGCCTCTCTCTCTCTGCACAAGACTAATGGGATTTTATCCAAGGAGGTGTCTTCCACCTAATGTAATCTTTTCCTACCTTTATTCCTTCCTCCTTTCATTTATATTCTTTTTAAACTGAAGACCGTTCCTAAATAGAAGAAACTTAATCGATCACAATAATGACACAAGAGAAACCAAGCAAAAGAGACAAAGTTAGGCTTTGATCAGTTATACAGAAAGTAAAAGTGAAGTCGCTCAGTCATGTCCGACTCTGCAACCCCGTGGACTGTAGCCCACCAGGCTCCTCCGTCCATGGGATTCTCCAGGCAAAGAATACTGGAGTGGGTTGCCATTTCCTTCTCCAGGGGATCTTCCCGACCCAGGGATCAAACCCAGGTCTCCTGCATTGCAGGCAGACGCTTTAACCTCTGAGCCACCAGGGAAGCTCCAGGAAGTTATATAGAAGAGGTCATGAAATGACATTAGAAAGATGCACCAAATCCTAAAAAAATACAATACCAAAAGACATTTCAATTTATGGTGTGTGCATGTCTGTGTGTGTGTATAAGAGAGAAAGATTAGGACTGTGGTAGGTGGAAAACTAAGGAAGCACTGTTTAGTCGCTCAGTCATGTTCAACTCTTTTGTGACCCCATGGACTGTAGCTCAACAGGCTCCTCTGTCCATGGGATTTCCTAAGCAAGAATACTGGAGTGGGTTGCCATTCCCTTTGCCAGGGGATCTTTCTTACCCAGGGATCAAACCCAGGTCGCCTGCATTGCAGGCAGATCCTTTATAGTCTGAGCCACCAGGGAAGCCCCAAAAGGAAGCATTAGATCTTACCAAATTTCTTCTTTTGTACGAGTAGAGTCAGCAATCAGACTGAGCCTCTGAGAGTGGTCATGCCAACAGCCAGAATAAATAGAAAGAGTTTAAAGACATCGAGCAGGGAGAAAGAAAGAGACCAGAACACCTAACCATAAAATTTCTTGTGTCTCTAACAACACAATTATAACTTTAACTGCCGTTGTCTAAAATACAACTCTGTAATCATAGTCCTGTGGGTTCCATATTTATTCTCTCTCTGTGGCCTACAGATTCAATCTGTTTAGTTTGTAAGGAAACAGAAGACTTTAGAAGGAAAAAAAAAAAACACACAGAAACCACAAGCTCTTCAAAGAACTCTGGAATCTGAGAAACAAGCAGTGCCTGCTGCCCCTCATTCATAAGCCAGATCCGAGACTACGTCTCTGGACAGAACACAGCAGGCACGCCTGGGTCTGGTCTTCAGGGCATGCTGACAGGACATTCGCTAGTGTTTACATGGAGCAAGCCTGCCTTGAAGTCCCCAGGACATTTCATCCAATGAGAAGAAGGTGCCGCTGACCCTAGAAAGCCAGAAGGCTTCTGACCTGCTCTCTGAACCCCAGGTGGCTAAGATCCACGCCTGCCAGGCCTCCTCTCATCAGCCTCTACTCCCACCACTCTCCCTACACTTCAGTTCAGTTGCTCAGTCGTGTCCGACTCTTTGCAACCCCATGGACTGCAGCACGGCAGGCCTCCCTGTCCATCACCAACTTCCGGAGTTTACTCAAAAACTCATGTCCATTGAGTCGGTGATGCCATCTAACCATCTCATCCCCTGTCATCCCCTTCTCCACCTGCCTTCAATCTTTCCCAGCATCAGGGTCTTTTCAAATGAATCGGCTCTTCTTACCAGGTGGCCAAAGTACTGGAGTTTCAGCTTCAACATCAGTCCTCCCTACACCCCACCCTCTTTGCTCCACTGCCCCGGTTTCACCCAGGTCCTTGTCTTTTTCCTCAGTTCGTGACCACGTCAGCCTCCTTCCCTAGTCCAGCTCCTTCCCCGGCATCCATCCCTCAGCTGTCAGTCATCTCTCTAAAATGTAAATCTGACCCAGCCACTCTGCCAAAAGCCCTTCAGTGATGACAACCCAGTGCTCAGGACCAAGCAAATTCCACAGCTCAGCACAGACCTGGCTCCAGCCCTGCTCTCTGGGGTCCTTGCCCATCACTGCCCGCCCAGGCACCCCTCCCTCTTCCCCAGGGTGAGCCTCACAAGGGGCTCTCATCTCTGGCCCCCACGCTTTCTACCACACTGTGCTCTCTGGCTGGAATGCCTGCCTCCAGTGCCCCCCACATCCTCACCTAACTCCTAATCATCCATCAAATTCACCACAAAAGGACCCTGCTTCCGTGCAGCCTTCCAGGAGTGCGCACACCCACCTGATATACACACCACCCTTCTCGGCTCCCCTAACACCCAACGCTGATGTCTCACACAGCACTGGTCACACTGAGCACAATACATGGTAATTAGCTTACGTTTCTGTCTCCCCTACTACCTGAAATCTGAAGAATAAGGGGTATGTCTTGTATCACTTTGGATTCCCAAGGTTTAACGGGGTGTCTGGCATAAAGTAGGCTGTTGGTCAATCAATGGATCCTATGAAAGGGGAGGTTAGCAGACTCCAATGCAGATGACAGAAACGCACAGCAGCAATGGCAGCGAGGGAGTTCACAGTGGGTGTTTCACTAGCAATCAACCCAGAAACTGCCCAGACTCCAGATTCCAGATCAACTCTGTGGGGACAGCCACACTCATCAGCAACCCACACACGAGCCTGCTGAGCATCTCTCATGAAACAAAGCGACTCCCTATCTTCCCCCATTTCACCAGTATTTGCCTTGCTCTGTTCACAGACATCTTTTTTTTTTTTTTTCCTTTCCTATGTGGGTAGAAATTTAAACATTTTACTTATTTTAGCCTATTACTACATATTTTAGTGCAAAATGTGTAGAGGTCCGTCACTACAGGATTCTGATTATGTAGAAAGGGCGTACATACAAGGATATGCATGCTGTGGACAAAGGAAACCAAAATAAGTGGGATGGGGCAGCGGAGAATCCAAGCTAAGAGCTGAAGAGGAAAGGCGGAGTACCGACTTTACTCCTCGTCTTTCCGTGCTAAATTTAAAACCCCAGGAAATTTTTCTTTAAAATTTGACAGAAATAAGAATGAAATATGTTTATAATATTAATTTTACGGCACATATACTATGGGGCTTCCCAGGTGGCACAGTGGTCAAGAATCTGCCTGCCAATGCAGCAGACGGAGGAGACGCAGGTTCATCCCCGGGTCAGGAAGATCCTCTGGAGGAGGAAATGGCAACCTACTCCAGTATTCTTACCAGGATAATCCTATGCACAGAGGAGCGTGGCGGGCTATGGTCCAAGGGGTCACAAAGAGTCGGACATAGCTGAGCCCACACGTATACTGTAAGCACAGGAGTTAATGAGCCTCATGATTACACTGTTACGTATTTGCTGGGGACAGACATGTATCTTGAACTTGACTGAGTGTCCCCAGAACTGCTGAACTGAAATGGATATTCTTGGCTTATGTGCTAAATATTCCTTACACAGACCCCAGAAGATTCTGAAAGCAGTGAAAGCACTCAAGGTAACAACAATAGCTCAGGCAACTGAAATTTACCGTATCTTCTTGATGGGTGGAGGCCACGTGCCATAATATTGGATTATTTTAGAAACACGTTCCCATGGTCAACATGAAAAATACCAGTTGGTTCTTTTACAGATGGTTGCTAAATTTTGGAATTTACTTTCTAAAGCTTAAATTAAACATTCTGATATACCAGAATAAGGCAACCCAAGGGCCTGTTTTCCTAGATGAAAACAAGGATGACGAACTATAAACTGAGGGCCTCTCTAAGCTTATCCCCTAAAAATTCCAAAACCCTGCTCCTGAGCCCTCCAACCACACGACCACACATGATGGTAATGTTTGCCAACACTTTCTAACTTGTGCATCGCCTTTCTTTCTTCAGCACTCAATACAACTGGACCTCTGGGCTTTTAAAGGCAAATTAATTCACTGCCATGATTTTTTTTTTTTTGGTTAAAATGAATAATCACTACCTTTGTTTGGGCCCTGCTTTGTTATAGAAAGGATGTAAGACAGCTGTAATCATAGCTAATTAGTTTTTCTCACTCCCATGCACCCCTCTTCTTTATAAGCTAACATCTTCATGCTAATTTGGTTTTAAGTCAGGAGCAACCATACCTTCATATTTATCAAGATAATATCTGCCTCCCTAGAAGGCATGAAGCTTGATCCATTCATTCAACAAATACTGAGTTTCTGCCAACTAGATGGTCACAGTTCCCACTTCACAGGGCTTAGAGTCTAATGGGAAATACAAACAAACAGTTACAGCAGAGGGAGGTAAATAAATGACAGAGAGATAAAGAATGCTTCTGGAACACGCAGAAGGGGTACCTCCTCCAGGCCAGGGAGATCAGAGAAGCTTCCCAGAAGTGAAGGGAGCTGAAAATTCAAAGAACTGTACGCCATTTACAGGCATTGTGGATAGCAGGGCCATGGAAACACCAGCTAGACTCAATCCCAACAGTCTACTCAAGTTGAGGTCAGCGTCTCCACCCAGACTGACTCGTGCTTACCTTCCCGCTACACTCACACAACCCACGAGGACCCAGAACAGAGTTCTAGTTCCTTTTATTTCTAAAGGCATTCTGTTTCTCCTGTCCCACTTCATTATCTTTACCAGCCTCCCAGCTATCAAATATTTCAGTTCAACCCAACAAGGGCCTCTGTGGGAGATAAACATGGGACGAAGGGCAGGGAGGCACTGGGGCCCCACACATGGGCCATAGAAGCCCAGAACCGAGAAAAGCCATGTGACTATCTGCTAACCATTCCACTCCCCACAGACCTTGCAGAGGTGACCGCACTCTTCCAATCCTGCCTGTGAAACAAATATCCCCACTATGAGATAACCTTGGGTTTGACAGATGTCTCTGGACCCTCAGCCTGTCATAGTCTGAAGACAGCAAAATGGGCTCTGGACACTGAAGCCCTTCCCCTTTCCTCCGTCCATTTGAATAGTCCTCCTAAAATGGGACATTTCCTGCTTCCAGAGAATACTGATATTTTCCTAAATTGTTTCTACATTTCATTTTCAATGTATGACCACAACACTGGGACCAAAGTAGAATAATAACTTTTCACCATTTGCTCTTCCAAAAATTACTGGAAATTCTTCTACAAGCTTAATCGAACAGTTGGATACATTATTTTTAACGTCTCTTCCAGCCCTGAGATTTTTATGATTCTCTGACATAATCAGAACCATTTTTCTTTGAGGGTTATAGCTGGGTAAAATTATCCCAGGCTAAGATGTTATTGTAAAGAGAAAATTGAGTCAGTATTTCAATAATATTTGGTTTTTCAAAGTTGCCCAGCCTAACTTCACTGTCAGTGAGCGAAGTCGCAGCTGCATATACACTAAATCCAGCCTGGGCCATAGCTGGCTGTATACTTACAACTGAAGACAGAGGGTGTTACTTCAAAAGATCAACTGAACACAAAATTTCACAAACAAAACAAAGAATGTCCTCAACGTTTTGGATTGAATGATACTTCACATCTAAGGATGTGTAATGTTTTTTGTTATTCTTCCCAAATTGGATCTTAATTCTGTTTTGTGATCAGAGTACTAGAAACTACAAAAGTTATACTCAGTCACTTTGTTGTTATCGTACGGATGCTAAGTCGTCTCCAAATCTTTGGGGATCCCGTGGGCTGTAGCCTCTTTAGGGACCCCGTGGACTGTAGCCCGCCAGGCTCTACATGGGATTTCCCAGCCACGAATATTGGAGTGGGTTGCCATTTCCTTCTCCAGGGGATCTTCCCAGACCAGGGATGGAACCCGGGTCTCCTGCATTGGCAGGCAGATTCCTGGGAAGCCCACTCAGTCACTTAGGCTTTCCTAATTAGCCTTACAGACTTGTAATGAGCGTCCTATCCACCCTCAGGTGCTACATAAGCTCGCACGTCTTTGGTGCCCCACACTTTACACAGCCAAGATGGAGAGCTTATCAACAAGAAACACATCTTCACAACAAGTACCTCGATTTGCAGCTCAAGTTATCACTCAAGGCATAAAGAAAAGAAAGCTGCATGTCTTGCATCTTGAACCAGGTAATATGTAGGGGGAAAGTATATTATAAGCATCCTTGTTCTTCTGAGTCAATGCCTTCTTCCACTACTATGGAAGCAGCCTTCAGGTCCCAGGCAGCTCCTTGTTTAGCAAGGAACTAAATATTTGGGTTCAAATCCAGCCTCTACCACTTCCTAGCTGTGTGACCCCAGCAAGTGATTTAACTTCTCTGGACTTTAGTTTCCTCATGTGGAAAGAGATAATCACAACTCCACCTTTCCTCATGAACCATTGTCATATTTTGACATGAGCTCACCTCATCTCTGTCTCTGGTTCACTATAAACCCAGGTGCTTTGACGTGAGGAATACGGTCGATAACATCACAGTGACTTTGTATGGGGACAAATGCTTACTAGGATTATCATGGTGATCATTTCATAAATGTGTGCAAATGTCAAATCATCATGTAGCATATGGGACCACTAACACCGGAGTGCACATCAGCTATAGGTCAATAATAAGTCAGTAAATAAAACTGGTTGCTCTGAAGAATTCTGAAAGGGTGACTGGAAAAACAAGTACAGAGAAGCCACTCACAGGCCTAAAGAGAAAAGCTTTGTAATTGCTATGGCTCAATTGGTTGAGTCACTTTTAATTAAGTCTGGAATTTCCAAGGACAAAAACAGTGCTCCCCAACAGGACACCGAAGACAAGAAAACAAGGGGGATTGGGGTGGGAGGGTTCCTAGAACTGGTTCCTGAGCACGAGGGGTGATCACAGCAAATCATACTTTGTTGAAATGGGAGGAGGGGACAAATCCTTCCATCAACTAGAAGCAATCTTTTCACATATTTCCCTCTTGGTATTTCAGCTCTACTGCTAAATCCAGGATGAACCAACTCTGAGCTGGGCATAAATGTGAGGAGTCTGGGAGGAGGCGGAGAGGAGTCCCGTGAGCACAATGGTCAGTGAGAATTACCAAATAACTGGGGACATCTAAATGAACCATACCTCGTTGTGTTTGGGACCTACAGAGTTAACCTGTCCATTTTCCCTTGACTTACTCATTCACGGCTATTGCGTTTGGCCAAAAACTAAAGCTGTTGTCCAAGCAACATCAGTCTCATTATAAAGAGAGGAACAACCTGGCATCAGAAAATGTAATGACCCTTTTGAAGGCAGCTGCTTCAGAAGCTTGTGAATCATTTTGAAATACTCGGGCCAAACCACATCAGTACCGCATTTAAATAAAATGCAATACACGCAACCACCAAAAATAAAGTGATGACTTGTCAGAACTCTAGTTCTGCTTTTCCTATCAGGTCTGCTGGTAATGCATCTGATTAATTTCAAAATCATATTCCAAGTAAGGTACCTGCTTAAGAAGTGAAGACCTCAGGCTTTCAAAGGAAAAGCTCCTACCTTTCTAGGCCATACCTGCAGATGCAACAACTGACTGCCCTAGAGCGTGGTACTTCAACCCCAAACACACAGCCTGACTTGAAGCAGCTGGGGAAGCCCAAAGCAGTGAACTCCTGTGTCAGCAGCCCAGAAGACCCACGGAAGAGGAAATCATTGCTGCTGGCCATCCTGCCTTAAACTCCAGGAATTACAAGTCACATGCTGCCTCTGGTCTTAAAGCCCTGGGCAGTTTTGTTTCCTGTCCTCTTTCACACCTGACCTTTAACTGCTGCTCAAATTGAAAAAAAAAAAAAAATGAATTTTCTGAAACCCAAAGCCAGTAGAGATTGGATGCTGGTGCATAATCTTCACTGTTCTCAAGCCCATCAGCTGTGAAGCCCGAGTATGGCCAGAATAAGGCCCAGGGAAACCACACTCCATCCTCTGTTCGCTTACCGCTATCTTCTTTCTCAAGGCTTATTTGTCACCTCTCACTGTTCTCGGAGGAGTCCTTCTACCTCCAGATGAAGAACTCCTTCGTTCTTCCACATAATGGTGTCTGCCCAGGCTTCCCACAGCCCCTTTAGTTGGGATATGCTGAAGGATCCATTAGGAAATAATGATAACTCACATGATCTCACCCAATACTTTAAAATCTCAGCAGTGAGGCGGGGTCGGGGGGGATGTTGTTTATGGAAGCAGTGTTTCTCCAAATCCCCATCCCTCCACGCACTAGACACATGAAGTGGTGGACACTAAATCCCATGTAAAGGATGCAGCCATGGGAAATGCGCCATCCCCCATCGGAGGCCGATTTGGAGGACCAGCACCCCTGAGCATTCTGGGCACTTGGTAAAGGAACAGGAGTGGGAGAAGGGCTGTCAGGATCAAAAGCGGGGGAGACGGAGAGAAAAGGATGCCAGCGGGGCAAAACGGCTCTTGTCTGACTCGGTGCTATTTTCTGGTCCTGTTACTCTACGTTACTTTCTGCCACTCCACCCTCACTCTATTTTCCAAATACCTCAAGATGTTTCTAAGAGGTTCTGAATTATTGACAAACCTAAGGGAGACGCTTTGGAAAAGAATAAGTACAAAAACAGACTGGTATGGCTAGTGCAAACACTTGGTCATTGGTAGTTTCCTTTTTAAGGCCCAAAGAGAAGAAACGGAGGAAAAAAAAAAAAAAAAACTGCCTCTGCTAAATAATAATGATATTCACAGAACAAGAGGCCCTGCAAGTCCAAGGCTCACAGTCTCCCCAGCTTTACTCACCCCGAGCCATCTCGCTCCTTTATTGGCAGCCTGTTGAATCTGGACTCTCTTGAGGGTGACATGGTAAACAGCTCCTTCCTCTACCTCTTCACCCCAGTCCTGAATCGAGCTCTGCCAGGAGACAGGACAAAGAAACAGGAAAAGTTGTTTGTTTGTTTGTTTGTTCCCTCTTCACTAACCACAATCTATCCCTGCTGCTTTGCTGCTTACAACAGCACTCAGGGCATAAGACAGGCTGTTCAAAATAAACATTACAATCAGAGCAACATAAGACACACTGTGATAGACGGAATACTGAGATTTTCTTGGCCCCCCAGCTCTTTCCTATGCTATCAAGAGCCCAGGGCTTTTCCATTTAGTTATTCTTCCTAGATTCCTTCACGTATCTTAAATACCTTTTTAAAGTCTTTTTTTTTCTTTCTTAAAGAAACTGAAGTTTAGTCCTGGTTCACTTTTCCTCCTTAAATGAGAGGAAAAAGAATCCACTGGCAGAAAGAGTTTGTCTCTTTACAAGTGGCTCCGTTCTTGGAGCAAACTGCATTTTAAACTCTGCCACAAATAAGTGTTTAAAATGCTGAGTGCTCGCTCCTTTGGAACGAAATGCTTCGCATGTCTTTTTTCTCCTCTTATTGTTTGGTAACCCAGAAAGTTAGCGGGAGGGAAAAAGTTTTTATTTCCGTCAAATAACCTGGCAAGTGCAGAAAAAAGCAACACATCGGCTGTGTGCAGCGACCCCCTGGGTTTCCCTAAACTTGAAGTTTGTGTTTAAAGAGCCGCTGGGACTCGGAGGCGCTCCGCGGATCACCCAGACTCACAGACCTCTTGCCTGAAAAGTTTTCCTTTGCTGACATACATCAGCCCAGATACACCAAAGGCAACTGCTGAGAAAAATAAGTATGGTTTAAAGGCAGAAGACACGCAAAGAGGAAGGCGGAGAAAGCCGAGGGAGAAAGCTCTGAGCTCCAAAGTCTGGGATCGGATGGCTCCGCTCACTCCGAGGGAGTCCAAAACCCGCCCAGAGAAAGCGGGAGAAGATTCCCCACCAGAGCAGCGTCGGGAGAAGGCAGAGAGTTCTCGTTACCATTTTAGCTTGCCAAAGCAATTTCATTCTCAGTTTTCTCTCCGGTGTGTGGACGCGGCATGATGCGCCCCGCTCCCAGGCGAACGCGATCCCCGCGCGTCTCCGCCGCGGCGCCTCCAAGCCCCGGCCCCGCGCGGCCGCCGCGCACGGAGCACAGACACGCGCCCGCCGCCGCCGGTGCGCGCGACTCGGCCACAAAGGGAGCGCGGCGAGCGAGCCGGCGAACGAGGGCGCCGCAGACTCCTCCCCACGCCACCCCGCCGCTCCGTGATGTCAGGCTTTCCTGTTTGTGCTCGGGAGCACACTCTCCCTTTCTGAAATCCCGCGGATAAAGTTAGCATGCCGTGATTTCTGCAGCTCTGAATGCGATCGGCAGCCAGCCACCCTTTCTAGTGGATCAGGTTTTCCTGATTGGCCACCAGGTGCCCTCAAAAGATCCGGGTGTGGTATTGGGGATCTAAGTGTGTTTTTCCTTCCCTCGCTCAAAGAAATAAAGGAGGAAGAGGTGCAAACAGGGATGGGAGGAGGGGGTCGGATAAACGTCTTTTATCTGCTTGTTACCTATGGAATTTAGATTCAATCAGGGCGACCCCAGTGAGAATGGCAGTACTAGAAGCCAGGAAGTTTTTCATAAGGACAAAAAAAAAAAAAAAAAGAATTGGTCAGAGGGTATTCCAAAACCCACGCCTCAGGGTTGCGCTTGTCCTGAATCAGCACACCACCAACAGGAAATGGCTCTGGACGTCTTTCTACCCCCCATAGTTTAAGGCTCATCAACTGTAACTGGCCACTGTGGGAGGGAAAGGGGCAAAGCAGGAGAGGGTTCTGCTGAGACTGACAGCGTGGAAATTGGGCCACCGGCGGCCCGGGAAGTTCCGTGAGTCTGTGAGTTGTCACCATGGGTTGCGTTGTCTGTACTGTAGGGACACAGTGGGATGATAACCTCGGGGAGAGAGCCATTCGGAGGACACTGCCGGAGGCAGTTTCGTCCTAACAGAAAGTAAATCAACAGCGAAATTCCAGATGATAATATAATCAAACATTGGCACATGACAGAATTCCATGCCAAGTGCAAAAAAAAAAGTTTAGAGCGCATGTCTTTTATACTGTTCTCCCCTAAATGAATTTAATAGCCTTTAAATTTTTTTAAAAGAAAGGCCTCTTACTAATTGCCATGCTAAGGCATAAGGCTGGGCTTTGGTTAATAATAAATATATTATGAACTGAAAAGCTAGAGAATCCAGTGTACTGGTGTTCCCAGGAAAGCAAAACTAAATGACAGTGAGGGTGCATCCAGGAAAAATAAAAAGATCTTTGGATACTTCAGAACTTCTCGAAGTCACTCAGCAAAGTTCCCCACAAACAACCAGAAACTATTGGACAGAAGGGATGCTCTTTTTATCAAGCTTTGATTATTTCTATTTTTACGAAAGCATGTAAACTTGACCTTTCAGTGACCACCAGCATAGAGTGTCCCCAGTGTCCAGAGGAAGACCTACCACCTGCCTCTTAAGCCATTCCAGGCCCACCCCATTCAGTGATCCTGAAGAACACAAGATACACCTGGGGACAGTTAAACAACCCATCAGATTAATTTCACAACTACTTTAACCTGATTTTTGGCTGTGACTTTGGAGATGACCCCTTACATTTTTCTAGTTCAGGGATATTAAGAAGTTTCTTCAAACTTGCCCCTCCCAGGAAGCCTTCTTGGACAGGGCAGCTTATAACTCACAAGGCTCCAGTCAAGTTTCAGATCTCATCAGCCTCCTCTCCACCAACTCCCTGGCAGACTACCTGATGAGTAAGGGGAAAAGAGGCTCCCAGCAGATGCAGCTTCAAATCCTGGTTTCACATTAAGAGTGAACTTGGGATCTACTTCCCTGGGCTTTCATTTCCTCATCTGTAAAATGGGACAAAGGCTTCCCTGATGGCTCTGGTAAAGAATCCGCCTGCTGATTCAGGAGACATGGGTTCGATCCCTGGGTCGGGAAGATCCCCTGGAGGAGGAAATGGCAACCCACTCCAAAATGCTTACCTGAGAAATCTCATGGACAGAGGAGCCTGGTGGGCTACAGTCCATGGGGTCACAAAAGAGTTGGACACAACTTAGTGACTAAACCAGAACAATAACAAAATGGAACGAACATCTACCTCATAGAGTCTGAAAAAGGATTAAATGCAATATGTATACAACTCATCCAGGGCATGATCAAAAAAGCTCCATTCCCTTATTATTATTGCACTTCCTCCCAAACTGCATTTTCCCAGACTCACTGAAAAGTTGTACGTACGCAATGTGCGGAAATCTAAAATGATGTCTTCTCACTAAATAATTTCAGAGAGATTTTCCAAGAATAACTACTTGTATTTATACCTAATCATGTACGTGATTTTGTCCAAATGTTAATCCTCAAAAAAAGGCTGGCCGGTTTTCTGCTAGACAGAACAATGAAGTGTTGCAGTTTACAATTTTTAAATATTTATTTTAAAATATTCCACCTGCAGGCAGCTCAGCCAGTATTACCTTATTACATACTTTTGGGTTAAAATACTCCTAATCAGTATCTGGGGAGGATAAATCAGTAAGCCATTTATAACTAAGTTTGAATTTATTTACTAGATTAATCTACCTATGACTTTATATAGTTCTAAAAGAACAGGTCAAGTTTTGTTTAAAAGATATCAGCAGTTCATCTTTCATCTCCTTGGTTAAGTTTATTCCTAGGCATTTTATTCTTTTCAATGCTTTTTTAAGTGGGACTGTTTTCTTAATTTCATTTCCAGATTGTTCATCATTAATGTATAGAAATGCAACTGATTTTCATATATTAATTTTATATCCTGTGACTTTACTTGATTCATTTGTTAGTTCTGGTAAGTTTCAACAAATAGTGCTGGGAAAACTGGATGTGCACATGCAAAAGAATGAAACCAAACACGTCTAACATCATACACAAAAATCAACTCAAAATTAATTAAAGACTTAGGCAGAAGACCTGAAACTATAAAATTCATAGAAGACTACATAAGGGGAAAGCTTCATAACATTGGTGTTTGCAATGATTTCATGGATATGACACCAAAACCAGAGGCAACAAAATCAAAAATAGACATGTGAGACTACATCAAACTAAAACACTTCTGCACAGCAAAGGAAACAGAGTGAAAATTCCACCTATGGTATGAGAGGAAATGTTAGCAAGCAACATCTGATAAAGACTTAATATCCATAATATATAAGGAACTCCCATAACTCAATGGCAAAAATAAGAATAACTGAATTTTTATTTTTATTTTTTTCAAGATATATATTTTTTTATTTTTTTAATTTTATTTTATTTTTAAACTTTACATAATTGTATTAGTTTTGCCAAATATCAAAATGAATCCATCACAGGTATACATGTGCTCCCCATCCTGAACCCTCCTCCCTCCTCCCTCCCCATACCATCCCTCTGGGTCGTCCCAGTGCACGATACTGGATGCTTGGGGCTAGTGCACTGGGACGACCCAGAATAACTGAATTTTTAAATGGGCAAAGGACTTTAAAAAACACATTTCTCCAAAGATGTACAAATGGTCAACAGTTCTGTGAAAAGAAGCTCATCATGACTAATCATCAGGGAAATGCAAATCAAAACCAAATAAGATATCATATCACCTCACACCTCTTAGGATGGCCATTACTTAAAAAAAAAAAGAAAGAAAAACCACACATGTTGACCAGGATTTGGAGAAAAAGTGACCCTTGGACACTATTGGTAAGAAAGTCCATTGGTACAGCCATTACAGAAAACAATGTGGAGGTTCTTCAGTAAATTAAGAATAAAACTGCCATACGATCCAGCGATTCTGTTACTGGGTATTTATCCAAAAGAATTTAAATCAAGATCTTAGAGAGACTTGAGTGCTCCCACACTCATTGCAGCACTGTGTATAATAGCCAAAATGTGGAAACAATGTAAATGTACATCAGTGCATCAATGGATAAAGGTGTGATATATACAGACCACAGAATATTATTCAGCCTTGAAAAAGAAGGACATCTTGTCATACCAAACTACACAGATCTCCTTGGACTGCAAGGAGATCCAACCAGTCCATCCTAAAGGAAATCAGTCCTGAATACTCACTGGAAGGACTGATACTGAAGCTGAAACTCCAGTACTTTGGCCACCTGCTGCAAAGAGCTGACTCATTCCCGATGCTGGGAAAGATTGAGGGCAGGAGGAGAAGGGGACAACAGAGCATGAGATGGTTGGATGGCATCACCGACTCAATGGACATGTGTTTGAGTAAGCTCTGGGAGTTGGTGATGGACAGGGAAGCCTGGCGTGCTGCAGTCCATGGGGTCACAAAGAGTCGGACACTTCTGAGCGACTGAACTGAACTACACAGATGAACCTAGATGCCATTATGCTAAGTTAAATAAGCCAGTCACAGAAGGACAAATACTGCAAGATTGCACTTACATGCGGTATCTCAATTAATCAAAGTTGTAGAAGCAGACAGTAGAAGGGTGGTTGCCAGGAGCTAGAGGAGGGGCAAATAAGGAGTTGCTCTTCAGTGATGAAAAAGTGCTAGAGATCTACTGTACAGTATTATGTTTATAGTTAACAGGAACGATACACTTGAAATTTGTTAGCTGAGGGGAAGGGAAGGAAATCAGAAAATATCTATTCTTAAAGCAGTAGGATGTTGCTAGGAATAGTTTTATGTCACCATATTTGGTGATCATTGGAAGTCAGAAGCAATAGAAGATTCTTAGGATATGACAGGAAAAGGGAAGATGTACGGAAGAACCCCAAATGAGAGACAGAAAAAATTTTTTTTCTTGCTCAGGGCCAGTAAATAGAGAACTGGTAACAGCAAACGTAAGCAGCTTGTGTGCAGATCCTTTAAGAGAATCTATCAAGAAATGGAAATACAGAGTTTATATATTCCATTTATTCATTTATTTAGTCATTGGCTTCTATGACATCATGCTTTTCTAGATTTTACTCTACATCTCTGGCTGCAAGAAAAAAGTGAAAATATAAAAATTGTGATAGTATAGTTATGTATGTAGGTTGACATGGAGTAATACTTACGTGCCTAGGTAAATGATGAGACACTTGTTATATCTCAACCTAGAGCTTGACCTTCTCTACTCACAGCCTTGTCCTCATATTTCCTTTCATGCCTATCGTGACTGTTAAATAAACTATCCTATGTAAAGTAGCTAACAGAATAAACTATGCTAAATAAAGCACCTGAGAGAGTGCTTTTGGAACATAGGCGGCCTTGAATAAAAACGTATCTTCTTCTCTCCCTACCCCCACACTCTTTCCCTTTAGTGTAATTCCTGTGTTCATTTACTGCATTTGGTTTGCAATCTGCATGTTCTTTAGCTGTCTGCTCAGGTAATAGACTGTACTGTGTGACAGAAGAGTCAGAGCAGTGCGAGTATAATAGACATTGTACTTGGAGATAAGTAGGCAAAAACTTGTCTTAAATATGCAACATCAGCATAAGATAGAAATGGGAAGGCCAAGGCTTTGTCCTCAAACTCACTGCTGGACTGTGATGTCCTGCACCCAGTTGAAACTATAGAGGAAAACAGTCCAAAGACAGCAACAGTAATAGTAACAACAGCTACGTGAAAAAAGCTAAATAACTCAGAGGTCACGATTCTCCTTCCACACATTAGGACTGTTGAGTGCATATTGCCTCTGCTTTCCAAAAGCCCTTACCTAAACAGATGAGCTTGAAAAATTTTCCCACTTTTGAGTGGAACTGATAATAGCCACTTTGCACCGTTTTATTCACAAACTATATATACCTTTAGCATTCCATGCATGCACGCTCAGTCACTCAGTCGTGTCCGACTCTTTTTGACCCCATAGACTGTAGCCTGCCAGGCTGCTCTGTCCGTGTTATTGATTCTCCAGGCAAGAATACTGGAGTGGGTTGCCATTTCCTTCTCCAGGGGATCTTCCTGACCCAGGGATCAAACCCACAACTCCTGCATTGGCAGTAGGATTCTTTACCACTGAGCCACCTGGAAAGCTTAGCTATCTGTAGGTCCCTAAAAAAAACTTTTGGTGAGGTACATAAACAAATAAATCTGTTACTTCTTCTTAACTCCTTCCCCCAGCAATATCAAAGGTTTGTCCAAATGTAAACCACTTAATCCTCTCAACATCCCTATGAAATGCTTCCCCCTAGTCTTCAGGCTTATAAGCTATGTTGCTCATTAACTTTCCTTCTTCAGCCTTCCACCATCAGCCAGGCATCCTGCTATGGTCGTTTCTAGCTCTGCTAAATGGGGTTGCTCCATTTACCGACTCTTTGCTTGAACTTTCAACCTTGCTTTGCAAAAGGCAAGGAACCGGTCATGCTTAGTTAAAGATGACCAGTCCTCCAAACACTCAAAGCAGTAGAGAGTTGTACTATTTTCTGAGAGCCCAAAGTTATTTTTACTAATTATCACGGACATACTATGAGGTAGGAGTTAAAATTTTTCTGTGCTCTGTTATTAGGGAGTTATTTATTTAGGCAAGCAAATTACAAGTCAATTTTAGACGGACCCACTACAACAAAAGAAGGGGCTGCCTTAGGGGGTAGAAAATGGAGACAGAAGAAACATAAACAGCACTTGACAGATGGCAGGCCAATGGCAGAAGACTCCTCTGGCCACGATGACAAATGCTTTTCAACTAATAGTTTACCAGTTGGGGGTGGTTATTCTTAATTGTTGATGAAGCTTTCCTGAGGAGGAAGTTGGTTACTGGAATACTGTTTTGTAAGTTGGGCTAATAAGCATTATAAGCTCATCTAATTACAGATTTCTGTAAAGGACATCCAGAAATGTGTTCACATGGTTGAAAAGATCAAAACTTAGAACAATCAGCTCAGACATAATGGCAGGTCCCTGTGATATGTAACAAAACATTCTACAAAATGGGAGATGGGTGACCTAATGCCAGGATGGGCTTTGACCAAGATTCTGGAAGAAGTTACTGGGCAATGAGCCAAATTATATCTTGTTTCAGGCCTAAAGGAACCTCTTTTTTTTCCATAATATATTGAAGTGGTACCGAAAACCCAAATAAAGCTGCTAGAACACATAGTCAGAGACACCTAGATTTGAGTCCAAATCAATCCAGTTCTCTCGGAGGCAAGGTCTCATCCCTAAGTCTGTAAAAAAACAGGGATATAAACACCTTCCTCATTGGCTCAGAGTGAGAATTAAATGAGTCTTTGGCACAGTATCTGGCACCATAGTTAATACTCAGTTAGGGTTGTTGATGGTGATAATGGTGTCAAGTCAATAAGCTGCAAAAGCTACAAGAGACTGACTACATGAAAAATCAGACCTATAGATTGAGTCGCTCAAGATTTTGCAGACTGAAGCAAAAACTTCATGATACAAAGAACCAGACTGGTTAGTCAGTGAACAACATCAAGTCTCTATATGGCACAGAAAAATACTAAGCTTTGTGTCCTCTCCTACCTCAAACTACCTCCACGCAGGGATCAGACGAATCTTTTCAAATCACCATACCATCACCTCCTATTCTTATTTTTTCTCAATTTATTTCTTTTTAATTGAAAGATGATTGCTTTACAATATTGTGTTGCTTTCTGCCATATAGCAACATGAATCGGTCATAGGTATACATATATCCCCTCCCTCTTGAACCTCCCTCCCACATCCCACCTCATCCCACTCCTCTAGATGGTCACAGATCCCCCGTTTGAGTTCCCTGAGTCATACAGCAAATTTCCACTGGCTACCTATTTTAAATCCCTCTAGTAGCTCCCCATTGCTAAGAATAAAAACCTAAATCCTTTTCATATTCCATAAAGTCTTGCCCAGGCTGGCCTCTTCCACTTCACTTTCTATACACTCTCTGGGCTCAGCGACCCCAGTCTTTCTTTCTTTCTTGTTTATTTACTTGACTGTGCCAGGCCCTAGTTGCAGCACACAGGATCCTCAGTCTTCACTGTGGCATGTGGGATCTAGTTTCCTGACCAGGAAAAAAACACAGGCTTCCTGCATTAAAAGCATGGAGTATTAGCCACTGGACCACCAGGGAAGTCCCCCACCCCAGTCTTCTTTCAATGTCTTGACCATACCTGGCTCCCCACCATCACAGAACCTTTACTCATGTGATTCCCTCTTTGGGGGACATTCCTCCTTCCTCTCCTCTCCCACTTGGGCTAAATCACCCTATTATGTGCTCTCATGGCACCTTTTCCCTTTGCAGTTCTATCACATTTGTAATTTTTCATCAAATTGTGTGATTATTTGATAAATATCCATTTCCCCCAAACTCTATGAAGGCAGAGGTAATGTCAGTTTTCTCATCATTGTACTCCAGCACCTCACACAGTACCCAACACATGGTAGATGCTCAATAAATAACTATTCGACCTATTAACAGAGAGATACATAGATAAATTCATGCTATAAATTCAGCAAGTGCTTAGTCATTGTTGCTGAGTAAATAAATATAAATTTAATATAAATAAATATAAGTATAAATTTTCTTGGGCTCCAAAATCACTGCAGATGGTGACTGCAGCCATGAAATTAAAAGACACTTGCTCCTTGGAAGAAAAGCTAGGACAAACCTAGACAGCATATTAAAGAGCAGAGACATTACTTTGCCAACAAAGGTCCGGCTAGTCAAAGCTATGGTTTTTCCAGTAGTCATGTGTGGATGTGAGAGTTGGACTGTGAAGAAGGCTGAGTGCTGAAGAATTGATGTTTTTGAACTGTGGTGTTGGAGAGACTCTTGAGAGTCCCTTGGACTGCAAGGAGGTCCAACCAGTCCATCCTAAAGGAGATCAGTCCTGGGTGTTCATTGGAAGGACTGATGCTGAAGCTGAAACTCCAATACTTTGGCCATCTGATGTGAAGAACTGACTCTTGGAAAAGACTCTGATGCTGGGAAAGATTTAAGGCAGGAGAAGGGGATGACAGAGGATGAGATGGTTGGATGGCATCACTGACTCGATAGACATAAGTCTGAACAAGCTCCGGGAGTTGGTGATGAACAGGGAAGCCTGGCGTGCTACAGTCTATGGGGTCGCAAAGAGTCAGACACTACTGAGCGAGTGAACTGAACTGACCATAAATAAATCGTAGATATTAACTCTACCTTAAGGTTGCTTATACTCTAGAAGCAGAAAAGGAACATAAAGGGAAAAAATAAAAAATGACTTTACAAAACCACAGATCAGCAGGTACAGATTTAGAGAGCAGGGTACTGAGCAGTGTGTCTCTAAGAGGAAGCTGAGAAAAGGGGCCAGGAGGTGAGTGCCCTTAAAGGACTCCCAGATAATTACAGTTTTTATTAAGGCTGTGTTACCACTAGCTTTGAAGGAAAAAATAAAAAAGCAATATGTACTGGAAGGAAGAAAAGGAAGTCTTCCAGTAGGAAGAATAGAAGCTTCAGAGGATAATAATTGCTTAGAAAAGTGGCTAATGTAGTCCAGGGAAATGAAGTTTAAATAAAGAAGTTGGTTGGTGGAAATTCCTGGTTTGATTTAAGAGGAAATTGAAATTATTAAAGAGTGTGAACAAGATGATTCTAATACTTGTCCAAAGGATGGCTTAGAGGTAAGAAAGTGGAGTGGTAGGGTCATCAGGTAGGAAGCTATTACAGTCATGTACTTGCCAAATAATCAACACCTAGGCTAAGACAAGACAAGGATTTTGAAATAGAGTCTGAATGACATTTTGGAAAAACAAATGTTGCAACTTGAGGATAGGCAGCATGTTGCAAGGAAATGAAGGGGGGGGGGGAAAGATCTGCAAATTTTTAAGAGTGGGACACTGAGATTGTGGTAGAGACATGAAAACAAAGAGAAAATGGCATTTTGCTGTGGGTTAAAATATGATCAGTTCAGTTATGGAGAGAAAGAAAATAGAGATATTGAAGGGATGGGAAGGAAAGATAAAGACTAGAAATGGAGAAAGTGAGTTGCAAGTTAGTACGTATAGGAAGTTGTTTGAAATCACTAATGCACATAATTCTCCCTCCTAAACAATCTCAAAATGCGTCTACAACTGAAGATGACCAACAAAAGTAACCAGAAGACGAGAGAGAGAGGGAAGCGGAACCGGGAGAGCTTGGGTTTTATGGAAACTAAGCCTGAAAGGAAAGCCTACTGCCACTAAAACTTCTCAAACACACTAAAATCAGTCTTGGAATACAGGCAGTGAACTTTGGAATCCTTCAATGACTAAAGATTTACTTTCTGTCATCATCACAAGATGCTGCACACATTTGAAAAGGATTTTCCCTGTTTAAAGACATACAAAAGATTTTTTTTAATTTAATTATCACTAGTTATTCTAGTCTGTGACACGCTTCAATAAAATGTAACCAAAGTTAATTGAAAGTCCTAGTGTGGTCAGTTACATAACACCAGAATTGCTGAATAGCTTAAATGTGGTGTTTTCCCAGAAATATTTGTCTTTTGGATGAAACCAAGAATGGAAAGTTTCTGCCTTAAAGGAGAACTTTGGAGAAGGTGGAAAGAAAAGAAAAACATATATGATGGAAATCTAACTTCCATCATAATTAACCCAAATGCTGCAAGTATGGTAACTATTCATGCAGAAAGACACAAGGACACAAAGAAAAGTAAATCTCACTGTTTTAGAGAGTTACTTGTGAGCCATATATCAATTAGATGTCTTTAAAAATCAGAAAATATCTCAAACATTGCCTTTGCCAGGAACAAATTTTAGACAGCTTTTTGGTTCTTGTTATTTTCCTGTTAAACTGGCAGAATCAACTGGTACTAACTCAAACTTATCCTGTTTTGTCTAGGACATGAAGTGAGGTCTATAGAATGAAAATGTATTTAGTTCAGGGCAGGAGGAGGGAAGGAGTTATAACCCTTGGTTGATTCAACTTCTTCTAGATAGAATAGCGGATGCTCTAGACAGCTGCCTATCCTGGTTTTTCTTCCCTTTCCATCCAGAGATAATGGGTACGTGTATGTGTGTGTGTGTGTGTGTGTGTGTGTGTGTGTTGTGGAAAAGGGGAGTTTGGGATGCATGCAGTGGGAGGTAGGGTCTTGGGTGAGGTGTGTGTGTGTCTGAACTGAGTGAGTGTGTATGTATTATAGGATGACAGAATTGAGAGAGTAGATTGGCCTTCGTCTTGAACCTTAATCATAAAAATCTCATGATTTCTCTCCAGAATAATATAAATTCAACAGAAAGGCACTGTAAAGAAATGACAGTACAACTGTAAGTTATATGGCAACCTTAGAACAAAATAAGTAATATACATTTGCTTATAGTCAAATAGATAATATAACATTATTCGAAGGAATTCCTCTCTGGTAGCTGGTCAGGATGCCTTGCTGTGAAGTCAGTGTGTCCTGCACCTCAGAAAATCACACCACCCTTGGCTGAAGGCTCATGACCTTAGCATGAAGACCAGCTGGCATTCCTGGCATACATGCCCAACTCAGACTAAGTCCTTGGTCCTCGCCACCTGCAAAGGATGGGCAAGCAGTAGGAAATGCCTCAATGTGATTAGTCCTAGAAATCAGTATCAGACTCGAACTGTCCAAAGAGGGTCCAGGGGGTCTTAGAATCAGTTCCAGGTTCCCAGGATTCCAGGGCTAAACTGGACCGCCCAGGATTTTGTTGTGACCATGAACCATGCAAAAGCGCATCGTCTTGGGGTTGTGGAGATCAGATCAAGACAGAAGCAGCCCGACTCTGACTATCGTCTCATAGAACACAGCTGCCATCACCACAGTGCTGGACAGCCTGTCTCTGGACTATTCTGTGGGAGAGAATTAGAAGTCTTTCTTGTTTAAATTGTTGTGAATTTGGCTCTGTTACAAGTAGCCAGACCTACATTCTAATTAATATACCTGTTAAATAGAACAGAAATCAGTAGAAAGTCACTTAGCCAAAGGCTAGATCATAATATTCTAAGACTGATTCTCATGTACTCTGATTCTGAAATTGTTCTGGGCTCTCAAAGGGATTCTTTTACCCATTTATGAACTCCTGTGCAATGAATATTTGCATGTTCACTACAAAGCAGGCACTGTGCTAGGCACTGCAGAAATAACTTTCAACAAGACAGTCCTGGTGAATGCCTCCTGGCACTGATGGATTAGAGGGAGAAACAGAACAAATCACCTACATCACAGGACACTAAGTGCAGAGAGAAGGGATACTGTTGGAGTACACAGGCTGAGCCCGTAGGATTTCAGGGGTTGCTTCCCAGAGAAAATGATCTCCACAGTGAGCTGGGAGAGCTGAGATGGACTCAGAAGTAGGAGAAGAAGTGGATGAGGGAAGAGGAGCAAGCAATCCAGGCAGAGGGAGCAGAACAGGAAAAGGGCCAGGACTCAAAGGGGTCACAGATCAAATAGAACCCTGGGCATGGCCTAGTTCATCAAACATGCCAAATATGAGGGAACTACACATTTTTCCTAAAAAAGAAGTAGCGCTAATTGGCTTAATAGTAGAACATACTAGAGACATGGGTTAGATCCCTGAGTCAGGAAGATCCCCTAGAAAAGGAAACGGCAACCCACTCCAGTATTCTTGCCCGGGAAATCCCATGGACAGAGGAACCTGGTGGCCGACAGTCCTTGGGGTCACAAAGAGTCAGACATGGCTGAGCACAATATAGTAACTGGACACATGTCCCTTGGAAACATTAAGTATGCTTTTGTTTTATTTTATATAATCCCATAATTCCTCAAATAATTCTCTGGAAAGGGTCAGGTAAATAAATAACTATTTTAAGGCTTTAACAGAGCACGTGCTATGCGTAAGGTGCCAACTGCACATCCTGGTCCCAGGTCTCAAGTCAGGGAGGCAAACAAGGGAATGACCAAAGCCAGCAGGCAAGAGGAAATGGTGTGCCTGTGAGCTTCTGGGCTTCCCTGCTGGCTCAGTGGTAAAGAACCCACCTGCCGATGCAGGAGATGCAGGTTCTATCCCTGGGTTGGGAAGATCCCCTGGAGGAGGAAATGACAACCCATTCCAGTATTCTTGCCTGGAAAATCTCAAGGACAGAGGAGCCTGGTGGGCTACAGTCCACAGGGTCACAAAAAAGACAAGACTGAAGCGACTAAACAACAAACAACAGGAAACCATACAGACTCCAAATTCCAAATCAGAATGCGAGTGTTACAGTTTGTTCTGCTTGGAATAGCCATCTAAGCACAAACAGGTGAGAGTCCAGTCCCTGGCAGGGAGTGGGGATACAGGCTGGTTCGAAGGACCTCTTGCAAGTCCACCTTGGGAATACTCAGAGCTGGTGCGCCCCTGACCGGTGAATGAGAGAGAAGAGTGAGGTCTCTTTCAAGGGAGGAAAAAGCAACTTTAGAGATGGTGAATGATGTGAGCCTCCTGACGGAGACTTGAAGGACAAACAGAATGTCTAGGTGGAAGGGGAAGGATTTGAGGGGAGCAGAGCAGACGAGGAGAGAGAAGTCTGAGCAGAAGGATTTGGGGCATGAGCCAAAAATAAATAAATAAAGTTTAAAACATAGACTTCAAGGCACAGAGCACCACAAGAGAAAGAGACATTTCATAATGCTAAAAGGGGCAATGTATCAGGAAGATGAGTATAAATGTATATGTAATTGATTCGACAGATTGAAAAAACAAAAATGTGAGCCCAAGCTTGACTTCCCTGGCTCAGACAGTAAAAAGTCCGTCTGCAATGCAGGAGACCTGGGTTTGATTCCTGGGCCAGGAAAATTTCCTGGGGAAGGAAATGGCAACCCACTCCAGTATTCTTGCCTGGGAAATTCCATGGACAGAGGAGCCTGGCGGGCTACAGTCGATGGGATCGCAAAGAGTCAGACACAATTGAACGCCTAACACTTTCAAACTTGCAGTCAAATGTGAGGCCATCCCAGACCAGGCAGAGGGAAGGAGGCCACCCAGCCCCCTCACACCACACATGCACACTCACCCATCGCCCCTCTGGCTCACTGTCTCACCAGAGCATTCATTCCTCAAGTCATATGAATGGAAAGGTGTAACTTCAACCAGTGTAGGCTGTCCAAGTTCCTCTGTGCTCTGGTGGTTTGAGATTTACATCCCTGACGTAGCTCAGAATTATGTATAATTTAGTCACTACAGCATGACTGTCATCTGTTTACAGAAATAAATATCTTTGGATTGGTAATCACTAACACTTTCTGTCATTTTGCAGTTTACGAAATGATTCTACACACATTAGTTCCCTTAATCCTCACGACTCCCAAAGGTAGAGGTATCACTATCTCCATTTTATGACTTAAGAAACTGAAATGTCACAACTGCAAAGACGATATAAATGCTTAGAGCCAAGTCTTTTGACTCCAAATATCATGCCACTTTCAAAAGAATACATTTTTATTTCCAGAACATTTGTCTACATTCTTGTTTGTATGTTTTTAGGACTTACGGCACCTCATGAAGTACATTAGTTCTTCATGGAAAAAAAAAAAAGTTTAAGTGTTAGCTGCTCAGACGTGCCTGACTCTTTTGCTACCCTGTGGACTGTAGCCCTCCAGGCTTCTCTGTGCATGGAATTTTCCAGGCAAGAATATTAGAGTGGGTAGCCATTCCCATACCCATTAGTAATCAGAGGTGTATCCACACAGTTGCCAGCTGTCAAGAATTATGTCCTCACTGATTCTTTCATGAGTGTTTTATCCTTTTCGTGCCCGGGGCCCCTATCCTGGCTCGGGTTCCTCAGACCTGGCACAACGGCCCCGTTCATTCATTCAGACGATCACGCAGGCAGCCATTACGCTCCAAGTACTGTGCTGACTGCTGGGCAAACTGGAGGATCGACACAGAGCCCTGCTCTCAGAGGGCTTACCATCTTAGGAAGGAGAGAGACCAGGATACGGGGATCGACATAGAGCCCTGCTCCCAGAGGACTTACCGTCTCAGGAAGGACAGAGGCCAGGATATGGGGATCGACACAGAGCCCTGCTCTCAGAGGACTTACCGTCTTAGGAAGGACAGAGGACAGGATATGGAGACTGACACAGAGCCCCTGCTCTCAGAGGACTTACCGTCTTAGGAAGGACAGAGGCCAGGATATGGGGATCGACACAGAGCCCTGCTCTCAGAGGACTTACC
This sequence comes from Bos taurus, assembly GCF_002263795.3. NCBI lineage: Eukaryota > Metazoa > Chordata > Mammalia > Artiodactyla > Bovidae > Bos > Bos taurus. Next base: position 64,817,015 of record NC_037343.1, on the reverse strand, counting down.
GTCTTAGGAAGGAGAGAGGCCAGGTTATGGGGATCGACACAGAGCCCTGCTCTCAGAGGACTTACCGTCTTAGGAAGGAGAGAGGCCAGGTTATGGGGATCGACACAGAGCCCTGCTCTCAGAGGACTTACCGTCTTAGGAAGGGCAGAGACCAGGATATGGGGATCGACACAGAGCCCCTGCTCTCAGAGGACTTACTGTCTTAGGAAGGACAGAGACCAGGATACGGGACCTTGTAAAAAGAACGCGGGAATGCTTTTTGGAGGGACATGACTGAAGTGACTTAGCAGCGGCGGCGGCAAGGTGAGACCCCTAGCGTCGAGAGGCTCTTAATCCAGAGTTAAGAAGTCAGGGATGTCTAAAGCTGAGACTTTAATGGGAAGCAAAAATAAGCATGAACATTTTCAACAGTACGAGAACCATGAACTTCCAGATGTTCAATCTGGATTTAGAAAAGGCATAGGAACCATAGATCAAATTGACAACATCTGTTCGTTCATCGAAAAAGCAAGAGTGCCAGAAAAACATCTACGTCTGCTTTACTGATTACGCCAAAGCCTTTGACTGTGTGGATCACAATAAACTGCCGAAAATTCAAGAGATGGAAATACCAGACCACTTGACCTGCCTCCTGAGAAATGTGTATGCAGGTCAAGAAGCAACAGTTAGAACTGGACATGGAACAACAGACTGGTTCCAAATTGGGAAAGGAATACGTCAAGGCTATATATTGTCACCCTGCTTATTTTAACTTATATGCAGAGTACATCATGAGAAACACTGGACTGGATGAAGCACAAGCTGGAATCAAGATTGCCAGGAGAAATATCAATAACCTCAGATATGCAGATGACACCACCCTTATGGCAGAAAGTGAAGAACTAAAGAGCCTCTTGATGAAAGTGAAAGAGGAGACTGAAAAAGTTGACTTAAAATTCAACATTCAGAAAACTAAGATCATAGCATCTGGTCCCATCATTTCATGGCAAATAGATGGGAAAACAGTGAAAACAGTGACAGACTTAATTTTGGGGGGCTCCAAAATCACTGCAGATGGTGACTGCAGCCATGAAGTTAAAAGACGCTTACTCCTTGGAAGAAAAGTTATGACCAGCCTAGTAGGATATTAAAAAGCAAAGACATTACTTTGCCAAAAAGGTCCGTCTAACCAAAGCTATGGTTTTTCCAGTAGTCATGTATGGATGTGAGAGTTGGACCATAAAGAAAGCTGAGCACTGAAGAATTGATGCTTTTGAACTGCGGTGTTGGAAAAGACTCTTGAGAGTCCCTTGGACTGCAAGGAGATCCAACCAGTCCATCCTAAAGCAGATCAGTCCTGGATATTCATTGGAAGGACTGATGCTGAAACTCCAATACTTTGGCCACCTGATGCAAAGAACTGACTCATTGGAAAAGACCCTGATGCTGGGAAAGATTGAAGGCGGGAGGAGAAGGGGACGACAGAGGATGAGATGATTGGATGGCATCACAGACTCAATGGACATGAGTTTGAGTAAACTCCGGGAGTTAGTGATGGACAGGGAGGCCTGGTGTGCTGTAGTCCATGGGGTTACAAAGAGACGGACACGGCTGAGCGACTGAACTGAACTGAATCTAGGGGGAGAATGCTTAGTTCAGGAAAAGGAATGACATGAACAAAGGCATGGATGCCAATGAGAAGAAAGTAATTTCACGGATACAACTGAATATACTTTGATAGCCTGAAGGCACTGCTGAGATGCTGTAAGAGTCAGATTACGAAGAGCCTGGGAGCTGCGTGAAAGAATCTGGACTTCATCCTGGAGCAGTGGAAACCATGAAAAGATATCACACAGTAGAGCGACATGAGAAGAGTCACATTTTAAACAGATCTGACTGCAGTATGGAGAAACGATTTGAGCAGCACGGCCACCATATAAATATGTGTGAGCCACTTAGGGCACTTTAACTTTTCTAGGAGCCACTTTAAAAAATAAAAGAACAGATGAAATTAATAATTAATTTTAATAATCTAGTTTCTTTAACCCACAGTACTAGAAAGAGGTATGGAGAGAAGTGAACACATGGGAGAAGTACTCAGAAGAAGAAATTTGTTACAGGTGAGAACTTACTTTAGTTCATTTGACCCATTAGGATCAAACGAATCTTCCTGAAATATAGCTCTACTTAAGATATCCCCGTGTTTTAATTTTTCCACATTTTTGCTCTTTAGCCACCAGATAAAGCCTAGACTCTTTCGCCAGCAGCCGACACTGCCTTTCCTCCAGATCCGCATCCTCCCATCCACAATGATGGGCCTCTCGGCTCCCACCTGCGGACCCAGTGTCTAAGACCAGTCATAACCTTATGCAGAAGGAATGAAAAGACCTCAGCTCAGTGCTCTGGAATGGAGCATCAGACTTCTGCCCCTCCTTAGAGTCAGGCCCCTGTGTTCCAGGTCTGACTCCTGGCTTGGAAGTCTGCCTGGTCCCTCCGCGGTGGGGGCCTTGCATTTCGCTCTCCATTCCACTTTTTCCTCCTTCCAGAGTTTGGAAGTCTGCCCATGAACCTGAGCTTAGCGGCTGGAGCCTGCTGACTGCTGACGGACCTTCTTATTGAATCTCCCTCCTGAACAAAATTTCTCAAGTCCACCTGGTGCTAGATTTTCCAGTGCCAGCACCTCCCCGCCTCAAGATCTGTCAGCCACCTCCCAACACCAGCTCCACTCACCCAGGCAAGTAGAGTGACCACCTTGTCGTCTGCTGCCATATTCCTCTGAGTCTCCCTTCCAACACCTCGTTTGCAGCCTAGACTTGCCCTACAGCTCCTACCCCAGTCCCCTGGGCAGATCTAGCTTCTGCCAGTTTGCTCTGTCTTTGGCAGTGAACCCGGCCATTTCTAACAATGTTTTGAGCTATAACAATTAACCATCAAGGCCCTGCAAATTTCCACCTACCCACCACTGAAACTTCTTCCTCCCTAAGCTTGTGTACCCTTTACTCCAGTCAAAATCATCTCCCCGTCATTTGCCATTCATGCCCCCCACTTACTAACCTCCCTGATTCACTCCATCCAACCACTCAGGCCGGAAAGGGCTTTCTCCCATTCCATTCCCATTTCCTGAGGGATTCTTACTAAATATTAAGCCTCCAAACATGACAATCTGTAATCTCCTCCCCATCCTGACTGGAAATGACATCCCTCTCCTCTGAACTCCTCCAGTTCATTATCTGGATTTCCAGTGTGGCTTTTATTACATTCTTCCTTCTTGCAAATGTCTAATCTCCCCAAGAATATAAATAAACGGCTTGGGTATAAGATCCATGTCTGATTACTTAGCAAAGCAAAATAGCTAGGGGAGAGGGAAGGAGGGAAAGAGGGACTTGGCTCCATTTCGCAAAATGAGTAACAGTCCATCAAGGATTATAACTGAACAAGTGTGACGGTCAAGTGTCTGCTTGCTGCTCCTGCTGCTGCTAAGTCACTTCAGCCATGTCCGATTCTGTGTGACCCCATAGATGGCAGCCCACCAGGCTCCCCCGTCCCTGGGATTCTCCAGGCAAGAACACTGGAGTGGCTTGCCATTTCCTTCTCCAATGCATGAGTGAAAAGGGAAAGTGAAGTTGCTCAGTCGTGTCCAACTCTTCGCGGCCCCATGGACTGCAGCCCACCAGGCTCCTCCGTCCATGGGATTTTCCAGGCAAGAATACTGGAGTGGAGTGCCATTGCATTCTCCACAAGAGCCTGCTTAACATCCTTAATATCATTCCTGAAACATGGGGGATACAGGCCCCTGTCCCTATAGACGTTAAGGAAATTCTCTGAGAGTCCCTTAAGTAATAATACAATATTATTCTATATAGCTTCTCTATTCAGAGTTATCTCTTTGCATCTCCCCCTCAACCCCAAATGCATCTGGGAGCCCCCACTCCCCCACCCTAAGTCTTGATGGTTCCTAAAGCAGACTTGGAAGAAATTCAGCCACCCAATTCAGATCCCTGCTGTCTCTCCTTGGCACCTACTAGGTCCACAAGTGTGATAAAAGGCAGCACAGCAGGTTTCCCCAGGGATAGAAAGAAATTTGTGGACCCGAGAAACACAGAGCCTCCCACCAGCACAAGCAGGAAACCTAGATTGCCAAGAGCGAATGTTTGTGTTTGTTATTAAAATGGGCAAAGTTACTTCTTGCACCCTGAATAACAGTCAGCCTCTTATTCCCTGTGTGGCAGTACATTCTGGACATGGAGACTGTTTTGCCAAATGTCTATGACACCGTATGATGGGGGAGAGTTAAGCACATTGTGCCATGAGTACTTTGCACATGTTTTCCCGCTTTCCTCTTAGGCACTCCAGAGTCTTCATAAAACATGAGAACTATCTCACCAGATCTATGTACAGGAGGCAGAGTACATTACCAAGTAAAAATCACTAGAATCTGCCAACCACAATGTCTGCTCTACTGGTATTTATCCTGCAATATTAGACACCTGAGTGGCTTTCCTGTCTAATATTCCTGTTCAACTATAAACATATATAGTGTTGAATCCCAGGCCAGGAGGTCTGAAGGCCCAATGATCTGGAGTCCTAAGATGCTAGACAGACATCAAAATGCCAGGTTTTATGAAGAAGCATCTAACGATGAATAAAAATGCTTCAAAGGCTTTCCAGTGGTTAGTCATTCCTCCCTGCGTCCGTGTCTGAGCAATGCACTCCTTTCCCCTGATGAAGCTATTGGTGCTGAGTGTCCTTTAGAAGCATCAAAGAAGATTCTCTAGTGCCTCACAAGTTTGATGGCTTTGATGTTGATGATGAAGCTCTCAAAACTCCATGTGTCTGGGTTGAGATAAAATATGAAGTGAAAGTGAAAGTCGCTCAGTCATCTCTGACTCTTTGCCACCCCATGGACTATACAGTCCATGGAATTCTCCAGGCCAGAATACTGGAGTGGGTAGTCTTTCCCTTCTCCAGGGGATCTTTCTGACCCAGGAATCAAACTGGGGTCTCCTGCATTGCAGGAGCTACTGCGGAAGCCCTGAGATAACATGGTCAAGCCCTGTCTTTTAGATACTTTACCTGGAACTGGATCCCTGGTATCCTTGTGGCAGGTACCCTGTGGACAGACTACCCTCACAGGGTGGACAGTCCTCGTAGTTAGAACCCACATCCTTTTCTGACCCAACACAAGTGGAAAATTAACTTTAATGGCTTGGGACAAGAATTATTCTATTGATTGGCTTTAGAGCGTGACAGATTCTCAAGGGGAAGAGCAGACAAGGGAGCTGAGCTGTGAGCATCACTTATTTATGTATCAGATTCCAGAAGCTAAGGCACAGAAAGCACTTTAAGAATAAAAACAGAAACCGGCTACACAAGTCTGAGAAAACATTATTTTTCTTTCTACTCAAAATAGATTTGTAAAATCTTGAGAGTGTAAATGGGCCTAACCTTTTTTAAAGCACCATTTGGTAATATCAATATTAAAAACACACTTCCCCTTTGAACAAGTAATGTCACCACTAGGAATTTACCCGGTGGATATACATGGAACACTTCAACAAAACATTATGTCCGAGGATGGTCACTGAAGCATTACTTTGTCGTGGTTTTACAAATACATCAAAATATCCATCAGTAGAGGGGCTGGTTAAATAAAAATAGCATATCCATATAATGAATTAGTTAAAAGAATGAGATGAATCCGCGTGTGTCAATATGGAAAGATTTCCATAACACTTCACTAAGGGGGAAAAAGTCAAGTACAGTACAGTGTGTATAGCGTGATCCCTTATGTGTTCAAATACACATACGTATGTGGAGAGGAGCACATAATTACATTCAGGCATGTGCAGGAAATCATCTCGGGAAATAGTTAGCTGTGGTAAACGTTGAGTAAAGAACCTGAAATGGGCTGGAGAAACAGCTTAACAGGGCAGGGTGGCATTTGGGAGACAGATCAGGAATCAGAGTAGGCGTCTTATTTGTACTCTCCATTATTAAAAATACTAATAAACATTCTATTATTTGAAACAGTTTCTATCTTCAACAAAATTTGGGTATGTGTCCAAAGAGCAAAGAAAAAAAAAAAAGGCTCTTGGCCGAGAGATGGATAATGCCCTCAGCCAACTCAGCTAAAGAGGAAGTATTCTGGTCCACAGAGAGGGAGAAGCTGGCCTCTGCAAAAACTGTTTACTGTGTATTAGGGTGGAGGGGGAAGTGGAAAGAAGAAGAATTGCCTCATCTGGGTTTTTAATTGAATTTTAATTTTCCACTTATTTCACTTTGGAAAAGGGACTTTGATAAGAGGAACTAGCACTTGCCCAAGAATAGGAGGGACCAAATGTTGCCCCAGCTACCTAGAAAGACTTGGAAGGAAAATTCTCATCCCTTCCCCACTCCAATCAGAAGGGTGAGAGAGGTGTTCACAGGGAATGTTGACAAAGAGTAGACACTGAAGTAGGAGGCTTGTAAACCAGCCTCACAGGACCCCCATCGTCCAGAGCTCCCTTTCTATTGAACAGCATATTCTTTTGTGTTCTTGGCCTTGGGGAAGAATCGCAGCTTCATTAATCCACTCCATAGTCTGGGCTGCTGTGGCATATACCACTGACTACCCAGACAGAGTTATAACAGACAAGACTGAAACTCAATGGAGTCCACTGCACTGAAAGGCTCACTTGCCACCTGACTCTTGTTGTGATATACATGGAGGCTTTCTATGGGTCAAAACCCCCTTCCATGGCTTTCGTTACAGAGCAAGATTGTCCTTATTTATCTGAGTAAAATATCTATGATGTTGGTCTAGATATAAACCCTGTAAAGTAAGCATAACTTGAACACGATTTTCTACCTGATGGACCACCAGTCCCAGGGTAAGCATAGACTGTTCCCCTCTTGTCAGTTCAGTTCAGTCGCTCAGTCGTGTCCAACTCTGTGACCCCATGAATCACAGCACGCCAGGCCTCCCTGTCCATCACCGATTCCCGGAGTTCACCCAGACTCATGTCCATCGAGTCAGTGATGCCATCCAGCCATCTCATCCTCTGTCGTCCCCTTCTCCTCCTGCCCCCAATCCCTCCCAGCATCAGAGTCTTTTCCAATGAGTCAACTCTTCCCATGAGGTGGCCAAAGTACTGCAGTTTCAGCTTTAGCATCATTCCTTCTAAAGAAATCCCAGGGCTGATCTCCTTCAGAATGGACTGGTTGGATCTCCTTGCAGTCCAAGGGACTCTCAAGAGTCTTCTCCAACACCACAGTTCAAAAGCATCAATTCTTTGGTGCTCAGCCTTCTTCACAGTCCAATTCTCACATCCATACATGACCACAGGAAAAACCATAGCCTTGACTAGACGAACCTTTGTTGGCAAAGTAATGTCTCTGCTTTTTAATATGCTATCTAGGTTGGTCATAACTTTTCTTCCAAGGAGTAAGCGTCTTTTAATTTCATGGCTGCAGTCACCATCTGCAGTGATTTTGGAGCCCAAAAAAATAAAGTCTGACACTGTTTCCACTGTTTCCCCATCTATTTCCCATGAAGTGGTGGGACCAGATGCCATGATCTTCGTTTTCTGAATGTTGAGCTTTAAGCCAACTTTTTCACTCTCCACTTTCACTTTCATCAAGAGGCTTTTTAGTTCCTCTTTACTTTCTGCCATCGAATCCAGTTATTCATCACCAGGGCCGAAGAAGGTAGACAGCATCATCATAAGCCTCATTGGATAATTTCTAAATGCTAGAGCGTCTTCAGGGAAGTAGACTTCCCCCAAGCCAGGTTACTTCAGCTAGTTACAGTATAGGGCTAAGAAGGCCAAAGTCATGAGCTTATTTACCCTGAGGGCCAGTTAGCTTTGGTCTGTTTCATGACCATATTCTGTATCTCTCAACCCAAACATCTGTTTCAAAAACGGATGCCCCTGATGACAAGGGAGACTGGTCCAAAGTAAAACAGATGTCTGAGTTCAAATTCACCATGCTTCTGGAAAAGTATAACAAAAATATTAAAATCATATCACCTGTTATTTGTTCCAAAGAAATCAGGAAAAATAACACCAAGCAGACCTCAAAGATCTGCACAAATGCCAGACTGGTCATCAGGAAGAAAATAGCTATTTACTCATAGAGCTCACTTTTGCTTTAAGAAGAAGGTATCATACTATAAACCTATTTTTCCACTAAAATATTTTGAGAAAATTATTTCACTTAGTATATACAGAATGTTCTACTTGCTTACAGGTATTCCCTTAGGGAGGAAACTGAAATCAAGATGCGTTTTATAAACTTCTATGCCCTTGGTACTCAGTCACTTCAGTTGTGTCCAACTCTTTGTGACTCCATGTACCATAGCCTGCCAGGTTCCTCTGTTCATGGGATTTTCCCAGCAAGAATACTGCAGTGGATTGCCATGCCCTCCTCCAGGGGATCTTCCCAACCCAGAGATCAAACCCAAGTCTCCTGTGTCTCCTACATTGCAGGCAGATTCTTTACCACTGAGCCACTGGAGCACCCCTCTATGCCCTTTATATCTCTTTAAATATTTTATATTAAAAAGTAAACTGAACATTTCAGTCATTATTTGATCTGAACTTTTTTCATGCTAATTACTTTTTTTATAAATTGGTATTTCTTCTAATTGCTCTAGTTCTTTCCTTACCAATATGTTCTTCACCCATATACTAAGGATAAAATACCTTCTTTTTTTCAGTTGGTTCACAGAACCCAACACTCATGCTTTTCCACCATTCATAAAAAGAAACGAATTTCCAATCTATCTTTCTTCACACATCTAGCTCCTTGCTTCTGAAGTTCCCAACACGATCCACAAACATAATCAATATCTGAAATACCACATGTGCCAGTACCTGAAACACAGATGAAGACCTAGAACTGGGACTTTCCTCGTAGTCCAGTGGCTAAGACTCTGCGTTCCCAATGCAGGGGGCCCAGGTTCGATCCCTGGTCAGGGAACTAGATCCTACATTTTGCAACTAATAGTTCTCATGCTGCAACTAAAGATCTCACATGGTGAAACTAAGAAAAAGAAAAAAAAAAAATATATATATATATATATATCCCACATGCCACAATCAGAAGATCCTACACACTGCAATGAAGATCAAGGATCCCACAAGCCACCACTAGGACCCAATGCAGTCAAATCAATACATGCATATCTCACACTCTCACCTTGACCCAGATTTAACATTGAGGGCCATCTTACATACCTTGAAATCTGAGCACATCTACAACTGCAAGCTCTCTGATCTCAAGATAATAATAGATTCAGTTCAGTTCAGCTGCTCAGTTGTGTCCAACTCTTTGCGACCCCATGGACTGGAGCATGCCAGGCCTCTCTGTCCATTGCCAACTCCCAGAGTTTACTCAAACTCATTTCCATTGAGTTGGTGATGCCATCCAACCATCTTATCCTCTGTCATCCCCTTCCCCTCCTGCCTTCAATCTTGCCCAGCATTAGGGTCTTTTCTAATGAGTCAGTTCTTCACAGCAGGTAGCCAAAGTATTGGAGTTTCAGCTTCAATATCAGTCCTTCCAATGAACACTCAGGACTGATCTCCTTTAGGATGGACTGGTTGGATCTCCTTGCAGTCCAAGGGACTCTCAAAAGTCTTCTCCAACACCACAGTTCAAAAGCATCAATTCTTTGGCTCTCAGCTTTCTTTAAAGTCCAACTCTCACATCCATATATGACTACTGGAAAAACCATAGCTTTGACTAGATGGACTTTTGTTAGCAAAGTAATGTCTCTGCTTTTTAACATGCTGTCTAGGTTGGTCATAACTTTTCTTCCAAGGAACAAGCATCTTTTCATTTCATGGCTGCAGTCACCATCTGCAGTGATTTTGGAGCCCCCAAAAAAAGTCTGTCACTGTTTCCCCATCTATTTGCCATGAAGATTGCAATACTACAAATAAAATTCACCATTTTTAATCCCTGATCTCAGAAAAACAGGCAGCTACACTGCTCCCTTATGGTAGGAATCTGTCCTCTGGGGAAGAGGGAATCTCGCTTTCTTTATTTTCCTTCAGGTCACCTACAGTTGTCCCTTGAAAGACTGAGAAAAGAGTCTACAGCGGCTCCCAGATCCAGGGTGCCAGGTGTAGGATCCTGCCAGGGGTGGGGGTAGGGAGCTGGAACAGGACAGAACCTTCTCGTTCAGAAACTACTCCATCTATCATTGCTCATTTGTCTTCAAAGGAGCACTGAAGCCAGGCCTGAAGAAAAGAACACAGCTAAATCTGTGGAGGTCGGTAGTGACCTGAGCAAGTATGTCACCCTACTCAGAGAGACTTATGCTGACCACATAAATCCTTTTTTCTTTTGTGGTTACGCTGTGTCTTTGTTGCTGTGTGCAGGCTTTCTCCAGTTGCGGGGAGCAAGGGCTTCTCTTGTTGCGGAGCAGGGGCTCTGGGCATGGAGGCTTCAGTAGGTGTAGCATGTGGGCTCTATAGTTATGGCTCACGAGCCCTAGAACGGGCAGGCTCCAGTAGTCATGGCACATGGGCTCTAGCTGCTCCTTGACATGTGGAGTCTTCCTGGAGCAGGAATCGAACCATGTCCCCTGCATTGACAGGAGGGTTCTTATCCACTGTGCTACCAGGGAAGTCCAGACCATGTGAATCTTGATCCAAAACCTGAGGCATGTGGTTTTACCATGGATTCTTCCCAACTTCTTTCAAGAACCTCTCCCAGTTCTCCATGGGCTGTTGAGCTCCCTTATAGTTTTTCTGTCCACCCTGACAAAGGACAGGAACATAATATAAAATAAGGTGCCCAAATCCCATGGATGGAGGAGCCTGGTGGGCTGGAGTCCATGGGGTCGCTAAGAGTCAGACACGACTGAACGACTTCACTTTCACTTTTCACTTTCATGCATTGGAGAAGGAAATGGCAACCCACTCCAGTGTTCTTGCCTGGAGAATCCCAGGGACAGGGGAGCCTGGTGGGCTGCTAGTCTATGGGGTCGCACAGAGTCGAACACGACTGAAGTGACTTAGCAGCAGCAGCAGCAGCATTCCCTGCAAACCATGGAGGATGGTATATACCATCATTGTACTCAGTAAAACTGTACACAGTGTATAGTTTCCTCTCCCTACTTGTTTATGAGGTCACGGGAAAACTGCTACTCTTTTCATGGCTTCCCTCTCCTGTTTATCTTTTATATCCCCCCTTCTCCCTCCCCTAGCTTTTCCCTTCTTCTCTATCCTATAGACAGAGCCCCTTTTCTTCTCTACTATATAATTCTAAACATAGGCTCTGCCAATAACCCTAAGCTATTGCTGCATCACGCTGATTTGCACCAGCTGTGCCTGATGGCGGTTAACCCACACTTACAACAGAGCCTTCTTAGATCTTCCTCTGAGAACAAGATTCCGCATATACATCTAAAAGTCATAACCAGAGAGGTGGAAACTGAGCCAAGAATAAATAGATCCTGCTTTGAACTACTGATCACATTAACTATGAAAAATAAGACAACCGGAGCAAAGAAAAGCGCTACCCAGTTCAGTTCAGCTCAGTTGCTCAGTCGTGTCCGACTCTTTGTGACCCCATGAATCGCAGCATGCCAGGCCTCCCTGTCCATCACCAACTCCGAGAGTTCACTCAGACTCACGTCCATCAAGTGACGTGCTACCCAGAGGTGTAGCTTAAAGATTTTTCTTGGACACGTACAACAAACTAGTAGGTGATTTGCCCCCTCAAATAACCCACTCCCTAGTTTAAGGTCAATTCTCTCAAACTAATGAAAGGAAAGCCCAACTCAGGGCAGGGAGCTCAAGGAAGGGAAGACTTTCTCATGAAGAATTCAAGGGACAATAAAAAGTATACTCCTACATAGAGCTGACTCACTTCACTGTACAGCAGATACTAACACAACATTGTAAAGCAACTGTACCTCAATTAAAAAAGAAAAAGAAAAAACTAGAAGACCTTAAAAAAAGTATGCTCCCAAATAAGAGCATCAAGAACTTTATCATGTAACTAGACTTTGCAAAGCTTAGAGTCTTTGAGACTCTTAAATAGCTGTGAAAAACCAAGTGCATGGAGCTGGGAATTAGCGTATAATGATGTTATTCTGCAACTTTGGGCAAATCACAATCTCAGATCATCAGTTTTCCTATCAGCTCACTCCCTGAGGAGTCACTGGCAAGGTCACCAGCTGGTTTGTGCATACTGAATTGTCTGGCCCATTTACTTTCCATTATGAAACCATGTGTAACGGTCCTGTGTCTGAATGTGATCAGGTCATGTGGATGACTGTCATTAGAAGGTAATCATCCTTCTTCATCTCTGTCCCAGTGCGACTGTGTTCCAGATTTATCAAACCAACTTCCATTCTTCCTAGCTCCATAGGATAATGAACAAATGCCGTTAGTTTTGTTAAGAGAAAAATCTTCCAAGTTGTAAAATCATTTATTAGTTTCAAAAATTCTGGCTAACCTCAAGATCAGGGACACAACGTGATTCATCTGATGCAAGAGGACATCAGCAGTCTAAGAAAAATATGTTATAACTAACTTTTTGTTACAAAGCTCATCTACTTATAAATCAGGTGCCCGATGGCTATCTTCACATCTGTTTCACTGTCAGTCCAGGAGGACATTAAAACAAGTCACTGCTAACCATCTCCTGTTGATGGCAGGCAGAAATGGTGTACTTTCGCTCAGGACAGCTTCAAGCCATCTATGAAAGTTCTTAGGTTGAAAATGTATAGGAGACAAAACTTCTATACTTATTTCACTCACTAGGAGTACAGTTTCTGTCCACTAAAAATAGCAACATAATTTCAGGCCCCCCCGAAAACACAGCATCCCATCAATCTTTTAAGTACTGAATGATCAGTACCTAAGCATCAACAGCATTAGTACAAAAATGGGGACCCCACCAACAGTGTCAGGCAGGGGTCTTGATGTTTGGAGGACAAACTCTCCTCCAGAGTCGCAACACTTTTACAGATCCTCATGATCTGACTCGTGCCCTCCTTTCAAGCCTCATCACCCCCATCACCTTCTGTCTTGAATCCTATCTTCCACCCACACTGAACTACTCTTCATTCCCCTATCCCCCACCCTCTATGCCTCTTACATGCTTTTCCCTCTGCACCTGCAAAGGACTTCCTTCCCCACCCCCAAAATGAAATGGTCCACCTCATCCAATTTCCACGTCTCATGTGTATAAAATCACTTACTCCTACACATCATTTATTACTCTTAGCTTCTCCACACCTCCCAAATTTAGCTAAAATATGCCTCACGTGTACTGCTTTACAAGCTTGTGTTTTAATTGTTTTGATCACATCTATGGTGCTTTTGTGAGAAAAAAAAAAGTCTATATTCCCCACTAGACTGTAAGCTCCATGAGGCAGGGGTTATATCAGTCCTATACATGGCAGTTACTCAACAAATATCTATTGAGTAAATGACTCAATTCACTATTTTATATTTAATAAGATAGGAATGGATTTATTTTAGATGTTTTCTTTTTTTAAGATAGCTGTCATTTTATTCAACCTTTTTGTTTTGACACTTTCAATTTTTAGAATTGTAAAAGATGCCAAGAGATACAAATATACAATCATGTTCATATTACTGCCATCTGGAATTGACAAATGTTAACAGTTTTATATATTCCAGTCTATTCAAGACTGCTTTCAAAGGGCCAAAACTCCAATGATTTTGTTATCAATCCTGAGTTAACTAGAGAGAGAGAAACAGAAACAATATTATTAAGCACTTATGTGCCAGTCACTGCCCTAGGTTTATATACATTGCATATTCAACCATCCTAAGTGAATATTATTATCCACACTTTATGGATGAAGACACTAAGACTTAGAAGATTAACTACTGACTAAGATAATACACCCAGTAAATGTTACTACCATGTTCCAACCAAGTTCTAACTAAATCCAAAATCCTTGGGGCTTTGTCCTTTATTGTCTAGATCCTCAAGTCCTGTCTATACCTGGAAGGCATTTGCACTTTTTGACCCAGGGAATGTATTTTCACATATGTTATTCATCCAATTCATTAAAAAAAATGTCAATTAAGTGTCTACTATGGATTGTGTACTGTTATCTCATAAACTAGCAGAAAATTAAGTTAACCAGGCCACTGCTTTCACAAGAATTTTGGGTAATTCAGCTATGAATAAATTAAGTGGTGATATAATGCCAAGGAAGTTTCTCCACTGCAAAAGAAACATGCAACCATCTAGGCAAAGAGAAAATAGCATTAAAAGGCTGAACAGACTACCTTCCTGTCCCTGCCAAAGGTTAAGGATGACACATGACAAGCTATGCTCACATTAGACGGCCCCTGGAAATTTACCTTGGTCCTACAAGGACTGGAATGTTGCGGTTGTGGTGGGGAAAATCTTTGCAAGGTGACTAGATATTTAAGGGTCATATTTAAAAATCGCTGACCGCTTTGCTGTACCTGAAAGTAACACAACACTGCAAATCAACTATCCACCAATAAAAACTTTAAAAAATAATAAAATAAAAATTTGCTGTCACTTATGATTTCTACAGTGTCCTATATTTCTGTCTTAACAATTAAAAACATGAAACTTAGGGGTAAATAATTTGACTTAATATATCTTCTTGGCTCTCAGTTCAAATTCTTATGGCTGCTTAACAGTCAGCACGTGTGTGGCCCTGTAGTTCACACGAAAGAAAGTGAAAGTCACTCAGTTGTGTCTGATTGTTTGCAACCCCATGGACTGTAGCCCACCAGGCTTCTCTGTCCACGGGAGTCTCCAGGAAAGAATACTGGAGTGGGTTGCCATCCCCTTCTCCAGGGGATCTTCCTGACCCAGGAATGGAACTTCGGTCTCCTGCATTTCAGGCAGAGTCTTTACTGTCTGAGCTAGCATAGGGTTCACTTAAGCCCCTGCACATTCTTTCTTGTGGTCCCTGCCTTTCAGAAAATGAATGACCCAGTGTTTCCTGCCCCAAAGGGACAGCCTGTCCCTGTGTGGATACTTTGTATCCAGGGTCTTGCTCCATTTCTTCCAGTAAGTCCAGGGGTGTTTGGCAATCACTGGCTTTGTAACTGTATTGTCAGCAGTTTTGATTTCTCTTAATAAATTATAAAACTTCTGGACTCCCAATCGAAATCTTGGCTCTTTCTTGCTTTCCCATATCTACTATCCTCCATGATTCCTTAAACATAACTTCACCTCCCACTTTGATAGAGCACAATTCCTCCATCACAGTGTTTCAAGTCTTTTTTTGCCATTTTTAGCTTCCTTGATCAACATTTTTACTTTGAAACAATTCAGATTTGTCCTTGCACTGCATCCAACCTACTTAAAATGAATGTTTTGAGTCTGTAAGCACCATATGGCCATAAGGGTAAACAGGAGTGGGTGGAGAGGTTATTTTGCTTACTGAGGACTCTTTTCATCAGGCTACTTGCTTTCATTGTCACTGTACTTTTACTACACACATATGGCGTTGATTTCTCAGAAATCCAGTAAAATCCTAATGGTTCCCATTATTGGCAAGTACAAGCCACAGAGTCAATCACATGGTTCTGGGCCTTGGGTCCATCCTTCCATGACAGCAGAGGAAACACCACTAACTGCCAGAAGTTCTGTCACTTGGGTGCTCTTCTCAGAGTAAGCACCAACAGGTGAGACAGTTGGTTTTCTGTCCGTTCCTTTGTTCATTCATTTATTCATTCAACAAATGTCTCAAGAGTGTAGTGAAATAACTCTGAATAAAACAGACATAGTTTCTCAGATTAGGAGCTCATAGTACACTGGAAAAGAATATAAAATAAATGATTGCCATATAATGTGATAAATGGACATGAAGGAAACACAGAGTACTTTTTAGAAAATTAAGAAAAAAAAATGACAAGGGCATATAACACAGACTATAGAGGTCAAGGGAAACTTCCAGAGTTTGAAGGATGAATAGGAGTTAGCTGGGCAAAGGGGAAGGAAGGGCACCCTAAACAGAGACTAGAACGTCATGTGCAAAGGCACTGGGGCCACCAATATCCCCTTATCAGAGTCCAAGTTTTTAAAGCATGCTAACCCTTTCCTTGGAGAAGGGAATGGCAGCCCACTCCAGTATTCTTGCCTGGAGAACCCCATGGTCAGAGGAGCCTGGCGGTCTACAGTCCATGGGGTCACACAGAGTCAGACGTGATTTGGTGATTAAACAACGACAACCTTTTCCTACCAGCGACCTCCTGTAAATCTCTACCTTTCTGAAATTTTCTCCATCTATAAAGGTTCCAGGGGGGTTCCCTGGTGGTCCAGTGGTTAGGATTCTGCACTCTCACTGCAGAGGGCCCAGGTTCAACCCCTGCTTGGGGTTGAACTAAGATCCCACAATCCAGGCAGTGCAGCCCAACCCCCCCCCACGCCCCACCCCCCCAAAAAAAAAGATTACAAAAGATTATAATGTGTCTTGAGATTCCTAGACAAGGGTTTCTCACCAAGTAAAGCAGGTAAATTTCTCAAATGTCGGGTCACAGGAGAAGAATTTATAGTAAAAGTTTTCCACTATTTCCTCTCCTGGGCCCCTGAAAGAGGACAGGCCTTTGGACTAGCTACTCAGTGCTGTGCGAAGCAGTACAGCTTCTCCCCAGATAGCCTACATTTGTAATCCAAGGACAAATTTAAATAAATACCGTTTCTTCTTCATATTTGTGCCCTCGAAGGGGAGATAAGCCTAAAGGACAGAAGACAATTCTTTCCCTTTCATGCGCACTGTTTCAGTTTGTGAGCTCCTCTCCCCCAACCCCCTGCCTCTTCATTACTTCATGCCAAGCTTGTCCTGGCAATAATGGAGTTTTCAAGCGAATAAAAAAAGACCCTGAGGTTTACAGTGAGCACATTTTGGAAAACAACGAGCTGAAATAGAACTGCTTCGCACACTTTTTCTTGGGATCTTAGACTCACATGAACACAAGCCCCATGAAGGAATGGTTTCCAAGCCCTCAAGAAACTGGTCTTTTTCTTTCTTCCTCCTTCCCTCCCTCTTTTTTTTCCTCCCTCCCTCCCTTCCTAAATTCACCTGGAGTTTTCTTTACTCTCTGTAGTAAAGTACAAAGAAATGTTCACATCTAACATGGCGAAGGCAGGGTTTGTTCTAGGACTGGGAGCCAAAGGCCTGTGGAGGCTCAGTCGTGTCAGACTCTGCGACCCCATGGGCTGCAGCCCACCCAGGCTCTTCTGTCCCTGGGATTTCCCAGGCAAGAACACTGCAATGGGTTGCCATTTCCTCCTCCAAGGGATCTTCCTGACCCAGGGATTGAACCTGCATCTCCTGCCTTGGCAGGCGGATTCTTTACCACTAGCGCCACCTGGAAAGCCCGGAGCCAAAGAGAACAGGCTAAAGTTGCAAATGTCTAACAGAGTTTTACTGGAGAAAGCTCTCTACCTATCACTTTTATCCTCCTAAAAGGCCCTGGCCTTTCCCCCTGCAAATGGTCACCTGACCCAAGTCAGCAGGTAGGATAACAGAAGGTTGAGAACCCAGCCCGCCCACACCTTTCCAGGAAGACGTCCCTGAGGAGCACACTGCCAAATGCCGTCGCCCCTCCCACACTCTCGGGGCTGAGAAGGAGGAGCTGAGTGGGTCTGAAATACCCTTATCTGGACGCTGCCCAGAATCATTTGCATATATCAACACAGTGCTGTTTAGTTGAGGTTGATTATTTTCCTCCTGGGAAAATCACCCACAGGAACCTCAGTGGGGGCAGTCTCATTGGAGTCAGGCTGTGTCTACCAGGCTGTGTCTACCAGTTCAAATCCCCTAGTTGTTTAAAAAAAACACTGAAGGAATCCTGGAGTATGGGCCTTCCAGAACGTGGGGGCAATCCTGAATTCAGATGGCAGACGTCAAAAAGCAACTGCTGTAAAACTGGCAGGCTGATAGGGTGTGACATTTTATACTCCTCTGTCCTTCACTGATTCATTCAATAATAAGAAAAGTCTACATCTATTGCTCATTATGTACGAGGCACTGTTCTAAGCGCTTTGCATGCACCTTGCTCTGGCAACAAGAGCCAAGGGTTAAAAATAAGAAGATACAAGGTGGGAAGATTGGAGCTGAAGAGACTTCCCCAGTGGTAGGTCTGTGTTCCGTGGTGATAGCAGACTGTTTGGTGAACAGCATCTCAAGGGCGGAGGGAAACTTTGAGGTGATTCTGGTGGGCTTACTGTCCAAGGACACAACAACAATTCAGGGAATGGGTGAAAATACCCAGGTTCCAAACAATCAGACTGTTTACACAGTTGGGCCCCTATCAATGGCTTGGAATAAGTGGAGCAGAATTCAGTTATGCAGGGAAAAAGAGAGCTAGGACAAACTTAGCAGAGGTTTAAGGGAATTTAACGGAATTTAACGGAATGGAGTTAAGGGCAGGGTGCAGTCTCCATGAGATGTTGTGATACTATGTGGGAAAACTGAGATGGAAACCCAGCCACACACACTGGGAAAAACATTTCGAGGAATAAAAGAAAGTTATGACTCGATGGGCACGTTGCTGTTTATTCCCATGAGACACTGCCGAGCCAGGCAGAGAGCAAGCCTGGAACCATTTATTACACTGAAGATGCCGACCTGACCAGAATGAGATGAAGTCTGGGAAGGGAAACCAAATGTAGAATCAGGGTGATGTACATAATTTTGGTAGACAGTTTCATGAGAAGATAAGGGTATAAATGAAGAGACACAAGCTTGAGTTTGAATCTTACTCTGCCACTTACCAGTTATGTATCTTTGAGCATGTGCCCTAACTTCTAATCTTCAAAATCCTTACGCAAAATATTCCTATGGGACTTCCCTGGTCCAGGGGTAAAGAATCCACCCGCCAGTGCAGGGGACACGGGTTCAATCCCGGGTCCGGGAAGATTCCATATGCCTCAGGGCAACTAAGCCCGTGCTCAGCAACGAGAGAAGCCACCACAGTGAGAAGCCCATACATACATGACAGTGGACCCTGCTCACCGCAACCAGAGAAAGCCCAGGCACAGCAAGGAGACCCAGTGCAGCCAAAAAGAAAAGAATAATAAGTAAGTAAGCTCCTAGTTAAAAATATCCCTATGGATGTGACAACTGAATATACTGCGGAATATAAAAGTGCCAAGGACAGTTCTGACACAGAGTAGGTGCTTCATAAATGATACTTTCTCTCCCTCCCTTATAGACTCCAGTTGAATATTATTAATATTTGGTTTTAATATTCCATTTCTCACTACTGATGATAATGTCTACCCTGTTGATCTCAGTAAAAATATTTCAAAGCATGTTTATATGTTAATAAG
Organism: Bos taurus; assembly: GCF_002263795.3. Classification (NCBI taxonomy): domain Eukaryota; kingdom Metazoa; phylum Chordata; class Mammalia; order Artiodactyla; family Bovidae; genus Bos; species Bos taurus. The sequence continues at coordinate 64,797,734 of NC_037343.1, read as the reverse complement.
TTCCCAGGCAGGACACGTCTATCCCTTCGCCTCATATTAAAGTTTGCGGCAGAGAGAAAAAGAAAGTCATTCAGAATCACAAAGAAGAAGCCTAGCACTATCTTTGAACCACATTCTTTAAGGTCAGCAAAGAGCTGGCTCTTCAGAGAGGAATAAAATGCACACCCACTGCTTGTCCAAATAGTCATCCAGTTTCTCTCTCTCTCTCTTTTTTTTTTAATTCTCTCTCTTCCTGTCTCTCAGATGAGAATGATTTAATCTCCAAACTATGCATGATGACACATACTATTTCTTCCTCCAAGAATGTGATGTTACAATGTGAGGCCCCATTCCAGAACTGGATTGAGAGGGAGAGGTCATATGTCCAGTCTCCATACAGGCATTCACTAGTTGAATTTCACACAGAGAACATCTCTGTTTCACAGCCACAGAGAATATTGCTTATCTTGGCAGGCTCCTCACAAATGCAAGACACTGAGCCCAGATAAGCAGTGCGTGATGAATGAGTCAGTGCAATTGCAATCAGTAAAGACCCAAACAAACAAACAAAACCCCACCACTGACCACGACCCAACGGCCAATGAAATAAATCACCTTTGTACCAGAGATGGCAGTATTTTGGTTGCTGTTAACCTTTATAGAAACAACATGTTACTATGAAATCATGATCACATGGTCACATAATTGCTATGAAAATGATTCATCAATCAACCATCAGGTATTTATTTCAACTGTGTACAGCAGTATGTGAGTGCTTTAGGGTTTCTAAGTGAAGTCTAATTAAAACTAATGGACATGGTCTATAAGACAGACAGCATAGCTTGAAAGAGAGAATCACCATCATGAAAAAACAATACCCTCAAATAATTCCCAGTTGAGCACTGACTAGCCAAGTGTATACAGAGAAGAAGGAGATCAAAGTGCCCGAAAAAGGTTTTGAAGTGTTCCAGGCCATCCTTCACATGTCTGACAGAGCAAGATTTCTAGAAAACAAATCTGTGTCACTACCCCTGCCTAAAACCCTTTACTGACTGCCCAAGGCCCACAAGACAATTCCTGAATTTCTGAGTGAAGCGTATAAGTCTTTTCATTATTTGGTGCTTCTCAGCTTCATCTCTTGCCATTTCTCTTCTGCTGCAGACGCTCCCAACTGTAGGACGTTCTATTAATAATACTGCCCTTTACACAATTTTCCCTCTTCTGGGAATATTTGCTCAGATTCCTCTTCTAAAATCCCTTCTGTTGGGTTAACTTCTACTTTTCCTTTAAGAATGAACTCAAGCCTTACTTCTTCGCCAAGAAGTTTTCTTTCCCTGACACCCACACTTCCATGAGCATACTCACACCCATGCGGGACTAATGTTCCCTGCTGTAGGCTCTGAAAATGCCTAGGGACGTATTTATTACATACAACACTCATCACACTGCATTGCAATTATTGATTGATTTAATGCCGTTCGCCCACCTAGTTCCCATTCTTTAGTATCAACTTTGCGTGCATGCTCAGTCACTCAGTCGTGTCCAACTCTTTGCGACCCATGGACCATAGACTGCCAGGCTCCTCTGTCCATGGAATTATCCAGGCAAGAATACTGGAGTGGGTTGCCATGCCCTCCTCCAGGGGATCTTCTCGACCCAGGGATCGAACCCAAGTCCCTTGTGTCTCCTGCAGTGGCAGCCAAGTTCTTTACCACTAGTGCCACCTGGGAAGCCCTGAAATATGCATAAGGATGATAAACTCCAAATTTAGGATAGTGATTACCTTTGGGGAAGGAGGAAAGCAAATAGAATTGGGTGCCAGGGCCAGGACTAGGGTGAATAAGCAAGGCACCTAGCATGCAAAATACAAGGACAGATTAACTTCCAAGTTTGTGCAAGTGCAGGACATAAACGTGAGAGTGGGCACCTCCTTAAATTCTGTGCCCTCAGCACCTCCCTTTCTGATCCTAGTCTTGAGCCTATTAAGTGACACACACAGAGACTTCAAACAGCTTTCTGCAGAGTTTTACTGCTTTAAAAAACAAAAAACTAAACTCTGTTGTGCTAGTATTTCTATAGAAAGAATTTATAGTTTCTTCGTCTGGATCTCACATATTTAAGACTATAGCTATTTTACTACTTTCTTGGATTGGGATCATGACGACATGCAGATATTAGAGATTTGGACACCCAACGCAAGTGCTCTGAGGCCTTGATATAATGACCGCTCGTGAAAGATTATTTTCCTTTTAACAGAATAACCAACAGAAACACATGTGACCAAGCTTGGAAGTGAGGCCCCCTCTCCCATTGTTTTGCATTTTGAGCAAAGAAATGTGAGAATGAGAGAGGAGAGACCAGTTTGGAAGTTATACCAGGGGCAGGGCTCTGACTAGTTTCTGCTGACTTGGTTCTTGTCCTATTTCCAAACATAGTTCTCCAAATTCCCATCGGTTCTGCGAACCTCCCAATATCCTCCAATAATTTGCCAGTTTCTTTAAATTAGAGTCAATTCCTATTGCTTGCAACCAAGGAGCCCTAACTAATACTTAATCTCACACTGTCAAAGAATGAATTTATGTAATTCCACATGTGTTAGTCGATCCTGAGGAATCAATTTTCTCACCACAATTTGATTTCCCATGTATGTTTGGTAGGAGTCTACAAGGACAAATGCCTACTTGCATGTTTTAAGTCCTATCTGTCAGGGCTACCTCCCTTGGCTGAATGAATCGCTGTGGAGTTATTAATGTCCAAGGAACATAGGCCTGACTTCTTATTCTCTAGCTGTGGTTGTGCCTATGGCCCCTGAATAAAAAATTGCCAAGCTGCACTAAGAATGAGCATCTCAAATCTAAGAAAACCCATCATTGCACCAACTGTGTCGCTTAGCGTTGTCTCACCTCCTCTGTCTTTAAAACTTCCCATATCCGAGCATGATCTTCCACCAGCCAGTGTCCTGTGCTTTCTACCTTGGTGGAAAGTTTGAGTTTAGACACCACATATGCAGGCTCTCCCAAGGGCTTCTCCTCCATCTTGAAAGAGCCGGGCAGGAGGCATTACGGATCTGTGTGGAAGAATAAAGTGGGATCCAGGTTAAAACATTACATAACAATGAGATGGCAGAGCAAATTATCATGCCTGATTCGCGGATAGTGATACCATCAAAAATAGTATCATAATAGACACTAAATTTTATGGACACTTTTTATAGTTATTCATGATTGGCATTTTAATGCAGGCTTCTGGAGAAAGGGATGCATTTTGATAATGGACAAAGTGATAAAATTTTAAAGCAAAGTAAAAAGCATCCTTCACCTGTTCTATCTGCTTGTCACTTTGCTCTGGTCCCTCAGTAGAAGACATGAAAATGGGTGGATGTAAGACACACCTGGGCTTCCTGGGTGGCTCAGTATCCACCTGCCAATGCAGAAGATAAGAGAGGAGGGTTCTAGCCCTGGGTTGGGAAGATCCCCTGAAAGAGGAAATGACAACCTACTTCAGTAATCTTGCCTAGAGAATCCCATGGACAAGGGGTCTGGTGGGCTACAGTCTATGGGGTCCCAAAGAGTCAAACTGAGCACTCAAGACGAGCCTGAAAGATGTTTTCGCATTTCCATGCCATGCGGGGCATGTGGGAAAAGCACTGGCTCTGGGGTCAGGAGTTTTACTCTTTAAACATCTATTAGATACTTGTTTGTTCGAGTCTCCATGTGAGGCAGACACAAATAATTCCGCAGTTTGGTTCTTAACCTTAAGAAGTTTGCTGTCTCCGGACAGAAAGGGTTGTAAACAAGTAATCACCACACAGTGTCTTACAGCACCGTGTGCGAAATGCCACAGTAATCATGCTTCTAAACTGCAGCAGAAGCAAAGAGGAAGGTTCTCTTTTCACATTTATTAGCTGTGTTAACTTCTTGAGCCTCAGTTTCATAAGCAGTCACTCTAGAGACAACATTTAAACATTGACACCAATTCTATAAAGTCTATTTCCTTGACAGCTTTCCACCTGCCACTGGTTTGTTCAGAATCACATTATACCTGCCCAGCACCACACTGCCCTAAGAAATCTCCTTGCCTTTATTCACATTCCCGAGCCCATCCTTCTGAGAGTAATTGTTCTAAAAAGCAAGTCTGATAATAATGTTCCACCTACCAAAATCTTTTCCCAGAGATTAAAGTCCAAATTCTATAACACAGCATCCAAGACTTCTCTACCTTCTTCCTCCTACCATGCCCAGCAGCCTCCTCAACCACACTGTCTCTGTTGTTTAAACTGCTTAAAGGGACTTTCCTGGTGGCTCAGTGGTAAATAACCTTGCTTTGCAATGCAGGGGACACAAGTTCGATCCTTGGTCCTGGAAGATTCCACATGCCACAGAGCAACTAAGGCCATGTGCCGCAACTGCTGAGCCTGTGGGTCACAACCAGGAAGATCCCACGTGAGACAATGAAGATCTTGCATGCTGCAACTAAGGCACAGCCAAGGAAATAAAGAGGTTGCAGGCGTCTGACTCTTTTACAACCGAAAAAGTTGACTTAAAGCTCAACATTCAGAAAACGAGGATCATGGCATCTGGTCCCATCACTTCATGGGAAATAGATGGGGAAACAGTGGAAATGTGTCAGACTTTATTTTGGGGGGCTCCAAAATCACTGCAAATGGTGACTGCAGCCATGAAATTAAAAGACACTTGCTCCTTGGAAGAAAAGTTATGACCAACCTATATAGCATATTCAAAAGCAGAGACATTACGTTGCCAACAAAGGTCCATCTAGTCAAGGCTATGGTTTTTCCAGTGGTCATGTATGGATGTGAGAGTTGGACTGTGAAGAAGGCTGAGCGCCGAAGAATTGATGCTTTTGAACTGTGGTGTTGGAGAAGACTCTTGAGAGTCCCTTGGACTGCAAGGAGATCTAACCAGTCCATTCTGAAGGAGATCAGTCCTGGGTGTTCTTTGGAAGAAATGATGCTAAAGCTGAAACTCCAGTACTTTGGCCACCTCCTGCGAAAAGTTGACTCATTGGAAAAGACTCTGATGCTGGGAGGGATTGGGGGCAGAAGGAGAAGGGGACAACAGAGGATGAGATGGCTGGATGGCATCACCGACTCGATGGACGTGAGTTTGAGTGAACTCCGGGAGATGGTGATGGACAGGGAGGCCTGGTGTGCTGCGATTCATGGGGTCGACACGACTGAGCGACTAAACTGAACTGGACTGTAGCCCACCAACCACCTCTGTTTATGGAATTCTCCAAGCAGGAATACTGGTGTCAGTTGCCATCCTACTCCAGGGGAGCTTCCTGATCCAGGGACCAAACCCATGTCTTCTGCATTGGCAGGCGGATTCTTAACCACTGAGCCACCTGAGAAGCCCTGAATAAAGTGCTTATGGATCTCAAAAACATCCCGGATCTTTCAGCCTTTGTTTGTGTCACCTCCCCTCCACCCACTATGCCAAGAGAATAAAGACCCTTCCTCCTTTGTATCTCTCTGTATATGCTCTGGACAGAATCCTACCATGTCACTTACAGCACTTTAAATTATTTGCTTTCAATTCTATTTCTACCTTTTGGTCTTTTAAGCATCTAAACACTAGAGATGACGTCATGTACAGAGTAAGTACTAAATCTATGTTTGATGGATTTATTAATTCAGTAAATCATGAGAATCCAGTAAAATTAAGGCAGCAGATCTAATATATTCAACTAACAGATTACGAGTCAAGTCACCTCTTCTCTTTAACTTCTGTTGACTTAGTGGGCTGTAAGCTCTTCATAAGAAAGAGTTAAATCTAACATTCATCCTGCACCCCTAGGCAGCACCTCTGCAAGCAGCAATTGCTCATTAGCTACCACAGAGTCATTTTCTCGGAAATGTCTTCAAGGAATTGAGCATGCCTGCAAAAAGCAGGTCTTAAGCTCACATAACCTACTGCCCAAATAAAAGCAAATGAAAAATAGTACTGATGAAGCTATTTGCAGGGAAGGAACGGAGACACAGATGAGAACGAACCTGTGGACACAGTGGGGGAAGGAGAGAGTGGGACGAATCGAGAGAACAGCATTGACACACGATCATGTGTCAACTAGCTGGCTAGCGGGAAGCTCCTCTGCAGCACAGGGAGCCCAGCCTGTGCCCTGCCAGGACCTAGAAAGGTGGGATGGCAGAGATGAGGGAGGCTGAAGGGGGAGGGGAGACATATATATAATTATGACTGATTCATAAATCAGCAGAAACCCACACAACATTGTAAAGCAATTATCCTCCAGTCAAAAACTGAATTTAAAATAAAAGCAAATGGAAATGGCATTGATAAGCTGGGCAGGGGTGATAGGTCGGAAGGTTCGAGAGAAGGGTCTTCTACAGCCAAGTTACTTTTCTGCCTCACATGCTCCATCTGTAAGCCATGGAGAGCAAGCAATATTCTGGCAGAGAGCAGTGATGAGGAACACTTAACTAAAACCATCGTGCAGTAATTAGAAGCATGCAGCACTCGATACACTCCCAATAGGAACCAGGAAACAGAACCTTGACAATTAACAAGCAAATTTCTTCTGAATGGACATAAATGATGCTGACACATACCTGCAAGGGAATAAACAAAGAAGATTCATGTGGGGTTTCAGTTCCAAAAAAAGGAAATGAAAATAAACAGGCAAAATGGAAACAGGCCAAATTAGTAGAGAAGGAAATTCCATTGTTGTTATTGGAGATAATACTGTAAACAACAAATAATAAATCAGAACAAAGTGGAAAAACTACATCAGATGGTTTTGTGGCTGTACCATTTGTATATCATGGAAAGGTACCTGGATAAGCTAGACAGACTGCAGGATCTCAGGGGGCACAATGGAACATCTGGAGATGTAACATAGCCCAGTGACCCCAAGGCTCTCACCCTACTGTCTGCCCACAGCTGTTTTCTCATCCCCACAGTGTGGGTGAAAGTTGGCAAGTTTTCCGTATGGGAGACTGAACTGACTATTGCATACTGACTTCCTACAGACTGTCCCTTACCCTGTTTGGGAAGAAGTTGCAATTCTGAGTTTTAAACCATTCCAAGGTACTTGGGAACTGAGGATGGGTGCAGAGAAGCAGCCAGCTCTTATGAGGCTCTCCAAGCACTCTGAGATCCTCCACCCTCTCTGAGACGTGAGGTCTTTCCACCATGCTCAGTATATTTCCTCGCTCGCACACACAAAACGACCATATGAATAACATAGATTGGCACTCTCATTGCCTCCCAGTCACTGTGCTAGGCATTTTTCAAATTACAGTATGTCCCCTACATACAAATCTTCAAGCTGTGAACTTGCAAAGATGCAAACCTGCATTCACATGTCCAATTGTCATGTGCGTGCATCCTCTGCAGGCATCTGTGCTTTTGTGTACTTTCCTGTACAAAGAATGTACTTTATAGAGAACAGTAGTACAGTAACTTTATTTTCAAGTCCAGAATGTCCAGAAGCAAGTGTAAAAGCCGTGGTGCTGTAGCTGGTACTGTCTATACTTTTCAAGGTACCATACTGTAAGATTAAAAATGTTTTCTTTACTTTTTGTGCTTGCTTTTTACATATTATTTGTGTGAAATGTATTATAAACCTATTACAGTACAATACTATATAGCTAATGTGTTAAATGTGTTAGTTGGTTACCTAGGCTAATCTTGTTGGACTTATAAACAAATTGAACTTAACGAATGCATTCTCAGAACAGAACTCGTTCACATGTTGGGGACTTACTGTATCTCAAATCCACACAGTAATGCCTCAGGGTAAACATCACCATTTCACAGCAATGAAACATTTGACTCAGAGAGATTAAGTCACTGCTAGAAAGTTGTTCACGCACTCTCTCCTAGGTCAGTTCAGAAGGGCTTCAGCCCCCGGCCCCTACCCTTCACTGGTGGAATGAGACCTCATGCCCCTTCCCCGTGGACTAGAGTTGAAGTGTCACTGTCTTAGGCAATTGTTACAACAGTGTTCCTTGAGAGGTGGTCACATCTGATGAATCATGGCTAACAGTGGAATAGATAGAGGGAGGGGAACTATGAATAAATAGACCATTCTGTCCCCTTTTTAAAGAAGGCAATGGCAACCCACTCCAGTACTCTTGCCTGGAAAATCCCATGAGCAGAGGAGCCTTGTGGGCTACAGTCCATGGGGTTGCTAAGAGTTGGACACGACTGAGCAACTTCACTTTCAAGTTTCACTTTCATGCATTGGAGAAGGAAATGGCAAACCAGTCCAGTGTTCTTGCCTGGAGAATCCCAGGGACAGGGGAGCCTGTTGGGCTGCTGTCTATGGGGTTGCACAGAGTCCAACACGACTGAAGCGACTTAGCAGCAGCAGCAGCAGCAGCAGTCCCCTTTTTACTCCCATCTTAACTTCTGACTAGGGCAGGCTTTATACGTATGACCTATACAGTCACACACAGCCTTTGCTCAGAACGACTCTAAGCTTGGTTGAATGCTCTGCTGCTGTTGTTCTGTCACTGAGCTGTGTCCAACTCTTTGCAGCCCCATGGACTGCAACACACCAGGCTTCCCCATCTGTCCTTCACTATCTCCCAGAGTTTACTCATACTCATGTCCATTGATGTTATCTAACCATCTCATCCTCTGCTGCCCTCTTCTCTTGTCCTCAATTTTTCCTAGCATCAGGGTCTTTTCCAGTTAAGTCGACTCTTCGCATCAGGTGGCCAAAGTATTGGAGCTTTGGTTTCAGCATCAGTCCTTCTAATGAACATTCAGGATTGATTTCCTTTACAATTGACTAGTTTGATCTCCTTGCAGTCCAAGGGACTCTCAAGAATCTTGTCCAGCACCACAGTTGGAAAGCATCAGTTCTCTTCCCAGGTGGCACTAGTGGTAAACAATCTGCCTGCCAATGCGGGAGACACAAGAGACATGGGTTCAGTTCCTGAGTCAAGAAGATCCCTTGGAGTAGGAAATGGCAACCCACTCCAGTATTCTTGCCTGGAGAATCCCATGGACAGAGGAGCTTGGCGGTCTACAGTCCATGGGGTCACAAAGAGTAGGACATGACTGAGCACATAATCTTCCCTTTCAACCATCTTTATGGTCCAACTGTCACATCTGCACATTGACTACTGGGAAAACCATAGCTTTGACTATATGGACCTTTGTCAGCAGAGTGATATGTCTGCTTTTTAACAGGCTATCTAGGTTTGTCATAGCTCTCCATTCAAGGAGCAAACATCTTTTAATCTCATGGCTGCATTTACTGTCCACATGGTTTTGGAGACCAAGAATATAAAATCTTTCACTGCTTCCAATTTCCCCCTTCTATTTGCCATGAAGTGATGGGACCAGATGCCATGATCTTTTTTTTTAAACATTGAGTTTCAAGTAAGTGCTAGGGAACAAGTTTACTGAAATCTATATTTACTTTATTAATCCCTATGCTGGAGATAGTAAATAATGTATGAGATCTCTCTAAATCATTATCTTTTTCCTCCCACCTCTCCTCTTCACATATTTTTGGAAGGACAAAAAGTGTTTAATATTCAGCACCTTACTGGGATGGTGTGGTGTTTCTTGTCTTTACCTATTAGGGCCATGCTTTTCTTCTGCCCCTGCAGATTCCATCATTCATATCAATAATACAGTATTTCTGTTTTACTCCCTTTATACACTTAAACTCTGACTTCTCCCTGAAGAATTTTGATTTGTTAACTCAGCTCAAATTTCTTCTAATCTTGAAAAAGTGTGGCATTTGCCCTGTTCCAGTCTCTTCCACGATCACTTGTCTTTCTTCCATGTCTTTCCTCCTACCTTCTCTCATCCTTATTCCCCTTCCTAAAGAGCTGAGGTCCTGTTCAGATAAGACAAGTTTATCTTTATCTCCCACTATTTACAACTCTTCCACCTAAAAAGTTTATCTGTCAATAAGAGTCTGCTTCTTAGTTTTAATCAGAGATCTAGAATAGAGTCATACAAACAGCACTGAAATTCCAGTCAGGAGATCTGGGTTCAAATCATGCAGCCACAGTAATTCTCTACATGAACCTTGACCAAAAATTTCACTCCTTAGCCTCAGTTTCCTCCTCTTTAAAATAAATAGATAGAGACTTCCCTCGTGGTCCAGTGGTTAAGAATCTGCTTTGCAATGCAGGGGACATGAGTTTGATCCCTGATCAGGAAACTAAGATCCTTAGAAACTAAGATCCTGACCCACGTGCTCTGGAGTCTGCGCGCCACAACTTCTGATGCTACGTGCCACAACTAGAGAGTTCATGCGCAGCAAATGAAAGATCCCGCGTGATGCAACGGAAAACCGAGGCAGCCAAATAAAATAAAAAGAAAGTGAATAGACAGACTACAAGGTTGCTGAGACTGCTTACAGCAAAACTAATATGCATTGAATTGCTTTTCCAGTACAGCTGAGCAATCTACACAAAACAGCGAAAAGTTGTGATTTCTGCGGGTCATTCACATGTTGTCACTATTCCCACATTAGGTATGCATTCGCTATTCAGAAGTCAAAAAGAGCGTGAAGAGCCCCCTGGCATTGACAGATAGAACATCTGAATCTTGACTACTCGGGAACAACCCCAAATTTTCAGTCATGTAGTCAACTGTAAGTTTGCTGAGGCTTTGTAAAGCTGGTGTTTGGGGGTGCTCACCAATGCCTAGCACCCAAATCCAAGGATGGCTTGGTGGTAGATTTTTCTAATCATGATTGCTATTGAGGTATTTACCAATTGGGGGGATACAAGAAAGTATTAACATACAGCCTTCCCAATTGTGGGGGTGCATCACAGTGGTCTCATCAGCCTATGCCATTTGAAAAGAGAAAGCAGCAGCTGTCTGGAATCAGGGATTTCTGTGGGGAAATAGAGACTGGGGCACAGACAGACATCAGACGGAAAGGCCTCCAGGAAGCCCTGGCATAGGGAGAGCTCTCTAGGGCTGGGAAAGGGGGCATGTCAAAACATTTCATAGCAATCCTCAAAGTTATTTGTGTTTGAAGTGACAGTGTATGCCCATGTATTAGGAGATAAACAGATCTTCATTATCTCTTCCTTGGAATCTCAACAGCATTCTAGTCTGTATAAGGCAACTCACTTATATTCTGCATATTGCTTTCTTTTGCTTTCCTCAGTTTAATCTCCTGCTGTTGGTCTCCCCTGCTGGACTGCCAGTTCTTTGACAGCAAGACTGGACATAAATTTGTTATGCTGCTTCAACTTGTTTTTAAAAAAAAAGCTCAATCATATTAAAAAAAAAAAAAAGCTCATTTTCTTTTCTTTCCATAAAAAAAAAATTCACTGGAGTCCAAGATTACACATTAACCATTACGATGTATTTTGGGACAAATGTCAATCATTGGGCAACCATTTCCAAAGGAATTTTAATTATGGACCGTCTCACTGAATACTGGGCAAAGTTGCACAATTGTCTGTGGAGTCAGGAGTGACTTTCTCTGAAAGCAACTGTCTCTTGTTAAATGCAGAAAATTAAAGAAGTGCAAGGCCTTCCTTCTTCATTCAGACTGATATTTTTTTAAAGGCTGGTTCAACTGCATTTCAGATTTTTTTGTACTTTTCCCCCTCTCACTGATAGTATTTGGCAGAAGTTTTTAATAATAATTCAAAAAAAAAAAAAAAGAAAAGAAAGAAAACCCAGACCAAGTTTGTACTACCCTTATGAACTTCCCTTGAGAAATGCTGCTCTTTGCTCAGCAATTCCTGCTCAGCACGGAGAGAAAACACAAGGAAAGCAGCTGGGCTCCCTTCCTGGTCCCCATTCAGCACGGCCAGTCTGGAAACAAATCTGCAAAGACAGACGTGGGGGAGGGAGGGACACCTAGACAGAAGGGAGGTTCAGATCACAAAGACCCCTCCAGCATTCCAAGGGGGAGAGAGAGAGAAATCTAAGGGACTGAATTGTTTATGGCCTGCATTTTTATAACAATAAAAAGCTCAGCCATGATGTCGCCTGAAAGCTGAAAATGAGATAAAACTGTAAGTCACGTGACTGTCCCAGGCTCCATGTTTCACAGTTCTGTGGACTCCAGCTTCAACTGGCTGAATGAGGGCAAAATACAAAAACCATGAAGGGAGCATCACCCAGTTCAACAGTCCCGGGCTAATTTTTATCTTCAAGTTGAAGAAAGTTGAGCTGATTCATGTCAGAGCTATCTTTTAAGTCCTAACAATAACGACAACAGGGCTAACAAGCCCCACCACCACCACCATCACACCGAAGCCAGCATTCACCCTGCCAGGCACTGGGTCTGCACTTTATCAGCATCAGCTCATCCTCAGACCAGACTCCGGAGAAGCTCAGATCGTGAGAGATGAAGGAACTAGTCTTGGAGTTTCTCTAAGCCGTCCTGACCCCAGAGCTGTATCCTCACCACTGCACTACGCTGCTCTGTTGGTGTTCAGTCGCTCAGTGGTGTCTGACTCTTGCAATCCGGTGGTCTGCAACCAGCCAGGCTCCTCTGTTCCTGGGATATCCCAGGCAAGAATACTGGAGTGGATTGCCATTTCCTCCTCCAGGGGATCTTCCCGACCTAGGGATCAAACGTGGGTCTCCTGCCTTGGCAAGCGGATTCTTTACCACTAAGCTACCTGGGAACACCAACTACGCTACTGCTGCCCCTTAATAGTCAATGCTCCACTCAGTCCATGGAATCCTCCAGGCCAGAATACTGGAGTGGGGAGCCTTTCCTTCTCCAGGGGATCTTCCCAACCCAGGGATCGAACACAGGCCTCCCATATTGCAGGTGGATTCTTTACCAGCTGAGCCACCAGGGAAGCCCATTTACAAAATAACACCATATAAATGCTGAAAAATCTGAAATCCCAGGAATCACAGCTCTTGAAAAGATTCAGAACAGAGCTCTCACAGGAGGAATGTTAAATTTTGAAACGTTAGATTCAGGAAAGGAAATCCATGGAGTGTATCAGTTAATGCAAAAAATCATTTAACTTCCAAATAGATTGGCCTTTCCACATCTCAGGTTAAAGAGTGATCTGTTCCCAATATTGTACTTTACCAAAAACAGAAGTCTAATCTATTTAATTACAGTCACTTTCCCTAGACCATAGGATAATGGCAGGTCCCGATGGAGGGAAATCTCTTTCAAGAAAACGCTTCTGGGAGAGGCATGTACAGTGAGTTGGCACTACACCAATACTTATCTTCCTTCTCAATCTCTAAGCAGAAAGGCCACCATGAGTTTTACATGTAACATGTATTCTTAATTACAAGTCTTCTCCCATTAGATCAGATAACCTTGCCCCACTCTGATTAGTTTCACAAAGCAATGATTAAATCCAGTTAGTCCTGCTGAATACCCCAGACACGAATTTGCTAGACTAAGTGCTAGACTTTATATTCAGAGTAGCATCTTCATTTCCATCTAACTATTTTCTTCCTTCCTTGATCTTGTCCCGTGAAATAGAAACAAATGCCCATAATGGGGCTAGGGCCAAATGAACAGGTTCAGTATTCATCCCAATGCTGCAACTGATGCTGAAACTGAAGTGCCAATACTTTGGCCACCTGATGTGAAGAGCTGACTTAATAGAAAAGATGCTGGAAAATATTGAAGGCAGGAGGAGAAGGGGATGACAGAGGATGTGCTGGTTGGATGGCATCACCAACTCAACGGACATGAACTTGAGCAAACTCCAGGAGATGGTGAAGGACAGGGGGGCCTGGCGTGCTGCAGTCCATGGGATCGCAAAGAGTCGGACACGACTGAGTGACTGAACAGCAACAACAAATATTCATCCAGCATGGGAGAGGGAAGGACCTGTGTACCCTGTGTTAGGATGACTTCTACCAGTGCCCACGTTTTTTACTTTCTTCTCAGCTTTCTTGGGCCTGCACCTGTGATGCAACATGCCCGACCTATCCTGCACTGGCAGGTGGGCTCTTTGCCACTAGTGCCACCTGGGAAGCCCTCAGAGTCTCTTAGTGAACTTTTTTATAAAGACACTCCAACTTTTTTTATTTCTTCAGTTTTTATTTATTTTTTTTTTTGCTTTTCATATCAGTTATATAAGGGTGTGTCATAGAGGATGCATCCTGCATTCACATGTATCTTAGATGAGAATTTACCCTCCATAGTCCAAGAAGAATAGAACTCTCACATTATTTTGGAGTGAACCAAAAGATCTCAAGCCTAAATGAGGCCACTGAAAACCAAATTCCACTCTCAAATCTCAAACAGGTTTCCAAGACGTATTGGAAAACTGCTTCGCATAGCAACAGAGTCAGGAATGTTTTCGACTCGGTCTGGAGGGAGGATCTTGCTGGGATATATGAAATAGTTACTGAATTAGAACCTACTTTTTTCTTTAAGATTGCAAAGATTCCTAGCGGGGCCAAGCCTGGATTTCTCATTAGGCCTTCAGAAAGCAGCGGCCGTCCGTCACAGTCTTTCCAAAGGCTGCATCACGTGGCTTGTGTACATCTGCAGGGCTTCTGTGTTTGATCCTAGGTTATATTCTCACTAAGGTGAAGGGTTAGAGTTTTGACAGATGTGGCTGCAGTCTAATTGGCCCATTTTCTCTGCCCCTTTCCCACACACATACAGTTCGTGGTAGCAGAACTCGTGAAATGTCTCAACTTTGATACCAAGAAATGAGGGGTGGAAGGAATGCAGGTTTGAACACTCAGCTAGGTTTCAGTTTTAGTTTTGGAACTCCACCAAGGCATCTGTCTGAGGGGAAGAAGGATTATTTCATACTAGGTCACCATTTCATTCCAACTGGGTTGCAATTGTTTTTTTTTTTAATCTGTCTTTTATTTTTTCCTGCTTCAGCTTTTACAGGACTTTTCACTTTCTCCATTCTTTTCATTGCCACAGCTTGACCTTGGCATTTCCAATAAACCGAAGTGGAGACTGAATGAAAGTCCGACTCAGATTCAGACCTCTTAGTCCAAAGAGCAATTGTGCCAATATTCAATTTAGCATCCCTGACTTCTTAGCTGAGGGAGTCCATGGGCCAAACTGACTTAACTGCACTAGATGGCAAATGTCCAGGGACATGACAGTTAAGTTGCTTAAACCTCACCCCGCAAGATACGATGCACAGGAGGGATGGGGAAGTCCCCGACATTTTAATTATTTAGCCAACTCATTGTGCCAGGTGTGGGTGAGGCAGGGATAAAGATAAATAAGCATGTGTCCTCTAAGCGGCTCCATGCTGAGCGTTCTTAATCTGAACCACTGGGAAGTTCACAATCATTTGAAGAGAAAGAGTTATATTTCAAAACAATAGGTTAAGCGTTAGAAGATAGATACATAGAAGGGCATTACATTGAGAGCTCTGTGAGTCAAGTATGAATCCCCTATTCACTGAATCTCAGAGAAGTGAAGTGAATCACCCAAGGTCAGAAAGCAGAATTTGAAAACAGATCTGTCTGATTGAGAGCAAAGCATCATTTTCCATACTATAATAACCTTTGGTCACGTGATGGGAAGAGCTGAATCACTGGGAAAAGACCCTGAAGCTGAGAAAGATTGAGGGCAGGAGGAGAAGGGGGCGACAGGGTATGAGATGGTTGGATGGCATCACCAACTCAAGGCATATGAGTTTGAACAAACTCCCGGAGACAGTGAAGACCAGGGAAGCCTGGCATGCTGCAGTCCATGTAGTTGCAAAGAGCCGGACACCACTTAGCGACTGAACAACAATGGCCTATGACAATTTTCACAGAATTGTGGCCATGTTAATTGGCTTTGTAACGTTAATGTTCAAAGAGAAACACTAACTCTTTGCACTCAGGTAGAAGACAGGAAGCCAAGAGGGTTATCTGAAATGTGCACTTCCTTATCTACAAAGCTGAGAGCCTGTTTCTTCCTTCCACCCTTCATGTCCCACTCTGGCAGCTCCCCTCCAATCCCAGGTGCCTGTCACAACATTCCCAGGCCTGCCCTTCCAGAGCTAAGTAAACAATTATTCCACTCTTTCTAAAAAATGGCAGAAAACAGAAGCCAAACACTGACGTTGTCAGTTCTCTCACTTCTTGGTCACATATGTACATTTTTGCTACAAAAGTATGGTGATCTGTAAGCCTAATTATTTTTTAAGACTTTCTTTACAACGACATATGGACCTTATTAGGGTACTCACTGATTTCTCTCTGCCTCTGCTCAGGAGGGTGATGGGTTTATGATTTATAGCTCAAGTGAATGCAGAGCTCAGGCTCATTGCTCCAATTCGATTATAACTGACAGTGACTCGGGATACCAGAGATTTTTAATGATTACTAACGTCATCGTGGGCTGAAAAATGACTTAAACGCTAGTGCAGCTTTAGTGGGCTTAGAGTCACAGCTTCTATACACCTACTTCATTTCTCCAGTTTAGTCTGGACACAAAGTGTGGGGTTTTATTTTTTATCCACTTGTGCGCCCTAAAAAGGAATTCCAGGCTAGTTGCTTTTGTAAGTACAACATCATCCAGGGAATGAAATATCATGAAATCAGGTCCAAGTATCAATAATTTTAAAGTCTTACCTGGGAAATAAGTACATTAAGTCACCTTAAGTGAAGTGAAGTCGCTCAGTCGTGTCCGACTCTTTGCGACCCCGTGGACTGTAGCCTACCAGGCTTCTCCATCCATGGGATTCTCCAGGCAAGAATACTGGAGTGGGTTACCATTTCCTTCTCCAGGGGATCTTCCCGACCAAGGGATCGAACCTGGGTCTCCCGCATTGGAGGCAGGTGCTTTAACCTCTGAGCCACCAGGGAAGCCCAAGTCTATCAATAGGCTGCCTAGGTGAAGGCTGATTAAATCCCTCTCCCCTCTCTGTTTCCTTGCCACAGACCTCCAGAGCTGTTTAGGTTTACTCCGGTTCCTACTGGACCAATTAGTCAAAAATAAGTTCTTTATTCTTCAAATTAGAATCTGGCAACACTCGCCTTCCATGTGCAACAGACTGGTCTCACACAGACGAAAAAGGAACTTGAAATAGAAAGGCAGGACTTTCAATACCTTTGAGTAGCACTTTGGCAATGACATTAGTCTTAAATGTAAGTGTCCCCAGTGCTTAGTTTGAGCTACTGAGCCAAATTCCCTCACTCTCCTTTTCTCCATCATCTTAGGGAGAAGAGGTAGTGAGGTGAGACGAAAAGTCCTCACTTGGTCCTCTCTGCTGGGACAAACCAGGCAAGGACCATGCTCTAGGCCCAGTTTGGGACTTTTACCAGAACCTCTGTCTCTTGGTCTTATCCAGTTTTTAGGGAGGAAATGCTTTGTAACATAGCAAAAGTTTGTGTCAAAATAGTTAAATCTGCTTCATTTAAACTATGAGGAACTTCTAGGGCAATGCACTGCAGATGCAAAGAAAGTTTTACAAATATTGCTCAGAGTGGGTAATGACTTGCATACCTATTTCAGGAAAAAAAAAAAAAAAAACAGAAAGAAAGGGGGAGAAGAAAGGAAGGATCATAATCTTTCAAACAAGCCTGACAATGGCTCTTATACCCCAGTGGGTCTAAAATGAATTGCACACCCCTGACCTGGTACCCAAGACTGTAGATTACAACTTCAATTTACATGTTTATTTCATCTCATCTGTTATGTTTTATAATACACATAAATGTTAGAATAATGCTGCATGTATACAATTGATAAATAAATGTACTGGAGGACACTCCCCTTAAATTCAACCAAAACACTTTCAAAATAACTGCTTTCCATAAAAACAGCATCCACTGTTCATACTTCTTAACTCACTACAGAATTCTTCTCTTGCTCGTGGGTTTCCTGTATGCACTAATGGCAAGATACAAACTTCATTTAGGGGATACAAACAAACTTTAATACATCGTGGGAGTGGAAAATCACAGAGAACTGCACAGTAAGGCAGAAGGCAAGAAACTTTTACAGGATAAAGAAAAAGAAACAAGGAAGAGACAAATAGAAAATATAGCCAGCCATGTTTGGGGTGAGAAAGCCCAGAGTGAGCTTGGTGTTTGGTGTCTGGGGACTCGATGACTGAATACAGTTATACTGCACCTCTGTTCAAGCAGAGCATTTACAAAGATGCAAAGTTATCTAACGTTTGGTTTGATGACATGGCACCCCAGGCAGGAGAGACTCCATCTTGGGTCTAGAGATTTATTTCAACACCATCCATCCAGACACCCAAGCTAGCAATCTCAGACTCATCCTCAACTGGTCCCTGTCACTAAGCTCCTTCTTCAAGGAGTCACCAAGTCCTACCAACTATTTCTTTAAAGACACCTCAGACCAGAACCGTCTATGCGCCAGCCACCACCCTGAAACATACTTTCACAATCTCTTGGTTGAATGACTGCAATAACCAAGTTGCTAGACTCTCTGCCCTTAAGTCTTGCTAGTCATCCTCCATACCATCACCAGACTAGCCTTCCTAATGAGATCACTGGCCTTCTTAGGAACCTGCAATAAGAATGCACCATTACAACATAGAGTTCAAGGTCCTTAACACCGTACATCATGGTCCAACTGTACCCTGACCTACAAGTTATATATTCCCCTCTGCCCTGCTCCAAGTCCCCAACTCTCTCACATGGCTGGACTTCTCACATTCTCCAACAGTGCTTTCATGCTTTTGTGTATGGACAACTCCTGCCCAAAATACTCTTCTTCCCCTCACCTTTTCTTTGTCTCTATTAGAGCAGCTTAGGCTACACCCTCCCTAATACAACACCAATCACCTACAGGAGCGTATACATGCCTGATACTATAATTATCACACCCGATATGCACCATCACCTCATGGCCCCCTACTTTGATTCTCACTTATTTGCATGTTTTCATTATTTTTTTTAAATTTCATTGGCATATAATTGATTTATAATGTTGTTTATTTTTTGCTGTACAGCAGGTGACTCGGTAATACATATAGTTATTCATTTTCATACTCTTTTGCATACGGCCTATCCCAGGATACTGTGTACAGTCCCCTGTGCTATGCAGTAGAACCTTGCTGTTTATCCATCTTATACGTGATTGTTTGCATCTGCTAATCCCAAACTCCCAGTCCTCCTCTCCCCCCTCTCCCTTGGCAACCACAAGTCTGTTCTCTATATCTGTAAGTCTGTTTTTGTTATTATCTTTTAAATTTGTTTTTAATTGGAGGATAGTTGATTTGCTGTGTGGGTTTCTGCTGTATAACTATGTGAATGAGCCATAATGGAAGGAGTAAGCAGCACGGCCAGGATTCCCATCTATATCTGTATGGTTCCAAAGCATTTGACCTTAACCACTGGCCGTTTATCCTGCAGTATACACGGGCGCACAGTGTGAGACCAGCCTCGACGGATGCAGGAGCGGCCCCTGCCAGGCCGGCGGGCAGTGAGTGGAGCTGTCCTTGGAGATGGGGCGTGAACACCTGGCCCGTCTGCTGTCTGCATCCTGCCGCCACGAAGCCTCTAGTTACATCTGCATCTGTCCACCCGGACTCACAGTGGCAACCCCATGTCCAAGGAGCAGTGGCTGCACAGGCGCAGGACGGCCAAGAGGAGCTACTCCATGTTCAAGGTCAGGAGGGGCGGCAGTGAGGAGATACACATTGTCCAAGGTAAGGAGCAATGGCTGCACTTCTCTGGACCAACCGTGAAGAGATACCCCACGTCCAAGGTAAGAGAAACCCAAGTAAGATGGTAGGTGTTGTGAGAGGGCATCAGAGGGCAGACACACTGAAACCATAATCACAGAAAACTAGTCAATCTAATCACACAGACCACAGCCTTGTCTAACTCAATGAAACTAAGACATGCTGTATGGGGCCACCCAAGATGGACGGGTCATGGTGGAGAGGTCTGACAGAATGTGGTCCACTGGAGAAGGGAATGGCAAACCACTTCAGTATTCTTGCCTTGAGAACCCCATGAACAGTATGAAAAGGCAAAATGATAGGATACTGAAAGAGGAACTCCCCAGGTCGGTAGGTGCCCAATATGCTACTGGAGATCAGTGGAGAAATAAATCCAGAAAGAATGAAGGGATGGAGCCAAAGCAAAAACAATATCCAGTTGTGGATATGACTGGTGATAGAAGCAAGGTCCGATGCTATAAAGAGCGATACTGCATAGGAACCTGGAATGTCAGGTCCATGAATCAAGGCAAACTGGAAGTGGTCAAACAGGAGATGGCAAGAGTGAATGTCAACATTCTAGGAATCAGCGAACTAAAATGGACTAGAATGGGTGAGTTTAACTCAGATGACCATTATATCTACTACTGTGGGCAGGAATCCCTTAGAAGAAATGGAGTAGCCATCATGGTCAACAAAAGAGTCCAAAATGCAGTACTTGGAAGCAATCTCAAAAATGACAGAATGATCTCTGTTCGTTTCCAAACATTCAATATCACAGTAATCCAGGTCTATGCCCCAATCAGTAATGCTGAAGAAGCTGAAGTTGAAGGGTACTATGAAGACCTACAAGACCTTTTAGAACTAACACCCAAAAAAAGATGTCCTTTTAATTTACAGGGGACTGGAATGCAAAAATAGGAAGTCAAGAAACACCTGACTGCTGCTGCTGCTGTTGCTGCTGCTGCTGCAAAGTCGCTTCAGTCGTGTCTGACTCTGTGCAACCCCGTGGACGGCAGCCCACCAGGCTCCCCCATCCCTGGGATTCTCCAGGCAAGAACACTGGAGTGGGTTGCCATTTCCTTCTCCAATGTATGAAAGTGAAAAGTGAAAGTGAAGTCGCTCAGTCATGTCCGACTCTTCATGACCCCATGGACTGCAGCCTACCAGGGTCCTCCGCCCATGGGATTTTCCAGGCAAGAGTACTGGAGTGGGGTGCCATTGCCTTCATCATAAACACCTGGAGTAACAGGCAAATTTGGCCTTGGAATACGGAATGAAGCAGGGCAAAGACTAATAGAGTTCTGCCAAGAAAACTCACGGGTCATAGCAAACACCCTCTTCCCACAACACAAGAAGACTCTACACATGGACAGCACCAGATGGTCAACACCAAAATCAGATTGATTATATTCTTTGCAGCCAAAGATGGAGAAGCTCTATACAGTCAGCAAAAACAAGACCGGGAGCTGACTGTGGCTCAGATCATGAACTCCTTACTGCCAAATTCAGACTTAAAGTGAAGAAAGTAGGGAAAACCACTAGACCATTCAGGTATGACCTAACTCAAATCCCTTATGATTATACAGTGGAAGTGAGAAATAGATTTAAGGGACTAGATCTGATAGATAGAGTGCCTGATGAACTATGGACAGAGGTTTGTGACATTGTACAGGAGACAGGGATCAAGACCATCCCCATGGAAAAGAAATGCAAAAAAGCAAAATGGCTGTCTGGGGATGCCTTACAAATAGCTGTGAAAAGAAGAGAAGTGAAAAGCAAAGGAGAAAAGGAAAGATTATAAGCATCTGAATGCAGAGTTCCAAAGAATAGCAAGAAGAGATAAGAAAGCCTTCTTCAGCGATCAATGCAAAGAAATAGAGGAAAACAACAGAATGGGAAAGACTAGAGATCTCTTCAAGAAGATTAGAGATACCAAGGGAACATTTCATGCAAAGATGGGCTCAATAAAGGACAGCAATGCTATGGACCTAACAGAAGCAGAAGATATTAAGAAGAGGTGGCAAGAATACACAGAAGAACTGTACAAAAAAGATCTTCATGACCCAGATAATCACGATGGTATGATCACTGACCTAGAGCCAGACATCCTGGAATGTGAAGTCAAGTGGGCCTTAGGAAGCATCACTACGAACAAAGCTAGTGGAGGTGATGGAATTCCAGTTGAGCTATTTCAAATCCTGAAAGATGATGCTGTGAAAGTGCTGCACTCAATATGCCAGCAAATTTTGAAAACTCAGCAGTGGCCACAGGAAAAGGCCACTGGAAAAGGTCAGTTTTCATTCCAATCCCAAAGAAAGGCAATGCCAAAGAATGCTCAAACTACCGCACAATTGCACTCATCTCACACGCTAGTAAGGTAATGCTCAAAATTCTCCAAACCAGGCGTCAGCAATACATGAACCGTGAACTTCCAGATGTTCAAGGTGGTTTTAGAAAAGGCAGAGGAACCGGAGATTAAATTGCCAACATCTGCTGGATCATCGAAAAAGCAAGAAAGTTCCAGAAAAACATCTATTTCTGCTTTATTGACTATGCCAAAGCCTTTGACTGTGTGGATCACAATCAACTGTGGAAAATTCTGAAAGAGATGGGAATACCAGACCACCTGACCTGCCTCTTGAGAAACCTATATGCAGGTCAGGAAGCAACAGTTAGAACTGGACATGGAACAACAGACTGGTTCCAAATACGAAAAAAAGTATGTCAAGGCTGTATATTGTCACCCTGCTTATTTAACTTCTATGCAGAGTACTTCATGAGAAACACTGAGCTGGAGGAAGCACAAGCTGGAATCAAGATTGCCGGGAGAAATATCAATAACCTCAGATATGCAGATGACACCACCCTTATGGCAGAAAGTGAAGAACTAAAAAGCCTCTTGATGAAAGTGAAAGAGGAGGGTGAAAAAGTTGGCTTAAAGCTCAACATTCAGAAAACGAAGATCATGGCATCTGGTCCCATCACTTCATGGGAAATAGATGGGGAAACAATGGAAACAGTATCAGACTTTATTTTGGGGGGGCTCCAAAATCACTGCAGATGGTGACTGCAGCCATGAAATTAAAAGGCGCTTACTCCTTGGAAGGAAAGTTATGACCAACCTAGATAGCATATTAAAAAGCAGAGACATTACTTTGCCAACAAAGGTCCGTCTAGTCAAGGCTATGGTTTTTCCCGTGTTCATGTATGGATGTGAAAGTTGGACTGTGAAGAAGGCTGAGCACCGAAGAATTGATGCCTTTGAACTGTGGTGTTGGAGAAGACTCTTGAGAGTCCCTTGGACTGCAAGGAGATCCAACCAGTCCATTCTGAAGGAGATCAGCCCTGGGATTTCTTTGGAAGGAATGATTCTAAAGCTGAAACTCCAGTACTTTGGCCACCTCATGCGAAGAATTGACTTATTGGAAAAGACTCTGATGCTGGGAGGGATTGAGGGCAGGAGGAGAAGGAGATGACAGAGGATGAGATAGCTGGATGGCATCACCAACTCGATGGACATGAGTTTGAGTGAACTCTGGGAGTTGGTGATGGACAGGGAGGCCTGGCGTGCTGTGATTCATGGGGTCGCAGAGAGTCAGACACGACTGAGCGACTGAACTGAACTGGGGGTTAAATTTAAAAAACAAATGCAAATGTCACCTCCTGGTGATAAACCCATGGGAAGTTGATTGCTCATCCCATGTAAGTTGGTTGTATTTCTATTATAGCATTTATAAGACTGTACTTTAGTTTGCATTGTGGTAGACTGTGAGTTCTTACAGGTCAAGGACCACTTATAGTCACCTTTATATGTTGGGTCCTAGGACATGCATGTTCGTGCTCAGTTGCTCGGTCATGTCTGACTCTTTGTGACCCCATGGACTGGAGCCCTGTCCATGGGATTTTTCCAGGCAAGAATACTGGGGTGGGTTGCCATTTCCTCCTCCAGGGGATCTTCCTGACCCAGATATTGAATCTGTGTCTCCTGCATCTCCTTCATTGGCAGGTGGATTTTTTACCACTGAACTACCTGGGGAGCCCCACCTAGGCCATGCTGGCACATATAAGTTGGTCAGTAAATATTTGTTGACTAAATCAACTCACAGATATCCTGTCCTTCCTCATTTCTTATTTTTTCCCTCAACCCACTATGTTCCATCACAGTTTTAATATAAATGCTTTTGGCACAAGAATGCCTGACACGGTACCCAGTACAGAAAAGGCTTCATACAATGGAGAAACTGTCAACACCTATGAAGCTTCCCTACACTGAGTCCCAGACCCTGGCCCTCAAAAACAGAGCAAATACTACGCACGACGACAATTTTAATGGGGTAGAATTTACTTTTCTCACCTTAAGGGTGCATTCAATGACTTTAGACAAAGGTATTCACTCAGGCTACCAACACTAAAATCAAAATAATGAGCATTGCCATCATTCCAAAAGGTTATTGCCTCAGTCTTCTCCCCAGTTGATCTCACCCCATCACTGTATTCAGGGGGCCAGGGATCTGCTTTCTGTAAATACATGGGACACTTTTTTTCTTTTCTAGAGTTTCATTACACTGAGAGCCATACAATACCTCCACCTTTGTGTCTGACCTCTTTCACTTACTATACTTGTTTTGAGACTGATCCGTGTTGTCGTGTCTTAGTAGTTTACTAACTATAATGAATAGCATCCCATTGTTAAAGCTTTCACTTGTACATTCATCTGTTGATAGGCATTTGTGTTGTTCTGTTTGGATTCCATCAAATAAAAGTGAGAGAAAGATTCATGAACAATTCTGTACGTGCACATATGCCTTCATTTCTCTTGGATAAATACCTAAGACTGAACTGCTTGATCATATGGTAAATATATGTTTAACTGTATGAGAAACTGCCAAAACTCTTTTCCAAAGTGGCCGTAAAATTTTACATTCCCATCAGCAGTGTACCAGAGTGCCAGGAGCATCGTGTGCCAACCGCTGGTATTGTCTCTCATTATAACTACACCTCCTCTAATGTTCTAATGGATGTGTAGTGAGATCATGTGATGGTTTTAATTTTCATGTCCTTAATGATGAATGACAGGGGAGATCTTTTCATGAATATATTGGCTGTCTATCATCTTTGGTGAAGAGTTTGTTCAGATTTGTCCATTTTTGTGCAGACTTTTTATTGGTTCTACTAGTGAGTCACAAGAGGTTTTTAAAAAAAAAAAATTCTGGAAAGCTATCCTTTGTCAGATATATATTGATATTTTCTGCCAGTCTGGGGTTTGCCTTTGCATTTTCATTTGCTTACTAGTATATTATGATGAACAGAAGCTTTAAATTCTAACGTAGCCCAATTCAAACATTTTATATTCATGCTTTTGTGTTTTAAGAAATTTTTTTCTACCTGAAGGTTACAAAATTTATTCTAAAAGCTTTACAGTTTTAGCATTTAGGGCTATGATCCATCTCATGTTAATTTTAGTGTGTGATAGAGGGTTGAGGTTCATTTTTTCTCTATGTCGATAAGTTGTTCCAGACCATTTGTTGAAAAAGTAATCCTTTCCATATTGAATTACCCTGGCATCCTTATTGAAAATCAATTGACCTTACATACATGGGCCTGTTTTTGGACTATCTATTATGTTTCCTTGATCTATGTGTCTAAACTTATGCCAATACACACTGTCTTGATTACTACAGCTTTACGGTAAATGTTGAGATCAGTAAGTTTTCTAACTTTACTTTTCTTTTTCAAAATTTTTTTGGCCATTCCAGGCACTTAGATATCCATATAAATTTTAGAATCAGCTTGAAATTTGCTACAAGAAAGCCTTCTGGGATTTTTATTAGGATTTAATTGAATCTATAAATCATTTTAGAGAGAAGTGACATTTTAATAATATTGACTCAAAAACAATATTGATTATGCTGAGATTTCATTGATTCTAGAAATCGATTTGGAGAGAGTTGAAATTGTAACAATATTCAGTCTTTCAAACTATAAACAAGGTGGATTCCTTTTGAAAGTCAGTCAGTCATGCCCAACTTTTGCGACCCCATGGACTATACAGTCCATGGAATCCTCCAGGCCAGAATACTGGACTGGGTAGCTGTTCCCTTCTCCAGGGGATCTTTCCAACCCAGGTATCAAACCCAGGTTTCCCGCATTGCAGGCAGATTCTTTACAAGTTGAGCCACAAGGGAAGCTCTAAACAAGGTAAATCAATCCATTTGTTCATTAATTTCTCATAAAAATATTTGTATTTTTCATAGTAGAGGTTTCATGTATTTTATGTTTGGGGATGCTATTGCAAATGGTGTCTTAGTTATTATTCTATTTGCTTATTGCTAATATACAAATTAGTAATAATATGCAAATAAATACAATTTATTTTTACACATTACTTTTGTATCCTGAAGTCTTACTAAAATAACTTACTAGTTCTACCAGGTTTTTTTTCCCCTTTGGTAGATTTGTGAGGATTTGCAACATGTTTGATCATGTCATCTATGAAAAAAAAAAGGTGGTTTTACTTATAGCTAATTTGGATAACTTTTTATTTCTTTTCCTTATTGCACTGACTGGTAAGAGTTTCTACTAGACCGTTGAATAAGTGGAAAGAGTAAACATCCTCATCTTAGCTCAGTTCAATTCAGTTGCTCAGTTGTGTCTGACTCCTTGTGGCCCCATGGACTACAGCACGCCAGGCTTCCCTGTCCATCACCAACTCCCAGAGCTTGCTCAAACTCATGTCCATCGAGTCAGAGATGCCATCCAATCATCTCATCCTCTGTCATCCCCTTCTCCTCCTGCTTTCAATCTTTCCCAGCATCAGGGTATTTTCCAATGAATCAGTTCTTTGCATCAGGTGGCAAAAGTATTGGAGTTTCAGCTTCAGCATCAGTCCTTACAATGAACATTCAGGACTGATCTCCTTTAGGATGGACTGGTTGGATCTCCTTGCAGTCCAAGGGACTCTCAAGAGTCTTCTCCAACACCACAGTTCAAAAGCATCAGTTCTTCAGCACTCAGCTTTCTTTATGGTTCAACTCTCACATCCATACATGACTACTGGAAAAACCATAGCTTTGACTAGACGGAACTTTGCTGGTAAAACAGCTTTTTAATATGCTGTCTAGGTTGGTCACAGCTTTTCCAAGAAGCAAGTGTCTTTTAATTTCCTATCTTCAGTGATTTTGGAGCCCAAGAAAATAAAGTCTCCTGTTTCCATTGCTTCCCCATCTATTTGCCATGAAGCAATGGGACTAGATGCCATGATCTTAGTTTTCTGAATGTTGAGTTTTAACCCAACTTTTTCATTCTCTTCTTTCACTTTCATCAAGAGGCTCTTCAGTTCCTCTTCACTTTCTGCCATAAGGGTGGTGTCATCTGCATATCTGAGGTTATTTATCCCAGCAATCTTGATTCCAGCTTGTGCTTCATCCAGTCCAGCATTTCTCACGATGTGTACTCTGCATGTAAATTAAATAAACAGGATGACAATATACAGCCTTGACATAGTCCTTTCCCAATTTGAAACAGTCCGTTTTCCATGTCCGGTTCTAGCTGTTTCTTCTTGATCTGAACACACATTTCTCAGGAGGTGGGTAAGGTGGTCTGGTATTCCCATCTTTTTAAGAATTTTCCACAGTTTGTTGTCATCCACACAGTCAAAGTTTTTCATGTAGTCAATAAAGCAGAAGTAGCTGTTTTTCTGGAACTCTCTTGCTTATTCCATGATCCAACAGATGTTGGCAACTTGATTTCTGGTTCCTCTGCCTTTTCTAAATCGAGTTTGAACATCTGGAAGTTCTCAGTTCACATACTGTTGAAGCCTGGCTTGGAGAATTTTGAGTGTTACTTTGCTAGCATGCGAGATGAGTACAACTGTGCAGTAATTTGAGCATTGTTTGGTATTGCCTTTCTTTGGATTGGAATGAAAACTGACCTTTTCCAGTCCTGTGGCCACTGCTGAGTTTTCCAAATTTGCTGCCATATTGAATGCAGCACTTTAACAGCATCATACTTTAGGACTTGAAATAGCTCAGCTGGAATTCCATCTCCTCCACTAGTTTTGTTCATAATGATCCTTTCTAAGACCTACTTGACTTCACATTCCAGGATGCCTGGCTCTAGGTGAGTGATAACACCATCATGGTTATCTGAGTCATGAAAATCTTTTTTGTATAGCTCTTCTGTGTATTCTTGCCACCTTTTCTTAATATCTTCTACTTCTGTTAAGTCCATACTGGTTCTGTACTCATCATAATCTTGGAGCAAAAAGGATTCAGGTTTCACCATTAAGTGATATATTTTAAAATAGCTTTATTGAGATATAATTCACATGCTACAAAATTAAGCCATATAAAGTACATAATTTAGTGACTTTAGTATATTTGTAGAGATGTGAAATCATTGGCCTATCAGATTGAGGAGGTTCCCTTCAATTTTTCGTTTTCTGGGAGATTATTATAATGGATAGATGTTGAATTTTTTCACATGTTTTTCTTGCATCAATTAAAGGACCAAATAGTATTTTTCCTCCATTGTAATAAAGTTAACTACATTAACTGATTTTTAATATTAATCAATCTTCTAGTTCTAGAATAAATACCACTTAGTCATAGTGTATTATGCTTTTTATATATGTATCATTTTTGGTTTGCTAATATTTTGCTAAAATGTTTTGACCCATGCTCATGAAGGATATTGGTCTTGGCTTTCTTTTCTTATAATATCTTGTCTGGCTTTAATATCAGGACACTGCTTCCCTGTAAAATTAGATGTGTTTCTTCTGCTATATTTTCAAAGTGAGTTTATGTTGGGTTGGTGGTATTTCTGCCTTGAATGTTTCATACAATTCACCATTTAAACCATCTCACTGCACAAGTTTATCTGCAGGAAGTTTACTATGAATTAATGTCTTTGATTGATATTCAGGTTCTCTATCAATTTTTGAAATAATTTTTATTGTCTTTCAAGGGGTTTGTCCATTTCATACAGATTGTCAAGTTCATTAATATCAAGTTGTTTATAATACTCTGTTAGTTACCCTTATAATGTGTGCAAGATCTTCGAGATATTTCCTTTTTCATTATTGATATTGGTAATATTTATATCCTTTTGGTTCCTTCATCAATATTGTTGTTCAGTCATTAAGTTATGTCTGATTCTTTGCCACCCAATAGACTGCAGCATGTCAGGCTTCCCTGCTCTTCACTATCTCCCAGAGTTTCCTCAAACTCATGTCCATTGAGTCGATGAAGCCATTCAACCATCTCATCCTCTGTCACCCCTTCTTCTCCTGCCCTCAATCTTTCCCAGCATCACAGTCTTTTCCAATATTTTCCAATATTATATTAATCTTTTCAAATAATCACCTTTGTTTTAATTGATGTTCATTATTTTTTCTGTTTTTTACATCATTGATTCATTATTTGTTTTCTACTGAGTACGTGTTTAATTTGTTCTTACGTTTCTAGCTTAAGGTAGAAGCTTACATTATTACTTGTCATAGAGTTTTAACCTTTTCTAATGTAAGATATTAAGAACACACAGAAGAAGTATACAAAAAAGATCTTCATGACCCAGAAAACCACAGTAGTGTGATCACTCACCTAGAGCCAGACATCCTGGAATGTGAAGTCAAGTGGGCCTTAGGAAGCATCATTACGAACAAAGCTAGTGGAGGTGATGGAATTCCAGTGGAGCTATTTCAAATCCTAAAAAATGATGCTGTGAAAGTGCTGCACTCAATATGCCAGCAAATTTTGAAAACTCAGCAGTGGCCACAAGACTGGAAAAGGTCAGTTTTCGTTCCAATCCCAAAAAAAGGCAATGTCAAAGAATGTTCAAACTACTGCACAATTGCACTCATCTCACACTTTCATGCATTGGAGAAGGCAATGGCAACCCACTCCAGTGTTCTTGCCTGGAGAATCCCAGGGACAGGGGAGCCTGGTGGGCTGCCGTCTATGGGGTCTCACATAGTCGGACACGACTGAAGCGACTTAGCAGCAGCAGCAAAGTAATGTTCAAAATTCTCCAAGCCGGGCTTCAACAGTATGTGAACCGTGGACTTCCAGATGTTCAAGCTGGATTTAGAAAAGGCAGAGGAACCAGAAATCAAATTGCCAACATCCATTGGACCATCAAAAAAGCAAGAGAGTGACAGAAGAACATCTCAGTCAGTTCAGTTCAGTCACTCAGTCCTGTCTGACTCTTTGCAACCCCATGGACAGCAGCATGCCACTTCTGCTTTATTGACTATGCCAAAGCCTTTGACTGTGTGGATCACAATAAATTGTGGAAAGTTCTTAAAGAGATGGGAATATCAAACCACCTGACCTGTCTCTTGAGAAATCTGTATGTAGGTCAAGAAGCAACAGTTAGAACCAGACATGGAACAACAGACTGGCTCCAAATTGGGAAAGGAGTATGTTAAGGCTGTATATTGTCACCCTGTTTATTTAGCTTATATGCAGAGTACACATCATGAGAAATGTTGGACTGGAAGAAGCACAAGCTGGAATCAAGATTGCTGGGAGAAATATCAATAACCTCAGATATGCAGATGACACCACCCTTATGGCAGAAGGCGAAGAAGAACTAAAGAGCCTCTTGAAAGTGAAAGAGGAGAGTGAAAACTTTGGGTTAAAACTCAACATTCGGAAAACTAAGATCATGGCATCCAGTCCCATCACTTCATGGCAAATAGATGAGGAAACAATGGAAACAGTGAGAGATTTTATTTTCTTGGGCTCCAAAATCACTGCAGATGGTGACCTCAGCCATGAAATTAAAAGACGCTTGCTCCTTGGAAGAAAAGCTATGCTGCTGCTGCTGCTGTTGCTAAGTCACTTCAGTCGTGTCCAACTCTGTGTGACCCCATAGACAGCAGCCCACCAGGCTCCGCCATCCCTGGGATTTTCCAGGCAAGAACACTGAAGTGGGTTGCCATTTCCTTCTCCAATGCATGAAAGTGAAAAGTGAGAGTGAAGTCGCTCAGTCGTGTCCAACTCTTCACAACCCCATGGACTGCAGCCTACCAGGCTTCTCTGTCCATGGGATTTTCCAGGCAAGAGTACTGGAGTGGGTTGCCATTGCCTTCTCTGGAAAAGCTATGACCAAGCATATTAAAAAGACAGCATATTAAATAGCAGAGACATTACTTTGCTGATAAAGGTCCATCTAGTCAAAGCTATGGTTTTTCCAGTAGTCATGTATGCATGTGAGAGTTGGACTATGAAGAAAGCTGAGTGCTGAAGAACTGATGTTTTTGAACTGTGGTGTTGGAGAAGACTCTTGAGAGTCCCTTGGACTGCAAGGAGATCCAACCAGTCCATCCTAAAAGAGATCACTCCTGAATATTCATTGTAAGGACTGATGCTGAAGCTGAAACTCCAATACTTTGGCCACCTCCAATACTTTGACCACCAATGAAGAACTGACTCATTGAAAAAGACTCTTGATGCTAGGAAATTTTGAAGGTGGGAGAAGGGGATGACAGAGGATGAGATGGTTGGATGGCATCACCGACTCAATGGACATGGTTTGAGTAAGCTCTGGGAGCTGGTGATGGACAGGGAGGCCTGGTGTGCTACAGTCCATGGGGTCACAAAGAGTTAGACACAACTGAGTGACTGAACTGAATGTAAGCTTTTAAACCTATATATTTGCCTTTATTACATTTCACAGATTTTACACGATAATATCAATTTTCTTTTTATTTAGTCCAAAATATTTTCTAACTTCCATGTGATTTCTTCTTTGAATCATGTATTATTTAGAAGTATGCTGCTTAATTTCCAAACATTTGGGGGTTTTTCAGATATTTTTCCATTACTTATTTCTAATTTAATTCCTTGTGATCAGAGGACATACTACATATGATTTCAATCATTTTAAATTTCTAGAGAATTATTTAACAGCTGGACATATGGTCTATCTTGGTAAATGTTCCTTGTGTACTAGAAAAGAATGTGTATTTTGCATTTGTTGAGTGGAGTGTCCAATAAATGTCAGTTAGTCCAAGTTGGTTAGAATGTTTAAAAATCCATGTCTCTCATTATTCTCTGACTGATTTGTCAATTATGAAAAGGCATGCTGATATCTGCAACTATAATAATAGATTTGTTTTTTCTCTTTGCAGATTTGTCTGCTTCTTCATGCATTTTGAAGTCAGTTATCCTGTGTTTACACACTTAATATTATTATGCCTTCTTAATTAATTGATCCCTTTAATCATTGTGAAATATCCCTGTTAATCCTTCATAATATTTCTTATTCTGAAGCCTATTTTTTCTAGATAACTAATATAGCTAAAACAGCCTTATGTTTTCCCAACCTTTTCCTTTTGTGTCTTTATACTTAAATATAATTCTTATAGATCACATATAGTAGGGGTTTTTACTATCCTAGGACTTCCCTGGTGGCTCAGACAGTAAAGCGTCTGCCTACAACGCAGGAGACCGGGTTTCAATCCCTGGGTGGGGAAGATGCCCTGGAGAAGGAAATGGCACCCCACTCCAGTATTCTTGCCTGGAAAATCCCATGGACGGAGGAGCCTGGTAGGCTACAGTCCATGGGGTCACAAAGAGTCGGACACGACCGAGCGACTTCACTTTACTATCCTAACAATGTCTAATTTTTTACTATAGAATTGAGACCATTTATATTTGATGAAATTAATGATATGATTTTATTTAAATCTGTCATTTTGCTATCATTTTGCTATTTGTCTCATCTATTCTTTGTGTTTTCCTCCAGTTTCCTTTCTTCTGGATTGGCTCAGTGTCTTTTAATTCTATTTTATCACCACTATTGGTTTGTTGGCTTTATTTTTATTTTTCAAGGCTCATCTAGGGTTTACAATATGCATCCTTATTTATGTTTACCTTGAAATAACATCCTATACTATCTCATATGTAATGTAAGACTATTGCAATAATGTATTTTTATCTCTTATCCCATTCTTTGTGCTAATGTTGTCACACAGTTTGCTTTTTCACGTTAAAATTCCCGCAACATATTCTTATTGTTTTTGCTTTAAGTGATCAATTATGTTTTAAGAAATTTTTAAATGATAAAAATGTTCTTAATATCTATCCACATATTTACCATTTTTAGAGCTCTTCATTCCTTTGTATAGATCCATATTTTCATCTGGTATCACTTTCCTTCTGCCTGAAGAACTACGCATCTTGTAGTTCCGGTTTGTCGGCCACAAAATCCCACAGGTTTTCTTTGTCTGAAAAAGTTTTTATTGTATATTTCATGTTTGAAAGGTCTAGAATTCTATATTGACAAACTTACTTTTTCCCCACACTTAAAAGATACACTACCATCTTTGACTTGCAAGTTTCTGAAGAAAAGTCAGCCGTAATTCTTTTGTTCTTTTGTACATAATGTGCCATCTCCCCCTGTATCTACTTTGTAAGATTTTCCTCAGAATCAGTTGCTGTCTGTGGTTTGATTAGGAGGTCCTTGGTGCAGCTTTCTTAGTATGTATCCTGCTTTTGTGTATTCATAGACCCCCTCAGATCTTAGTTGATATTTTTCATAAAATTTGGAAAATATTTGGTCATTATGCTTTCATATATTATTTTTGTTCTTTTTTCCTCTCTCTCTTTCTCTTCTAAAGACTCCAGTTTGCATGTTAGTCGATATGCTAGTTCCCCACAAGTCTGTTTTTTAATTTAAAAAAAAAATTCTTTGGCCACACACCTTGTGGGGTCTTATTTCCCCAATCAGGGATCAAACCCTGGTCCATGGCAGTGAAAGCATGGAGTACTAACCATTGGACTGTCAAGGAATTCCCTGCTGTTCTTTTTAAAATCTCTCTGTGTAAGCTTCATTGCAGTTAGGTTTTACTGCAATGCCTTCAAGAGGTTATATTGCTTTATCTTCAACTTTATTTTTTATTTCATGTATTCTGCTGTTAATTCCTTTATCAAGCAAATTTTTCATTTCAGATTAAAGTTCCCTTTACTTTCTCTTTATATTTCCCTTTTCTCATCATGTCTGTATTTTCCATTTAATAACTGATTGCTGTGTTAAGTTGCTCAGTCATGTTCGATTCTGCGACCCCATGGACTGTATAGTCCGCCAAGCTCCTCTACCCATGGAATTTTCCAGGCAAGAATACTGAAGTGAATTGCCATTCCCTTCTCCAGGGGATCTTCCCAACCCAGGGATCGAATCCAGGTCTCTTGCATTGTAGATGGATTTTTTACCATCTGAGCCACCAGAGAAGCCCCAATAACTGATTGTATTGAGTGCATTTATAATACCTGTTTCCATGCCTTTGTCTACTAGCTTTATAACCTCTGTCATTTGGGGGCTTGTTCATGTTGACTGATTGTTCTCCAGGCTTTAGATCACATTTTCCTGCTTTTTTGCATGTCCAGTCACTTTTTATCAGATGCCAAATATTGTGAAAGGAGTACATCAAGGCTGTATATTGTCACCCTGCTTATTTAACTTCTATGCAGAGTACATCATGCAAAATGCTGGGCTGGATGAAGCATAAGTTAGAATCAAAATTGACAGGAGAAATATCAATAACCTCAGATATGGAGATGACACCACCCTTGTGGCAGAAGGCAAAGAAGAAGTGAAGAGCCTCTTGATGAAAGTGAAAGAGGAAAGTGAAAAAGTTTGGCTTAAAACTCAGTATTCAGAAAACTAAGATCATGGCATCTAGTCCCATCACTTCATGACAAATAGATGGGGAAACAATGGAAACAGAGAGAGACTTTATTTTGGGGGGGCTCCAAAATCACTGCAGATCATGACTGCAGCCATGAAATTAAAAGACACTTGCTCCTTGGAAGAAAAGCTATGACCAACCTAGACAGCATATTAAAAAGCAAAGATGTTACTGTGCCAACAAAGTTCCATCTAGTCAAAGCTATGGTTTTTCCAGTTGTCATGTATGCATGTGAGAGTTGGACTATGAAGAAAGCTGAGGGCTGAAGAACTGATGCTTTTGAACTGTGGTATTAGAGAAGACTCTTGAGAGTCTCTTGGACTGCAAGGAGATCAAACCAGTCAATCCTAAAGGAAATCAGTCCTGAATATTCATTGTAAGGACTGATGCTGAAGCTGAAACTCCAATACTTTGGCCACCTGCTGCGAAGAACTGATTCATTGGAAAAGACCCTGATGCTGGGAAAGATTGAAAGCAGGAGAAGAAGGGGATGACAGAGGATGGGATGGTTGGATGCCATCACCAACTTGATGGACATGAATTTGGGTAAACTCTGAGAGTTGGTGATGGACAGGGAAGCCTGGCATGCTGCAGTCCATGGGGTTGCAAAGAATCGAACACAACTGAGCAACTGAACTGAATTGAAATATTGTATTTTTCTTTCTTAAGAGTTAGATTTTGTTTAATTCCTTTTAAAAATGTTGACCACTGCTCTGACAGAAAATTAAGTCTCTTGCAGATTAGTTTCATTTGCTTGATGCTTATTTTTAAACCTTTTGCTATGAGTCTAGATTATCCTTTATGGCTATTTTAGCCCCACCATTAACACCCAAGTCTTACAAGATTCCAAGTCTTACAAGGTCTTTAGGTTCCTACTAAATGTTCCATGTGTGGAATGGGGTCTTTCTGCTCTGACTGGTAAAAACTTAAATTATTCCTGGTCCTATGTGATCTCTAGGAATTGTTCAATCTACATGTACAGAAAAACTCTTCTTTTGCCAGAAATCTCACCCTACAGTTATGCAGATTTGTATTCAACCAACGACTCCAGGGAACCCATATGCACATTTCCGGAG
The DNA here is from genome assembly GCF_002263795.3 of Bos taurus. Classification (NCBI taxonomy): domain Eukaryota; kingdom Metazoa; phylum Chordata; class Mammalia; order Artiodactyla; family Bovidae; genus Bos; species Bos taurus. Next base: position 64,762,408 of record NC_037343.1, on the reverse strand, counting down.
CTCTTTCTTAGCATAAGTCCTTCCCTTCCTATAGTCTGTGTCTCACAAATTCTATCTGCATCAACCCACCTAAATTCTAACCTCTGTCGTCTCAACTCGTCAAATGTAGGGTTCTGTTTTGTTCTCACTCCATGCACCCTTGTCCAGAAATAACCTGGAAGGAGAAGACCACGACAGTCACTGGATGCACATCATTTGCTTTCCTTCTCAGAAATCAGAGTAGCATGCTGCCTATATAGCCGGATGTTTGAAAACATATATTTTGTCCAACTTTCTAGTTGTTTTGAGTGGTAGATTAAGCAGGGATCCTAATAACCTCCATGACTGGGAGTGAGAGGTATGTAAATGCTTTTGTTTGAAAAAAAACACTATATATTTTAAATCAATTATTTGTATAGTAATTCCATATAGCATAAGATGGGACCAAAAATACAACTGCTCAGCTGTAAATCAAATGATATAAATCAACTAATATTTGAAGAAATTGTAAAAATCTTTGCACATGTAATAAATGAATGTGGAGTTGGTACTTTACTGCCAAAATATAATGAAACCTGTCAAGAAATCTAAAAGTCATTTGTATCTGAATAATACAATAACTAGTTTTAAGGAAATAAGCAGTTTTTTTTTCAGCACTTCATTTGATAGTATTCAATGACCTAATGTTTTCTGCTCTTGGGAAGTTTTTCTGACCAAATAACCTCTGCTCTGTTTGCTTGTTTTCACTTCTCTGAAATGTAAAGATGAATTTCACACTAGGGTACCAAACATAGGATTGCCTATGACACTGGATGTCTTTCTAGAAAATAAAAGAGTCCTCCAAACTTCAAGACTCACAATAGTTAAGAAAAAACGTTCTACGCTACGTCTTTATTTTTATTGGAGATTGAGATTCTTCTCCCCAGTCCTCTTTGCCCCGCAATCCTTCAACAAAACCAATACCATCACTACCATACAACTAGTCCCCGCTTGCACATAGGTTAATTTACAAACTCTTTTTTTATAACACTAGTTGCTTAGAACTTGGAATGCATTTTTAGACAGGTTAGAGACTTTTTTGAGATGCTTTGGTATATGTTACCGGTTCTGTACAGGATCCAGACCAACTCAGAGAGAAATCTTTTTTTGGGAGAAAACAACTAAGCCCGTTCACAATATAACTTAATGATTATGGAGTCTATCTATCCTCCGTTTCCCATAAATATTGAAGTACTGCCTCGTGAATCTGCCTGCCACTACAGGGGACCCTGGTTCCATCCCTGGTCTGGGAAGGTTCCACATGCCTTGGAGCTACTAAGCCTGTGCACCACAACTGCTGAGCCCACGTGCCGCAACTTCTGAAGCCTGCTGACCCTAGAGCCCACGCTCTGCAACAAGAGAAGCCACCGCAATGAGAAACCCGCACCCCACAACTGGAGAGTCGTCCCCACTCGCTGCAACTAGAGAAAGCCCGTGTGCGGCATCCAAGATCTAGTGCAGCCAAATATAAAACTGAAAAAAAGGAAAGAAGTGGATAACATGAAGGAGCCGAAACCCTTGTCAAGTTTCTAATTTAAAAATCTCATTATTGATTATTGACTCTGTGTTACCCTATGTAATTCTCACGAATCTGCAAGACAGGTATCTGTATTCCTACTTTTAGGATAAGGAAAGTAAGCCTTTGTTGGTGGTGGTGTTCAGTTGCTAAGTTGTGTCCAACTCTTTGTGGCCCCATGAACTGCAGCATGCCAGGATTTCCCGTCCTTCACTGTCTCCCAGAGTTTGCTCAAATTCATGTCCATTGAATTGTAAGCCTTAGAAAGGTTAAATAAGGTGTACAAGGTCACATAAGAAGTTATAGAGGTAGGGCCAAAATCCAAACCCAGATTCATTTAACAGCCAAAACTGTGTTCTTAATCGCACTTACTTTGCAAGTCCAAGTTTGTCTTTTCACGGGTACAACTCTCCAACATGCACAATCCTTTCAAGTGAAACCATAAACTCTCAAAGGAGAATGGATGTGAGATTGGATAAAACAGGAATAAAACTAACCCTGCAATCTAAGTTCGTTCTGGGTTCATGAACTCTTTCTTTTTCTTTCCTTCCTTCCTTCTTCCTTTTTCTCAACTATAATTGACACACAACATTATATTAGTTTCAACATCATAATGATCTGATATTTGTATATACTGCAAACTGATCACAGTAAGTCTAGTTAACATCTGTCACCACACAGTTACACATTTTTTTCTCTAGTGATTAGAATTTCTAAGATATATTCTCTTACAACTGTCAAAGATGCAATACAGTATTACTCACCATGCTGTACATTACATCCCCATGGCTTCTTTCTTTCACAACTGGAAGTTTGTAGCTTTTGATCCTTAATTTCACCTAACCCTAACCCTAACCCCTAACCCCTTACCCTCTTCCACCCCCAACCCCCGCTTATGGCAACGACCAAGCTGTTATCTGTATCATGAGCTTGGTTTTGTTTTGTTTTTAGATTCCACATATTAGTGAGATCATATGGTATTTCTCTCTTTGTATGACTTATTCTCTTAGCATAATGCCCTCAAGATCCATCCATGGTGTTGCAAATGGTAAGATTTCCTTCTCTTTTATTGCTGAGTAATACATATTCATCCATCAAGGAACACTTGGGTTGTTTCCATATGTTGGCTATTGTAAATAATGCTACAATGAACATGAAAATGTATATATCTTTTCAAGTTAGTGTTTTCATTTTCTTCAAATACCCAGAGGTGCAACTGCTGGATCATATGGTAGTTCTGCTTTTGCCCGCGGAACCTCCATGCTGTTTTCCATAGTGGCTGTACCAATTTACATCCCCAACAAGAGTGCACAGTGGTTCCCTTTCTCCACATCCTTGCCAACCCTTCTTTTTCATAACAGCCCTTCTAAAGTGTGAGGTGATATCTCACTGTGGTTTTGACTTGGATTCCCCTGATGATTAATGGTGGAGAGCATCTTTTCATGTACCTGCTGACAATCAGTATGTCTTCTTTGGGAAAATGTCTATTCAGATTCTCTGCCCATTTTTTAATCTTTTTTTTTTTTTTTGCTATTTAATTGCTTTGGTATTTCAGATATTAAAAGTCTTTACCAAATACATGATTTGCAAATATTGTCTCCCACTTAGTAGGTTGCCTTTTCATGGTATTGATGGTTTCCTCTGCTGTTTGGAAGCTTTATAGTTTCACGTAGTCCCACTTGTTTAATTTTGCTTTTGTTGCCTTTTGTTTTGGTTTCAGATTTTAAAAATTATCACCAAGACCAATGTCTTATTACCTATGTTTTCTTCTGGGAATTTTATAGTTTTGGGTTACTATTCAAGTCTTTAACCCATTTTTGAGTTACTTTTTATGTGTGATGTAAGACAGTGGTCCAGTGTCATTATTTTGCAAGAAGCTGTCCAGTTTTCGCAATACCATTTATTGAAGAGATTGTCCTTACCCCATCATATATTCCTGGTTCCTTCGTCATAGATTGTCTGGGTTTATTTCTAGACTCTATTCTGTCCCATTGATCTATTCACCTGATTTAATACCACTACCATACTGTTTTGATTACTACAGGTTTTTGATACAGTTTGAAATTAAAGGGCATGATAACCCAAGCTTTGTTCCTTCTCAAGACTACTTTGGTTATACAGGGTCTTTAGATGCTCTTTATTCCTTTTTCTTGCCTAATTGCTCAGGCCAAGACTTCCACTACTATGTTAAATGAAAGTGGCAAGATGGGCATCTTTGCTTGTTCCTGATCTTACAGAAAAGATTTTCAGCTTTTCACCATTGAACAGGGTATTATTAATAGCTGTGGGCTTGTTATATATGGCCTTGATTACATTCCTTCTATGCCCATTTTGCTGAGAGTTTTTATTATAAATGGATGTTAAATTCTGTCAAATGTTTTTTCTGCTATCTATTGAAATAATCATATTCTTTTTTAACATTAATATTGTTGATGTGGTATGTCAGTCACACTGATTGATTTGTGGATGTTGAGCCATTCTTGTACCCTTGGAATAAATTCCACTTGATCATGGTGTTAATCATCTTTCTATAGAAAAGAAAGGTTAAGCTTGCTCCTTCCTTCATAACACAGAAATCACTGTGCAATAATTCCCCTGGCATCTTATCTGCTTCCCAACCTAAAAACACATCTACTTGCATATTACTCTAATCTTTCGAATTTTTTTATTCATTTATTGCATACCCTACCCTCATGAGCAAAGACATTCCTCCTCTTATTCAAAGCTTATTTCTGTAAATGTGCTCAAAACACTCCATGACCTCTGTGAAACTCTCCAAGTTTACTATTTCTTGCTTATATATTCCACTCATCCATCTTTACTTACTCCTTCCTACAATTCACAAGCATTTTTTTAAATCCCTTTTCAATTCTATATTTTCTTCTAACGATCTCCATGAATCTTTCTCCTTCAATTCAGAGAAAGCTTTTAAAAACAACAATATGCATTTCATTTACTCCACTTTCCATCTCTCATAAGTCGACTCCCTGAAATCTGGTTCCAGTGCCACCGCTCCATCAAAATTATTCCATTACGATCTCCTATGACTTTCTAGATAACAAATCTAATTGATGCTTTTGAGTATTTATTTTTGTGAATTTTTGCAGCATTTGGCCCTTCCCCATTCATCTTTCATGAAATTTTCTTCATCACTGGCTTCCATGACACTGTTCTTCCCTATTCTCTAATCTTCTGCAGTGCCCCCTCACAGACTTTTTCATGGGATCTGCTTTCATGTCCAGTTCCTTAAACACTGCTGTTCCCCAGGGTTCTGTCTTGGCTGTCTTTTCTTACTCTAAATTCTCTCTGAGTGATTTCATCTATATTCATTCTTTCAGCTGCAACCACAGATGCTGAAATCACAATAGTAAACAGGCTTGTCCTAGTCTTTAAGTGAATAATCACATGAATAATATCACTGCCACTGTGATAAGTGCCTTGAAGGAGAAGACGACTCTTTTTGAGTGAAAGCAGGGGAGCTCAACTAAACTGCAAGCACACTGGAGGTTTCTATGAGAAGGTCAGGTTAAGCTGACCAAAGAACAAAATGGAGGGACATGTTCCAAGCTGAGAAAAGACCGTGCCAGGTGGCCTGAGGTGGAAAAGGTTCATTCTGAAGATAGGCTTTTACACAAAGTGTGTAAGGCTACAGAAGTTAGCAATTATCACACATTTGGATAAAAGCAGGTTATCAGAAGTGGTGGAAGAGCTGAGCGGGTGGAAGGAAGAAGATAAGCCTGATATATGCTGATATGCAGAGGCCAGAAGGGGAAGAGCATTTTCTGACACACTGCGGAGGTTAAAAGTTAAAGTTAGTGTTGGCGAGCAGCCTTTGAAAGATTTCATCTGGTGGCCGCAGATGAAACTGAGGAACTTAGTGTCAGGGAAACAAGTTTGAAGTTATTAAAATAGCAGGGGTAAAATGAGCATCTGTAAAACAGTGGCAGTTGAAATGGGAATGAGAGAAAAGAGTTAAGAAATGTGCAAATCGAAGAGACTAACACAACAAGGGCAGATTGGGTTGGCAGGTCAGGGGGAGACAGAGGAAGCCAGAAAAGACCATTCCTACTGAATGGGACTACAGGGAGAGAAACTTTCTATATACCAGGCTCAGTTCCAGGGCCTGAGGACACAGTGTGAATAAAATGTGCAAAATCTTTGCATTCGTGGAAATCACATTCTAGTGGCTAATTTACCTCTTGTCCTTGAATTTCAGTATAAAAGGTCATTTTTAATTGGGGGAGTAAAAAAAATGGGGCACTACATTTTTAGATTTTAAAAAAAGCAATAAAGTTTCTTTTAAAAACCTCCATCTATTCTGTTGGTATCCAATTATCCAAGGCAGAGGAAGGCCACACAGGTCAGGGCTGCACTGCAGACTATTCAGTGCCAACTGATAGTTGGGACTGACAGTGGGCGGATTTGTTAAACAGGAGAAAACATCTCTAAGGTTTGAAACCTGGGATCTTCATAATTTATAGTGGCAGAATTAAAGCTAAACAGGGATGGCCCAATTTGTTCCTCTTCCAAGAATGACACAAAATATTTCTTTGTTGCAGAACCAAAATCTTGATTTTTACATCTTCATTCTACTGTAGGAATTGAGATGAAGGTCCATACCAGAATCCCATCCTTCATTGCCCTTGTTGTTGTTTAATCACTAAGTCGTGTCTGACTCTTTGTGACCCCATGAACTGCAGCACACCGGGCTTCCTAGTCCTTCATTATCTCCTGGAGTTTGCTCAAACCATGCCCACTGATTCAGAGATGCCATTCAACCATCCATACATGACTACTGGAAAAACCTCAGCTTTGACTATACGGACCTTTGTAGGCAAAGTGATATCTCTGCTTTTTAATACTCTGTCTAGGTTTGTCATAGCTTTTCTTCCAAGAAGCAAGTGTCTTTTAATTTCATGACTGCAGTCACCATCAACAGTAATTTGGGAGCCCAAGAAAATAAACTCTGTCACTGCTTCCATTTTTTCCCCTTCTATTTGTTTGCCGTGAAGTGATGGGACCAGATGCCATGATCTTAGTTTTTTTAATGCTGAGTTTCAAGCCAGCTTTTTCACTCTCTTCTTTCACCATCATCAAGAGCCTCTTTAGTTCCTCTTCACTTTCTACCATTAGAATGGCATATCTGAGGTTGTTGATATTTCTCCTGCCAATCTTGACTCCAGCTTGTGATTCATCCAACTCAGGATTTTGCATGATGTACTCTGCTCGTAAGTTAAATAAGCAGGGTGACAATACACAGCCTGTCATACTCCTTTCCCAATTCTGAACCAGTCTGTTGTTTCATGTCCAGTTCTAACTGTTGCTTCTTGACCTGCATACAGGTTTCGCAGGAGGCAGGTAATGTAGTCTGGCACTCCCATCTCTAAGAATTTTCCAGTTTGTTGTGATTCACACAAAGGCTTTAGTATAGTCAATGGAACAAAAGTAGTTATTTTTCTAAAATTCCTTTGCTTTCTCCATGATCCAATGAATGCAAGCAACTTGTTCTCTGGTTCATCTGCCTTTTCTAAACCCAGCTTATACATCTGGAAACTCCCAGTTCACGTACTGCTGAAGTCTAGCTTGAAGGACTTTGAGCATAACCTTGCTAGCATGTGAAATGAGCACAGTTGTATGGTAGCTTGAACATTCTTGCCCTTGCTACCAATTAACCCTTGCAATATGAGGCATGGAAGTTATTATATGACTTACTGTGTTAACTTCTTTGTCCAAAAACCAGGTCATCCTAGCAAAATTTGTGTAGTAACAACCCCCAGAATCCTATGAAGAAGGTGACCCACCAGTAATCATGAGGTAAGTGAATGGGAACTGTTCACGTAAATGCCCACACACATACACATACACCGTCACTAAGCCCTATGTGGAGAATTCCAAAAGCAAAGTATTATACCACCAGCAGGAGTTATTGCAGCTGAACTAAAAATGAACCACTTACAACCTAAGCCTGTCCTTCGAGGCACTGACATCTTCCTCCCAAAAGAGTTGACAGTGGCAGGCTGTCAAGGAACTACCTCACAGCCTCCTCCCTGCTGTCCCAGGCCGCACACCACAGCTTTACAAAGATAGAATAATAACTAATGTGTCAATTAGGCTTTCTTAAACTAGCTCTGTGCAGGGTCTATCAAGGCCCCCCCCAGGCCAGTTCCTGCCAAAAAATGACCACTGCCCCAGGAGTGGCTGACAGTTCAAGTACGGTCCCTCCCTGACTCTCCTGGCATTTTTCCCATTTCCACAACTCTTCAAATTGAAAATTACTCTAAGGTCATTTTAATTACATGCCTTTGGGTACTTTAGTTCTCAGAACAGCTCTGCCATGTAAATCTATGCTTCTACTCTGGTTTGACAGACAGGAAAATCGAGAGACTTATACCAGACCACACAGCAGTTCACATCTGAGACCAACCATTTGGTTCTTGGGTAGATAAAGTGACTTGGAATGGTACATCTATTTGCTATCAGAGATATCCACTATGAATGGCCTCTGTTTCTTTTCTGCCTCCTCCCACTGTTCCCTCCCCTCCCCCTGATTCCCAGAGTTACGGGAACATGGTGGGCACTTGAGAGACACTTAATGACATACCTGCCATAGCACCCGGCAGCAAAGATGGTTGTTGAATCCACTGAGCACCATGGGTTCAACTGAATAAAGAGCAGGACTCCCCAGATAATTATAATAGGATGTGGAATGGATTCCGTTCCAAGTCTTGCCAAGAAGAAGCCTGAGGGGCCCCTAGCTTTTCACCATTCAGCCTCAGTAACCACAGGAGGGAGCCGGAGAGACCCAGGAAGAGTGGACAACACTTGACTCCTCTCTCTGGTGCTCCCCTGTCACTGCCACACACACCCCGACCGTCCATTAAGTGCAAGGGCGGATGGGGGCATAGCCGGAGGACTCCCAGAAAACTGCTCACTGAGGCTGGGAGTGACTGCAGACTCCACTAACAAATCGTCACTGAACTGATTCCAGGGATAGTTCATGGGAGAAACTGATGGATGTCCCCTGGAATCCGAGTGTCTGCAGACACAGAGCCTGGGCTCGCGCCCCATCGTAAAGGCTGATTAGAGCCAATGGGCAAAAGCAGAGTGCAGGGGACAGGCGGCAAGCCACACTCTCAATATGAAGATGCTGCAGTTTCCTAGGATTCAAGTGAGCATCACGACGGGTAGCCAGAATCGAGACATCTTGAGGGGACCTTGTCTAAAACGGCTGACTCCCTAACAGGTTGTGGGGTTGGCCTCCAGAAACGGGAGCCCAGGGAGGAGTCAAAGAACACTAAAGCAGAGAGGTCTCCAGGGGAAGGCTTCCAGAAGGAGCCAGAAGTGCAACCCACACAAGACAGAAGACGTGTGTAAGCATGTCACATGGAGTGCAGCAAGGACCAAGAGAGAGCCAGATAAGCAGCACTCAGACAAGCAAAAGGATTTTGTTTTCCTTCTAGTCACCTACCACTATCACTGATTCTAGAAAAAAAAATAAAGAGCAAGAACATAATATTATTGAAGGCAATAGTGCGGAGGGGGCAGGAAACTGTCCCCTAGCTTAAGCCCACTGCTGTGTGTCCATTTACTAAACTTGGTTGGACAATAGATGAAGGCAGATCTTGAGGTCCCTCCTCCCTGATAGATCAGACCCAGTCCTGCTGTCACTGCATTTCTTCCAACCACGTGCCATGGGGTGAGAAAGAAAAGTAGGATGGAGCACACCTTCTACTCTCTCATGAACTTCATCGTGAGCACCTCAAAACTGAGGGTTCACACAAATAACCAGGCGATCCAAGGTCAGTTCCGGGCCAGCTCTAGTATAAGTAATGTTAAGGCTTCAGAGAACAAAAACTCATCCTTTCTTGGTCAAAAGGTTGGGAGCCCCTCGTTTAGTGGATTGGTGGTCCTCAAAACCAAAACCTAGAATCTGTTCAACAAATCCCTGTGTGATTTCAGGAGTAACATTTGATTAATCCACATCTCAGTTTCCCCATCTGTTATAAGATTCTTAAAACCAACTTTCTGCCCACCTTCCAAAGACATAGAAAGGCTTCATATGAGACCTGTGTTAACAGTATTATCCAGATGCTCCCAAAGTAATACAGCAAAGTTGACTGCTGGTCATGCTTCTTCTCTCAGGGGCTGGACCCAGTGGTACTACTTGACAAAGCCACCACAGGAGGCTTGCAATTCCTTTCTTCTCATATCGCCACCCCTCATAATTAAAAAGGCCAGTGATTAGTGATGCAGTCTGCTTTATCACTGGGGCATAACTACCTGGGCAGTTTCCTATTACTCTGTTCAGATCTGAGCAGGTGAGGGATGGGAGTGGGAGGAGGGGTCAGAATGTAGAACTAGTCTGGTCACAGCCACTGGGAGAACGGGTATCATCCCATGTAACAAGAGGAGGTTCAGTCTGGCAGGCAAAGCACCACATCCAACTGACATATAACGGTCCAGCCAGTAGTGGTGAAGGCAGAGGAGACGAACTGGTACTGACTCAACAGGTGGGCACAACACAACGGCAGAGAATTGGCATACACTCCTGAGAAGATCTGGACTGCACACCATAAGCTTCAAGGAGGCTGTCAACAGACAGTAGGACCCAGACTTCGGGTTGGAATTTGGGGCAGATCCTTAGGCTCTGGTAACAGGAGAAGTAAAAACAAGGAAGGAACAAATGAGTGGGCAGATAAATGAGAACCAAGAGGGAAGAATCAAGACAGTCATAAGGTCAGTTATAAAACACAGAGTACAGTGACTGCTCATGAGAACAAAGTAAATGCTCGAACATTCAAACCAGGGCTAACAGCAGAGGCAGACCACCAGCAGTGAGGGAGATGAAGCAGAGGAAGCCTACACATGAGATCCCATGGCTCCAGCTGGGGAGAGGAGGACCCCTGGATAGGGAAAACCAGGTTCCACCTAACACAGTTTATGTCACTCTTGAGCAGAATCTGCAGATGATAATACTAAAATCAGGGTAACTTCCCCATGGCAGTTCTTTACTTGCTCCACTCACAATAAAATATGCTGATCTACGACTGAGCGACTTCACTTTCACTTTTCACTTTCATGCATTGGAGAAGGAAATGGCAACCCACTCCAGTGTTCTTGCCTGGAGAATCCCAGGGACAGGGGAGCCTGGTGGGCTGCCATCTGTGGGGTCGCACAGAGTCGGACACAACTGACTCGACTTAGCAAACAACAGAAGCAACATTGTAACAAATTCAATAAAGACTTTAAAATGACCCATATAAAAGAATACATTAAAAAAAATCATTCAGGGCAAATCACAGCAGCATATGTGAGGAAAAAACAGTCAATGAACCCTATAATCCTGGGCTATTGACCCAGAAGTGAGGTATTAGAGGACCAGGTTGCCTTGCCTCAGAAATAACAGTACTATTGGCCAGATATCACAGTGCACAGTATCCAAAAATGGGCACACAACATATGTAATGAATAAGAAGGCTAAAATCTTTACTATTCAACTAAATGAGAGTATGAATGTCAAATCTTTTCCTGTTCCGAAGCAAAGCATCCATACAAGTATTTCAGAGGAGACCATTTTGGTTTTGTATTGCTGCCAAAGATTCTATGAGTTCACACAAACCTAACATGGTTATGCTAGATATTTTATCAGTCCAAGTACAAGAAAACAATTTCCTCTTTCTACAAAGGGAGCAATTTAGTGCAGGGAATTCCTTATAAAAGTGATCAAGGAACTGAGTCCTAAACAGTTTCTTACAGAAGAGTGTGATCTAGAGATCAGCAACAGCTGGAACGTTGCCCACTGCTAGACTGGAGGAACAAAAGGAGGAGGGGCTGCCACCAGAGCCCCCCCACCCCCGACGAGGCCACAGAAATGTGCCGGTGAATGTTTATCGTAGCTCTCTGTTGGAAGAGGCTTCCCTGGTGGCTCAGATGGTAAAGAATCTGCCTGCAATGCAGGAGACACAGGTTCGATCCCTGGGTCCAGAAGATCCCCTGGAAAAGAAAATGGCAACCTACTCCAGTATTCTTGCCCCAGTATTCTTGCCTGGAGAATTCCATGGACAGAGGATCCTGCAGTCCATGGGGTCGCAAAGAGCTGGACACAACTGAGCAACTTTTCACTTTCACTGTCCTATTGGAATAAAGGTTGCAATATCTGAGGTGTGGATGCACCCACCAAAGCTTAAGTCATCAATGTGATATCGCTGAACACAGAGGTATGGGAAATGAACAAAACCATCCCTCACGAGCAAGTGTGAGCTGGTTCCAGCGCAATCCTAGGCTCAAGCCACTTGATGGAAGCTGCAGACCCAGTGGAATTGGATGCTAACCGTGCAGACAAAGAAGCAGAGAGGAAGGGGGAGTACACCACATCATCCTCTAGTGCTTCCTACTGACACAACCCAGCTGGAAAGATGCCCAAGTAGAATCCCCCTACAACACAGAGCGGAGTGGAGAAAGGAGAGAATGAAACAGGAATACTTGTAATTTTTGCTGATATTTTTCATATACTCGATTAGATGCATTTGGCAATGCAGGGTTGAAATGCATGGTTGCTTAGGACTGCAGATGAAGCATCAGCATGCAATTAACAGTTCAATTTTGGCCTCAACATACAAAACCAGTGACTGTTCTGAATCTCTGAATATATTTAAAAGATGGCTTTGAGGTTTGAGATTTTTTAATAATACTATTGAACATCTCATAATAAGCTCTATTTAACACCAAGGAGTGTTTTGTGTACTTTGAGGAGAATTTAGAGTGATTAAAATTCCATATACCATGTATTTTCTCATTAAACACTCGCCATCATTCATATCATTCATTCAACAACCATTTCTTGAGCATCCACTCTGTGAAGACTCTGTTCAAGACATTCAGCATACAGCAATGGACAGAACAAATAAAATCCCTCCCTTCAAGGAGCCTACACACTAGTAGAGTAACTAGACAATAAAAATAAACAAACAGACCATACAGAATATTATAAAGTGGTAAACACAATGGTGAGGGAAAAAGCAATAAAACAGGGATAGGGAGTGATGAGGTGGTTCACAACTTTTAAAAGACTAGTCAGGAAAGGCCTCACCAGGAAGGTGTCATCTGAGCAAAGATTTGAAAGAAGCAAGAGAATAAGCCAAGGATATGAGAGGGGGTGGGGTGAAGAGCCTTCCAGAAAGACGGAAGTGTCCCCAGGGTGGAAGTTGCCTAATATATTATAGGAACAGCAAAAAGATTGGGGCAGAGTTGAGGGAAGCAGCAATACAGATCATGTACTCCACTAAAAAGTCTTTAACTTTTTGGCATGAGTTAAAGGGGAAGCATCTGCAGGGTTCTGAGCAGAAGACTGACATCACAAGGATCATTCTGGCTGCTAAGTTTAGAATAAACTATTTTATTTGTTCTCATGTCCATTGAATCAATGATGCCATCCAACCATCTCACCAACCATCTCATGGCAAAAGCAGGGAGACCAGGCAGGAGACTACTGAAATATTTCCAGCTCTTGCGACATGATGCGGCTTAGGTCCAGGTAGCCGAAGTAAAAGCTGGACAAATTGGTCAGACTGGGAATGTAGTTGGAAGGAAGATACAAGAGGATATGCAGAATGATTGGCTGGAAGGTGGAAGAGTCAGAAAGAAGTTCAGGGATGACTAAAATTTGGGGCCTGATAAATGATAACTATAAATGGATTAGCTTTAGAGAGAAAAATGAGATTTTGTGTTTGGACATGCTAAGTTTGGGGTGTCAGTTAGATATTTATGACAAGGTGTTAAGGGACTTCTCTGGTGGCCCAGTGGCTAAGACTACTCTGCATTCCCAGTGCAGAGAGGCTGGGTTTGATCCCTGGTCCAGGAACGAGATCACCGCCATGCCACGATGAAAGATCCCATGTGCCACACCTAAGACCCAGTGCAGCCAAATGAAAGTATTTAATTTTTAAAAAGGCAAGGTATTAAATAGATGTTGGACAGAATGCTCTACCTTGCGTTCAGGTAAGGGTCTAGGCTGGAGGTATAAATTTGGAGTTTCTCAACAGGAAGATGGAATCTAAGGTCATGATACCTGACCTCTGTGGACTGAGTCTGGAAGCCCTTCTGAATTGAGGTTCTGTAAAATCATTTTTAAGGCAAGACAAGAGTAATTTACCATAAAAGTTTCTCTGCCATCTAAGCCAGTACCCACTCCCGTTTTAGTGTGCATTGTGCTTCTACGCTATACATAAACTATATTCTTTTAGAAGATACTGGAATGCCTACTTGCCAGGGCGGGGGGGGGGGGGGGGGGCGGGGCTGGGGTGGGGGGAGGCAGTTTCCTCCTGGCACCAGCAAGGTAACTCCTTAGGAGATAACATTCCTTTCTTGATCCTGTAGGGAGTCACAAGGCCCTGCTACTCTTGTTGGATTATGTAAATAGTATGTTGCCTTGATGTACAACCCTTTGTCTCAAAAACATATATAACTGTGCTTTGATGTCCAACTGGTGGAACAGTCCTCAGAGCTTTCTGAAAGACTGTCTCCCAGATTATAACCCTCCATTCAGTTCAGTTTAGTCACTCAGTTGTGCCCGACTCTTTGCGACCCCATGGACTGCAGCACGCCAGGCCTCCCTGTCCATCACCAACTCCCATAGTCCACCCAAACTCATGTCAATTGAGTCAGTGATGCCATCCAGCCATCTCATCCTCTGTCGTCCCCTTCTCTCCTGCCCTCAATCTTTCCCACTATCAGGGTCTTTCCAAATGAGTCAGCTCTTCGCATCAGGTGGCCAAAGTACTGGAGTTTCAGCTTCAACATCAGTCCTTCCAATGCACACCCAAGACTGATTTCCTTTAGGATGGACTGGCTGGATCTCCTTGCAGTCCAAGAGACTCTCAAGAGTCTTCTCCAGCACCACAGTTCAAAAGCATCAATTCTTCTGTGCTCAGCTTTCTTTACAGTCCAACTCTCACATCCATACATGACCACAGGAAAAACCATAGCCTTGACTAGACAGACCTTTGTTGGCAAAGCAATGTCTCTGCTTTTGAATATGCTATCTAGGTTGGTCATAACTTTCCTTCCAAAGAGTAAGCGTCTTTTAATTTCATGGCTGTAGTCACCACCTGCAGTGATTTTGGAGCCCAAAAAAATAAAGTCAGCCACTGATTCCACATTTGTTTGCCATGAAGTGATGGGACCAGATGCCATGATCTTAGTTTTCTGAATGTTGAGCTTTAAGCCAACTTTTTCACTCTCCTCTTTCAGGTTGGTGCAAATACGATTTTCCATTTCTTTCTTGAATTGACTACTGATTAGTTTTTTCATCAATAGATATTTAAGACAAGATGTTTAATAGATGTTGGATCAAAGACTCTGTCCTTCAGTGTTTAGGTAGAGGTCTAGGCTGGAGGTACAAATTTGGGAGTCACCAACATGTAGATGGAATTTAAGGCCATGGAAATGGATCAGATACCTAACATGTGTAGACTGAGCCTGGCAAACCCTCTGACCTGAGGTTGTGAAAAATTTAAGACAATTCCCTAAGGCACCTACTGTACGTAACAAATTAACTTCCCTTCTATGCATCTAGAACAATACTAGCTGAGAAAACTGAGAAAAAAGTCTTTCACATTGTTTGCTGTGTTGTGTGGTTCAGATGAGAAACCATTGTTGGGAAAGGCTGGTTAGGGGTCTCTAAGCTACAGGGCGGGCTCCCCAGGTGGCTCAGTGGACAAAGAATCCACCTAAAACACAGGAGGCACAGAAGACACAGGTTCGGTCCCTGGGTCAGGAAGATCCCTGGAAGAGGGCATGGCAACCCACTCCAATATTCTTGCCTGGAGTGTCCCATGGACAGAGGAGCCTGGACAGCACACACAAAACTACACGGCAGAAAAGAGGAGGGAGCAGAAAGAAAACTGATAAGTGGCCAGTGAGGTAGGAGGAAACCCAGGAGACTGCAGATCTGGAAGGTGAGTGGAGGGAGCGATCAGGTTATCAAATACAGCTGATGCGTTCCACAAGGCAAGCACCAGGAATTTATGGATAGATTTGGCGATACAGAGGTCTAGGGACCTTCACAAGTATAGCTTCAGTAGATAGGTTTGGACTGGATTGAAGAGAGACTGGAAAGAGTGAGTCTGCCTTAGGTTAGAGTTATACAGTGATTTGAAGTGGATCAAAATTTCCTATTAATAATTTTTCAAGCTTTTACATCAATCTGATTGAAAATTATTCTTAACTGTTTAGAAAATCACATCCATTTGAAGGAATTTAACTCTTAAAGATTTTTCTCAATGCTGGAAACTCAATAAGACAAAATAATATATCAGCTACTGAGGCTCCAAGTGACTACATAAATTCATATTTTAAGTATTTGTGTTCATAATAGTCTGTTATAGTTTTAAGTTGAAAGTAGGTAGTTATTAGAAAACTCAAATCTTCAGAAAAATTCATGCTAACAGAATAAAACCTATAGCTTAACATACTGGGTTTCTACATAAGTTTCATTTGCCAAAGATATTTATAAGTCACTGATACAATACATTGGTCATTGCTACTGTTTCAAACTTCCTTAGATACACCACCTACATGTATGGAGAGCTTCAACCACTGGAAAGTTGGCAGCTAATAATATAAAATACACTCTTCTATAGTTCTTATGTCTGTTTATGTGATTTTTACAAATCACATAAATTCTCTAAACCCTAGTTTCTGTTTCTATAGGCCAAAAACGGGTAACCCTGGAAGGATTCACTAAAAATGCTTTTAAGTACAGTTTCTCAGTAACGAAGGTTAAGTACATACTAACATTAGACTAACTGGCCCAATTAGAAAGTTTGAAATGTCTCCTGACCTTGAAAGATGGCCTAGCTGACTCCGCTGAATAGAACAAAAAGGATCAAAAGTAACAGAAGGTACACATATCATGTGCAGACTCTGAAAGGGCTCTCCAGCATGCTTGCTACAGAGCCGACACACTCTGCAGCTTTCGGGGCCATCAGCAC
The DNA here is from genome assembly GCF_002263795.3 of Bos taurus. Lineage (NCBI taxonomy): Eukaryota > Metazoa > Chordata > Mammalia > Artiodactyla > Bovidae > Bos > Bos taurus. The sequence goes on along the minus strand of NC_037343.1, from coordinate 64,745,884 downwards.
GATGTCGCATCTGAAAGAGCAGCCTCCACGCACGCACTGTGTCCCCACACCTTCACTTCCATGGCATCGACTCTTTTCCCTCCCAGATCATCCAAAAGCCTTGGTGTTTAGGGTACAGATATTTGAGATCCTGTGCCTTGATTTTCATTTTTGAGACTTTCTGAAAACAACTGCAGAAATATCAAGACCTTTGGAAAAAGGGCTGATCTTACTACATTTGGCGCCAGACTGCAAACTGAGAGAAATGGAAATATTACAAGCCTATTTTCCTGAAATCCCTGTCAGAGCAGCTCCAGCGATTTCTTGGCTTTACACTTGACCTCCAAACAGGACAATCTCCTCTTCCAAATCCATCTGTTTTTTTAGCTTTAGCTCTAGCCTTCTATTTAAATATGTAATTAAGTCAGGCACAACAGCCCCCACAGTGCCAGAACTACCCAGATTGGCAAATCTGAATTATGAAAAGACCCTAGAATACATAAATCAGATGGTAAACTCAAATCACAAATCCTGTACCAAAATATTCAGCTCCAAGAAATCTATTACTAGCAACGTACTACCATATATTTTCAAACTACTTAAAAGACACAATTTTATGTTGAAGTAATCTTAAGCAAGGGCTGTGACTCAGGCTAGAAAATGTCAAGAATTTCAGTTGACTTTATCTCATAACTAGAACTTTAAAATCCAGAATAACTTAAGAGGAAAGGTGGAGAAAAAAAAGTGGTTACCAGTGTTTAATGTAAAGACTGTAAGTCGAGAATTTCCAACTCATCTTTTACTCCATCAGTCTGGTATTAGCAGACTCCGGAAGCTGTTGTAAACAGTCGGCACGAATAGCTCACTCCTGCCTCCTCTGTGTAGCTATACGCTCCTGCCAAACTTCCCCCACTGCACTCTCCTGGGGAAGGCTGCGTCCAAGAATTCATGCAGCCAGTGCTCTTGGAAACAAAATTTAACCTTTCCCTTCCCAAGAGATATAAAACACTCTCCTATGGTCCCTCATCCAGAGCTGTTTCCTGGGCAAGTGACCAGAGGAACACCCATTCAGAAAATCAGAACTCAAGTTGCCAGGCAAATGAGAAGTTAAAGAGATAATACTGAGGAAAGAGCCCATGTAGTCCTGTTCCTGGCCTCAACAGCCCTTCAAAATTCTAGAAGACTGGTTTCAATTTGTTCCAGACCCAAGACACCAAATTTATTACTTCAAAGGGATAGAAAGAGAGCTTTGGCCAAGAGTAATCCTGGGAGGTCCAACCCAAAGAACACTATCAGGTCAAGATCAACTTAAGACCTGCTCCAAGGGCCCTCTGGTCAGTTCTGGGCTGCAGCCAACTTGTGGAGTGTGAAGCAATTCTAACTCAAACCACATGCTCGGCTCCAGAACAACACGTATTACTGTCTGAACTAAGGAGGTCAGGTTGGATACCACAGGTGCATTCTGGTGAGCAGCAGCACTTCTAGTTTGATTTGTTCCTGGCCCAACTGTCCACCCTGATGTTTGGAGCAGAACTAGACCAGCTTCTCAGCCCACTTCATTTCATATCACTTTCATGTCCTCTGCAGCAGTGCTGGTTCAGTCGCTCAGTCATGTCCAGCTCTTGTGACCCCATAGACTGTAGCCGGCCAGGCTCCTCTGTCCTGGAATCTCCCAGGAAAGAGTACTGGAATGGGTTGCCATTTCCTTCTCTGCCATGTAATCTGGGGCACCTCTTTACCATGTCAGATAGCATGAGTTTAACTCAAGAAAGAAGGAGATGAAAGAAGGAAGGAAGTAAAGAAAGGAGATGGAGCGAGGGAGGACAGTCTATTAAAAGAGACAGAGATAAAAGAAAACCTAGAGGGTCAAATAATTTTCAGCTTCAATGTTCCAACTTTGAAGAGTAACCTTCATCAACCTAAAGACCTAAGAAACATGCAAACCATACACTTTCAGGAACCTTGCTTCCATGGCTTTCTAGGACTATCTTGGTGTACTGAGCTTCATCGTTTGACTCTTGTATACTGAAAAGATCTTTTGATTTCTCCATTAGCATTTTATGATTTGCTTCATTTTCTTTTTAATTATCATGCAGTAAAGCGGGCTTTTTTGGTGTACAGTTGTATGAATTGTAACACATAGATGGGGCTGCTGAAACACCACCACTGTCAGGATACAGAACAGTATCATGAGGAAACTTCCTGTGCTATTCCTCTGCAGTAACACACTTCCCAGACTCCTAACCCAGCAACCGCTGACCCATTCTTTGTAAATAGATCGTTAATATTTTCTTTGTTGCACATTCCCAAACTAGAAATGCTATTATTTATTACTTGAAAGTTGCGCATCTTGCTGCAGCAGTTATTTTAACTCATATTAAAATGTACTTAAAATAAAATGTAAAGTTATATTAATAAGCATGAAATCATAAAAGATGAACCATTTGAAACTATCTTTAATTCCAGCCTCCATCGACCTGGGATAAGGCAGCCCAGAAAACCCACCCCTGCTCACAAAGGCCCGGACCTTCTCTCATTCTCCTGTGAACTTTCATTCATTCTCCTCTTGAATGCCTCCTCTTAATCAGCCTGACATTCATAACTGATAATGTATATAGTTTATCTAGTTCTGACCTGCTGCTCCTTCTTGGACACCGGCTGCATCCACTCTGCACACTGTGTCCTTGGGGATACTCTAATTATTTCACCTGGGCCAACTTCCAGCCTTCAAGCCCCAAGCCTGGAAGTGGCCCATTAGACGGATACACTTTCTTGATCCAACCTGATCTCCAGCAAGAGGCAAGTTCTGAAGTTACTACATCCCCAGCTCGCTGTACAGTTATCTGAAATGTCCACATCCATGCATCTATTACATATACAACTTTTCTGAAAGTACAAGATATTAAGAAATCAAAAGTATATTATACATCACTATATTATAATCCATAATACATGATATAGTATTAAATATATATATATACTATGTTATTATTTTAACATCATATATAATATATATGCTATGCTATGCTATGCTAAGTCGCTTCAGTCGTGTCCGACTCTGTGAGACCCCATAGACGGCAGCCCACCAGGCTCCCCCGTCTCTGGGATTCTCTAGGCAAGAACACTGGAGTGGGTTGCCATTTCCCTCTCCAATTATATAATATATATAATATATATACAAATATATTATTACTAGATCTTTTTTAATGGGTTTAGACTATAATAGAAATGATAATACATTTTGAATATTTGCTGAAGTGGCCCTTTATGTTGAATCTTCATGGGTTGAACAATTGCTTATAAAACTGTATGATCTGTTAATTTATATATCTTTCTTAATACTTTAGGGCTATTAAAGTCCAACATTATTAAATTAACATTAGTTGTGCATTTTTTAGATTTATAAATCTGAATCAAGTTCCCGTTGCTGCTGCTGCTGCTGCTAAGTCGCTTCAGTCGCGTCCGACTCTGTGCGACCCCATAGACGGCAGCCCACGAGGCTCCCCCAACCCCGGGATTCTCCAGGCAAGAACACTGGAGTGGGTTGCCATTTCCTTCTCCAATGCATGAAAGTGAAAAGTGAAAGTGAAGTCGCTCAGTCATGTCCGACCCTCAGCGACCCCATGGATTGCAGCCTTCCAGGTTCCTCTGTCCATGGGATTTTCCAGGCAAGAGTTTTGGAGTTGGGTGCCACTGCCTTCTCCAGAATCAAGTTCTTAGCATCATCAAATTGCTCAGCTCTTCCAATTAAACTGATTCTATGTAAAAATATGGCTTACTGATGATTTAGATATAATTGAGATTTATATGTCTATTTCCTCTCTCAACAGCACTATCTTTTTCAAATTAGTTAATTTTGTAATGACAACTAGAGAAAAATGTCCTGTTGCATTATTTATTTACATAAACTTATAGCTTCTTTGTTCCTCAATTACTAACCTCTTATCAATCCTGCTGCTAAGTCGCTTCAGTCGTGTCTGACTCTGTGCGACCCCATAGACAGCAGCTCACCAGGCCTCCCCGTCCCTGTTATTCTCGAGGCAAGAATGCTGGAGTGGGTTGCCATTTCCTTCTCCAATGCATGAAAGTGAAAAGTGAAAGTGAAATCGCTCAGTTGTGTCTGACTCTTTTGCAACCCCATGGACTGCAGCCCACCAGGCTCCTCCATCCATGGGATTTTCCAGGCAAGAGTACTGGAGTGGGGTGCCATTGCCTTCTCCGCTTATCAATCCTATAAACCAATAATTATGAAACACTTCTTCATTGCAATTCTTTTGGGAATAACCCAAAGAACAAATGAACAGATTTTTTTTCACCTCTTTCCTTCCTCATTAACTCACACTTGTAACATGACAGAGCTATCATTTCAAAGCATGTTTCTGATAGTGAAAAGCTCACTAAACCCAAAGTGTAAATGCATCATTTCTGTGTCTGGCATGGTCAGTATGTTAACCTTGAATTGAAAGAGAACTGAAAGAGAGCTCCAATCTCAATGTTTTCTCTATATATTGAGCATCTACTATTAAATTGTGAAGAAAGCTGAGCACCAAAGAATTGATGCTTTTGAACTGTGGTGTTGGAGAAGACTCTTGAGAGTCCCTTGGACTGCAAGGAGATCCAACCAGTCCATTCTAAAGGAGATCGGTCCTGGGTGTTCTTTGGAAGGACTGATGCTAAAGCTGAAACTCCAGTACTTTGGCCACCTGATGCAAAGAGTTGATTCACTGGAAAAGACTCTGATGCTGGGAGGGATTGGGGGCAGGAGGAGAAGGGGACGACAGAGGATGAGATGGCTGGATAGCATCACCAACTCAATGGACATGAGTTTGAGTGAACTCTGGGAGTTGGTGATGGACAGGGAGGCCTGGCGTGCTGCAATTCATGGGGTGGCAAAGAGTTGGACACGACTGAGTGACTGAACTGAACTGAACTATTAAAAGAATCTCTATCTATGGCAAGTAACCAGGTTCATTATATTCAATTTTTATGAAGAAATGCAGATTTTTGCATTAAGAAAAAAATCCTTAAATTCAAAAGTTTAAATGCAATATAAAATTAACTTGCAAAAATAAGTTTCTACTCATTAACAACAAATTTTCTGAAGAAAAGAGAACAGATTCCATTGACAATGGCATCAAACAGAATAAAATATTCATGAATAAGCTTAACTAAGGAGGTGATAGATCTCTATACTGAAAACTATAAGACATTGATAAAAGAAATTGAAAAAAACACAAATAAATGGAAAGGTATCCCATGCGCATGAATTGGTTTGATATTGTTAAAATGTCAATACTATTAAAGCCATCTGTAGATTCAACGCAATCCCTATCAAAATTTCAATGGCATTTTGTATACAAGTAGACAAAACACTCCTAAAATTTATATGGAACCGCAAAGACTTCAGATAGCCAAAGAAAATTCTTTTTTATCCAAAAGAAAAAAAATCAGGAGGATTAGGATTAGGGGCTCTAATCAAGACAAATTACATATCTTGATTTTAAGCTATACTGTAAACCCATACTTGATTTTAAACTGTACTGTAAAGCTATAGTCATCAGAACAGTATGGTACTAGCTTAAAAAGAGACAAATAGATGAAAAGAACAGAATAAATAATTCAAGAACTGAATCAGTATCCCAGAAATAAAGCTAAACATATGTGATCAACTAGCATTTGACAAGAGAAGATTGTCTCTTCAATAAATGGTGCTGGAATAATAGAATATTCACAAGGGAAAGAATGAAACTGGGCCCATAACTTACACCACTCAAAAATTAACTCAAAATGGATTAAAGCCTTTAATGTAAGACTTAAAACCATGAAACTCTTAGAAGAAAACATAGAAATAAAACTCCTTGACATAGGTCTTGGTGATGAATTTTTGGATATGACACCTAAAGTACAAGCAACAAAGTCAAGAATAAATAAGTGGAACTATATCAACCTACAAAGTTTCTGCACAGAAAAAGACATCATCAACAAAGTGCAAAGATAATCTATAGAATGGGAAAAATATTTGTAAACCATACATCTGATGAGGTGACCTCAACAGACCTGAAAAGACACTTCAGATACATGAAAGAACAACAGATATAGGAAAAGCTGCTCAACATCAGTAGTGACTAGAGAAATACAAATTAAACCCACAATGAGATATCATTTCATGCCTGTCAGAACAGCCATCATCAGAAAGACAAGAGATAACAAATACTGACATGGATACAGAGAAAAGGGAACCCTTGTGCACTGTTGATAGGATTGTAAATTGGTGTAGCCAATATGGAAAATAGTATGGAGGATCTTCAAAATTTTTTTAATTGAACTACCAAGTGATCCAACAATTCTACTTCTGAGAATATATCCAAAGGAAATGAAAACACTAACTCAAAAAGAAATCTGCATCCCGTGTTCATAGCAGCATTATTTACAATAACCAAGACACGGAAACAACCTAAGTGTCCATCAATGTGTGAATGGAGAAAAAATAGTACCACACACACATATATATGTATATATGTATACATATATACACACATACATACACACATATATAATTCATCCAGAAAAAAAAGAGGAAATCTTACCATATGCAACGACATGGATGTACCTTGAAGGCAGTACACTTGTAAAACAAGTCAGACAGAGAAAGACAGATGCTATATTGTTTCACTTTCACTAATATGTGAAATCTTAAAAAAAAAAAATACAAAAAACTACAAACTCATAAAAGAGAGATCAAAGACAAAGCCTGGGAGAGGGGGATTAGAGGAAGGTGGTCAAAAAGCACAAATTTCTAGCTACAAGATAAGTAAGTACTAGGGATGTAATGAACACCACAATGAATAGAGCTAACGCTGCTGTATGATATCTAGGCAAGTTGTTAATAGAGTAATTCTTGAGTTCCCATAACAAGAGAGTTTTTTTTCTTTTCTTTTTAATGTATCTGTATGAGAAAACGGGTGTTAGATGAATCTACTTGGTAATCATTTCACAATATATGTAAATCAAACCATCATGCTGTATACCTTTTATTTATAGTGATAAGTGTCAATAATTTCCCAGTATAACTGGGGAAAAAGTTAAATAGAATAACCTTTTTGAAAAAAAATAGCTGATTAAAGACCCTGGCAAATAAAACCAAAAAATCTTGACCAAGTTTATGACATTGTCTACCTCTGAATTTCATATATTTTCATTTGGGCAACAACAGTATAAATTTTCATTCACTTTTAGTTCAGTATTTGATTCTTCTCAAATACAGTGTTGGCCCCAGAAGTTTAGCTTTCATTACTTAGATGATTTCTTTTAATAATCAGCTAAAGATGATGCATAGATACTGATACACTTTCAGGGAAATATCATAAATAAATAATAACATCTATATTGTTATTTTGCCTCTTCAAGCATTAGACTAAATCTCCTTCCTCTCTCTCTCCATCCTCTTCCCTGTTCCTGAATACTTCCCTCTCCCCCTCTCTTTATGCTATGTACTATGCTTAGTCACTCAGTCGTGTCCAACTCTTTGTGACCCCATGGACTGTAGTCTGCCAGGCTCCTCTCTGTCCATGGGATTCTCCAGGCAAGAAAACTGGGCTGGGTTGCCATGCCCTCCTCCAGGGGATCTTCCCGACCCAGGGATCGAACCCAGGTCTCCCACATTGCAGGCAGATTCTTTACCATCTGAGGCACCATGGAAGCCCTTCCCCCTCTCTTTATGACCTCACAAAAATACAAATTGTTCAAATGCATTTCCAATGCAAATTACAAAATTTAGCATTATTTAAAAATTCTACACCCACATCTTTAAAAGCTGAACCTTACCACTGTTAAACTGTTAAACTGCCTGTACACATAAAAACAACATTTTGCAAATTTTTCCAGGGGTTCAAAGCCCCTCTGAAGCCTACCCATGGATGTATAAAGGGTCTGTAGTCCCCAGAGTAAACCCTGCTCCACCAGCTCGCTCCCACAAAGTCAACCATTCAGCTCTCCCCTGGCCCAAGGCTTGACAACACCTCAAAGCCCCTCCTTCAGTCAATACTACTGAGCTCAAATTAACCTGTGTCTCCCCTAACTTTCCCAGCTCTTCCAACTCACAAGACTTTCTACCTTTTCTGGCTTCCTTATAATTCAGCATTCAGTTTCCTTCTAAATGATTCACATAGGTAAGCCATACCTCTAAAGCTAACTGGTAAACTCCTGAGAGTAGTTACAACGTATCCTGCATCTCTGCAATTTCCCCTGAAGCACCTGAAATAGTGCCAGAAGCCCAATGAATATTTATTGAAAAATCAACCCACCTATCTGCTTATCCTTCAGGTGGCCTCTGTCCTACCACCACTACTCTGCCCAAGGAGAAGGACAGGGCCAAGAGCCACATCTTTTTGAACAGTATCTAGGTTACGCAGGGTTCAGGGGCTATTTCTCACCACGTTGTTCACTCGTTTTAATCTACATTGCGAACATGTACTAAGTTCGTAGTAAGTGTCAGGCACTAAGCAAGGCACTGGAGATACAAAAAAAAATGACGGAAATGTAAGCAAATGACTTATGGCATGCTACATGCAGTAACAGAGGTTCACACAGGCGGCAGGAGAAATGGAGTAGGCTATTAATATAGTCATCACTGAGAACAGGATGCTAGAAATGGACGTTGAAAGAATTAGTATGGATTTAACAGATGCGGTAGAATGATAAAAGCCTCCCGGGAGACTAAGAGCGAATGCAAAGCGACAAACACATGGAAATCACACGCCTTTTTTAATCCCCTCCTCACTTTCCTTAGTCAGTCAACTCAATTTTCACATTCACTCACATTTCAATAAGGCCAGCTCACTTTACCTTCAGGATTATTTACTTGAACTTAACGGGGATTTATTTTGAAAGACTGACTAAGGTGCAATACCTAGCAAATACAAATTTCAAAATACTAAATAAGCTCAGAAATTTGGACTTGGAAATCCAATTCAAATTATGGATTTGGAAAAAAATACATGTGACTGACTCAACATTCATACTATTAGGTTACATAGTTTTATAGAGAAAACTTTTAATACCATTTTAATTTTAATGGTCTGTCTGTCTTCAAGGGATAAAAGAACATTTAAAAATGGTTTTAAAGTCATTTATTCAATATTTCCATTCCTGCATCATTCACTTCTCCAAGTGAGTTCAGTTTCTCTGTCGGCTGGCTTTATAAACCTCTCCCTGGGCTTTAACAACCATGGAATCACTTTTACTGTGAAGTTTAATATCCTGTTTTAAAATCCAAATATGATTCACATATTGCATCCTCAGTATTTCTAAAACAAAACAATCTGCTTGGACTGAAAAGAATTACTTTTCTCCAAAACACTTAGAAACATGCTTTCTGATATCTGGAAATGAGACTCACTTAAGCACACGCAATAATACTGCTTCAAGCTCATTTTCCTGCCATTTTTAAGAAGAAAAATTAATAACACTGTCAAGCTAATTTTATTTAAGAAATAGATACTAACAGTATTCAAATGCATCAACAGTCTGGCCTTTAAAAAGTTTTAAGTCAAGATTAAACGGTAGCAGAGGTGCCATTCCTGGCGCACAATACTTTTTCAGAGACCTGAGCCTATAATTGCTTTTAAAGACATGAAAACTTCCATTCTTTCTCCCCTGATCTACCCAAAGAACACTCCATAGCTGATATCTTAGAGGATACTCAGAAATTTATAATAAGGATAGAACGCCTCACTGATGGTGCTACATAAAATGTGCTTTTGTTGTTGCTGTTGTTAATCTCAGATGCACATAAACAATCAGTTAAACAAGCAAGCAAAAATTTCCCAGAAACATCATTTTAAACGATTTTAAATTGTTTCATGAAAACCCTGAGTCCAGATCTTGGCATCTTCATAGCCATTTGAGTTCTAGGGCCCCAGAGCTGAAAACAGCAAGAGAAAACTTGGATATCATACTAGAAGGGTGAAATACTGATAATAATAATAAAAAACAGAACTACCATATGATCCAGCAATTCCACTCCTAACTTAAGTATTTATCTTAAGGAAACAAAAACACTGATTAAAAAAGACATATGACCCCTAAGTTCATTGCAGAACTTTTTACAATAGCCAAAAAATGGAAGCAACCCAAGTGCTATCATAGGTGAATGGATAAAGGAGATATGGTAGATATTATGCAGTGGAATATTACTCAGCCATAAAAAAGAATTAAATCTTGTCATTTGCAATAATGCAGATGGACCTAGAGGGTATTACACTAAGTGAAACAATTCAGACAGAGATAAATACCATATCATTTCACTTATATGTGGAATCTAAAAAGCAAAACAAATGAACTAACACAACAAAACAGAAACACAGCTATCGATACAGAGGGCTCACCAGAGGGGAAAAAAGTAAAGGGAAGAAAGAAATCAATGAGGCAAATTAAGAGGTACAAACTTCCAGTTGCAAAATAAATGAGTCATGGCGATGAAATATACAGCGTGGGGGAATACAGCCAACAACCATGGAATATTTTTATGGTGACATATCATAGCTAAACTTATTATGTGGTCATGTTGTGCAATGATAGCATTGTAGGTCAATTATACCTCAAAAACAAACAAACTCGTGCTAAATAGATTATATCTGTGATTACTAGAAGGGGGTGGGGGTTGGGGGGTAGGTGGAAGAGGTAGAGAGGGCTGGAGTGGGCACTGGATGAAGGCGTCAAAAGGTGCAAACTCCTTTTACAAGTTACAAGATAAATGAGTACTAGGGAGGTATAACATGATAAATACAATTAACATTGTTTTATGTTATACATGAAAGTTATTAAGAGAGCAAATCCTAAGAGTTCTCATCAGAAGGAAGATTTTTTTCTTTTTTCTCTTTATTTAATTTTATATCCATATGAGATGACGGATGTTCACTAAACTTCTATGGTAATAATTTGATGATGTGTGCAACAATAATTTGCTGTATACCTTAAACTTACACAGTTCCTGTTTAGCCGCTAAGTTGTGCCTGACTCTTCTGCAACCCCATGGACTGTAGCCCACCAGGATCCTCTGTCCATAGGATTTTCCAGGCAAGAATACTGGAGTGGGTTATCACTTCCTTCTCCAGGGGACGTCCCCAACCCAACAAGATCAAATCTGTGTCTCCTGCATTGCATCGCCTGCATTGCAGGTGGATTCTTTACCACTGAGTCACAGGTGTATCAATTATATCTCACTAAAACTGGAAGGGGAAAAAAAGAAAAACAAGTTTTTAAAAATTTGTACCCTTTATACTTATAAATTATATCTTTAATTAAAGCATTTTAGCATTAAAAATAATACCAATGCATTTCATTTATATCATACTTTTACTTCTAAGAATTCTTTCCCAAGATTCAGCACATATAATCATACTAAACCTCCAACAGAGATAACAAACCTAGATTCCAGAAGCCATGTGCCCAAGTATATGTGGCCAGCTAGCAGCAAGATTAGAATCAAAGCCCAGATCTTGCTGCTTCAAAAAAATATTTTCCACTACACCAAATATAGAATAACCAATCAATCTCTCCCCACCTTTTCCTCATTTTGCTTTGCATTTCTTAATAGAGTCATTGTTTTTTCCTTAATATAACATTTCAGGATCTTTAGACCTTTAAGTTTCCAACTTTAAAAATGTATTAATCAGCCCAACATCAATTTCCTGTTGATTCAAAGTTAACCTTAGTGGAAGAAGGGCAGTCCAAAGCAAATAAAGATGTTCTGCATTCACTTTTCTCTTTTCTCTTTTAATTCTCTATTGAAGGGCAAACTGAGTGCTTCTCTCAACTAGCAATAGTTTCTTCCCCTTCATTTATTGGGCCAGGCCTTTTCCAGAAAATAGTATAATCGGTTTCATTTTTAGGTTTCCACAGAAAACCTCTCAGATACCTCAGGGAGCAAAAGATGCATGCACCAAGGGTCAAATGAAATCAAATATTTGAGATTAAAAGATTCTAATATAAAGCTCAAGAACACAGTATTAAAGTCTCTTAACACTTTACCAAAAAGCCCTGATAAAACTAGCAAAGGAGTAATTTTTCCTGAATCCTCAACCACTGAAAAGCACCAGATTTCTTCCTTTCATTGACATATTTGCCCATTCATTCAACATGAAATTCACTATTGCCAGCAGCGTTCTTTCTAGGCCTTGGAGATGCGGTGGTTAACAAAACAGGTTTCTGCCTTGTGATGCTTACAGTCTAGAGAAAGCGAGACAGGCAACAAATCCATAACAAATAATAATCTTATACTGTTAGGCACAGTGAAAAAATGAAACAAGGTAATGGAGAACAGACTGGAAGCAGGGAAACCAGTTGGAACAAGTGACTTGTGATAGCCTAGGAAAGAGACAAAGGCAAGCTGATGAAAAAATAGGTTTGCCTGTATGCCAAGTTGCTTCAGTTGTGCTCAACTCTGCAACCCTATGGAGGGAGCTGGTCAGGCTCCGCCGACCATAGGATGCTCCAGGCAAGAATACTGGAGTGGGTTGCCATGCCCTCCTCCAGGGAATCTTCCCAACCCAGGGATCGAGTCCACATCTCCTGTGTCTCCTGCATGGGCAGCTGGATTCTTCACCACTAGCGCCACCTGGGAAGCCCAGATCTCGCACTTACTGATGGATTTGATATTGATGCTAAGAACTCGGTCTCTGGACTCTGGTGCCAAATTGAATCTCAGAGACAGAGTTTGGGGTGAAGGTAGAAAAGAATAGTTCTATTGCTTTGCCAGGCAAAGGGGAACACAGTGGGCTCCTGCCCTTGAAAACTGTGTGTCCACACCTGGGAGACTTGGGTGAGGAGTTTTATAGCAATGGTTCGAGAGTGGAGTTGCTGATAAGATTAGGGTGTGTGCAGGGCCTGCACGCTTTAATCTGGTCCCAAGTGGTCTCCTTTTTCTTGATGAGCTTCTCTGGTTCCTTCAATCTGGAATGAAGAATACTAAAGCTTTTCATTTGTTGGGGGTTTTTTGAGTTTAAAGGCACAAAGATGTTGTTATGCGTATCTTGCAAGGTGGAACCAGGGCCCTGCCCCAAGGTTCACTACTGTTTCCTGACTGCTCCTCCTTTGTCTCTACATCCCCTCTCTGCCCTGATTAGCAGCTGTTTGGACCTGCCCTTTGGAACTCAGGGAAGGTCATGGAAGCTGGAGTCTGTTCCTAACAAACAAGAACTGAAGGACACCAATAGGTTTCCATGCCCAGGAACCCCACAGGTCCGGCTCAGTTTCAATGTCAAGCTTGATAAAGAGACAAATAGGATTATTTCAAGATTTTGCTTGAGCAAATAAGTGGCTAATGATAGAGAAGGAAATGGCAACCCACTCCAGTGTTCTTGCCTGGAGAATACCAGGGACAGGGGAGCCTGGTGGGCTGCTGTCTATGGGGTCGCACAGTCGGGCACGACTGAAGCGACTTAGCAGCAGCAGCAGCAGCAGATGCCATCAGCTAAGATGGAAAAGACCTTGAGAGAAACAAGATAGGCCTAGGGCCAGCAAGGATCCTCTTTACTGTGAAGTCAAGTTTGAGATATCATCAAAATGGACAGGAAGGAGGAGAAGCGGGGGGTGGGAAGAGGAAGTAGAGAAGGCAGGGGGAAGGGGAGCAGGAAGGGGGAGGAGAGAAGTAAGGGAAGGGTGAGGAGGAAGAGAGAGCAGTTGGATATACAAGTCTGAATCTCAGGGGGAGAAGTCAGGGCTGGAAATACAAACCTGAGAATCATCAGAATTCAGACAGTATTTAAAGTTATAGGACCAGATGAGTTCACCTCAGGACCTGAGTAATCAGAAGGCATTCAAATTATGCCTTTGCCACACATTAGCCAACTTGGGCAAAGTCTTCAACCTTTCTACAACATTTTCATGCAGGGTTGATATACCTTTGAACAGACCAAAAAAATCTGCACAGCACTAAACAAATACATGATGTTGTCAAGCTCTTAAGAAATTGAAAGACATTAAAAGGTAGAAACACCAAAACCAGGAACAAAAATCCTGACCGTAGTAATAAATTACCAGTTACCTCAGCAGAAAAAAATGCCAGCAAATTCCCTAGAAGAAAGTACCACCAAGCAAAGTAGAAATAGGGTGCCCCTACCTCTGATCCACCAGAAAGAGAAAAGATTTTAATTAAAAATACAGCAATTGAAAATAGTACTCCAAGCTATTAACAGTGAATATTTCCAGGGGTTGAGTTTATAGAGCATGGTTAATACCTGAAATTTTATCATGAACACGTATTTTAGTCATTGGTATGACATATACAAGTAATGGGAAAAAATAGCAACTCGTGAGCTATTTTCAAAAAGCTTCCAATGTGAGACACTTCTAATAAGAAAACAGGGATTACCAAAGGACTGTTAAAACTGGTCTCAAAGGTAATTCTTGCTAAACTGTAAATTAATGTGCGTTGGTAAAGCAAAACAAGAATCAAATGAATACTCTTACAAGTGCTAAGGTCTTAAAACATAATTATTCAGGAAATATAAAAGATCCCTAACATTCACCTATTATAAACATAATAATGAACAAGTACTTTCTTCTGACTGAACCCATTAGTATTTGTTAACTATTGGAAAGCATTTTTTAAAGTAGCAGACAAAATTACTGTACTACCATACAATAATTATGGAGGAAGCAAGATTATTTTGATTATATTCCTGCCATGCTTTTGCTTATCTGCTTACCCTATTTGTGTTATAGATTTTTTTCAACTTAACCTATAATCCATGGTTTTATTAGAACACCTTAGAGAGCTGCTATTCAGAAAAGATTTCATATATTATGTACAAAATTATAACTGCTAGGTTTAGCTATACACCCAGAGAAAAACATAATTTGGAAAGATGCATGCACCTCAATGCTTACTGCAGCACTATTTACAATAGCCAGGACATGGAAGCAATCTAAATCTCCATCAACAAAGGAACGGATAAAGAAGATGCAGTACATATATATAATGGTATATTACTTAACCATAAAAAGCAACAAAACTATGCCATTCGCAAAGATGTGGATGGACCTAGAGATTGTCATACATAGTAAAATAAGTCAGAAATAGAAAAACAAATGCTGTATAATATTACTTATTTGTGAAATCTAGAAAAATTACACTGATGAAGTTATTTGCTAAACAGAAAGAGAGACACAGACATGGGAAAGAAACATACAGATACCAAGGGGGAGGAGAAGGTGGAATGAATTGAGAGATTGGGATTGACATATATACACTGCTGCTGCTGCTGCTGCTAAGTCGCTTCAGTCGTATCCGACTCTGTGCGACCCCATAGACGGCAGCCCACCAGGCTCCCCCGTCCCAGGGATTCTAAGTATAAAATGGATAACTAATTAGAATCTATTATATAGCACAGGGAACTCGATTCAATACTCTGTGGTAACCCAAATGAGAAAGAAATCAAAAAAAAAAAAGAGGGATATATGTATACATATAGCTGATTCACTTTGCTGTACAGCAGAAACTAACACAACACTGTAATTAACTATACTCCAATAAAAATTAATTTTAAAAATTCAGTAAAAGAAAAAATCAATTTTAAAGTCACTTTTGTTCCTGTTGTTCAGTCACTCAATCATGTCTGAGTGTAATGTCACTCTAAGTTTTTAAAAATTCAGCACTAAGGGGGCCTTAAAGAAAACTGTAGTCTCTGCTAGTTTGAATTCAAAGGAAGACCTCTTCTAATGAGATAAACCTAAAGTCTTAGCAAGCTGAGAAATTTTCACATTCTATGTCCATCACTGAACATAGAGCAGAATTTCTTGGTCTCCCATATCCCTTGCTGGCACTTCTGACTATAATTCAAGGTAGTAAGCACTAGATGGCACTGCTGATTCATAACCAGGCCGTTGATTTTCCAGGTTTTAGGCTAAACTTAAGACTCTTATTAACAACATTCAAGTTCTGGAGTAATTAAAGAAATGTTAAACATATCAAAGAGGGGGAAAAAAAAACACTTTTAGCCAATTTAGGATGTTCTTTACTCTAAACCTTTCCCAAATTGCTATTACTCTAAATCAAGTTCTCCAGATGAGGTTTTAAATATAAAACTTCATATAAATAACTATAAATGTAAATATTTAAATCAAATATTGGTGTACTTTCAGATGATAATTATAGTTTAAGTGGAAAGAAATAAGGCTCTCCAAACGAAAGACTCAAGTTTTCAGCTTTGCTAAAATAACTTGCCACTAACGTGCTAAGAGCAGGAGGGGCAGGGAGCAAATTATGGGTTTAGCCTTTCACCTCTATGATGTTCTCAGGATATTTGTATAAAGGCTCTTCTGTCCACCTTGGGACTGAAGTCTCCTGGTCTTTCCACTTAAAAACTTGAAGTGTCAGTATGGCCAGTGTTCCAGTCCTGCAGCGTCCGTGCCTATTCTGGGCATGAAAGGGAGGGCTGATGGTGACAGTGGGAGGCTCTTGCCTCACCCTTGCAAACGCTCTCAACTCCTTCTGTGGTTCAGATAAACAGCCAGGGCCAGGACTAGATCTTTTTACCAAGATAAGAAAACTTTTCAAAACTCAAAAGTCTTAGGAAGTAATCTTGACCTTTGAAACATCACAACTTTTCTTTTTTTTTTTAAGAAAGTTACTCTTTTACAAAGAGATACAAAGTAGCTTCTGAATTTACCATCAACAAAAGTAATACAAGTGATACTAAAAATCTCTTAAAGGTGACATGCAGACTACCACTCACCAGTTCATTCATGTGGGTCATAAGCCACGAAGAGTGCTCAGAGGTAATAATGTGTCAGTGCACAGAACAGATGTGGGTCCCAATCTACACACGGCCTACTATTTAGTATAGAAAATGTCAGTAACAGGGCTTCCGTGGTGGCTCAGTGGTAAAGAATCTGTCTGCCAATGCAGGAGACGCAGGTTAGATCCTTGGGTCAGGAAGATCCCCTGGAGAAGGAAATGGCAACCCACTCCAGTATTCTTGCCTGGGGAATCCCATGGACAGAGGAGCCTGGTGGGCTTCAGTCCATAGGGTCACAAAGAGTCAGACACGACTTAGGAACTAAACAACGTCAGTAATACAGAAAATTAAATCTGTATTTTTAATATCGCTAATATGTCAATAGACCCTGATATCACCTTATATCCTTTCTGGAAATAAGTCTGATATAAACCAATGAAAATTTAACTCACTGATCATGGTATCATGGCAGAAAAGAACATGAATCTATAGAGAGTAAACAAATAATTTAAAAGAAAGCACTTTGGTCTTTGGTGCCCCAATCTGATCCATAGAAAGCAAACTACGTTTCACTGCCTAGATGGCCATGTGACAGCTATGCATACTCTTCACTTCATTTTTATGAAAACAAGCAAATAGACACTGTGTATGCTTTATAAGAAAATAAATTGGATGATCTTCCTCAAATTATTACTCCCCTCCCCCCAAAGTTCCACCTCATCTACATCTGCTTTAATAGCTTCATCTCTATGCAAGCAAAATAATATTCTAAATAAGGACTATGAATCAACAACAAAATGATAAATTACAGACAATTTTATCACATTAGAATAAAGGCTTCCACCTTACTTTTAATTAATTTTTATTGAAGTATAGCTAATTACAATGTTGTGTTGGTTTCTGCTGTATGGCAAAGTGAATCAGTTATACATATACACATATCCACTCTTTTTTAGATTCTATTCCCATATAGGCCATTATAGAGTAGAGTACCCTGTGCTATGCAGTAAGTTCTTATTTGTTATTTGCTTTATATATATTAGTGTATATATAAAGTTTCCATTTTAGAAGGCTATTTTATCAAGAACCTCTGTCCAAATTTTAGCCCTAAGAGTACCTGATTCTTCAGTCACCCTGACATGACAGACTGCGTTCAAGTTTCTGCTCTATACCTCACTCCCTATGTGGCCCTGTATTTCTCATCTCTCAAATGGAGATAGTCCCTATGTCATGGTGATACAATATGACTAAGGGAGATAGGTGTGTAAAATGCTTGCAATAGTGCTTTGCACATAATGAGGGCTTTATAAACAGCAACTGTCACAGTGTCTAAATTTCAGTGAAGAATTTCATTAATGTATTCACAGCAAGAATAGAAACCAATGATAAGTAAGATTTTAAGAGAAAAGAGCATCGAGCTTCTGTAAAGAAGCTTTAAGTCTCCTGGCCTGGCCATATTATATTCTGCTGCTGCTGCTAAGTCACTTCAGTGGTGTCCGACTCTGTGTGACCCCATAGACGGCAACCCACCAGGCTCCCCCGTTCCTGGGATTCTCCAGGCAAGAACACCGGCCTGGGTTGCCATTTCCTTCTCCAGTGCATGAAAGTGAAAAGTGAAAGTGAAGCCGCTCAGTCGTGTCCGACTTTTAGCGACCCCATGGACTGCAGCCCACCAGGCTCCTCCGTCCATGGGATTTTCCAGGCAAGAGTACTGGAGTGGGGTGCCATTGCCCTCTCCGATATTATATTCTAGGATATGGAAAAAATTTAGCGCGTGAGATCACTATGCCAACAGCAAGCATCTGTAAGGAATCTTAGCAAACAAGGGAAGAAACTAGCAGAAAGAAGGGGAGTCCCAATTTTCAAAATGACAGAGAATGCAAGTTATGCAGACACAACAGGACTCTAAACAGACTATTAAAACATGTGGTTACTTAAAGAATACCATGGGGCCACCACTAAGATTGAGTTAGTCCAAACAACACCATTTCCTTCTTTCACAGCAGACTAATACGTCTAGGACATACGACAGATATTACACAGCAAGAAAAAGCCTTTGGCAGTAGGTTTATATTATCCTTTGGATAAGAAGAAAAAATCAAATTGAGTGGTAATACAAACAGACTCATTATCTACTAAATGAGTGCCAAATGCTAGTTTTGCTGGATACATAGTTTTAATACAGAAGGAAGTGTCTCCTGAGCAGTCTCTAGACTGGTCAGTCCTGTTCTGGTAACCCCAGTTCACCTGGATTGGGCCACAAAGCAGCCTTTACGGTATGGCACATCCCCAGGAGAAGGGACTTGTCAGCTGGCCCCTTGCTCCGTCCCTGGCTCCTAGAACAGGGCCTGGCACCCTGTGGGAATTCATTAAATACTTGTGTGAATGAATTAAAAGTGTGTGACTAATACAAAGTTAAGGGGACTAATAAATATTTGGAATGACATAATCAGAAACCAAAAGGTCTTCATGGAACAGAACAATGGCCCAAATCAGACCCAGGTAACTGCACCCAGAAGGAAAAGCATAGTCCTTGTAGGTAGGTGCACTGTGGTTCCAATCTCTGTTCTGCCACTTGTCAGAAAAGTAAAGAGGGGTAGCGGGCAGAGAACTGAGGTGCAGTTTCAATGGAAAAAAAGAGTAAGGTGTTCAACATAAATCCAAAATTAATCAAGTACTTAGAGATGATGATAGACTGGCATGTAACTAGGGAAAATATTAATTCATACTATAAAAATAGATAGTTAGGAATAATCAGACATGAGATTCTACCTGGGCCACTTTTAAGAGTAAGAGGGGTCACTGTTAACTATGCACTAAGACAACAGGTGCAAATTGGGGCTGCCCTCGGCAAACCAGGACACACAGTCACACTGTTTATAGCACACGCCAAAAGCTCTGGACATCTGAGTTGTGGAAAAGTTAAACATCAACAATTTGCTGTAATTGGGTTAAGAATGTTAGTTCACTAAGTGCTTACTATATACCTGGCTTAAGTCCTTTACATATACTGACTCCTTTAAGACTTACAGAAATATGAAGTATCATTATCCTACTTCACAGACTAGATAATAAGGATGCAGGTGAAGAAACTGAGTCACATATTCTTAAAATAGTAATCTCACCCCCTCAAATTATCTGTGGATTGAGTGAAGAAGTGAAGTCGCTCAGTCATGTCCAACTCTTTGCGACCCCATGGACTGTACCCTACCAGGCTCCTCAGTCCATGGAATTTTCCAGGTAAGAGTACTGGAGTGGGTTGCCATTTCCTTCTCCAGGGGATGTTCCCAACCCAGGGATCGAACCTGGGTCTCCCGCACTGCAGGCAGACGCTTTACCATCTGAGCCACCAGGGAAGCAAGTTCCCACAACTTTTTTATAGACAATAATCAGTTGATTCTCAAATTTATATAGAAATGCAAGGGACCTAGAAGAGCCAAAGTAAACTTGAAAAAGCTGAAAATTCAGAGGACTTGTACTTCCTGATTTTAAGGCTTACAATACACCTGCAGTGTAATACTTGTTAAATGACAGCAGTTGAATAGAGTATCAAGTGCAGGAACAGATCCACACATATATGGCCACTGATTTCTAACAAAGGTGCCAAGGTTCAGTGCAGGAAGGAATAGCCATAAGGATGCTAAATCAACATGAATATAAATAGATATTAAAAAAAAAACCTTGAACTTTACCTCACATCTTTTATAAGAATTTACTTGAAATACATCATAGATATAAACATAAGAGCCCAAACTGTAACATTTCTAGATGAAAACTTTATTTCCATAAAATCTCTGTGGTGTTGGGTTAGGCAACAGTTTATTAGGTAGGAAGAAAAAGAAACTGAGTCACAGAGAGGTTAAATAACTTGCTCAAGATTACCGTTTAGCTTACCCTAAGATTTACACTAACTGAAGGGATGGACACCAAAGCCGGTGGCCTCTGGGTTTGTGCCGCGCTCAGATAACCTCGGACTGCGCTGAAATGCACTGAACCAGGCAATGGACAGTCCTGCTTGCTCCTGTTTCAGTCAGAGCACGTCTAAGGACATTGTTGTGATTCCAAATGCATGTTTTTTATACAAACTGGGTACATTAGGGCATATTAAAGATGGCAAAGAGACATGGGGTGAGATACACATGGATAAGTATAAGAAATACTTAGCTAAGAAAGACTTGGTAGGCCATGAGAGTGGCTCAGCCATGCAATGATCATAGGGAACAAAGGTTAAACACATTCTATTTTTTTTTTTAACACACATTCTGTTCATCAGCTTTCAAACTTTTTTAGCCATTGAGATCTAGTTCAGATATGTAGTTAATTATATAATTAAAAAATTATGCAATCAAGACAAAAGTTTCATGAAAACTTTACTACTTGTGATACACTCTGATACTTTCTATTCTATTCCATTTCTTTTCCTCCTCCCCCTTCTCCTTCTCCTTGTTCTTCTTCTTTCCCTGAGGGAGGCAGTAAGGAAGTAAGGCAAAGGGAAGAAAGAATAAAAGAGAGAGAGAGAGAACAGAAAGAGGGAGAAGAAAAATAAAACTAAATAGAATTTAAGTGTTTCCTAAGTAAATTAACGAATTTTACCTCCCCCCCTCAAAAAAAGAGTCTAAAACCCAACTTTCCCAATCCCAACAAAAAAATCTTGCACCAAGAGTGCAAGATTCCTAAATGCCTTGCATTGAGAAAAAAAAAGAAAAATTACATCTGAAAATTACTCTGGACTCTATAATGAGCTCTCCTGGTTTTCTTTCAGATCATTCTGGATGATCAGATCGGAAGAGAAGAGCAGAGACTGCCTCAGGACTTGATGTATAAAATAGCTCTCAGCAGGGTTTGGTCAATCCTTTCTGACAGGTATACACACTGCAACAATCTTCAAAGGTCACTTCTGGGAGACCCTCCTAACTCCTTTTGATGATGCTGCCAAGAAAGGAAAGAGAAAAAGTAAGAAGAGAAATCTAAATAAGAACAAAACAATGGAAAGGAAGACACTCACATGAACCCCAAAGGTGCAACTGATGAAGATTAAAAATGCTATTAGACTTCATTGACCATACAACCCACGATTACATGGGGTTATTACTAGCAGAGAGTGCTCTCTCATCACCAGATACTTTGTTTAAACCTTAGAGCCACATTCATAATTGAATGCTAACACCATCGGTACAGGGCTAGGGGTTGTTCTCTGAGTAAGAGGTTTCCACAGGACTTCCTAAAAGAAATAAGGAAATCCAACTGGGGCAAATGATCTATCCAATACTACCAAGAGCTCAGTGGATGCTTTACACCAAATCGATTTCCTCAGAAGGTCTCGGAGGAAAAGGGCGCAGGGACCACAACAGTCACAATCCAGCCACAGCTGGCTGCATTTGGTAATACAGGGATACGGCTGCTTGTGAATTAAGCAAACAAAAGTAAACAAAAGGATATCCTTAACTGTAAACTCCTCTTTCTGACAAAACGAGTAATTCAGCATTTACTCTCAATACTATAAGGATACATATTACCAACATGTAATAGAAAGTCTTTGAAATTTACACACTCAGGTTAAGTGGTTTTGAAATGAAGTAGAAAGTTAGAGGCTTTCTGCTAAGCCCATCTGGGCATCCTAAAAACCCGAATCCTGAGTTGGACCCATTCCCACATTGCTGTAAACCACACTACAAACTCTCAAATCAGAGACAGAGCCCTTTGTGGAAAGACGAATCCAGGAAATAAACTGAAAGCGACTTAACTTTAACAAGTCAATGAAGACAGAGACTTGGAAACAGAAGAAAAAGAATAAAGGTTGACATGATTCAGGTAAGCTGGAATTCAAAGCACGATGGGATCTTGGCAACACAGACCAACTGGATCAAGATGAAGCCAAGACTAGGCCAGGCACAGTCTAGAGAAACGCATACATGCTCCAGCAGTTTGGCTGCCAGGTAGATGCTTGCAAACCCAATGAATGATGCTCAAAGACAAAGCAAATTCACACTTGGTTCAGGCAGACCTGGTAACAGGAGAATGAATTCAAGGATAGGGAGGGCATGACGCTGAAGTACAGACTCACAGGGCAAGACTTCTATTTCCAGCAATGTTGTGATCTAAGTACACACACTCACATGCAAAACCTACAACTGTTGAATAAAATATGAGTCCAGGGAAGTGAGGAAATTCTAGAAATTTCCCCAGACCTCCAGGGAAGAACATAAACGAGGATATGTTATATTGGCACTGACATTTAGGCTATCAAGAAAGTACTTGTTGATATGAATAAGTAGGAAGCTTGGGTTTTCACAGTCATATGGAAGTAGATGATGAAGATTCAGCTTTGTTCAATATGAAAAAGTGCATCAGAGTCCCTGCTTATCTCTGTAAGCCCTTAAACAGCTCCTTTCTCAGTAAAAAGAGATGACAAGGAATCTGTCTATCTCAGCAGAGATGCCTAGGCCAGGGAGAGTCTCCCCAAACACAAGGATCAATTTTATATTACCTAACTGAACGGAAGGAACACTTCCAAGCTCATTTTAGGATGTTGGCATTACCCTGGTACTAAAGTCAGGTGAAGATGCTACAAGAAAAGGAAGTTACAGACCATGGTCCCTGATGAATGTAGATGTGAATATTCTCAACAAAATACTAGCAACTGAATTCAGGGACACAGTAAAAGGATCATATATCATGATCAAGTGGGATTTACCCCTGGGATGCTAGGACGGTTCAACACATGCAGATCAATAAATGCACTACAACCATATTAACAGAATTAAGAGAGTTTATTTTTTTGGTTTCCAAAATCACTGCAGAGAGTGACTGCAGCCATGAAATTAAAAGACACTTGCTCCTTGGAAGAAAAGCTGTGACAAACCTAGACAGTGTATTAAACTTAAGACTCTTGAGAGTCCCTTGGACTGCAAGGAGATCCAACCAGTCCATTTTAAAGGAGATCAGCCCTGGGTGTTCTTTGGAAGGAATGATGCTAAAGCTGAAACTCCAGTACTTTGGCCACTTTATGAGAAGAGATGACTCATTGGAAAAGACTGTGATGCTGGGAGGGATTGGGGGCAGGAGGAAAAGGGGACAACAGAGGATGAGATGGCTGGATGGCATCACCGACTCGATGGACGTGAGTTTGAGTGAACTCCAGGAGTTGGTGATGGACAGGGAGGCCTGGCGTGCTGCAATTCATGGGGTTGCAAAGAGTCGGACATGACTGAGTGACTGAACTGAACTGAACTGAACTGAACAAAGGTCTGTCTAGTCAAAGCCCTGGTTTTTCCAGTGGTCATGTGTGGATGTGAGAGTTGGACTGTAAAGAAAGCTGAGTGCCGAAGAATTGATGCTTTTGAACTGTGGTGTTGGAGAAGACTCTTGAGAGTCCCTTGGACTGCAAGGAGATACAACCAGTCAATCCTAAAGGAAATCAGTCCTGAATATTCATTGGAAGAACTGATGCTGAGGCTGAAACTCCAATACTTTGGCCACCTGATGAGAAGAACTGACCCACTAGAAAAGACCCTGATGTTGGGAAAGATTGAAGGCAGGAGGAGGAGATAACAGAGGATGAGATGGTTGGATGGCATCAGTGACTCAATGGACATGAGTTTGAACAAGCTCCAGGAGTTGGTGATGGACAGGGAAGCCTTGTGTGCTGCAGTCCATGGGGTCACAAAGAGTCAGACACGACTGAGTGACCGAACTGAACTGACTGAAGGGTAAAAATCCTATGCTTATTTCAATAGATGCAGGAAAAGTATTTGACAAAATTCTTGTTCTTTCATGATAAAACTCTCAACAAATTAGTTATAAACGGAATACACCCCAACATAATAAAAGCCATATGTGACAAGCCCACAGCTAACTTCCTACTCAATGGTGAAAAGTTAAAAGCCTTTTCTCTAAGGTCAAGAAAAAATAAAAAAAATAAAGTATGCCCACTCTCACCACTTCTTTTCAACACAGTACTACTCTGTCATGGCCACAATTAGATAAGAAAAATAACCAAAAGGCATCCAAATTAGAAATTAAGAAGTAAAATTATCCCTGTTTGCAGACGAGAGGATCTTATATATTAAAAATGCTAAATCCACCCAAAAAACCTGTTTCAACTAAGAAATGAAATCAACAAAGTAGCAGGATTAAAACCCAACATAGAAAAATCATTTGTGCTTCTACACATAAAAAATGAGCTATCTGAAGGAAATTTAAAAAGCAATTCCATTTACAATAACATCAAAAATAACAAAATACTTACAAATAACTTTAACCAAAGAGGCAAAATATCTGTACACTGAAAACCATAAGACACTGATGAAAGAAATTGAAAACACACATGAATACTGGAAACAGTGTTCTTGGATAGGAAGAATTAATATTGTTAAAATGTCTATACCATCCAAAGTCATCTACGAATTCAATGCAATCCGTACCAAAATTCTACTGGTGTTTTTCACAGAAATAGAAAATCTATACTAAAATTTGTATGGAATCACAAAAGACCTTGAGTAGCCAAAGCAAACTTTTGAACAAATAAAGCTGGAGACATCACACATTCTGATTTCAAACTATACTACAAAGTTACAGTAACCAAAAGAGTATGGCATTGGCACATATTAGGAAGCCCAGAAATAAACCTATGCATACATCCTTAGAAAAGGACACCAAGAACACATAATGGTAAGGGCATGAAGGGCGGCATTCTCTTCAACAAATAGTGCTGAGAAAACTGGATATTCACATGCAAAAGAATGACTGGACCCCTCTCATCTTACACCACTCATAGTTAGTGCAGAATATCAGAGACTTAAATGTAAAGCCTGAAACCATAAAACTCCTACAAGGAAACATAGAGGGAAAGCTCCGGGACATTAATCTTTGCAATGATTTCTGGGGGGTAAGAAACCAAGAGCACAAAAGCCAAAAATAAACAAGTGGGACTACATCAAACTAAAAAGCTTCTGAACAGCAAAAGCAACAATCAATTAATTGAAATAGCAACCTACAGAAAGACAAAAAATGTTTGCAAACCATATATCTGATAAAAGGTTAATATCTAAGTACTATAAAGATCTCACACATTTAATGACAGAAAAAAGCAAATAATACAACTAAAAATGGGTAAAGGACTGAATAGACATTTTTCCAAATGGCCAAAAGGCACATGAAAAGGTGTTCAACATCACTAGTCATTAGGGAAACGGGAATTAAAACCACAGTGAGATATCATCTCACATCTGTTTTGATAGCAATTACCAGAAAGACAAAAGTTAACCAGAATTGGTGAGAATGTGGAGAAAAGTGAACCATTACACACTATTGGTGGCACAACCACTATCAAAACAGGAGAGTGGTTCCTCAAAAAATAAAAAATAGAACTGCCATATGATCCAACAATACTACTTCTAGGTATATAGCCAAGGGAAATGAAATCAGTGACTGGAAGAGAAATCTGCATCCCTGTGATCACTGTAGCACTATTCACAACACCCAAGATATAGACCACCTAAACGTCCACCAACAGATGAATGGATAAAGAAAATGTGGTATATCTACACAATGGAATAGTAATTCAGTGATAAAAAGGAAATCCTGCCATCTGCAACAACATGGATGAATTTGGAAGGCATTATGCTAGGTGAAATCATCTAGACAGTGGAGAAAGACAAATACTATATGGTATTACTTATAAGTGGGACCTAAACAAAATAAACCTGATTTCATAGAAACAGAATAAAATGGCAATTACTGTTACTGAATTGCAAATCGCAAATCCATGTGCCTGATGCACAGTGAGGCCAATCAATATTAAAACATTCGAGTTTGGAACAGAGAGATTTATTACAGGTTCATACAAGGAGATGAAGTTACAGTTCATACAAGAAGTCAAGAAACACCTGGAGTAACAAGCAAATTTGGCCTTGGAATACAGAACGAAGCAGGGCAAAGACTAATAGAGTTTTGTCAAGAAAATGCACTGGTCATAGCAAACATCCTCTTCCAACAACACAAGAGAAGACTCTACACATGGACATCACCAGATGGTCAACACCAAAATCAGATTGATTATATTCTTTGCAGCCAAAGATGGAGAAGCTCTATACAGCCAGCAAAAACAAGACCAGGAGCTGACTGTGGCTCAGATCATGAACTCCTTATTGCCAAATTCAGACTTAAATTGAAGAAAGTAGGGAAAACCACTAGACCATTCAGGTATGACCTAAATCAAATCCCTTATGATTATACAGTGGAAGTGAGAAATAGATTTAAGGGACTAGATCTGATAGATAGAGTGCCTGATGAATTATGGACTGAGGTTCATGACATTGTACAGGAGACAGGGATCAAGACCATCCCCATGGAAAAGAAATGCAAAAAAGCAAAATGGCTGTCTGGGGAGGCCTTACAAATAGCTGTGAAAAGAAGAGAAGTGAAAAGCAAAGGAGAAAAGGAAAGATATAAGCATCTGAATGCAGAGTTCCAAAGAATAGCAAGAAGAGACAAGAAAGCCTTCCTCAGTGATCAATGCAAAGAAATAGAGGAAAACAAGAGAATGGGAAAGACTAGAGATCTCTTCAAGAAAATTAGAGATACCAAGGGAACATTTCATGCAAAGATGGCTCGATAAAGGACAGAAATGGTATAGACCTAACAGAAGCAGAAGATATTAAGAAGAGGTGGCAAGAATACACAGAACTGTACAAAAAAGATCTTCATGACCCAGATAATCACGATGGTGTGATCACTCACCTAGAGCCAGACATCCTGGAATGTGAAGTCAAGTGGGCCTTAGAAAGCATCACTACGAACAAAGCTAGTGGAGGTGATGGAATTCGAGTTGAGCTATTTCAAATCCTGAAAGTTGATGCTGTGGAAGTGCTGTACTCAATATGCCAACAAATTTGGAAAACTCAGCAGTGGCCACAGGACTGGAAAACGTCAGTTGTTATTCCAATCCCAAAGAAAGGCAATGCCAAAGAATGCTCAAACTACCGCACAATTGCACTCATCTCACACACTAGTAAAGTAATGCTCAAAATTCTCCAAGCCAGGCTTCAGCAATACGTGAACTGTGAACTTCCTGATGTTCAAGTTGGTTTTAGAAAAGGCAGAGGAACAAGAGATCAAATTGCCATCATCTGCTGGATCATCGAAAAAGCAAGAGAGTTCCAGAAAAACATCTATTTCTGCTTTATTGACTATGCCAAAGCCTTTGACTGTGTGGATCACAATCAACTGTGGAAAATTCTGAAAGAGATGGGAATACCAGACCACCTGACCTGCCTCTTGAGAAATCTGTATGCAGGTCAGGAAGCAACAGTTAGAACTGGACATGGAACAACAGACTGGTGCCAAATACGAAAAGGAGTACGTCAAGGCTGTATATTGTCACCCTGCTTATTTAACTTCTATGCAGAGTACGTCATGAGAAACGCTGGGCTGGAAGAAGCACAAGCTGAAAACAAGATTGCTGGGAGAAATACCAATAACATCAGATATGCAGTTGACATCACCCTTATGGCAGAAAGTGAAGAGGAACTAAAAAGCCTCTTGATGAAAGTGAAAGAGGAGAGTGAAAAAGTTGGCTTAAAACTCAACATTCAGAAAACAAAGATCATGGCATCTGGTCCCATCACTTCATGGGAAATAGATGGGGAAACAGTTAAAACAGTGTCAGACTTTATTTTGGGGGGCTCCAAAATCACTGCAGATGGTGACTGCAGCCATGAAATTAAAAGACGCTTACTCCTTGGAAGGAAAGTTATGACCAACCCAGATAGCATATTCAAAAGCAGAGACATTACTTTGCCAACAAAGGTCCTTCTACTCAGGGCTATGGTTTTTCCAGTGGTCATGTATGAATGTGAGAGTTGGACTATGAAGAAAGCTGAGTGCTGAAGAATTGATGCTTTTGAACTGTGGTGTTGGAGAAGACTCTTGAGAGTCCCTTGGACTGCAAGGAGATCCAACCAGTCCATTCTGAAGGAGATCAACCCTGGGATTTCTTTGGAAGGAATGATGCTAAAGCTTAAACTCCAGTACTTTGGCCACCTCATGCGAAGAGTTGACTCATTGGAAAAGACTCTGATGCTGGGAGGGATTGGGGGCAGGAGGAGAAGGGGATGACAGAGGATGAGATGGCTGGATGGCATCACCAACTCGATGGACATGAGTCTGAGTGAACTCCAGGAGTTGGTGGTGGACAGGGAGGCCTGGTGTGCTGTGATTCATGGGGTCACAAAGAGTCAGACACAACTGAGCAACTGAACTGAACTGAACAAGGAGATGGGTGGCTCATGCCCCAATAATCCCAAGTTACTGAAAGTTGTCAGCAAACCCCTTTAAAAGCAAAAAGTGAGGGAGCAAGGGTGGTTAGTTGTTGCAAACTTCTTGGTGTCAGATCTTTTGTTCTTCAGGCAGGACATGGTCAGGTTAACGATGTTCCTGTAAATCTCTACCAAACGAAAGTTATTCTCTGCCTGACAAGAAAGGGCAAGGTCCCAAGGCACAACTTTCACTCTCCAAGGTCCCAGTTTCTGGTTAAGAGGAGGCAGATCTCAATTGGCAGCTACTTCAGGGCCAGGCTCCCACACCCTGCCCAGCTGTCATCCCTGAGGGAGCCAGGCATCCAACCCAACTGGCCCTCAGTCTCCTGCGGCCGCCCAAATAGGGAAGACCAGGTCTCACAGACTGTTACCAGACAGACAGCCATTGCTATCAGGTTACAGAGACAGATATGAGGGAGAGGTTCCCCGCTGCCTCAAAGCCTGGACCAAGGCTAATGGAGGGCGTCAGTGAGGGCTGTGGAGCCCCACAGGACGTAATCCCCAGTCTGTTCCCCGGGCCCTCCAGCTTACCCACTGGCACAAGGCTGGCCCTCCTCCTTCTCTTGGAGGACCCGCAAGAGAAGTCCTAAATCTGTCTCTTACCTCACTCTCCACCTGATGACCACCACACCACTGACAGCTGGCTGAATTGCTTCTGGACTAGTTCCTCATTGACAGTTACTTGTGGGCATGACCTTCTGTGGTGCTGACCAATAGCTGAGCAGGACAACTAATGGTCGCTCATTGACAACTGGCTGTTTTTGGGCAGGGACCACCAAGGCACTGACCAATGGCTGAGCAAGACTTGTTGCCTAGTAACAGGGTGCCTGACTAATGAGGCATCGAAGTGACTGGCTACTAAGGACTGTGCTTGTCCTGCTCTGTTACATTACCAAGTTAGGAGGAGAAGCAAATGGGAAGATGTAGGTCAAAGGGCCAAACTTTCAGTTATTAGATAAGTCTTGAGGATCTAATAATGTACAGCAAGGTGATTATAGTTAATAATATGCTATTGTATACTTGCATGCTTGAAAGGTGCTGAGAGCAGATCTTAAGCATTTTCACCATAAGAAATAAAGAAGAGTCAACTTTAATACAGGAAGCAATAGATATATTAATTAGCTTGATCTTGTGTAATTGTTCTACAATGTATATATACATAAAATCATCACCTTTTACACTTCAAATATATACATTTGTCAGTTACTTTTCAATGAAATTAGAAAATAAAACAATCAAACTGGTATGCTGATATTCTTTATTAAAAATGTCTTCCTACCGTTAAAAAAAAATTATTCAACCTATGTGTTCAGGAACCCAGAGCTGAGAAATTAAAGTGATCAAGGTTGGGAAACACATTTATAATTCCTGTAAAAATGGAAAGCAAACACTGTCCAAAGCAGTGGTTCTCAACTTTGATTGTGGAGCTTTAAAAACAATGATGCCTCACATTCAGAGTATCTGCATTCACTGGACTGGGGTCCAATCTGCCATCTTAATTTTAAAGGCTCACTTGGTGATCCCAGTGAGTAGCAAAGATTGAGAACCACTGTCTGGAGAGATATAGCTTCAACATGGGCCACCCAGGATCCCCACCAAGCATGACTGAGAAAACAAAATTTGACAACATCCAAAGGAACAATCCACCAAGAACAGGCAGAAATAACAAAAAACAGAGTTAACGCCCCAAGAACTTTAAAGATAAAAGAATTATTTGTTATAGACTATATAATATTAAAATAATTAAAGATGAAAAATCCAAAAATATATAATGGAGGAAAATACAAGGAAAAAATAAAATTAGAAAGGATACATTCATTGATTTTAGAAACTCAATCAGTGAGTTAAACAGCAGATTAACAGACCTGTAGAGAAAAGTGGAAGGCCTCCCTGGTGGCTCAGTGGGAAAGAATCTGCCTGCAGTGCAGAATCTGTGGGTTGATTCCTGGGTCAGGAAGATCTCCTGGAGAAGGAAATGGCAACCCACTCCAGTATTCTTAAACCTGGAAAAACCCATAGACAGAGGAGCGTGGTGGGCTACAGTCCGTGGGATTAAAATAAGAGTCAGCCATGACTGAGTGACTAAACGATAACAACAAAGAGAAAAGTGGAGATCTAGGTGGCTGTTATGGAGAAAATACCTAAAACGTGGCACTAAAAGATGAATAATTGGAATTACAATAGACAAACTGAATCATGCAGATAAATAAGAAGATCAACATGTTCCTAATTCATGTTCCAAAAGAAGAGAAAAGAGAAGACAAGAATATTTTTAAAAATAATGAACAAACTAAAATACTTCAAACAATACAGAGAGAGACAGAGATGGAGAGAGAGAACAAAAGCGATACCAAGGAGCACAAAGCAAATGACGTAAAATGACGTAAACATTAACAATAGGTGAATCTGGATAAAAGGTCTAGGAGAGCTCCTTGTTACTATCTTTAGTTATGCAGCTTTTTTCTAAGTTTGAAACTATTTCCAAATAAAGTATGTATTAAATTTTTTATGAAATTACGGCTATTTTCCAGAATTAATGGGAAGCAAAAATTAGCAAATTTGAGTTTCAAGCAGGATAAGTAAAATTAAATCTATACCTTAAATACATCACACTGGAAACTATAAAATATGAAAGGCAAAGAAAGTGTTTTAAAAGTTATCAAAGAAAAGATAAATTACCTATAAAGAACAAATCAAAGCCACAATGAGACATTGTCTCACACCTGTTAGAATGGTTGCTATTGAAAAGACAAAGAATAGCAAGTGTTGGAGAGAATATGAAGAAAAGGGAAGCCTACAGTATTGGTAGGACTATAAATTGGTGAGGCCACCATGGAAAACAGTATGCAGGTCCCTCAAAGAACTAGAACTATTATATAACTCAGCCATTCCATTCTGGGTATCTGAAGAGCACCAAAAAGCTAATTCAAAAAGGTATATGCACCCCTATGTTCAGTGTAGGTTTATATATAATAGCCAGGATATGGGAACAACCTAAATATCTATAAATGAATAAATGGATAAAGAAGATGTAGCATATATACACATTAGAATATAACTCAGTCATAAAAAAGAATGAAATTCTGCCACTTGTGACAACATGAATGGACCTTGAAGGTATTATACTAAGTGAAGTAAGTCAAATACGATTTCAATTCTATGTGAAACCCAAAAACCCAAAACAAATGAACAAACAAAATAAAATAAAAACAAACTCAGGTTGTATGACAAATGCATCTCAAGTTTCTAAGAACTGCCAAACTGTTGTCCAGAGTGGTTTGTTACCTGATATTCCCACTGGCAACACATGAGCATTCCAGTTATGCCACATTCTTGCCAACACTTGATACTGTCAGTGAAAGGAAATGTTTAACATATCAATTTAGAAAGACACGTTTCTTTTTTAAAAAATATTTGTTTGTTTATTTGGCTGTATAAGGTCTTAGTGGTGGCATACAGGATCTTTGTTGCATCATGTGGAGCCTTTTACTGATAGAAGATTAGCCCACTAGAGATCAGATTAGTGGTTACCAGAGGGGAAGGAGCTTGGGGGGTGGATGGAAGAAATGGGTGAAAGACGTCAACTGCGAATGGTAATGGATAGTAAATAGACCTGTGGTAGTGATCATTTCATAGTGTATATACACTATGTCGAGTTACAATTCTATATACCTGAAACTTATACAACAATCAAAACAATATTATAAAGACAAGTATATTGATAATGAAACAACAATTAGACTCGATAGGTTTCTCAACAGCAACCACTTGGAGCATTTTCAGAGCTCACCTTATCTTCTACTGAGTCTAAGATCATAATACTTTTTCTCAGCTGCCACATACTCTGTCCTAATTGAGGGAGAAGACTGAACTGAGCTCAGCACTATCAATGACTTCATTTGGAAGAGACCAGGACAACAGCAGATGGAAGCAGTGGTATCAAATTTCTTGCTAATTATGGTGCCCTTGGAAATTCATCGGGCATTAACTATCCAGATGAAGAAACAGAAGTACTACAGAATCTCATCCACTATTCATT
Source organism: Bos taurus (assembly GCF_002263795.3). Taxonomy (NCBI): domain Eukaryota; kingdom Metazoa; phylum Chordata; class Mammalia; order Artiodactyla; family Bovidae; genus Bos; species Bos taurus. The sequence continues at coordinate 64,712,810 of NC_037343.1, read as the reverse complement.
CCCTTCTTGTCCAAGGACAAGCTTAAAAGAAACTCGTTTTTCTACAGGACTTCCCTGATAGTCCAGTGGTTAATAATTCTCCTTGCAACGCAGGGGACTCAAGTTCAGTCCCTGGTCGGGGAACTAAGATCCCACGTGCTGTGGAGCAGCTAAGCATGTGCACTGCGACTACCGAGCCCATGAGCTCTCGAGCTTGTGTGCCTCCACCAGAGCCCATGAGCCACAATAAAAGGCTCCACATGATGCAACAAAGATCCTGTGAGCCACCACTAAGACCTTACACAGCCAAATAAACAAACAAATACTTTTTAAAAGAGAAACGTGTTTTTCTAAATTGATATGTTAAACATTTCCTTTCACTGACAAGATCTAGTGTTGGCAAGAATGTGGCATAACTGGAATGCTCATGTGTTGCCAGTGGGAATATCAGATAACAAACCACTCTGGACAACAGTTTGGCAGTTCTTAGAAACTTGAGATGCATTTGTCATACAACCTGGCAATTCTACTTTTTAAGTATTTGTCCAAAAGAAGGAAGCACACATCCACACGAAGACTTGGACATGAATGTTCATAGAAACTTTTTTCATAATCATCCAAAACTAGAAACAATACAAATGTTCATCAACAGATAAGTGAATTATATAGTATATCTATACAATGGAATATTACTAGGTATTAAAAAGGAACAAACTACTGATATACATAATTGTGAGGGTGAGTCTCAAAAACATCATGCTAAGGAATAAGCAAAAGGCCCATAGTTCATACTTCATGAGTCCTTTTATGTGAAACTTTGGAAAAAACAAATCTAGCCTATAGTAAGGGCAAAGAGATGATACTTCCCTAGAGCCATGCGGGAGGGTGGTTGATGGGGAAGGGAGGGACACGGAGGAAATTTGGGACTGATGGAAATGTTCTCCGTTTTTAGTGTAATGATGGTAACATGAGTACATACATTTGTCAAAACTCATAAAACTGTACACTTGAGATGGGTGCATTATATGTAAATTACACCTCAATAAAGCTGATTTTTAAAATTTATTTCCTCTTGCCAAAAACATTTTCAGCTGTTTTCCCACACATACTTATCATTTTCTCATGACATGCTCTTCCTACACTTTCTTCTCTTTGTTGACTTTATCACTGTCTCACTTTTGAACTATGACTTTTCCCTATCTTAAGGCTAGGTCATTAAATTGAGATTATTTTCTTTTTGCTCTAAAAAGTACGATATGATGGAGAGATTGTGGTATAAAGAAGAATTTTAGAGTGCTCAAATCCCAGATTTACCGATTATTAGCTATGTTATTTTAAGCATTAGTTAAACAGTCTGAAATAGATGGAAGCTGCTGTATAACACAGGGAGCCCAGCCTGGCACCCACTGATACCTTAAGTGGATGGGATACGGGTGGGAAAGAGGTTCAAGAGGAGGGGATATATAACTGATTTCCAGCTGATGTACAGCAGAGACCACCGAAGCACTGTAAAGAAATTATCCTCCAGTAAAATAAAAAATTGCACTGCAAAAAAAAATCTTACTATGAAAAGTCAGCCAAACTCAACAATGTGTTTAGTGATACAATAAAAATTATGAATTACATAAAAACTAATGCATTCCATTTGAGAGTATTCTCTTTATGTGATAATATGGAAGCTGATCACAAACAACTGCAATGGTATACTAGGTACACTGGTTATCTAGGGGAAAGTTCTGCAGAGAATGTCTGCACATTGAAGAAACTCAAGAGTTACTAATAGAAAAGAAACATGTTTGGGCTCAGTTTTGTAAAGATATGTATTAGACAGCCAGACTTGCCTATTTTTCTGAAATATATTTGTCAAGTTAATAATCTTAATATTTCCAAACAAGGAAGCAACACACCATATTTTCCAGTAGTAGATGACTGAAAAGTCAAAATAAACATTAGAAGCATAAAAGGACAGTTTTCACAGATTATGTCATGTTTCATAATTTAACAACTATTATCCACGCAGCAGGTAATTATTGCTCATCTGCTCAAAATGATTACCAAACATCTGATGGAACTGATAGAATGCTTAAAATTTTTATACTCCATCAAGATCCATGCATAGTATATATGGAATTTAGAAAGATGGTAACAATAACCCTGTATACAAGACAGCAAAAGAGACACTGATGTATAGAACAGTCTTTTGGACTCTGTGGGAGAGGGAGAGGGTGGGATGATTTGGGAGAATGGCATTGAAACATGTATAATATCATGTATGAAACGAGTTGCCAGTTCAGGTTCGATGCACGATACTGGATACTTGGGGCTGGAGCACTGGGACGACCCAGAGGGATGGTATGGGGAGGGAGGAGGGTTCAAGATGGGGAACACATGTATACCTGTGGCAGATTCATTTTGATATATGGCAAAACCAATACAATATTGTAAAGTTAAATAAAATAAAATTAAAAAAAAAGATCCATGCATAGGAAATTCATGGAACCAGAAACCATTCATTGAAAGATAGTTTAAATTTAATATTATTTTGCAGGGCTTCCCTGGTGGCTCGGACGGTAAAGAATCTGCCTGCAATGCAGGAGACTTAGGTTTGATCCCTGGGTCAGGAAGATCTCCTGGAGGAGGAAATGGCAACCCACCCCAGTATTCTTGCCTGGGAAATCCCAAGGACAGAAGAGCCTGACAGGCTACAGTCCATGGGGTCATAAAGAGTCAGACACGACTGAGCAAATAACACTTTCGCTTTTCACTTTTACAGGATAAATTGTTGGAACTGGCCACTAATGAAGAATTGACGGTGAATTTTTAAAATATTACATCACTTGCTTTGTTTTTAAAAAGCATTAAAAATGAATATCTTTAGACCTTCACTGGTGGCTCAGTGGGAAAGAATCCACCTACCAGTGCAAGAGACATGGGTTCAATCCCGGTCCAGGAAGATCCCACAAGCCGCAGAGCAGTAACTAAGCCCATGTATCAAAACTGTTGAGCCTGTGCTCTAAAGCCCAGAGGGCACAACTACTGGCCCATGTGCTGCAGCTACTGAAGCCCACACGCCCCAGAGCCCGTGCTCCACAGCAGGAGAAGCCACCAGGGTGAGAAGCCCACACACACATCTACAGAGCAGCCCCACTCGCCCCAACTAGAGAGGGGCCCACCCAGCAATGAAGACCCAGCACAGCCAAAAATAAAATAAATTAATTAATTAACTCTTTTAAAAAGTGAGTATCTTCAGGTGGTGAAAGTGCTTTAAAACCTCTTCCTCTATTCCTATTAGCATACCTCTAGAAACTGGCTTTCTCTATTACGATGCTATTAAAACAAACATTAAGTTTGAGCAAGCTGTTCAACCTAGATGGGATAAAGAAGCAAGCAAGAAGCAAGTTGGTCATAGTAAAAACCTTTTAAATGGATATACATAGTGGAAATAAAATGTACATGTATAGGACGTTGAATATAGAGATTCACTGTATCCTTCATAAATGTTTTAACACAATTGTAGGATACAGTAATAGCAATCTCTATATTAACCATCTATATACATTAATCATATACACATATGCTTTCAATAAACAACATATGTAGTTTTGGTAACTCTTTTTTTCTTTTTATTCTGTGTGATGTTTGTTCTGTTTATATTTACATAGACACATAGACCAATGGAAAAGACTAGAAAGCCCAGAAACAAATCACGCAAACACAGTCAAATGATCTTGGGGACTTCCCTGATGGTCTAGGGGTTAAGACTTGCACTCCCAATTCAAGAGGTACAGGTTCGATTCCTGGTCAGGGAACTAAGATTCCACATGCCGCATGCGGTGGCCAAAAAAAAAAAAAAAAAAAAAAGTGATCTTTGACAAGGATGCCCGAGATTATACAATAGGGAGGAGATAATCTCTTCAACAAATAATGTTAGGAAAACTGGATATCTACAAACAAAACAATGAAACTGGACCCTTAAACCATACACATACACACATACAAAAATCTTCAAAATAGATTATAAAGACTTAAATTTAAAGCCTGAAACTATAAAATCTCTAAAAGGAAAAGCTTTATGATATTAGTCTTGGCAATAATTTCTTGGATATGACATCACAAGCTCAGGCAAAAATAGCAAAAAGAGACAAGTGTTCTGTTTATATTTATTTTAAAAACATTTAAATTTGTATTTGTTGATCCGGTTATATCTGTTGAACTACTTATTTTTAAAATAATCTTCTGATTTCAATGTTTTTTGTTCATTTTTAATACAATAATTTTCATCAAATTTTACAAAATTCTGTGTATGATGATTTAGTAACTTAAGTTGGACCTTCCTCACAGATAGTTTGAAACTTTTTTAGAGTCTCTGTATAGACTCTGTAAATAAAGGGGCTTCCCTGATAGCTTAGTCGGTAAAGAATCCACCTGGATTGGGAAGATCTCCTGGAGAAGGGATAGGCTACCCCACTGCAGTATTCTTGGGCCCCCTTGGTGGTTCAGCTGGTAAAGAATCCACCTGCCATGCGGGAGACCTGGGTTCAACCTCTGGGTTGGGAAGATCCCCTGGAGAAGGGAAAGGCTACCCACTCCAGTATAATGCTTAAATTTAATCTCTAGAAGGAAAAGCTTATGACATTAGTCTTGGCAATAATATCTTGGATATGACATCAAAAGCTTAGGCAAAAATAGCTTACAGACTCCAGGAGTAAAGATAGTGCTTCATCCTGCACTTTTCCTCAGTTTAAGTTTTAGGAGTAACCTTTGATTCTGAACATTTGCTGATGTTTATCTAGGATAATGGGGAAAGCAACATGGAGGAATTCTGAGAAAAAAAAGTGTGGTTTTACAAGGACCTACTGTGAAGCACATGGGCTTCCCCAGTGGCTCAGCGATAAAGAATCCTCCTGCAATGCAGGAGGTGCAGATTTGATCCCTGGGTCACGAAGACCCCTGGAGTAGGAAACGGCAACCCACTCCAGTATTCTTGCCTGGAAAATCCCATAGACAGTGGATACAGTCCATGGGGTTGCAAAGAGTCAGACACAACTAGGCCCGTGCGCACACACACTATGCTGTACAGCTGAAACTAACACAACATTATTAATCAACTATATGCCAATATAAAATTAAAAGTTTTCAACAAGGTGGGGCGGGTTGCGGGGGGAACTGTTGGGACACGTGCACACAAAGTGTGGTTTTAGCAAAGTAACCACGGGTCCAGCAGGAAGTTTCCTGCTCTTTAGACTGTGCTGCCACCCTGTGGCCATTCTTCTCACGACCCCAAACTAGAAGATTCATCCTTTGCTACAGTGTGCTAAGTCGCTTCAGTGGTGTCCAACTCTTTGTGACTCTGTAGACCACAGCTCAGTCCACCAGGCTCCTCCATCCATGGGATGCTCCGTGCAAGAGTCGAGTCCAGTTCTTTGTGACCCTGTGGACTATCGCCTGCGAGGCTCCTCTGTCCATGGAATTCTCCAGGCAAGAATACTGGAATGGGTTGCCATTCCCTTCTCCAGGGGATCTTCCCAACCCAGGGACTGAACCAGGGTCTCCTGCATTGCAGACAGGTTCTTTACCATCTGAGCCACCAGGGAAACCCATATATGTGTATGTATAAATATGTACAAACATATATATGGGATATATATATATATATCCCTTTCCTCTCAACCCTAACATTTCTCTCTTTCCAACTAATTCTATACTGAACTTCATTAAATCCACCGAATACGCCGCTCTTATTTATTTCAAGCTTACTCTTTTTCTTCAGTTTCTTTTTAAAGTAGTTTTAAGTAGTCTGTACTGCTATATGAATGTGGGCATTATTATTCAGTGTCAGCCAAACTGCAATGAAAGCAATGAATTAATTGGGCACAGTACATTCAAATAAAAGTAAAATATTTTAGCAATAAAATAGAGATTACTTTACTTCTTGCCATCCAAAGAAAATGTCACCTTATAAGCAGCAGCTAGCAACACATAAGCCATCTTGGATACATCCCAAACTAGGATGCCAGAATACAGATTAGAAACAAATCTTTGTTTACAACTAAACTAAGTAAAGTGTATTATTACATATATCAGTGTAGAAGAATTCAGCTTTTGTAAGCGTTTTCATCATAATTTCATATTACTTTATATAGATAACACATAGCATAATTCATCTGACTAAAGATGAAACATTGCAAGTTAACAAAGACAGAAGAAAGAAGTCTATCTGGGAATCTGGATGTTTCTACAACCCTCCTTCCTTCCTATAAATCTCAACTCAGCAATAATAATTGTGAGCAGAAACCCAATGATCAAGGATTTTGTTTCTCTGCTATTAAATTCAGTTTTAAAAGTCATTCTGTGCAATCTAAATGAAGTTTTGCAAAGTCAATCTCCTTTAAGAGTTTTCCAAACAGGTATTTTAAAAACTGTAATTTAAAAATGGTAATTCATGCAAAAGAACAAAATTGGATACTTGTATCATCGTATTAACAAAAAATCAACTCACAATGGATTAAAGACTTACGTGTGAAAGCTTAAACTGTAAAACTACTAGAAGAAAACACAGGGGGAAAGCTTCTTGACATTAATCTTGGCTATAATTTTATGTTTGTGACACCAAAAGTGCAGGCATCAAAAATAAAAATAGACAAGTGGACCTGTATCAAACAGGAGCACAACAAAAGAAAAAGGGTAAAAAAACAACCTACAGGACGGCAAGAAATATTTGCAAACAACATATCTGATAAGGGATTAATGTCCAAAATGTATACGGAACTTATACAACTTGACAGCAAAAACTAAAACAAAACATTCTGACTTAAAAAAAGGAGGGGGGGCAAAAGACCTGAAGAGACTTTTCTCAAAAGACATACAAATGATCAACACGTATATGAAAAGGTGCTCAAGCATTATTCATCATCATGGAAATGCAAATCAAAACCACAGTGAGATATCACCTCACACCTGTTAGGATGGCTATCAAAATGGCAAAAGATAACAAGTGTTGATGAAAATGGGGAAAAGAGAAACATCATCTGCTGTTGGTGGGAATGCAATCTGATACAGCCATTATAAGAAGGCAGTACAGTGGTTCCTCAAAAAATTAAAAATAGAACTACCACATGATCCAGCAATCCCACCTCTGGATATTCATCCAAAAGTATCAGAGTCAGGATTTCAAAGCGATACCTGTACTCCCTTACATTCATTGCAGAATTATCATCACAACAGTGATGATATGGAAATAACCTAAATGTCCATCGGCAAATGAATGGTTAAAGAATGTGGTATATACATGCAATGGAATATTATTCAGCCTTTAAAAAGGAAACCCTGCCATCTGCCAGAACATGGATGAATCTGGAGGGCATTATGTTAAAAGAAATGAACTAAATACAGAAAGACAAACACTGCTTACACATGTGAGATGACTGATATGTTAATATTCTTTAATATGATTATTTCACAATGTACAAGAACATCAAAAGATCAAGTTATATATACTAAATATACACAATTTTTTTTGTCAGTTACACCTCACTAGACCTGTCTTAAAAACTGACTGCCTAATTGGGATTGCCTATTTCTCAAATTACCCTAAAATGCAATTGGTCAATATACTAGTGGATAGAGGCTCATTTTTACGGTAATATTTTTAAATGGAATATCATTTATTGAGATCAAATAAAAGGTAAACTTAGAGGATCAACTTTTGGTTTTATATTTACCAGTTCATTGAGTTAGGAGGTGAAAATAGAGGCAGGAAGTAGGGACACAAAGGCAAGACCAGTGGCCAATGATGTGGAAGGAATGGGATTCAATAGAGTGAACAAGCATCAACGAAAGAAACTCTCACTGAAAATTAGCTAGCTGAGGAGGCAATGAATACGCTTGAGACCCATAAAAGGCACAAAAATCAACATGAAATATTTAAGCTAGAAGGAGCTCTCAAGAGGAGGAGAAGGGAAAGGACTGTTGCTGTTGTGGAGACTGGAAGCTTGACCATAAAAAACAAAACTGGGTGGTGATGCTGCTGCAGGAAGCCTTCTGGGTGCTTCCATCATCCCTGACAGTTATTTTTAGCACAGTGTATACATACATATATTTTAACATAGTATACATGCTTTGGTCACCTAATAAGAAGAACTGACTCACAGGGAAAGACCCTGATGCTGGGAAAGATTGAAGGCTGAAGAAGAAGGGAACGACTGAGGATGAGATGGTTGGATGGCATCACCGACTCAATGCACATGAGTTTGAGCAAACTCCAGGAGTTGGTGACAGACAGGGAAGCCTGGCGTGCTGCAGTCCATGGGGTCGCAAAGAGTCGGACATGACTGAGCGACTGAACTGATACATGCTGAAGGACTTTGGGTGGCAACTAATGGAAATACGTAACAGTGATCACCACGCAGTCCTTCAAGCGGGCTGAGGAAGAGGATTGTGAGAATAATGAGAGTGAGCACAATGACTCATGACTGTCAACACATAAAGTGTCCTAGGAGACGGTGTGGAGATGGAGGGGGTGGAGGGGAAGCAAGGGGAGGGACGAGGTGCTCTTGCAGCTCATCCAGGGGCAAAGCTTGTCTTAACACTGGAGGCGACCACAAACGTATCAATAGCAAGAGTATCCCAGGGAATGTGTAAGAGAAGGGAAACTGCTAGCACGTAGTAACCCAGGTTGGACAGAAGTATAGAGCTCCTCCCTGCTCCAGGGGCAGCGGGGCTATTAGTAGAAAGCGCCTCCCTTTGGGGAAGTCAAGTCTCTGCTCCCTTCGCAGGGGCCTCCCTCTCACAGAAGGCAGAGCCTCCCAAGGAGGGGCTCTGGCACCACCACAGGTAAAGAAACCAACAGACGTTGCCCACATCCCAAGACCGGCTCCTATTTTAGATCAGAACAAAGGCTCTGAGCTCAGAATTTGATGCTCACAGCCAGAAGGAGAAAAAAACCCAGCATGTTCACTTAAACAGTAAGATATTACGCTTTTATCCAGAATGGAATATGCATTCATGTATATTTTCATCTTCGGAACAGGTGGTTTGAAATGCAAATAAAGTAATAAGTGTCAGAGCCGTATCCTAGCAGTAGCTACTTTGCAAACGTTACCATGGCACCAATTCAACAGTGTTTTTAGACCCAGCCACACCTCAGCAAGGTCTTTCTAACTCGCGACAGCCAAGTTCAAAGGAACTAACGGACGCAAACTGCAAAAAGAGTTCCGAACCGATACAGGAGGTGAATCTTAACAACACAGTTGGCCTCTGAAACGACTACTTGAAACAGGGCATGAGACTTGAAGGGGGAAAGAGAGGAAATGGACCAACTCCTAGAACACCTGGAATGTGATCCGAGCGTGGAGACAAAATCATGGTAATTATAACTGCTAACACTTGTTTTTAGCTGCTAACAGATTGTGCACAGATTGGGAAGGGCAGACTCCATTTTCCAACTACTCCGGTGCAAACTGTGCTTTACCAGTACTCACTAAATCCTGGCTCAGTGAAGGGAAAGCAGACTGTCCTCGTGTATGGATCATCGGTGTTAAACTAAGGAAGGCTATCCTCCCACAGCCGTAGCCCAGGGGGCCACTCACAAGGAGTGGAGACCGGGAGCTGGGTTCTGCAGCTCTCCACTTCCTACCACCAGGAGATTTGCTCAGCTGAGGGCGGCATGCATTTATTTCTCAAGTGCGGACAAAGCAGAAGGAAGAGAACTGGGGGATGGGGACGCAGGATGGTGGGGAAACAAGTCTTAGCCAACTCGGCCTGTGAACCAATCAAGGTTCCTGAGGTAGTCCAGGGGCTGAACAGGGCAGGTCTCAAGCTGGTTAGGGGAAAAGGAAAGGCCAGATACCAAAAGTTAACACAAGACGGTCTGTCCTCAGCGGCAAATGGCTGATATAAACCACAAATCCTGTGAGAGTTCAAAGCGGGGGGAATTCTTTCCTGCTTCCCCTTCAGATAAGGGTGATTAAAGATCTTCTGAAAAAGTGAAGACGTACCAATAGGGAGCCACGGTTGGTTGGCCCTGAAAGCCATCAGCAACAATGAGGCTCCAAACTCCCATCATTACCTATAAAAGCCACTAGTCTTCAAGATCCCCTTTAAGACAGTAATGATGCATCATTCGTGGCTAAGATAGCCTAGCGGAGGGATGCAAAGGAAGGATGCTTAGAAAAGCAATCAGGACTTTCCATACCACCTTTATCTTGAAAACCCAAAGATTCCTCCTTACCAGAAGGGTAATTCTGGGAGTATTACATACGGAGATCTCCATACCCTCTTCCGCCCCAAAAAAGTAAAGGCAGAAAAGGGCCTCTTGGTACTGCTTCCGTAACGTTTTAGCCAAATCAATCCGTAAATTTTCTGTGGGTGAGTAGACATTGTAATTTGAGTTATAACCTGGATATCGGGTGTACCACCCAACGGCAGACCACACTCAGCGCACAACATTCAAAAGAAAGTGAGACTTTGGGCTTGGTTTTGGCAAGTTTTGATATTCTTAGGTCCAGTCTCATGTGTAAGGCTGAGAGAGGCACAGACCCAAGGAGAAAACAATGCTCAGGATCAAGCAGGAGACGGTGTCAGGTTCTAGGTGATCGGTCCATTGCCAAGGGTTAATCAGGGGAAGAGTCAGGATCCCAAGGAAAACCTTCACACGGTGTAAGAAGCCTTGGAGCAGGAAAATATAGCACTAAGGAGCCATCTGAGGCAAACACCTAGTCCTATGGACCAAGTGTCAGAGGTCAGGAGAAATCTGGAATTTGATGCATATGTGGTGCCCAGAGTCAGTGCAGACACATCAGCCATTAGGCTAATGGTGACATGAGTAAAGTCACATCCCACCAACAGCTGGACGGATGCTCCTAAAGTATTTTCTGCCCAGGAAGGGATTAGTAAAGGACCTCTGCAGGTTTCGGCCTGGAGATCAGGCCGTTTCAAATACAGCAATGACTGAGGGGACCTGGGTTGAGAAGACAGAAGTTGATCAGACTGCTTCTATAGGAGAGGCTGGAATAAACACTTTTGAAGTGATAAATTTCGAAAAGTGAGAAATTAACTTTGTTGCAATGGTCAGTTTGTCCTTTTCAAATTTTCTGCTTTATCCATTTTGTTGCCTGGACAAAGTGGTAAATGTAAAAAACATACATAGTAGAAGAAACTATGGGGAATCCTTAAACTCCTCTTTGATGCAGAAGTCTTTCCTAAATACAATAGTAAAAAAAAAATCATAATATTAATTAGACCACATAAAATATAAAATTTGGTTCAATTAAAAATACCATCAGCATAATTAAAAGGCTCTATAAAGCAGGTAAAATATTAACAAAAAATATGACAGCTAATGCTCTTGATACATAAGTTACTGCAAACAAACCTCAAACAAAAAGTGGTAAAGAATCATACATCTTTCACAGAAGAATAAATACTACAGATCAATAAGCATGTAAAAAGGTACTACGTTTTCACCAGGAATGAAAAGGTACAAAATATAACCATAAAGAGATACTGATGTTCACTTCTTAAACTGACAAAGGGCATATTAATAATAAAACTGGGAGAGTTTCTTTTGTACAAACACATAATAGTTGCAAAATAAAGTTACTTTAAAATGTTTCTATATTATAATGCCCTTGGTTGCTGCTTGAGAACAATAATACTGAAGGAATATTTTTGTAAAGGAAAAATCATTACTTAAAATTTCAACTTTGAGGGCTTTACATCCACGACATTATTTATTTGCAATATCCTAAAGGATCATATTTGCTCTCTAGAACAGGAAAGTTTCCAAAATGCTCTAACAAGACCCACCTACTGGAGATAAAACTCTCAAATATCAATGAATGAGGGTCCACAGCCCATAGAACATTCAAGCATTCCTTCTCCAAGAAGTCTCTACCACTAAATAAAATAGATCCCAAGGTCTTAGTCCCTGCTAAAGGATAGCCACCTCCTACTTATGGCCAATGATTTGAAGAAATAGGTGATTTTACATGCAAGCACACTCAAAACCTCCATACAGTATATTAGATACTTTCATAGTCAGCAAGAAACAAAGAAGAACATTATGAACAAAATGTAAAACCCTTGCTGTGTCTTTGGACTCTAATAAATCAGAACCAACTATACAACCTGGGGGATTCATACTATTACTACTGAGCTAAAATGTCACTTCAGTTCAGTTCAGTCGCTCAGTCATGTCCAACTCTTCGCGACCCCATGGACTGCAGCATGCAAGGCCTCCCTGTCCATCACCAACTCCTGGAGTTTACCAAAACTGATTCCATTGAGTCAGTGATGCCATCCAACCATCTCACCCTCTGTCATCCCCTTCTTCTCCCACCTTCAATCTTTCCCAGTATCAGGGTCTTTTCCAATGAGTCAGCTCTTCGCATCAGGTGGCCAAAATAATGGAGTTTCAGCTTCAACATATAAACACTCGGGACTGATCTCCTTTAGGATGGACTGGTTGGATCTCCTTGCAGTCCAAGGGACTCTCAAGAGTCTTCTCCAACACCACAGTTCAAAAAGCGTCAATTCTTCGGCACTCAGCTTTCCAACTCTCACATCCATACACGACTCCTGGAAAAACCATAGCTTTGACTAGATGGACCTTTGTTGACAAAGTAATGTCTCTGCTTTTTAATATGCTGTCTAGGTTGGTCATAACTTTACTTCCAAGGAGTAAGCGTCTTTTAATTTCATGGCTACAGTCACCATCTGCAGTGATTTTGGAGCCCCAGAAAATAAAGTCTGCCACTGTTTCCACTGTTTCCCCATCTATTTCCCATGAAGTGATAGGACTGGATGCCATGATCTTAGTTTTCTGAATGTTGAGCTTTAAGTCAACTTTTTCACTCTCCTCTTTCACTTTCATCAAGAGACTCTTTAGTTCTTCTTCACTTTCTGCCATAAGGGTGGTGTCATCTGCATATCTGAGGTTATTGATATTTCTCCCGGCAATCTTGATTCCAGCTTGTGCTTCTTCCAGCCCAGCGTTTCTCATGATGTACTCTGCATGTAAGTTAAATAAGCAGGGTGACAATATACAGCCTTGACGTACTCCTTTCCCAATTTGGAACCAGTCTGTTGTTCCATGTCCAGTTCTAACTGTTGCTTCCTGACCTGCATACAGATTTCTCAAGAGGCAGGTCAGGTGGTCTGGTATTCCCATCTCTTTCAGAATTTTCCACAGTTTATTGTGATCCACACAGTCAAAGACTTTGGCATCGTCAGTAAAGCAGATGTTTTTCTGGAACTCCCTTGCTTTTTTGATGATCCAGTGGATGTTGGCAATTTGATCTCTGGTTCCTCTGCCTTTTCTAAAACCAGGTTAAACATCTGGAAGTTCACAGTTCACATACTGTTGAAGCCTTGCTTGGAGAATTTTGAGCATTACTTTGCCAGCATGTGAGATGACTGCAATTGTGCAGTAGTTTGAACATTCTTTGGCATTGCCTTTCTTAGGGACTGAAATGAAAACTGACCTTTTCCAGTCCTGTGGCCACTGATGAGTTTTCCAAACTTGCTGGCATATTGACTGCAGCACTTTCACAGCATCATCTTTCAGGATTTGAAATAGCTCAACTGGAATTCCATCACCTCCACTAGCTTTGTTCATAGTGATGCTTTCTAAGGCCCACTTGACTTCACATTCCAGGATGTCTGGCTCTAGTGTGGAGTGATCACACCATTGTGATTATCTTGGTCATGAAGATTTTTTTGTACAGTTCTTCTTTGTATTCTTGCCACCTCTTCTTAATATCTTCTGCTTCTGTTAGGTCCATACCATTTCTGTACTTTATTGAGCCCATCTTTGCATGAAATGTTCCCTTGGTATCTCTAATTTTCTTGAAGAGATCTCTAGTCTTTCCCATTCTGTTGTTTTCCTCTATTTCTTTGCACTGATCACTGACAAAGGCTGTCTTATCTTCCATTGCTATTCTTTGGAACTCTGCATTCAAATGGGTATATCGTTCCTTTTCTCCTTTGCTTTTTGCTTCTCTTCTTTTCACAGCTATTTGTAAGGCCTCCTCAGACAGCCATTTTGCTTTCTTGCATTTCTTTTTCTTCAGGATGGTCTTGATCCCTGTCTCCTGTACAATGTCACAAACCTCTATCCATAGTTCCTCAGGCACTCTATATGATCTAGTTCCTTAAATCTATTTCTCACTTCCACTGTATAATCGTAAGGGATTTGATTTAGGTCATACCTGAAAGGTCGTGGTTTTCCCTACTTTCTTCAATTTAAGTCTGAATTTTGCAATAAGGATGTCATGATCTGAGCCACAGCCAGCTCCTGGTATTGTATTTTCTGACTGTATAAAGCTTCTCCAACTTTGGGTGCAAAGAATACAATCAATCTGATTTTGGTGTTGACCATCTGGTGAAGTCCATGTGTAGAGTCTTCTCTTGTGTTGTTGGAAGAGGGTGTTTGCTATGACCAGTGTGTTCTCTTGGCAAAACTCTATGAGCCTTTGCCCTTCTTCATTCTGTACTCCAAGGCCAAATTTGCCTGTTACTTCAGGTGTTTCTTGACTTCATAACTTTTGCATTCCAGTCCCCTATAATGGAAAGGACATCTTTTTTGGGTGTTAGTTTTAAAAGGTGTTGTAGGTCTTCATAGAACTGTTCAGCTTCTTCAGCATTACTGGTAGGGGCATAGACTTGGATTACCATGCTATTGAATGGTTTGCCTTGGAAACAAACAGAAATCATTCTGTCATTTTGAGATTGCATCCAAGTACTGCATTTCAGACTCTTGTGTTGACTATGATGGCTACTCCATTTCTAGTAGTAGATATAATGATCATCTGAGCTAAATTCACCCATTCCAGTCCATTTTAGTTCGCTGATTCCTAAAATGTCGACGTTCACTCTTGCCATCTCTAATATGTACTGAGTACTTAATATGTATCAGGCACATAATAAAGCATTTTTTATTTATTCCATCATTCAATCCACAAGATAATCTTGCGAGGCAGGTTCTATTCTTATCCTCATTTCACAAAAAAAAAGAAAAAAAAAAGAAGCTGTGGCTCCCAGATGTTCTATAACTTGCCAAAAGTAACAAAGCTGGTAATCGGCAGAGCCCAGATTTGAAATAAGGCAATCTGTTTCTAGAACTTGCACTGTTAACCCATTTGTTCTTCTGCCTCAGATTCTATCAAACAGACAAAGATGTTCTTGTGTCTTTCCCTTCTGTCTCCTCCCCCAGCATTTGTCTAATTCTCAGGATTAGTATCTTGAACTTTCACTATGGGTATACAGTAAAGCACTATCTTTTAGAGTCAAAAGATGTTACCATGGTTATTGTGCTACTTCCTCTAAAGAAAAATATGACTCGGCAAATTAAAGCGCTGTGTTTCATTTTTCCTGCACTGGTTTTATATGTCATTTCTCTTCTTTGTTTAGGGTTGCAGCTAGAAGACAATAAAACTAACAATGGAGCCCTTATATGAGGAATACTTGGCCAATCACGGAACGATAGTAAAACCTTATTACTGGCTGAGTTTCTCTCTCGATTGCTCTAATTGTCCTTACCATATTCGGACAGGTGAAGAAGCAAGAGTTCCCTACACAGAATTTTATCAGATTTTTGGATTCCCTTATGGGCCAACATATCCTCCAACGAAACACCTCACGTTCTATGAGCTAAAAACTTCTTCTGGAAGCCTGGTGCAAAAGGGTCATGCTAGCAGCTGCACTGGGAATGATACCCACCCAGAATCAATGTTATTTGAGGTGAACGGTTACTTTGACTCGGCCATACACAATAACGACTGCATCCGGCATATTATTCTGTACTCCAGCAACTCCCCGTGCAATGAAGCTAACCACTGCTGCATCAGCAAAATGTATACCTTCCTGGCAAAGTATCCAGACATCACTCTTAGTGTTTACTTTTCTCAGCTCTATCACACAGAGGCTGAATTTCCTGCCTCGCCATGGAACCGCGAAGCTCTCCGGAGCCTGGCCAGTTTATGGCCACAGGTCACTTTGAGCCCGATAAGTGGTGGGATATGGTATTCTCTCCTCAGCAACTTTGTGAGTGGTGTCCAGGGAGCAAGTGTTTTCCAGCCCATTTTAACCGGGAGAGCTCTGGCGGACAGGCACAACGCGCATGAAATCAATGCCATAACGGGGGTGAAACCGTACTTCACCGATGTTCTTCTCCAGGCAGAAGAGAATCCGGACGTAAAAGTTCAGGCAGCTTTGGAGGGCCACCCCCTAAACAGTGTCTTTCCCAGGCAGTCTTTTCAAGTGACAAGCGGACAGCTGCAACCCAATCTGACCCTTGACCCCAGGGTTCCTGTCGTATTCGTGCTGGTGCCTTATAGAGACCTACCACCAATCCATGTAGGACCAAGCCCACATAAACCCAGGAATATCATAAGGCATTTAAATGTGCCTCAAGTATCATTCCAGGAAACCGGTGATCTCAGAAAGTCTCCCATTGGCATGCCAGTGGAGAGAGTAGAAATCACAGGACAGTTTGCAAGTAGCAAAGAAGCAGATGAAAAGAAGAAGAAGAAAGCAAAAAACTAAAATTTGCATTCTGACAACTGGTCAGGAGACCAAACTACTACCAGAGGACTTTGATAGGCAGCAGAAATCTGGAAACTTTCTCTCTCAGGTCTGATTCAAGACAGAGATAAACCGACACACTCAAAGCAAAACATGAATTATTTATTATCTCGACTATTACAAGGCTACATTATTTCTAAAATAATCCAAGATGTTTCCATAAACAACTTGTTCTCTCTCCTTTCCTTTGAAAGTGACAGTAGCAAAATGGAGCCATTAGTAACTTGCTAATATTCTGATGTGGATAAGAAAATGTCATTATTCTACACTACCCACATCATCTTTCCACTAAAAAAGCCCATGGACTTTTAGCTTCCTAAATTTGTTTTGGTATAAAAAATTTACTGCAAAATTGGAAAACAGCCTGAGTTACTGACATTAAGTGCTGCTTGCAAAAGCAAACCAGTGATTTTCCATTAATTGTTAACTGTGGACAGAAGATTTTCGGCAGCTCATTTCCTTTTTTATCTAAAGCGGTTCAAAATAGTTTGTGGGGAGAAAAGTTCTTTTGCTAATTGATTAGCTATAGCTACCAAAATTGACTTTTGAAACCAGTCACCTGCTCAGTTTGATCTTTCTTTCCAGAGCAGATGATAAAGGTGGGATAATATATGAGAGTCTCCAAAAGGCCTTCCATCACACACCACATAAAATCCAAGCCACTCTTACTGGCTTTCAAGGTTCCTCCTCTACCTTCCTGCCACCCTGTTGCATCAGCAAGAGTATCAGTTCCTGGAGGTCATACACTGTCTCTCCTCTTTGGTTTTCCCTTAGTGTTTAGCACAGTATTCAGACAAAAGGTGGAGAGGAAGTCTGTGAATCTCCGCTTCAGTAACTTAACCAATTACCACTCCCCAACATTCCTTTTCCATTCCAGCCAAGCAACTGCTTAGCCATACTGCAATGAATATCTTTTTTTTTTGTTAGGATCCATTCTCCCTTTTTCTAATATAGCTTCCCAAAGCATAATTTGTTTTACTTCCCCTTTTCTGACCCCTTCTCTTAAAATCTTGTTCCAAACACACTTCTAAGAAGTGCTCCTTGACTAATCCTCTGAGCATGTACATTAAAGTGCTTTGTTTATGTTTAATTATATTTGCTGCCTCACTTCCCTCTTAGAAATGCATTACAAGAAAAATGTGCATTCATTTGTAACTTACTACTCAGTATGTTCTTAATATGTGTAAAAATTAATTCTAAGCTAGTAAGACAGTTTTGCCACTGGAAGAAAAAACTTAAAGCACATAATACCCCATGCAGAAGGAGGAAGGGAAAGTAGAAGTTAAGGGGAGAAAGAAAAGAAAAATGTTTAGAGAAGAAATCTCTATTGCAATTAAAATAAACACAAAATTTTAAAAGGAATTTGTACTGTTAACTTGAAATTTTTAATAGATTTATTAGAATATAATTATATTTTGGGTATACAGTAATTATTATTTAAAGAGGTACTGTTGAAGTTTATTATTAGTTTACATATGTTTACAGTCTGGGATGTAGAGTTTAAATAAAAAAGACCCCAGCATATGAGAAATTCAAGAGCTCTGATCATTATAAAAGAAGATAGATCAGGTAGGTGACTCAGCTAATAACATCAGCAAGTCTGAAGGACCTGGGGACCCAGCTCTGAATCTTCCTGCCTTATGGGATCCTCCAAAAAAAAAAAATAGATTCAATTAATTACTATGAAATCTGTCTCCAAAGTGGTCAAGAAGACTACAGCATCAGTCAGGATACAAAGGATCCAGTTAGAAACATAGAGTGAAATCTATAATGGATTTGTATTTCAAATGTGAGCCTGGCTATCACAGTATGTAACAAAGGGGGAAATGCTGCCATAGAAAAGAAAGGAGCACTCGACAGTTAAATTTTTGTACTGGTTAGATAAGACTGGGGGGTAGAAAGAAGAATGTTACTGACAGATCATGAGTCCAGGCCAAGAGTCAAGCTTTAGACAAGGAACTGTTAAAACTGCATAAGGGAGACTCTGGAGAGTCTCTTGGACAGCAAGGAGATCAAACCAGTCAATTCCAAAGGAAATCAGCCACCGAATATTCATTGGAAGGACTGGTACTGAAGCTGAAGCTCTAATACTTTGGCCACCTGATGCAAAGAATCAATTCATTGGAAAAGACCCTGTTGCTGGGAAAGATTGAGGGCAAGAGGAGAAGGGGGTGGCCAAGGATGAGATGGTTGGATGGCATCACTGACTCAATGAACTTGAGTTTGAGCAAACTCAGGGAGATAGTGAAGGACAGGGAAGCCTGGCATGCTATAGTCCATTGAGTCACAAACAGTTGGACACAACTTAGCGACTGAACAACAACGACAACAAAGACATAAGGCCCTAGGCAAGTAGTCTCTACTTCCTCATCTGTAAAACAAGAGACATGAGCTAGCTCTAAAGTTCCCCGTGAGCTCTTTTTGTTCTATGAGGGCACATATCACAGCAATAGCTCCATGCAGTGAGCTTTTACAGTGTGATGATCAAGTCTTCCTGCTCACCACACAATGGATTCTTATTTGTGGAGAGTAGATCAGAATGCTCCACCTTTCCTCAGCAAACTGGCAAAGGTGATAGCAAAGAATTATAACTGCCACCCCATCTATGGTAATCCCAATAAGGAAAATTCAAGTCAATGAATTAAAGGAACTAGTGGTGTGGTGATCTAAAAAAGGCAGGGGAGTAGATCCCAAGAAACTGATGAGAGTCAGGTTGGAGGGGGTGGGGGCGGCACAGGAAGGGGAAGGGAGCATTTCCTCCGTGAATTTAACATGGTTGAGGGCTTGGGTCTCACCATTGCAGGCTCAACCATGTACTCAGTCACTATAGAGAAAATGGATTTATAAATTAGTGGCAAACCTAGGTTAACAAAACTTCCAAGATTTACATATAAAAGCAGAAAGCTAATTGATTTCCAGTGAGATTTACAACTGGATATGCAACCAGCTATCCAAGCTTTGCAGCCTATATAGCCTCTCCATGTATATAAGCTACATGAGAAGCCAAACTATAATCAGAAGGTAGATTAGAGGAATTCATAATGTGATTCAAATATTTAGTGCTGTCAGACTTTGCTTGCCAGGGACAGACATCTGCCACCTGGAATGAAATGATGGGATATGCACAAGGACATCTACCCCATGGATAGACTTTAGGTGGGTCAAGGCTATAAGAGAAAACATAAACCTCTATAGTCTTATCACAACTAGTATTGATGTTCTATAGATGTTAATATTTCATCAGGCTACAATCTAATCCTGCTAGCCTGGGAGCAATATTACCTCTTTAAAATGCTATTAGATATCTTTTCTTGATTCATAGTGCATACAGTCCAAAAAGCTTAACTTACAGAATGGAATGTTATTTATCTTATTTCCAAAGGTTTTAAGGAAAGCCACGTGGTAACCTATACTAATTAAAAATAATATTATTACTACTTAACATTTAGTGAGAGCTATCTGTCAGGCACTTTTCTAAATAAATTATTAACTCATTTAATCTTCCCAATAATCCTATGAGGTAGTTATTATTATAGTACCTATTCTACAGACAAGGAAAGCTTAAGTAATTGCTGAAACAGTAAAGGTTGAGCTGAGAGTCAAACCTAGAAGATCCAGCTCCAGAACCCAAGTTCTTAATCACTATGCTTTAATGCCTCTCAAAATAAAAACAATGTGGATGCACCATAAAGGCTGGAAAAATCAGTATCTATTTAGTACCGGTCCTATGGCTTTCCTGCTCAAATTAGTGTACCAGTGAGCATCCTCTAGACTCTGGGAGCTAGGTAGGCTGGGTGGGCTAAGGTGGAGAACTTCAGTAGGTTCTAGACCCCAGAGTTTGGTATTCTCCTCACCCTCATTCCTTGTTCTCCAGGACCTCTTAACAGATGTTAAGTTCTGAGATTACCTTACATTGGATGTCCTTGATTCTCAGGAATGTACCAAATTAAAGGCCTTAGGCTGTGAAACATTGCTTTATTACCCTTTTGAATTAAGTAGAACTGGTTTTATATATACATATGTGTGTGTGTGCGTGTATACGATCTAATGATTTCAGTTCTGGGTATAAACCCAAAAGAATTGAAAAATGGGTCTCAAAAAAAAATACATGACATGTATTCAAAGCACCATTAATCACATTAGTCAAAAGGTGGAAGTAGGATTTCCCTGGTGGTAAAGTAGATAAGAATCTACCTGTCAATTCAGGGCATACAGGTTGGATCCCCGGTCTAGGAAGATTCCACGTGCCTCGGAACAACTAAGCCCATATGCCACAATTACTGAAGCCCGTGTGCCTAGAGCCTGTGCTCTGCAACAAGAGAAGCCACCACAACGAGAAGCCCATGCACCGCGATGAAGGGTAGCTCCTGCTTGCTGCAACGAAAGAAAGCCTGAGCGCAGCAACGAAGACCTGGTGCAACCAAAAATAAATACATAAATATTTTTTAAAAAGTGGAAGTAACCCAAGTGTCCACCAGCAGATGAATGAATGAATGAAGTGTGGTGTATACATATAATGTAATATTATTCAGCCTTAAAAAGGAAGGCTATTCTGATACATACTACAACATAAAGAAATCTTGAGGACATCAAGCTAAGTGAAATAAGCCAGTCACAAAAAGAAAAACGCTGCATTATTCCAATTATGTGGCATACCTAGAGTCACCAAATTTACCACCTTAAAAAGTAAGAGGATGGTTGCCAGGGGCTAGAGAAAGGGTGGAATGAAGAAACATTGTTTAGAAGAGTCTCAGTTTTGCAAGATAAAAAGAGGTCTGGAGATGGATAGTAGTGATGGTTATATAACAGTAGGAATGCACTTAATACTACTTTACGGTATACTTGAAAATGGTTAAGATGATAAATTGTATGTTATATGTATTTTGCCACAATTTTTAAAAAATTAAGTGGAATTACTAATTGACATGTACTGATCTCTCCATATACAAAAAAAAAAGATCATCTTTTGTACTTGTACAGACTAAATATTAGGTAATAGTCTCTATGCCTAGTCTCAAAATACTGAGATAAGCTATTGAAGGCTCACAGGAATATCTGAAAATCAAATATCTTTCAAAAAATTCATTATAACAACAGGTTTTTTAAAGCTCACAATTTGTAGTAGTTAATTTCAAGCTACTGTGTGGGTTTATTTAGACTCTTGATACTTAACTATATCCTTATTTTTAGCACAAAGGTAAGTAGTAGAATTGAGAATTAAGACTTACTGAAAGTAGACCTAATTCCCATATCTATCTTCCACTTGCTAGCTGAGCATATGGAGAAGGAAATGGCAACCCACTCCAGTATTCTTGCCTGGAGAATCCCAGAGACTGAGGAACCTGGTAGGCCGCTGTCTTTGGGGTCGCACAGAGTCGAACACGACTGAAGCGACTCAGCAGCAGCAGCAGCAGCTGAAAATAACTGGCTGAGTTACAAAACCTCTCTGAGCCTTAAGTTTCTTCATCTATAATATGGGAACACTAACTCCTGGCCCTAGATTAAATAATATAAGTAAAGAGCTTATTGACCAGGTGTCTAAAACACAGTAAATACTCATTAAGTCACTGTTATTGTTCATAAAATATTAACACAGTAAGAATAGACAGTAGAAAGGGATAGAAATTGTAGAATCTTTCAAATTTTATCAGCCCTCCAAGTGTGAGATAGCAACTTTCTATACACAGTAAAGAAATGTTACTAGAATTTGTGACAATCAGCTTTCGGAGGAAAAGAAAACTATGCTGATTGATTTTAATATTTTGCTTAAATAGTTAATAGTAGCAATGAGAAAAGCAGTATGTCTGTGGTCATGGAAGACATTAAAATAATTGTATGAAAATATTTTGTGGAACTTCTTGCCAATAAATTGCCAATCTAGATGAAATGCATGATTTACTAAGAAAATAAAAACCAAACAAGTCAATAACCACAGAACATAAAACTGAGAAAGCCCAAATAATTTTGCAAGCACATTCTACAACTTTCAAAGAAAAAAAAACAATATGGTAATTTTCTATTATTCAAAATATTCCAGAGCACAGAAAAAATGGTGAAATCTTCTCAAATCACCTTACAAAGCTAGACTAATCCTAATAGCAAAAGTGGATAAAGGTAAAACAAAGAAATAAAACTGTGGACCAATCTTATACACCAGATCAGATCAGATCAGTCGCTCAGTCGTGTCCGACTCTTTGCGACCCCATGAATCGCAGCACGCCAGGCCTCCCTGTCCATCACCAACTCCCGGAGTTCACCCAGACTCACGTCCATCGAGTCAGTGATGCCATCCAGCCATCTCATCCTCTGTCATCCCTTTCTCCTCCTGCCCCCAATCCCTCCCAGCACCAGAGTCTTTTCCAACGAGTCAACTCTTCACATGAGGTGGCCAAAGTACTGGAGTTTCAGCTTTAGCATCATTCCTTCCAAAGAAATCCCAGGGCTGATCTCCTTCAGAATGGACTGGTTGACTCTTAAATCATGTTAAAAAATATATATATAAACAAATCAAATCTAAAAAGTAATTAAAACAGTAATGAAATAGTTTATTCTTGAAATATATTAGGTTGGTGCAAATTTAATGGCAGTTTCAGACCATGGATTTTAAATCATTATAACTAGGCTCAAACATATCTTTATTAATCAAAATAGGAACCATTACAATCAATATATTTTTGCCAATGAGAAATAAGTTTGCTTATTCCCATAGCATAAAATCTGTGCTTCAGGATTTGATGAACTCTTGAAAGGCATTTTCTGCCTCCTGCTGGTTGGGGAAGCACTTTCCCTGCAAAGTTGTCAAGATGCTTGAAGAAGTGGTAATCTGTTGGCAAGAGGTCAGGTGACTGGCGGGTGAGGCAAAACTTTGCAGCCCAACTTTTGAAGCGCTAGTTGTGCAACATGTGTGCAGGCATTGTCAAAGAGGAGAACTGGGCCCTTTCTGTTGACCAGTGCCAGCTGCAGGCACTGCAGTTTTCGGTGCAACTCATCAATTTGCTGAGCATATTTTTCAAATGTAATGGTTTTGCCAGGATTCAGAAAGCTTTGGTGGATCAGACCAGCAGCAGACCACCAAATAGTGACCATTACATTTTTTGGCTGCAAGTTTGGCTCTGGAAAGTGCTTTGGAGCTTCTTCTCAGTCCAACCACTGAGTCATTGCTGATTATCATATAAAATCCACTTTTTGTCGCCTGTCACAGTCTGATCAAGAAATGATTTGCTGTTGTTGCGTAGAATAAGAAAAGACAACACTTCGAAACGATTTTTTTTGACTTTCGGTCAGCTCGTGAGGCACCCACTATCAAGCTTTTTCACCTTTCCAATTTGCTTCTAATGCCAAATGACTGTAGAATGATCAAGGTTCAGT
Organism: Bos taurus; assembly: GCF_002263795.3. Lineage (NCBI taxonomy): Eukaryota > Metazoa > Chordata > Mammalia > Artiodactyla > Bovidae > Bos > Bos taurus. Next base: position 64,688,882 of record NC_037343.1, on the reverse strand, counting down.
TCTTTGGCAACTTCTCAAGTAGTAGAAAGAGGATCAGCTTCGATATGCTCTCAGTTGGTTGCTGTCAACTTCTGATGCCCAGCCACTATGCTCATCTTCAAGCCTCTCATCTCCTTTGCAAAACTTCTTGAACCACCACTGCCCTGTGGGTTCATAGCAGTTCATGGGCCAAATGCATTGTTGATGTTGCACGTTGTCTCTGCTGCTTTACAACCCACTTTGAACTTAAATAAGAAAATGGCTCAAATTTGCTTTTTGTCTAACATCATTTCCATAGTCTAAAATAAATATAAAATAAACAGCAAGTAATAAGTCATTAGCAAAAAAACACAGAGAGAAACACACATTAAAATGATGTATAACATAATCACATTTATTTAGAATGTATTCTAATATCAAATGGCAAATTTCAACAATGCAAAAACTGCAATTACTTTTGCACCAACCTAATAGGAATGATTTAGCACAGAAAAAAATATAAATACAATTAATCATATTCATAAATTAAAAGAACAAAACCTATAAGATTTTACCATTAGATCCCTCAAAAAAGCATTTGATAATTTCAGCTGTGATTCCTAAAAATCATAAAGAAATGGGAAATAAAAACTGGTGAAATGCCAAAGACATTTCCATTGAAAATAGAAACAAAGAAGCCTACTATTCAGTTTTTCAACTCTGATTTTGAGAGTCTAGCTAGTATAATAAGATAAGAAAAATAAAAGTAATATAAATATTGGAAAATAGGTAAATTATGATTGCTTCAAATACTATGATTTATATTGTGACAGTAAATGTGGACTTAAAACAATAGCATTAATAAGAGACCTCAGTAATGGGAAGGAATATAGAATAAGTAAATTTTTAAACCCATGTGCATGCTCAGTCACTTCAGTTGTGTTTGACTCTTTGCAACTCCATGGACTATAGCCTGCCAGGCTCCTCTGTCCATGAGATTCCCCAGGCAAAAAACTGATAGCTTTCCTTTATTTTATCATAAAGAGGTAAAAAAAAAAAAATGTTAACAGAAAAAGGCCCATTCACAAGGATGTTTAACAAACAAGGTTTAATCTTTGATTTAGCACTAAACTTTTTGCCTGAGACAAGAGTACAGATTTTAAAATGTTTTTAATCTTTGAAGAATAAAAATCCTATCATAAAATAGTTCACCCTATCTACTCTACCTCAGTGTGTAATCATAAGGTTATGTAAAGCTAAAATTAATCACAAAAACCTAAAGATTTGAAGGTTGGTATTTCAACACTGAACAAGCTCATTTGGATATATATTAAGCACAAGTGTTAAAACATAACATAATCTAAGGATAACATGCTAAAAATCTTTTTACATTGTAATAATTATGCTGCTAGAGAACAGTGGTATTAAACTATCATTACCAGAACTGAAAATTATTTAGTTTCTATTTATAATACTTTCAACATACTTGATTAACTTTGAATTCCCTTCCACTTCAAATTAAAAAAATAGTGTACAGGATTCAATGTTTTAGTTTGTAAATTAATAATATTGACAAATCTGGGGGGAAGAAGCACATAGTAGGCAAAGTACTTGGTTTAAAATATCTGAAAAGAGAGATCTGTTACTGGATAGTTTTATCAAAATCCTTTCTAACTAAAAAGATCCTTCATCACAGAAAATCAGAAAGAGGTATATACTACCATTGCAGCATTAATCTTGGGGAAATTCAGATTCAGTATTACTTTAGCACTGAACCAAACCAGACTATGTGCACAATAAATAAAATGTCTTAAAACCATATGGATCCTTTATTTCAGGAATAAGCACTCACTTGAAAAGTTAAAGTAGGAAAAATAATATTGCTTAAAATGAATTAAGTACCACAATCAACAATAAAAATTTGGGATTTGCAAGAAAATAGAAGAATGTATTTTCCAATTAAAAGATTATGAAGGATTGGTTTCTTTACATACACTCATATACACACAAAGAAATTTCTCTAAAGCTTTATATAGAGTTAACTATTAGCTAATGAAGTTGGGAAGAGAATTAAAAATCTCAACCTCTAAATATGATTCCAAAATTAACTTGTCAGATTAATTCACTGGATAGAAGGTGTTGAGCACCCACAGTAGACTAGATATTTATCATTGTGAGACAAAAAATACGCACTGGAAAACGACATTTTTAACACGGTTATATCTGAAATGCATTATGTGACTGAGAACTAATTAATTATATTTAACACATTTAACACACAGAGCAAAATTCAAAACAATTAAACCCTTGAACAACTTGAGTTTTAAAATCCCCCTCACTATTCCTTTAAGTTGATTTCCACTCTGGTGTTCTTTCCCAGTTCTAAAAAAAGAGAATAAAGAAATTTCTTAAATAAGCCCTACTTCTTTAGAATAGAAATGGAAGAGAAGGGATGTATTAGTTCTTGAATTCTTGTTTCCATTTGCTCTCAAATGTGCTTCTAATGTTCAATTTTCTCTTCAAAGAAAATCGTGATTTACAAAAAGTACAACCATCCTTAACATTTAAACAAGTATATTATTCAGTTCTTACTAAAGTCACCAAAGATTGAAACTCAGAAAAAACATTTAAAAAATCTTTATTCTAGGTTATGTAATGCCATTCACCATAGTAATGATCTGATACTTTGGTATAAGACTTTTTAAAATAAATATTGCCAACAGGTAGAAAATTTTCCTTGGCTGTCTTAAGACAGCCCTTGAAGGAGTTTTTAGCAGTGTATTGGCTCATAAATTGAGTGATGATTTAAATAAATGTCACTTCTATCACTTAATGATAATCTTATTGAGGGTAATTTAACTGGGAAAAGAAAATGCCGTGTTGCTTCTTCCTCCCAAGAAAAAGGGGTGCATTCCATTCTGGAGGTATCTACCTACCATCTAACTGTCTATCTATCTCTGCATACATATCTATATAGATACAAATTGATATAGATACAGCTATATATACACATATGTATATATGTCCAACAAAGGTTTGACTTTGAGATCTCTCTTCCTCTTCTTTATAATTCATTATTCTGTGTGACCCTCAAACTGTACTGCCTTTCACGTTTATTCATTCAGAAATGAATAATTGAGTATCTGAATACATTGAGTACCTTCTGCATGCTTAGTTTTATGTCAGATGTAAAGGAAGATACAATATGTATGTATAACTGAATCACTTTGCTACACCAGAAACTAACACAACACTGTAAATCAACTGTACTTCAATTCAAAAAAAAAAGAAAAGAAATAAGACAGTCTCTGCCCTCCGAAATTTTTCTATCTCTTCCAGGGGCAAGATATAACACAATATATCATTAAGCAATTTATAAGACTAGTGCCAAAATCAATGGTACAGATAACATGCAATTTGCATTGATGCAGAATTTTAAAGTTTCAAACACTTTCTTGTGTTTAACCCTCAGAACAATATTGTTAAGTACACATTATTAGCCCCACTTTAGCAATGAGGAACTTGACATTCAGAATTTTAAGTGGCCTGCCTCAATCAATAGGTTATGAGTGAAAGGAAGAATCAAGACTCAAGCCAAGGTTTTCTGATTCTAAGCCTAGTGCTATTTTCAATTACAGCACAGGAAACCAAGGATTGAGGTATTTAACAGGGCAGCAGCCAGCCTTCCGGTAGAGGTGGAATTAAACTAAACCTGATAAATATCCAAATTAATTTTATTATGCAAATATTTGTACTTCAGTGTTAGACACACCACCCAAGTACCATTTCCTCAAATTTAGTGCTTTAGTGGTCTTACCTGCTCAGTGAGAGCTTTGCTCGCAGAAACGGGGGTGTCAAATACAATAAAAATCTGGCCTAGGAGGATCATATAAATCTTAAGCCATAAAAATAAATCTTAAAGATCTGGTTTCAACTAATCCTTACACATTTTGTTTCGCCTCAGAGCCAGAGTGTAACTCGCCCCTACCCTTTTCTAGCATTCTTACTCCAAATAACCACTTATTTTAAGATGTCAATGGCTGACCCTACCCCAAATTCCACAGGTTCATCCCAGTCCTGCCACCGGACCCAAACCTCTCGCTTCTCCCCAATTTATGATACCTAGGTTCGAGTTCTGCAGGTGCAGTCGCTTGCCATTACACAGCACTGACACATAAGATGTGACCTTTCGACTCCGTCCTTGGGGACCTCAAGCTGGCCGCGCAGCGTAGTTCCACACCCGAGAAAGGGGCCTCCCGGCTCGGGAACGAAGCCACGGGGAGTACACTGTCCGAAGCGAGGTCTCTGACAATTCGAACGAGGCTGAGCGACTGGGCGTGCATCACTCCGCCCCATACTCCTGCCAACTGCAGGAGACTTGGTCCGGCAACCAATCCATCCCAGTTCACGGGTAAGTCCGTGCCAGCCGGACCTTAAGCGGGACCCCGATGACAGGCTGTTGACGGCGGCGGCGGCAGCAAAGCCAAGGCCACCTGCCCCCAGCGCCCATCGCCGCCAACCTAAGACCCCCCCCCCGCCCCAAGACTGGACCGCAGAGAAGCGTTTCTATGGAAACCCCCTAGGGATCACGTGACTCACCCGGAGGACCAATCGCCTCTTACCTCTGCCGGCGGCTCCGCTTTCGGCCCTCCCTCCTGCCCCGCCCCCTCCTGCCCACGCCTCTGTCGCCCCGCCCCGCCCCTTTCCCGCAGAGAGTCAGCACATGCGCGCTGCGTCCAGCGCGCTACCGCCCCGGCGCGCCCCGCTGTGGGGCGCGTGGGGGCGGCGTAGGAGGGTCGAGGAAGGCGCGAGCCTGAGGAGGAAGGAGCGCGGCCAGCGCGCAGGCCCAGAACCACCCGAGACGCGGCTGCCGGCTACGCCTCTGAGCGGAAGAGGGAAGTGGAGGCGCCAGTCTGCGGCTTCCAGCTGGGGCTGGGCTTGCTAAGGTCGAGGCAGCGTCTAGAGGAGGCCTCGGCCGCCGGTCCGGAGCGGGGATGTCGAAGAACACGGTGTCGTCGGCCCGGTTCCGGAAGGTGGACGTGGATGAGTACGACGAGAACAAGTTCGTGGACGAGGAAGACGGGGGCGACGGGCAGGCCGGGCCCGATGAGGGCGAGGTGGACTCCTGCCTGCGGCAATATCCTTCAGTTCGCCGGCCTTCGAGCCCCACCCGACCCGGCCCCTCTTCCGGGACCCCGCTGCGGGCAGGGCGTGAGGGCGGGGACCCCCGCATCCGTGGGCTCCCTGTCGTGAGTGGGCAGGAGGGCTCTTCCATTTCTCCCGAGACCCCCAGGTCCCGCCCTCGGAAACTTGCCTTCCGCGCGCCGTCCACGCCCCCGATTCCTCAGGTTGCGCCGGGAGTTCTCGCCTCCCGGGGACCGGCGGGGACAGCCGCGCCCTCGCAGCTCTGGTGCCGATCAGTCGGGGAGCTGCAGGGCGCTTAAGTGGTCCTCTCAGATCGTATTTACCGGGTTTTCATTAGCACCCACGTCCGATCGGGAGGAGCGGGCAGTTTTCTTCAGTGATTTTGTTTTTATTGTGGTGGTGGTTTTATTGTGGCAGCGTTATTTCACGCCGGGAGACATGGGGCGGCTTGCAGAATTGAGGCCCTTCTGTCTTTTTAAGCCTGTGGGCGCCTTTTTTTTTTTTTTTTTTTTAAAGAGGAAGGGATTTGACAAAATACAGGTTGCACAGAGTTGGTTAACCAGGGGAAAGGGAATGAGTACAAAACTGCCCAGAAAGAAGCTGGAAGCGTTTTACCTGCTAGACGGAAAATGCATGTAGAGAATCCCTGGAAATATTTTAAATAAACCCCAAAGAATAACATAGGAAAAGGTGAATCATTTGTACAAAACCGAATCATTTTGTAATGCTGGAATCGTTTCCGTTAAGTTAAAATGAGGCTGTCAGTTCCTGGTTTGGGTTTTGCATATTTGAATATTCATAACTTTGAGGGAGTATTTGCATCAGATCTTTTTTCGGAAAAATGTGAATGTTGCAATAACCAAGGCTGTCGTTTTAGAGATTCTCAATTACTGAATTCACTCATTTCTAATTCTTCTTGGGTGTATTCATAAGATTAGGAAGGCTCTTTAGACTTTCCTTATCAGTGGCCTATTAAATTAAATGGGAAAATACATGAGTGAAAATATTTGGTAGCAGCCACAGCTGGTCTTACAGGCACCTAAAATACAGCATTGAACATTTATCAACATACAGATGTTTCTTTGATTTCCGTGACTCTCACAATGAGCTGTTGCTGTTTTGCATTATTTAAAATACTTAAGTGTTTGGGGTGGAGGGTAGTGGTCTCATAAGTGAGCCAATCTGCAAAGGGCATGCTCCTCTAGAAGTCCATTAAGCCTTGAAAATAACAGCCCGCCACCAACCATAGTTTTTTTAGTCAGACCTTTTTCTTTAGAACATAAGTGGTGAAGATTATTCTGTGTAAAAACATTCTTCGTGATGCATAAATAATGTTTTGTGAGACTAACTTTTTTTAGGTGACCTGTGATGACTCCTCAGTGGTACTGCTGTATGTGTATAGTGGATCTGCTCTTTAATCAATTCATCATGAAATATAAAGATGCTGTCTCTTCTTGTTTCAACAAGAAGAGACAAGCCCTGATCAGGCACTAGAGATGGAGGAACAAGTGAACTCTGTGAGGTTTTCCTTTTAGGGCAATGACTGTACGTTCTGACAGTGTGATTGGCCTTCTGTTCCTCATTCTTGCTAACTCACTGGTGCTTTCAAAGCAAGACTAAATTTAATAGATGTGGCCTAAAGCAGTTTGAATGACCTTTATGAAATATGAGAAAAAATATTAAAAAACAGAAAAATTAAGCTGCCACCTACAGGTCATTATTTTATCTTCTGTAATGCCTCTTATCATCAATATTGAGAGATTGCTAATGTATATCATTCAGATTGCTAGAGTAGTCTGCCAGCACTTTTCTACCAGCATTTCAGTTAATATAGAATATAATTCTAATCAAAGAATAGGCGGACAGGCTGTTTGATTTGGGGGCCTAAATAATTCTGATATATATTTTAAAATATCACTCTGGATAATGTTTGCACATGTCTTTTACTGGAAAATGAAAGGTTATTAAGGTGCTCAGTTAATAATTAGAGCCAAGGGTGAAACAGTTTTTGCCTTATTTTTTAAAAATTTAATGCTCTCTTTCGTTTTCAGTATTTTATCTTTGATTGACATCCTTGAAACAAACACGTTGAATTTTCCAGTATTGAACGCAGCAACCATAGTAATTTTTCTTTCTATGCATAACATCAAATCTAAGAACCAGTGGTTCCTGGGAGTTACAGTGCTTTCCTGAGGGCTCCCCTTTGCTGCTATCCCCTTAACCTCCATCACAGGAAACATGACAGCTGCCCTACAGGCAGCTCTGAAAAACCCCCCCATCAACACCAAGAGCCAGGCAGTGAAGGTGAGTCACAGACGGCACGCGATCTCTGCTGGTATCTCAGTCTTCTTACCAGAACCCTCCAAAGTGTCACACAAGCAGCAAATGTCTTAACTGTTTGCCATCTTTGACGTAGAAGAGCTTAGAATGTAGTTTGATAAGTGGAAAACCTATGTAAAAAATTAGTGCTCCAACATTGAGTTGTGATAACACTGCATGGTAGGTAGACTTGAGTTCTAATGACCGAGAGATCTGTGTGTTTGCAGAGGAGGCCACTCAGGTTGAATTTGAGCAAAGACTTGAAGAACAAGTGAAACTTTCACAAAATAAACACATGCTACTTGCTTTTGAAAGATTTTTTAAAATTCTACCGTTCTCATAAAATTAAATCCTAATATTTAATTCTGTTAAATATTATTGAAAACTCAGAAATGTGGGGGAATAAAAAAGTAATTGTAATCCCACACCCATTGATAATTATTACTTTTTGTTGTTGCTATATGCTTATAGAGTTTTTCTATGAGTTTTTCTTTTAATTAAAATGGAATTTTATAAACTGCTTTTCATCTGTATAGCAGCATACATGAACAGCTTTACTTGGTAATAAGTTTATTTCTATAATTTTTAACATCTGTATATTGATAATCCTGCAGTTTAGTTATAGATAACCTTTCATCATATATTTATTGACTTTTTTTCCTGTTATAAATAGTACTGAAATGAACAATTCTTGGTAAAGTCTGAATTGTTTCCTTTGAATAAATTTCTGGAAGTGAATGGCTAGATTTTAGACTGCACATTTTTTAAGGCTACATATGGTATTGCCATACTACCTTTCAGAAAAGTTGTAAAATTGCATTGCCTCTTAACCGTCTTTCAGTAATTCTTAAGAACCTATTTACTTAATTGTTTAAAGCCCAGATTAAATTCTGATGTTTAATTCTGTTAACTATTGTAGAAAAGTCAGAAATAAGGGGGAATAAAAATGTAATCGTCCATAATCCCACACCCAGAGCATTGACCCCCCCACTGTCCATAGCCATTCACGCATCCTACGAGCCCCAAGTATCTCCTTAGTTAAACACTAGTAAATAATAACTTAGGTAAATGCATAATTATTATCTAGGCAACATAATCTTTTATAAGAGGAAATATTTCTTTGGTTTTTAAAAGTGAGTAACGTCATTGAAATTTCAGTTTTACCACCTTCTGCTTTTTTGTGGGTGTTTTCTTTTTAATCAGAGCGTGTGGGTGGGAGGTTATAGCTCTCCATACAAGGATATTTTTCTAAACAGGATAATTGCATAGTCTTTAAATTGAAGACAGCAGCAGGTGGTAGAAGCATACTGTAAGATCATGGCGGGACAGGAATGCGGAAGGTATCACTTGTGTTGAATAGAAAGAGAAACATTGTTGAAAGGGGAAATTAAGTGTTCCCTGTACTTGGCTTGCTGGGTGAAAAGTAACTGCTGTTGGAGCAGTCTTTCATTAAAGAAAAAGATCATTATAAATGAAGACCACTCTAATGTTTATAGTCACTTGACTATAGATATGAAATGAAAATAAGTTTTAGAAACTTAAATTCTTATTTATTAATGACATTTCTGAAGGATGCTTCAGGGTAGAACTATAATTCAGTTTCCTTTTTTGGAGTCTTTTTTTTTTTATTAAGTGAAATGTATTGATTTAATAAGTTGGTAATTTGTCACATCTATCTGTAAGCAAACCCTTTCAGCTGTACCTTCAAATACATCAAGAATCTGTCTACTTCTGACCACCTCCGCTGCTACCATGCTAGCCAAAACCAGCCTGTCTTGGTGCAGTAACTTCCA